>NC_089231.1:80626480-81826480 GCF_963924675.1 Phocoena phocoena | reverse complement strand
ATTTATCTTTTTATTATCAAACATAATGTAAAATGTCAAACAGCTCTTCATGGCTTGTTCTAAAGACAGCAGTTCTTACCTTCATTTCCCCCATCCCAGAGACAATCACTTGCAACTCTTACAGCTGATTTTTTGGAAATTTACCCCCAAATATTTAAATAACCCACACGTAATGCTACTTCTTGATTTTTTTGGTTTTATGACTTATTTATTTTTAATTTTAATTTTTTAATTCAAGTATAGTTGATTTACAATTTCAGGTGTACGGCAAAGTGATTCAGTTATATTCTTTTCAGATTCAGATTCTTTTCCGTTATAGGTTATTACAGCAATTGAACATAGTTCCCTTTGCTATACAATAGGTCCTTGTTGCTTATCTATTTTATTATGACTTTTTTTATTTATTGAGCTTCCACTGTGGAGGATGAAGATTTGGCTCTTTCTCCTTTGATCCCTTACCCCACCACCCGCTCACTTCCCATCCTTATGTCTCCCCAGGGTATCTACATCATTATTTTGGTTAGACCAATATTCACCATTTACATCATTCTGATTGCTTTAGACTAGCATTTCTCAAAGAGGGTTCCATGGGATACATTTCCATAACATGTCAGTAGGGGTAAGTCTGTGGTCCAGTATGTTTGGGAAACACCAATTTAAAGTTAAAAACATGATTCCTTACTAAGTAAGCACTTCTCAGAGTCTTCAGTACACCAGTGTACTTCAGGGGGGACATGGATATGCAATAGTTCCCAAATTTTTGGCCATGGAACCCTTCTTGTACAGAGCCTCTCCATGGAATACAGTTTGGGAAACATTGTTTTGGATTCATCTCCCTGGCCAACCAAGATTTCACAAAGTGAGAGACACTTTCACTTCAAAAAATCCCCTTTTAGAGAGTGAGAAAAGAAACGAGAGAGAATATGCGTGTTGTTGAGGGCTGTAAAAACTGCAGGTACGATATTCTATAATCAGAGATGTTATGGGTACTAACACTGTATTAAAGTGATGCATTTCGCAGTTGTAACATAAAGGCTAATACCTTGTCTCTCATTTTTTGTGTACCAGAGAAATGTCAAAATAAAATACGACCCTGACACTTATTTAAAAAAAAAAAAAACAACTGCAGGTCTGAACAATCACCTCATTTGGTTGACCTTGTTTTCTTTCCCAAAAGACTGACCACAGCTATCGCGTGTAGGCTGGTAGCGCAGAAGGTGGAGAGCCTGCTGAAGGGCCAGGGCTTCCCAGATTATGTGGCCCCTTTTGGAAATTCTCAGGCCCAGGATGTGCTGGACTGGGTACCCGTCCACTTCATCACCCAGACGTCCCACATGAAGGTAAAGGGGGAGAAGCTGAAGGCCACATGCTAGTGGTCTCTCCAACATGCCCCTCACTGTGGGGAGGTAGAGGCAGTGGGGGAGCTGGCGGTGGGGGGCTCTGGGTAGGAGCTTGGGCTTTGTCGTTAGATGAGCCTGGATCTTGAACACTGATTTTGCCCCTAGTTAGCATTGTCGCCTTTGGCCAGTGGTTTTACAGGTTTGAGCCTCTGTTTCCTCATCTGATAGCTATATTACTGACCTCATGGACTTGTTGAGAGTTAAATGAGGTAACATTCATGGTGCCTAGTGGTCACTCCATAAATGGAAACCACTACCAGTCACCATCCTATTCCTTGTTGGTGTTATGTAAGGTCTTCTCTAGGCATCGTGATATGATAGGTAAATGTCAGAACTGTTTCAATAAGACTTCCGTCTGCACAGCTGTCCCACCCATTGTTCCCTGGTCTATAAAAGCAGTCCACATGTCAGAGCTTTCAATTCTAAAGTTCCCAGAAGAGTTTAATGGAAGTTGACGTCCTCCAAATAGGTTCTGGATCACGTGCGGTTCTTCTGCCCACCTTTTTCTTTTGTCTCAGCAGTCAGTGTGGGCTAGCCCCCGTCACCGCAGGCGTGCTCCCCATCTTATCCTTTAATTGCCCGGCTTTTTATTGTCACAGTTTCTTGTCACAGTTTCTTCAGGCCTCTTGTTACCTGCTTAGCACATTTATAGCGTGGGGATAATGGGGGTGAGGACTAGCTCCGATCCCGCCCTCCCCACCGAGTCCCCAGCAGGGACCCGTGGTTACTCAGTCCCTGCTGTTCACCTAAGTCTTGGCTCAGCTCTGCTGCCTCCGTGAACCAGGCAAATTGCTTCTAGTTTCTCAGAGATGGTTAAGACATCCAATTATTACTTATCCCTCAGAAGGGAAGACATAGGTTTAGGGGAGAGGGGCAGCAGTGCAGACACTAGCACTGCTGGGGTCTGTGCTGGTGAGGGAGCTCAGAGGGCCTGGAACGGGTTTTGTACCAGCCTTCTAGGCATAGCCAGCACGAGAGCATCTGCTAAGCTCAGTTGATACCAGCTGCGTGTTGCATCTTTTCCTAATAACAGGATATTCTCAAGGATTTTTCAGCTTGCAAATTTCTTAAAAGGCAGTTTTAAGCCAAGGAATTCCACCCGTGCCTTTTTGGCAGGCACCAAATTTAGCAGGCCTGCTAGCTTTTCATGCCCTAAAGAGATGTATTTTTTTAAACTTTTTATTGTGGAAAAATTTCACACACAAAAGTAGAATACTCCAGTGGAACTCCATCTCCCCGTTGGGCAGCTTCAACATTATTACATTTGCCAATTGATGAGACTGTAAAGGCAGGAAAGAGGTCTGGAAGGCCCCCTCGCCCATTTTCCCCTTGTGGCTGAGCAAACAGGGGTCCTGGGCAGAGGCCTCAGGCCCAGGTTCCAGCGTCTAGCCTGAACTCGGGCAGCTTCATTGTGGCACCAGTGCTTTCGGTGCAGAGGGAGAGTTAACATCTGTGACAACTTAAGATGCCGCCTGTATACCCCAATGTAGCATCTTAATTGCCAACTGATGAAATCAGATAAGTGACAAGGAAGCACTTAAATTTCCTCTAAGTGCATTTTAACATGATATGCAGTCGGGTTTAATTTCTGTCAATAATACCGTTCTCCCTCTCCCCACTCCCCCCGTGCCAACTTCGCTCCTGAAGTATCTCTGAGGTAGATGTAAACAGGCAGGTGCAGTTAGAGCTGTTAAGGCCCTGGAGGTTCCACAGTTGGGTATTGTGGTTACCACAGCTGCCAGGTAATGCTGGCCTCTTTAGAGATGGGAAGGGATGGAAAAATTATGCTTTAGGTGTTAAAATATTTTTGGAGCATTGAGTCCTTTAAAATATGTGCTTTTTCTAAGCTGTTTTTATCTGAACTTCTAGAGTCTATTCATCCTCTTGTTCAGAACATTTTGTAATATGTGAAACATTTTGTAATTAAAACTCTGAACTGCAGATTAAGTTTGACTTGAGGTTGTTTAATACTCAAATTGATTAATGGCATTTTGTTTTGCAGGATTCTTGCCAGCTCCCAGTGGCGTTGGCTATAGAAGTGAAGTGGACTAAATACGGATCCTTATTGAACCCACAGGCTAAAATCGTCAATGTAACTGCAAATCTGATTTCATCCTCGTTTCCTGAGGTAGGCCTAATTTTTTTTTTTTTTTCCTAATTTTAAAGGTATAGGTTAAGACACGAGTCCAGACAAAACTGTGATAGGTGAAATTTATTTTGTAAAAAAGATAATTAAAATTTAAACAATCTGGATTCTTAAAACAATTTAGCAGTCATTATCTTTTACTTGGAGAAAAAACTCCCCTGAGCACAGGGGTTTTATTCACATTAACATTCTTGTTTAGACTTGATCTTTTAAAACTCTTGTCTTGAGTTGTGAATGACATCGATGTGTTAGGACAACCTGAGTGAAAATTGTCTCTCTCCTCTGAGCTGATGGCTGATTAGCCCTCCACGTACCTACCAGGTTCATGAACCAACAGTGGTTGGGTGAGGAAGGAAATGAAAGCTGTCCCATCTTTGTTATCCTGGTGAATACACTGGAGGGCAGGGCTTGCATCACTCTGATTTTTTTTTATTACAGACCAACTCAGGAAATAAAAGGACAATTCTTATTTCCACTGCGGTTACTTTTGTGGATGTGTCTGCACCTGCAGAGGCAGGCTTCAGAGCTCGGCCAACCATCAATGCTAGGCTGCCCTTTAATTTCTTCTTCCCATTTGTTTGACGTAAGTCATTAAATAGGGAAACTACACCACACCTGCTTAATCAAGCATGTGTGGGGCCCAGGGCTCCTTGGAGACATCCCACTTTATTATACGTATAACCCTTGAGGTTGACCCCAGATGGACACACTTCCCCTCTCCACTCACTTCCCTCCTCTCTTTTCTCCCTTTGGGAATTTCATTCTACTTGCTTTGACTTTAGAAGGGGTCTGGCTTGGCCATTTCCAGTACTCTCAATACATAGGTCATACGCGGGAGCCAAGTTGCACCTTTGGGAAGAACGTAAAGAGAACAGACCTTGAAGTAGTGCAGGCGTTGAGGGTTTATCCAGTTTATTCATCCCCTGCTTTAATGTGAGTTATTTTTTAAAATATTATTTTTAGTGCTCGCTTCGGCAGCACATATACTAAAATATTATTTTTAGTTCAGGCTTTTCAGGTCCCGTTAAAATGAGTACAAAAATAGCAAGTTGTATAAAATCATGCAAGTAGAGTACAAGGCCTCACGAGGGGATCTTCCCCCAAATGTCATGTTAATTACAGTGGAGTCTTGGGTCTAATTGCTACTTCTGTACCAGGCACTGGAGCTAGCTTGCTCTCCAGCTAGTGGGCTGGTATAGGATGCCACAGAGTGATTCCAAGCAGTTGAACCTAGAAAGAATACAGTAGGAGGGCCTGCGGGAAGGAGAGAGTTTATTTTATACATTAATTGTACAGTAATTGAGAAAAATGTTGTCAGGGTGCAGAACTGGGTGGAGCCAGCTAAAAGTTGGAGGACGCAGAGGAGGGGCTGGGTACTTGAGAACAAGCCCCTTGGGGGACATTGTGATTAGCTGTTTAGAATAGCTTGGAAATAGAAAATATTTTTCTAGAATGTGCTGATAGCTAAGGTAGCTCTCTTTTTTCTCTTTTGTCTTTCAGAGTGGTCATATGAAAGGATGCACTGGTTCCTTAATATACATGTGAACTGTGAAAACTGTACATTTGATGAGATTAAGTTTTATATACAGCTAGTAATTGTCCAGCTTGTTGTTCATTTTCAAGCAAGAGTCAAGTGTTCAGCATGAGAAAAATATAGTTTATGATACATTTGTTAAACAGTGTGGGGTGGGAATGGGATGGGACATTCTCAGTCACACCAAGGAAGAAATAGAGCCTCTGAAAGACTGTGTCCCCCAGCATCCGAGCTGGCAGCAGTGAGACAAAGCCATCAAAGCAAACCTCTCCCCAGTGTGGCCCCAGGAGGGGCGGCTGTCTTCCTCGTCACAAGCCCGTGAGGCAGGTCTTCCCTTTGGGGTGGGTGGAGCAGGTATGCCTCTAATTCACCTCACCAAGAAGTCCATGCTGTCTCAATAGCTTGTTAAGTCTTTCAATTTCTTGTTCCTGTTATTACAAAAAGCAGACAAATAACTGAATTTACCTTCTGAGCCTCACCAGGGATGTGGCAGTCACACAGTGAGCCGCAGACACGCACAGGGAAGCAGAGCTGAATGAAAGCCATACTCCTCATGCAATCAGTCAGCCGGGGCCCAGCAGCGATGGCAGTGAGGAGAGAGACCTGGCAAAGCTGCAGGGAAGGAGGCAACACCTAAACTGAATCCGAAAGGACAAGGAAAGCCTGACCGAGGGAAGTGGGCTCCAGGCTAAGGGCACTGAGTGAGCAGAGGCCTGGCCTGGAGAAGCTCAGTGCTGGAGGGAGGGAACGATCTGTGTTCACAGAGGGCGTTTTCCCAGACACCTTCTTACCTTCTCAGAGCAGCTGAATTCAAGGTGTTGGATCTTGGTGGCCAGTTGTATATTTATCTGTTTTAACCTTAGTAGTTGCCGTTCAGAACGTGTCTTAACCGAGATAATTATCCCTGAAAAATAATTGCGAGGGTCTCCATGATACTGGTCTCTAATTTAGCCCCTTGGGAAAAAAACTGTATTCCTTACAAATGTATAACTGGGAAGAGTGGTGACAAGTAAAACAGTCATCATGGCTTAAAGGCATCAGAACTAGGAGGGTCAGAGTTTTCATTTCTGAGCTACTCAGTACCCAGCTGTGAAATACTTCTTTGGCTTTTCTGGTGTGAGAAATCCTTAAAAATAATCACTGACCAGATGAAGGTTAAGCTCCTTAGTAGGGGGCAGTTCACAACAGTCTTGCTACTTAGCAGCAGTTGTTCAAAAGGCACTAAGTGCAAGCCTGGAAATGCTCAAGCTTGGGGTTGGGACTGTCACTTTGCCAACTTTCTGCCTCCAGAGCTATGGCCAGTTGTCAGGCAATGACCTGCATCTTGGCTTGGGAGCTTGGGGGGGGCGCTCCCAAATGCCCACACCACACTGCAGACACGGCCTCAAAGACTGGGCTGCAGTAGGGCCGCTCCGCCCCTTTCCAAGTGTGAGTGACGGAGTCCAGACCTTCCCCCACACGTGTGGCGCCCACAAGGCCTGGGAGTAGCCGTCCCTGGTCCACAGTGTTCCTGGTTGTCTCACTGAATCCGGTTTAGCCTTGTGTTGCTTCAGTCACGCTACTAAATTTGATAGCAGTGTAATAACGGGCAATAGCCAGTCATATGCCTCGCTGCCATTTAGACAAAATGGACAAATCTCACAACAGTGTGATGTGAGAGTACTGGGTAGTAACTGCTTCATGAGTCATTTATAATCAGTCATGGTCTATCTACCTCACATAACCTTTGCAGAGAGTATTTTTCTGTTAGATTAGATGAAAAAATCGACATAAGCATCTAAAATATTATCTGAAAAGCCTCCATTATTTCCTTTGACAGAACCCAAATAAAGGTTCTTAATAGGCTTTACTTTAATCACTAGATCTGAACTGGCCGCCCCCAAAGCCCACATGCCTGACAGAGCCGCTCGCACAGCCCTTTCCCCGGCCAGGTGGCACCACAGCAGGCGGCCGCAGCAGGGGATGGGCCTGCTTCCAACAGGCTGCACTGTCGCTCAGTCTCCTGACAGCGACCCACAGCCCGTCGTGTTGGGCACTAGTCTAGGGATTCCCAACCCTGCTGGACACCCAGTCACCTGGGAGTGCTTCACAGACGGACACCTCCCTCTGGGCTCCGCACCAGACTCTCCACTTAAAGTGTCGAGCGTGATTCTGGTGCGGCACGTCTGAGGACAGGCATTTGATCAACTCTGACTAGTTCGCTGATGGCTGAACCGCTAACCAGTCACTAGGTCCACATAAAACCACAGCACAAATGGCTTCTCTGACATGGAGGCTCCCTGCACCAACGGAGAGTGTGTGAGGAAGAGGATCTGTACCTGAAATACGGTAAAGCAGTATTTCCCCAAGTGTGTCCTACAGAGCCAGAGTCTACAGCACGCTCATAGGTGTTATTTCCTCCCAAAGTGTTGAACTGGTCAACTTGGAAAACAATTACAGTTCTCAGAGCCTTCATCATGCTAACTCGTGTTGTGACTTTCTCAAAGGGGGCAGAGTCTAGTGTACAGCATTTCTCAGCTTCCTTGCTCCCCTTCCGAAGGTGCCCCTCCCAAGGTGGGATGGGGTTTCGTAGAACACTCTCCAGGAAACACCAAATGAAAAACAAAGGTGCTTTGGGAACCAAGCCGGCAGGGATTGATCAGGGATTAGTCTAACCCTTGCCATAACCACCTTTCAGTAATCATAGAAATGAGAGTCTGAAGGAGACAGCCACTTCCTCTCAGAGCACATGTCCTGGTGTCAATTTGTAGCCACAAAGGTGACAGTGGGACACCAAATCAGACCATGTTTCTCTTGGTTGCCAGGAGGAGGAGGACCAGGGCCTCTGCGCCCCTTCCAGGCTCCACCCACTGTCCCATCCCCCACCCCCCCAGCCCAGGAGTGCAGGGGACATACCGTTGATGATCCGGGCCACCCGCCACAGGCGGAGCAGAATCAGCAGCCCTAAAGCCTCAAACTCATGCTCCCGGAAAAGGAGGACAACGTCGAGGACGAAGGAAACCACCACGATGATGGCGTCCAGGATTTCAAACTTGTGGTGAAAGAACTCCAAGCGGAAGACAAATATTTTAAAGAAAATCTCCATCATAAAAAAGGTCAAGATGGCAATGCTCATGTAGTGGAACACCTGAAGGGGACAAGGAGATACAGAGTAGACTCAGGCTGTCATGGGCTGGGGCAGGTCACACGGACAAGCTGGCCTTGAATGCCCCTGCCCAGTCACAGAGAGAATCCATTCATTTGACCAATCCCAAATTCCTGCCAGCACCAGGCGCTGTTCTCGTGCCGGACTGTGGCTGAGAACAGCACACACGTTGCTCTCTGAAGGGCAATGGGGCAATGGCAGTTGAAAACATCCGCCGTGCCCTTTGGCCCTGCAAAGCTCACGCATGCACAAAGACAGGATATTTACTGCAACATCATTTGCAGAACAAAAGATTTTCTACATTGTTTGGAGAACAACAGAAACGTCCACTAGACTAGGGCACTAGTTAAATGCATTATGGTATCTCCACATGGAGCATTACGCAATTGTTCAAAAGACCAAGGCTGATCCGTATGTATCGACTAGAAATGATGGTAAGATGGTAAGTGAAGAGAGTTCCCAGATCTTGATTTATAAATACTAGCCTTCACTAAAGTAACCTTTTCCATTCTGGGGCAGGGAAAGTACGAATGAGCTGGGACATCATCCAGGGCCAGAAAACAAGGAAACGCTCAAAGGCTATGGAGTCACGTCAAGAGGACAGAGCAGTCAGCTCGAAGAGGCTCACAGTGACCAAATTTGGGACAGTTTGGATATTTAGTATTTAGGGGTAAAGTGCCGTGATGTCTAACTTACTTTTGAATGGTCAGACAAAAATAGATGGGTGTGGGGTGTGTTTGTGGATATGTATATATATAAAGAAAGCAAATACAGCAAAATGTATATTTGCCACTTTTCATAATAAAAAGTAAAGAAAAAGGCACAAGACAGTATAGGAGGTATATTACTGACTCTATTAAACAACAGGGAGAGGAAAGATAATCATCTATGGGAGGACTTGGGTTGGCACAGAAGAAAACATTAACGGCTGCCGTGGTGAAAGGGGCCACGAGTAGGAAGGAGGTTTAATATTTTCTGCCTGCTCTTTTACCATTTGAAAAGACATTTTTGCATTGTCCACTGAATTTTTTTCAAAGGGTGTGGGGAGATGCTTTTAAGCCCCTGGCCTTCTCCCCAGTTACTGGTGATGGGCCGCACATGCATTTTCAGTGTGTCCACTGCCCTTTGGGCGAATGTCTGGGATGGGCTCAGGCAGGAACTGTGAATCAGGGAATAAATGGTGGGCACATCCCCCCCAAATGGCTCCAGCACAGGGACCACGTCAAAATGTTGACAGGAGGAAAAACAGCTCGTCTTCCTCTGGGGGATGGGAAGGAATCATGCTCCTGGTTTGATAATCAGTGACAAACTCCAGCTCAGTGGTCTAGGATAGCTCAAGGTTCAAGCCATCAAGTGACTTGAGGAGGTTTCCTGCTTGTAGTAAATTCGTATCTATAATTGGGAAAGGAAGACATTTTCTCTGCTCTTTGACTGAAAGCACCCAATCAAACTACCCTCAAATAGGCCTGGTTACTCCAAGGCAGGTGCTGCCCCACCCTGCCCACCCACAGAGTGAACCACATTAAAGGGCTGGGGACACACTACCCTGGCAGCATAGTTATTCTTGTCAGGCTGGATGATCTTTAGGTCCAGGACGAGCTCGGCGAGCACCAGGAGGGCATCCAGAATGACCAGGCAGATGATGATAACCTGTGGACCAAGGGAAGAAGCAAGAAACCATGAGACCTCAATGGGGACCCTCCTTTCATCTTTAAGGGCTGGAAACATCTGAGTGAAACCACTGGGGAAAGACGCCAAGGATGGTAGGCCACTGCCCACAGCCCGAGCGCCCTGCAGGGAGCCTGCTGGGGGCCAGCTCCTCTGGACAGGAGCCCCTCCTTCCAGCCCTGGGCAGTGCCTGTCCTCCTAAAGCCTCCGTGTGGCCCAATGACTGACCCTCGGTCACCATTGGTCTTTCTCTTACTCGTAAATTCACTGCTTCCCAGCATCTCTCCAACCAAACTGCTAATTCCTAGATGGCAAAATATACTAAAGTTTCTAAAAGCATTTATTTTTCTAGTTCTGGGGATTGCTCTTGCCAGGGTATGCCCAGAACAGATGCTCAATAAGCAATTTAAAATTTAAAACATCCAGCCTCAGAGATACGGCCTCCTCCAGGCAGCTGGGTTAGAGTGACGTCCACTGTGCCCATGAAACAGCTTCTGGCTGGAGCCGTGAGGTACCCACCCCAACTCCCATGTGCTCGCTGGGAGGGAAGGGGGAGGGAGTCCTGCGTCTCCTGGAGAACAGAGAAGAGCTGCTGTAGGAAAGAATCCCGTGGGTTTTGTGACCTGCTGGAGGGGGGAGGAAGGTGGGGACCAGGGTGAAGTGAGTGGGTGGTCTTATCAATGGCAGTGGGGGTAGTCATGGTGACGGAGGTGGTGATGATGGTGAGGACATTAAAGGTGGGGTGGAGGTGATGGCATTTGGGGAGACCCTGGGGATGACATGGTGGTGGTGGAAATGGCAGCAACGGGAGGAACCCCAAAGGACACTGTGTGACCCTTCTCTTCCCTTGGAAATACTGGACCATCACTTACTTCCCCCAGGGCCTTGCCTCTTACACTCTCAGGTAGATAGATTTTGATCTCTGAAAATTAATCTGCCATTATTTTGGCAGTTTCTACAGTTTCAGGGTGAAATTAAACAAGTTCAGGCCTATAAAGAGTGGACTATTAAACCTTTTGACCATTTCAACCTGTAGTAATTATTTCAGTAATTAAGTATTTGATGACATGGTTTATTGTGAAAATTGTATGGCAAAGTGCTTTGTAATGAAGTTTTCAGACAAATCCAAATTCAGTAGCTTAGTAAAGGTTCAAGGGACTTCCCTGGTGGCTCAGTGGTTAAGAATCTGCCTGCCAATGCAGGGGACGTGGGTTCAATCCCTGGTCCGGGAAGATCCCACATGCCATGGAACAACTAAGCCTGTGCACCACAACTACTGAGCCTGCGAGCCACAACTACTAAGCCCGTGTGCCACAACTACTGAAGCCTGCACGCCTAGAGCCCGTGCTCCGCAACAAGAGAAGCCACTGCAATGAGAAGCTCGTGCACTGCAACGAAGAGTAGCCCCTGCTCGCCACAACTAGAGAAAGCCCACGCACAGCAACGAAGACCCAACGCAGCCAAAAAAATACTCAAGCCTCAGGTGAAGTCTTTCTTTCCTTCTTTCTTTCCACCCTCCCTCTTTGGTTTTTAGACCTAAAGGGATCTAAGAGCTCATCTGGTCTAAAACCAAGGCACAGAGTTATTAAAAACAGACTGAATATAATATATATATATTCCCAGTCTGGGAAGATCCCACATGCCACGGAGCGGCTGGGCCCATGAGCCATGGCCGCTGAGCCTGCACGTCCAGAGCCTGTGCTCCGCGACAGGAAAGGCCACAAGAGTGAGAGGCCCGCGTACCACACACACAAAAAAAAGAATGAAAGTACTGATACATGCTACAACGTGGATGAACCTAGAAAATATTATGCTAAGTGAAAGAAGCCCAACACAAAAGACCACATATATTTTATGATTCCATTTATATGAAATGTCCGGAATAGGCAAATCAATAGGGACAGAAAGTAGATTAGTGTTTATCAGGGATTGGGGATTATTGTTTAATGGGTACGAGATCTCTTTTTGGGGTGATGGAAATGTTTTGGAACTAGATAGTGGTTGACAGTTGGACAACATTATGAATGTACTAAATAAATGCCACTGAATTATTCACTTTAAAGTGATTAACTTTATGTGAATCTCACCTCAATTTTAAGAAGTGAGAGAGAGACCCAAGGTCACAAACTATAATGCCCAGGTCCCAACCGCAGCCTCTATGAACTAATCCCTAAGGCCCTGAATTTGCCAGTTCACAAGGCAGTACTAGTTCTGAAGGGAGCCACATCACAAAGAAAAATGCTGAGAATTCAGGGAAGCTGGTTAATTCCAAATCTCACTGGAAAATGGCCGTGCCTAGCCACAGCACGCAGCAGCGCAGAGCGTGGACTGTGGGGCACCAAGTCCTGGGACGGCTCCCCCATTAGCCTGGACCTTGGGCACAGCTCTCAACTCCGCTGAGCCTCAACGTTAACTCTAAGCTTCAGCTTCCTTCAGGGGATGACGGGTTGGCCACAAGGGGAGCATCGTGTGAGATAATATGTGAGGAGCGCTCAGCAGAGGGCCCGGCCCCGGTGAGCAGGTACTAAAAGTGAGGCTCCTGGCCATCGTCCCCTAGCCCAGCTACCCTGTCCGTCCACGGTTTCCACAGAGGCCTGACTCACCCCAAATTCTCTCCCTTGGTTGGTTGTGCCATTCTGTGGGAGAAGTGACAACAGTTAACTATATATCGTGTCACCTTGGTCACCTCAAACCATGGGAATAGGTGGAGACTGCACCCAAGAAAGGGATTTCAGAATCTTCCTGTATGCTGATTCTATCTGCAGAGATCAAACCCTTAAACCCTCACCCCTACTCCAAGGTGGCCTCCCTGCTTCTACTCTGGGCCCCTCTACAAACTGCTCATGTCAACACCTCCCCACCCCCATACTCAGAACGATGGCTGTCCACTGCCCACGGATGGCCTTCCAGTGCCTCCTCTCCCTCTACTGGATACATATAAGCCACGTGGACCTTTCTTAAATTCTCGAATACTGAAGACCCTTTCCGACCCCCGGACCTTTGCAAACACGGCCCCCTCTGCCTGGGAAGCTCCTCCCCTCCCATCCACAGAGCTCACTCCTGCCCAACCTTGAGGTGTCAGGTGAAATGTCACCTCCTCTGCCACACGTCCTCCAGCTAACATCCTAGGTCGGGTCTCCCCCACCCCCAATATCTCTCAGAGCCCCCTTCAGTTTCCCTACAGAGGACTTCTCTCCACTTGATTCCAGCATGTCATTACTGGAATGCCCACCTCTTCACGGACCATTAATCCTCCAAGACTGAGGGCAGGGACATGCCCACCACACTCACTGCTGTACCCCTGGCACATAGTAGAAGCTAAGAAGCGACTGCACTGCTGAGTGAATGAATAAACATCTCTACTCTGCTTTCCCCCAGAGCCACGTGCCCCTGGGGGGCCCGGTCAGGAGAGGTGGGACCTCCCAAGGGCTCCCCTTGCAGCTGGAAGGAAGCTGGCTCCTTCCTTCTCTCCTGAAATTGAGGGTTTGGGAGTTCAACACCAACAACTTAACACCACGTCTTCTCTTCTGTCAGAGCCACAGAGGAAAGCACTAAGCTGTCAGGAGTGCTGTGTTGCCTGCTTTGTTTCTCTAAGTCACACGAGAGTGGAAAAAAAAAGACTAAAATAATTCCTTTTTTTCTATTTTACCATGGAACAAAGTCAGTGATGGGAGAGGCAAGGGCTGCTTCTCTCTCCTTCCAGGGGGGACATTAGCTCTAGGGAGGGGCTGGATTATCGTAGTTATCCCTGCAGCAGGGACCCCAAAATGGCTCCGTTCAGGGACTGGGCTGACAAGGAGCCTCCTGCTTTCTCCTGGGACTCAGAACATGCTTCCAGACACCTGCCTGCCCACATCGGGGACATGGGGTGGGGTTCAGACAGGGCTGGCCAGACTCCACTCGCGTTTGTCCTTCAAAATCGGCAGATGTTGGGACAGACATTGAACCCTGTAGAAGTCCCATTCCCTTTGCCATTCTTTGAAGTCTGCGTCTCCCTCTCAGGGTCTCCCCATAACCACACCTGGAGGCTGGCGGTGGGTTAAGCAAGGCAGATATTTTTGGCATCACTTCACAAAAGAAGAGATGCCCCCCCGCCCCCGTCTCCTTTGTGTGTGTGTGGTAAATTTTGCATAACATAAAATTTACCATTTTAACTATTTTAAAGCTGGCATAAAGTTCAGAGGCATGAAGCACATTCACAAGGCTGTGCAACCATCACCGCTGTCTAGTTCCGGAATGTTTTCACTCCTGCAAATGGAAACTGTATCCATTAAGCAGTCACTCCCCCCTCCCGTTCCCTCCAGTCTGCTGTCTCTGTGGATTTACGTGTTCTGACATTTCATATAAATGGAATTATAAGACACGTGGCCTTTTGTGTCTGGCTTCTTCCACTTAGGATCACGTTGACAAGGTTCATCTGAATTGTAGCATGTGTCAGTGCTTCAGTCCTTTATATGGCTGAGGACAGATAGATCACATTTTGTTTATCCATTTTCATCAGGTGATGAACTTTGACTTTTGGATTAAGACTTACTTTGCCCCAGACCACATGGGACCTGCCCAGCACATGGTCAGTGCTCCATAGATGTCTGTGGAGTGAAGAAGCTGGTGGCAGAGAAGGGCCCCTACCCTGCCCTCGTGACTCTTTGCTGACGGCTCTGCCCCACCCCAGGCATCTCGGGCCTCTGCCCACCTACCTGAAACCTGTGGGCGCTGAAGAGCTTCCTCAAAGTGGTCCTGAAGTCGAGGCGGGGCCTGGGCACGGGGGCAGGGGCCGCGGTAGGATCGGCGTCTCTGCCCTCTGCGCCTGAGGCCGGTGTGGGCGGTGGCTCCTCCTCCTCCTCCTCTTCATTCTCCCACTTCTTGTAGTTGATGTTCCACGCGTGGCAGTCATCCCCAACGACGGTGAAGTGCTTCAAGAATTTGCTCATCCTCTCGGCGGGAGCCACCCTGGCCCTGCGGGTGACTGCCTGAAGGGAGGGGATAGAGAGGAAGCGCTCAGGTGGCCCATCTGTCACTCTGGAGGAGCAGGGCCCCTGCTGGGCCGGGCCACGGGGTGAAGACAGTCCCCGTGCTCAGAGCACCGTGCAAGCACAGACCATGAGGTCACAGTGGTTTCTCGTGCATTTATTTTTGGAATCCAGGGTCTCAGGGCCGGTGAGGCAACAGGAAACCCCAGATTCCGTCAGGCCTGCCACTGTGGTCTGGTTGGCAGTAACCAACAGGAGAGGTACTGCCACCCAGTCGCAAAACACCCACCACGGGCCCTCATGTAAATACTGGAAGAGCAGCCCATGGTTCAGAGACATCACAACCTAAAACCCCAGAGGTGAGAGTTGGCAGGGCGGGGAGAGGGCAAAGGCAAAAGTAAAAGTACCCAAAGTTTCACACAAAAGTGAAGCCACCCTCCCCGCCTTCCATGCCACAGATCAGTCCTGGAAAGGTCTGAGCAGCAAGCGGATTTTTCCTAAGTTCAGCCAGTGCTGTTTTAAATACATTATGGACAGCTGTTTAAAGACGGACGGACTTCAAAGCAAAAAAGCAAATATCCTCCCATTCCTTTGCCCAACTTACCCTACCAGACATCACATTTTTTATAAAGTTCAATAATGAAAACTTTCAGGTATACTTACAAGAATACGCAATATGATCAGCATAACAGGAAAAAAGAGCCCCAAACAGACCCAGGTTCCTGTGGGAACCTGGATGTGATGGCAATGGCAGTACAGGTCAGTGAGAAAACACTGGAGAGGTTAGGATATCTGGCTTTCCCAACAGGGAAAAAAAAGAAATCCCTACCTCACACCACACACACAGTAAATTTCAGTTGTGTTAACCTATATAAATGTATTTTTAAAAACTTTAAAAGTCTTAGAACAAAATATAGACAAGTATCTTTATGACCTCAGGTCTGGGAAGGATTGCTTAACTAAGAAACAAACCACAAAAGAAATGGATAGACCTAACTCATCAAAGCTAAAAACCTTTATCTCTTGCTCTTTCTCACACACACATCTGTACAAAGTCAGATACACCACAGACTGGGAGTAAATATTTCCAATGTATTTAATAGACAAAGATTTTAGTGTTCAGAATATATAAAGAAATCTTACCCAAAAAATACAACTCCATGTAAAATTAGGTAGTGGATATTAACAGGCAGGTCACATGAGAGGAAACCCAGATGGCCAAGACACTCAACTTCACTAATATTCAGGAAAATGTGAATTGACGTAACAATCACACAGCTTTTTGTTCCTCACACTGTCAAGAATTTAAGTCTACAATAGCAAATGTTGGTGAATGTGTGAAGCAAAGGGGGTCTCCTGAACCCTGAAGACAGGAACAGACACTGGCACCACTATATTTGGAAGCAATCTGGCATTGTTTTGTCAAGATGAAGCTGTACTAGTTAATGATCTAGTAATCCCACCCCTAGATAGGCTTCAAAGAGAAACTCACCCACATGTACTCAAATCAGTAACATGTTCAAGAATGTTCACTGCAAATGTTCACCTAAATGGTAGGAGATAGAGAAGTGAATTTTCTCTATTCATGTGATGGAATTTTATACACAGTTAAAATGAATGAACTATGTCTCTGTGTATCACTGATGACATCCACGTGTACCCCCTCAGCAGTACTGAACACAGCAGATCACTCCCTTTCTTCAAAAACTTCCTTCATTGGCATCTGGGATTCCACACTCTCCTAGTATTCTTCCTACGTCAATGGCCGCAAAATATTACTATACATTGTTTTCGGAATGTGTAAAATGTGAGCATAAACATACAAAAGAATGGGATTTCTGATTCTGACCATGATACAGTAACTGGTATAAACAACTATACCAGTTAGAGCAACTGCCATAAAATTAACTATACCAGTTAAAGCAACTGCCATAAGACTAGATAAACTATAAAACTGGATAAAATATATGAAATTTACTGTGATCCCTGAGAGAAGAGAAACAAATGAGATGAGCCCCCACAATCACCTGCCTGGAAGTACTTTCTGGACTCGAGACAAAGATTATAGTTCAGGGCTATTGAACTTTCCTTCCTCAGGAATTTGTGTGTCAAGGTACCAGAGAAAATGAAGCAGCGCAGAGAAGAAACTAAAAAAATTGGACTTTAGCTGAGTCCTAAAATTCACATGTGCAGAGCAAGACTCCATGAGGCAGGGCAAAATATAACTTTCAGCGAAAAAAAAAAAAAACTCTTGGGGAACTGTGAGCTGAATTACTACCAATTACACAGGGCTGAGTTAGGAGATCTGAGTTCCAAACAGCTAGAGTAGAGAGATCTTGTTGAACACTCTGAGCATGCAGTAGAAATTCCAAAAAAGCCATGCCTTATAAGTAGACCTAATCTAGACCTCCAGTCAGGGCTACCTTAGACCTCTCCCAACTAAGCTTAAAAATAAGGCTTTTTCAAAAGATCAAACTTATCCCTAAGTAAATTAACTGCCGGTTGGAACAAAACTCAAAAGTGCTCTTTTGAGGAAGACAGCAAAACACCCTCAACAACATAACATTCATAATGTCCAACATATAATAAAAAATTACTAGGCAGATAAATAAGCAGAAAAAATGTGGCCATAACCAACAGAAAAATTAGCTTAATAGCTCAAGAGGGACAGAGATATGGAATTGGCCAATGGAGATTTGAAAATAGCTATTCTAAATATGTTCAAGGATTTCAAGGAAAACATGAACTTAATGAGGGAACAAATGGAGAATCTCAAAAGAGAAATGTAAACTACAAAAAAGATCCAAATGGATACTCTAGAACAGAAAAATACATATATGAAATGAAAAATCACTGGATGGGCTTAATAGCTGATTAGATGCTGCAGAAGAAAAGTTCAGTGAACTAAAAGATAAAAAATTGAAAATATCCAGGGGAAGCATGGAGAGAAAAAAGTCTGGGAGTGGGGGGAAGAATAAAGCCTCAGGGACAATATTAAGTGGACTAATATACATGTACCTGGAGTACCAAAAGGAGATGAAAGGAAAAATATTTGGAGGAATAATGGCTGAAGAAAATTTCCAAATTTGATGGAAAAATATAAACACGTAGATACAAGAGTCCATGTCCCCAGAGTATCATGTGACACCTGACCTAGAACAGAAGCCCATCAAGTGCCTGTTGGCTGAGGGCACTGGTGCCCTGTCTCCCATGCCAGCCCTCCAACTGCTGGGTTCCCAGGGCTGGCTAAGGGCCAGGCCCACAGATGTCCCAAATCTCTCTGGGTGGCTACTGGCCATAATCCGCCCCCCTCAAAACACCTCACCTAGCAGATGGAAACCTCCCGTACTAGTTCTCAGCATGGTGGGAACCTCAGGGTGCTTTGCAAAAACCACATTTTATATTTCATACAGGAAAGGAAATTTTTTTTGAAACTTTGCACCCAGTAAAGAAGCAACTTTCAGTAATTTGGGATGAAAATATTTATGGCACCCAGCAGAGCACAAAACAACTCTGGTTTTAAGTCAAAAATCTGTCATTCCGGAAGCAGAAAAGTTCCAGAAAAGGGCAAAGATCATGAAAACGTTGTGGGCCTCAGTAACTTCACCACCCACTCTGGACTCTCAGCTCTCGGGATCCCCCCCAACCTTGCCTGGGTGGGACGGAAGGACTGACTCACTGAGCTACGGGGACCACTGGCCTCAGTGTCTAGCCTGGAGCAGCCCCTCTGTAAGCACCAGCTGGTATTATTATTCCTCAACAACAAAAGCTCTCACCTCCACTCCTCCAACTTCATCATCACCTGTGGATATCTCATTTCTCTGGTTACTAGCCCTGCTGCCTGCTCTGCAACCCCCAGACTATTTAGTTACATGAACTGAGAGATTCCTTTTCTGGCTGAAGCTATATAGATTGAGTTGTTTCTTTCACGTGCAACCCGGAGAATCTAGATCAGTGGAGGCCCTGGCACTGGACACCCCCATCTCCATCTCCCCTGCCTTAAACCTTGCTGTCCCAATATATCCTGGCATTGCTCTCTCTGGGGTCACCTTTCCGTATCAAAGCCCACAACTATGGTTCCAGCTGGACTGGACTGTATTCTCTCACACTGTGGACTTGGTTCTATTTGACAACCGCGCCTCTTGATTTTTCTCCCATCTCTGGCCTCCCTTCCTGTACCATGTCCCTGCCCCCATGCCACCGGAAGTCCTCAAGTCCCCAACCCTGAGCTTGTCCTGGCACAGGGCGACTCTCTCCCTTCGGTGGTCTCTACACACCTGTGTTTTCAATGCTGCTCAGGTGCAAATCAGCCTCCAGCCTTTTGTCTGATATCCTGCCAGGTCATTAGTTGCTATGACCCAAACTGAACTAATTTCTTATCTTTCCCCCCAAGTCCACTCTTCCTTACATGTTCCCCTAAGTCATGGTGTCACATCCACCCTGCTGCTCAAGCCAAGAACTAAAGATCATTCCTGACTCCTCTCTCTCCGTCAGTCTAACCTCCTAAACACCACTCATGCTGTACCTTCTCTTCTCCATCTAACTCTCTCCTACCGCTCTCACCTCTTGCCGGGACACCAGCACCAGCCTCCTCACTCAGCCTCCTGCCTCTGACCCTTTCTCCACCCAGTGGTGGCCAGAGTCACCTTTCTCCAAGGCTGGTCTGGCTGTGTCCCTGCCCTCGCCTATCCTTCCCCTCTTCCCATTACCTTCAGTCCCTCCACCCTCACCCACTGCCAACCGCTGCCTTCAGGACAAGGTCAAAGCTCTCTTGGTCTCCTCCCCAGCCTCCGCCACACTCCAGTTACACCAACTGCATTGCGGTTCTAGAATAAACCATGCTCTCTCTTGCTTCCAGGACTTCACACAGCCTGCCCCCTGCCTGGAATACCCTCGCCTGTCTCACCCTAGTTCTCTTTCAAGTCTTACAGACGTCGATTTTACCTCCCCTGGGAGGTCTTCCTTAACCGCCGCCTGCTGGGTGAGGGTCCTTCTTCTACTTCCCCATCAAGCCCCTCACTAACAAACACTTTGACATCTCAGGGTTGTCTGTCTCCGGCACTGGTCTGTGAACTCTGGGAGGGCAGATGCTCTTCCTCCTCCAGTCACAGGGAGGGGCTCAATAAGTATTTAATAAATGCATTAACAGCAAAACAGCAGGAGCTACCCATCAAAGGTAATCGCCTACTTCTGGTTTACACATGACAGGTGTTATATCTGAAAAATTACTCCCTGGGAAAGAGGGGGAAAACAAGAAAAACAGACCCACGATTGATGGAGAAGAAAATGTTCTTGTGAATGTCTACTACAGACTCTGAAGCTGCCATCTGTAGGAGGGGGAAGTCCCTAGTTCATGGTCATCCAACAATCACTGAAAAAGGTACTTTTAAAGAAAGTCAGCCGACTCTTGATTGCCAGGGCCTAATATCCCCTAAGTCCCCATTTACCCGTTCCCTCCCACAGCCTACTTTTAGGGACCAGATTTGCTTTTTTTTTTTTTTTTTTTTTTGCAGTATGCGGGCCTCTCACTGCTGTGGCCTCTCCCGCCGCAGAGCACAGGCTCCAGACGCACAGGCCCAGCGGCCATGGCTCACAGGCCCAGCCGCTCTGCGGCATGCGGGATCCTCCCGGACCGGGGCACGAACCCGCATCCCCCGCATGGGCAGGCGGACTCCCAACCACTGCACCACCAGAGAAGCCCGATTTGCTTATTAATCAATACTCGTACCCCAAACAAGACACAACAGCAGCAACACCTATTATTGTTGATTGTTTATTATTTGTTGTATCAGCACACCGGTAAATTCCTTAAATGCACCATTTCATTTTAATTCCTAACACCCCTCTGAGGTCGAAGCCATCATTTTGGGTCTGGGTGAAAAAGGTGCCTTGTCCAAAGTCATACACTCAGAAAATGGCAGAGCCAGGATATGCCCTTGAGCTGTATGACCTGGAGCCCCTGTGTTAGAAGACATGGCCGAGAAAAAGCCAGGCAGCCCGTGACTGGAGATCTGCCTGTTAGGAGGGTGTAGTGGGATGAATTGTGGCTGCCCCCAAATTCATGTCCATCTGAAACCTCAGAATATGACCTTGCTTGGAATACAGGCCTTTGCAGATGTAATTAGTTAAAGATCTTGCTGGGAATTCCCTGGTGGTCCAGAGATTAGGACTCTGTGCTTTCGCTGCCAAGGGCCTGGGTTCAATCCCTGGTCAGGGAACTAATATCCCGCAAGCCACACAGTGAGGCCAAAAAAAAAAGATCTTGCAATAAAACCATTCTGGATTTAGGGTGGACCCTAAATCCAGTGACTGGTGTCCCTACAAGAAAAGGAGAGGACACACAGAGGAGAAGGCCACGAGAAGATGGAGGCAGAGACTGGAGTGATGCATCTACAAGCCAAGGAATGCCAAGGATTGCCAGCAACCACCAGAAGCTAGGAGAAAGGGATGGAACAGATCCTCCCTCTGAGCCTCCCTCTAACCCAGCCAATACGCTGATTTTAGAACTCTGGACTTCAGAACTGAGAGAATAAATTTCTGTTGTTTTAAGCCATCTGGTTTGTGGTCATTTGTTATGGCAACCCCAGGAAGCTAATACAGAGGGTGTGTGTCCGAGTCAGCCCAAGGGTACTACAGACCATGTGCTCTCTCATTCTCTCTCTCATCTTCGTGGGCCACACATCCATCCTGCATTCCTGGGAGAAAGTAGGCTCCTTTGGAGGTCACAAAACCACTTGTTTCTTTTTGTTTGCTGCTTATAGGCCACCTCCATCCCCTCTTGCTCTCACTTGATGCTGACAAAAATCCTGAGAAGTAGGTAGGACAGGGAGGTGTGGTCTCTCCATTCTACAGAAGGGGAAACTGAAGTTTGGGGAGGGGAGACCTACTGCCCAAAGTCACCTGGTGTGGCAGGGTGACAGAGATGGGGGGAGGAAGGCACTCCCCTATACCACCTGGTGGGCAAGGAAATGGGTACATCCTTCTTAGGAGGGCAATGAGGCAGCTTCATCTTTTGAAAAAATATTTGAGTCTCTCCAATGTGCCAGGCATGGGAGCAAAGGAGGATCAGCCTTAAACCAGTTTCTATCAAAATTTTAAATGTCATTGTTTGACCTGACAAGGGACTCACACATGAGCAAAAAGACACTCATGCATAATGCTCACTGCAGACCTGCTACAACCTCAAGGTCCATGGTTAAATACACTGTGGTAGATCACACTATGGAATACCACACAGCTGTTAAGAATGCAGTACACCAGTGTGGCTGTACGTACTGACATAGAAAGGTGTCTTTCATCTATGATCAAGTAAAAACCAGCATATTACAGATCAAAATGTATAATGCCATTTTTGTTAAAAACAAAATCAACAACCCAAACCAAGGGGTTACCTCTATGAAGGGATAGGGATTGGGATTGGGTTGGAGGGTGAAGAGGAACTTTCTTTTTTTTTTCCTATTAGGTTTAACCATAAGAAATAGTCATTTATGTAATAAGATCTAACCTGCAGAGAATGAAGTATTTGGGGGCAGTGGGGAGGGAGGGAGAATGAAAAAATATATATATATACACACACATACAGACACACACACATATCTAATGTATACAACTGGAATCCCTGAATAAGAAAACCAAAACAATGGAACAGAATGGTTCAAGATATAATTCAAGAAAACTTTCCTGAAATAAGACTTTAAAAAAAATGACCATTTTCAGAGACTTCCCTGGTGGCCCAGTGGGTACGACTCCACACTCCCAATGCAGGGGCCTGGGTTCGATCCCTGGTCAAGAAACTAGATCCTGCATGCATGCTGCAACTAAGAAGCCCATGTGAAGCAACTGAGAAGTCCGCATGCCGTAACTAAGACCAGGTGCAGCCAAAATAAATAAATATTTTAAAAAATTATTTTTTTGATGACCATTTTTGTAGGTCAAAATTGGTAGAAACTGACAATTTCATGTGGTTCAACCTAATATATACTGTTTGTTGTTTTAATTTCTTACACTGAGAACTTGTTTGTGTACAGTTTTTAAAAACAAAGAAACGTAAGTGGTAAAGCTGGCATATGAACTCAGGTCTACTAGCTTTGTTCTTTCTGAGACGCTCTGCCAATGAGGGGGAAAACATGCCAGAAAAGCTGATACTTTTTAAAGCAACAAGAACGATGATATTGAAAGAGGCTGAATCAAGGTTCTGAGATGCAATCCTCTCTCCCTTAGCAGGGGAAACTGAGACTTGCAACATGGCAATTGCCACCACCCAGTGGACAGTCCATGAACTTGCACCTGCACCTTGTCTTCTGGGTCCAGGAATCTTCAGACACACCCAGCCAGGGTCAGAGAAGTTGTCCCCAACCCCTGCCTTCCATCTCCCTCCCCCAAAGCCCACCTATCACTAAGCCCTGTGCATTTTAGCATCTAAATGACCCCTGAATTCATCATCTACTTCTCCCATTTTCTGCCCACCTCCCTGCCCCAGCCTCCACCTTTTACTTGGAGGATGTACCAGCTCCTCACTGTTCTCCCCATCACTCTTAGATTCTCGTCAGCAGCCTGAGAGCACTTCTTGAAACATAATCACGTCACTCCCTGTGCAGAAAAGGCCTGGGGCTGCTGCCCTTAGAAAGGCCTGCTTGGCCCTTGGCTGACATCTGGGAACTTGGATTTTGGGAGGGTTCCCACCTGGTAAGGACAGCTCACTGTGACCGGACTCTTTGTAAAGACAAGTGGTTTATGTAGAACATCTGCTTTCCTCTGGGTAGTCTGGAATTTTTGGAGTTTGGAAGGCACCCATGTGACCAGCCCCCAGATGAAAACCTTGGGTGCTGAGTCTCTAACAAGCTCTCCTAGCATGTGTTGTCACAATTTGCTGCTGGAGGAATTAAGCAAGTCCCATGTGACTTCCTGGGAGAGGAATCTGGAAGCTTGTGTCTGGTTTCCCCTGGATTTCACTTCATTTATCTTTTCCCTTTGCTGATTCTTCTTTGTAAAAATCTTAGCCATGAGTGGAACTGTATGCTGAGTCCTATGAGCCTTCCTAGTGAATCACTGAACTTGGGGTGATCCTGGGGACCCTAATGCACTCCCTTATTTGAAACTCTTCTTTGGCTTCCCACTGATCTTAAAAATAAAGACCCAGGGAATTCCCTGGTGGTCTAGTGGTTAGGACTCCACGCTTTCACTGCCAAGGGCCTGGGCTCAATCCCCGGTCAAGGAACTAAGATCTCACAAGCGGTGTGGTGCGGCTGGGAAAAAAAAAAGACCCAAGTGCCTTCCAGAGACCTATAGCCATTCTGCACTCTGTGACCTCTGCCTGCCTATCTAACCACACCTGTCACCAGTCTCTCTGCTCTGGCCAGATGGTCTCCATTCAGTCCTTTGTACTCAATAGGTTCCTTCGACCACAAGGCCTTTGCACACATGATTTCCTCTACCTAGAACGCCCACTCCTCTTCCACCTTGTCACTTTTCTTTTCCTCCTTCAGGAGGTCTCCCTCAAGCATCCCAGCTCCAGGAAGCTGACCATGTACCTCCCCTGTTGCATTCATGCATGGCCCACATGCCTCCCCAATGGAGATGGATCCACCTGTTTGTGTAACAGAGTCTGTTTCCTCCCCCACTCCCCATTAGGGGACTGGGTAGGTGGGTTTCTGCTCATGCCATATCTTCCGTATTCTTCATGCCTGGAAGACCACAGGTTCCCTCCCACTAAACATACCTGGAGGGTGGAATGAATCCCTCGAGCAAATATCTCCTCTTGGGGGACTCATGTACCCCAGAGGCTCACGTACTCTACCGCCACCTCCCCCTACCCTGTCCCCAGGGATTTATGTTCTGAGGAATGCCTATTTTTAAAATCAGGGAAGTCTTTAAATAAGCATAGCAGCTTTTCCTTCTCTAGGGTGGGGAGGAAGTTTGAGGTTTCACGAAAATAACCACCGTGACGGCTGACTAGTTTGGGCGGGGGGTGGTGCTGCTGGTAGACTGAGAAGCCTGACTGGTGGCCCAGGTGCCCCAGAGACGTATTCTCCAACTTTTCTCTCCATTTCCTGTAGGGTCAGAATCCCTCCTGACTTGATGGAAGAGTCTGTTGACCTGGCAAGTTGATCAGGAGGCTGGGTGGAGACGATGTGGGAAATAATATTTAAGGTAGTGGAAACTGTAGCGACTGTAACTATCCCCAGAGCACCTGCCATTTTCTGAGCTCTGTGCAAAAAGCCCTTTGTAACATACAGCAACAACTCGACAAGGTGGGGACTGAATCCTCTTCATTTACAGGTGAGGAAACTGAGAACAGAGAGGCCAAGCAACTTGCCCCAGCTCACACAGCCAGTGAGAAGCAGAGCTCAGACTCCGACCCAGGCTGCCTGGCCCAGAGCCCTCTCCCTCCTGCATGACCTCTCTGAATGCTGCCCTGGACCCAGTTCACAGCTGGTGAAGGCCAATGCTGGGCGGGGAGTTCAGCCCAGTGTTACTCAGTAAGAAACACATTTTATATCCTGCCACTTAGTACACATTGACATATATACGTTCTATAACCAACACTAAAGTTAACATGTGAGAGACTTATGTTTTCCACTTTATTCTATTTCTTAAAAGGCTGATGGCAGCCCATTAATGGATTTCAGGAATCACTAATGGGTTGAGTTTGAAAAACACGGGTATGGTGGGATGTACTCTATTTCCCTGGGGGAGGGAGAGGATGATTGTCAGAGAGGTGGCAGTCTTGCCCAAAGTCTGTATATCAGCCATGTTAACTGGGAAGCATAAGTCAGGCTGCTATTTGTGTTAACAAAAGCATAGAAAGAAATGAAAGCATAGAAAGAAAAATATAGTTACCCAGCTAGAAATTAGGACCTATCACCAGTACAACTGAGTCATCTGGGCCACCCCATCCCCCAACATCTTAGTGATGCTTCAGCCATGGAAAAGATGGGATAAACAAGAATTCAGGGCTCCCCTCCTTCCTGCCCCACTGTGGCTCGGTCCTTGGAAGGAGGCCAGTGCAGCTGCAGTTTAACCAATGGCTCTCAGCTCTGGCTGCACACTGGAACCACCTGGATGCTTTAAAAAAAAACCCAGTGCCTGGGTCACAGGCCCCAAGATTGTGATTCAGTTGGTCTGGGGGTGGCCTGGGTGTTGGGATCTCCAATGTACAGCCAAGGTCAAGAACCAGCATCGTAAATGAACCTGGTGCCTCCAAACACCTTGTGAGAAGTGTGCCAAAGGGCCACAAGGATTTCTAAGCACACCTGGCAACCAGGTTCTCCAGATGTGGCTGGTGACATGCAATCATCTGAGCCGAGGACTAGGTCAGCTGATGGGCTGAAAACCGTTTCACTTTATCCTCATGATGGCGTCAATAGCTCCTGTGTTTCAAGCGTTTGTCATAGCCCGGCACCCTGCTAAATGCTTTCCAGTCACTATCTTGTTTAATCCTCACTGTTCTCATTTTACAAAAGAGGAAAACGGAGGCTCAGAGAGGTGGGAAGGGGCAGGGAGGGCCCTGCTGGGGGCCCCTCTGGGCAGAGCTGGCTACAGCAAATCAGGTCTGAGCCATGGCTAAAAACCCCACCAGTTTCTTCTACGACAGAGCTGTTTTCCTCTCCAAAATTAGAGCTGGACAATTAAAAATCTCCTAAAAGCAATCCTATTAAAATAGTTTTTTAAAAACATAATTAACTTCACAAGGTAAATTATTAAAAGGAACTTGTTCTTTGAATCAGTAAGAGGCTTATTTGCTACACGTGGCCCTGGTCCAATTTCCCCAGCTCCCCAGCAATGCCGCTGGGGCCACCCCTTCTTTTGGCCTCTGTTCGATGACAGACAGGCTCCCGCCCCCAGGAGTCCCCCGAGGTGTGTCCTTGGCTCTGCATTCCAACACTCTGCTTGCCCTGATGTTTTTGTGTCCTCACCCCCACCCTTGCAACTTGTCCCTGCAGCCAGACCCCCTGACGTACCCGGAATCCCCAGCTTTACCTGCTGTCATTCACCCCAATGAGCAGATCTTTACTCCAGATCTATTTCTTTCAGTATTACTATTGTCAAAACATGAGCAAAAAGAAATAATAACCCCAACACACCAAATTTATCATCTACTTATCCACCCATCTCACTCTAATCTATGTCTTTTACAATTATAATCGAAGACTGCAGACAACTTTGTATCTTATTTTCTCCCCACTACCTATATGTATCAGACTTATGCCTTTTTAATGGCCAAGAAATTTACCAAGAAGTCAGTGCTCATTATTGCATTTTCTGTTCATTTTTAGCACCTCTATCACCAATTCTAAGGCCACATTTTCTCACATATTAACATTTCTGAAGTCTGTCTTACAATTGACCAGTGTCAGTGTTGTGTTACATTAGATCACAGTAAATGGCGGCACTTCTTCTTCTTCGTAGCACATAATATAATGTTGCATCTACAATCAATGGCATCTTACATGCTAAGAAACACACAAATTTGTGTTTCTAAATTGTGCTGTAAATTATACTTTTTCCTTTTTATGGGTTGTTTCCTTTCCCGCAAGTAAGATGACCAGGTTTGATTATGACTATTTTCATGACTCTTGATACACCCTGTCACGTTATTTTCCAGCAGTCGTGTGGGTTGATCCACTCATAAGATGCAGGAGTGAGCCGGTTACACCACAGCATAACCACCATCGAGCGTGCATTTCCGCTTGTTTTTTTGGTTTGCCTAGTAGGGAGCTATAAATGAAGGAAACTGTTCCATTTGCCTTTCTGTGAGTATTAATGATAACTGGAACTCACGGAGCTCCTGTTATTGGGTGGCAGGCACTATGCTTCCCATATCTTATCAGGAATTGACACAACTCTACAGAGGGCGATTGTCATCCCTCTGCTGGAAATGCCACCATATTTCATTAATGCAAAGTTGAACATTTTCCCACATTTCTGAAATCAGAATTGGTGGCATGTTGTAAGTGCCATTGGTCACTTCCTCCTCCCACATTGTAAACAGCTTTAAATCAGAAATACTCTTACAGTTAAAGGGGCCATCAGTTTGACGAAATGCAAGATCCCCACCATCATCATCATCATCATCATCCCATGGTCCTCTGGCCCTCACACTTGCTTCTCCAACTCTGCCCCATCACTCTGCTGCTACCCTGAGCTTCTGGCACTGCCCTGATAGCTCTACCTGGCCAGGCCCCCAGAAGCTCCAAGTGAACAGCTGAAATGGAAGCCAACACTTCCTCTTCACCTTGCCCCACCCTTCACAACTAATGTCTCCCCAGATCCAACAAGCCTGCACCCCAGATATCAAGGACAGAATTTATTAGACCTACTCAGGTTGGCCACACAGCACAGGAGGCACAGCATTTGCTTTGGAGTCAGGCTAGGTTGAAATCTCATTTCTGCCACTTCCTACCTGTGTGATCTTGAGCAAGTAGCTTTACTTCTCTGTGCCCAAGTGTCTCTACCTGTAAAATAAGCAGTTGGGAGAAGCCCTTATGGGCTGAGTATTGGCCTAGCATTCTGAGACCATTGTCTCCTCAACTCTTCCCTGTGAGCCTTCAGGAACGGGGGTGGTTAAGTAACTTTTCCCCATTTTCCAGATAAGGAAACTGAGGCTCGGGGAGGTGAAGGGCGTGACCAGATGATATAGGGCTATTAAAATGCAGAGCTGGGTTTTGAATGTTTCCGATTATCAGGCTATCTTGAGGTTCCTTCTATAGCTTTCACCTCGGTGACTTTTAACACTTTGGTATGGTGGAAGCACCCTGAACACGTGTTTTTCCTCTATCTTGTTAGAAACACCAAACAGAATTATCTTCTCAAGCTGGGAGGTCCCTTAACTGCTAGTCTTCCAGAATTAATTTACCTTTTCATCCCAGGTGGCCATTTTCCTGTCGTCTCCAGATCTGGAAAATAAGAAAACATTTGTCTAGATCTATCACCCTACTATCATTCGCCGTAGTATGTGTTTTCCAACACTTTCTTACAAATTATTTTTAACTTGCTTAGGTTAACAGTGTCTGAAAATAGTAAATAATAAAGCTCAAAGCATGTGGAGAAGGATGTACATCCTGAGTATATACCCAAAAGAACTGAAAACAGGCACTCAAACAAATACATGTACACGAATATTCATAGCCAAAGATGGAAACAATCCATGTCCATTAACATATGAATGGATAAATAAAAGATGTTATATCCATACAATGGAATGTTATCCAGCCATAAAAAGAAATGAAGTACTTTTGCAATATCTACAAATATCGGATCACTATGTTGTACACCTGAAACTATTGTAGGTCAATTATACCTCAATAAAAAATAAAAGAGATATGAAGTGCTGACACATGCTACAACATGAATGAACCTCTAAAACATTATGCTAAGTGAAAGAAGCCAGACACAAAATGTCACATAGTACTTGGTTCCACTGATGTGTAATATCCAGAATATGCAAATCTGTACAGACAGAAAGCAGACTGGTGGTGGCCAGGAGCTACGGGGAGAGGGGAATGAGGAGTGACTGCCTAATGGGGACAGAGTTGCCTTTTGAGGTGACGAAAGTGTTCTGGAACTAGATAGAGGTGGTAGTTGCACCACATCGGGAATGTATTATATGATAATGAATTGCTCACTTTAAAAGTTAATTTAAAAAAATTTAATTTTATGTTATGTGAATTTCACTCCAATTAAGAACCAGACAGACATATGTTAGTGTTGAGATTGCTCTGGAAAGCAGCAAAGAATCTAAACGTCCACCAACAAGGGAGGGTCTGGTTGAGTCAGTTACAGTACATCTGGGAGTGGGAGACTCCAGTGCTGTTACATTTCCATATGTGGATGAGGAAAGATGTAATATAACAGGTGCCCCCCCATCACATTATAGCATAGTGTGTACAGTATGATCCCATCTATGTGAAAAAAATGATATATGCATTTTTTAAAAAGTCTGTAAGGATACAGCCAGACTCTTTACAGTGGTTATTGCTGGAGAAAATGGGAGTGATTTGAGGGTGGGGTGGGTATTTTCTTTCTCTTGGCTTCTGGAAGGTCTGAACTTTTACAATGATTATGTGTTACTTCTTAAAACTTATTTTTAACATAGGTGACATATGTAGTAAAAAATTTAAATACAAAAAGATACTACGACAAATAAGTCTTCTTTCTACTCCTGTTCTTCCCAGAACGCCTCTCCTACCAGTTTCCCACATAGTCTTTGGAGGTATTCTATGTCTTTCCAAGCACAGCCATACTTATTCTTTTTTTTCCCCTTAAACAAATGTGAGCCTTCACACTGCTCTGAACCTTGCTTATTTCCCTTTAGGGTGTGGGAGGCTGAAAGATAGCCCCATCAGTCCTAATCCCCAGAACCTGTGAATTCCTAATCCCCAGAACCTGTGAATAGGTCAATGTACACGGCAAAAGGGACTTCCCAGGTGTGATGAAATTAAGGACTCCAAGATGCGGGGATTATCCAGGTGGGCCCAGTGTAATCAGAAGGGTCTTTACAAGTACAGCAAGAGAATCAGAAGAATAGGAGACATGACTACAGAAGCAGGGATTGGAGTCAGAGTGAGATCTGAAGATGTTATGCTGTCTTGAAGATGGAGGGATGGGGTCATGATCCAAAAAATAAGGGAAGCCTCTAGAAGCTGGTGAAGGCAAGAAAACAGATTCTCCCCTAGAGCCTCCAGAAGCAATACAGCCCTGCCAACACCTTGATCTTGGCGTACCAAGACTGAATTGGGGCGTGTGACCCCTAGAACTGTTAGATAATAAATTTATGTTGTTTTAAGCCATCAGATGTGTGGTCATTTGTTACAGCGGCCACAGGAGACTAACACAGTGTCCCAGAGATCGTTCTACGCCGTGTGCTCTAGAGCAAGTGCACTCTTTGGATGACCACACAGGATTCCCCTGAGGGGGTGTGTGTAGTTCCCATTAGTGACCAACGTTAGCTTCCCAAAGTTCCAGTGAATGACCTTATGTATCATGTGTTATTTTTGTAATTTAAAAAATACTACCATTTTGAAAAAAAATCACGAAGACCTAAAGAAAAAAAGAGTTCTTTTTCTCCCCACGGTACCATGCTTAGGGCACAAGGGACTCAGTTTCTTGCTGGTTGACTGGTAGAGCAGCTTCTGCAACCAGCAGAGTTCACCTGGCTGTGTTCCTGTTCCAGCCCCTGGGGGCCCTCACCCTGCTCTCACGAGGTGGGCTCAAGTGGAACCACCACCAAAAGTGAAGGTGAAGGGAAAAATTAAGGTGCCCTGGAGATTTCCTTCCTCCATAGGACAGGAAATGGAACTAGCGCATGCAGAGAGAAACACCCAGATTCACTAATTCAAGCAATGGAAAATTTAAACCTGCCCTAACCTCCCCATTAAACTAGACAAAACAAAAAATGAAAAAACCCAATGCTTGCGGGGCTGTAGGAAAACTTGCACACGTTGCTGGGGATAATTTTTCTAAACAGTCACCTGGTAATAAGTGGTATATGCCTTCAGGATGATCATACCCTTGACTTGAACACATCAGTTTGGAAACTGTAACTCAAAAATCATTTGAAAGCAAAAAAAAAAAAAGTGCAATTTGTACCACAGTGTTTAAAGCAAAGTTGGATATTAGGGTTAGAACCTGGAAACAGCCTATAAGCCCCACTGTAGGGAAAAGCTGAGGAAGGCAGTGGGAGGAATGACAATTCTGAGGTCTATGTAGAAATGTAGAAAGAAGGCTATTAAGCAATGAGAAGTAGAACTCTGATGGTTGCACACACTGCCTGCAGAACTTTTATCAGTTATCAGAACTTTTACTCTGTGCAAGGGCATGGCACTGGGTTCTGGGGAATCCAAAGTGAAGAGACAAGAAAAAGGTCTGGGCCCTGGTAGGCTGACATTTTAGCCAGGAAACACATAAGCAAGGTAACATCACCCAGGGCTAAGCTCCGGAAAGAAAAACGGTAATGCAATAAAGGGCAGGCAAGAGTGGCTCCTGCAGCTTGGGGTGGTGAGGTAAGGCTTCTGAGTAGGTGACTTTTACGGTCGTCTCTGAATTGCAAGGAGGTGCATCACAAGAAGACGGCAAGAAAGAGAATTCCTGGGAGAAGGAAGGGCATGTGCACAGACCCTGAGAGAGCAGAGAATTTAGTATGTCCAAGAAAGGAGGAGGAGGCCAGTATGGCTGCAGTGAGCAGGCAGTGGAGTGAGGATGGGGGCATGAGAAGAGTCAGGAATCAATCAGGGCCTGACTGTGCAGAGAGTTCAGTAGACAGTGTTGAGGATCTGGGGGTCACGGTGGGGATGCAGAGGAGTGACCAGATTCAGAATATGCTGAGAAGTAGCACTTGCTGCTGGCCTAGTTGTCGGGGACAAAGAGAGGAGCAGGTTTTGGAGCAAGAATATGCTAGGCTTCCTCCTTCTTGCAAAACTGGTGGTAGGGGAGGGCAGTCCTGGAATTGTGCAAGCCTCACCCCAAAGATTTTCAAAACCCGCCCCTACCAGCCTTTCCTTCGGAGTCAGAGAGGGAGGAGTTGCAGCCCCCAGCCTTGGTCTTACTCAAGAAACTTCCAGCTGCTGGCGGGGCTGTAGGAAATACTGCAGATCTCAGATAGCTCTGACTTGAGGGTGAAGGACAGAGAAGTGCTTTCAGATGAGTGGGGATGGTGGAGGGGGCACGGCTTGAGTCACGCACTAGGCTAGGCCTTCACACCAACCATCTCATTTAATCTTCTCGGCAATCCTCTGAGGCACAAAGCATGCTTAACCCCGAGGTTACGGATAAGCAAAGGAAACAGACAAGGAAATTGAGGCACGGAGAACTGAAGTCCCATGGCTAAGCCTGCAAGAGCCCCCCTGTGCCCAGCGGGAGTGCTGGTACAGGCCCAGGAGTTCCTGGACAGGGGCTGCACCGCCCTCTCCTCTTTGTCCTGGAGTTTAACCTGGCCCCAACCCACTGTTCTTACTCCTTGGCATCCCCTACCCAGGCGAAGGATTTGTTGCTGTGGAGGTTCTTCCTGCAGGGATGAGCAGGCTGGCTCATCTCGGCCTCCTCCCCTGTTCCCAGCACTGGTTTCTCCCTGCCGTCTCCCTAGGGGTGCAGGACAGGGTGGGGCAGGCATGATGAGTAAGAGGACTTAGGGGTTCACACCGACCTGGGTGAGTTCTGGCTCTGCCTCTTTTGGCTGTGTGACCCCTGGCGAGTGGCTTGGCCTCTTTGAGTCTTGGTGTCTTCACCTGGAAGAGGGAGACAAGGATGGTACCTACCTCACCTGTTGCTGCTGCTGCTACGAGGCACGAGATGAAGTGAAGGCACCTGGCCCATGTAAGCACTCCATACAAAAGGGTAGTTCTTCAACACTTCCGTTTTCAAGGGGAGATGTGCGTGCTGTCTCCTGTCCTCCTCTCCACTGGATTCTAGAATCCGTGGGCCAGGCAGGGATCCCTGAGTTATCACTGCCTGCCCGCGTTCCCCCAAGCTGGGAAACGCTAGAACTCACGGCAAACCGGGGCCTCCTGGGATCCCGCGGGGGTCCCTGGCAGACTCGGGCTGGGAGAGCTCGGAGAAGGGCAGCGCGCCCCGGGCCGGCCCTGGAGCACTTACCCTGCGCCCGGCCCGCCGGCGGCCACCGCAGCAACTGCGAGCTCGGCGCCTGCCCAGCCGTCCCGCCCGCCCGCCCCTTACCCCCGCCCCCTCCCCCCCTCCCCCCCCACCCCGCCCTCTAAACTCAGCTGCTGGTCTCGGGCTCTGGCCCGCGTCTGTCCCGTTGCCTTCGTTCTTGCCTGTCTGTCGGTCTCCCGGTTGTTCTCTGGCTTCCCCCCACCAGGCCCCCTCGCTCCGCAGGCCCGAGCCTGACCTGGGCCTCCTGCAATCCCGCAGATGGACAAAGGTCCCGCCCGTGGGAGCCAATCACGAATCATGAGAATCCTGGCCCAGGCGACCCTAAGGGAAGGGGTGGGAGGAGGGAACCACTTCCTTCCTCCAACGGGATGTATTGGCAGCGGGTCCACCAGCCTCCCCACCACACACACTCAGGGAAGCAGGGCTGGCTCCTGTTCGCCCCCCCTACCCCCTGCCAACTCCTGGTTACTTAAGGGGGGCCCTGAGTGTCCCCTGCACAGTATCTGCAGGCAGGGGTTGGAGGGTGGGCAGAATGCCCTAAGGGGGTGGCCAACCTCGAAGCTGTCAGGACGCCCCTGGGTTGGGGGGGGGAGGTGAGGCTGGAGGTGAAGAGGAGGTGCCCTGCAGCTGGGCTGGTATTGGCACGAGGGAGGAGCCTTCCAGCCTCGAGGCAGAGCACACCCTTGCTCAGGCCGACTAGGGCTCCCCTTCCCCAGCTTTACCATCCCTCCCCTGCAGGCCCTCCCTCACCCAGGCTTCTCCAGCGCTCTGTCCATACCTTATTTCTGTTACTGTTCGCTCTGGTCTCAGTTCTTCCGTTAGCTTCCATCTTCCCCAAAATACCACTTGTCCCAAACTTCCAAGGGCAGAAGCCATCCATCTTCTATACACCTCCCTGCTTCTTCTGGTTAGGCTGGCGGGCGGGGGCGGGGGCGGGGGCGTGGGCGGGGCGGAGGGGGAGCCATACTAGTTTTCTGTGGCTGCTGTACCAAGTTACCACAAACCTAGTCGCCTAACACAGCACAAAAATAACACTTAAAACAACAAAGCACTGGAGGTCAGAAGTCCAGGGGGGAGGTCTCAAAGAGCTAAAATCAAGGTGTTGGCTTGGCTGTGTCCCTTCTGGAGACCCGAGGGGGGAATCCATTCCTTGCCTTTTCCAGCTTCGAGAGGTTGTTTGCATCCCTTGGCTCCTGGCTAATCATTCTGACCTCTGCTTTCATCGTTAAGTCTCCTTCTCTAGATCTGACCCTTTTCCCTCCCTCTTTTATATGATTTTTTAAAAATTTATTTATTATTTACATGTGGTTGCACTGGGTCTTTGTTGGTGTGCGTGGGCTTTCTCTAGTTGCGGTGAGCGGGGGTCACTCTGCATTGTGATGTGTGGGCCTCTCACTGCGGTGGCTTCTCTTGTTGTGGATCATGGGCTCTAGGTGCATGGGCTTCAGTAGTGTGGCACACGGGCTCAGCAGCTGTAGCTCGTGGACTCTAGAGTGCAGGCTCAGTAGTTGTGGCGCACGGGCTTAGTTGCTCTGCGGCACGTGGGAACTTCCTGGACCAGGGCTTGAACCCGTGTCCCCTGCATTGGCAGGTGGATTCTTAACCACTGCACCACAAGGGAAGCCCCTCTCTCCCTCTTTTAAAAGGACCCTTGTGATTATATTGGGCCCACCTGAACAATCCAGGCTAATCTCCCCATCTCAAGATCCTTGACCTAATCACATGTACAATGTCCTTTTGCCATGTAAGGTAGCATATTCATAGGTTCTGAGGATTCAGACTTGAATATCTCCAGGGGCCCAGCATTCTGCCTGTCAGAGATACTGTCTCCATTAGCTTCTATTGAGTCCGCTCCTCCCAGTCCTGCCTCCTGCCTCCTGCTGGGTAGGGGGCTTTCTTAAAACATGTCTGGTCTGACTCCCCAGTCACATTTTGTTATTACAACAGTCCCATTCTGGTCCCTAAGGCGTAGTCTGGTCCATTCTAAACTTCCACTTTATATTTTATTAGAAACTCCCTTCCCGCCCCCAGGGCCAGCTCAACAGAGTAGAGGAGTGTGGACTGTTCTTCCCAGCCCTCCCCTGCGTTCACTCCCTGAGGGCTGGGGTAGGGAAGAGAGTGAGGGAACAGGTTCAGGTATTCCTTCACCTAACTCCCACTGCAATCCTCTTTCTGTTGGTTTTTTTTTTTTTTTTTCAGTGCGCGGGCCTCTCACTGTTGTGGCCTCTCCTGTTGTGGAGCACAGGCTCCGGACGCACAGGCTCAGCGGCCATGGCTCACGGGCCCAGCCACTCCGTGGCATGTGGGATCTTCCCAGACCGGGGCACGAACCCGTGTCCCCTGTATCGGCAGGCGGACTCTCAACCACTGTGCCACCAGGGAAGCCCTTTCTGTTCGTTTTAACAACTAGTCCTGCCTGTAGTTTTAAGCTTAGTACAGACAGCCGGTGATCTCAACAGGCCCTACCAAGGAAAGGCTCAAACACTGCCCCTGGCCTGACCTTCTGGCTGACCCCTGCTGGAGGCACCACTCATTATTCTTCCCATGCGCTTCATCGTTGACCTACACTGCAGTGTTCCCGGGAAAGCCTGCAGCTGCCAACCTTACTTATGCCCTGGAGGCTGGGGCCACCAGCAGGGACCTATTTCCATACAATTTTACGAATCAGGATCCTGAGGGAGCTGGTCAGCAAGTCTGGAGAATTTGGTAATGTTCTCAATACTGCTGTCTTCACTGGAACCCCTGTACTACTTAGTCTTCTCAGTGGACAGGAAAACGTCTCAGTTGTGTTAACATCTTTAGCAGAGAGTCTGGCACAGCAGGTGCTTTACATTCCATTATGTAATTATGCAACAGCATAAATTAACAAATGAGTACTGAGCAAAATACAGTAAGGGTGCCCACCATCACTGTTTCTCTTCAGCATTGTACTGAAGATCCCAGCTAATGCAATAGGACAAGAAACATGAGGTACAAAGATTGAAGAGAGAAAAGCTAATATTTGCAATCAATGTGATTGTCTACCTAGAAAATCCAAGGGACTCAACAGACTGGCACTGGATACCAACTGTGTGGCAGGCCTTTTCTAGATACTTAATATGAGATGAAGGAGCACCTCTGTTCTCAGAGAGCTCCTATTTAAGTAGTTGAGGTGAGGTGAACAGTCCTTATGGCAGAGTCACCTGCGGTCCACAGAAAGAATCCAAGAGGTCCATAAACTTGGATGGGAAAAAAATTACATCTTAATTTGCATTAACCTCTAACTTAAATTTAGTACTTCCTTCAGTTATGAATGTAGGTAACAAACCACAGTTGTTTTAGCAGCACCCATGATTTTGTAGTCAGTCAAAATCACAGATGTTTCCACGTTACAATATAGTATTTATAGATATCTCAAAATATAACTTACACTCACTCAAAATTACAGTAGTTATTAAACTAGTTCTTATAGTTTAATGTGTTAACAAAGAATTTCATATATTACTTTATCACAATTAGAAAAATAACTGCATTTCAAGATAACTGGGGTCCTTTGTAAAATGATGCGTTTTCTTTTATGCACTGGAGAGGAGGACCCATGTTACAAAAGAGATTAGAAACTCCTGCTTTTTTTTTTTTTTTTTTTTTTTTTTTTGCTGTACCCGGGCCTCTCACTGTTGTGGCCTCTCCCGTTGTGGAGCACAGGCTCCAGACGCGCAGGCTCAGCGGCCGTGGCTCACGGGCCTAGCCGCTCCGCAGCATAATGGGATCCTCCTGGACCGGGGCACGAACCCGTGTCCCCTGCGTCGGCAGGCGGACTCTCAACCACTGCGCCACCAGGGAAGCCCAAAACTCCTGCTTTAAATGAAGGCCGTCTTTTCTGGTTTGGGCGATGCTGACACAGTTCTCTTTCACAAGGGAGTCCCTGCCGCACCCCCCATCCTTCACATTTCTTATCAAGCAGTAAGCCCAGCTTGCTCAAGTATGTGTCAGTCATTGTCCCAGGAGCTTTCTGGGTGTCCTGCCTTTTGATGTTCATGGAGCATTTTGGGAAGCTCTAAGCTTTGGGTCTAGGCTGCTTGCGCCCCTGAAGAGCCAAAACAGTGACAGTTCTGGTTTTACCCAGGAGGAAGAGAGAGGGCTATCTCTGCTGGTTTTGGTTCCTTCACAGTTGACCACTTCCCTTCCTCGAGGAAAAGCCAGGCTCTAGGAGAATGTACGAAAATGGAAAGGAGGAGAGAGAAGTCGATGCGATCTCAGCCAGGGCCGGGGGCAAGGGATGTTTGGATTTCTCAGAGTTACATCTACTGCCTGGGTCAAGAGATTCCTTTTCCAGCAGGTATGATTCATGTATACCAGTGACAGCCACACAAGGATACCTATGTATGATAGGTGTGGGTACCTACATAAGATAATGTAGCTACATTAAAAGGTCATGACTATCTTTGACCCCCTTCTCTGATACTTGGCTTGAACTTCTGCTTCATAGTTCAGAATCATATGAAAGGGTAGTAAGAATATAGGAGTTAGCATCCAAGAGACTTGGGTTTAAATCCTGCCTCCATCCCTTCCCTTGCTAGCTGGGTGATCTTTCATTAATTTAGTAAATAATTTCTGAGTGTCAGCTATGTGCTAGACACAGAATACAGAGGTGAATGAGACAGGTTCCACCTCCTCTCATCAAACTTACTCCTTAGAGGAAGACACAAAGAATAATAGTGGTGGGGATAGAGATGAGGCCCCACCAAGGTAGGACAGTTGGGAAAGTCCTCTCTGTGACGTTTAAATTAATACTGAAAGCTCATATAGAGCTGACCATAAAGAGAGGGGAAAACCTTCTAAGTGGAGGGAACAGTTTGTGCAAAGGGCCTGAGGTGAGCATGAGCTTGGCCTCCTGAGAAACCAAAGGTGGCCAGAATTACTGAAACATGGTAGGAGGGAAAGACAGTGGTGAGAAGTAAGGTCAGAGAGGAAGGCAGGGGCCAAAGGGAAGGCTGCAGTTCAAAGTACAAGAAGCCATGCCAGTTCTAAGCAGGGGGAGAGTCACAGTTTGATATATGTATTTTTTTTATTGTAGTTAAATATACGTAATATTTTAACCATTAGAAAGTGTACAATCAGTAGCATTTAGTATATTTATAATGTTGTGCAAGCTTCACCACTATTCAATTTAAGAACTTTTTCATCATCTCAAAAAGAAACCCTGTACCCATTAAGCAGTTACTCCCCATTCCTGCCTACCTCCAGCCCTAAAGTACCCACTGATCTGCTTCCTGTCTCCATGGATTTGCCTATTTCAGACATTTCATATAAACGGAATCATATAATATGTGGTCTTTTGTGTCTGGCTTATTTCACTCAGCATGTTTTTGAGGTTCATCCATGTTGTAGCACGTGTCACTACTTCCTTCCTTTTTATGGCTGACTATTCCACTGTATGGACAGACCACATTTTGTTTACCCTTTCATCCACTGACATAGTTTGATTTTACAAAGGTAACTCTGCTTGCTGGGTGGGGTCTGGATTATAGAGAAGGCAAAAAAAGGAAGTAGAGGTGAGAGATAATGATGGCTTGAACTAGAATGTTGAGAAGAGGGAAGGAAAAAGGGCATGGGTTCAGGATCCATTTGGGATATATTGAACAGATGAGAAACTGAGGGATTGGACATGGAGGGTGAGGAAGAGGCTGGAGCCCCTGAGTGCACAGGGGTGCCATCACTGAGATGGAGAAGGCTGGGAGGGGAACAGGTAGAGGGACGTCCTAGTTGGTTTTGATAATGTTTGGTTTGAATTGTTTAAGTGGCAGTGTCATGAGGCCAGTAGGATTTGAGTCAGAGATTTAGGGTGTGATTTTGTGATAGAAGAACTATACATTCCGGTTTTTGTCCCTGGGCTCCTGGCCAGAGCTCCTAAAACTCTTGTAATTTCCTAAGTGATAAGAGTAATAGGAGCATCTTTCCTTTCTTTAAAAAAAAATTTTTTTTTTCTTCTTGGCCACACCGCGTGGCACATGGAACTTCCCCGACCTGGGATCCAACCTGTGCCCCCTGCAGTGGAAGTGCGGAATCAACCACTGGACCACCAGGGAAGTCCCAGGAGCGTCTTTTATTTGGTTTTGCCCCCAGCTCCTGAGATGCTCTAGTAATTAAGGTTAAAGGAGCATCTCTTGCTATTCAAAATGAGCCCTTTTGAACCACACCTGAGTTTACATTAATGAAGTGACTTTGGAAAGCCCCCAAGGATGGGGGGCTGGTTGCCAGGGGAACCAGCTAAGGGGTTAGATGGTTGGAACTTTTAGTCCCCCACCTCTCTTGGGGAGGGGAGAGGGGCTGGAGGCTGACTTAATCACTGGCAAGGAAGGATGGCATCATCCAGATTGGTCTACATACTGGCAAGGAGACCAATGATTTAGTCAATTACACCCGACATAATGAAGCCTCAATTAAAAATCCTAACTGAAAGGGTTCGAAGAGCTCTAAGGTTGGTGAACCTGTGGAGGTGCTGGGAGAGTGGTGTGCCTGGAGAGGGCATGGAAGCTGTGTGTTCCATCATCCAATACCTTGCCCTATGCACCTCTTCCATCTGGCTGTTCCTGAGTTGTATCCATTTATGGTAAACCCTAATTTGGAGTAAACCATTTTCTAGAGTCCTATGAGCCATTCTAGCAAATTATTGATTGAGGAGGGGATCAGAGGAACCTCTGATTTATAGGTGGTAAGAAGCACAGGTGACAACCTGGACTTGCAACTGTTGTCTGAAGGGTGGAGGGCGAGAGAGGGGAAGGTGTATGGGGCTGGGCCCTTAACCTGTGGGGTCTGTGCTAACTCCAGGCAGTTAGTGTCAGAATTGCTTGGTGTGCAAACCCCACACACTTGTTGAAATGAAAGTACTGAGTAGAGAGCAAAACATGGAGTTTTCCTTTTAGGGGGTCATGGGCACACAGCTGGTGTTGAAAACCACGGACGAGGTTGAGATTTCCCCCTCCCGAGTGGAGACAAAGTGGCCCAGGACTGAGCTAGAGATGGATCAGGTGAGGAAGAGGCTGCAAGGGAGACAGAGTAACCGGGAGGTAGAAGGAAAAACCCAGAGCGTGTAGGATCCTGGGGACCAAAAGGAGAGTGTGTGGAGGATGGAGGAGTGAATGGTGTCAGATGCTGATAGGAGTGGGCTGAAGAGTGCAGAGAGGGAGGGAAGTGGAGGGAAGGCACTTGAGAAACCACTCAAGGAAGAATGAGCGCTCATGAAAAGGAGCAGAGAAACAGGGCAGAAGTGGGAGGGCTGGTAGGGCCCACGCCGGAGTCCCCCTGGCCTAGCACGGAACCTGGAATGTAGGAAGCTGCGTTTATTCAGCTCTTACTGTATGTCAGGAGCAGTGGGTGCCAGTGTTCAGGGGTCAGGTTCTCCAGTTCTCTGGAACCTTTCCTGTCGAAGTGGGTGAGACTTTTACACTGGGAAGAAGAGGACAGAAGGCACTATAAATACTTTCTGACTCTCACTGTGGTGAGCAGAACCTCAAACTAAAAGATTTAGCAGCATCGCTTTGTTCCACCTACTGGTTACTCATGGAAACTACTCTTGCCCATGTGGTTCGGCCCTCCTGGCCAGCTGGAGAAGGTCCAACCAGATGGATGGGTCCCACGTTAGTCCAAAGGTAGACTGACTCCCCAACTTCTCTCCACCCAGGAGATCAGTCTAGACCAATCTGGGTGATGCCATCCCTCCTTGCCAGTATCTGTTTCAGGAAAGGGCATATGACCCAATGCTCTGGCCAGTGAGACCTGAGGGGAAGCTTGCTCTTTCCAGGAGCATCGCAGGAGCCTGCTGCCTTTCTCCTTCCTCTGGTCCAGGTCTGGACCTAATGCCTGGACTGCACTCCTGCTCCCCACTTGAGGAGGGCAGAGTGAGGGGTGGAAAGCACCCAGGCCCCCGATGATGCTGCCGAGTCACCAATCTACTCAGCCCACAGCCACCTGCATAATTCTGCTTTTGAGAGATGACACGTTTCACTATTGTTTGGGTGAGGATTTCTGTTACTTATTGCCAAGAACATCCGGCGCTTGTCCGCACTTGGACACTTGTTGGGTTTTGGCTGCCGCTTAGCACCCATTCCTGTTAAGGGAACTGACTCACCTGTTGGGTCCAGTCTGATGGAACTGTTCAAGGTGTCCCCCTCTTCTAACTGAGAGGTGGGTACGTGACCCAAATGGAGCCAATGGGAAAGAGACAGACAGCTCACATCAGGGCGGGGTCTGCAGTGGAGAAGTTCTGGGGTTGTTGGTGCCTGTCTGTGCCAAGCCTGGGTCTCCAGCCTTCCCTTCCTCCATGTGGGTGTCTCACTGCCTTCCGATAAACTCCCTGTTTGTTTCTGTCTGCCTGAGCTGGTCTCTCTCATTTGCATCCAAGGAACCCAGGCCAGGAGCTGAGGGAGAGAGAGATAGGAGAAGTTCCTGCTGTTAAGGTACAGTGTCCTCAGTGTGGGAGGTGGAGCTGTAAACATCCCCCTGGAATGTGTGGCAGAACAAGGGCAGGGAGCATGGTAACTGGGAGAAAATAACAGCCACCTGCATTGAGTGCATGCCTACTGCATGTCAGGCACTGTGTGGGCACATTCAACACATCTCGTTTAATCTTTGCAACAACCCTGTGAGGCAGGAACTCTGATGAGTTAGGATTAGGTCCTGCTGTCAGAGAAAGTCCGAAGTATCAGTGGCTTAAACAAGTCAGAAGTTATTTCTTGTGCCAAAGGCTGGAGGTGCCTCCGCTCCACAAAGCACCTTCCAGCTCGCTGCTCCACATTCCTAGGGCCTTCATCGTCATGGTCAAAGATGGCAGCACCTGCGCTTCAGGCAGGAGGACGGGGGATAAACAAGAAAAGGACACTAGATGGGTGTATGCCAGCCATCTCTTCAGAGCGGCTTCACAGCACTGCTCCCACCCCATGGGGAGCCCTTGGTCCCAGGACACCCAGCTGCAAGGGAACATGGGAACTGCAGTCTTTATTCAGGGCACCTTGTGCCCAGCTAAAAAGTCTATGGTTGTTGAAGAAGTGGAGAGAGATCTTTGGGAAACGGCCAGTAATTCTACAGATGAGAAAAACAAGGCTCAGACATGTGAAGTCACTTGTCCAAGGTCACCCAGCCATGGGTGGCAAGGCAGGACGTGAACTCACTGTCCATGGGAGCTGTGGTTAGTCAGAGGAAAGCAGAGTCACAGGGCAGCTGCAGGGAGGAGGCCTCTCAGGGTAAGTGGTATTTAAGCTGGGTCTTCTCAGTTGGGAAAAGGGGAAAGAAGGACATTGTTAAGAACCGAGGTCTAGAGGAAAGAAAATCATTTCTCGGGGTAGCATCTTATAAAGTGCACCCTGGTCACAGGTGGACCATCTCCAGCAATGGGGAGCTCATTACCTGTGAGACAGCTCATTGTATTTGGGCGTATTTCTAGTCAGACTTCTCCCTTAGAAAGCGTGGTGGCTACCTTTAGTGTTTCCCTGCTCGGCACTGTCCCCCTCCTTCTGGTAATGTCAGCCATCCCCTAATTTCAATCCAGGTGGTTTGAGAGAGGCTGACCCAACCATGCCAGTGGGGTTCCATAGAGGACTCTGGCTGGAACTCTTCACTGAGAAGTCCTCTGATGGGACTGCTATTTGCAAGGATGGGTAAGCCTGGATCTGTGGGCCATCATGCGGAGAAGGCCTGCCTGGGAGTTAGGCCAACAAAGAGGAGAGCAGAGGTATCTGATGGAAAAATGGAGGCTGCATCCTGCTGACCTCATTTGAGGCCCTGCATCCAGCTGTGCTCAGAGCCCTGGTCATGTCAGTTGTACAAGTCAACAAATTCCCTTTTTGCTACAGCCAGTCTGACTGGTATTCCTGTCACTGCCAACTAACAGAGGTAGAAATGTCAGCCCTCTTTTTATCACCACCTAGTAGGAGGTGGGGAGTATCTGTGTATTTTATGAAAGTAGTAGGACTTACAGCAGAGTTTCTGCAAGTGTGGTCCATGAACCCCCAGTATCTGCATCACTCTGATACTGAACTTGATGAATGCACTTTCCTGGGTCCCAATTTCCAAATCAGAATCTCTGGAGGTGAGGCCCAGGACTCTGCATTTTGTCAAGCACTCCAGGAGGTTCTCGTGTCACCCAATCTGAGAAGCAATGGCTGAAACAGGTGATCTGGGATCCAACAAAGATCCTGCCACCAACTTAGACGTTACAAATCTCTTTAGATTTCCAGTAACAGCCAAACAGAGCCCTTCCCTTGACTCGTTGTTTCCCGGGTGCCCAGCAGAGTGCTGTGGAAATGCTTTATGTGTGCACCCCCCATGTAATCCTCACAACCACTGAAAATCTTTATTTTAAGGAAAGGAATGGAGGTTCAGAGAGGTTTATTGACTTGCCTAATGTCACTCTGTTGGTGAATTTAAAACTAGTTTCTGTATCCGTTCATCCGATGATGGACACTTAGGTTGTTTCCATCTCCTGGCTATTGTAAATAGAGCTGCAATGAACATTTTGGTACATGACTCTTTTTGAATTATGGTTTTCTAAGGGTATATGCCCAGTAGTGGGATTGCTGGGTCATATGGTAGTTCTATTCGTAGTTTTTTAAGGAACGTCCATATATACAATGGAATATTACTCAGCCATAACAAGGAACGAAACTGAGCTATTTGTAATGAGGTGGATGGACCTAGAGTCTGTCATACAGAGTGAAGTAAGTCAGAAAGAGAAAGACAAATACCGTATGCTAACACATATATATGGAATTTAAGAAAAAAAAATGTCATGAAGAACCTAGGGGTAAAACAGGAATAAAGACACAGACCTACTAGAGAATGGACTTGAGGATATGGGGAGGGAGAAGGGTAAGCTGTGACAAAGGGAGAGAGTGGCATGGACATATATACACTACCAAACGTAAAATAGATAGCTAGTGGGAAGCAGCCGCATAGCACAGGGAGATCAGCTCGGTGCTTTGTGACCACCTAGAGGGGTGGGATAGGGAGGGTGGGAGGGAGGGAGACGCAAGTGGGAAGAGATATGGGAACATATGTATATGTATAACTGATTCACTTTGTTATAAAGCAGAAACTAACACGCCATTGTAAAGCAATTATACTCCAGTAAAGATGTAAAAAAAAACAGTTTCTGTCTGTCCCAAAATCCCCACTAGTAAGCACCTTGCCGATACTACCTGCTCTATCTTTAGAATGAAAATAGAACTTTTTACATGCTGGGCACATGGCCTTTTTACTCATGTTAGAAAAGGGGTCTTGATTCCTCCTTGCTCCACACCCCCACCCCCCTGCCCCAACCTGATAACTCCCCTGAAGCCCATTTCCGCCCCGCTGGTGTCTGTCTTCTTTCTGTCCTCACTGTAATCCATCCTGGGCCATGTCACCACCACCTGCTGCTTCCAGCAGTCTTTCTACTTTCACTCTTGTCTTCCTCAGACCTGCGCTCCCCACCCAGTACTGAGAGTGATTTTCACAAAATCGTATCTCTTAAAAAATATCACGGACATTCAAAAATTATACAGAATACTATAAAAACAGCCATGTCCTCACCACCAGGTTAAGGAATAAAGTATTTTTCTTGAGTCACAAAGCTCAGAAACCTTCACTGGTTTTCCCTTGCTCTTGAGATTAAAATCCTGTGGCCAAGGAGGCCTTCCCTGCCTGGCCTGGGCCCTGCTCCACTGAGCTTCGTCCGCACCCCTCTACTCTGCTCCTGCTGCCCTCCCTTGATTTCCTCTCCTGCACCAGGCTCCTCACTCAGAGCTGGCATGCCTGTTATTCCTCCTGTAGAAACGCCGGCCTGCCACGTGGGTGCAGCTGGCAGTGCCTTCTCATGCTCAAGTCTGTTGCAATGGCACTTCCTCAGGAACGCACCCCCAACCCCCCAAAGCAGGCCGTCCCTGGTCATCCCCCCGCTCACACTGATCCATACTATTTAGCTCTTGGCTTAATGCCTGTCTCTTGTACCAGACTGAGTTCCATGAGGGCAGGACTCCGGCCTTCCCAGGGCCTATTGCAGAGTAACTGCTATAGTACCTGGATGAAGAAAGGTATTAATGAAGTGTCAGCCTTTTGCAACCCCAGTAAAATATGTAACACGTATTCACCTGACAAACATTTACTGAGGGCCTACTATGTATTTGGCTGATCTTTATTTCATTAAAAAAAAAACAAACAGGGACTTCCCTGGTGGTCCAGTGGTAAAGAATCCGCCTTCCAATGCAGGGTACGTGGGTTCGGTCCCTGGTTGGGGAACTAAGATCCCACGTGCTGTGGGGAAACTAAGCCTGTGCGCCACAACTACTGAGCTCGCATGCCACAACTAGAGCCCACAAGCCCTGGAGCTCGCATGCTACAACTAGAGAGAGAAAACCCACACGCCACAACTGGAGAGAAGCCCGCGCGCCACAACTAGAGAGAAACCCAAGCAGACCACGCGCTGTAACGAAAAGATCCCGCGCGTCTCAACTAAGACCTGACGCAGCCAAAATAAAAAAGGGAAAATAAATAAATAAAATAAATATTAAAAAACCCCCCACATCATTTGCCTTAGTAACAATCCGTGCTTCAGTTTCCTTATTTATTAATAATATGGGGATCTGAATACCTACCTTGGGCACGGAAAGACAGAATGAGCTAATGCAGGGACAGGGCTCAACGTGGTGCCTGGCACACACAGCAGCGGGGGCTATGAGGGCCAATATCGGGACAGGCACTGTTTTTTTTTTTTTGTATGCGGGCCTCTCACTGTTGTGGCCTCTCCCATTGCGGAGCACAGGCTCCAGACACGCAGGCTCAGCGGCCATGGCTCACGGGCCCAGCCGCTCTGCGGCATTGTGGGATCTTCCCGGACTGGGGCACGAACCCGCGTCCCCTCATCGGCAGGCAGACTCTCAGCCACTGCGCCACCAGGGAAGCCTGGCACTGGGTTTTATACCAAACAAAACATGGGGATCGCCCAACACTTGCTGGATTTTTCCTGGGCCATGGATAGAATATTCAGTTTCCTAAGCTGCACCAGTTTGTGCTGGCAACACTACTTCTCTGTGCTCCTCAACTTTAGGCTTGGCTATTCATCTGGCAGGATTACAAAAGCAACTTCTCTGGAAGGTGCTGTCTTTCTATCACTGTGGGGGAATTCACTCCACTGGTTGTTAATTCTAGCTGTTGGAGAAGGAAGTAGAGGGGGAAACAAACACATTAAAACAATCTTCTCATACAATTCCATCCAGTCCGCCACTGGAATGTATGGACTGGGTCGGAGCACAAAAATTTATGAAGGTTTCTTTTGGGAAACCCAAATACGTAAGTATTTGAATGATACAGCTGTTGATATCTGGTAGCATTTAAAAACCATTCTGTTGAGAAGCTGCTTTGTTTCCTATCATTGCACGAAATAAGTTGATGGAAAATCCAGAAGCCCATTTTGGCTGCAAATAACAGAAAACTCAATTCAAACAGGAAATGTGTCACTTAACTGAACTAGTCCAGTGGTTGTACAGGCTTCAGGTATGGTCTGATCAAGGCTCTGGCTCTGTTTCTCTGCTGTTCCTTGGCCTTTCTATTCTCCTTGGGTTGGTTTTTGTCCTCAGACTAGCTTCCCTCCTTGTTGCAAAATGTAGCAGTTCTAGACTTCACACTGGCACACCACAACTTAGAGGCCTTCTTGCCCCATACCCCCATCACAGAATGGTCCTGGGCTTCCTTCTGTTCTGATTAGACCAATCTGGATTGTCTTTCTACTCCTGAACAACATACTCTGGCCAGGGAAATACCATGTGTTAGGTGGCTTGGGTTGGGCTGACCATGACTAGACCAATTTTTCTGCCAATGGGTAGTGGGATTGTGTCCCACTTTGGGCTCTATATACAGGAGAGGGGGAAGTGCACGTTGGGAGGCAACTGTACTGTCCAAAAGTTGGGGAAATTTTTAAGGGTGAGCAACAGAGTTTCCCAAAGTAAACCTGAGAAGGGATACTTGAGCCCAGGGATGCATCAAACACTACTACCTCAGCCTGAAATTCCCATCCAGAACACCGTGGGGAAGGCCCTGTTGTTTTCCAATCATGTCCAATTTTACCATCACAGAAATAACCCTGAACCCCAGGAAGGATGAAGAATCTGTTCTGGGACCTCTAATGTATGCTGAGGACATGCCAGCCATTCAATTAGTATATTTTTTAAAGGAAAGAACTAAGGATGTGTTGACCTGTAATCAGAAGGCACTTACTGTCAAATCATTGAAACTTGGTGTCTGACGCATGCAGACATGCACCCACGCACAAGTACACATGTGCTCATAAATAAAAATAAATGATCTAGAAGAACACAAGGGCAATGAAAGACCATGGAAAATTTGGCATCTAAATGGCCCTGGTTTTTGGTTTTAACACAGCACAGCACAGCCACCCTTCCTTGTCTGTGCCTGGTCTATGTGGCCCTGAGTCTACCTCCTGTGACATGGTGACTCATCAGGGCTCAAAGGGTGAAGCAAGGACACCTGTAACACACAGGAACACTGAGTTGGATGTCAGTGCCATGCAAACAAGCATTTCAAACCAGTCTACTCTCAAAGGATGTTGGTGGAAGGCAGGCAGTGCTCTCTTTGAAAGGCAAGTTAATATATCAAATTATTTTAAAAAATGCATATACCTTTACCCCTTGACTCTTCTTATGAACTTATCCCAAAGGCACTGGGCCAGTGACATGGAAAGATGTATGTGCAAGTTACTCACCACAGTGCTACTGAGAGAGCACGGGCTGGGAACCGCCCCAGCGTCACTGATAGAGAACTGGTTGAAGAAACCGTTCCATTCCCACCCTGGAGGACCATGAAGCTGGAAAAGTGCAAGAGGAACTCAAATACTGCTATAAAATGGCCTCCAAGAGAAACTGTTACAGAAAAATGTACGGTATGAGCAAGTGTGCCTGATATACTTCCATTCTCCAAGAAAGAGGGGGTCTGGGAATATACAGATGTATTTACTTATATTAAACTCTGCACACACTTAGGAGTATTAACAAACAGGGTGAGGTAAGGACAGGGTGGAGAGGGCAGGGAGAGAAGTTAGACTTCTCTGAATATAACTTGCTTTGTATATTTGACTTTGGGACCATGTAAATAGTTTATCCTTAGGTACAAAAGCAAAATTTAAATAAAAATAAATTTAAAGAAGCAAGATGAGAAAACTCCCTGGCGGTCCAGTGGTTAGGACTCTGTGCTTTCACTGCTGAGGGCCTGGGTTTGATCCCTGATCCCTGGTCAGGGAACTAAGATCCCACTTACAAGCTGCGTGGTACAGCCAAAAAAAAAAGGAGAAGCAAGATGAAACAAATGAACAATTTTGTTTTATTCTGGCATAATCCCACGGAGAGGAATTGTCTCAGGTGACTGTAAAACATGGTAATTTGTGCATCCAGTAGGATTTAAAAGGACTCTAAGGACAAAAAGAACTATTAAAAAATTCAGTACTCATATTATTAATAATATTCATATTTTTCTGCAACTATTATAGGTAATATAGGATGAAGCAAATAAATAATTGTTACCATTGCTGGGAACTAATATTTCCATTATAAGAGAATAAGACACAAATGTAAAATCAAAGAAGTAAAAACCATGTAATCCTAAATGTGGATTGGAAATATCAGCATGAATTAATTAATGATCTAGTTTCTCTTAAAAATACGTACTTCCTAGCTTTGTTCACTGAAAAGGCCTAGAAACAAACTCAGTAGCAACGAGCCCCAACCCCAACACTAAATGACCAAAAGCCATTTCCCACTGAAGGGAACTGTGGCTCTGGAGAAATGGAGGAAAGTTCAAAATGCACTTAGCACCCTGTCAGAGCAGAAGGCACGGAAATCCATAGTAGAGTCACGTCAAAAGGACATAGCCAAAAAAAAAAAGATGTAGGGAAACTCAAAGAGGCTCTGACTGGCTAAAGATGGTAAAAGGTAAACTTTGAGAATATGAATTGCACAGATTGAAGCCCACGAGTTCATAATGATACTAAAACAGAGCAAAACAAAACAAATCCTGACTCTCTGGTCACCTCTGAAAGGATGGTGACACATTTATTTTGAAAACTGGTAAATAAGGGACTTCCTTGGCAGTCCACTAGTTAAGACTCCATGCTTCCACTGCAGGGGGTGTGGATTTCATCCCTAGTTGGGGAACTAAGATTCCACATGCCACGTGGCATGGCCAAAAAAAATTTTTTTTAATTGGTAAATAAAGGGAAAGAGTCAAGCGTTTATCCTGACTTTCCTGTACACGTTATAACTCAGGGTAATCATAGAGCAGAGGAAGGAAAGTTTCTCTGTAGAGACATATTCTTGGTAACAAATGAAGAAAGAATGTCAGAGTATGGACAGTTTCCAATCCCTAATGTTTTAGTATCATTATGTCTTTCAGTGTATTTGAATGCTGACTGGGTATTAGGTGTGATAATGGTATCATAGTTATGTTTTAAAAAAATCATCTTTTAGAGGTACAAACTGAAATATTTATAAATATGATATCTAGGACTTACTTCAAAATGATGTTAGGGGAGTTAAGTAGAAATGACACAGCTGGGCTCCAAGTTGACTGTGCAGGCTGAATGACACCCACATAGGGGTTCACTACTCTTCCAATTGTTTACATATTTGAAATTTTTTCAGAAAGAGAAGTTGAAAAACCTGACCTCCCCTTCTGATTAACAATTTGACTTCATGGAGTCTATTTAACAGATAGCACTTGAGTTGAACATGTGTTCACTTCACTATGGACAAGGATATTTATTCAGCATTAGTATAGCAGCAAACAAGGGCAAACAACCTAAAAGTCCATCCAATGGGGGCTGGTTAAATCAATTATGGCAAAAATATACAAATAGCTCTAAAAAAGAATAAGGCAGCAACATGTACACATAATATAAGATGATCTCCAAGATTACTGAGTATAGGTTAATATACTTACATAAACCAAAATGTAGAAGTGTGTTAAAAATTAGTGTGTAAGGAAAAAAGATCAACTTACAAATACACAGGATTGGAGATTCGCTGTCTCTGAGGAGGAAAACTGAAGCTTAGAAGACCTTTCACTGTCTATCCTTTTTTACCTTCAGGAAAAAAACCCTTTTTAACCACATGCATGGTCATTATCCACTACATAAAATCAATGAGAAAATCTGAACAAGATGCTCTAGGGTACATGGGCACAGGGGTAGCAGCTAATGAACCACCATTTTGAGTGAGCTGCCACACCTGGCAGGTGCCCCAGGCCCCCTCATTGTCTTGTGCTCAGCCCTTGCTTGGTTTTGGGGGTGCGGTCCCTGCTGCTTCCTTCTAGCACAATCACAGAGCTGTACTGGGGCCCGCTGAGCTTATTTCCGTCTTTTGGAACTGATTCAGAAGGCACTCCTCAATCTGCACTTGAGAAACCAGGGCTGGGAACGTGGCTTGTTACAAAGAACAAATGTTTACAGGTAAATACTGTCAGTTCTGTTGGCATAAAACAGCTTTCTGTGTCTGATTGTGATAGGATTTTCCTCCCCACATTTTACTATTGTATTCTTGACTTCACACTTCTCTATTTTCCACAAAGGGAGGAAGAATGTTCTTTTAATAAGCTTTTTGAAAAATTAGAACCAGGGGTTGAGTTCAAAGAATGAGGTAGCTGTATAATATACTAATACGGGAAAATCTACCATAATAAAAACAATGTTCCAATACCACTGGCATTAAAAAGAAAAAAAAAGATTGAGTAAGATGTATACTCATACACACTGGTTTAAGTAGCCATATCCATGAAAAGTACAAAAAAAACCAGGAACAGCTTCATCTGCGGAGGGTGGCCAAGGGGCCAGGGAGAATGGAAGATTTACTTTAACCTTTTAGAGTGTTTTGGAAAATGACTTACGTGCATTACACCTTTTCAAAAAGTGAATTAATTTAAAAGGTTAAAACATGCCTTAAAAAAAGAGAATTAATTAGTTGTAATTGATTTGTTGAGACTGTGTGTGAAACAATTGATATTTTTCCTTCAGTTTCCTGGTTGGCTTGGTGTGACTTGTAGAAAGCCTGTGGATCTTTGTAGAACAGAATTTCACAACAGTGCATTTTGCTAAGTAATTCCATTTTTGGTTATCAACTATAAGACGGTAAGGAGGCTGGGATTAGCGTTTTCTGTTTTAACTGTTTTATACCTTTCATTTAATGCTACATGGTTTGGTGGCAGGATGCAGTCAAGCAATAATAGTAATGTCTCATATTTACCACACAGCTATTATGGGTCTGGGTCTCAGTTCTTTCCATGTATTAATGTTTAAAATCTTTACAGCAATCACTGATGTAATGTTTCCATCCCTATTTTTTAACCAAGGGAAACACTGAGGCACGAAGAGGTTAAATGACTTGCCCAAGGCCACACCATCAGCAGTGGCAGTGAGGATTCCCACCTCGGCCCTAGGGTACAGAGTCCATGCTCTAACCACTGCCCAGTACAGCCCTTAGGAAGAGGAAGAGCTGCGAGCTGCTGCATATGTGGGCTTCTGCAGACTTCGGAGCTACTGTAACTAGCTCAAGGCCACACATATCCATAAATTCATTACAGAAATGGGTACCTCTGTGTATGTAAGAACTAGCTTGAGCAGCAGTTTGCAGAAAACTCTATAATTGAGTTACTTTTTCTACTTCTTTGTAACAAACGACTCCTAAAGGAATAGGAAGCTTAAATTGAATCTCACCCACCTATATTGTAAAGAAACTACTAACAATTCAGAAAGTTCCCTTATGGCTGTAGATGTATGATTCTACTGTTTTTTCATCAAAATGAACACAGATCTGCTCATCATAAATACTAAAGTTATTACCAACAGGATTTCTGTTACTCCTGGCAAAGAAACCATGAACGAGATAATTACTAAAAAGAGTGCATAAATACCATTTTAAAACACGAGATATAAAGAAAAAAAAAAGGGAGAATTAAATTCTAGGCCTGGAAATTTTCTTTGTATTTTAGAAACCCTCTCTAGAATTAAAGTAGTCATCATGAGAATGGCTACCTTCAAACCAAATGAAGTCTGAGGTAGGACCCTGGCCCACTCACTCATTCAAACCAGCACTTACCCCCTCTAAACTATGCAAACTCGATGAAGCTATAAATCCTTTCCTTAGAAAGATTCACAGGTAATATACTGCATAGAATTTCAGGGAGCTCACAGACCCAGATCAATAACCCCAGAGGCTGAACTGTGGAATTATGGCGTGAGGAACCTCTGCTGCCTGGTCTCGCTGCTCAATTCCTTTGACCTAAATCCTGATAGTCTTTCCACCACAGCTGCTTCACTTCCTGGTGTGGAATCCAAGTGTATAATAAATTCTTATAAAAGGAAGACTGCATAGCAAATCAACATGGGTCTTTAAAATAGTAGTAAATACACCCACTCAGTCAATTATTTCCTATATCAAACTCTGATCTTAAAAGGATTTGCAGGTGGTAACTTCAAACAATTTAAATATAAAGTAAAAAATAATTCCCATTTGAAGTGGCATCCAGGATCAAAGAAAGGAACTATTAAAGAGAAATCGGACAGGCACCTGAATACTAAAGTCTCTGGGTTTAAGTGGTGGTATGTTTGAATTCATAAAACAATGCCAAGGATTCAACTTAATTAGATCAACTACTGAAATAGAAATGAGCTAAAGAGACTTGAAGAGACCAAAGGATAGAGAAAGACCCTGAAAGATTCTCTTGATTAAAATAACTAAAATATTAAATGAAATGTAAAAACTATGTTAAAAAATAAATTATAGGGCTGGCAGGAAAGAGATTAGCAGAGTGATGCTTAAACAAAGTGGAAATAGGAACCTTGAACTTTGGGAAGCACATGGGCACCAAGATGGCTTTGTCTTAAAGGCTTCTTCAAAACCCTGGAGACCTTCCACTTCAGTTTTTATAATTCTCTAGGGGTGCTGGGGAAGGGGATAGAGCCCAGAACCTACTCAAGGCAGGGAATCTATTAGAAAGCTGCCATTTTTTTAAGACCCCAAACTTTATGACATTGCTGAATTATGTAGGCATACCCCCATAGTTCAACCTAATTATAGCAGACCCCAATTACAGCTGGGTATATGGCATTAAAAACAGAATAACCCTGCCATGCAGGAGATGGCAAAGAAGCCTACCTTGACCCTGGCACTGGGTAGAGGGGAGTAAAAAGCTCTTTCCTACGAATTCATTGCTAGGACCTAAACATTTGAGGCTTAATTTCATGATACCTGTATGATGTGAAAAACAGCAAGTGAGGAATTAAAGATTCTATGTTGCTACTGCACCAGTTTACCCAGAAGGGCAAACTCCTATCTTCTCTGGGGAAACTTAACTTCAATCCAGGCTGCAGAGACTCCCCACAGATAAAGATAAAAAGGACAAGTAAAATGGGCAACTCCAAGTAAAATATCACAAAACATACAGAAATGAGAACCAGCAGGAACAACAAAGAAACTCCCAAAGATTTCAGATATTGGGATAACAACCATTTTACCATATTCAAGGAAATAACACTTAAGTTTAAAAAGATTAGGAGGACTTTCCTGGTGGCGCAGTGGTTAAGAATCTGCCTGCCAATGCAGGGAACACAGATTCGATCCCTGGTCTGGGAAGATCCCACATGCCGCGGAGCAACTAAGCCCATGTGCTACAAATACTGAGCCTGTGCTCTAGAGCCCGCGAGCCACAACTACTGAGCCCATGTGCCACAACTGCTGAAGCCCGCATGCCTAGAGCCCGTGCTCCGCAACAAAGCGAAGACACCGTGATGAGAAGCCCGCATGCAGCAACAAAGACCCAAAACGGCCAAAAATAAATAAATAATTTATAATAAATAAAAAATTAGGAGGGAGTAAATGACAACGAAGAATAGCCAAGCAGATTTTGAAATCTAAACAAAACAAAACGTGAAATAAAAATACAGTGATTAAAATTTAAATTCAGTGGATGGATTAGATTAGGCATGACTGAGGAGAAAATTAATAAACTAGAAGACAGAGATGAAGCTATTTTTGAGAATGCAGATCATAAGGACAGAGACTGAAAAAAATGAGAGGTTAAAGAGAAATGGAGGGGCTTCCCTGGTGGCGCAGTGGTTGAGAATCCGCCTGCCGATGCAGGGGACACGGGTTCGTGCCCTGGACCAGGAAGATCCCACGTGCCCCGGAGCAGCTGGGCCCGTGAGCCATGCCCGCTGGGCCTGAGCGTCCTAAGCCTGTGCTCCTTAACGGAAGAGGCCACAGCAGTGAGAGGCCCGCGTACCACAAAAAAAAAAAAAAACACACACACACACAAAAAAAGAGAAATGGAAAGATGAGGTCTAACACATATCTTGCTGTAGATGTCAAAGGAGAATGGGAAGAAGAGCAAAGATAATAACTTTTAACACTAATAATTTAAATTAAATTTGTTAGAGTAACCACTAAAAGAACACTGAGTTATAAAGAACATAACTTCAAATAGAAAAAAAGTGGAGGAAAAGAAAAGCAAAAAGGAGGGGAACCCCCCACCACACGCCCACAAAACCAAAAACTGGGAATCAAGCATGTCAACATGGATAAACCCCTAAAAAAAACATGTTGAAAGAAACCATTTATAGAAGAATACACAGTGTAATTTTCATTACATAAAGTTCAAAAATTGGCAAAATTTAACATATTGTTCAGGGATACAATGAAGAAAACGCAAGGATATGATTATATACACACATTGGAATACATTTAATTACACCCACACACTCAAAAAACATAAATGGCATGGAACACCCTCAGTGAAAAACCCTGGTCTCCTAAAGGATGTTTTGTTAGGATCTGCAGGATGCTTTCCTGATCTACTGTGTCCCATAATGCAATGCTAGGAAATGAAAGCCAGCTAAATAACTCTCAAAGTGCTACCTTGTTTGACTTTCTACCCAAAGAGTACTTAGCTAGTTAGATCTTAGACACGGCATCACAAAGTCTGAAAAGGCTCTAATAGTAGAAGGTTATACTGACATCCTACCGACGCTTACAAGCCTGTAAGTATATAGAATGATAAGCCTCTGCTTCTAACAGAGGCTTTCTGATTTTATTTTACAAATGATGCCTTTTGATACGTTTTTGTTTGAAGGGTTCCACCTGGCAAAAAAAAAAAAGGTTGAACAGCACAGCAGGAATCCTAGCTTCCTGGAGTTGGAAGGGAATGCAGATCACCTTTCTCAAGTCTCAGTATAAATACAACTGAAAACTGTGTGAATCTGAGCAAGATTATGGATTTTAAAAATAATCTTATAAAAGCACATCATGGTGACCAAAATGTGCACTCAATAAGCAATCTGCACGGCAGCAAATTTTAGGATTGCTGGTTTTCTGTCCTCTCTTTAGTCCATCATCATTAGAAATACCCAATGGCCCTAGAACAGCAAAAGGAACACACAGCAAATCTCAAACCAATCTAAGCAAAGCAAAATCCAGCCAACCCCTGCCCTGATCCACCACACTGGATCCGTGCATCTTATTTATCATGTACAGCCTCCCGACCAGGGGATTAAGTCTACAATCTGTTGAAGTCAACTCCAGCTATCCCTTAATCAGAAAGATTAAACCTAAATATGAGAAGGAAGATATTGGTGTTTGTCAGTGGGTCATCAAAATTTGGAAAGTGACTTTATTTTGGTAAATAAAAGGTAGAGAATTTGCCTCCACTAAAGGCTCATGGAGTTGGTGAATGAGAACATTTCCAGCAGATGGCATGTGAACTTCTGCCAACCTCAGCAAGAACATCCTTAATCCCACCCGCTCTCCTGCCACACCTACCTAACTTGCCAGGGTTTTGCTGGAAAGGTCAAGCAGCCAGTCTGTCCCAGAACACAATGACTGGTTCTCTTGTTCACCAGCCCTGAACAACTGGTGTGTGGGCTGGTCATCTCTGGGAGACATGGTATTTGATACTGTGCTAACTGGCTGGCTAGGAGAAAAAAAGAATACACATTTTTTAAGTGGTTCCTTAGCATTTTTTCTACAGTTACATCAAATATACATCTTGGCTGAATGATTATTAAAATTCAGTAGTGGTTACAGCCAAATATCACTGCTAGAGAACTGGTTGTTTGGGACATAAGAATGAATCTGAAATTTATCCAAAAAAATCTGTCTTAAATTATTAAAATTGTCAGAATTTTCCAAAGTAGACACTAGGCAGGAACGATTCTTAGCACCATCAGTTGCTTTACTGCCCCGTGTGGTCAGCATCTGCACATCTGTAAATACTAGGCAGATGCTCACGGTTACCTGAAGCTGTGGAAGAAGTTGTCGTTTGGCTGGCCCTAAAACCAAATTGAGTGCTGCGTCCTAACAGTAAGATAATGACTTTAAAAGCACTTAAAAGACTGTTGCCACACTGATTAATTTCCATTTTGCAGGCTTATAAACTTCTGCTAGCTCAGAGAATATAAAGTGCATCCTTAATTTATCTAGGTTAACAGTCTATTTCCCTACTTAATTATTTCTAACTTTCTTAGTTTTAACTTCTTGGTTAAAAAACTGTGTTTGTAATTAACTGAAGTGCTTTACTTAATCCTATAACATGTACTTCAAATAACTGACAATATACATACCCATAATTCTCACAACTAAAATGCTTACCTGTACTTGAAATTTTTCAGATATTTGCAATAAATCCAAATGTCAGGACTGAATGACTGAAGCTATTGTGCTGATCGGATGGATAGCAGTCACCTCTGTGTTCACACAATCAATCACGTACTAATTCACGAATGCAGAAAATTTAAGTATTCATTCTATTTCTTGGGCTGAGGTTGACGGCACTGATAGTACATCTTCATTTTCACTTTTTTTTTTTAATTAGTTTATTTTTGACTGCCTTCGGTCTTCACTGCTGCACGCAGGCTTTCTCTAGTGGCGGCGAGTGGGTGCTACTCTTCGTTGTGGTGCACGGGCTTCTCATTGCGGTGGCTTCTCTTGTTGCAGAGCACGGGCTCTAGGCACACGGGCTTCAGTAGTTGTGGCTCACGGGCTCTAGAGCACACGCTCAGTAGTTGTGGCACACGGGCTTAGTTGCTCCGTGGCATGTGGGATCTTCCCGGCCCAGGGCTCGAACCCGTGTCCCCTGCATTGGCAGGCGGATTCTTAACCACTGCACCACGAGGGAAGTCCTTCATTTTCACTCTTCATCTGAAGTTCACATACATAATCCAGTAAAGATGAATGAAAATTGACTTTTGCCTGTACTTGTATCAAATTTTCCTAATGTAACTTTTGTGCTGCCATCGATGTAAATCTTGGAAATACTCTTTGGTGTCTTATAACTCTACAGTGAATGCTTATTATGGGTAAGTCAAGTTGTAGGCACTTTTTATGGGTTTAATCTTCACAATTCCACCATTTTACAGGTGAGGAAACTGAAGCCTGGAGCAGATGTCACTTTCTTCTGGTGTAGGCTGATGTGTACATCTGATTTGTAGAACAAAAAAAAGTGAAGAACCATCCTTGCAGATTCAAACTAACTGGTCTGCAAGGCTGAGTGAGCTTTGGGTCTGCCTCCTTAAGAGGTAGGAAATGGCATACAGAACTTGAAATCTCTTTTTTTTTTTTGCTGTGCTGCATGTAATCCCAGTTCCCCGCTAGGGATTGAACCTGCACCCCTGCATTGGAAGTGTGGAGTCTTAACCACTGGACTGCCAGGGAAGTCCCCTCTTATTTTTGAAGGAGCTCTTTAATTTCTACGTAACCACACACGAACAAACACTGCTTCTTTGCCCTCATGCCAATAACCAGCTCTATGCCCTCTCTTCTACTACATTCATGGTAACTTGGATGAGACCCTTACCTTCGAGGGTGTTTCTGCCAAAATAAACCTAACATTTTTCATGTAGCACCTCCCTGCAATGGCTTTCGCCTTTCTCGAGTACCAAGATGCCCACCTTGTCTTAGCTGTACTGGTTGATCTTACATCTTCACTTCCCCACAAACTGAGTTTTCTTTCAACCTTTCATCATGGCTCCACACTGGGAAACTTAGGTTCTCTTCCTTTCCAGCAGTCTAAATCCTGTGCCATCTTCATGGATCAGCAGTCATTTGTTCCCAGCTCCCATGTCTCATATATTCCACTTATGTGTATGTTACTTGAAATGCCTCTAGTCTTATATCAAGGTGCCTGAAGAACAAGATGCTATGTTAGGATCTGCTGTTTACTGCAGATACATGTGGGCAAGCCTAATCCAGTAGGTACAAATCAGTAATTTCTGTGAATGGGTTTAAATGTATTATGTTGACTATCTAGCTACATAAGGATGGCAATACCTGTCTTTCTGAATGGTTTTGTAATGGTGCTATTAACTTGAGAACTGAAATACTTTATAAAATTCTTTAAAAAAAACTAGAATTGAAAAAATTACACTAATAATCGCAACAAATTCATTTCCTAGTTATTTCTTTTGTATCTGCTGAAAATATCTATAGGTATTCTGTATGCAGTCAGTGCTCAGAAATGCTTTGCTAGGGACACCCCTGATAGCGCAGTGGTTAAGACTCCACGCTCCCAATGCAGGGGGCCCGGGTTCGATCCCTGGTCGGGTAAAAGGATCGCACATGCGTGCCGCAATTAAAGAGCTGGCGAGCCGCAACTAAGATCCAGCACAACCAAAGAAGTTAAAAAAAAAAAAGGAGGAAGAAATGTGTAGCTAGCTATGGCTCAGTATCAGGTCATAATAGGGCTACAAACAAAAGGCAGGTGCTACTTAGAACTCAGCCAATTGAGATATTCATACACATGAAACAACTGGGATAAATTATAAGCCAACAAATAGCATATATTTACTGAATACTATTCTGAGCCAGGCATTCTTCTGAACATATCTCATTACTTCATTCAGTGATTCACAATGAGAGGCAGATACTGTCCCTGTTTTATAGCTAGGGACACTGTGGCTCAGCATTTAAGTCACACACTCAAATCACACAGCTAGGGGAGGAGCCAGGACCTGGACTGAGTACAACCACTAGCTTATAAAAGCAGATGTGACCTCAACTGCACACGGAGATAAAGGACAAATGAGAAAGTAAGGTTAGTGCAGATTGGGATTTACAAGGCAAAGCCTCGAGTTCTATCATCACATACTAGTTTCAAATTACTTGAGTCTCTCCTAAGATCTTATGTCCTAAAACCAAAGACTGATTTTGTTCTCTACTTAACCAGTGCTATGCCTGTTCTTTTTGGAAGAATTTTAAGCTAGATAATACACTCCATACTTTATAACCCAAGCCCAATGGGTTATAAATGGCCCAATTTTACAACTTTATAGGATTTTGAAATCCTACAAGTGATACAATTGATAATGTCCAGGGCATAGATTAAAGATTTATGAAACTGACACCACTTATTGTTCATCTTCTTCTTCTTGTAGTCAAAGAGATCTGGGAGAATATCATAAGTAAAATAATGCAAACTCTGAATTTGTCACAAACATGGAGCAGGAAGGAGCTAGTGCTCACGAGGTCATCCTCATTCAAGTCAGGAGCACACTGGGGGTAAGAACACAGACTATGCCTCAGGGCCAGAGCTTGTAGTGCAGACTTTGCTCTTCTCTCTTCTCTCCACAAGCAAATGTCAGTTCAAACAATCCCTCACTAGGAGGTCCTCTCCCAACTCCCTAAGAAACACCAGTTTTTGATAAAAGAAGGTGCTTTTCAAATGACACTCCCTCCACCCACTTTTAATGTACTTGAGAGATTAATACGCATTCGACACACTTGTGACAAATGTAAAAGGACACAACACTGTGTTCCATATGAATTAGGGAAGGGAGAAGAGAGCAAAGGTCTGTGTATAAAAACACTGGTGGTTGATTTATAATAATTTAAAAAGTAGTTCTGGAATTTTACTGCCAAGTTCAAATGAACCCAGATAAAAAGAAAACTATGTATGCAGATGATGTCACAACTCACTAAGTCCCACACCTCCCTAAATAGTAGGGGAAGATACTTCAATCTCATTGCTCTACTTCAGAAACTTAGTTATATCCAGGTAAGAACTCGAAGAATATGAACATCCATATTATAATCCATCTTGGAAAACAGACTATTTAAAGGAAGACAAATCCAAATTGAAACTGTGTGGTTTCCAGAGCAATTTATTCATTAAAGGCTACTCAATATGCCATCAACAGTTCTCCTGTGTGTATTGTGCTGATAAACTGACACTGAGAGAATTTAACAAGTTGATCATTTAATAAGTCTGAATTTATTTTCACCACATGGTATTGTACATGGTCATCTGTTGAAACAGATTTCTTTTTAACAGATCTTAGTTTAAAAAAGTCATAGATACTGTGAGTTCTGTATAAACTGCTGGATAGTAAGTTAGTTCCTTTGTTTTGACTTATAAGCCTCAACTTCACCGCAGAATAAAGAATGTAGGCCAAAGAAAGCATAATCAGTCACTCGTATAGAACAGTATTGTTTCTATAATTTGAAGCTTTCTGAATGGACGGGTTCGGGCCTGATGTAACTGTAAAAAGATTACTTAATGAATAGGCTATATGGAAATTGTACAAAATGTTATTAACTTTAATCATTAATAGCTTAAACAGCACTATGTTACTAATTGCTATTCAAACTCAAAAACCTGTTTTTGAATCCCCATAAAGGCGGCAGATGTACACAACCATGCCACCTTGTACTTAGGGGAGTGTCAATATATATTTCAACAGAAACTTTGGCTTCAGGAAAGAGTCACAAACATTTAAAATAATGGCTTTAATCGTCATTTTAAGTATATCACAGGGGAAAGTGTGCTTTAATTAAATATACATACCAGTGATGCTGGCAAGGTTGAAAGTTACTCCTAATGTTGATAGCTATAAAAACTAGCTTGTACATGATAAGACAATGAGAAAAAAAGCAATCCCTTTGAAAACAAAAAACAAAAATAGAGTTCACAGTGGTTTGTATCCAACAATATGCATTTTATGACAATAACATGTACAGATTGAGCACCCTAGGGCTCTCTTTATATCCTAAAGAAAGTGAGCATTTACATTATTCATGGGCTGTACTGAATTAAAAAAAAAGATCAGTTGTACACTCAACCCCTTAGAAAGGATAAAATGTCCTGGGGTGTACAGCTTTAACACCATCATTAAAGTTGTTTGCAAAAAGGAACAGAGAACTAAACAAAACAAAACATTTTTCCTTGGGAGTGGAGAGTCTTTCATTTGCTGTTATAACCAGCAAATACTATTCATTAAGTCAAAAATGGAAGGGGGGGCCCACAAACACTTTTTGAGCAAGCTGACCAATACACATTACACTTTTAAAAATGAAGGTTATACACTATATGTTACAAGTCCGAACTAGGCAGTGTCAAAATGACATCTATTTCTTTGCTTGCTTTGTGATCATACCCCTTGGAGGTGTTACGGGCCTCGTGGCATTCGGCTTCTTTTTTTCTGCAGGTTTTAAAATCTGCAAAGATTCAAAAGACCATGCATTTTAGGAAATACACTCAACCTCAAATCTTAAATTTCACTCAAATCTTTTGTTAGAAAGTTTTTGTTTAAAACTGACCCAACAACTTGGAAGGCCCCACTGGCATATTAATACAAACCAAGCTGACAAACATTTTGGTAATAAATGCTCTGATGAACAGCTAAGATGTATGAGCTGAACAAATTTTGCCTCTGGATAAAATGACAATTTTTGGAAGTCACACCTTTAGGTATCCCTTCTGATGGGTGGTGGTGGGGGAGTTCTTTAGAATAGTGTCCCTCAAACCCCTAGGGCAGCAGTTCCCAACCTTTCTGGCACCAGGGACCAGTTTTGTGGAAGACAATTTTTCCACAGGGCGGGGCTGGCAGAGATGGTTCAGGTGGTAATGCGAGCGATGGGTGAAGAGCAACGGAGAGTGGCAAATGAAGCCTCAGTCGCTCACCCAGTGCAGCCCAGTTCCTAACTTGGCCCCAGGGGGTGGGGACCCCTGCCCTAGGGAATCCTACCACAATCTCTGGGAGCTGCAAGCTCTCCCTGATACTTGGTTAAACACAAAAAACACCTGTTTTAAATTCAGTTAACTGATGACTGCCACATGACTTCAGTGGCTGTATTTTTGTTATGATTGGGCTAGCCTGAAGTCATACAAGTTTATTCATAACAAGTGAATGAGAAAAAGACTGAGGTAGACTTTATGTGTAAATGATTCTTTTGTGCCTAGTGAAGGCCAAATGATGTCATGGTGAATCAATAAGAGGTTTTATAGAAATTAGACTAGAGGAAAGTGGTGGGAGAAGTGAGTAATTACATAGCACATCTGGCACATGGCAGTCAGTATTACTTTCACGTTCAAGTGGTGATTTAATTTTAGCTGAACGTTGCATTGACACTGTAGTTTTAGACTTACAGTAAAGGAGCCGTAAGCATACGGAGCTAATATATTGTGGTTTTTATGTATTTAAATAATGTAAAAACAGTTAAATTCAACACTGGAGGAAGGGTTCTATGATAATTTTTTTCCTTTAAAAGGAATTCACTCATTACTGAACTAGGACAAACACCAGTTAAGGGAAAATAAAAATTCAGTCTACTCAACATAAATGAATAGTAGGCAGAAAGTAGCACTTTTTAAAAAATCAGTAAAATTCAGACATAATAAAAGGAAACAATGCTGAAAGCATCCTCTACCTGAAAAGAACACATTAGTGTTTCGTCCACACTCATCATGGCACCTGCATTGTCAAACTCTCCACAATAATTGGGTGCAGAAAACAGAGTGACCAACTGCCTCTTTGCAAAAAATTCATATCCATCTTCAACCACCTTGGAGAGAAAACATTTTCAGTATAAGGAGGTGCAAATTTTAGGGGGTAAAACCACTCTTCAGTTTCCCGTTGAGCCTGATATCCTGTAGGTCACACTTCCAGAGACGTTTTGTATAAATAAGCAATACCTACCCACCAAAATCAACAAGGAGAATCTGTGCTCACACACATGCTCTTAAGTGTACATGTAAAATTCAAAATCAATACCTGATGGGCTCTACATATAAGATCCAAATCATGCTTATGGAGAAATTTTGCAACCACTTCTGCACCAAATGTGAAGGACACTCCTCTGTCATTTTCACCCCAGCCTAAGACATCTTTATCGGGGTCAGACCACAAAAGATCACAAAGAAGACCTTGATCTGGTACATCAGTTGGTCGCATAATTCGCCGAATCTGCTCCATAGATTGAAGATCTGGTGATAAACCTATTAAGTGAAAAAAAAAAAAAAAAAAAAAAAAATTGAAGGAAACAGAACTTTAAAAAGGATGTTAGACCTGCTGTATAAAAAAATAAATAAAATTTAAAATTAAAAAAATAATAATAAAAATAAAGGCTCATGTAGCAATGCTCCTTACCACTTAAAAAAATAAATAAATAAAAAGGATGTTACCACTTTAAAAGCTCCATTTGTCTACAGAGACACCCAGTGACTCTTACAAAGGCTTACATTAAATCTTTGGCTACGTTTTCTTATTCAGCTTTGGTTAAAAAAAGGCGGGGAGCGGGGGCTTCCCTGGTGGCGCAGTGGTTGAGAGTCCGCCTGCCGATGCAGGGGACACGGGTTTGTGCCCCAGTCTGGGAAGATCCCACATGCTGCGGAGCGGCTGGGCCTGTGAGACATGGACGCTGAGCCTGCGCGTCCGGAGCCTTGCTCCGCAACGGGAGAGGCCACAACAGTGAGAGGCCCGCATACTGCAAAAAAACAAAAAACCAAAAAACATGGGGGGCACTGGAACTTATTACATGCACTAATTTGCAAGGTACAGTGTGCTTAAATAGCATATGGAAAGTTACCTCAACATACAGAGCACCCTGGTGACCATTTGTAGTGACTGGGCATAGAGGATGCAGACACTCAGGTGATGTAGCTTTCTAGGAAACCGGCGCTGTCCAAGGACCATAAAATCTATCAGACCAGCTCAGATGTAGCTGACTCTCATATGAGTTTAAAATCACATGCCCAACTCTACCAAAACCAGTTTAAGTATATAAGGAAGGCAGGGATAGTGGATTTATTAAAATATAGTGAGTTAGCTCTTTGATGGTTGTCTAATTTCTGATCACAGATGAAAAGAAATCCTCTTTGCAATTATTATTTTAATTACATAATATACAGCACAACCACCAAGCAAAATAACTTTTAACATATAAGTCGAAAAATTTCTGAAAGGAAAGGATCAAAAACAGACCAAGGGGAAGTCTATTCACATATTCAGTATCCTAGAGGATCTATAGTACAGCATATTAATTGTTTAATTTTATATTCAAAAATCCTTTTGCTCTATTTTCAAAGCTGTTACAGAACCCTTAATTCCCTGTAACAAATCAATTGGGTACTCTGGACTTGTATCCAAATGATCCTGGATGTGCCAAAGTGGACCCAAGATTTAACACAGCAACATAGGAGTTACCTGACAGAGGAAGTCATCCCAATGATAACTCATTGGGATGATAAATATCAAAGTGTACACTCCTTAGAAGAGATCAAAATCTATGTGGAATTAAAATCAGCCCACATACCTCCATGACAGCAGAATATTTTCTCATCCACGATGGCTGCTATCGGTAAACAGTTAAAGCAGTCTGTGAAAGTTTTCCATAGTTTAATGTTATATCTTCTTTTACCTGTAAAAATTTTGGGATGGTTAAAAAGAGACTGGTGTTCTGTAGGTACATTCCCTCAGGACAAGTCCTCCAAGGCAAGGTTCTGACTACCTTAAGTAAACAAAAACTATGCTTTTATTAAAAAAGAGAGAATCAGATATATATAATACTTGGAGATGTCTGATTTATAAGCAACAACTTACAGTTTTCATATGAAGTATTTTAAAATTCCATGGAAGTCTGAAATCAGAATTCCAGATATAATGATTAAGGATAACCATTAAACCTCAACAATTATTTGATAACACCAACTCTGTGTGAAATCTAGTCTGTCTTGTCCATTCTCAACCTGCAAGTAGGTTCCTATTTCTAAAGGCAACTAAGAACTCACACATGTGCCATTATAATCTTCCTTCTGAGGAAGCCTCTGAGAGTTAACACCCATCTCATCTACCACCACCCTCAATAAGCTACTGGAACCATTTAATTCCCACCCCCTCCAAATATTCTAGTAGGAAGCAAAACGACTACAGAGGAATACAGATTGCTTACTGCAGGCACACCAGGATAGCCCTAACATGCTGCACAAACACTGAGAATGCCCCCCCACCAAAAACGTTACAGAGTGGTTATATTCCCACCTCACCAACCCATATATTCCATGCATTCTGGAGTCACTGTGTGCTTTCCACAGGAAAACTATGTTTTGAGTAAAAAACCCACTCATAAACTCTGGAAATACAAATCTTTCTGAATTGGATGAGGAAGACCCAATTGTTAGGGTGCCTTCGTCTCCTGTACACTCCATACTAAGGTTAAAAGCACTAAAGTTAAAAGCACAATCTTACTCCTAAACCAAGTTTGTCCTCAGTCTCTTCTCCATTTTCATCCTGTGGATACTGAAAGGTTTACAGCTTTCAATGTACCCTTTCTTTTGAGTTCGAGAAGGGCCCAAGCAACAGGCTTCCTGAACCACATCTTCCACTCCACTGCAAATCAAGTCAGGGAGAAAGTTTAGCACAGGTTTGAAACGCAATGCAAATTCAACAAACGTTTGACTTCTCCCTTTGCAGAGGAGGATTTCTGTTTTTTCTCCTAATAGTTTATGTTTCTCTATGACTGGGTATAACCCTCACCATGGTTCACCCTGTTTTGTATTTCTTTGGAGGCCACTAATTCCCTTTGTCCCACATCTTCCTTCATTGGATTTTTCTGGAAGCCTAACGGAATTCCTCTCTACAAAAGCCTGAAGGAGAACCTGTGCACCTCCAATTTCCAACAATGGTAATAATACAAGAACAGGGCTGGGCTGTCCTAACCCCTATGTATAAAAGTGATTTGGTTCTGTCTCCATTTTCTACTGAAGCCTGTCTCTGAACAACATTCCAATGGCTCCCCTAGATTTTTCCTTTGCTCAGATGCTGCATTTGCCAGTGCCAACAGATTCTCTTCTTTCTTGAAATCTGCTTCACTCCTTAATTCTTTAGTTTCACAACGCACTCCAGCTACTCTTATGGATTCCTTTGCTATTTTTGTTGGCTTCTCTATCAAAAATTAAGATCCTTGGGCTTCCCTGGTGGCTCAGTGGTTAAGAATCCGCCTCACAATGCAGGGGACACAGGTTCCAGCCCTGGTCCAGGAAGATCTCACATGCCACGGAGCAACGAAGCCCGTATCCCACAACTACTGAGTCTGCGCTCTAGAGCCCACGAGCCACAACTACTGAGCCTGTGTGCCACAACTACTGAAGCCCGCGGGCCTAGAGCCCGTGCTCCGCAACAAGAGAAGCCACCACAATGAGAAGCCCGCACACCACAACGAAGAGTAGCCCCCGCTCACCGCAACTAGCGAAAGCCCGCACACAGCAACAAAGACCCAATGCAGTCAAAAATAAATAAATTAAAAAAAAATTAAGATTCTTCCTCCTGTTGTCTCTGAGCATCTTAATTAAGTCCTGGGCTCCTGTTTCCTCTCCTCTCTATATACTTCCTCCCTAAGGCCACTTCAGACCACTAGGAGCATCTGGCTCCAGGATTCCTGGATAATTGCCAAGGTCTCTTCAAGCTTCCAAATCCTCAGATTCTGAGCCAGACCCCTAATGCAGTTTCCTATTACTATACACCAGACAGCTCTGGTATCAGAAAAGTATAACACACATTCACATTTTATCCAACAACAGACACCTCGGCTATTCCAGGACTACAGTCATAAAATTGGGGGTGGAGGGAGAAATTGTAGCACAGAGTGCTTGTTACACTTAGGAAATAAGTCTACCACATAAAACAGTGGTTTTTAAATTGTTCCATGGAAATTTCCATTTGAATAAAATTTTTCAGTACAATAAAATTTTAACAAAATTATCAAGGTTTTTAAAAAAAGTCAGCAAAGCATCAACTGAAAGCCACCTAAGTCAAGAACATTTTTAGGCCCACAAATAGACTGGGTGGCAAATTATACCTGCCTGATGGGAGAGGGGAAAGCTGGAGTACAAGGTCATTACATCAGTCTTAAGGACGAACAAGAGTCAGTGCTGACCTTCTAAATCATAGGGCCTCACATTAAACAGAAACAAAAATGATGTAGCCAATACCTTTAGACTAGGATATACGTCACAAGGAAGAGATCTTATGGATTTGAACTTCGTTAATGAAAACAACAAAATACTTGCTAACAGCTGTGTAAAAAGGAACCTGTTCTAAAAAGCAGTACCTGTAACAAATACCTAAAACAAAATTATAAAATTCTCTGCCTCTCATTTCATTACCTAAGGAGTAGTAACTAACTGCCTTACTAGTACTTCTCTAATAGACTCATTGTCAATATCAAGTATCTTTCCTGCCCAACTCAGGTGTCCCAGTCAGTTCAGAACCCACAGTATTTTTCTTCTTGGTAATCCCTCCTGCCTCATCCTGTTTTGTTTTGTTTTAATTTTTTACTGAAGTATAGTTAATTTCCTCCAGCCTCATCTTATGAGCTGGGTCTCAGGGCCATAGACATACATATATAGTCATGTAAGAGGTTGCAAGTACGAGGGCCAAGTCTATAAACATAACCTTTCTAGCAATGTACTTCTAACAAATACGCTAGCTGAACACATCTATGTGAAACTGAGATGGAAAAACACCATACCCTGAGAGACTATAGGTTATTATTACAGTCTAGGGGAGGGTCACAGTGACAATGCTTTACCAGTCTTGTTATAATTATACTGGCAAGTGCTAGTAATTCAAATTCCTTTCCCTCCCAGCCTGAACCCTCCTGCTGGCAGAAATGATGAATACAAAAGGAAGATGGAGGTAAGGATTTTTTAAAATTAAAAAAAAAAAAAAATTTTTTATAGTTCCTTAAAAACAGCAGCACCAACAATAAAACTCTCCACCAAAACTGATTATTTTCAAGGCTTTAAGAAACTTGTTTCTGGGACTTCCCTGGTGGCGCAGTGGTTAAGAATCCACCTGCCAATGTGGGGGACATGGGTTCGAGCCCTGATCCGGGAAGATCCCACATGCCACGGAGCAACTAAGCCTGTGCGCCACAACTACTCAGCCTGCCTTCTAGAGCCCACGAGCCACAACTACTGAAGCCTGTGCACCTAGAGCCCGTGCTCCACAACGAGAAGCCACTGTAATGAGAGGCCCGTGCACTGCAACGAAGAGTAGCCCTGCTCTCCGCAACTAGGGAAAGCCTGTGAGCAACAACGAAGACCCAACTCAGCCAAAAATAAACAATAAAAGAATAAATAAATTTTAAAAATTAAAAAAAAAAAAGACTCTTGTAAAAAATTTTTTTTTTTTTTGCGGTACGCGGGCCTCTCACTGTTGTGGCCTCTCCCGTTGCGGAGCACAGGCTCCAGACGCGCAGGCTCAGCGGCCATGGCTCACGGGCCCAGCCGCTCCGTGGCATGTGGGATCTTCCTGGACCGGGGCACGAACCTGTGTCCCCTGCATTGGCAGGCGGACTCTCAACCACTGCGCCACCAGGGAAGCCCTACAAATATTTTTAATTAGCTTCCCCCCGCCAATTCTGTTTTCTCCTTTCAGCACAATTTCAGATAGTAACTGCTATTTTTCCTGGGGTGCAGATGTGCCAGAAGGAAAAAAACTATATTACAAATTACAAAAAGTAATTATTTGTATATTGCAAGTTTCCATTTACATGAAATGTCTAGAGAAGGCAAACCTATAGAGACAGAAAGTAATTAGTGCTTGCATAGGGCTGTGGTGATGGTTGCATAACTATGAATTCACTTAATCACTGAATTGTACACTTAAGATGGAAAGTTTACAAAATGAGATTTTATCTCAAAGTTGTCAAAAACGAAGCTAATTATGGACAGATTCTCAGAGTTGTACTAAGAATTAAATTATCTGTGACTATTAATCACAAAAATTATCTTAAAGAAATCATCACTGTGATCGCTACTTCCTAACCTAATCATCACATGATACAAGAATCCAGGGGATTATTATATGGCAATGAGTGCTATTTTTTACACCAAGAAAGAAAAACCAGGATAAAAACAAGTTAATGAAATAGTAAACATGAGAAATTACAACACTACATCTAAACTCGCAAATCCTAACAGAAATATGTTCAGTTTATGTCCAAGAATCTCAATTTGAGTAAATCTTCCTTAGACGTAGAAAGTACTTACATTCATCATAAAATCCATAAATTCTATTGATGCTGGCACATTCGTGGTTTCCTCTGAGAAGAAAAAAATTCTCAGGATATTTGATTTTGTAAGCCAATAAGAGGCAAATAGTCTCCAATGACTGCTTTCCCCTGTCCACATAGTCCCCAAGAAACAGGTAGTTGCTTTCTGGCGGGAAACCACCGTACTCAAAAAGTCGAAGCAAATCATAGTATTGTCCATGGATATCACCTAGAAGCAAGAATTCTGTTACATACTGTCTTCATACATATAGTCCAAACCACTAACATTACTAATTTCCAAACTTGTATCATATTTAGTTCAACTGAGCTTAGTGATAATTTTAAGTGTATGTGTGTATCCAGACTCTCACACAAAACTCAACTAATTGAGAATTTATTTTATGGAAAGGATTATTAATGCCTAGGCAGGGCTTCTTGCCAAGTAACAGGGTTTTCCTTTCAGGTTGGCCGATCAATATCAGATCTCCCACAGCTCAGTCTCTGGGGATCGTGTCAGCAGAAGTGCTGCACTCTTAACAAGCCCTGGCCCGGTGTGAACAAAGGTGTACACACAGTACACCCACCAATGCATCTGGCTTTCAATGTCTCCCTGCTAGATAATGCCAAAGAGCATTTTACTTAAAAACAAACACCACAAGATTCATCAATGCAGTCAAATATGTTAGAAGAATAAATATAGTATTTCTCAGATAGAGTTTAGTTTTTATACCAGTTATCTGTATCTATCATGTAGAAACAGAACTACAATACGGCATATTTTTAGGCATAACCAGTGCTGCTTTAAGCTTAAATATAATCCCTATATACTCGTAATTCAGGCCTTTTTTTAGCTCTCCATTCTGTTTCATTTCTTTCCTTTCTTCTGCAATGTTTATATTCGTTTAGTGAAATCATTTTAAGAAAATGCGAAGTACGTCTAAGCACGTTAAGTCCATTAGAGGTATTTATTCTAAAGCTACAATTATTTAATTTTAAGTAGTTCCAGGTTACTCATAAATAGTAAATGATTTTGTTGGCTAACACAAGGTCATCTATATATCCTTGACTCAGTCCATCAATCACGTAACCAAAGACAACTGTTACTGTGCCAAAACTTACCACATATTTTGAGTGGTGCTTCAAGTTCTAGTAGGATAGGCTGACTGAGAAAGATCTCTCTGGACTTTAAGCACAGTCCTCTGATTTCATTCTCCTGTAGCTGGACATTCTTACCAGGCTTGGACCCTCTCACTGTAGGGGAGAAAAACCCCAATTCAGTCAAGAGAAGTCAAAATAAGATTTAATGTAAAAATTAAAAATATCGGAAAAGGTAGAAGTTTTAAATAAAGAGGAGGCAAAAACATAGTTTAACTACTTTCTGGCTAGGCTTTATTTTCAGGACACTTATAAAGAACATGATTTTAATGCCTAATTACAATCTTAAAATCTTAAGACAGGATTTCAGAGATTTAGTTGCATTTTCTACACCAAGGTAAGACTTCTTTACAGTATCCTGATCAAGGGGTCATCCTCTCTGTGTATGAATACTGTTAGAAAAGTCTTATCGCTTGCGAAATCAGACTCCCCCTGGGCACAGCTCAAGGCCTCAGTTCTGCATCCAAGACATACAATTGGCCTGGTTCACCTATAACCCGCCCACCAGGCCAGCTCTTTTTGCCTCTCTGTCTTGTCTTCCCTTCTCCAGCCTTATAAATGAATTAGTATTTGTGTAGCAGGAGATTTTAGAGATTGTCATGTTACTGAGTTGGTTCTAAGAATTCCTCATTTTAAAATGTGAGATTGGAAATGCTCATCTCCCCTCTCAATCAGTGTTTTTTAGAGGTTCACAGGTCTCTCAAGGGTCCCAGATTTATCTATGAAAAAACTTAAGTGTTGTTTTCATTTCATTAAAACACACTGTATGCTTGCTGTGCATATTTTGCTGTGCAACTTTCTGGGCCTGCACTTGTGAATACAATCATGCCTCTACAGGGCAAAGGATGTCAGCGTGTGCTGTGAGAAAGGTTTCCTAGTAATTTGAACAGATAAAAATTGAGAAAAGGCAAAAAGAAATCATTGCACAGCACCAAGTGTCCTAAACTCCCAAGTGCCCACATCAGAGCACTCTGAGTGCTACTTGCTATCAAAGTGAAGTACTATCAAAGTGAAGTACAAGATATCCTCTGGCCTTATAACAATTCATATACCAGCAGGTAAGTAGTAGTAGGAAATAAAATTCTGTTTTGATTCCAGTTGTAACAGACTAGACAGTTATTAAATACATTATAAATAGCACTGAATTGCTAAATTTACCTTAATTTCACAGTTATGAACTGGCCTGCTTGCCAAAAACTCACAATCAAAGTCTTAATACTTGTTATGCACAAAAGACTTATGAAAACAAGCACTCTCCAAATTAGAATTGAAGCAAAAACTCCGGACCAGACTAAATACAAAACTAAGGCTACATCTTTCCACCATTAAACCCAATATAAAGTGATGAGCAGATTAAATCAATGCTGTTAATTTAAATTTTATCAGTTTTGGAGGCTTGCTTTGTATTCAAAAATCACAAAATCATTTTGCCTAATAGCTGAACAAGAGCAAAAGGTTTAACTGGTTTGTATCTAGCTTTGTTCTGTAAATATCTAAGTAACATTACAGAGTAATAAAAACTACAAGTAAAAAACTCTGATGCCTGCTGAGAATTTTTTTCCATTAAAAAGGGCTGTGTCCAAGTTTGAGAAATACTGTCTTAGGGGAAGCCATCCTTCAGCCTTTATAGCCACTGAAACTGAATTCCCTGAAGAAACAAGTTTTGAGCAGAATGGAAGGGTGTTATTTTTTTTCAATGAAAGACAATAAATAAGAAAGGATGACACGTGAGAAGAGTCAAACTCTTGAAGGGCACAAAAAAAAGAAAATGTTGAGTGCACTGAACTGGGAGCTAGAAGCCCCAAATTTCTGTCTTGATTTTATAGCTTGGGAAAATCACCTCTTTGGACTCCAAAATATGTTAACTAAACTAAATGACTGCCAGTCTCATTCTGATCAAATATTAAGAAACAAGAAGTAATTAAAGGGAAAGCACAGTAAGGATAATCTTTTGAGGGAATTATGCAAAATAGATACATATATAATATTTACAACAGCAACTGAGCTATTTGTACAACAAAAAATGATTTTTTTCAGAACCAAAGTAATTTTTTCTCTCTAGACACACAAAGGAGAGAATTCAAGAAACACTCCCAATGGAAAGATGGTGGGATCCCTGCTTCACTGGCCAGAAAACCCCAATCATTAGTGATTTTACCACAAGTCAGCCAGAAGCTTGGGCAGACTGCCCAACAGGAAACTTTATTTTTGGCTAGGGGACTCCTAGATGCTTCTGGTTTCAACTGGAATCTTTTTCAGAAGAGCCCCCACACCTGTAAGTGAATAGCCCACTCTAAGTCTTTTGGGAGAATATGTAATAACTGACTTACACCTATAAGGAACACACAGGCTATTCTTTTAATATGAATGCTATCATATTACACCAATGCCATCAGATTAAATCAATGCTAATATAAATTTTACTGGATTTGGAGGCTTCCCACTACCACCATTAGACATAGTTCATGGTAATTTTAGTCCTCTTATTTTGCTTGTCCCTCAAGTGGGAGTGTACAGAGATTAGTAAAGAACAATACTAACAATTTAAAAAGTATTCCTAATGTGGAGTGAGGATTTTTTTTTAATTGGGGTACTGTTGTTTTACAATGTTGTGTTAGTTTCTACTGTACAACAAAGTGAAGTAGAGATCCCTGTGCTATACAGCAGGTTCTCATTAGTTACCTGCTTTACACCTATCAGTGTGTATGTGTTAATCCCAATCTCCCAATTCATCCACCACCCACCCCCTGCCCCTTGGTGTCCACAGTTTGTTCTCTACCTCTGTGTCTGCAAACAGCTTCATCTGTACCATTTTTCTACATTCCACATATAGGCATTGGAGTGAGGATTAAATGCAGTTTTTCCAGAACAAATCAAGATATATTTTATATTTGATGAACAGCATTCATTAAAAACAACATAGTCCCAAAGCTTCTTAAATTCCCTACAATTAGCTCAAAAAATAAAATTATAAAAATAGAAACTGCCAAAACCATCTACCAACTGGCGAATACCTGCTCATTTTTCGTGACCACTTAGATATCACTTCACTCTGGAAAACCTCTCTTAGCCATCTCCTCTCCCCTCTACAAGCCTGCTTTATGCTTTCTGAAATGCTCTCACAACACCTGGTCACCGCCCAGCACATACTGTGTATTATAATTGCCAGTCTGCTTCCACCTATTCATCTGGACCTCCTGGTAGAATGTAAACACCAGGACCATATCACTTGCTCTGCAGTGTACATGCCCATGGTCAGTACATGGTAGGTGCACAAAATCTGTTGCATGAATGAAGTCTGAATAAATCTCTGTTAATTTGTGGCATTACAATTAGCGTGCATTCCAAGCTATATACTTTTTTTTTTGCAGTACGCGGGCCTCTCACTGTTGTGGCCTCTCCTGTTGCGGAGCACAGGCTCCAGACGTGTAGGCTCAGCGGCCATGGCTCATGAGCCCAGCCGCTCCGTGGTATGTGGGATCTTCCCGGACAGGGGCATGAACCCGTGTCCCCTGAATCGGCAGGCAGACTCTCAACCACTGCGCCACCAGGGAAGCCCCCAAGCTATATACTTTTGATTAGCAAAAAACAAGAACAAAAATTGTGTCTGTGCCTTAAAATTACAAAGCAATAGTGTCATTTCCCCATAGGCTTTACTAGAGTTTCTAGTTTAGCACATAACTGTTTTTGTCATTTTACAAATTCATAAGCAATAATAAAGATAAAAAAGTGAAAAAAAAGGAATTTGTTCTTCATTAAACTTCTAAACCAAAGGAGTTTTTATAGGACAAACTACTGAAACTCCAACATACATTGCTCCCTAAGAAAAATTTGATACGGGATATAAAATCATAAGGCATCCTTACATACAGGAAGCATTAAATAAGAACTAAATGATGTAATCTGTTTAAGACTTTCAATATTCATTTTTACCATGCTTCATTCATATAGTCAACAAAATAGTTGCTGGGCACCACTACATGCCAGACCCTGTGTTGGATGCTGGGGATACCTGGGCAACAGGACAGACAACTCTGTCCTTTTTCTTGAGAGGTTTAAATTCTAGTGGAGGATGCACAAAATAAGACAAACTAGGTAACCGCAGATTATTATAAACGCTGTAGGTAAAACTAGCCATCCATAAAAACTATAAAACTAAAAGTTTATCTCAGGGACATCTTCAATACCATTAAAAACACAAAGCCTTGAATATCTACTTTATCGCTATTAGCTACAAAGAAAATATGCAAACAGTACAGCTCTGCTCAATAAAATCAGTCACTACTTCATGGTTTAAAACCCTCACTGTGCTCTGTGCATGATGGGAGAAACCTACACAAAAAGGAGACCCTAGGTGGGAAACTCAAGGGCTGTCTCCTCATGATACCTTCCTAAGTAGTAGTTCAAATTGCATGTATCAAATTATTTCAACAATTGTCAACAGAATCCAAAATATTCCAACAAATATGAATTCCATTTTCCAGGTGGAATGTTTCTCATAAGTCCAGGTGCTAGCACTGCATGGAAATAAAATCAGCAGGCACAGTGAACATAGGTAGGTTAGTGATTGATATATCAAAATGGTCAACTTAGATCTTAAACGTGTGACTCCTCTCTCTTTTTTTTGCTGCACCGTGCGACTTGTGGGGGAACAGCTTATGGGATCTTAGTTCCCAGACCAGGGATTGAACCCGAGCCCTCGACAGTGAGAGCTCAAAGTCCTAACCACTGGACCGCCAGGGAATTCCCAAACGTGTGATTTTTGAGCGAAAACTTTTATCTGGTTAAAATGGTAGATTCAGAAAAAAATGCACTGTGGCTGTTACCAGCAAGGACTGCTCTGTTTTGACTTATCTGATCATTTATTTATCTGGCAAATCACTAACATGAGCACATGATAAAAACTCCCATGCAATTTTACTGAAAACAAACTGATAAAAACCTGATATAATAAAAGAATGTCATTGGTGATTATTTGTAATGCCAGCTTTTTCTCACAAAACAACATTAACTTTTCTGACAGCCTGGTAACAAAGCAGAGATGAAAACCATAGAGGGAAATTTAAGACTACTCTGGGATTATTTATGAGGAATAAGCAAGTATTCTTCTTGCCCCTTAACTGTTAAAAGAAGATCATAGGGCTTCCCTGGTGGCGCAGTTGTTGAGAGTCCGCCTGCCGGTGCAGGGGACACGGGTTCGTGCCCCGGTCGGGGAAGATCCCACATGCCGCGGAGAAGCTAGGCCTGTAAGCCATGGCCGCTGAGCCTGCAAGTCCGGAGCCTGTGCTCTGCAGCGGGAGAGGCCACAACAGTGAGAGGCCCACGTATCCCAAAAAAAAAAAAAAAAAAAAAAAAAGATCATAGAAAAGGAATAGCATACCCACCAAAAAGCCTCAGCTGAACTATAATCAAGTTTTAAAACCTAAAACTGGCACAACTGGTGTAAAAATAAATCAACAGAGATTTTGCTAACAAGATAATCCTATTAAAGTAGGTGGCAATCTTAACAATATGCCACATCATATTCATTTCAGTGACAATCAATAACCTCACAATATCTGACAGATTTAGGAAAATAAAACCTCAAACCAAAGCAAACAAAAAACAGTGAATATTTGTAACATTAAAACTTTCCTGCAAACAATGGAGTTCTTTTCTACAAAAAATATAAGCCACAAAAATGTTAATCGAGAATCACTTGGTTTCTCTGCAAAGTCACCAGCAGGAAGACATCCACTTTCTGGCCATCTTAATTTCTAAACCACCCCTCCTCCATCCTGACTTTCCTAACTGCTGGTGTTATACTTTGGGCATTTAAAGGTGATACCAATTTTCTCAAGGCAGATAATCAGGATATAGCTGCAAAACACTGTCTATTGCTCTCAGTAAAGAACGTTGAGTTTTCTACATCTAGAGTGAAGCCAATTTATTGAAAAATGTTTAACTCTCTACAGTCTAGCCATCAATTCTGATAAACTACCACTGATTAGACTTCCCATCTGAACCTACATTTGTAATGAGTGGTTTTCATTTTCATAAGCCTTAATATCAGTGACATACACTCTCCTCTAGATGAGGGATGCCAGTAAACCCCAGAGTAGGGGTGAAATTGGAGATTTCAGATAAAACATCAAGACCATTAAGTAAATCATCTATTTTTACATGCTTTGGATACAGTGGTCTGATCCTAAAACACAAAAATTTGTCCCAGAATTCTATAAACTCCAAAGAGATTGAATCCTTCCTTTTTCTTCTTGAATAAGATTTTCCAGCTTCCTCATTTACAAAGCAATTCATATCAGAATATTATCTCCTTCACAATTCAATCTTTAAGGTCTACTAACAGCCGTGATGGTAAATTAAGTGAAATGATTTCCCTGCTTCAAGATCAGTAATCCTCACCCTAGTCAAGCAGACTGATTGGCACTGGCACATACTTTTGCAGAATAGGTTATTATAGGACTGCAGTTTCCCAGATATAAAACAATCTCACCAACCTCTACCGCAGGCGGGCTACCAATGCATGGCGCAGCATGGCATGCATTTCCCCAGCTTGGAGGAGGAAAGCCTGGCCTCCTGCTCCTAGGGCTAACATTCCCTCCCTCAAGCACAACAGAATGACACAAACCACCCCGTTAGATTTCACTGCTGGGTCTAACATTCCCTCCCTCAAGCACAACAGAATGACACACACCATCCCATTAGATTTCACTGCTGCCTCCTGCTACTGACAGGCGAGGAGGCACTGTGGGCACAAGGAAAGTAATCCTTTCCATGCTGTGGTTTAGGATTGGTGCAAGCTTCTGATCATGCCTCTACAAGAGCTTTCTTGCCTTACCTTATAGGAGAGGACGCGGCATACAACTGACATGCGGGAGGGGTGGGAAGAGCAGGGGGCTCACAACACAGACTTCTTGTAATTTAGAGTATTAGTAACACATTACTTTAATATTACTGTCTTTATCAGCAAAATGCCCTATGATCATTGATTCCAAGAAAAGCCTCTAATGGGTGAAATTATCTGATGTGTAAAGAAAAAATAATTGCAGAGGTCTCATTAGGAAAGATTATTTTTGTTTTCTTTGGTCAGCATTTTAAGATTTTTTTTTCTTTTTGCCATTACGATTGTCCTTTATTATCTTCAGGACCCCTGTCTTTTATACATTACAATATAAACATATTTCATTTCACACCGAATATCTAAACACATGGGTTACTTTTACAAGTCAGAGGATTAAGTTAGTAAACGCTGAGGGCCAGGGCTGAGGTCATATTTAAATCACTAAAGCAAGTCAAGCAGTTGTGCAGAGCTTGGCACAGTCTTTCAGTTTGACAACCGCCATCTTCAGAGCCAAGATGCTTCTGGCAAATCAGGATGTGAAAATAAGTTACAACTGCCTGCTCTGCAAGAAAATAGCTAGTCATCACCGCTCCCTGAATGAGATCACTTACAAAGTTACTCTGCCTCAAACCTCACTTTTCTCCAACACAGTAGGACTATGAGACAAATCAGCAGCTGGCTTATTCTCTAAATCCGAAGTTTTACTGTGCAGTTATTTAAATAAGTGAACATGAATGATACGAAGGAGTGACAACCTTATGGTTTTATCACCCACAAGGCAGAGATCTTCTCAGGTGGGTTGCAGAAGTGATGCCTCCTTAAGGAAAATCTACTAAAAAGTTTAGAGTAGAAAAGAACTGCAAAGCTGTAGTGACTAAAATCTAAAACCAACACGGTATTCTCTTAAATAAGACTTCACTTTTGAATGGTCTTTTTAAGTACTATTACCGAACTACTTCTTAGTTTGTACAGTCCTCCACCTTAAAAAAAGAGACAATCTCTAACATGTAAACAATTCTAACAAGGCCACAAAACTCACATTTCCCTCCATTTTCAGATATACTCAAATCTTAATTAAAATTTTTACAGGAAAAAGTTTGTGGGGCATTAAAAAAAGGAATCACAGAAATTATCAACCTTTTCTACCTTGGATTATATATATTCTCAATGGATCATTTTCAACCGTTTCCCTGCCCATTTAACACTGACTAGAAAAGAAGGAAATTTACGTCTGTTGAGCAGCTAGCTTATTCCCCAGGAATTAAAACACAATGCTTTATTAATTTCAATGAAAAAAATGAAATGTTAAAAAAAATCTGGTTTTCAAGTACAAAACATGTATAGAAATTATTAATAAAGACTGATCTCATTATAAATAATCCAAGTTTATCAAGGCAAATTTCTTGGCACAATTTAAAAAACAAGATTAAAATTAACAAAATGTTATATGAATACAGAGTTATGGGCAACCCTGGACTTAACAAGACTTACCTAATCTTAAAATTCTAATGTTTCTAATCCACAGATTCCATTTTTTCCTGCCTTCTCAACGAAATAAAGCCAGCTCTTAACTAGTCGCACGAGTCCCTGCATAGATATGCAGAATTTACAATTTTTGAATGAAAAACAAAATTTTAAGTTCTTTTCTTATTGCAAACTGTTTAATCCGTTTCTGACCCACTGCTGCCTCACATAAATCGAAGAACTATAGTAACTGGTATTAAAAGTGTGGTTCTTCGGTTTGCAGGGCAGAAGTTGAGACACAGATGTAGAGAAAAAGCGTATGGACACCAAGGGGGGAAAACCCCAGTGGGTGGGGATGGTGGTATGCTGAATTGGGCAATTGGGATTGACATGTATACACTGATGTGTATAAAATTGATGACTAATAAGAACCTGCTGTATAAAATAACAATAATAATAATAAAGAGAAAATAAATACATTCATGAAGGTGCAAAAAAAAAAAAGTGTGGTTCTTAAATAAATGCCAGGTACTAACAAATAAGGTTTTCACCCACAAATGGCAACATTTCAGGGGTCTATTTAATGGGTTTTTCTTTTAAGAAACTATAAAATGAAAAAACCTTACAGAGATTAAGAAGAGATATTTTTAGGAGTTTCATTCTAATGACTTAAACAAAAGATCTGCAAATTCTAACACCAGAACTGTCCAACTGTTTATGCTCTCGACTCCATCTCTCACAGCATTTATAGTCCAACAATACTTAGAAATGTACAAAGACAAAAAGCAGTTAAAACTCAGCCAAATCTACATTATCCAGTATTCAAATTAAGAAAGGGATCTGAATTCTTTCAAAGTTTGGAATTAGATATTAGTATTGATAGATGTGCTCTGGAATTTGGGGGGTGGTGAGGGGTGATTTCATTTTGGCGTCCCTCCTTAAAATCCGAATTTCATCCGTCTCCCACATCAATGTAAATCAATCGCCAGGCACCTCACGAGTCTTAGGTCAGCCAATATTTAGGATTTTTTTTAACCTTTGCTCAACCACTTGACACCTCCTTCCTTCATACATAGGGTGACTTTAATGACTTCTAGCTCCTGGCTGCCTGGGTTTGAAACTTGACTGTTACTGTGTGACCTTGGTCAAGTGACTTCACTTCTTTGAGTCCTATCTTCCTCTGAAAAACAGTAAAATATAATAGCACCTACCTCGTAAGGTTGTTGGGAGTATTACATGAAATCTGTGTAAAGTGCTCCAAAAAATGCCTGACACACAGTAAGCGCTTTAGAAGCGCTGGCTAATATCATGACTGTATTTATCCGATGAACGCAAAGCGCTTACAGAGCCTGGCACATTGGAAAGATCCTAACGAAACTGTCATCACTGCTGGCTTCTCGGTTCAGAGGCACGTTCAGAAAAGAGCGCGGAGACCTCTTCAAGATAAGGACAACTTAAAAAGAGTATTTGGAAGGGCAGGAGAATATGAGTTCCAACATCCCCTTGAGATATGAACGTTCGTCACCAAATAACAAGTAATGGGCCCCTCGACCCCAGCCTCACAAAAAATAAAAATAAGCAGGATAGGAAAGAAGCCCCCAAGCCCAGTGGAATCCATATCCCCATCATATTGTTTTCCAAGAGAACGAGGACCAGAAAGTTCGTAACGTGCCGTCCTGTAAGTTGGACTGGGGCCCCCAACCTTCATCCAAAGATTGGTCGGGTGTGCGGGGCGCACTGGGGTACGTACCGGAAACGTGGGGGTGGGGAGCGGAGTTTTCAAATTTCAAGGCCAGTAGGAAGGCTGCACCCTCGTGCAATGAATGAGTGGAGCCAGGAGTGTCCGCGGGTTGGCCCAAGTACGGAACCCCGGGCAGCCTCCCTCCCGCTGCAGCCCCCGGCCCGCGGGCGAACTCGCGGGGCTCACTCCTCTCGGCGCTGCAAGTCCAAAAGACCTCCCAAATCCCCCACCCCCCGCGAGTCCCCGGAGCCGCCCGCCGCCCCCTTCACCTTCCAGCAGCCGTTGGATGATGCTGTCGATGTTGAGCTTATCTATATCCGCCATCGCCTTCCCACCGCCGACCCTCCCGCAGTGGCGCCGCCGCCGGCTCGCGCCCGGGATTTACACCTCCTTTCCCACGCCACGAGCACAGAGATGGTGGTGGCGGCGGTGGCAAAAGCCGCGGCGGGTCCCCCCCAACCGCCCTACACCCTGCTTCCTCCTTCTCTCCCCACAGGAACCACGAGAAGAACAAAATGGCCGCCGACTCCTCAGCCAGCCTCGGGCGGCGCACGGATGTGCGCGGGGAGTGCAGCGGTAAGGCCGGGACTTCTTTATGGGCAATAGGGCACCAGGGAGGGGGCGGGGCCAGAGCGCGGAAAGGGGGCGGAGACAGTTGACGTAACTGCGATAGCGCGCGGAATCCTTCCGCCAAACGGGCCGAGCAAATAGGCCCCCTGGCGGGAGCGTGAGTTACAAAGTTGCACGCAGGAGTTGGGGTTGGAGGAGAAACAGCTGTGTACTCGAGGATTGCGGGCTCCGCGGGACGCTGTTCACTGGTGCCAGGTTTTGCAGACCTGGCCATGTGAAAAGCCCACGGAGGGGATTCGGAAGCCCTGGAATCTCCCCTTAAGTTAAATCTGGGGTGGAGGTGAACAGGGAGGATAATAAAGAGAGGTAGGTTGACTTTATTTGGTTTCAGATTTGCTGGGATTTGGAGGAAAGGGAAAGGTTTATTTGATGACTAATAAACTCTTCTCCTAGGTAAATAAAAATGTTAACAGTTATTCTTTCTGAGTGGTGGAAATATGGGTATTTGTATGTACGTTTTTTGTGCGCTCTGTAACTTACATTTGGGGAAAATTTTTTTAATCCACCCTCAAAAAAATTTTATCATCCCTGTCTTTGGATTGTCTTTCTTGAACTCGGGAAGTTATATAATCATCGGAACGGTTACCCTGATTCCAGCCAGAACGAAGATGAGCGAGCGTGTGCAGCAGATAAAGGGAGAATTTGCAGATTTCGCGCGTCGGAGCTCGAGACCGGAAGAGAAGAACTAGTGTGCATCCACGGGCATTGCGGGCGGGTCCCGGGTTCTACAGACACCCCGGGAAACTTTGGCCCATTTCCTTTGGCTTCCCAGTCTCCCCAAGTGCATCTCTCTCTCGGAGACCCCTCCAAAATGTGCCACCTCTGGGGACTATATGTCTCTTCTAGCTTGGTTTTGAAGTGCAGTTTATGCTCAGCAAACACATCTGCTCTCTTGCATCCTGACTTTTTCATTTAACTGCTTTTTCCTGCAGCGCTTCACAGTTTGCAAAGCCCTTTCCCTCCCCCTAGGGAAATTAACTTTGTTTCTCAAGGCACGCAGGATGCACGAATTCCCATCCTGAAATGCCATCGAGGTGATTGCATCCAATCTCAAAATCGGTGTTTCCCCCGCCCCGGGAGGGGGGGGGGGGCCAAGCGGTGGGGGGGCCCAGGCTCCTTGCACATGGACCTATGGCTTCCCTGCTGCCAGTTTGGGGGCGTTAGGGTTCAGAGCTCCCCTTGCTTGGCTCAGCTGCTCACTCCACTTTCCCCAGTCACCAACTCACTCTCCCACGCTGTAGCTCTGTTCACCAGAAGACACACAAGTGTCATTTGTCAGCCCAGCGCACAGAGCCCAGTTGGTGATATCAGAGTTGATGTCCAGCGCCGCTGTGACCTGGCTGTCAAGGTCAGGGTGGCTCTCCCCGGAGTCCACGAGACTTTGGGCTCCTCCAAAGCGCATTATGGTAATGGCAATTAGAGCAGGAATATCAGAGACAGCGGTTCATTCAGCAAATATTTATGGAGCACCTATTTTGAGGCATTGTTCTAGGCGGAGAAGCAGGGGTGAGCGAGAAAGACAAGGCCCTTCTCTCATGGAGAGTCATCTAGTAAGCCAGACAGACAAAAAAAAAGCCGCAAATAAAAATAGCAGCTTCTGATAAATACTAGTGGAGAAAAAAAAACACTGCACTTGTTTTCTTTGTATGTGTCAAAAATTATCTCACTGAATCCCCAAGATAATCCTAGGAATTATGTACTATTCCTAGCACACCCATTTTACAGATGAAGTGAGACACAGAGGCTAGGTTGTTTGCTGAAGGTCACACAGCTAGTAAGTTTCAGAGCCACAGCTGGAAGTCAGGACAGCCAGAAACCAAAGCCCTTGTTCATATTTAATAAATTCCCACTGCAAACCCCCAGTACCTAGCACAACTCTGGCACACACTAAGCACATAACAAATGTGGGAATGGTCTAAACATATCTCTATGGACAATAAGAGTACCATAAATTTCCATGCTCAAATAGCAGGTGTGTTAACCTCTGCTGACATCATCAGGGCTGGAGGAGAACTTCAGACTGGACTGGGACATGGCGAGGGCTTATGTCCACATGCCATTCTCTGCCAGGCAAAACTCCCCTCTAGAGTCCAGTTTTGCTGAAACATGTCTAAGAGAATTAGCTGGTTCTGAGCCTGAGAGTGGCATGAGCTCACAGGGTAGGCCTGAAGGGCTCCCAGAAAATAGCCAACAGCTCTGGGAGGAAAGAATGTATCGCCTATTGACTTTTTTCTGCTGTTATCAACACTAAGGGCTAGCAGACAAATATTTGCCAGAAAGGCTACTGTTCCAACAGGTGGAGTGTCTCTTCCCTCCTCTAGTTTGCCTATAGTGAGGAGAATGCATTAAAATGTACTGTGGGGGGACTTCCCTAGTGGTCCAGTGGTTAAGACTCACCGCTTCCACTGCAGGGGGCACGGGTTTGATCCCTGGTCAGGGAGCTAAGGTCCTGCATGCCGCGTGGCGTGGCCAAAAAAGGGAAGAAAAATGTACTTTTTGAACTGTCTTCCTTGGATGCACAGAGTTTTCTTAAGGGCCTGCTTAAGATGATGGGGACCTGATGGGGTTCTGATCCCCAAACCCTTGAGTCAACCAAAGCAGAACCATGGCACACAGTAAGCACTCAATCAAAATGAACTGTTATCACTATCATCTGTTTTAGACATTGAACTTCCATGTAAGGTTTGAAGAGAGGGGCTGTAGTGAAAATATTTGAAAACCAGTAGTATTCCTAAGGATACTTTAGCCTTTGAGGGGGAATCTTAGTGACTAAGGGGACCAGGCTGATAACATGAAAGAATTAAGCCAGGTGGATAGTGACTGATAAACTGAAGAGCACACACCCCAGCTCTAGTCCGTTGGGACCCTGTGGGAAACGGGCCCACTGGGGCCAGATCCACTTGAGTTTTCAGGAGAACTTGGGCATCTGAAGTTTGATGTGAAATGTTCCAGTTTTTAAAGTTTGGTCATGAACTCAAATTCGTCTAAAACACTGTATAAGGCTGACAAAGCACATCCATGGGCTACATTTGACCCTAGGCCAACAATTTGGAATTCTGTTCTAGAAGGTTGGGGGTGAACTCTTCCCCTTCCCTTCCCCCAACTTAATAAGCATTGGGATTATTGTTAAATGATTAAACGAAATGTTGTTGATGAGGTTTGCCAGCAGATCTGGACCTGCCTGGATATTCTGGAGGTTTTGTACAGAGTAGGGAACCACAGGAAAAAATATGGGTGAAAGCCCTTTGACAAAGTTCACCGATTTATTTCAATGTCCTGTGGTATTACCAGCAGACACTGTTTTTTGTTTTTTGGGTTTTTCTGGGGGTGGTTTTTGGCAAATGTTTATTGAGGCCTTACTCTGTGTGAGAAGCTGGGGATATAGCAGTCTCTGTCCTCATGGAAGTACCAGTCTAGTGGAGGAGACGGAGAGGAACAGAGAACCCAGTGAAGAAGATAATTTCAGAGAGTCATGAGTTTTGTGAGAGAATTAGAAAGGATCATGTGACCACACAAAAGGGATTCTGAGGATTTGATGTTTGAGTCAAAATCTGAAGAATAAGAAGGAGAAAGTTATGGGAAGAACACTGTAGGGGAAAGAGTATTCTCAACACAGGGAACAGCAAGTGCAAAGGTCCTGAGGCACAAACAGTCTTCCAGTGTTGAAACAGTAGAAAGAAGACCAGAGTAGCTGGAGTGCAGAGTGAGAGGGAGAATGTTAGGAGAGGAAGTTGAAGAAGTGGGCAAAGGCCAGATCACTCAGGGCCTTATAGGTCACAGGAAGGCACTCGGATTTTATTCTAAGCCGAATGGGAAATCACTCAGTTTTAGGCCAAGGAGTAATATGATCTGATTCACTTTTTAAATAAGTTTTTTATATTAAAATAATTCTAGATTTACTGCGAAGTTGCAAAGATAGTACAAAGATTTTCCATATACCTTTCACTCAGTTTCCCCTTAATGTTAACATTTTACACAACCATGGCATTGCTCTTAATTTTTCAAGATATTTAAATCATAAAGAAATGTTGGGTCATAAAATATCACATAACATCATTACCCAGAGAACATCTCCTAAATAAGATCTGACTTCATTTTTAAGAGATTCCTTTGGTGTCTGTGAGGAGAATGGACTGTAGGTGGGCAGGAGTGGAAGCTCTGACATCAGGGAGGGGGCTGATGAAAAATGTGGCATCACTGCTCTGAGCCTCAGTTTCCTCATCTGCAAAATGGGAATGATATATCTCCCATCTCAGAAGGTTGTTGTGAGAATGTACCTTACCCTGTACCTGGGGAGATAAAAGTAATAATGAGGACGATGAAGATAATAATAGTAATAGCTAGCATTTACTGAGTGCTTACTGTGTGCCAGTTTTTGTGCTTCAGGCCCTTCATGCAGAATCAGGAAAGCAGATTCTCTGGGATGTTCCCAGAAGCCTTGGAGAAGGGGGATTAAGATGGGTCTTTCAAACCATCCTTGGCCCTCATAGAGTACATGTTGATGTTGGGTGTTTCCCAGTTTAAGAAGGCCCCAAATATATTTCCATCTGGACTTACCTAACAGAGAAATTAGGATGGTTATTGCCTTGCTAAGTGTTCCTTAGCTTCACAGAATGACTCACTCCAGGTCGGGAAAGTAGCAAGTTGTCCCGATATCTAGAGGGTGGATGACACTGTTGTTTGGAACTAAGTCTGGCAAAGGGAAGCTCATTTTGGTGCAGGGCCTCTCAACCTGGGCACAGCTGACCTTTGGGGGCAGATCATTCTCTGTTGTGGGGCTGTCCTGGGCATTTAGGATGTTCAGCAGCATCCCTAACCTCTACCCACCAGATGCCAGGAGCATTCAAAAATGTTTCCAGGTGCCACCAAAAACCACCCTCCCACTCCTAGATGAGAACCACCACTTTGCAGCATCTGGGACCTGTGGCAAAGCGGCTTTGAAGTTGCTCTGTTCTTCCGTTAGTCTTAACCCTGTGTGGTAAGTGCTTTGCCAGAGTAACTCCTCAACTAGTAATACTAATATAATAGCCATCATTTATTCAGATTTACTATGTGCTAGGCATTGACCCAACTCTTGCTTTATATATCTATCTATCTGTCTTCCAGCTTTACTCCCACTTAATGCATAAGTCATTATTCTCCATATATAGATGGAGAAACAAGGCTCAGAGAGGTGACTTGATGAAAGACATACAGCTAAGAAGTAACAGAGCCTGGATTTGAACCCAGATTTATCCAACTCCAGGGGCCATGCCCTTTAACCACTCTGCTACTCTGAGCCTCTGGAGCCAGAGGTGTTAGAAAATCATGTGGGGAAAAATATTTTATAAACAGTAAAGTGCCATTCTGGTATCAAGTAGAAGAAGCAGCATGGAGAGAGCTTGTTCTGGACTCTCAGGTTGGAAAAGCCAAGTTCTAGTGCAGAGTTCACACATGACTCATTGTGTGGCCTTGAGCAAGCCACATACTTGACTTACTAGGTGAAACAAGCTTAATAAGCCCAGCCCCGCCTTCTCCCACTATGAGCGAGATGGCACACAGTGCTGGGAGCTTTGCATATGTGTTCTTTTAAATTTCATCCACAACAATTCTAGGAGGCACAAGCCCTCCCTCCACCCCCTTTTTGAATTGAGATGAAATTCACATAACATAAAACCATTTTACAGTGTACAATTCAGTGCTGTTTAGTACATTCACATGTTGTGCAAACAACATCTCTATCTAGGTCTGAAACATTTTCATCACCACAAAAAGAAACCCTGTACCTATTAGCAGCCACTCCCCATTCCTCCTTCCTCCCAGTTCCTGGCACCACCCACCTGTTTCCTAACTCTGTCTTTGCCTATCCTGGATATTTCATATAATCAGAATCATACAATACACGACCGTCTGTGGCTGGCTTCTTTTTTTTTTTCCCCAATAAATTTATTTATTTATTTATGGCTGCTTTCGGTCTTCGTTTCTGCACGCGGGCTCTCTCCAGTTGCGATAAGCAGGGGCTACTCTTGGTTGCGGTGCGCAGGCTTCTCATTGCGGTGGCTTCTCTTGTTGTGGAGCACGGACTCTAGGCGCAGGGGCTTCAGTAGTTGTGGCATGTGAGCTCAGTAGTTGTGGCTTGCGGGCTCTAGAGCACAGGCTCAGTAGTTGTGGCGCACTTGCTCTATAGCATGTAGGATCTTCCCGGACCAGGGCTCGAACCCGTGTCCCCTACATTGGCAGGTGGATTCTTAACCACTGCGCCACCAGGGAAGCACTGCCTGGCTTCTTTTACTTAGCATCATGTTTTTAATGTTCATTGACATTGTAGCCTGTGTCAGTACTTCCCTTTTATGGCTGAATCATATTCCATTGTATGGAGTGACCACATTTTGTTTATCCATTTATTCGTTGATGGACATTTGGGTTGGCCCAGCCCTTTTTTCAGATGAGGGACACAAGACCCAGCAAAGTTAAATGACCTCACCAACATCACAGAGGAATTGACAAGCTGCCGGCTCTAGATTTTAAACTATGAAGACCGAACTGTCTTTTACCTGTCTTATCTATGCTGGAAATTTCCTAACGCTGGTTGATGAAAACATTTTTAATGAACGACTGAAAGCTTAGAGCAAAGCTTGGATTACCCTGTTCACAATCCAGAGTTAACAAATGCTAACATTTGGCCATATTTGACTTAGACTTTTTTTAGGTAACAAAAGAAATAAAGCATTATAGTTGAGACTCCCTTTGAACCCCTTCTCTCTTCTACTCTCTTCCTCCCCCCTCCCCAGCGGACCTTGCCTGAGATGTTGTGTAGGTGACTGTGTTCTTACCGGTATACTGAACAAACTAACAATCAACAAGGAACTAACAACAACCTCACCCCCGGGGGGTGAATGGAATGCTCTTTTTCTTGGCTATGCAGCATAGCTTGCAGGTCCTCAGCAGTGAAAGCACCATATCCTAACCACTGGACCCCCAGGGAAGTCCCTCAAATGCATTTTTATAAAGCCAGATTTATTCCATTAAAAAGACCATCTTTGACTCTGAGAGTAGGGCTTTCCAATTTTATTTATATTAAAATGTCCTTCCTAAAGTGAAATGGTGGTAATAGTGACAGCTATTTTTTGAAATGTTCCATTTGGCAAAAGAAAAAAATCCTATAATGGGAGGATGGAAAAATAACTTGTGGCATGTTTATGCAGTGATGGAAATGAATGAAACCAAGCTACATGTCTCAATATGGATACATCTGGAAGCTAATGTCAAGTGAACAAAAGCCAGCTGGGGAAGGATTAGGACTGTACCATACTATTTACATAAAAGTTAAAATGACAAAATATCTTATGTTATATATTAGGACAGTGTTTTTTAAACTTTTGGGGGGCCACAGTGCTCTGTAAGAAAGATATTTTAAAAATAGAATTACTGTATGACCCAGCAATCCCACTACTGGGCCTATACCCAGAGAAAACCATAATTCAAAAGGACACATGCACACCAATGTTCACTGCAGCACTATTTACAATAGCCAGGTCATGGAAGCAATCTAAGTGCCCATGGACAGACGAGTGGATAAAGAAGATGTGGTACATATATACAATGGAATATTACTCAGCCATAAAAAGGAACAAAATTGGGTCATTTGTAGAGACGTGGATGGATCTAGAGACTGTCATACAGAGTGAAGTAAGTCAGAAAGAGAAGAACAAATATCATATATTAACGCGTGTATGTGGAAACTAGAAAAATGGTACAGATGAACTGGTTTGCAGGGCAGAAATTGAGACACAGATGTAGAGAACAACGTATGGACACCAAGGGGGGAAGTGGCGGGTGGTGGTGGTGGTGGTGTGATGAATTGGGCGATTGGGATTGACGTATACACTGATGTGTATAAAATTGATGACTAAGAAGAACATGCTGCATAAAAAATAAGTTAATTAAAAAGAAAGATATTTTATGTCTCAACCCAGTACACATATATACAGATGTAAAACTTGAACAAAAATTTCACGAGACATATTTACCTTACTATGTATCATACACTCTGATTATTTTTTAATCCTATTCTATCCTTATTATTAAAATGCTGGTTGTGACCATGTAAACTGATTTTGAAAAATACCAGTGTAGGAATATACCCCATGCAGTCAAAAGTATAAAGACAAATGAGAAAGAAACATACAACATTCAGGAAAGTGTTTCCATGTAGTGAAAACATAAAGACACATTCATGAAACACATCATATTTAGGAGGAAAGGAGAAAGGAGGAGATTGGGGAGGGGTACATAGGGGTGCAATTTTCTTTCTAATGTTTTGTTTCCTGTATTGGAGGGTGGGTATGTGGGAGTTTGTTACATTACTTTTTTAAAATCAACTTCATTTGAGGTACACTTTGCATATGATAAAGGCAACCATTTTAAGTGTACAGTTTAATAAATTTTGACCAATGAATATGCTCAGGGAACCACCTCCACAATAAGTTATAGAACATTTCCAATACCCCCAAAAAGTTCCTCCAAGCCCTTTTGTGGTCAACCTCTCTCCACCCCCAAATCCCGGTCCCAGGCAATGACTGATTTCCTGTCTGCAATTATAGACTATAGTGATCTTTTCTAGAGTTTTAGATAAATGGGATCATACAGAGTGGGCTCTTTTTGTGCCTTGTTTCTTTCACTCAACAATGTTTTTAAGATTGGTACATATTGTGTGTGTCAGTGATCCATTCCCTTTTATTTCTGAGTAATATTCATAGTATGGATAGATAATAATATGTCTATCTATTCACCTGTCGGCAGTCATTTGGGTGGTTTCCAGTTTTTGGAAATTTTTTTGATAATGTTCATGTCCAAGTTGGTTTAATAAAAAATAAATATACAATTTGAGATAGTTCCAAAATAATAAGAAGAAAAGGGAACCACAAAAAGCAAACAAAAAATAATAAATATAATCTACAACACCCCCTCCCCACACCCGCCATGTTATTCTGGCAATTTTTCTGGTGTCACATCCCCGAGTCAACGCTTCCTCGCCAGCAGTCTGGAAAACCACTGTAGGCCACCTGCAGCGGAAGTTAATGATGGGCCACTGGGCAGAGAAACCGGAGGTCCCTAGAGCCCATCTTGGTTTTTGCTCTGGGCTGGCCTTTTCTCCTAGGAAATATCGATCACAGTAAAGGGGCTGCTGGCTCGGCTTAGAAGCCTTCTGGGGATCTCGGATCTGCGAGGAGGTCTGGAATGCCCAGCCCTCCAGCTCTCTTGCTGAGGCTCTGAGCCACACACTGACAGTTTCTGGAAGTGCTTTCCACCAGCCCTTCCATCTGCCCACACACTGGCCCCTATCCAGGCCAGCAGCGAAGCTCCATCCAGATTTCCAGGCCCTCCAGAGCCAAACCAGATCAGGCTACCAGGGCCTGACTCAGAGCAAATTGTCTTTTTTGCCCATGAGTGTTCAAACCTCATCTCCTCTTCACAGCCCTGAAATTACAGTAATGCTGTGGTCTTGGACATAGTTGGGAAATAAAGGATAACCCTGGGGAGGGCAGAGGGCTATGAGCAGGCTCAGAACAGCCAGTTCTGTGCTGCTGGCTGCCCCCTCTCTGGGTTCACCTCCAAAGGCCATTCTCTGCCACCCCCATATCTGTTCCACCAGGTGCTTGCCTGTTACCTGGAATCAAACTCCAGCTCTTTCCCCTTAGTAGCTGAGTAGCTTTGGGCAAGTGACATCGCTGAGCCTCAGTTTTGTGAAGTGAGGTTAGTGCAGGATTGAATGAAATGATGTATGTGGGCTGCTTAGTATGGTACCTGAAACATAAGGTAGCGAACTGTATTTTCTAAAATTGGCCATGATGATATTTCCGGTCCCATTTGCTCTTCTATAACCTTACCACTCCCCTATCAAGAGATGGAATCTAGGTTCCCTCCCCCTTGAGTCTGGGTGGGAGTCTCTACAGTGGAAGTGATGCTATGTGGCTTACCTGGCTGGGTCTCAAAAGGTAACATACACCATCCCACTCTCTCCTGGCCTGAAATAAGTCAGACAGAGAAAGACAAATCCTGTATGTTCTCACTTATTTGCTGAGTCTAAAAAAGTCTAACTCATAGAAAAAGAGAGTAGAATGGTTGCCAGGGACTGGAGGGTTGTGTACGGGTTGGGGAGATGTTGGTCAAAGGGTACAAACTCCCAGCGATAAGATGAATAAGATCTGGAGGTCTAATGCACAGCATGGTGACTATAATTAACGAGGCTGTATTGCATACTCACAGGTTGTTAAGAGAGTAGAGCTTAAATGCTATCACCACACACATACAAAATGGTAATTATGTGAGGGAATGGAGTTTTAACCTAATTGTGGTAATCATTTTACAATATACACATGTATCTATCTAATCATCACATTGTATACCTTAAACATGCATATGTTACAGGTCAATACCATCTGGATAAAGCTGGGGAGAAAAGGTAGAATGACTCCCCCAGCTCTCTCTGGTGACACTGGCTCCGGGAACCCTGCCACTGTGCTGTGAGGAGGCTAAGGCCACATGCCGAGGGTCCAGGCAGGTGTTCTGGCTGCAGCCCCAGGTGAGGTTCCAGTTAACAGCCAGCATCAACCATCAGACATGCAAGTGAAGAGTTTTCAGAAGATCCCAGCATCAAGCAGTCCTTCCAGGCCCCTCCCCTTACAGCAGTCACTTCCCTCCACTCCGGGCAAAGATGAGCTAAGTGAATGATCGCTATTGTTCTAAGCCACCAAGTTACAGGCTGTTTTTTTTTTTTTTTTTTTTTTTTTTTAGATGTTGGGGGTAGGAGTTTATTAATTAATTTTTTTTTATTTTTGCTGGGTTGGGTCTTCGTTTCTGTGCGAGGGCTTTCTTCTTTAGTCGTGGCAAGCGGGGGGCCACTCTTCATCACGGTGCGCAGGCCTCTCACTATCGCGGCCTTTCTTGTTGCGGAGCACAGGCTCCAGACGCGCAGGCTCAGTAGGTGTGGCTCACGGGCCCAGCCGCTCCGCGGCATGTGGGATCTTCCCGGACCGGGGCACGAACCCGTGTCCCCTGCATCGGCAGGCGGACTCTCAACCACTGCGCCACCAGGGAAGCCCCAGGCTGTTTTGTTGTGCTGCGATGGATAACCAGAGCACAGAAAGGCCACAGTAAACCTCGGTGTATCATTATTGCTGTCTGTCTTTTGCTCACACTCCATGTTCCCCGTTTACAGCAAATCCAAACACATCCCAAATCCAACCCTTTCAAGTTCAAGCCACCATCACCTCTGGCCTGGAGGACTTAAAGTAAACTGTTTCTACTTTGCCTTCCTGTTGTCTCTTCTCCACCCAGCCTGCGAACCAGCTCTTAGAAACAAAAGTATGATCATGCCTTTCTCCGCTCTGAAGCCTCCAATGGCTTCCTGTCACACCTGGAATAAAATCCAAACCCTGACTGTTGCCTACAAACACTGGTGTGCTGGTAAGTGGTATGTCTGCTCTCAAAAAAAAAAAAAAAAGCCCTGATTTATAGCATTTGCCAGCTCTTAAGAGTCCATATGAAGGAGGCTATGACACACGACAGCTGCCAGGCCCTGTGTCACACTCCAGCCTCAGACTCTATCTACCACCTTCCGCCTTGCCACTGGCAACCGCTCTGGCCTCCTTGCTATGTATGCCTCAAACATTCCAAGCACGTTCCCATCCTGAAGCTGTTCCTTGGATAGAAATGCTTCACCCTAGGTATTTGCTCCCTCTCTCCATTCAAGTCTCTGTTCAGCTGTCACCTTGTCAGGAGGCCTTCCCTGACCACCATACCTAAAATAGCCCTCTCTCCCCAACCCTTCTGTCACCCTTTCTCCCCTCACCTTCTTCTCTTTTTCTCCATGTCACTCCTAGTTTTATCTGCCATTGTATTATGTCTTTGTCCATCTATTTTCTGTCTCCGCGTGGGCAGGGGTTTTGTATGCTTGGTTCACTGCTATATTCTGGGTGCCTGGCACATGCAAGATGCTCAGTAAAAATTTGTCAAACAAACAAATACATCGAAGCTATTGAAACAGAGAAGAACAAACCTGACTCCATATTGAATCTATTCCTTTAGCTCTAACCTTTGTGCTTTGTTGCTTCTGCTGAGTCATGCTGGCTCTGCACCTTTTGTAAAAGAATGTTACCTATAGACTGAAATATACAGGATAGCCCAGTTCTCAAGGCTCTGACCTTTAAAGCTATAACACTTTCCCATGCATATAGAGATAAAAAGTGGCAGAACTAAGAATAACATTTGTCTAGTTGGAGGTTTATAAGGAACATTGTGACCAGACCTACATGGACAGCTATAAGAACAAAAAATTCCAGCACCAAGAAATTTGCAAAAACTAGCCATACCCCCTCCCCTTTTAATATAAAAGAAGCCTGAATTCTAACTCTGGCAAGATGGTTCTTTGGGATACTAGTCCACCAACTTCTCCATCTGCTGGCTTTCTGAATAAAGTTGCTATTCTTTGCCCTAGCAACTCATCTCTTGATGTATTGGCCTGTCCTGCAGAGAGCAGTGCAACCTAGGATTTGGTAACACTGTTAATAATATAGCTGCAGGACTTCCCTGGTGGCAGTGGGTAAGACTCCACACTCCCAATGCAGGGGGCCCAGGTTCCATCCCTGGTGGGAGAACTAGGACCCACATGCATGCCGAAGCTAGGAAGCCCGCATGCTGCAGCTGAGAAGTCTGCATGCCACAACTAAGACCCAGTGCAGCCAAAATAAATAAATAAATAAAATAAACTGGTTCCTTTAAATAATAATAATATAGCTGCAAAATGGGGATAATAATAGTTGGGGGCAGAATTCAATGAAATGATGCAGGTAAATGCTTAACACAGAACTCTAAGTAGGAGTGTGTTGTAAGATTGTTAGTTACCTCACATCACAAGGCTGTCTGAGGCCCGGGGGACAGTACCTGGGGACAGTGAGGAACAGTGGTCATCTCTGTGCATTTCATGTGGCAGAGCAGGCCTCTGCCAGGCACTAGAGTGTCCATCATTGCAGGGTAGGAAAGCAGTCCCTAGGGCCGAGGACACTCTCTCTGGCCTCACTGCTTTATAGGCTAAGGATGGAAGAGCACCAAAGGGATTCTTGGGGCTTGAGAAACCTTGCTTATTTTGATGGTAGGAATGGAGGTGAAGAACAAATTGTTCTTTATTGATTTTATTTTCCAAAGTTCCAAATCAGCATTGCAGTATCATCAAGAGACATAAAAATTAAAAGAATCATCATCTCCCTTCCCCAAACCACCACCTCTATTCTTACTCCGGTTTTCATTCGTTTGTTTTGTGGTTATGTTTAAAAATAAAAACAAGGTCCTGATCTTTGGTAATCATTACTGAAATATTTATGGGTGAAATGACATGATGTCTGAGATTTACTTCCAAGTAACTTGTTTGCAAGTTGGGTTCTTTGGAAGCAGGCATTGAGATGGAGGTTGAGGATGCAAGATGTATGTACTACTTTGAAAACAGTCAGTGATTTATCTATTGTTTGGTGTAAAAAGCAAGTTGCAGAGCAGTAAATAAAACATCATCCTGCTGTGCAAAATAAAAAGCATGAAGGTAGAGGACGTTTCTGGAAGGATATGCAAGAAACTGTCAACAGTGGGGTAAGACTGAGTGGGAGTAGGTGTCTACATTCCCTTGCCACCCTCTGCACTGTTTGAATGTTTAAAGTATTGGACACACATTACTTTCATACTAAAAGTCTCAGGCTAAAATGTTGGCCACGATTGTTAGTTACTTCACCTTTTAAAATATTTAACATTCTACTACTCATTTTTAAGTAATGCATCTAATACATGGGCTAGGGGCTGAACTGTGTTCCCCAAAGTCCATACATTGAAGTCCTAACCCCCAGTCCCTCAATGTGGCTGTATTTGGAAATAGGGTCCCTAGAGGTAATTAAGGTAAAATGAGGTCATTAGGGTGGGCCTTAATCTAATATGGCCGGGGTCCTTATAAGAAGAGGAAATTTGGACACAGACACACACGCAGAGGAAAGACTAGGAGAATACACAGGGAGAAGACTGCCATCAACAAGCCAAGGGGAGAGATCTTAGAAGAAACCAACGCTGCTGACGTCTTGATCTTGGACTTCTGGCCTCCAGAGCTGTGAGAAATAAATTTCTGCTGTTTAAACCACCACTACTTTGTTATGGTAACCCAAGCAAACTAGTACAATGTATCAAATATTTGGAAAATGAAGAAACGTGGAAAGGATAAAATCATACATAATTCTACCACCCAGCAAAACCCACAGGAAGATGCCACTTCTGGCTCAGAGTGAGAAACAAGGGGCTCTGACCACTCTTCTCCCTCTGGGGAAGGGTTCCTGGCTATCGCCTTCAGAAAGGTGGGAAGAATTTTGCATCTAAAGAGCCTGCTTCACACAAACTGGATGGCATTTGGCCTTTTCAGATTGCTGTGGGCTTTTTATTACAAAGAGATGCTTCTCTTAAAGGTGATAAAAATCCACACCAAAGAATTTGATTTAGAGCAGGGGTCAGCAAAGTTTTTCCATAAAGGGCTAGACAGTAAATATTTTTGACTCTATGGGCCAAACGATCTCTGCCCCAGTTACTCAATTCTGTCACTGTAATATGAAAGCATCCCAGACAATATGTAAATGAATGGGTGTGGTCATGTGCCAATAAAACTTTATTTACAGGGCTTCCCTGGTGGCGCAGTGGTTGAGAGTCCGCCTGCCGATTCGGGGGACACGGGTTCCTGCCCCGGTTCTGGAATATCCCACATGCCGCGGAGCGGCTGGGCCCGTGAGCCATGGCCGCTGAGCCTGCGCGTCCAGAGCCTGTGCTCCGCGACGGGAGAGGCCACGGCAGTGAGAGGCCTGCATACCGCAAAAAACAAAACAAAACAAAACAGAAAACCTTTATTTACAAAAACATGTGACAGGGGACTTCCCTGGAGGCGCAGTGATTAAGAATCCTCCTGCCAATGTAGGGGACACGGGTTCGAGCCCTGGTCCGGGAAGATCCCACATGCCACAGAGCAGCTAAGCCTGTCCGCCACAACTACCGAACCTGCGCTCTAGAGCCCGCGAGCCACAACTACTGAGCCTGCGTGCCACAACTACTGAAGGCCGCACGCCTAGGGCCCGTGCTCTGCAACAAGAGAAGCCACCGCAATGAGAAGCCCGCGCACCACAATGAAGAGTAGCCCCCGCCCGCCGCAACTAGAGAAAGCCCATGTGCAGCAACGAAGACCCAACACAGCCAAAAATAAATAGTATAAATTAAAAAAAAAAAGTGACAGGCCCATGGTTTGGTCTGACAACCCTTGGTTTAGAGCAGTTATTTACTTTTGAATATAATTTAATATTTTAATTAGAAGCAATGATTACCTTAAGGAGAAAGTCTCAGTTATTGCTAATAAGTCCTAACCTTGGTAATCTCTTTTTATATATTTATATATTTATTTATATATATTTTAAAATTTATTTATTTATGGCTGCTTTTTATTACATATGTAATAATACATATGTCTCAGTCTGTTTGGGATGCTATGACAAACATACCATAGACTGGGTGGCTTATAAACAACAAACATGTATTTCTTACAGTTCTGGAGGCTGGAAAGGCCAAGATTAAGGTGGCTCAGATTGGGTGTCTGGTGAGAGCCTACTTCCTGAGCCATAGACAGCTGTCTTCTCGCTGTGTCCTCACATGGCAGAAGGGGCGAGGGAGCTCTGTAGGATCTCTTTTATAAGAGCACTAATCCCATTTACGAACCTCAGTTTATTCTCTGTAAATTGGGATAATGATGGCACCTACTTGGGGGAGATTGGGGAGTTAGATTCAGTCAGGCAATTCATGTAAAGGGCTGAGAGTTTCCCTGGCAGCAGCAAGAATTCAGTAAATGGTAGTTGTCATGGTGACTATACTGTCCTCAGAATGATAAGGGAACTTCAGTGCAATATAATGTAAGAGCAGTGGACTTTGAGCCAGGATGATTCAGTATAAATGTTAGATTGTCCATTAATTAGGCCAGTCACTCTGGACACATTAAACTTCTCAGCTTCAGTTTTGCTTATCTGTAAAATGGGGGCAAGGTCCAAATGGGGTTTAAATATATATATATATATATATGTGTGTGTGTGTGTGTGTATATATATATATATATATATATATATATATATATATATATATATATGATAGCCTCTATTCAGGACTATTCAGGCCCCTTTATTTTTCTATTAAAAAGTTTATTGAGCATCTACTATGTGCCAAGAACTATTCTAGGTTCTAGCGCTATGGCAGTAAACAAAACAGACCACTGCTCCCCCCAAAAAAGAAGCACTGGGAAGAGGTGGGGGAATACAATAGACAAGATAAACAAGTAAACTATAGAGAATGTTATATGATTATATAATGTGGGAAAAGGGATAGAAAATTGGGACTTTTGGGCTTCCCTGGTGGCGCAGTGGTTAAGAATCTGCCTGCCAGTGCAGGGGACATGGGTTCGATCCCTGGTCTGGGAAGATCCCACATGCCGCGGAGCAACTAAGCCCGTGAGCCACAACTACTGAGCCTGCGCGTCTGGAGCCTGTGCTCCACAACGGGAGAGGCCGTGTCAGTGAGAGGCCCACGCACCGCGATGAAGAGTGGCCTTCGCTTGCTGCAACTGGAGAAAGCCCTCGCACAGAAACGAAGACCCAACACAGCCAAAAATAAATTAAAAAAATTAAAAAAAAGAAAATTGGGACTTTTATTTGCAAGAATCAGAAAGCCAAACTCCAAGTGGCTTAAGCAGAAAATTTAATTGCTTATGTGCATGAAGAATGCATGAACAACTTAAAAAACATTCAGGTGTGGCTTGATCCAGGAGCTCAAATGATGATATCAGGGCTGGTCTCTCTCCTCCTGTCACTCCATTCAGTTTCCCTTTGTGCTAACTCCACTCTCTCAATTAGATGCTGCCCTGTGGGTGGAAAGATGGCTGCCAGCAGCCCCTACTCTCATAACACCAAGACCAGCAGAGCAGAGAGCCAGCTTTTCCCTAACAGACAGAACAAAAGTCCTGGCCTGACTCTCAGTGGTCCAAACTGAGTTGGCAATCACAGCAACCAGAGGCATGTGAGGCTCTGATTGGCCAGGTCTGGGTCACATGACCATCCTGGTCATCGGAAGTGGAGTTGCTATCACTTACACCAAAAGAACCACTGGTTGGGGGAGGGGATGTCCTGAGGAAAACTGAGGTGTTGTTCCTTGAAGAGGGTGAAAAGATGGGGGTGGGTGGGTAGAGAAACAGAGTAAGGTGATCAGTAGATGGCAGCTAAACTTGAAGGGAGTAGTTGGCTTCCTTTTTCCAAAGTTCTAACCTGTCTATCCTTGGCTGAGTCAGAAAATTATTTCTGAAAAATTTTCAGCAGTTCTGGTGTGTTCTGCCAAAAAAGAAGTATCAGTCAAGATATAAAGGCCTAGCTGCTTAATTAATGGGCCTGGCAGGAAGAAGGACAGGTGTACTGTGAGTAGAATGAACACCCAGGGAGGTCGGGGCAAAGGAGGAGGGTAAGAAGGCTAATGTGGTTTCAGGGCAGCTCCACCCCCTCAGGCATGACCTGATGCTGCTGCTGATGTTTCCCCTTCGTGTCTTTAGAGAAAGTAGGAGACACCTGGTTGGATCCCTTGGACAGGTAACAAGGTGACTAAGAGGAGGGCTGGACTCCAGGGTGGGAACAGGGCAGCAAAAGTCTGCAGGAGTCAACCTGGAAATTGTTTCCTCTTTGCAGGACTTGAGAACTTTCCTGGGCAACCACCAGATAACACAGTTCCCCTATGCCATGCCCAGAGCATAAAAAATAATAAAATACAAAGAAGGATGTACATCATAGAATTAACTTTGGCTGCATATAACAGAAACTCAGTACATATTAGTTTGTTTTTCTCTCACTTAAAAGAAGTCCATGGGTGGGCAGCTCAGGGCTTGTGTTGCCACAAAGTCATCAAAGACCGTTTGTCTAACTTTGCCCTCTGCTTTCTTTTGAATTGGCTTATGATCTCAAGGCTGCTGGAAAGTTTACTCTGCCCACTCAAGGGAGGAGCAGAGCAAGGGCATGAATGTGTGATTCCATGACGGGAGGAATGAAAGAACTCCAGTCCCCCAAAAGGGCCAAGACAGAGTGTTAACACTTCTTTTTAAGAGCACTCACTTCCCATCTAAGTGTCTTGCAACTTGCGGGTGTGCAGTAAATATTGCCAAGTGCATTATATCTTCCTGGCTGCTCCAACACAGCAGCAACTTCCTGCTCGTATGGAAAATTGAACATGCAGCAATCTCAGCTAAGATTTACTGCACATTTTCAAGTCAGGCACACTGCTTAGAGAAGCATCTCGCATACATCTTTTTTTCTAGTTGTGAAGTATCTTATTATTTAATAATGATTTTAAACATCAGGGATCTGAGGCCCAGAGAGCTTAAGTGACTGGCCCAAGGTCACACAGGGATCGGGGACTTGAACCCTCATGTGCCTGACTCCAAAGGATCTTTTCTTAACTATTAGATGAACTTGCTTCCTTGATTCTCAAAAAAGGTCAGTACTGTAATATTCATTGCAAAGTCATCAGAGCTAACGCTTATGGGAGGCTTATTGTATGCCCAACTTTGTTCTAAGCATTTTACGTGAATCATCCCATGTAATCCTCATGCACAATCCTAAGTACTATAATTATCCCAGTTTACAGATGTGGAAGCTGAGTCAGAGAGAAGTGAAATAAGTAGTCCTTGAGTGGCGGAGGTAGGATTCAAACACAGGCAGCCTGACTGCAAAGCCTGTAGCAGATACTGTCTGTGCCTCTCGCATATCCTTTCAGCAATCACCTTCTTGTGCAAGCTGATCTGATGGTTCACACTTCCCACCCTGCACTTGAACAACCCTAACAGTGAGTGCTGCCTCAAAATTTGTAACCTGGGCACCTCACTCACCTCCCTCTAGTCCTGGACCTGCTAACTTCCAGAACCTGGACTTGGCTCTGTCCTCCAGGGCTGGCTGGGCAAGTATAGGGGCAAATCAGAAGTGCCAGGGAATTAACATCCCCTGGGGAGCACTCCTCAACCAATGACTGACAGGAGTTGAAGGATAAATACCCCAGCTCCCTCCCCTCAGGTGGGATCATGTTCTACACAGTTCCCAGTGTTCCTCCAGAGCCTCAGCTGCCCACAGTGGTACTTTGTACCATTTTATTAACTTCATTTCCTTCCCTGTCTCCCTTCCTTACTCCCTTCCTGATATTTCCTGGAGTCATTTCTCCAATAAACAATTTGCAGTAGAATCCTTGCCTCTGAGTGTCTTTGGGGGGAACTCAAACTAAGTAGAGCTTAAAGTTCCAGCCACTACACCGATTGCCTACATATATCAAGGTTATTTGTAAGCACAAACAAAACTAGCAACTTAGAAAATACCTGGAGGGCACCTAAACAGGGAACTGGCTAAATCAATCTTTGTGTGCATGTGTATATCTTGCTGTATATGCATGTGTGTATGTGTGCATGGGTGTGAAGTTGTGTGTGTACAGACCTCTCAGACGGGCTTCTTACCTTAAAGCTCAAGGTCATCCAGTCCAGCCAAGAGGAGGCAAACTTTGAAGAGTGAACCAATTTCTCTTTCCAAACAGTTTGACAGGAAGGGCATCTATTATAGATAAGACCAGCACAAACGAATTTGCCATTTGTTGTGAATTTTCAGAGTTCAAGCCAGAGGACCTTAACCTGTGGGTATTCTGTTCTTCTGGGGTTTTTGGTGGGGAAAGGCTTCTTTCAGAGGGCTGCATTCGTTTTAATAAAGGTATAGTTGTTTTAACAAAGAGACACCAACTAGTTGTTACTGAAATTAGATAGAAACTATTCTCTTTCATATAAAGATACAAATACAGAGCCTGGGGCTATACGGCATCCCTAGAATCATTAGATGTCCAGATTCCTTCCATCTTGTTTTTCTTCTATCCTCAACATGTGCCTGCCAGCTCATGATACAAGATGGCTGCCTGCCATCATGTCTGCATTTGAACCATGGAGAGCTTGTTAAACATGTCCCCTACTTTTTTTTGTGTGTGTGTGGTACGCGGGCCTCTCACTGTTGTGGCCTTTCCCGTTGCGGAGCACAGGCTCCGGACGCGCAGGCTCAGCGGCCATGGCTCATGGGCCCAGCCGCTCTGCGGCATGTGGGATCTTCCCGGACCGGGGCACGAACCCATGTCCCCTGCATCAGCAGGCGGACTCTCAACCACTGCGCCACCAGGGAAACCCTGTCCCCTACTTTTAAGGACACTTCTTAGAACTTACACATACCACTTCTGTTTACATCCCATAGGCTGGAAGGTAATCATATGGTCATATCTTGCTGCAATGGAACTACAGTGAAGTGTAGTCTCTATTCTGGATGGCCATATCTGGTCTTATTACTGAACAAAAAAAGGAGCAGATATTGTGGAACAAGTCTCTAAGGAGGGCCTCACCAAGCCTATTGGCACCCCAGACTAGTAAATAAATAAAACCACTACTCTTCAAATGTGTGCTACATATTAGAGCAGTTTATAGCAGGGGCTGAACTTTGCAAGGGGAAGGGCAGAGAAAGAAGTGTGGGAGTGGTCTGGTTGGCTTCTCCTCTGGCCCCCAGATTAACAAAATAAAGCCCCTCCTTAGAACGCTAGTATGACATGGGCTTGCATTTCTTTTGGGGCTTCTGCCCTTTACCCAATGCCAGCAAACTTTTCAAAGGCTTCCTTCTGATTACACTCATCTCTAAGGTGAGTCCTCATGAATGGCTTTCTTGTTCTGTCACTGCACAGGGTTAGCCCCGTGAGTGATGTGTTCAGACTGCTGCTCTGCTGCTTCCTGGCTGTGTGACCTTGGGCAAATGACTTCACCTCTCTGAACTTCAATTTCCTCCTCTGTGAAACGGAGTTAAGAACAGTGCTTTCCTTGTACAGCTATTGTGAGAGGAAGGATGAGATCACAGATGGGAAGTGTTCAGTCTGGCCCAAGAGCACCTGATATAATTGAACTATTATTACCATTCTCAGTGAAATTTTAAAAATAGAGTGTCTCGGGACTTCCCTGGTGGCAAAATGGATAAGAATCCGCCTGCCAATGCAGGGCACATGAGTTCAAGCCCTGGTCTGGGAAGATCCCACATGCCGCGGAGCAACAAATCCCGAGCGCCACAACTGCTGAGCCTGCACTCTAGAGCCTGTGTGCCACAACTACTGAAGCCTGTGCGCCTAGAGCCCACACTCCACAAGAAGAGAAGCCACTGCAATGAGAAGCCCGCGCGCCAAAATGAATAGCCCCCACTTGCCACAACTAGAGAAAGCCCACGTGCAGCAACAAAGACCCAATGCGGCCAAAAATAAATAAATAAAATGAATTAATTTAAAATAAATAGATAAAATAAAAATTTTAAAAAATAGTGTCTCCTTGATAAACTGTTTACAAGGGTACTATCCATTGGAAGTAAAATATTAACCATATATGGAGTTTAAACTTTTTCTGGTCGCCACATTAAAAAAATAAAAAGAGCAAGGGAAATTAATTTTAATTACATATTTGATTTAACTCAATAATATGAAATATTATCATTTCAATATGTAATCAAATAAAGTATTCATGAAATATTTTGTACTCTTTTTTAGTGCATTAAGGCTACAAAATCCAGTGTGTATTTTACACTGACAGCACATCTCAGTTTGGACCAGCAATATCAAAGTCTCAGAACCACATGTTAGGAATGGCTGCCATGTGAATGCCATAAGCGATAAGCCATCCTTCTCTGGTTTTGTCTATGTGTAGAGCCAAAGAAGCGTTATTATGCATCCAAATCTCTGGGACCTTGGCCAAGTCTATCTGCCGGAAGCTTTCAGAGTATTTATAGGTAACTGATCTTCAGAAAATGGAAAGTAAGACCATCTCCAGCCCCCACTGTCCTCCTTCAATCTCAGGTTTGCTGCCTCAACTACTGTTTTCTAGAGGCCCAGTGGGAAGGGTCTGAAAGGAGTAGTTAGGTACGTAAGTAAATGTGTAGGAAAAAGTCCGGAAGACTTTTCACCAAATTGTCAACAGTGGAAATGAGGGGTAACATCAAATCAGACTTTAGTTTTATCAATAATACCCCTAATTTTTTCCACCAAGAATGTATTCGTGTGTTACTTATGTAAGCAAAAGTCAACAGAGGAAGAGATACAGAGAGAGAGATAGAGAAAGGCAAAGAAAAGTAACCATGATTTGAGGTAAATCCCCAAGAGTTTGAACAGAAAACACGGTGAGTGTGTGTGGGTTACCAAGTGGGCTTTGGTGCCAGCTACCTGCATTTGTGCCTCAGCCCTGCCATCTACTAGCTGGGAGACCTCGAATAAGTTTCTTATGCTCTCTGGGTCTCAGTTTCTTCATCTATAAAATGGGGATGATAATGGAACCTCCATCTCTGGGTTGTTTTAAGGATTAAATGAGTGAATGTGTGGAAGGTGTTGTGATCGTGTCTGGCATACAGAAAGTGCTCAAGAAATGTTTTTGAGATTTCTGATGGGGAGAAGGTAGCAGGAGACTCTCTTGGTAAAAATACACTGGCGTGAGAACTGGGAGATCTGGATGCTAAGTTTGGGTCTACCATCAACTAATTTGTGTGAACTTGGGCCTCAGTTTTATATTAATACGAATACTAACAACAGCAATATACATATTTTTAGGTACTTCCTATCACCCAGGAACTTTACGTGTTTAATTTCATCAGACTTCCCTCTGGGAAGGTACTACTGTTATTTCCCTTCTACAGATGAGGAAACGGAGGCTTAAAGAGCTGCAGTAGTTTGCCCAAGGCCACAAAGCTTCTACCTTCCAGTGGAGGGATGTACGTTCATGCTGTCTGCTTGACGCAAGAGCCCGAGGTGACGCCCACTGCACCACGCTGCCTCACGTAAGGTCTTCTCCAGCTTTGCTGGTCTGTGATGCTGGGAGTTGAGTTGCTTGCTGGGAGTTAACAGTTCTGGGTTACAGAACTAGTTCTTTTGAATTTTTGGGCCCCAGAATTTGCCTATCAACTTTTTCATCTGTAAAATGGGGCCAAGAATAACACAGTGCTCTGCCTTTGAGGGGTTTCTTTCCAGATTTCTCCTTAGGTCCTCCTCTAGACCTTCCTACCTCATTTTCTTTTCTCTTTCCAAACACTTCACTCAAGAGATCACGATGAAGATCACAGGACACAGGTGGAAGGTCTCTGAGATGCTTAAGATGAGATGTCTAAGCCAGACAGCACAAGAAGAGGAAAAAGACAGACTTTGCAGGGAAGGAAATCTGAATCAGATTACATTAAAGTATACGACTGGGGGCTTTGAGAGAATGGTGACATGTGCATTGTGGGACAGGGTCCCACAAGGGAACACATGGTGCATACATGTGTGCATCCTCACACAGACACGCTGTCTGAGATGCCCTGGTGGCCGATGTTCTGGGGAAAACAAGGAAGTTGTTAAAATTATCCAGCTGTTCTGTCTAAATATGTTGCAAATCTGGTAGCCTGGAAACCTCTGGGTGACTTTTTATTTTATATTCACTGTCTTGCTGTCTGGACCCAACCTCAGGGCTCTAGAGGAGGAAAAGGGGGAGGAGAAAAAGAGAAACAGGGGTGGATTAGAGGCAGGGGGTTGGGGAGAGGAAAAAGCACAGAGAGAGAGAGAGAGAGAGAGAGAGAGAGAGAGATTGAAGGGCAAAGACAGAGAGACAGAGACAGAGACTGAGGGTAGATTGGAGGCAAGGGGTGGGTGAGAGGAAAAAGTGGGGTGGGAGATTCACTTTGAGAGACAGACACAAACATACAAAGACAGAAAGACAGAGGGAGAGAGACAGATGGACAGATAGATAGGAAGCGGGAGGAAGAGAGAGAGAAAGGTAGAGGAAACTCAAATAAGGAGATGAAGAGAGATAAACTCAGAGAGAGTGATGGAGAAAGAGAAATTCATATAGAGACAGAGACAAAAACAAAAAAAGAGGTAGAAAATAGATGAGATAGACTCAGGAAGAGAAAGACTGACACAAACATACAGAGTAAGAGGAAGAAGTTGACAGACTGAAAGCAAGAAATCCACATACAGAGATGGAAAGGAAGACATAGACAAACACACACACAAACGCACACACACACACAGAAATATTCAAAGGGAAAGATTCACATAAGAGAAGGGCTGCCAGTCCACTGGGAAAAAGGGGGACAGAGGTAGAGAAAGACAAAGAGATTGAGACTGGGAGAGACAAATACACACACGGAGCAGAGAATATAAAGAGACAGAGAACAAGAGAAGCAAAAAGAAAAAGGCAAAGAAACTGAGATCCACGCAGAGAAAGAAAATAAACCATTCAAACAAAAAGAGCCATCAGGATTTTCTGTTCTGCCAAAACATCCTGGGAGTCAGAGTGAGTTGTGTTAGGCCTTAATGCAGAACATTAATCTTTTTGAAGGAAAGAGTGGGCTTTAAAAAATGTTTTTGATATAAATAATTGCTCCCCAAATGGGGAATTATTTTATTCCTTTTTCCTTTTCTCTTTATAACATCAGAACGTTCTGAGGAGCACCAAAGACAACATTTGAGAGTTGATATACTTTCCAAAAATATCTAGCATCAGCAGTGCCTTTTTAACAAGAGAAAAAAAAGTTTCCAGACAAGAATGAGACTTCTAGATGAATGCTGTGGGGTGCAGAGCAGACTGCCAAGTAGAAAGTACTAGATCAGGGAAGAAAATACCCTTGCACTTCTCACATAGTGGCTTCTCAGAGTGCTGCAGAAGAACGAGTTCTGAGGCCAGGTCTCAGGGAGAAAGAATGCTGAGATCTATAACGTTGTCGCCACGCTCAGGGATGGGGCAGTCTTGGTGGTGTTTGCCATATATTTGCCATTCCGTTACCAGAATCTAGTCCCTTCCTGAAACACTGGCACAGTCTGAGATAAGAGTGCAACTGCAAGCCCAAATACCATATGTCTAAATACATTAAAAGTTAGAAAAGGATGCGGAATGGTATGAGGTAGCCCTGGCAAGGAAGGGTGTGAGGGAGCCTCGCATGAGGGATGGTGTGAGGGAGCCCCAGGTGAGAGGAAGTCCCGGGTGAGGGAAGGTAAGAGGGAGCCCCACGTGAGGGAAGGTGAGAGAGAGTCCCGCGTGAGGGAAGGAGGGAGGGAGCCCCGCATGAGAGAGGGTGAGAGGGATCCCCGGGTGAGGAAGGGTGAGAGGGAGCCCCGCGTGAGGGAAGGTGTGAAGGAACCCCGGGTGAGGGATGGTGAGAGGGAGCCCCGCGTGAGGGAAGGTGAGAGGGAGCCCCGGGTTATGGAAGGTGTGAAGGAGCCCCGCGTGAGGGAGGGTGTGAGGGAGCCCCGCGTGAGGGAAGGTGAGAGGGAGTTCCGCGTGAGGGAAGGTGAGCGGGAGCCACGGGTGAGGGAAGGTGAGAGGGAGCCCCACGTAAGAGAAAGTGAGAGGGAGCCCCGCGTGAGGGAAGGTGAGAGGGAGACCAGGGTGAGGGTGGGTGAGAGGGAGCCCCGCGTGAGGGAAGGTGAGAGCGAGCCTCGCGTGAGGGAAGGTGAGAGGGAGCCACGGGTGAGGGAAGGTGAGAGGGAGCCCCGGGTGAGGGTGGGTGAGAGGGAGCCCCGCGTGAGGGAAGGTGAGAGCGAGCCTCGCGTGAGGGAAGGTGAGAGGGAGCCACGGGTGAGGGAAGGTGAGAGGGAGCCCCGGGTGAGGGTGGGTGAGAGGGAGCCCTGCGTGAGGGAAGGTGAGAGGGAGCCACGGGTGAGGGAAGGTGAGAGGGAGCCCCGGGTGAGAGGAAGTCCCGGCTGAGGGAAGGAGAGAGGGAACCCCGGGTTACGGAAGGTGTGAGGGAGCCCCGCGTGAGGGAGGGTGTGAGGGAGACCCGCGTGAGGGTGGCTGAGAGGGAGCACCGTGTGAGAGAAGGTGAGAGGGAGCCACGGGTGAGAGAAGGTGAGAGGGAGCCCCGGGTGAGGGAAGGTGAGAGGGAGTCCCGCGTGAGGGAAGCTGAGAGGGAGCCCCGCATGAGGGAAGGAGGGAGGGAGCCCCCGGTGAGGGAAGGTGAGAAGGAGCCCCGCGTGAGGGAAGGTGAGAGGGAGCCCCGCGTGAGGGAAGGTGAGAGGGAGCCTCGCATGAGGGAAGGTGAGAGGGAGCCCCGCGTGAGGGAAGGTGAGGAGGAGCCTCGCGTGAGGGAAGGTGAGAGGGAGCCCCGGGTGAGGGAGGGTGAGAGGGAGCCCCGCGTGAGGGAGGGTGTGAGGGACCCCCGCGTGAGGGTGGGTGAGAGGGAGCCCCGTGTGAGAGAAGGTGAGAGGGAGCCCCGGTGAGGAAGGGTGAGAGGGAGACCCGGGTGAGGGAAGGTGAGAGGGAGCCCCACGTGAGGGAAGGTGAGAGAGAGTCCCGCGTGAGGGAAGGTGAGAGGGAGCCCTGGGTGAGGGAAGGTGTGAGGGAACCCCGGGTGAGGGATGGTGAGAGGGAGCCCCGCGTGAGGGAGGGTGAGAGGGGGCCCCTCGTAAGGGAAGGTGAGAGGGAGCCCTGGGTGAGGGATGGTGAGAGGGAGCCCCGGGTGAGGGAAGGTGAGAAAGAGCTCCGGGTGAGGGAAGGAGAGAGGGAGCCCCGCGTGAGGGAAGGTGAGAGGGAGCCCCGGGTTATGGAAGGTGTGAAGGAGCCCCGGGTGAGGGAAGGTGAGAAAGAGCTCCGGGTGAGGGAAGGTGAGAGGGAGACCTGGGTGAGGGAAGGTGTGAGGGAACCCCGGGTGAGGGATGGTGAGAGGGAGCCCCGCGTGAGGGAAGGTGAGAGGGAGCCCCACGTGAGAGAAGGTGAGAGGGAGACGCGGGTGAGGGTGGGTGAGAGGGAGCCTCGCGTGAGGGAAGGTGAGAGGGAGCCCCGCGTGAGGGAAGGTTAGGGGGAGCCTCGCGTGAGGGAAGGTGAGAGGAGCCCCTGTGAGGAAGGGTGAGAGGGAGACCCGGTGAGGGAAGGTGAGAGGGAGTCCCGCGTGAGGGAAGGTGAGAGAGAGTCCCGCGTGAGGGAAGGTGTGAGGGAGCCCCGCATGAGAGAGGGTGAGAGGGATCCCCGGATGAGGGAGGGTGAGAGGGAGACCAGGGTGAGGGAAGGTGAGAGGGAGTCCCGCGTGAGGGAACCCCGTGTGAGGGAGGGTGAGAGGGAGCCCCCCGTGAGGGAAGGTGAGAGGGAGACCCGGGTGAGGGAAGGTGTGAGGGAGCCCCGCATGAGAGAGGGTGAGAGGGATCCCCGGATGAGGGAGGGTGAGAGGGAGCCCCGGGTGAGGGATGGTGAGAGGGGGCCCCGGTGAGGGATGGTGAGAGGGAGCCCCGCGTGAGGGAAGGTGTGAGGGAACCCCGGGTGAGGGATGGTAAGAGGGAGCCCCGGGTGAGGGAAGGTGAGAAAGAGCCCCGCGTGAGGGAAGGTGAGAGGGGGCCCCGGTGAGGGATGGTGAGAGGGAGCCCCGCGTGAGGGAAGGTGTGAGGGAACCCCGGGTGAGGGATGGTAAGAGGGAGCCCCGGGTGAGGGAAGGTGAGAAAGAGCTCCGGGTGAGGGAAGGAGAGAGGGAGCCCCACGTGAGGGAAGGTGAGAGAGAGTCCCGCGTGAGGGAGGGTGAGAGGGGGCCCCTCGTGAGGGAAGGTGAGAGGGAGCCCTGGGTGAGGGAAGGTGTGAGGGAACCCCGGGTGAGGGATGGTGAGAGGGAGCCCCGCGTGAGGGAGGGTGAGAGGGGGCCCCTCGTAAGGGAAGGTGAGAGGGAGCCCTGGGTGAGGGATGGTGAGAGGGGGCCCCGGTGAGGATGGGTGAGAGGGAGCCCCGCGTGAGGGAATGTGTGAGGGAACCCCGGGTGAGGGATGGTGAGAGGGAGCCCCGGGTGAGGGAAGGTGAGAAAGAGCTCCGGGTGAGGGAAGGAGAGAGGGAGCCCCGCGTGAGGGAAGGTGAGAGGGAGCCCCGGGTTATGGAAGGTGTGAAGGAGCCCCGGGTGAGGGAAGGTGAGAAAGAGCTCCGGGTGAGGGAAGGTGAGAGGGAGACCTGGGTGAGGGAAGGTGTGAGGGAACCCCGGGTGAGGGATGGTGAGAGGGAGCCCCACGTGAGAGAAGGTGAGAGGGAGACCCGGGTGAGGGTGGGTGAGAGGGAGCCTCGCGTGAGGGAAGGTGAGAGGGAGCCCCGCGTGAGGGAAGGTTAGGGGGAGCCTCGCGTGAGGGAAGGTGAGAGGAGCCCCTGTGAGGAAGGGTGAGAGGGAGACCCGGTGAGGGAAGGTGAGAGGGAGTCCCGCGTGAGGGAAGGTGAGAGAGAGTCCCGCGTGAGGGAAGGTGTGAGGGAGCCCCGCATGAGAGAGGGTGAGAGGGATCCCCGGATGAGGGAGGGTGAGAGGGAGACCAGGGTGAGGGAAGGTGAGAGGGAGTCCCGCGTGAGGGAACCCCGTGTGAGGGAGGGTGAGAGGGAGCCCCCCGTGAGGGAAGGTGAGAGGGAGCCCCGGGTGAGGGAAGGTGTGAGGGAGCCCCGCATGAGAGAGGGTGAGAGGGATCCCCGGATGAGGGAGGGTGAGAGGGAGCCCCGGGTGAGGGATGGTGAGAGGGGGCCCCGGTGAGGGATGGTGAGAGGGAGCCCCGCGTGAGGGAAGGTGTGAGGGAACCCCGGGTGAGGGATGGTAAGAGGGAGCCCCGGGTGAGGGAAGGTGAGAAAGAGCCCCGCGTGAGGGAAGGTGAGAGGGGGCCCCGGTGAGGGATGGTGAGAGGGAGCCCCGCGTGAGGGAAGGTGTGAGGGAACCCCGGGTGAGGGATGGTAAGAGGGAGCCCCGGGTGAGGGAAGGTGAGAAAGAGCTCCGGGTGAGGGAAGGAGAGAGGGAGCCCCACGTGAGGGAAGGTGAGAGAGAGTCCCGCGTGAGGGAGGGTGAGAGGGGGCCCCTCGTGAGGGAAGGTGAGAGGGAGCCCTGGGTGAGGGAAGGTGTGAGGGAACCCCGGGTGAGGGATGGTGAGAGGGAGCCCCGCGTGAGGGAGGGTGAGAGGGGGCCCCTCGTAAGGGAAGGTGAGAGGGAGCCCTGGGTGAGGGATGGTGAGAGGGGGCCCCGGTGAGGATGGGTGAGAGGGAGCCCCGCGTGAGGGAATGTGTGAGGGAACCCCGGGTGAGGGATGGTGAGAGGGAGCCCCGGGTGAGGGAAGGTGAGAAAGAGCTCCGGGTGAGGGAAGGAGAGAGGGAGCCCCGCGTGAGGGAAGGTGAGAGGGAGCCCCGGGTTATGGAAGGTGTGAAGGAGCCCCGGGTGAGGGAAGGTGAGAAAGAGCTCCGGGTGAGGGAAGGTGAGAGGGAGACCTGGGTGAGGGAAGGTGTGAGGGAACCCCGGGTGAGGGATGGTGAGAGGGAGCCCCGCGTGAGGGAAGGTGAGAGGGAGCCCCACGTGAGAGAAGGTGAGAGGGAGACCCGGGTGAGGGTGGGTGAGAGGGAGCCTCGCGTGAGGGAAGGTGAGAGGGAGCCCCGCGTGAGGGAAGGTTAGGGGGAGCCTCGCGTGAGGGAAGGTGAGAGGAGCCCCTGTGAGGAAGGGTGAGAGGGAGACCCGGTGAGGGAAGGTGAGAGGGAGTCCCGCGTGAGGGAAGGTGAGAGAGAGTCCCGCGTGAGGGAAGGTGTGAGGGAGCCCCGCATGAGAGAGGGTGAGAGGGATCCCCGGATGAGGGAGGGTGAGAGGGAGACCAGGGTGAGGGAAGGTGAGAGGGAGTCCCGCGTGAGGGAACCCCGTGTGAGGGAGGGTGAGAGGGAGCCCCCCGTGAGGGAAGGTGAGAGGGAGCCCCGGGTGAGGGAAGGTGTGAGGGAGCCCCGCATGAGAGAGGGTGAGAGGGATCCCCGGATGAGGGAGGGTGAGAGGGAGCCCCGGGTGAGGGATGGTGAGAGGGGGCCCCGGTGAGGGATGGTGAGAGGGAGCCCCGCGTGAGGGAAGGTGTGAGGGAACCCCGGGTGAGGGATGGTAAGAGGGAGCCCCGGGTGAGGGAAGGTGAGAAAGAGCCCAGCGTGAGGGAAGGTGAGAGGGGGCCCCGGTGAGGGATGGTGAGAGGGAGCCCCGCGTGAGGGAAGGTGTGAGGGAACCCCGGGTGAGGGATGGTAAGAGGGAGCCCCGGGTGAGGGAAGGTGAGAAAGAGCTCCGGGTGAGGGAAGGAGAGAGGGAGCCCCGCGTGAGGGATGGTGAGAGTGAGCCCCGCGTGAGGGAAGGTGAGAGGGGGCCCCGGTGAGGAAGGGTGAGAGGGAGCCCCGCGTGAGGGAAGGTGTGAGGGAACCCCGGGTGAGGGATGGTGAGAGGGAACCCCGCGTGAGGGAAGGTGAGAGGGAGCCCCGCGTGAGTGAGGGTGAGAGGGAGCCCTGGGTGAGGGAAGGTGTGAGGGAACCCCGGGTGAGGGATGGTGAGAGGGAGCCCCGCATGAGAGAGGGTGAGAGGGATCCCCGGGTGAGGGAGGGTGAGAGGGAGCCCCGGGTGAGGGAAGGTGAGAGGGAGCCCCGCCTGAGGGAAGGTGAGAGGGAGCCCCGGGTGAGGGAAGGTGAGAAAGAGCTCCGGGTGAGGGAAGGAGAGAGGGAGCCCCGCGTGAGGGAAGGTGAGAGGGAGCCTCGCATGAGGGAAGGTGAGAGGGAACCCCGGGTGAGGGAGGGTGAGAGGGAGCCCCGCGTGAGGGAGGGTGTGAGGGAACCCCGCGTGAGGGTGGGTGAGAGGGAGCCCCGCGTGAGAGAAGGTGAGAGGGAGCCCCGGTGTGGAAGGGTGAGAGGGAGCCCCGGGTGAGGGAAGGTGAGAGGGAGCCCCACGTGAGGGAAGGTGAGAGGGAGCCCCGGGTGAGGGATGGTGAGAGGGAGCCCCGCGTGAGAGAAGGTGAGAGGGAGCCCCGGTGTGGAAGGGTGAGAGGGAGCCCCGGGTGAGGGATGGTGAGAGGGAGCCCCGCCTGAGGGAAGGTGTGAGGGAACCCCGGGTGAGGGATGGTAAGAGGGAGCCCCGGGTGAGGGAAGGTGAGAAAGAGCTCCGGGTGAGGGAAGGAGAGAGGGAGCCCCTCGTGAGGGAAGGTGAGAGGGAGCCCCGCATGAGAGAGGGTGAGAGGGAACCCCGGGTGAGGGATGGTGAGAGGGAGCCCCGAGTGTGGGAAGGTGAGAAAGAGCTCCGGGTGAGGGAAGGAGAGAGGGAGCCCCTCGTGAGGGAAGCTGAGAGGGAGCCCCGCATGAAGGAAGGTGAGAGGGAGCCCCGGTGAGGAAGGGTGAGAGGGAGCCCTGCGTGAGTGAAGGTGAGAGGGATCCCTGGGTGAGGGAGGGTGAGAGGGAGCCTCCCCACCAAAGAGAAAGGAAAAAGGAAAAAAAAAGGAAATAAAATCTTAGAAATCAGGTTGCATTCTGGCGGGTCTTGTCTGCTTGCTCATGGCCCTGGCAGCCAACTCCATGGGGTTTCCCTGCCAACCCACAGACTAAAGGAGGTCAGTGCCTCTCTGGGCCAGTCTCGCCACTAGCAGTCCAGAGTGGCAGCTGGATATGCAGGACAGGGCAGTGTGACCGCTGGGTTCAGGCCAGTGATTGCCTGATGGTGATTGGAGCTGTGATGGGACTTCCCAGTCAACCTGTCTGAGGATTTCCAGACGGTCACAACCACCTCCAAAATTATACTTCCCTAGTAAATGATAGGGAGGGAGAATAGTTATCTGGGGAACATAGCCCAAGATAACCAATTTTGGGTCATTTGAGGAGGCCAGCTTTAAACCGAAGCAGCCTCTATGCCCTCACTGCCCACTTCAATTCTTGGGCATAATACATAGTCAGTAAATATTTGGTGATAAAAAAGAATGAATTCTTTTTTGTGTTTTTTAAACATGTTTATTGGAGTATAATTGCTTTACAATGTTGTGTTAAAAAGGAATGAATTCTGTAAAGATACTTCTTTGTAGATGAGTGCACTGAGTCTCAGCTCCTAGAACTCAGTGATTCCTCCCAAAAGTGAGGGGCCATCGAGTGCTGGGAGGTGGGGTTGCTGTTTTTGTTTTATGAGGGTGCTGGCAAAGTGACATTTGAGCCAAGACTGAGGGAAGTGAGGGAGCCAGCCATCAGGATGTCTGGGGGATGATGTTCCAGGCAGTGGGGACAGTCAGTGCAAAGGTTCAGAGACAGGATTGTGCCTGGCATGTCTGAGGAACAATGAGGAGGCTGTTGTGACTGGAATGAAGTGAAGAGCCAGAGCAGTGGGTGATATGGTCAGAGGTCCCTGAGGCCACCTCCCATAGGGCCTCATGGCAATGTTAAGGGCTTTGGCTTCGACCCTGGGCAAGATGGGGGCCATCAGAGTTCAGAGCCCAGAATGGAGTTATATTTTAAGAGGATCCCTCTGGCTGCTGGGTTGAGAACAGACCAGGCAGAAGCGGGGGCACCAGTGAAGAGGCTGTGGCCTTGTCCGGTGACAGGCAGTGGTGGCTGGGCTAGTAGCGTGGAGATGGGGAGAAGTGCTCAGATTCTGGACACCTTTTGGAGGCAAGAGATGACAGGATTTGCTAACAAATTGGATTTGGGATTAGAAAGAACAAGAGAGTCAAGGACGATGCATAGATTTGGCCTGAGCAGTTAGAAGGATGGAGCTGCTGCCATTCCCTGAGTGCAGGAAAGACTATGGAAGGGGCTGGTTTAGGACAACAGATCAGGAGTTCAATGTCAGACATGAATTTTGGGGCGAGATGATGGAGTTCTTCTGCAGGCAGTACTGCATCAGGTGGTTGCTCTTCCTTTTTTGCTCCTTGTGGAGCCTCTTGGCTTCCTTTCTATATTTTGATTCTTTTTCTTCTCTCTGCAAATAGGTTTGCTCTGACTGTGCTTCAGTGGACTTCAGCATGGAAGCACCAACCCCATTCCTGATTCTACCACTACTTGACCAGGTTTGGCCTCTGTCTCTTAGTTTATTATTTAGAGCAGCAATTTTCAAATTATGTGCCAAGGTACCCTGGGGCTTGTGGCCACATCACTCCAGTCTCTGCCTCAAGGATGGATGAATGAGACAGACAAGTGAGTCAAGACTGACAGATGCAACTCTGAAGTGTTTCTAGAGCATTTGACCCAGCCTGGAGAAGTCAAGGGAGCCTTCCTGGAGGAGGTGACATTTCAGTTGAGACTTAAATGACTAGAAGAACCTAGGTAGGTGGGAGGAGTTGAGGAAGTGGGAGAGGGCATCTCAGGAAGAAAGAGCAGCAACGGTAAAGGCCTGGAGGTAAGAAACAGCACGACACACTGGGGAGCATAAGCAGTTTGATGTGGTTGGAATAAAGGGTGGAGGGAGTTAAAGAAGTGAAAGGTTTTGCATGCTAAGCTAAAGAGTCAGAAATAAAATATGAATTAAAAAGTATACATATTTTAAAAGGATTCATACTTGTGTGCTTGTTGTAAAATATCCAGATGTATATTAGAAACCAAAGCCCCCATAATCCTAACTGTTACAGGAGATGATATCTAATAATATTTGGGGGTATATCTCTTTTTTCCTTTTAAAAGATTGAGATATAACTATATACAGGAACATGTGCAATTCTTAAGTACAGATTGATGAGTTTTTACCCATCTTTATACCTGTGTAATCATCACTAAGATCAAGATATAGAACCAGCAAATGTGGGGTCTTTCTAGATTTTTTTTCTGTTTATTGGCCAATAACCATATACATACACATGTAAATACTAACATATATGGATATATAAATGCACACGCTAATATGCAATATAATTTTATGTATATATAAATATATATGTACTTATAGCACATACATATATAATAATTTATGTATATATAAATATAATCTGCAGTATAATTTATGTATATATAATTATAAAAAGTAGAATCATTCTTGACATAATATTCCGCAATATTCTTTTTTCACTTAACATGGACATTTTTCCATATCAGTACATAAAGATCAAGAGAGAAAATTCGTGCATTTATTCATTTACTCACTCATTCAACAAATATTCTTTTTGAGGTTGTATGATATGTTCAACTGTGTGTCACTGAAGGGATTTAAACAGAGGAGGGTCATAAAGAGGAACAATAGAACAGGCTTTACTTTTTAGATAGATCATTCTGGAAGAAGTATGCTATCCCTCACTCCCTTTGGTGGAAGAGGTGGGGTAAACAATTTTCTTTCTCAAATATTAAGCAGTTATTTTTGAATAGGTGTTACATTCAATGATTCAATATTCAAAAGAGGCAAAGAACATTTTAGTGAAGTCTTCCTTTCAACCATCCCTCAAGCACCCATTTCCACTCTGGAGAGAAAGCTATCATCACTAACTTCTTATGCATCCTTCCAGAGACAGTGGCTGGATACATGAGCAGACACGTGTACATTTTTTTTTTAATCCTTTAAAAATTCATCTTTTCGTACTCAACAACATCTCTTAGAGACCACTCACATCAGTGTATAAAGAGCATCCTCGTTCATTTTTTGTGGCTGCACAGTTTTCTATTGAAGGGAAGGACAAGTTCTGTTTTCAAACCTTGCCCCGAAGCCTGGCATCTTTTAGTCCCTGCCAGACTTCTCTCTGCCCCTGGTCGGTGGACACCTAGGTTGACCAGGAGGCAGGGCTCTGAGAGCTGGAAGTGTTCTGTGACCTGACTGGGAGTCTCAGAGGCTGAACGTGGGAGGCCCCTAGGAGATGTCTTGTGGCCTCAAGGCTGTTCTCACTCTCTCTGTTGTTTCAAAAAGATGCCCTGGCTTGTTTATGGTCCTGTCCCCCTTGTTCCTGTGCCTGAGTTCATCAGCAGTTGGCCTGAGGGTCCTCCTGCCCACATCTGTTCTTGGTCACTCTCCCCCGAGGGCATCCAACTGTTCCACAGCTGTCTCAGAGCCCCCAGGCCTGTGCCCACATTTTCTAGCAGACAGGGTCACCCTTGGTCATGGGATGAAAGTACTGATTTAATGAATACCTACTGTGTGCCAGGTTGTCTGGTAGGCTTTTACAAGTTAGTTCATAACAATTCTACCATGTATACCATTTTATGGATGAGGAAACAGAGGCTCAGGTAGGGGAGGTCAGAGCTGGGTAACGGTGAAGCCTGAATTTGAACCCACCAACACCAGACGTCTTGGTTCCCCTTGTATCCTGGGGCTCCCTGAATCATTAAGCAGTAAGCACTCAATAAATATGTGCTGACTGACTGAATGAATGAATTTGAGAGATATTTCCTGAGGTCTTTTTTGTCAGGCACTGGTGTAGGCACTAGAGATGGGGCAGTGAACCAGAGAGAATTCTTGGAGTGAAATTCTAGTGAGGAAGACAATCAAACAAGCGAAAGTAAGATAATTAGGTAGTAATAGGAACTGTGGAGGAAAGATAACAAGATGTGGAAGACGGGTGGGCCAACTTTAGATAGGGACAGGACAGGATGTATATGGAGGTGACCTTTGGATTGAGATCTGAATGGCAAGAAGGGGCCAGCTATACAAATAAGTGGTAGGGAGGAGAGGATTCCATGCAGAGGAAACAGCACGTGCAAAGGCCCTGAGGTTGGATCAAGCTTGATGTGTTCAGGGGACAGAAAGAATGCTAGTGTGGCTAGAGCAGAATACAAAGGACAGTAGGAGGGGGTGAAGTTCAAGATCTAGGCAGGGGCCAGATCATGCAGGGGCTTGCCAGCCAAATAATGGCTTGGAGGCCTTAGGTAGGGGAGTAATATTTTCTCAGGTTACTGTGTGGAGGATAGACGGTGAGGTGGCAGGAGAAAAAGCAGGCAGCATGGTGAGGAGGCAACTGTGGTCCCTGGTCTGAGATGGAAGTGACATGGACCAAGGTGGGAGCCATGGAGACAAAGAGAAGAAAACATACTGGGGATATATTTAGTAAGGAAAGCCAACAAAATTTGCTGATGAATTACAGTTGGGTGATGGGAGAAAGAGAAGGATCAAGGATAATTCCTTGGTTTCTGGCTTGAGCAACTAGGTGGATGATGAGGGAACCATTTATTGAGATGGGCAAGATGGGGGAGAAGTAGGTTTTCCTGAGGGCCACTGGGGAGAGAGGAGGATGAAGTAGAGTTCCATTTTGGACACAGGAAGTTTGCTATGCCCATTAGACATCCCAATGGATGTATCAGTTAGCAGCTGGATAATGAGTCTGGGACTCAGGGGAGAAGGCAGAGCAGGAGTCATCATGAGGAGGGTATTAAAGCCACAAACCTGGATGAGAGTGTGTGGGGAGCGAGTGAAGACAGACCCTTCGTTGAGAGAGGAGGATGATGAGGATGCATGTCACCGAGGGGCAGGGGGAACTGGTTTCCAGAATGATGACCAGGATATCCAGCTACTCAGTCTCAAACCCAGAGGGGACCCCATGGCGGGGGTCACTGTAGTCTTCTGGAAGCTGGATCTTAGGTGCTGTCCACAGGTCCTTTGACCTGCTCCAATGCCCTCAGTCTGAAGGCCCTCAGACAGCATTACCTGGAATTGCTGTTTACCTAACACCTTCCTCCAAGAAATTCAAAAGCCTGGCTGGGTCCCCAAAGAGCCTCCATTCTTCTCTTGGGGACTTTACCAGAATGCAGGCCAGGAAACTGGGGCAGCAAGTACCTCATTCAAGGTCACAGGGCTAGGGTGTAGCTGCCTGCAGAACCAGGGAAGCAAACCCCTCACTCACCCACATTCACATTGGTTTGGTTTCTGACGAGGCTTTTGTTTTGCCAAGTGGAATATGAAAACTAAAAAAGAACTTCTCAGAGTAATAAAGATGTTTAGCAGGGGAGGATTGGGAGAAGACATTCTGAATCACAGAGCTTGAGGAGAGAGAAGTTTAATACAGTTTGATAGCATTTGGCTTGTAATATGTGATCTAATACCACCCTTGGTCTCTACTTGGAAACTTCAGCAAAATTCTGCTGCACTCCAGTGCTTTGGGGGTTAAATTTGTGGTTTGGTGATGGAACAATGTACTGAAACTAGTTTTTGGAGGGTCCTGGGGTCTGAACCACATATGGGTTATGTTGCGAGTAGATTTAAGAAGGCTAAGGGATACCATGGAATGCTTCTTGTTCCCGTCTGGAGCTCCTGGAGGGCAGGGGACACATATGACTCCCTTCTTTGTCCCCAGTGACCAGCACTGGACGTGAATAGAGTAAGGGATCAGGAATTGTTTCTGCAATGAAGGTATCAAGAGAGGAGTAGCTGAGTGACTGAGTGAAGTGTAAAGAAGCTTATGCATAAGAGAGGGAAGAAAAGTGGACACCAATGAGAAAAAACAAAAATGAAAAGTCTAACAATACCAAGTTCTCATAGCCGGTATCCAAGATGGCCCCCAATAATTCTTGCCTTCTGATGTTCACACTGGTATTCATTTTCTACTGCTGTGTAACAAATTACCATAAATTTAGCAGCTTAAAACAACACCTGTTTATTTTCACAGTTTCTGTAGGTCAGAAGTCCTCTTTTCAGGGTTTCGCAAGGCTGAAATTGAGGTGTCAGTGGGGGCTGTGATCTTATTTGAGGTTCAGAGTTCTCTTTTGAGCTCATGGATCATTGGCAGAATTCATTGCCTTCTGGTTGTATGATGGAGGTCCCCATTTTCTTGCTAGCTGTTGACAGGGCAACACTGTCAGCTCCTAGAGGCTGTTATCAGGTCTTTGCTAAATGGCCTTCTCCACGGGTAGTTCATACATAGTTATTTACTTCTTCAAAGCCAGCAGCAGAAATCTTTTCTTTTTTTTTCTTTTTTTCTTTGAATCTTTCTGATCTTGTTTAAGGGCTCACCTGATTAGGTCAGGCCACCCAGGGTATTTTCCCTTTTGATTAACTGAAAGCCAACTGATTAGGGGCCTTAACTACATCTGCAAAATCTCTTCTGCCAAATAATGTCACATAAACGTGAGAGTGAAATCCCATTATATTCACAAGTCCCACTTACACTCAAGGGGAGGAGATTCTACAGGGCATGCACACCAAGGGGTGGGAGTCTTGGGGGCTATTTTAGAATTCTGCCTACCACAATACCCTTGTGTAGAACTCTCCCACACTGAACAGGAATGACCTGTGTAACTAGAAGAATATTGCAAAAATGATGGTGTGTGAATTCCAAGACTTGGTCATAAAAGACATTGTGGCTTCTACCTTGCACTCTCTCTCTTTCTTGGATTATTCTTTCTGGGGGACTCCAGTTGCCATGTTAGGATGCTCAAGCTGCCCCAAATATCACAAGGATACACAAAGAAAGAAAGAATTTATTAAAAACACATGGAGATGTCTGTCACTTGGAGTCTGGCACCCAGGGCTGTCACAGAGCAACCTGTAGTCCTAAACATGTACTCTCCTGAATACCATCATTCAGGCCCCTGGGAAAAGCTTCTCCACATCTCTTAGACTGTGACCTCAAAATAACAGTTGTGTCTGAATGCAATGAAGGTTCATGGGTAGTGCTGCTGTCAACATTGGAGATGAACATTCTAGCTCTGGTTCTAGTGCAGGGATAATTTGGGAATTGGAAGCACTTAAATAAGAGCAAATACAATGTATTAACTTGCAAAATCCTTCCTCTCTGATAGCATAAATGCACAAAGAACTCTCAGCCTTCTCCTTGTGTTTCAATTTGTGGCTCTGGATGCACTCACACATTAGTGTAATCTTTGCAAGCACCGTGCATGGCCACTGTGGGAGACAGGCTCTAACATGCCACTCCCCCCCTCCCCAATTCTCACCTTCTGGCGTTCATGCTCCTGTGTCATCCTCTACCCTTGAGTGTAGGCAGGATCTGTGACTTGCTTTTAACCAACAGAATGCAGCCAAGCTGATAGGATTTCACATCTGTGATTACCCCGCATAAACTGTAACTACTGTCTTGCTTGCAGACTCTCCCTATTGACCCTCCTTTGCTGGCTTTGATGAAGTAAGCCACCATATGGAGAGGCCCACATGGCAAGAAACTGAGGATTTTCTCCAGCCAACAGCTAGGAAGAAGCAGAGATTCTCACTCTGGCAGCCCATAAAGAATCAAGTTCTGAACCACCACGTGAGTTTGGAAGTAGTTCCTTCTTCATCTGAGTCTCAGCTGAGACCCCACCCCTGACTGACATCTTGATTGCTGTCTTATAAGAGACTCTGAAGCAGAGGGTTCAGCTAAGCTGAGTCTGGATATCTGGGTTGTGATATAATAAATCTGTCCTGTTTTAAACTACTAAACTTATGGTAATTTTGTGTACAGCAATATATAACTAACACAGCAGCAGAGGATCATTTTGAAATATTAATGATTCATATTACTCTTAAATTTGAATATATGTAGATCCAAATGTAAAATGCATGAAGTGTGATACGTTTCTTTACATTGACTTCCAGACATTTGAACTCTAAGATTGTTAGCAATTTTATTTTTTAATATTTATTGGGATTTAATTTAAAAATTCATATTTGTAGCTTTATTTATTTAAAATATTTATTTATTAATTTATTTTGGCTGCACTGGGTCTTAGCTGCGGCATGTTTAGTTGTGGCACAAGGGATTGTTAGTTGCATCATGCAGGCTTCTTAGTTGTGGAATGTGGACTCTTAGCTGCAGCATGCATGTGGGATCTGGTTCCCAGACCAGGGATCAAACCCGGGCTCCCTGCCTTGGGAGCATGGAGTCTTACCCACTGGACCACCAGGGAAGTCCCTGTAGCTTTATTTTTATTTCTTTCTTTTTCTTTTTTTTAAATTTTATTTTATTTATTTTTTTATACAACAGGTTCTTATTAGTCATCAGTTTTATACACATCAGTGTATACATGTCAATCCCAATCTCCCAATTCATCACACCCCACCCCCTGCCGCTTTCCTCCCTTGGTGTCCATAAGTTTGTTTTCTACATCTGTGTCTCAATTTCTGCCCTGCAAACTGGTTCATCTGTACCATTTTTCTAGGTTCCACATATATGCATTAGCATACAATGTTTGTTTTTCTCTTTCTGACTTACTTCACTCTGTTAGTCTCTAGATCCATCCACGTCTCAACAACTTACCCAATTTTGTTCCTTTTTATGGCTGAGTGATATTTCATTGTATATATGTACCACATCTTCTTTATCCATTCATCGGTCGATGGGTATTTAGGTTGCTTCCATGACCTGGCTATTGTAAATAGTGCTGCAATGAACATTGGGGTACATGTGTCTTTTTGAATTATGGTTTTCTCAGGGTATATGCCCAGTAGTGGGATTGCTGGATCATATGGTAGTTCTATTTTTAGTTTTTTAAGGAACCTCTATACTGTTCTCCATAGTGGCTGTATCAATTTACATTCCCACCAACAGTGCAAGTGGGTTCCCTTTTCTCCACACCCTCTCCAGCATTTGTTGTTTGTAGATTTTCTGATGATGCCCATTCTAACTGGTGTGAGGTGACACCTCATTGTAGTTTTGATTTGCATTTCTCTAATAATTAGTGATGTTGAGCAGCTTTTCATGTGCTCCTTGGCCACCAGTATGTCTTCTTTGGAGAAATGTCTATTTAGGTCTTCTGCCCATTTTTGGATTGGGTTGTTTGCTTTTTAATATTGAGCTGCATGAGCTGTTTATATATTTTGGAGATTAATCCTTTGTCCTTTGATTTGTTTGCAAATATCTTCTCCCATTCTGAGGGTTGTCTTTTCGTCTTGTTTATGGTTTCCTTTGCTGTGCAAAAGCTTTTAAGTTTCATTAGATCCCATTTGTTTATTTTTGTTTTTATTTCCATTACTTTAGGAAGTGGATCAAAAAAGATCTTGCTGTGATTTATGTCAAAGAGTGTTCTTCCTATGTTTTCCTCTAAGAATTTTCTAGTGTCTGGTCTTACATTTAGGTTTCGAATCCATTTTGAGTTTATTTTTGTGTATGGTGTTAGGGAGTGTTCTAATTTCATTCTTCTACAGGTAGCTGTCCAGTTTTCCCAGCACCACTTATTGAAGAGACTGTCTTCTCCATTGTATATCCTTGCCTCCTTTGTCATAGATTAGTTGACCATAGGTGCTTGGGTTTATCTCTGGGCTTTCTATTTTGTTCCATTGATCTATGTTTCTGTTTTTGTGCCAGTAGCATATTGTCTTGATTACTGTAGCTTTGTAGTATAGTCTGAAGTCAGGAAGTCTGATTCCTCCAGCTCCGTATTTTTCCCTCAAGACTGCTTTGGCAATTCGGGGTCTTTTGTGTCTCCATACAAATTTTAAGACTTTTTGTTCTAGTTCTGTGAAAAATGCCATTGGTAATTTGATAGGGATTGCATTGAATCTGTAGATTGCTTTGGGTAGTAGAGTCATTTTCACAATGTTGATTCTTCCAATCCAAGAACATGGTATATCTCTCCATCTGTTGGTATCATCTTTAATTTCTTTCATCAGTGCCTTATAGTTTTCTGCATACAGGTCTTTTGTCTCCCTAGGTAGGTTTATTCCTAGGTATTTTATTCTTTTTGGTGCAATGGTAAATGGGAGTGTTTCCTTAATTTCTCTTTCAGATTTTTTATCATTAGTGTATGGGAATGCAAGAGATTTCTGTGCATTAATTTTGTATCCTGCTACTTTACCAAATTCATTGATTAGCTCTAGTAGTTTTCTGGTGGCATCTTTAGGATTCTCTATGTATAGTATCATGTCATCTGCAAACAGTGACAGTTTTACTTCTTTTCCAATTTGTATTCCTTTTATTTCTTTTTCTCCTCTGATTGCTGTGGCTAGGACTTCCAAAACTATGCTGAATAATAGTGGTGAGAGTGGACATCCTTGTCTTGTCCTGATCTTAGAGGAAATGCTTTCAGTTTTTCACCATTGAGAATGATGTTTGCTGTGGGTTTGTCGTATATGGCCTTTATTATGTTGAGGTAGGTTCCCTCTATGCCCACTTTCTGGAGAGTTTTTATCATAAATGGGTGTTGAGTTTTGTCAAAAGCTTTTTCTGCATCTATTGAGATGATCATATGGATTTTATTCTTCAATTTGTTAATATGATGTACCACATGGATTGGTTTGCATATATTGAAGAATCCTTGCATCTCTGGGATAAATCCCACTTGATCATAGTGTATGATCCTTTTAATGTGTTGTTGGATTCTGTTTGCTAGTATTTTGTTGAGGAATTTTGCATCCATATTCATCAGTGATATTGGTCTGTATTTTTTTTGTTTGTGTAGTATCTTTGGTTTTGGTATCAGGGTGATGGTGGCCTCCTAGAATGAGTTTGGGAGTGTTCTTTTCTGTGCAATTTTTGGGAAGACTTTGAGAAGGATAGGTGTTAGCTCTTCTCTAAATGTTTGATAGAATTCACCTGTGAAGCCATCTGGTCCTGGACTTTTGTTTGTTGGAAGATTTTTAATCACAGTTTCAATTTCATTACTTGTGATTGGTCTGTTCAAATTTTCTATTTCTTCCTGGTTCAGTCTTGGAAGGTTATACCTTTCTAAGAACCTGTCCATTTCTTCCAGGTTGTCCACTTTATTGGCATAGAGTTACTTGTAGTAGTCTCTTAGGATGCTTTGTATTTCTGCGGTGTCTGTTGTAACTTCTCCTTTTTCATTTCTAATTTTACTGATTTGAGTCCTCTCCCTCTTTTTCTTGATGAGTCTGGCTAATGGTTTATCAATTTTGTTTATATTCTCAAAGAACCAGCTTTTAGTTTTATTGATCTTTGCTATTGTTTTCTTTGATTTCATTTATTTCTGCTCTGATCTTTATGATTTCTTTCCTTCTGCTAACTTTAGGTTCTGTTTGTTCTTCTTTCTCTAGTTCCTTTAGGTGTAAGGTTAGATTGTTTATTTGAGATTTTTCTTGAGGTAGGCTTGTATAGCTATAAACTTCCCTCTTAGAACTGCTTTTGCTGCATCCCATAGGTTTTGGATGGTCGTGTTTTCATTGTCATTTGTCTCCAGGTATTTTTTGATTTTCTCTTCGATTTCTTCAGTGATCTCTTGGTTATTTAGTAATGTATTGTTTAGCCTCCATGTGTTTGTGTGTGTGTGTTTTTTTTTTCGTAAAGCAACCCTAGGGGTTGAGCTATTCTTTTTTATTTATTTATTTATTGGCTGCGTTGGGTCTTCTGTTGCTGCGCATGGGCTTTCTCTAGTTGCAGCAAGCGGGGGCTACTCTTTGTTGTGGTGCGAGGGCTTCTCATTGCGGTGGTTTCTCTTGTTGTAGAGCACAGGCTCTAGGCATGCAGGCTTCAGTAGTTGTGGCACATGGGCTTCAGTAGTTGTGGCTCACGGGTTCAAGAGCGCAGGCTCAGTAGTTGTGGCATGTGGGCTTAGTTGCTCCGCAGCATGTGGGCTCTTCCCACACCTGGGCTCGAACCCGTGTCCCCTGCATTGGCAGGTGGATTCTTAACCACTGTGCCACCAGGGAAGCCCTGTTTGTGTTTTTTACGTTTTTTTCCCCTGTAATTCATTTCTAATCTCATAGCGTTGTGGTCAGAAAAGATGCTAGATATGATTTCAATTTTCTTAAATTTACTGAGGCTTGATTTGTGACCCAAGATGTGATCTATCCTGGAGAATGTTCCGTGTGCACTTGAGAAGAAAGTGTAATCTGCTGTTTTTGGATGGAATGTCCTATAAATATCAAGTCTATCTGGTCTATTGTGTCATTTAAAGCTTCTGTTTCCTTATTTATTTTCATTTTGGATGACCTATCCATTGGTGTAAGTGAGGTGTTAAAGTCCCCCACTATTATTTTGTTACTGTCGATTTCCTCTTTTATAGCTGTTAGCAGTTGCCTTATGTATTGAGGTGCTCCTATGTTGGGTGCATATATATTTATAATTGTTATATCTTCTTCTTGGATTGATCCCTTGATCATTATGGAGTGTCCTTCCTTGTCTCTTGTAACATTCTTTATTTTAAAGTCTATTTTATCTGATATGAGTATTGCTACTCCAGCTTTCTTTTGATTTCCATTTGCATGGAATATCTTTTTCCATTCCCTCACTTTCATTCTGTATGTGTCCCTAGGTCTGAAGTGGGTCTCTTGTAGACAGCATATATATGGGTCTTGTTTTTGTATCCATTCAGCGAGCCTGTGTCTTTTGGTTGGAGCATTTAATCCATTCATGTTTAAGGTAATTATCGATATGTATGTTCCTATGACCATTTTCTTAATTGTTTTGGGTTTGGTTTTGTAGGTCCTTTTCTTCTCTTGTGTTTCCTACTTAGAGAAGTTCCTTTAGCACTTGTTGTAAAGTTGGTTTGGTGGTGCTGAATTGTCTTAGTTTTTGCTTGTCTGTAAAGCTTTTGATTTCTCCATCAAATCTGAACGAGATCCTTGCTGGGTAGAGTAATCTTGGTTGTAGGTGCTTCCCTTTCATCACTTTAAGTATGTTATGCCACTCCCTTCTGGCTTGTAGAGTTTCTGCTGAGAAATCAGCTGTTCACCTTATGGGCGTTCCCTTGTATGTTATTTGTCATTTTTCCTTTGCTGCTTTCAATAATATTTCTTTGTCTTTAATTTTTGCCAGTTTGATTACTATGTGTCTCGGCGTGTTTCTCCTTGGGTTTATCCTGTATGGGACTCTCTGCACTTCCTGGACTTGGGTGGCTATTTCCTTTCCCACGTTAGGGAAATTTTAGACTATAGTCTCTTCAAATATTTTCTCAGGTCCTTTCTCTCTCTCTTCTCCTTCTGGGACCTTTATAATGCGAATGTTGTTGCATTTAATGTTGTCCCAGAGGTCTCTTAGGCTGTCTTCATTTCTTTTCGTCCTTTTTTCTTTATTCTGTTCTGCAGCAGTGAATTCCACCATTCTGTCTTCCAGGTCACTTATCCGTTCTTCTGCCTCAGTTATTCTGCTGCTGATTCCTTCTAGTGTAGTTTTTTTTTTTTCTAGTGTAGTTTTAATTTCAGTCATTGTATTGTTCATCTCTGTTTGTTTGTTCTTTAATTCTTCTAGGTCTTTGCTAAACATTTCTTGCATCTTCTCAATCTTTGCATCCATTCTTTTTCTGAGGTCCTGGATCATCTTCACTATCATTATTCTGAATTCTTTTTCTGGAAGGTTGCCTATCTCCACTTCATTTAGTTGTTTTTCTGGGGTTTTATCTTGTTCCTTCATCTGGTACATAGCCCTCTGCCTTTTCATCTTGTCTATCTTTCTGTGAATGTGTTTTTTGTTCCACAGGCTGCAGGATTGTAGTTCTTCTTGCCTCTGCTGTCTCCCTGTAACTTTATTTAAACAACTTATTTTAAAATGTTATTTTAATTTTTCCATTTGCATTTTGCCTTTTGATTTCAAAAGATAATTTAATCAATTATTTAATTTTAACTGAAAAAACTGATAAAATATTCTAGAAGAATTACTTTAGAAAACATCTAAAATAATTTTAATTTGCTAATTTTTTAAAATTTACTTTAATTTACACTTCTCCTGAAAATATATTCACACTTTGTGTCCTTTGATATATAATTTCAATTTATTTTTTATTCCTTTAGATCATTACTGCCAATAGCACAGAAATTATGTAAAAATCTTGATTATAACAATAGGGTGAGTGATTTTTCTAAAATGAGGGCAAGAATAAAACTTTATGCAATAAATATATAGCAATTTCTTAATTATGCATGTCTTTTAAAATTATTCATTTAGACATCACTGGCACATCAATACAACATAATTTAATTCCATCATCTTTGATATTTTGCCAATTTTCAGACATACAAAAACCATAGCTTCACACATATATTTTGACTTTGTTTTAATGAAGGTATACTTGTTAAAATAGGAGGTTAGGCCATATTTTTTTTGACAATTTGTAAGCTTGATTTTTTAAAATAGGTCTTTACTGAAGTATAATTGCTTCACAATACTGTGTTAGTTTCTGATGTACAACAAAGTGAATCAGCCATATGCATACATATATCCCCATATCCCTTCCCTCTTGAGCCTCCCGCCCTCCCTCCCTACCCCACCCCTCTAGCTTGTTGCAAAGCACCGAGCTGATCTTCCTGTGCTCTGCTGCTGCTTCCCACTATGTAAGCCTGATTTTTACCATGCAGATTTTTAGACACATGGCCTGTGGGCCTCCATTTGTACTCTTGTTCTGGGTGCTCTGTATGTCAGGGCAGGCTGCCCAAAGTTACCCAGCTGATAAATGGAGCCGAGATTCAAACTCCCACCTGTCTGGACTCCAAGGTGTGGGCTGTGTGACATGTGACCTGACCTGTGTCAGTTCACAGTCCAGTGGAGGAGCTGCCATCTCAGGAAGCCCTAAGTGTCACCGAAGCTGGGATACTCTATGGTCAGGGGCAGAAGAGGCTATAGAATTTGTGGGTTCCAGTGCAAAATGAAAATGCATTATAATTATGGTTAATGAATTATTAAGGATTCCCAGATGCTGAGAGCACTAAAGTAAGCAGGAGGACTTTCTAAGCGCAGGGTCTGTGCACCTGCATGGTTGGGGGGCTTCCTGGAGGTTGTGGCACCCGGTCCCCCTCTTCCACTTATAATAGGTAGATTTGGGTGTGGTGGAAGGAAGGGTCAAGAGCAAATGGGAAAGATGAGGACCATCTATTTATAGCACTTTCTTTTAAAAACCAATTTATTTAAATAAAAATGTGTCATTCAAAGGAAAAATTAAGGAAATAAAAGCATATGTGATATGCAGATATGGAAAAAGTTGTGATGAGTCATTTGAATGACTGGGGGTTGGGAAATTGCTGTTTGGGTCTGTGCGTCTACAAGCGTGTAATTGTGAGTGTGTGCACGAGTCTGTATATGAATCTTTGTATCCTTGAAAATGAGTGTGAGTCTATGTCTGAGTGTGGTTGTGTGATATATTTGTACAAGTGTGTGACAGTGGATGTGTGTCTGAGCATGTGTGTACAATTGTGTGAATGTGTGTAGGGGTGTCTGTGTGGATGCGTGCATGTAAACCTTTCTTATCCTGAACTTCTGCAAGAAGAATGTGGAATTATGAGCTTGCTAACACTGGACGCATTTCTAATACCTGTGTATATATCAGCTATCGCCACAATGACGCTGTGTAACAACAAACAGGGAAATGGGAAAAGACTGTTAATGCATTGGATAGGCGATTTTCTTTTGGGGTGATGAAAATGTTCTAAAATTTATTATAGTGATGGCTGTACAACTGTGAATCTGCCAAAAAAAAATTGGATGGTACTATTTAAATGGGTAAATTTTATGGTATGTGAATTATTTCTCAATTCAGCTAATAAAAACCAACAAGAAACAGCTAGTCTCTTGTTCATTAGTCTAGAGTGAACTATAGCTCTGCTGGAATCATCTGGGGCTTGGCTCCTGGTTGCTGAAGAGTTCAAGTATATTCCACATGCTTCTTCATGTCTTTCATCCTCTTTTTTGGCTCAGCAATGGCTCAGTTATATTCTTTTTGTGGTGAATAGCAGAAGTGCAAGGGGGCGAACAGTCACATGTAAGGTTTCCTACCACCTTGGCTCAGAACTAGCACATCACTTCTGCCCACTTTCCATTGGCTGAAAAAAATATCATACGGTCAAGTGCAAGTCCAACATCTACAGGACAGGGAAATATACTTGTCTCACTCTCAAGCCCTTCAAGGTCATATGGGGGAAGGGAGTGAAGACCTGAGAAGGATAATCCAATCTACCACAACCGCGTAACATGTTGCTCCTGCCCCTTTAGAGATCTGGTTAAACAGGTCATAGACCTGAATTCCAAGTCTGGGGCAGCCTCAAGTCTCCCCATAATTTCTGCCCATTCTGGTGTCTTATTTCTTCATGCTTCTCTCTTTCCCGTGCTTCTCCCTGTCTCAGGGCTCTTGTGCCTATGTGCGCTTTCTTCCACCCTGAGTCAAACTCAGATAAGAAACCCAGCCTCATTGCTATTTTTGAAAAGAAATCCAGTCACACCCAGCACATAGTGCATTTAGCAACTTTGCGGAAGATTTAAAGGCTTATGGAGAAGGGTCACATGGCTTTTTGCACAACCTTCTGTATTTAGGGCTTCACCCCTCTCCCCCTCTGTCCGGAAACTGCAGGGAAGACTTCCTAGAGGAGGTGACATTTGACAAGATTTTGAAGGCTGAGGAAGAGGTGGGCACCTCTTCCTGAAGAGTTCCAGGGAGAGGGAACAGCATGGATAAAGTGAGGCAACATCTGGAATAGTTGAGAAAAGGCGAGTACAGTTGACCCTTGAACAACGTGGGGGTTAGAGGTTCCCATCCCTACAACACACAGTTGAAAATCTGCCTATAACTTTACAGTCAACACTCTGAATTTGTGGTTTTGCATCTGCAGATTCAACCAACCTCGGATCATGTAGCACTGTAGTACGTATTTATTGAAAAAAATGCATAAAAGTGGACCCTCACAGTTCAAACCTGTTTTGTTCAAGGGTCAACTGTAGTCGGCATGGCTGGAGTGGAAGGTATGAGCTGGGGAGTGGTGGGGGGTGAGGCTAAGTGTCCCACAGATCCATGAAGTGGCTTGTACTGGGTCCAGCTGGGTTAGAACTCTTTTTCCAGAATTACCTTTCCTGTGTGGTTCTGGGTTAGCATCGAACATAAGAGAAACTTGTGTGGGTTTTGGAAGATGGATGTGAAACTGAAGCCATGTTTTTTATGCTCTGAAGGTCAACCCAGGGCCCCAGGCACTGTGGACACTGGTGCCACTTGGTCCTCTCAGTTGTCCCTGTGGCTCCAAGTTCATCCTCCCAGGTTCCAGTTTGTCCTTGCTCTCATTCATGTCCAGGGCTCCTCCTTGACAACTGATCTAAGTGATGCAGAGGCAAGATCATTGAATAGATTCCTCCACCAGCTCCCACCACTGTGTCCAGTCTTGTCCCTGTAATTCTTTTTTCTATGGTGTCCATAGTGGTTCTCTGGTTGAACCCTGACTGATACATCCAGAATCATAAAGACCTTTATGTGCCACACTGAGGAGTTTGGGCTTCATCTTTTAGAATGGTTTTTCTCAAATTTCAGTCATTTGAGGGCCACTGTGACAGAGGTAATGCTAAATGTTCACCAAATCCCCTTCTTCCCAAGCGTATGTCTACACCTCCAGCCTCTTTCGCAGCTAGGTGGGACCATGTGACGAATTCTAGCCAACAGAACATGGGCTGAAGTGAAGTGTGTATGTTCAGGCCTGGCCCCCAAATCCTTCCATGTGACACTGCAGATGCGTACTCGTTTCTCTAGTGTGCCAGCTGAGTGCAGAAGGTCCAATGGTGGACTTCAAAGGCCGGAGGGTTTCAGAGCCGTTAGCTGGAAGGAGCCTGGATCTCTGAATGACTCCCTGAAGCAGAGGCCCCCATTTCCCTGCATTTGGCTGTGACTTAAGATATAGAACTTTATTGTGTAAAGCCAGTGGGATTTAGAATTATTTGCTAGAGGGGGTAGCTGACCTTAACAAAAACAACCACCTTCACAGTTTTAGTCGTAACCTTTTACCATCTGTATCATTATTGATTTAATCACTTAAAATTCACTGTTTATAACCTTAATTTATTTAAAAAGAGAACTTTGTGTCACTATTCATAAATAGAAAAGCAGCTTCACTCATGGTAGAGAGAAGGTAATAGTAAAAAATAAATGCAATGGAAATCAAACCATGATATGAAATTCTTGTTATATCCTGTCCCTGCTAAGGGCTCTGGAGCCTGAGAATTGCTTTTATTTTGTTATAGAGAGATTAATGGGTGTTTGATAGGTGTTAAAGACAGATTAGCACCAAACTGAGACTTTCTTTTTAATGTTCTTGAACTACCAGTGATAATCACCACACTATGAAAATACATGAGCCAAAGAAAGCTGAAGAGTTTTAAAACTTTTCTCATTATGGAAAATTTCAAACACATGTACATAAATTTAATGAGAATAGTAATATAACACCCCTTGTGTGCATTACCCAGCTTCAACAGTGATCACCTTTTTGCTATTCTTGTACATCTATTCCCCCTCCCCCTGCTTCCTTTTTTTGATAGAATATTTTAAAATAAATCTCAGACGTTATATAATTTCACCCACAAATACATCAGTATGTACTTTTTTTTTTTTAGCCTCACTGCCCGGCATGCGGGATCTTACTTTCCCGACCAGGGATTGAACCCTTGCCCCTTGCAGTGGAAGCGTGGAGTCTTAACCACTGGACTGTCAAGGAAGTCCCTTCAGTATGTACTTCTAACAATAAAGACATTAAAAAAATTCACACAACACCATTTTTGTACTTAAAAATCAACAATTCCATATTATCATTTAATACTCAGCTTATGTTCAGTTTTCCCTAATGACCACAAAAATAAGGTTTTGCAGTTGGTTTGTGTAAATCCGGATCTGAACAAGGGCACACATTGCATTTGGTTGATATGTCTTTTTTAACCCTGAGGTGGATTGATTGCAAAAAATGGCCTCTCTCCATATTCACTGCCTTAGCCATCTGACTTGGCAGCTTCTCCTGTTGAGAGGTGGAGTCTATTTCTGGACCCTGGAATCTGATCATGTGCCTTGCTTTGGTCAATAGAAAGCAGCTGGATGATTTCTGGGTCTGGGCCTCGAGTTGTCTTGCACGATTCCACTTATTCTCTTGGATTCTTATCTCACCCAGGAGAGCAAACTTAGGCAGCTTGCTGTGGGGTAACCATGTAGGGGAGGACTTTCTTGGGTGAGGCCATTCCGGACCAGCTGGTCCCCAGCTGACCTGTCAGCTGACCATAGATGCATGAGCAAGCCCAGCCCAGATCAGCTGAGCCTGGGCCAGACCAAAAGAACTGCCTGGCTGACCACAGAACCATGAGAAATAATACACTGTTATTTTAAGCCACTATGTTCCAGTGTGGTTTATTACACAACATTATTGTGGCAGTTAACTGATATAAATCTACAAAATTTCTGCTCCTTTTTAAAATGTCATTTACTTGCTAAAGACACTAGGTCATTGGTTCTTTAGTTTCTGACATTCTAGATTTTTATATCCCATGTGTCATTATACTACATTACATTCTAGATCATTGTATCCCATGTATCATTTAATGTTAGTTCCTGTATTTCTTATAAACTGGTAGTTAACCTCGAGGCTGGATTTGATTCAGGTTGGTTATTTGGGCAAGGATACTTTTAGGCATGCTTCCTCTGCCTCACATCAGCAGGCACACAATGTCTGGTTAACCCCCTTCGAGTCATGTTAAGATTTATCAGTGGGTTCAGTGAATAATTTTAAACAAGAATGGGATAACCGGGGAGACTTCCTGGAGGAATCGGGCTTGAGTTGGACCTCTTTAAAGGACAAGTGGGATTTAGATAGGCCAAGGGAAGGAAGAAATATTCCAAGTGAGGAGAGAAGGAAGGATGTGTAAGTCAGAGAGTGTTCTGAAAATACTGAGCAAAAACTGGTTAATCCTCCCTCATCTCAGCTTCCATTGTTATCCTCTGCTCTAGAGGCCACGGCAGGAACCAGATTTTATCTCAGGTTTTAATTCTAATAGGTGCATGGAGTATTTTGTTGGGACACATTGTGAAATCACATTCCTGCTCAGTGGGAAAGATTGCTATGATCAACTAGTGATGTCTGGTATGGTGGTATGGTTGCTGTGAGTCTGCCAGAGATCAATGACTCTGCCCAACCACAGGGTCTTAGACATTGGACCCTAGAAGGAAATAAGGGCTGAATGGGGTACCTGACATGAACTGTGGCAGTCCTTGTTGGTTGTTTACTAATCTTCATTTGCCTTTTTGTTTTTGCTAATGGAACCTTAGGTATTGGATGGCAGGGATTGATTTAGACATGAACAATGACCCAGTTCTGGGTAATGAGAAATAAGGGGAAGTCTGCTCCTGGGGCTTCTGCAGAATTTTTTCTTCCTAAATTGAAAGAAATGTGTGAAGGGATGCTTCCCACCCCTTTGGAGGTGGTTGTATAAGGACATGATGCCTGGAGCAATGGCAGCCATCTTGTGACTATGAGAGGGCATGGCCAACATGTCAAGGATGGTGAAGAAATATGGAAAGAACCTGGGTTTTGTGTTTTTTTTTTTTTTTTTTTTTTTTTGCGGTACGCAGGCCTCCCACTGTTGTGGCCTCTCCCGTTGCGAAGTACAGACTCCAGACACGCAGGCTCAGCGGCCATGGCTCATGGGCCCAGCTGCTCCGTGGCATGTGGGATCTTCCCGGACCGGGGCACGAACCTGTGTTCCCTGCATCAGCAGGTGGACTCTCAACCACTGTGCCACCAGGGAAGCCCAGAACCTGGGTTTTTGATGAAGGTGTTGAGTCATGAACAAACTCTGGAACCACCTATTGCCAAATATTTTCTTGTGTAGAAAGTAAACCTCTATCATTTAATCCATGTTTAGTCAGGCATTCTTTTATTTATTTATTTGGCTGCACTGGGTCTTAGTTGCAGCATGCAGGATCTTTAGTTGAGGCAGGTGGGATCTAGTTCCCTGACCAGGGATCGAACCTGAGTCCCCTGCATTGGGAGAACGGAGTCTTAACCACTGGACCACCAGGGAAGTCCCTAGTCAGGCATTCTTTTACTTGCAGCTAAGGACAGCCCAAAGGATACACTGACCATACTCCATGCTTCATGGGCATAGTCCAGACTAGCATTTTCAAGCCATGGCTGAGTCATGAAATCAATTTATTGGATCATGACCAACATTTTAAAAAATGAAATAACATAGATTATATGAGAATGCATGACACAGAGAAAGGATAAATATTGGTTTTGTTGAACTCTTGTTTTAATTATGTGGGTCCCAGGTTATGTTCTCCAAGGAAGCAGATCTGGAGACAGAATTTAGTGTTTGGAAGGTTTATGAGGGACTGTTCTTGAGATCAACTCCTGTGGACAGGAGGGGAGAGAAATAGGAGTGGGCAGGGGGAGAGGTCAAGCTGGGATGGAGGTCTAACAATGATCTTGACTAACCCCACGGGGAATCTGGGAGTTAAAATGGCTCTTCAGAAATTGTCCTGAGTTGGGCTAAGATGGCCAGGTTTTTATCTTCCCCTCACTAGACATGAACCATCTCGGGAAAGAGGTGTGACTTTGAGCAAGGAGGCTCCATGAAGATAAGGCAGGGACTCAGTCCAAGGGGCTGACAGCTGGAGGCTCTCTGCAGACAGCACTCCCAGAAGTTGGGACAATAAAGCCTTCCTGGGATGAGGATGGAGCGTTTCATGTCTGTCAGTGTCTGTGTGTGTGTGTTAGAGTGAACCAGATTGTGGTGTAAATGCATTCCTTATTGTGGGTCCTGGTCAAAGCAGTTTGCAAGCCTCTGGAAAGTCTGGGTTATGCTTCCACCCAAGTTGTTTTCCTCCTAATTGCCTTTTGGGGTGTCGTCACTTTTCCCGAGGCTCTGCTTGTGAGAGGCAGCCCTGTCTTGCAAGACAGTGCCCTGGCATATTTGAGCACCAACACTGAGCTGAGCTGTTGGTCCCGCCCATGCATTAAGAAATGGCAGCTGTTGGGCTTCCCTGGTGGCGCAATGGTTAAGAATCCGCCTGCCGATGTAGGGAACATGGGTTCGAGTCCTGGTCTGGGAAGATCCTACATGCCGCGGAGCAACTAAACCCGTGCACCACAACTACTGAACCTGCGCTCTAGAGCCCGCGAGCCACAACTACTGAGCCTGCATGCCACAACTACTGAAGCTGGCGTGCCTATAGCCTGTGCTCTGCAACAAGAGAAGCCACCGCAATGAGAAGCCCGCGCACCGCAACGAAGAGTAGCCCCTGCTCGCTGCAACTAGAGAAAGCTAGTACATAGCAAAGAAGACACAAGGCAGACAAAAACAAAAAAAGAAAAAAAAAGAAAACCCTGAAAGAAAAAAAAAAGAAATGGCAGCTGCTGCCAATGTCCCCAAATGAAAATGACTAAGGAGGATTAAAGCCAAGTGATGTCATCATGATCCCTGATGAAACAAACACACAGGAGCTGTCTGGTCCCCCAGGGTGCCCCTTTAGCCTGTCTTGGTAGGCTTCTTCCTTTTTTTTTTTTTAACACATCTTTATTGGAGTATAATTGCTTTACAATGGTGTGTTAGTTTCTGCTTTATAACAAAGTGAATCAGTTATACATATACATATGTTCCCATATCTCTTCCCTCTTGTGTCTCCCTCCCTCCCACCCTCCCTATCCCACCCCTCCAGGCGGTCACAAAGCACCGAGCTGATCTCCCTATGTGGCTGCTTCCCACTAGCTACCTACCTTACGTTTGGTAGTGTATATATGTCCATGCCTCTCTCTTGCTTACCCTTCCCCCTCCCCATATCCGTAAGTCCATTCTTTAGTAGGTCTGTGTCTTTATTCCTGTCTTACCCCTAGGTTCTTCATGACATTTTTTTCCCTTAAATTCCATATATATGTGTTAGCATACGGTATTTGTCTTTCTCTTTCTGACTTACTTCACTCTGTATGACAGACCCTAGGTCTATCCACCTCATTACAAATAGCTCAATTTCGATTCTTTTTATGGCTGAGTAATATTCCATTGTATATATGTGCCACATCTTCTTTATCCATTCATCTGTCAATGGACACTTAGGTTGCTTCTGTGTCTTGGCTATTGTAAATAGAGCTGCAATGAACATTGGGGTACATGACTCTTTTTGAATTATGGTTTTCTCAGGGTATATGTCCAGTAGTGGGATTGCTGGGTCATATGGTAGTTCTATTTGTAGTTTTTTAAGGAACCTCCATACTGTTCTCCACAGTGGCTGTATCAATTTACATTCCCACCAGCAGTGCAAGAGGGTTCCCTTTTCTCCACACCCTCTCCAGCATTTATTGTTTCTAGATTTTTTGATGATGGCCATTCTGACTGGTGTGAGATTATATCTCATTGTAGTTTTGATTTGAATTTCTCTAATGATTAATGATGTTGAGCATTCTTTCATGTGTTTGTTGGCAGTCTGTATATCTTCTTTGGAGAAATGTCTATTTAGGTCTTCTGCCCATTTTTGGATTGGGTTGTTTGGTTTTTTGTTATTGAGCTGCATGAGCAGCTTATAAATTTTGGAGATTAATCCTTTGTCAGTTGCTTCATTTGCAAATATTTTCTCCCATTCTGAGGGTTGTCTTTTGGTCTTGTTTATGGTTTCCTTCGCTGTGCAAAAGCTCTTAAGTTTCATTAGGTCCCATTTGTTTATTTTTGTTTTTATTTCCATTTCTCTAGGAGGTGGGTCAAAAAGGATCTTGCTGTGATTTATGTCAAAGAGTGTTCTGCCTATGTTTTCCTCTAAGAGTTTGATAGTTTCTGGCCTTATATTTAGGTCTTTAATCCATTTTGAGCTTATTTTTGTGTATGGTGTTAGGGAGTGATCTAATCTCATACTTTTACATGTACCTGTCCAGTGTTCCCAGCACCACTTATTGAAGAGGCTGTCCTTTCTCCACTGTACATTCCTGCCTCCTTTATCAAAGATAAGGTGACCATATATGCTTGGGTTTATCTCTGGGCTTTCTATCCTGTTCCATTGATCTATCTTTCTGTTTTTGTGCGAGTACCATACTGTCTTGATTACTGTAGCTTTGTAGTATTGTCTGAAGTCAGGGAGCCTGACTCCTCCAGCTCCATTTTTCGTTCTCAAGATTGCTTTGGCTATTCGGGGTCTTTTGTGTTTCCATACAAATTGTGAAAGTTTTTGTTCTAGTTCTGTGAAAAATGCCAGTGGTAGTTTCATAGGGATTGCACTGAATCTGTAGATTGCTTTGGGTAGTAGAGTCATTTTCACAATGTTTATTCTTCCAATCCAAGAACATGGTATATCTCTCCATCTGTTGGTATCATCTTTAATTTCTTTCATCAGGGTCTTATAGTTTTCTGCATACAGGTCTTTTGTCTCCTTAGGTAGGTTTACTCCTAGATATTTTATTCTTTTTGTTGGAACGGTAAATGGGAGTGATTTCTTGATTTCACTTTCAGATTTTTCATCATTAGTGTATAGGAATGCCAGCGATTTCTGTGCATTAATTTTGATTCCTGCTACTTTACCAAATTCATTGATTAGCTCTAGTAGTTTTCTGGTAGCATCTTTAGGATTCTCTATGTATAGTATCATGTCATCTGCAAACAGTGACAACTTTACTTCTTCTTTTCCGATTTGGATTCCTTTTATTTCCTTTTCTTCTCTGACTGCTGTGGCTAAAACTTCCAAAACTATGTTGAATAAGAGTGGTGAAAGTGGGCAACCTTGTCTTGTTCCTGATCTTAGTGGAAATGCTTTCAGTTTTTCACCATTGAGGACGATGTTGGCTGTGGGTTTGTCATATATGGCCTTTATTATGTTGAGGAAAGTTCCCTCTATGCCTACATTCTGCAGGGTTTTTATCATAAATGGGTGTTGAATTTTGTCGAAAGCTTTCTCTGCATCTATTGAGATGATCATATCGTTTTTCTCCTTCAATTTGTTAATATGGTGTATCACGTTGATTGATTTGCGTATATTGAAGAATCCTTGCATTCCTGGAATAAACTCCACTTGATCATGGTGTTTGATCCGTTTAATGTGCTGTTGGATTCTGTTTGCTAGTATATTGTTGACGATTTTTGCATCTATGTTCATCAGTGATATTGGCCTGTAGTTTTCTTTCTTTGTGACATCCTTGTCTGGTTTTGGTATCAGGTTGATGGTGGCCGCATAGAATGAGTTTGGGAGTGTTCCTCCCTCTGCTATATTTTGGAAGAGTTTGAGAAGGATAGGTGTTAGCTCTTCTCTAAATGTTTGATAGAATTCGCCTGTGAAGCCATCTGGTCCTGGGCTTTTGTTTGTTGGGAGATTTTTAATCACAGTTTCAATTTCTGTGCTTGTGATTGGTCTGTTCATATTTTCTATTTCTTCCTGATTCAGTCTTGGCAGGTTGTGCATTTCTAAGAATTTGTCCATTTCTTCCAGGTTGTCCATTTTATTGGCATAGAGTTTCTTGTAGTAATCTCTCATGATCTTTTGTATTTCTGCAGTGTCAGTTGTCACTTCTCCTTTTTCATTTCTAATTCTATTGATTTGAGTCTGCTCCCTTTTTTTTCTTGATGAGTCTGGCTAATGGTCTACCAATTTTGTTTATCTTCTCAAAGAACCAGCTTTTAGTTTTATTGATCTTTGCTATCATTGCCTTCATTTCTTTTTCATTTATTTCTGATCTGATTTTTATGATTTCTTTCCTTCTGCTAACTTTGGGTTTTCTTTGTTCTTCTTTCTCTAATTGCTTTATGTGCAAGGTTAGGTTGTTTATTTGAGATGTTTCTTGTTTCTTAAGGTAGGATTGAATTGCTATAAACTTCCCTCTTAGAACTGCTTTTGCGGCTTCCCATAGATTTTGGGTCGTCGTGTCTCCATTGTCATTTGTTTCTAGGTATTTTTAAATTTCCTCTTTGATTTTTTCAGTGATCACTTCGTTATTAAGTAGTGTATTGTTTAGCCTCCATGTGTTTGTATTTTTTACAGATCTTTTACTGTAATTGATATCTAGTCTCATAGCGTTGTGGTTGGAAAAGATACTTGATACAATTTCAATTTTCTTAAATTTACCAAGGCTTGATTTGTGACCCAAGATATGATCTATCCTGGAGAATGTTCCATGAGCACTTGAGAAAAATGCGTATTCTGTTGTTTTTGGATGGAATGTCCTATAAATATCAATTAAGTCCATCTTGTTTAATGTATCATTTAAAGCTTGTGTCTCCTTATTTATTTTCATTTTGGATGATTTGTCCATTGGTGAAAGTGGGGTGTTAAAGTCCCCTACTATGAATGTGTTACTGTTGATTTCCCCTTTTATGGCTCTTAGCATTTGCCTTATGTATTGAGGTGCTCCTATGTTGGGTGCATAAATATTTACAATTGTTATATCTTCTTCTTGGATCGATCCCTTGATCATTATGTAGTGTCCTTCTTTGTCTCTTGTAATAGTCTTTATTTTAAAGTCTATTTTGTCTGATATGAGAATTGCTACTCCAGCTTTCTTTTGGTTTCCATTTGCATGAAATATCTTTTTCCATCCCCTCACTTTCAGTCTGTATGTGTCTCTAGGTCTGAAGTGGGTCTCTTGTAGACAGCAAATATATGGGTCTTGTTTTTGTATCCATTCAGCCAATCTGTGTCTTTTGGTGGGAGCATTAATCCATTTACATTTAAGGTAATTATTGATATGTATGTTCCTATTCCCATTTTCTTAATTGTTTTGGGTTCGTTATTGTAGGTCTTTTCCTTCTCTTGTGTTTCCTGCCTAGAGAAGTTCCTTTAGCATTTGTTGTAAAGCTGGTTTGGTGGTGCTGAACTCTCTCAGCTTTTGCTTGTTTGTAAAGGTTTTAATTTCTCCATCAAATCTGAATGAGATCCTTGCTGGGTAGAGTAATCTTGGTTGCAGGTTTTTCCCTTTCATCACTTTAAATACATCCTGCCAGTCCCTTCTGGCTTGCAGAGTTTCTGCTGAAAGATCAGCTGTTAACCTTATGGGGATTCCCTTGTGTGTTATTTGTTGTTTTTCCCTGCTGCTTTTAATATGTTTTCTTTGTATTTAATTTTTGACAGTTTGATTAATATGTGTCTTGGCGTATTTCTCCTTGGATTTATCCTGTATGGGACTCTCTGTGCTTCCTGGACTTGATTGACTATTTCCTTTCCCATATTAGGGAAGTTTTCAACTATAATCTCTTCAAATATTTTCTCAGTCCCTTTCTTTTTCTCTTCTTCTTCTGGAACCCCTATAATTCTAACGTTGGTGCGTTTGATGTTGTCCCAGAGGTCTCTGAGACTGTCCTCAGTTCTTTTCATTCTTTTCTCTTTATTCTGCTCTGCAGTAGTTATTTCCACTATTTTATCTTCCAGGTCACTTATCCGTTCTTCTGCCTCAGTTATTCTGCTATTGATCCCATCTAGAGTATTTTTAATTTCATTTATTGTGTTGTTCATCGTTGTTTGTTTCATCTTTAGTTCTTCTAGGTACTTGCTAAATGTTTCTTGCATTTTGTCTATTCTATTTCCACGATTTTGGATCATCTTTACTATCATTATTCTGAATTCTTTTTCAGGTAGACTGCCTATTTCCTCTTCATTTATTAGGTCTGGTGGGTTTTTATCTTGCTCCTTCATCTGCTGTGTGTTTTTCTGTCTTCTCATTTTCCTTATCTTACTGTGTTTGGGGTCTCCTTTTTGCAGGCTGCAGGTTCGTAGTTCCCGTTGTTTTTGGTGTCTGTCCCCAGTAGCTAAGGTTGGTTCAGTGGGTTGTGTAGGCTTCCTGGTGGAGGGGACTAGTGCCTGTGTTCTGGTGGATGAGGCTGGATCTTGTCTTTCTGGCGGGCAGTTCCACATCTGGTGGTGTGTTTTGGAGTGTCTGTGGACTTATGATTTTAGGCAGCCTCTCTGCTAATGGTTGGGGTTGTGCTCCTGTCTTGCTAGTTGTTTGGCGTAGGATGTTCAGCACTGTAGCTTGCTGGTCGTTGAGTGAAGCTGGGTGCTGGTGTTGAGATGGATCTCTGGGAGATTTTCACCATTTGATATTATGTGGAGCTGGGAGGTCTCTTGTGGACCAGTGTCCTGAAGTTGGCTCTCCCTCCTCAGAGGCACAGCACTGACTCCTGGCTGCTGCACCAAGAGCCTTTCATCCACACGACTCAGAATAAAAGGGAGAAAAAGTAGAAAGAAAGAATTAGTAGAAGTAGAAAGAAAGAAAGAAAGAAAGGAGGGAGGGAGGAAGGAAGGAAGGAGGGAAGGCAGGAAAAAAGAAAAGAGATAACGTAAAATAAAATAAGATAAAATATAATAAAGTTATTAAAATAAAAAAATAATTAGAGAAAAAAAGAAAATAATTTAAAAAACAACAACAACAAAAAAACAGACGGGTAGAACCCTAGGACAAATGGTGGAAACAAAGCTATACAGACAAAATCTCACACAGAAGCATACACATACACACTCACAAAAAGAGGAAAAGGGGAAAAAATAATAAATCTTGCTCTCAAAGTCCACCTCTTTAATTTGGGATGATTCGTTGTCTATTCATGCATTCCACAGATGCAGGATACGTCAAGTTGATTGTGGAGCTTTAATCCGCTGCTTCTGAGGCTGCTGGGAGAGATTTCCCTTTCTCTTCATTGTTCTGACAGCTTCCAGGGGCTCAGCTTTGGATTTGGCCCTGCCTCTGCGTGTAGGTCGCCGGAGGGCGTCTGTTCTTCGCTCAGACAGGACGGGGTTAAAGGAGCCGCTGATCTGGGGGCTCTGGCTCACTCAGGCCGGGGGGAGGGAGGGGCACGGAGTGCAGGGCGAGCCTGCGGAGGCAGAGGCCGGCGTGACGTTGCACCAGTGCGTTCTCCCGGAGGGGTTGACCCTGGATCCCGGCACCCTGGCAGTGGCGGGCTGCACAGGCTCCCGGAAGGGGGGTGTGGAGAGTGACCTGTGCTCGCACACAGGCTTCTTGGTGGCGGCAGCAGCAGCCTTAGCGTCTCATGCCCGTCTCTGGGGTCCGCGCTTTAAGCCGTGGCTCGCGCCCGTCTCTGGAGCTCCTTTAAACAGCGCTCTTAATCCCGTCTCCTCGCGCACCAGGAAGTGAGGTAAGAAAAAGTCTCTTGCCTCTTCGGCAGGTCCAGACTTTTCCCCCGGACTCCCTCCTGTCTAGCCGTGGCGCACTAACCCCTGCAGGCTGTGTTCACGCCGCCAACCCCAGTCCTCTCCCAGCGCTCCGACCAAAGCCCGAGCTTCAGCTCCCAGCCCTGCCCGCCCTGGCGGGGGAGCAGACAAGCCTCTCGGGCTGGTAAGTGCTGGTCGGCCCTGATCCTCTGTGCGGAAATCTCTCCGCTTTGCCCTCCACACCCCTGTGGCTGCACTCTCCTCTGCAGCTCCGAAGCTTCCCCCCTCCGCCACCCGCAGTCTCTGCCCGCGAAGGGGCTCCTAGTATGTGGAAACCTTTCCTCCTTCACGGCTCCCTCCCACTGGCGCAGGTCCCGTCCCTATTTTTTGTCTCTGTTTCTTCTTTTTTCTTTAGCCCTACCCAGGTACGTGGGGGGGGGGGGTTCTTGCCTCTTGGGAGGTCTGAGGTCTTCTGCCAGCGTTCAGTAGGTGTTCTGTAGGAGTTGTTCCACGTGTAGATGTATTTCTGGTGTATCTGTGGGGAGGAAGGTGATCTCCGCGTTTTACTCTTCCGCCATCTTCCCGGAAGCCTCGGCTTCTTCCTTACTCTCATTTTATTTCTTCTATCTCCCTTCCTCAGCAGATTGTCTTTAGCAAATTGTATTTTAAGTCATGTAATTATAAATGGGCTAGAGGCTCGGAGCAAGCTTTGCTCTTGACAAAAGTCTGGAGGAACCTCCCATGCTGTTGGTTTGCAAAACCCTCCATTAGTGGCTCCTTGATTGTTGCCTGGAACAGGTGGGGAAAGGAAGGTAAAAACTGGAGGGGCTGTGCCTCTGCCCTCTGACTGGGAAAGAAGGCCCCCAGCTTTCTGCAGAGATAGACTTACAGTCAGGCTTCCTGCGTGCCAGAATCCCCTGGGGAGCTTGCTAGAAATGCAGATTCCTGGGTCCTTCCAAAGATCCAATGAGTTGGGCTCTCCAGGAAGGGGGGAATGTAACACAGGAATCTGCATTAAAAATTTTTTTTCACTTTGAAATAATTCTGCTCTCACAGAAAAGTTGCAAGGATAGTGCAAAGGAATTACGTATATCCTTTGTCCCATTTGCTCAGTCATTTCTCTCTTTCCATATATAAATATGCATATTATTTTCTTTTCTGAATCATTTGAGAAGCTGTAAACGAAATGCCTCTTTACTGATGCTTATCTCCTAAGAACAAGGAAATTCTCTTACATAACTGAAGCATAATTATCAAGTTCAGGATATTAGCATTGAGGCAATACTATTATCTAATCCACAGTTTGTGGCAAATTTCCCTAACTGTCCCTCCCACACCATTAAAAAAAAATAATCCAGAATCACGCAGTGCTTTTAGTTGTCATTTCTTTTTTGTCCCTTTTAATCCGAAACAGTTCCTCAGCTTTTTTTTTTTTGTCATTTATGACCCTGACATTTTGAAGCGTCTAGACCAGTTGTTAGGAGACTGTCCCTCAGTTTGCATTTGTCTGTGGCACGTGTATTTTTAACATCTCCTTTGACTTTGAGCCCTTTGAGAGGACTGGGCAGCCCTAAAATGCAGGTACTCGGAACTCTTACCTCTCAATAATGCTGACGCTCAAAGGACTTTAAAAAAATAGCTTCGTGGGGTACCAGACTTAGCTCCTCAGTGGTTTTTTTTTTTTTAATTAATTAATTTATTTTTGGAGGCGTTGAATCTTCGTTGCTGCGCGAGCGCTTTCTCTGGTTGCAGTGAGCGGGAGCTACTCTTTTTGTGGTGCGCGGGCATCTCATTGCGGTGGCTTCTCTTGTTGCGGCGCTCGGGCTGTAGAGCACAGGCTCAGTAGTTGTGGCGCATGGGCTTAGCTGCTCCGCGGCATTTAGGATCTTCCCAGGCCACGTATGGAACCCACGTCCCCTGCATTGGCAGGCGGATTCGTAACCACTACACCACCAGGGAAGCCCCTCAGTGGGGTTTAAAGTTTGGGACTTTTGTTTTAAGCTCCGATTTGCTCAGAACTCAAATCCAAGAGATTCTTTAATTGGCTGTGTTGTTAGGCTGGCAGAGCCTGCAGGGATCCCACTGGGCTTTTAATTTCTCCCAACTTTGAGTTCTGGCAAGGTCGGTGAGCAGGCTGCTGGTTTGGGGTGGGAAGTGGGCTGGCGGGAAGCAGAAGGAGACAGAGGGGTCAAGACTAGGCAAGTAGTAAAAGAGAAGCTATCTCCTCCATGCACACCACGAGCAGGCAAGGGGCTGCACACTTGGGCGGATTTGCTCGCTCAGTCCCCACAGCCATTCCGGGGGTGAAACATCGTTAGCTCCATTTGGCAGATGGGGCAAATGAGGCTCAGAAAGGTGACATCACTTATCCTTCCCTGCTTAGTTAGGAAGTGGCTGAGCTGGGATTTGAACCTAAGTCCATCTGATTCCATAGCCCATGTTTGCTTAATCATTAGGGCACCCCACTCACCAGGGAACAATGCACTAAGGGAAATTTGTGGTCTGAATGTGAATTCATGAAACAGGAGGGCAAGAGTGGGTCAGCTCGACTCTGGTCTTGGGACCAGAAGCATCTGGGGCACTGTGTCTGGCTGGGTGGCAGGATGTTAGGGAGGCGTTTTGCTTGGGTACAGTGCCCAGGATCACCTGCTCCAAGCCCTGCTCAGCCACTTCTGGGGCTTGTCACCTTGGCACGTTGCCTAACCTCTCTGTGCCTCGACTTTCCCTGCTATAAAACGGGGATAACCACATTACCCACCTCATAGGATTGCTGTAAGGATTAAAAGAGTTAATATAGTAAAATGCTCAGAACAATATCTGGTAAATACCATTGTGACTTACATTAATGTTAACCATCATCTTCATCATCATCATCATCTCATTATCAATTACAAACCCATGGGTGTGTGGAGCTGAGTTGGGCATCTTTGGTGAATTCATTCTTACCCCTGCTGCCTGGCTCTGAGCTGGTCTCTTCTGAGTCATTTTACTTCTTTGTCCTCATATACCAAATGGAGACCTTTCCCCAACTCCCTGGCCTTCAGATCCACTCAGAAGGAGGTTAACCCTCTCTGGCCCTGAGAATTCCAAGTCTTTATATTTCAGGATTGAGCCGAGAGCCTTGTTAATTGCCACCACCTACTGGAGGGCCAACCTGGGTCCAGCTCACTGCCATAAGCTGTCCTAACACCCCAACTTCTCATTCACTCACACCCACACTCAGTGCCTTTACTGAACACCTGCTGTGTACCGGTCACTATGCAGGGTGCAGGGGCTATACTATATCAAGGAAGATAGGAGACAAGGTCCCTGCCCTCGTGAAGCTCACCTGCTAGAGGGGGTGACAGAAACCTGGCAAGTAAACAACAAATAAATGAATATATAATAGCAGAGAAAATAATGACAATGAAAGTAAAAAAAAAAAGGCAAAGCATGGGCTTCCTTGGTGGTGCAGTGGTTGAGAGTCCACCTGCCGATGCAGGGGACACGGGTTTGTGCCCCGGTCTGGGAGGATCCCACATGCTGCGGAGCGGCTGGGCCCGTGAGCCATGGCCGCTGAGCCTGCGCATCAGGAGCCTGTGCTCCACAGCGGGAGAGACCACAACAGTGAGAGGCCTGCGTACCACAAAAAAAACAAAAAAACAAAAAGGCAAAGCAGAGAAGGGGGCTAGAGAGTGACTGGGAGGGGGGCAGGAGGTGTGGTGTATGAGTATGTTAGGTTCAAGGAAGTACCTTTTCCTGGGATGCTCTGGTATATTCTGGGATACATGGGATGGCCAGGTAAGATCCCTGGGAATTTATTGCTGACAGGGCCATCATTTCTAATGGGTTTCTTGTCAGTAATTCTGCGCCCCCTGCAATCCATCCTCTACACTGTGGCTAATGTGCTTTTTCCAGATATGATCACATCACCCACTTGCTTCCCCAGGTGGCAAGGATGAGGACTAAAATCCTCCCTGCAGCCTGTCTGACCTGCCTTGTCCAGTCTCTTCTGCCTCCAGCCTCAGCTCCAGTCACACCCACTCCCATAGTGGGGCTCAGCCAGGCGACCCCACTCCTATTACCTGCTAGGAGTATGCTTCCTGCCTCGGTAACACCCATTCTTCATCTCAGCTCAAATGTCCCTTCCTTCAGGAAGTCTTCCATAACTAGGTCAGACCCCCACTTATCAACTGCCACTGACTCCCGGGACTTTTCCTACTTAGCACTTGCAATAAATCCAGCATGTAATGAATCCTGTATAAATCGAATCCCCAGTGGAATTCCAGGGCACTCCTGGTCCTGTTGGATACTTGTTTGTTGGGATCCAAGACAATTTGCTAATTTTGAAATCAGAAAATAAAAACTTCCCTCTTCCAAGAAAGTCTTTCCCTGCTTCTGAGGTGATTACCTGTCGAGTTCAGAGCCCCTCTGGCCAGGCTCCTGAATGGGCAGGAACGGAGGCTGTGTATTTGCTTTCCTGCTGAAGCAAAATGGTAAAATGAACTGGTAGGGCCCTTTGACTGGAGACCCAAATCAGTCAAAACTGCCAAACAACCATGTTCCCTGGCCAGACAGGACCACCAGCAGCACCATGACTGGGATCTCCGCTCTGGCACACACCGTGTGGCTGACAGGGTCTTGCTGCTCCAGCCGGGTGTCAGGCCTGAGCCTCTGAGGTGGGAGAGCCAAGTTCAGTACCGCCAGAAACCTCCTGGCCTCATGTAATATTAATCGGTGAGAGCTCTCCCAGAGATCTCCGTCTCAATGCTAAGACCCAGCTCCACTCAACGACCAGCAAGCTCACCCCATGGCAAACAACTAGCAAGACAGGAACACAACCCCAACCATTAGCAGAGAGGCTGCCTAAAATCATACTAAGTTCACAGACACCCCAAAGCACACCACCAGATGCGGTCCTGCCCACCAGAAAGACAAGATACAGCCTCGTCCACCAGAACACAGGCACCAGTCCCCTGCACCAGGAAGCCTACCCAATCCACTGAACCAACCTTACCCACTGGGGGCAGACACCAAAAACAACGGGAACTACAAACCTGTGGCCTGCAAAAAGGAGACCCCAAACACAGTAAGTTAAACAAAATGAGAAGACAGAGAAATATGCAGCAGATGAAGGAGCAAGGTAAAAACCCTCCAGACCAAACAAATGGAGAGGAAATAGGCAGTCTACCTGAAAATGAATTCAGAGTAATGATAGTAAAGAGGATCCCAAATCTTGGAAATAGAATGGAGACAATACAAGAAATGTTTAACAAGGACCTAGAAGACCTAAAGAACAAACAAACAATGATGAACAGCACAATAAATGAAATTAAAAATGCTCTAGAAAGAATAAATAACAGAATAACTGAGGCAGAAGAATGGATAAGTGACCTGGAAGGTAAAATAATAGAAGTAACTACTGCAGAGCAAAATAAAGAAAAAAGAATGAAAAGAACTGAGGACAGTCTCAGAGACCTCTGGGACAACATTAAATGCACCAAAATTCGAATTATAGTGGTCCCATAAGAAGAAGAGAGAAAGAAAGGGACTGAGACAATATTTGAAGAGATTATAGTTGAAAACTTCCCTAATATGGGAAAGGAAATAGTCAATCTTAAGTCCAGGAAGCGCAGTGGGTCCCATACAGCATAAATCCAAGGACAAACATGATAAGACACATATTAATCAAACTATCAAAAATTAAATACAAAGAAAAAATATTAAAAGCAGCAAGGGAAAAGCAACAAATAACATTCAAGGGAATCCCCATGAGGGTAACAGTTGATCTTTCAGCAGAAACTCTGCAAGCCCAAAGGGAGTGGCAGGACATATTTAAAGTGATGAAAGGGAAAAACCTACAACCAAGATTACTCTACCCAGCAAGGATCTCATTCAGATTTGATGGAGAAATTAAAACCTTTACAGACAAGCAAAAGCTAAGAGAATTCAACACCACCAAACCAGCTTTACAACAAATGCTAAAGGAACTTCTCTAGGCAGGAAACACAAGAGAAGGAAAAGACCTAAAATAACAAACCCAAAACAATTAAGAAAATGGTAATAGGAACATACATATCAATAATTACCTTAAGTGTAAATGGATTAAATGCTCCAACCAAAAGACATAGACTGGCTGAATGGATACAAAAACAAGACCCATATATATGCTGTCTACAAGAGACCCACTTCAGACCTAGGGACACATACAGAATGAAAGTGAGGAGATGGGAAAAGATATTCCATGCAAAGGGAAACCAAAAGAAAGCTGGAGTAGCAATTCTCATGTCAGACAAAATAGACTTTAAAATAAAGACTATTATAAGAGACAAAGAAGGACACTATATAATGATCAAGGGATCAATCCAAGAAGAAGATGTAACAATTGTAAATATTTATGCACCCAACATAGGAGCACCTCAATACATAAGGCAAATGCTAACAGCCATAAAAGGGGAAATCAACAGTAACACAATAATAGTAGGGGACTTTAACACCCCAATTTCACCAATGGACAGATCAATCAAAATGAAAATAAATAAGGAAACACAAACTTTAAATGATACATTAAACAAGATGGACTTAATTAGTATTTATAGGACATTCCATCCGTAAACAACAGGATACACTTTCTTCTCAAGTGCTCATGGAACATTCGCCAGGATAGATCATATCATGGGTCACAAAACGAGCCTTGGTAAATTGAAGAAAATTGAAATCGTATTAAGTACCTTTTCCAATCACAACGTCATGAGACTAGATATCAATTACAGAAAAAATAACTGTAAAAAATACAAACACATGGAGGCTAAACAATATGCTACTACATAACCAAGAGATCACTGAAGAAATCAAAGAGGAAATAAAAAAATACCTAGAAACAAATGACAATGAAAACACGACAACCCGAAACCTATGGGATGCAGCAAAAGCAGTTCTAAGCAGGAAGTTTATAGCAGTACAATCCTACCTCAAGAAACAAGAAAAAGCTCGAATAAACAACCTAAACTTACACCTAAAGCAATTAGAAAGAGAAGAACAAACCCCCCCCCCCAGAATTAGCAGAAGGAAGAAATCATAAAGATCAGATCAGAAATAAATGAAAAAGAAATGAAGGAAACAATAGCAAACATCAATAAAACTAAAAGCTGGTTCTTTGAGAAGATAAACAAAATTGATAAACCATTAGCCAGACTCATCAAGAAGAAAAGGGAGAAGACTCAAATCAACAGAATTAGAAATGAAAAAGGAGAAGTAACAACTGACACTGCAGAAATACAAAAGATCATGAGAGATTACTACAAGCAACTCTATGCCAATAAAATGGACAACCTGGAAGAAATGGACAAATTCTTAGAAAAGCACAAATTTCTGAGACTGAACCAGGAATAAATAGAAAATATGAACAGACCAATCACAAGTAATGAAATTGAAACTGTGATTAAAAATCTTCCAACAAACAAAAGCCCAGGACCAGATGGCTTCACAGGCGAATTCTATCAAACATTTAGAGAAGAGCTAACACCTATACTTCTCAAACTCTTCCAAAACATAGCAAAGGGAGGAACACTCCCAAACTCATTCTACAAGGCCACCAACACCCTGATACCAAAACCAGACGAAGGTGTCACAAAAAAGAAAACTACAGGCTAGTATCACTGATGAACATAGATGCAAAAATCGTCAACAAAATACTAGCAAACAGAATCCAGCAGCACATTAAAAGGATCATACACCATGATCAAGTGGGGTTTATCCCAGGAATGCAAAGATTCTTCAGTATACGCAAATCAATCAATGTGACACACCATATTAACAAATTGAAGGATGAAAACCTTATGATCATCTCAATAGATGCAGAAAAACCTTTTGACAAAATTCAACATCCATTTATGATAAAAACCCTCCAGAAGGTAGGCATAGAAGGAACTTACGTCAACATAATAAAGGCCATATATGACAAACCCACAGCCAACATCATTCTCAGTGGTGAAAAACTGAAAGCATTTCCACTAAGATCAGGAACAAGACAAGGTTGCCCACTCTCACCACTATTTTTTTGTTTGTTTGTTTGTTTTTTTGCGGTACGCGGGCCTCTCACTGTTGTGGCCTCTCCTGTTGCGGAGCACAGGCTCCGGACATGCAGGATCAGTGGCCATGGCTCACAGGCCTAGCTGCTCCATGGCACGTGAGATCTTCCTGGACCGGGGCACGAACCTGTGTCCCCTGCATCGGCAGGCGGACTCTCAACCACTGCACCACCAGGGAAGCCCATCACCACTATTATTCAACATAGTTTTGCAAGTTTTAGCCACAGCAGTCAGAGAAGAAAAAGAAATAAAAGGAATCCAAATCAGAAAAGAAGAAGTAAAACTGTCACCCTTTGCAGATGACATGATACTATAAATAGATAATCCTAAAGATGCTACCAGAAAACTACTAGAGTTAATCAATGAATTTGGTAAAGTAGCAGGATAAAAAATTAATGCACAGAAGTCTCTTGCATTCCTAGACACTAATGATGAAAAACCTGAAAAAGAAATTAAGGAAAAACTCCCATTTACCATTGCAACAAAAAGAATAAAATACCTAGGAATAAACCTACCTAGGGAGACAAAAGACCTCTATGCAGAAAACTATGACACTGATGAAAGAAATTAAAGATGATACAAACAGATGGAGAGATATACCATGTTCTTGGATTGGAATAATCAACATTGTGAAAATGACTACACTACCGAAAACAATCTACAGATTCAATGCAATTCCTATCAAACTACCAATGGCATTTTTCACAGAACTAGAACAAAAAATTTCACAATTTGTATGGAAACACAAAAGACCCCGAATAGCCAACGCCATCTTGAGAAAGAAAAACGGAGCTGGAGGAATCAGGCTCCCTGACTTCAGTCCATACTACAAAGCTACAGTAATCAAGACAGTATGGTACTGGCACAAAAACAGGAATATAGATCAGTGGAACAGGATAGAAAGCCCAGAGATAAAACCACGCACATATGGTCACCTTATCTTTGATGAAGGAGGCAAGAATATACAGTGGAGAAACGACAGCCTTTTCAATAAGTGGTGCTGGGAAAACTGGACAGCTACATGTAAAAGAATGAAATTAGAGCACTCCCTAACACCATACACAAAAATAAACTCAAAATGGATTAAAGACCTAAATGTAAGGCCAGACACTATAAAAGTCTTAGAGGAAAACATAAGCAGAACACTCTATGACATAAATCACAGCAAGATCCTTTTTGACCCACCTCCTAGAGAAATGGAAATAAAAAGAGATGGGACCTAATGGGACCTAATGGGACCTAATGAAACTTAAGAGCTTTTGCACAGCGAAGGAAACCATAAACAAGATGAAAAGACAACCCTCAGAATGGGAGAAAATATTTTCAAACAAAGGAACTAACAAAAGATTAATCTCCAAAATATTCAAGCAGCTCATGCAGCTCGATATCAAAAAAACAAACAACCCAATACAAAAATGGGCAGAAGACCTAAATAGACATTTCTCCAAAGAAGATATACAGACTGCCAACAAACACATGAAAGAATGCTCAACATCACTAATCATTAGAGAAATGCAAATCAAAACTACAATGAGGTATCACCTTACACCAGTCAGGATGGCCATCATCAAAATATCTACAAACAGCAAATGCTGGAGAGGGTGTGGAGAAAAGGGAACCCACTTGCACTGTTGGTGGGAATGTAAATTGATACAGCCGCTGTGGAGAACAGTATGGAGGTTCCTTAAAAAACTACAAATAGAACTACCATATGACCCAGCAATCCCACTACTGGGCATATACCCTGAGAAAACCATAATTCAAAAAGAGTCATGTACCACTATGTTCACTGCACCACTCTTTACAATAGCCAAGACATGGAAGCAGCCTAAGTGTCCATTGACAGATGAATGGATAAAGAAGATGTGGTACATATATACAATGGAATATTACTCAGCCATAAAAAGAAACGAAATTGAGCTATTTGTAGTGAGGTGGATGGACCTAGAGTCTGTCATACAGAGTGAAGTAAGTTAGAAAGAGAAAAACAAATACCGTATGGTAGCACATATATATGGAATCTAAAAAAAAAATGGTTTTGAAGAAACTAGGGGCAGGACAGGAATAAAGACGCAGACGTAGAGAATGGACTTGAGGACATGGGGATGGGGCAGGGTAAGCTGAGATGAATTGAGAGAGTGGCACTGGTATAAATACACTACCAAATGTAAAATAGCTAGCTAGTGGGAAGGAGCAGCATAGCACAGGGAGATCAGCTCTGTGCTTTGTGACCACCTAGAGGGGTGGGATAGGGATGGTGGGAGGGAGATGCAAGAGGGAGGGGATATGGGGAAATATGTATATGTATAGCTGATTCAGCAACTAACACAACAATGTAAAGCAATCACCAATAAAAATGTTAGAAACAAAACAAAACAGAAAAAGGAGTTCAGAGCCCAAGCACTAAACTCCCCCTGAAAAGACCCAGGATTCCAGTCTTGCCCAGAGTGTCCTCCATTGGTAGTGTCCACTCACCCCCACCCTTATTTACCATCTTTGGGCCCTGCCCCGTTTCAGAGGAGGCCAGGCCCCATGTCACCCAGGCTCCTGAAAAAATGTTGGAGAAGCAAATGAATTGTGCAGGTTAATTCAAAGGCCACCTTTGGGCTCTTAGGAGCACAAATTGTTCCTGGGGACTTTGGCTTGCTTCTGGGAGGCCAAGGGAGGCACGAATTCACCTCTGACTGCTCCCAGGGTGGTAAAGCAGGTCCTGAAGTTTTCTCTTGGCAGCTCCCTGTCATTTACCCAATCAGTGAACCTGATTGAACCCGGGCACGCCCCTACTTGGAACAGAAAACACTGACTTTTTTCCCCCTGATTATTGGCTACCAGGATGTTTTACTACTCATCATAATAATCACTAACACCTATTGCTAATTTACTAAGCTCTTGATACCCATTAACTTAATTAATTCTCACAAGGACCTTATGAGGCAAAACTATTGTTACTCCCAACTCACAGAAGAGGAAATTGAGGTCTGGAGAGCTGTGGCAAAGACTGCTGAGTGTCCCCCAACATCTATTCTAAAGTTTCCCTTATCTAAAGTAAAAGTAATCCAATTTTTAGCAGGTCATTTCACAGCCTCCTTTGTGGGTAGGTGTGGACATGTGACTGAATTATGGCTAAAGGGTGTGAGGGTTACTGGAGAATTCTCCCTAAGAGATGTAGATGTGCTCGCTTTGCTGTTGCTTCTTTGTCCTTCTTTTACCTGCTGTCTGGAAAACAAATGCCACCATCTTGGACCATGATGTAGGGCCCCGACTGAAGGTGCATTTGACTGGGAGGACCCTCGGTCCCTTACACTGTTGACCATCATAATCAGGCCTGGTCTGGACTTTTTCAGCAGAGGGAAATGAACTTCTTTCTTCTTTAAACTATTTTCATTTATTGAGCCAACTTCAATATCAAGCACAGTGGCAGAGCTAGGATTTGAACCTATATCTGTGAGGCTCTTAACCAATCTAATTGTAATTGTTGGAGTGCATCGTGTAACACTGCAGGACACGTGCCACCTTGGTGTGAGGGAATTAGGAGCCAAATCCTGTGTCACCCCCATAGGTCTTCTCTGCGTGGCCCGTCTGCTGTGGAATCTGAGTGAGAAGAGAGGCCTCTGGTGAGGATTTGAGGCCATGGACAGTGAGGGCTGAGGGAATTCACGCATTTATTCTACAGATATTTACTGAGAGCACACCATGTGTCAGGCCTGTGTTAAATGCTGGAGTCTTCCAGGTCAGAGGTATGGGAGATTGCAACGTGGCCCTAAGTCCCTCCCATCCCTGTACACTCGCCCCTGTCATTGTGGCATTGCTGTCTCTTCTATCAAGAGATGGAATCCATTTCTCAAGCCCTCAAAGCTGGACTTGGCCGTGTGAGTGGCTTTGGCCTGTTGGATGCTAGCAAACATGATGCAAACAAAGGCTTGAAAAGCACTTGTGCATTGGAATTTGTTACCTCTAGCTGCTGGAAACCCTGCAATCACCACTGCGGGGAGGAGCTGGGCTAGCCTGCTGGATGAATAGGGATGCGTGGTCATTGAGCTAACTGCTGGACGTGTGAATCTAGAGGATGCTAGATGTTCCAGTCCCAGCTGAGCCAGCCGAGGCCAGAACTACTCAGCCAACTTGTAGAATCATGAGAAATATTAAGTGTTTGTTGATTAAAGCAGCTACGTTTTGGGGTGTTTTGTTATTCAGCAAAAGCCAACTAGTTCCAGGGGTATTAGTGGGTATGCACTGACTACAAGTTTTGATAGGATTCATTATTTAACAGATCAAGAAGTCCAGGGTGGGTTGGGCAGTGCCGATTCAGCAGCTCAGTGGTGCTATCAAGGACCCAGATTTTTTCTCTGTCTGTCTGGTCAATCATTGTCAGCGTGTTGCCCTCTTCCCCAACCTTGTCCCCTCAAGTTGCCAAGATGGCTTCCATGTGCCTCAGGCAAGACAGCATCCCAAGCATGAAGTTGCAACTCAGTGGGCAAGAGCCTTCTTTTTGAGTAGCTCTTTATCAAGTAGAAAAATATTTTCTAGAAGTTTCCACCTAGAAAATATTTGGCCAGGACTGGCCACATGTCCACACCTAGCCCAATTGTTGGCAAAGAGAAATAGGATTGACATATGTGGCTTTGACTAATCATGATTTGTCTCCTGAGGTTGGACACATTGCTGCCCAAACAAACTTGGGGTTCCTCTAGCAAGCAAGTTGGGGGAGTGGCTGTTGGGGACATTTCCTGCAACACTGGGGGCACGATATGAGCAGAGTTGCTGTGACTAAAATGTGCAAAGTGTGTTCAAGAAAGCAGCGAGCAAACCTGTGCAGTCAGAGGGCAGGAGGTGTCCGAGAAGCATTCCCTAGAGTCACTGTCATGGGTGTTCTGTGAAGATTAGAAAAAGGTCCTTTGCTCAAGTCAGTTTGAGAAAGGTAGAGTTACATAATGTCCCACAGCTTGTGCTGCTGTCGCTGTTGCAGACCCCCTGGGAGCCTTGAAAATGCTAATACTAATATGCCCCACAAATTTCCAGGGACAGGAGCAGGGAGGTGGACTGTATGTTTTTTCCTAAACTGTGTTGACCACAGAAGGTTATTTTCCTCAGAGCATCTCCCAGTATTTCCGCTCGTGGAACAAGCTTTCGGAACTGCTAAGGGACAGTTGGTGCAGTGGCTCTTGACCAGGGTGATGGAGTCCCCCAGGGAACAGTGGGCAACATCTGGAGACATTTTTGGTTGTCACAGTCTGGGGGCCTGGGTACTACTGACATCAGGTGGATTGAAGGCAGGGATGCTTCTAAACATCCTGCAATGTACAGGGCAGCCCCACAACAAAGAACTGTCCAGCTGAAAGTGTCAATAGTCCGCACAAAAACCTGTACATGAATGTTCATGGCAGCATTATTCATAATGGCCAAAAAGTAGAAACAACCCCAATGTCCATCAACTGATGAAAGGACAAACAAAATATGGTCTATCCCTACAAAGGAATATTATTCAGCTGTAAAGATGAATGAAGAACTGATACACACCACAAGATGAATGATCCTTGAATACATTATGCTAAGTGAAAGAAGCCAGATACAAAAACCACATACTATATGATTCCACTTATATAACATCTCCAGAATAGGCAAATCCATAGAGACAGAAAGCAGATCAGTGGTTGCCAGGGCTGGGTAGTGACTGCTAATGGGTATGGCGTTTCTTTTGGGGTGATGTAAATATTCTAAAATTGATTGTGATGATTGTTGCACAACTCTGTGAATACACTAAAAAGCATTGAATTGTACACTTTTAAAAAATATTTTATTTATTTATTTGGCTGCACCGGGCCTTAATCGCGGCACACGGGATCTTGGCTGCTGCAGGTGGCATGCAGGATCTTTAGTTGCGGTATACAGGTTCTTGGTTGAGGCATGTGGGTTCTAGTTCCCTGACCAGGCATTGAACCTGGGCCCCCTGCATTGGGAGCGTGGAGTCTTAACCACTGGACCACCAGGGAAGTCCCCGAATTGTACACCTTAAAAGGGGGAATTGTAAGATACAGGAATTATATGCCAATAAATCTGTTTTTTTTTTAAAGTCAGTAGTGCTGAGGGTGAGAGACAGTGAACTAGTAGGTAACTAGGTTGACAGAAGAAAGTGGGGGGATCAGTTTAGAGGACCATGAAGGGTAGGCTAAGGAGTTTGAATTTTATTGACACTGATGGGTGACAAGATTAGTGAACTCAGCCCTGTATATACATCCATATTTCAAGATTCTTTGAGCATGTGCTGTGTGCTGGGCATTTTCATGTACATCATCCCCTGTAATCCTCATGATGAATTTGTAGCTAGGTCTGCATTCCATTGTTCAGATGAGTAAGCTGGGGCTCAGAGAAGTTCACTGACTTGATTGAGGCTGCACAGCTGGTAAATTGTAGAGCTGGGGTCTGAATGCATTTGGATTTGCCCTTGACCCCTCAGGATTTCCACTGCTGTATGCTGACTCTCAGTGAACCATCTGCCTTGGCTCGTTCCTGCCTCAGTCCTGGTTGCAGCCTGTGGTCCTGGCAGAGCCCCAGGAGGCCCTCCCCAGAGTGCTGACGCTCATCCCTCTGCCCAGGCTGCAGCTGACATCTGGATAGGGGTTGGTTGCTTAGCAACATGGGCACAGATTCTGCCCTGAGCCAAGGGAACCATTTCCTCAGTCTTGGCTGCAGGAATTTCAAGGAGAACAGCTCCAGGAGGGCCTGAGGGAGCAGGGCATGGGGAAAGCAGGAACAGCTATGTCCCCGGGAGGGCATGGAGATGGGGACCCTCCTTAAGGAGAAGACTCAGCTTCAGGGACAGTGAAAGAGAACCAGGAGACCTGCGTCAATCATAAAGATGTTATTATTATGACCACAGCAACATTTCTTGAGCACTATCTGTGTGCCAGGCACTGTGCTAAGTGCTTTATAGTCTATAATCCTTTCCAAACCCCAGGCAATAGGTTACTATTATTATGTCCCTTTTGCAAACGAGGATCCAGGGCTCATGGAGGTTGACTTGTCACACAGTCAGAAAATGCAGAAGCTGGGATATGAACCCAGGTCTTTCTTTTCTTTTTCTTTCTTTTTTAAAAAATAAGCTTATTTATTTATTTTGGGCTGTGTTGGGTCTTCACTGTTGTGCAGGCTTTCTCTAGCTGTGAAAAGCAGGGGCTACTCTTCCATGTGGTGCACGGGCTTCCCATTGCGGTGGCTTCTCTTGTTGCGGAGCACAGGCTCTAGGCTTGCGGGCTTCAGTAGTTGTGGCACATGGGCTCAGTAGTTGTGGCTCATGGGCTCTAGAGTGCAGGCTCAGTAGTCGTGGCACATGGACTTAGTTGCTCCGTGACATGTGGGATCTTCCCGGACCAGGGATAGAACCTGTGTCCCCTGCATTGGTAGGCGGATTCTTAACGACTGTGCCACCAGGGAAGTCCCAAACCCAGGTCTTTCTGACGCCCCAGCTCAGTCCCCATTACAGCCCTGGCTGGGCACTTGATAGAGAAAATATACTATGGGGCTCCCAAGGCCCTGGGCAGCCTGCCTCACCCTCCCTGTCACTCTGCTTGCTCCAGACATACTGTCCTGGCTTTATTTCTTCACACACTCCTACCTCCTTTCAGCTACAGGGCCTTTGCACATGCTGTTCCCTCTGCCTAGGTTGCTCTTCCATCTACTCTCTTCACTTGGTTTACTCCAACTCATCCTTCTGGTCTCCAGTGGAACATCACTTTATTCATTCATCCATTAATCCAAACCTAGTTAATGGGTGCCTCCCAAAGCCAGGTAAACATTAGCAAATAAAATGTACGACCCCAGGCTTCTTGGAGTTTATAAGCTAGTGGAAGAGATAATAGATGAATAGACAAGCCACAATTGCATGGGAAACATTCCCTGACTCCTCTGCCCTTTGGCAAGAATAATTATCAATTAATTGTATAATTATTTATTTAATGCTGGTCTCCCCTTCTAGGATGTAGGTTCTATGAGGCCAAGGACTGTGAGGCTGTACTGTGAGGGTCAGTACTATTATTATCCCCACTTTATAGATGAGGAAACTGAGGCACAGAGAGCTTGAGCAACTTGTCTAAGGCAAGAACTGGTAACTGGTGGAGCCAGGATTTGAACTCATGGCTCCAGGGTCCATGTTTTCAATCAACAGGTTATGAGCAGTTTAGGAGGAAGAAAGAAAGAAAGAAAGGGAGAGAGAGAGAGGGAGGGAGGAAGGAAGGAAGGAAGGAAGAAAGGGAAAAAGAAAGAAAAGAAGGAAGAGAGAAAGGAATGAAGGAAGGGAGGAAAGAGAGGGAGAAAGGAAGGAAGGAAGGAAGGAAGAAAGAAAGAAAAAGAAAGAAAGAAAGAAGGGAAGAAGGGAAGAAAGAGAAAGCCAGCTTGCTTCAGCAGCACATATACTAAATTTAGAATGATACGGAGAAGATTAGCATGGCCCCTGTGCAAGGATGACATGCAAATTTGTGAAGCGGTCCATATTAAAAAAACTTTTTTAAATGAACTAATTTTTAAAAAAATTTGTTTATTTTTGGCTGCATTGGGTCTTCATTGCTGCGCACAGGCTTTCTCTAGTTGCGGTGAGCAGAGGCTACTCTTCGTTGCGGTATGCAGGCTTCTCATTGTGGTGGCTTCTCTTGTTGCAGAGCATGGGCTCTAGCTGCACAGGCTTCACTAGTTGTGGCATGCAGGCTCAGTAGTTGTGGCTCGCGGGCTCTAGAGCACAGGCTCAGTAGTTGTGGTGTATGGGCTTAGTTGCTCTGCGGCATGTGGGATCTTTCCGGACCAGGACCCAAACTTGTGTCTCCTGCATTGGCAAGCATATTCTTAACCACTGTGCCACTAGGGAAGCCCGTTCCATATTTTTAAAAGACAGCCTCTTCAATAAGTAGTGCTGGGAAAACTGGACAGGTACATGTAAAAGAATGAAATTAGAACACTTCTGAACACCATACACACAAACAAACTCAAGGTGGATTAAAGACCTAAATGTAAGACCAGACACTATAAAACTCTTAGAGGAAAACATAGGCAGAACACTCTTTGACATAAATCGCAGTAAGATCTTTTTTCATCCACCTCCTAAAGTAATGAGAATAAAAACAAAAATAAACAAATGGGACCTAATTAAACTTAAAAGCTTTTGCACAGCAAAGGAAACTATAAACAAGACAAAAAGACAACCCTCAGAATAGGAGAAAATATTTGCAAATGAAGCAACTGACAAAGGATTAATCTCCAAAATATACAAACAGCTCATGCAGCTCCATATCAAAAAAACAAACAGCCCAATCAAAAAATGGGCAGAAGACCTAAATAGACATTTCTCCAAAGAAGACATACAGACTGCCAACAAACACATGAAAAGATGCTCAACAACATCACTAACTGTTAGAGAAATGCAAATCAAATCTACAATGAGGTGTCACCTCACACAGGTCAGAATGGCCATCATCAAAAAATCTACAAACAGCAAATGCTGGAGAGGGTGTGGAGAAAAGGGAACCCTCATGCATTGTTAGGGGGAAAGTAAATTGATACAGCCACTATGGAGAACAGTATGGAGGTTCCTTAAAAAACTAAAAATAGAACTACCATATGACCCAGCAATCCCACTACTAGGCATATATCCATAATTCAAAAAGACACATGCACCGCAATTTTCATTGCACCACTATTTACAGTAGCCAGGACATGGAAGCAAGCTAAATGTCCATCAACAGAGGAATGGATAAAGAAGATGTGGTATATATATACAATGGAATATTACTCAGCCATAAAAAGGAACAAAATTGGGTCATTTATAGAGACGTGGATGGACCTAGAAACTGTCATACAGAGTGAAGTCAGAAAGAGAAAAACAAGTATCGTATATCGTAATATCATATATTGTATGTTAACGCATATATGTGAAATATAGAAAAATGGTATAGATGATCTTATTTGCAAAGCAGAAATAGAGACACAGACACAGAGAACAGATGTACAGATACCAAGGGGGGAAGGGGGCATGGGAGGAATTGGGAGATTGTGATTGACATATATACACTATTGATACTATGTACAAAATAGATAACTAATGAGAAACTACTGTATAGCACAGGGAGCTCTACTCAGTGCTCTGTGGTGACCTAAATGGGAAGAAAATCCAAAAAAGAGGGGATATATGTATACGTATAGCTGATTCATTTCGCAGTAGAAACTAATACAACATTGTAAAGCAACTATATGCCAATAAAAATTGAAAGAAAGAAAGAAAGAAAGGGAGAAAGAAAGAGGCAGGGAGGAAGGGAGGAAGGAAAGAAAGAAAGAAAGGTGAAAGGGAAGGAGGGAGGGAGGGAAGAAGGGAGAAAGGGAGGAAAGGAGGAAGAAAGAAAGAGAAAAAGAGGGGCTTCCCTAGTGGCGCAGTGGTTGAGAGTCCGCCTGCCGATGCAGAGGACACGGGTTCGTGCCCCGGTCCGGGAAGATCCCACATGCCGCGGGGCGGCTGGGCCCGTGAGCCATGGCCGCTGAGCCTGCGCGTCCGGAGCCTGTGCTCCGCAGCGGGAGAGGCCACAACAGTGAGAGGCCCACGTACCGTAAAAAAAAAAAAAAAGAAAAAGGTTCCATCAAGGGTCGTGCCTTCCGTGGCCAGCCGGTCCTGCAGGAAGTTGTGGTCTGTTTCAGAGCCAGGCCCAGCCTCCTGGGTCCCCACCTTCCCTGCAGCTATGTAGCAGCCCAGGGTTGCTCAATAGGCTGGGAAGATCATTGCTGCCCACGAACTTGCTTTGGGCCATGGGGAGGGAGCAGTAGAAGACAGCTTTGAATGTCAGAGGGACCTTTGGGATCAGCATTCCAACCTTTGCTTCTCTGCTGGGCAAACTGGGGTCTCAAGAGTACAATCTCACAGCTCCTGAATCCATCCCAGGGTTCTAGAAAGATTACTTTGCCCCAGTATTCCAGAGCGTACATTCTCACAAGTCTGTGAGCCAGTAACCTAGGCTTTCTGGGGCCTTTTGTGTTCTCCTATCAAGGAAAGATTCTGGCCAGAGAGCCCTTGAGAACAGTTTTATGCAAGGCTGTGGCCACGGAACAGAGCCAATCCCTTTTTATACAAAAGAAGTCTGGTGTTATCGAGCTCATACCAGGTGCCAAGCAGTGTGCTAAGAATTCCACGTGCATCCACACCTCCAATGGTATATAGTGAAGATCTTGTCTCTATTTGACGTAATTTGTTCCCCTTCTTACCAGCTGTGTGACCTTGGGCAAGTCCCTTCATTTTTCTGAGCTTCCATTTCTGTTTGATGTTAGAAAGATGAAGGTACTTGTCCAAAGTCACATGCTTATGAGAAGGAAAGACAATTTTTCCATCCACAAAACTTTCCTGAGTTCTTAATATATGAAAACTTATAACTGTTTTGGGGCAGGAAGTGGGCAGAGCTGATTACGACTCTACTGCTGCTCTCAAGGAGATTACAATCTCGAGAAGGAAGAGCAAATGTGTTTTGTTTTGTTTTTTTCCTGACAGAACACTAGAATCAGCGGGTAATGGCTACCTGCCTGGACTCCTGCATCCTGGATCTGCGGGGAAAGAGTTCCAGGATTGATTAGTGATGTCTGCCGCAGGATCCAACTTGGTGATCTAAGTACCAGTGGCCAGATGGGGACTGTTAAGAACAAAGTGAGGGTCTGCATGGAGTTCTGCAGGGGTGGGGGGAGGAGAGAGGGGAGACCACCATTTGCACTTGAGAGAAAACTCATTGGAGATGGTAGCCGTGCTCTGAGGGGAAATGGGTGGACTGTGGCTGTGAACACGTGTGTGGCATAGTAGCTATCCAAACTGGAGGCCAGCAGGCTAGAGAGGGCACAGGCTCTGGATGAAAAGAAACCTGAATTCAAATCCTGACTCAGTCACTTTTTAATGTGTGACTTGGGACATATCATTTAACCTCTCTGAACCTCAGTTTCCTCTTCTGTTATTGGGTTGATTGCTGAGTGCTTACTCTTGCTACAATGTACACTGACAACAATAATCCAGGGAGGTAGTATTGTCAGCGCTGCTCCTTGCTGGGCTCCTGGGTTGGCATTCACTCCATAGCCTGTGAAAACTTGTGCCCTCTGGTGCCACAACGTGAATGACTACCTCCTGGAGTTGTGTGACATGGCCGCCTGGATGAAAGAACAGAGGCCAGAGAGGTTAAGTCACTTGCCCAAGTCACACAGCTAACACATGGCAGAGGTGGGATTTGAGCTCAGGTCTGTCTGCTCCACAGCCCAAGCCTGTAACCAGCATGACCTCCTGCCCACGAGCGATTTGCCAAATCTGGAAAACAGTTCAGCCTCTATGACAGTTTGAACTTTGGCAGATTGATGAAGGTGTGTAACTTCCCCACTTGGATTTTCCTGCAGGGATAGGTAGCCAATGAACTCATTTTCATGCCTGTGAAAATCCCGAGCATAGTGCCTGGTGTACAGTGAGAGTAACTCAGAGTGGTGAGGTTGAGGGCTGCTAGGAGACTGAACCCCACTCTGAAACTAAGTGTGAGAAGGGCAACCCTAAAAGAAAGAGGATGATAGTAGAATTTTCAATGAGAGGGAAGCAGATGAGTTCTTGGGCCTGGGGAAACAGACTTGGGGGTGAGAGCGGTGCTCAGCTGTCAGAAGGGCTACTGGTGTATCCAACTGCAGGGGTGCCAATCAGTTAGGGTCCCACAGGGGACATGGGGGTAACTGATGATCAGTAATGAAGGGCTTGTAACAGCTGTGAGCAGGAGAAAGGGAGCCAGCAATGGGTGGTGACACTTCTGGGACTGGCAGGAGCGGGGAGCCCGGGCCCGAAGGCATGAAGGGAAAGGTTGCTCTGGAATCTGGTGAGAGCTGTAGCTTTACGAAGGAGCCGCGCTGTAGGGAGACGAACGCAAACTTCATCCAGGCCACCTGCATCCAGACACCATGAGGGCGGCCCCCCAAACCTCACAGACTGAGAGGGGTCAAGGGATAAACCTCCAAAGGGATACTGGGATGCCCTTACCACAAGAAAGTAGGAAAACTTGACAGACGTTCATCACACAACCCTGACCAGGATGATTTGTGAACATTCTGGCAGCTCTCAAATTCTTTAATTTGAGGACCAATGACTCGATCAGCTTTTACTTTCTGGGACATTAAGTTATGTGGAATCTGGTGGAGCTTTCAAATGATGCAGATTCAGGGCGGATAGCTGGGGGGATGGGGAAAAGGGGTTAAGAGAGGCATGTTTATCTACAGCCCGACATCAGGTGGCCCACGTGTTCAAGCCAGAGAGTTTCCCAGAAGGTGAAAAACACACCACCCCCAAAGTCCCTGCTGTTATTAATCAGCAAATGTCTCAGCAGCAGGTGTGCATGAGTGAATTTGGGGGTCACGGCAGGTAATCCGGTCTGGCCAGGCCATAACAGGTGACCTGACTGTCTGCCTGATCCTGAGCCACTGGATAAGGGGATTAATCTAAATCTCTTGGAGGAGAGGACGTTTTTCGAGAAAGCCTGGGGCCCAGAAAGTGAAAGCTGACTTAGTGACCTCAAACTCCGTTCCTTGGGATCATTTAGAAAAGGTGCCATTGAGGTTGAGACCCCCAGGGATGCAGGGGCAGAAAACACGGAGCTTAAAGGATCTGGGAGGAATGGAGATAGAAAATCAGGGAGATAGAAAATCCGGGGAGTTCATGCCCTTCTCAAGGGGGCAGTTAAGACCCAGTGCTAGTTGGCAGTCACTGAATAGAGCCAGATGGGCTGGATTTGGATCCTGGCTCTGCCTCTTACTCATTGTATGACATTGGGCAAGCCACTTCCTCTCTCTGTGACACAGTTTCCTCGTCTGTAAAATTGGACAATGATAAAACCCACTTCATAGAGATGTTCTGTATGAATGAATGTTTGCAAACACCTAGAACAGTCCCTGGTATGTAGTAAAAAGCACTATATATAATGTTTGCTAAATAATTAGATAAATAAGAATATAGGTTATTTGTTGTCAGATCTTCCAATCTTTAAAGGGAACTAAATCTGGAAATCTAAGTTTTAGTAATCATATTAATGGCAAACACTCAAGCAGTTTCAAAACACCTTAAATATTGACTGAATGTTGTAAGGTAGATACTGTTATTATCCCCATTTTACAGATAGGGAAACTGAGGGGGTCACATGTTTTGTCCTAAAGTTACATACTAGCAAGTGGTAGAAATGGAATATAGGGTGACAAACCATCCTGGTTAAAACCAGGACATTAGAAGCCCCACCTCCCAGAAAACTCTTCAGTTTGGGAGAACCAGGACTGTTGATCACCCTAGCTTCAAACCTGGTCAGCCTGGCTCCAGCATTCTGCTCTTAGCAGCATACTCTATTTTCTTTTGCATGAATGCTCCTGATTTTTAAATATTGGCCACTGTGGGCCAAACAATTTGCAATTCCTGAAAGAATCTGATATTCCCTTGCATCAAATTTCCCACTTGTTACAGAGAAGTGCCTGTGTTTCCTCATCTGTAGAATGGGAAAAGAATAACACAGACCTCATAGGGTTGTGGTGAGGATTAAATGAGTTCATGTACTTAAGGTACTTAGAGTAATGCCTGGTATGAAGCAAGTGCTATATAAATCTTTGCATGTATTATTGTTGTTCTTAAACAGATATTATCAAGACCCTCTCAGACTTCCTGTATCTGAATCTTGGCTCAAGGTCTGGGCATCTGTTGTCGTTGTTGTTGTTTTTAATACCAAGTTACCCAGGCAACCAGGTTTGGGAGTCAGCAATCCTGGAGTCAAGTCTGAGTAGTAGAATTAATGCTCTGTGTGACCTTGAACAAGTTTCTTCACCTCTCTTTCTTCCCTTTGCAAAGGACCAGGAGTCCTGCCTCTCTCAGAGGGTTAATGTTTAGAGGCTTCTAGAACCTCTTGGAAAGGGAAAACATTTGATATAAGGCAGGTGAGGAGGTAAAGAAGTAAGAAGGGAAGCCCCACATTGTACTTGGAGGGGACTTAGGATTCAGGCCTGGGGGCTAGGCTACAGGATAGGATGGACTAGGCTATGCTGAATGACAAAGAGCCCCAATAACTCAGTGGCTTAAAACAAGTGTTTGTTTCTCACTCTCACTCCACATGCTAGTTATTAAGCTGCTGTCTCTCAGCTCCAAAGCTGCCCTCCCATACGCTGCTCTGTGATGCTGGGGCTGGGACCCCACTAGCCACATTCCTGGTTTGTCAGCTGCTCCTGGTAGGCTCTCCAGGCTCCGGACAGCCTGGAGGAAAGAGGAGGGACTTGCTCCTTCCTTCTGTTGTCTGTTCAGGTCAAGGTCACCCAAGCAACACTTCTGCATCCTGGCAGTGGCTACTGGTTCCAGTCTCTGGGTTTTTTACACACACCCCTGGAACCAGCCTCCTTGTGTCCCCACAGTGCCGAGCACCCCCCACTTGGAGGTCTGAGTCCCAGCTCTGAGGGGGCCTCTCCTCCAAGGCTCTGGGTTCTGACACTCCAACCTCCACCCTTTGTCCACTGGCGCCAGGGACAGTGGCTGCTTCCTGTATCAGCATCTCTGTGTTGCCTAGTTGCTCTCCTGTGCTTTTTCAGCCCTCCAGCATTCATTCTAATTCTCTGTTAAAATGACTGCTATGGTTTCCTTTTTTCTGTCAGCCACCCTGACCCACACACTCCATGCATACTATGAAACAGAGTTTACTCTGAGACCCAAGCTAAGGGAGCAGCCCACCTGGAAATTGCCAGGCATAGTGGCATAGGGGAGAGAGCCTGATGGACCACACACTAGCTCTTAAAGCTTCTGCCCAGAAGTAATGCATCACTTCTGTCCACATTTCATTGGCCAGAGTAGGTCACGTGACCACATCTGAGTTCAACACGGGATAGGCGGTTTATATTTATGATCAGTAGTACAGCCTACTAGTGTGTTCTTGGGAAGACTGAGAAACTATACTCTTTTCTCCTTCCTGACAGTCAACTCTAATCAGATCGCTAATTAGATTTTCCTGAATAATAATAACCAGCAAGTTATTGTGCATTTACTATGTGCTAGCCTAAGCGCTGATTTTCAGAGAGTCCATGGGTAGGTAGTTGTTACCCCTATTTCTCAGAAGAGAAGAGGCTCAGAGAGGGGACGTGACTTGCCTCAGCGTATAGAGCTGTAAGAGGCAAAGCCGAGATTTACACTGGAGTCTGTCAGACTGAAGCCCAAATTCTTCACTTCTGAACTCTGTGGGGTGTCCCTTCTTGCTCCTATTCCAGAAACCCCGGGGAGGGCAGACAAGGAAAAGCAGGTATTTAAACTGGCTCAGCCCCTTTAACTGGCAAATCCTGCTTCCCACTGAAAGTTGCAGGTTCTCTATAGGGCAGCCCACTTCTGGAGCTCAGCAATCCAGAAAACTCCCCATGATTCTGCCCCCGGGAGCCTGCTTCTCTGGCCAGTCCTACTGCTGGCCTTGGCGCTTGGTTTTCACCCTCCTGCTTCCTCGTCCAGCACCTTGCTCAGCCCCAGCCTGGCTCAGGTTCTGCCCAGAGAGCATTCCCAGGAGGGGAGACAATGTCCAGGGTCTGGGACCCCATGAGCCTGAGCTCTCCCAGAGCTCTGTCACCCCTCAACATTCAAGGGACCCTGGGCTGTGCTTGGGGCAATAGCCACTTGAGTCTTGTCCCAGCAGACATGAATTTCCTCAGTTAGAATATAAGCTCTTAGTGGTCTGAACTGTGTCTTTTGTATCTTCTGCACAGTATTATTGACAGCTGATGCCCTCAGGCACCCCAGGCATCAGGCACCATGCCTATTTCAAGGGTACCTGGGATTTGTTTTAATCAGGTGTGGTAAGACACACAGACTTGGAAATGACTGCCATGAAGGAAGAAGTTTATACTCTCACATCCCTAGAAATAGGCACAGCAGACGCAGATGTTTGAAAAGAACTCACTTCTCCTGTGTTCCTTCTTTACTCACACTATTACCACACTCACAACACTTCTGACACCAGATGTGTGAGTTTTTTTCCCACACCATGCAATTCTCTGTGATGCCAGCTGGGTGTCCTACAGTTTAACTCAATTCTGACACCGTCTACCTGGAGCCCCGTGACACTGCCCCCCACTTCAGGTGCCAATCGTCAAGTCATAGGTCCCCAGGTTACCCACAACTTCTGTCCAACTTGACTATACATCAGAGGTTCCCATGACCTCCTCCCCCTTGGATTCGATTATTTGCTAGAACAGCTCACAGAATTCAGGGAAACACTGACTTACGTTTACCAGTTTATTATATAATAAAGGATATAACTCAGGAACAGCCAGATGGGGATGCATAGAGCAAGGTATGGGGGGAGGGGTGCTGAGCTTCCATGCCCTCTCTGAGAGCACATCACCCTCCCAGCACCTCCACATGTTCACCAGCCTGGAAGCTTTTCGAACTCCATACTTTGGGGATTTTTTTTATGGAGGCTTCAACACATAGGCACGATTGATCGTTAACTCCATTTTCAGGCCCTCTCCTCTCTCTGGAGAATGGGGGGGGGCGGGGGGGGGCGGGGCAGGCTGAAAATTCCAAGTTTCTAATTATGGCTTGGTTATTCTGGTGACCAGACCCCAAAAGCCCACGACAAATCACCAAAAAAGCCCACCACAAATCACCTCATTTGAACAAAAGACACACCTCTCACCCAGGAAATTCCAAAGAATTTAGGAAATCTGTGTCAGGAACTGGGATCGAGATCAAACAAATATTAGGGCAAAAGATGTTCTTAATGCTCTTATCACTTAGGAAATTCCAAGGGTTTTAGGAACTCTGTGCCAGGAACCAGGGGCAGAGACCAATATATATATTTTCTATTATTTCACAGTGTAGGGAAAGGTACATGGGGAAGAACCAGGGTCAGTCAGGAGGCAGAGGGAGTGAGGGGAGAACGTGGGCAGGAGGTTTTACTGTAGTTTCTGCAGGAAGAAACGTGCAAGGCAGAGTAAGCAGGCTGAGAAGGTTTAGAATTGGCTCATTTGATTACTTATAACAGGCTCTAGGGTGCAGGTTCCTTCCCCAGTTGTCTGGTACCTGGCCCTGGGGCGATTAGGGCAAGGGGATATTGGCCTGGAGCTAAGAGCTTGATAAAGTAGATGGTTGGGGTGTGGGCTTTGGATTGGTTGGTTTGCAGGGGAAAGGCACACTCCCAGGGGAGTTGTTTGCTCTCTCTAGGAATTAGCTAATCTTGAGAGGGGCAGTCCTTTCTAGTGTCAGCAAGGCCCTGAGATGTCAAGGCATCAGAATAAAAAGATATGCTTATTACAGAGCCTTACAAGTATCATATTGCTCAATATTTGAAACCAATCTATTATTTCAGTTGGCGTGAGTTCAGCAGCCAGTAACAAAAGAACTGATTAATAGAGGCTTAAGAAATAAGATGTTTAATTCTGACATAACAAAAAGTCTTGAGGAGGAAGCTTCCAGCTTTAGTCTGTCAACTCAACAGTACCCAGACCTTTTCTCTCTTTTGCCTTTTTTCTGTTCAGCATGTTGGTGACGTGGCTCCATATAATCCCAAGAAGCTGATTCAGCTCCAGGCATCAAAGCCCCACAGAACATGGTCCCAATGAGATGGAAAGGTATTTCAGTTATCTATTGCTGTGTAACCAACCATGCCAAAACTTAGTGGCTTAAAACAACAAGTTATTATTTCTTACACTTCTGTGGGTTGACATGAGTACAGCTGGGGGGTTTTTCTGTCCCACATGGTCTTGGTTGGGGCCATCCACTGAAATGCATTCAGCTGGCAGCTGAGCCAGGATGGAAGATCCAAGAAAGCTTCACTCACATGTCTAGGGCCTTGGTGCTCTTCCACGTGGCCTCTTTATGTGGCTACTTGGGGTTCCTCACAGCATGGTGGTCTCTGAGCAATGAAGTGTCTTTCACGGTGGCTGGCTTCCAGGGCAAAAGTGGAGGCTAACAGGCCTTCTTAAGCCCTATGCCTGGAAGTGGCATAGCATCACTTCTGCAGCATTCTATGGGTCAAAGCAAGTCACAAGGCCAGCTCCAATTCAAGGGGAGCTGTATCCGCAATAAAAGTAAGAAAAGGAAGGAAGGAGAGAGTAGATATTTGGGAGGCAAATGGCAGGGTCTGCCACAGTGAAGCATCAGTTTCCCCTTGAAGAGGTGGCCAGACAGAGACTATCTTTCCTTAGAGCAGTTGAGTGGCACGGTGGGTGTGTACTACTGCTTGGGGCACCAGGGTAATATAATGGCATCCAGAGTCTTCTCTTTCCCTCTCCCTCTCTCTCCTAGTTCAGTGTGCTCTACCTGCTCATTGCCTCACCCACAGGGGTGAGACCATGGTAGGGAGAGGATGATAGCACATATGGGGAGGGGGAGAGCCCAGTTATTTGCTTTTTCAAAAAGACGGAAACATTTGGCACCGCTCCTGGTGCCAAATTGAAATTAATGCTGGCTACACTCCCAGCCTGGCTCCCATCCCCTCTGGAGGGCAGAGTCTCTGCAGCACTGAATCCAGGAAGGTCACTTGCTTGTCACAGGGGAAGGTGGGCGAGGGGCTACAACAGTCAGGGCCCCGGAAGAAAACTGAATCCAGTTCAGATGCTCAAGGGGCCTTAAAGAAGGGACTGTTCTCAGAGTGTGGGCAGGTTTAGGGGATCAGAGAAGGGAGGTAGAGGCACTGAGAGATTAGCAACAGAGGGAAGCCATTACCACAGTAAAGGCAGGGAGAAGCAGGGTAAGGAACTAGTGTGACCGAAGCCCAGCGAGGGCAGGAGCTGGGGAAGGCATCTAGACAGAGGCTGTAGTTGTGGAGGTGTGTAGCCGCCAGCAGGGACATGATATTGAAGGAGGGAGTTTGAAAGAAATGCCCTACCTCTCTCTCCCCCTGCCTTCTGATCTCCTGCTGGTCCTTCCCATTGGCTACACCCAGTCAGAAGCCCGAGGGCAAGGGAGCCCATGGGTGATGTGGGCCATACTACTGATTTCTGGGAAACACAGGGCAGGCAGAGGAGGCTGGAGAATGAATTGGGGTGGGGTGGGCGAAACAATACAGTTGTATTATGCAGATGCCCAAAAGATATGGTTATTTTTGTATAACCATTTTTCAGTACTCCAGAATGTCCCCCATTCATAGATCTGCCACAAGTTACTTAAAAAATCCTTCTCTTGGGAGTTCCCTGGTGGTCTAGTGGTTAGGACTTGACGTTTTTATTGCTGTGGCCTGGGTTCGATCCCTGCTCCAGGAACTGAGATGCTGCAAGCCTCTTGGCAAAAAAAAAAAAAAAAAAAAAAAATCCTTCTTTTCTTTGTAGAGAGCTGTTTTATTGAAAAACGATATACATATATAAAAGGGACATGTCAGAAGTGCACAGCTTGATGAATTTTCACAAGAGAGCTTATCCATGTAACCAGATCAAGAAACAGAACATTCCTAGCACCCAGGAAGCCCCCTGAGTCTCCTTCCAGTTATCACTGCCCAGCTCCCCTCCACCAGAGAGCCTGGATTCTGACTCCCAAATAGCACAGGCTCATTCTCCTGTAGAGATAATGTTACAATGGGCATCTTTGTGTCTTCGGATTTTTTATTATTTATTTATTTATTAATTTTTGTCATTGACTTGTTTTCTTAGGATGAATCTCCAGATTTAGGTTTCCTGGGTTGAAGGGTGTAAACATGTTTATTGCTCTTGCTGTATGAGGCTACATTACTTTCTGAAGGATATACAGATTCCTTATCACTTCTTATCCCAAAAGTCAGCCACTGAGATTATAATTGGTGACTCTGGCTTCAGTAGAAGGGAGCCATGAGGGGGCCAGTTCTGGATCCCATTAGGGAGGAATCTGAAACTCTAAATACCAACAATGCCTGCTCTCTTGGTATGTGATGTTTTTGATTGCAAATGACAGAAGCTGCTGTAGGCAGACATGGAGATTATTGCAGGCAATTAGGCAGTCCGCGATTCCTGGGTGGGTTTGCAGCTCTGTAGCAGGAACAGAACTCAAATCCCCCCCGCCCCTGGGCCCAGGCACTTCAGCTCACACCTCCGTGCACTGGAGGTTCAGCCAACATTTGGGTCTGTTCCCAGATCCCCCAAGCGGACTTCCCCTCACATCTCATTGGCCACCCCAAGATTTCAGTGGGCTCACTTTCTATGAGATTCAGTGCTCTCCACTCAATTCTGGAACACAAATCAGGGTTTTATTAGCAAGGAAGATGTGATGGAAGGGCTTTGTGTGTGGTCAGCCTCTGAGCAGTGCATATACTTAGGGAAAAATAGCTGCTCCAGCCCTGACTTCACACAATCTCTTGGCTCTTGTACCCCATACCTATTAATCAGTCTTTTGTTTCTCAAGGAATTTTTTGTCCAAATTCTGTTTTCTGGGAAAGAAGCTCTGATTTGTCTAACCTGGGTGAGGGGTTCCTGTCCAGTCAGCCATAGCAGAAAGAAGGATTTGGTGACACCACATGCCACCAACATGGAGATTAGGCCACTCGGCAGGGCTGGGCTGGAGTGGGTAGCCTTTCCTGAGTTACCCAAAGACAAAAGAAAGCAGTACCGAGGGCACCCGTGAAGTAGGGACACCCAAAAGTATTTTTTCCTCCAAACGGTTTGTTATTTCATTTGAAAAAGCATTATGGCAGAAGTCAGAATCCTGTCAGACTACCTGACCCTTATCTTATGGATCAGTACTCTTAGTATTTTCAGTGCCATAGGTGGGATGAAATACTTTACAATCTTTTCAGGCTTTAAAGTTCTCAACTTGGCCCTGGCAGTCTGAAGAAATTAAGGCTCAGAGAGGTCAGCTGACTTTCCTAAGAGCATGCAGCACATCAGTGGCAGAGCTAGGACTAGAACCTGGATATCTTAACACCTTGCCCAGTGTTCTCTCCATTATATGACTGTGCCCTCCCCTTTTTTGAGAATTATTTTCACAGCCCCTGTGGAGGGGCCATTGTGCCACCTGATAGCAGCCCCCTGGCCCTTGTTATTGTGCCAACAGTGGACATAAAATCTAGACTGGCCAAACTGGGTTCTCTTTCCTGGGAAGTTGAGATTAAGAAGACAAAGATTGACTTCTTTTAGTTCTTTTTTTTTTTTTTTTTGCGGTACGCGGGCCTCTCACCGTTGTGGCCTCTCCCGTTGCGGAGCACAGGCTCTGGACGCGCAGGCTCAGCGGCCATGGCTCACGGGCCCAGCCGCTCCGCGGCATGTGGGATCTTCCCAGACGGGGGCATGAGCCCGTGTCCCCTGCATCAGCAGGCGGACTCTCAACCACTGCGCCACCAGGGAAGCCCTGATTTCTTTTAAACTGGGATCTTCCTCCAGCTTACATGCAATAACCATGATATTCATATAATTTAGCATGCTTTTGGCTGCAAGTAATGGGAATCCAGACTGGCTTAGACAATAAGAAAATGTATTAATTCCTTTAACAAGAAGTGCGGAACCAAGGTGGATTTCAGGTATGGTATGATTACAGTTCCAGCTACACTGGTCTGCAATTCTGTCTAGGCTCCTCCCTCCATAATGTGTTGGCTTTGCTCTCACATTGCCTTCCCTTATGGTTACAGGAGGGCTGCCAGCAACAATAGGGGCAACATGCTTCCTTGTTCTCATCCATGGAGCTAGAAAAAAGCATCTTTCCAGCTCTGGACTGTAAGTCCTTTCTTTCTGTCTGATTAGGCCATTGTCAATTATGTGCCTATTCCTGGACCAGTTGCAGTCTCCAGGAGAATGCTATGCACAGATTGGTTTAAAATTAGGTTCCAGGTCCAATCATTGGCAAGGAGGATGGGATGGCTGTGATGGGCTAAGAGTAATTGAGAGCTATCCTGGAGATGTGTGTGAAAATCAATTTCTTTTGGCCATCTAGGCTGAATGGGAGAGGGATGGTTACCTGAACAAATTGGGATCTGTTGGGAAGGAGGAAGGGGGAACAGATGCTGGAGAGCCAAAAATAAAACCATTTTGAGTTATTTCAGGTGGGTTTCTGATCCTTGTTGTCAAAGACTCACTTGGACAATCAACTTCCTGGTCTGTGGCGAAATGCCTTTGCCCAGCCCCTCTGTATCCCGATTCTGATTTTCTCCTCCGTTCTGTAGACTCAGCTGTCGTCAACATTTCCCACCGCTAGCTCATCGTTTTGGCAAGCTGGCATCTCACTCTGCTCCAAGCCCTGCTGATGGAGCTGAAGATCCCTTTAGCAGAATTGATTCTGGCATGTTTTAATTTAAAAAGCCTTGCACTTCTCTGCATGGAGGCTGCTGAAATCTGTGCCCATAAAAGCAGAGAGTAAATTCTTCTGAGGAAAGCCTATTTTTAACAAGTCCTGAACCTAATTGAACTTAATCATTTTTCAGTCGTTGACACTTGAAATTATGAGTCATTGGGCTATATATGGAACTGAGGGCTAGAGCAGCCTTTTAAATATCATATAGATGGTAGATATCAGCTTCCAGAAGAACTTCTCAGGTTTGGAGCTGTGTTTTCACTCAGAATTGTGATAAAGCATGGGTCTCTAGAGACAGCCCTGGGTTCAAATCCTGAATCCCCCACTTACTGCAAAAGTCACTCTATTTTCTCAAGCCTCAGTTTCCTCATCTGTATTGAAAACAATCTTTTTTTTTTTTTTTTGGCTGCAATGCATGGCATGTGGGACCTTAGTTCCCTGACCAAGGATTGAACCCGTGCCCCCGGCAGTGGAAGCATGGAGTCCTAACCACTGGACTACCAGGGAATTCCCTCTTCATCTGTAAAATGAGGCTGGCAACACTTGTCCCAAAACATTTTGTGTGAATCATCAAGGCCTGACATGAAGCTGCTTATGATCATTATTTATTCTACTTTTCATTAATATTCATGTTTTCTTGCAGAAATATCAATGTGTTTGATTTTCACATGTTGCCCAAATCCCATTAGTAAAATATAATGTCCCCCTAACTTCCCTCATGGTTACAACATGGCTGCCAGCAACATCAGGGGCAACATGCTTACTTGTGCACCATATCACCTTTCTGAAACCAAAAACACAGTAACTTCTAAAACACATCTTGTCCCAAGAGTTTAGGTATAAGAGAATGGAGAACTTAGTAAGACTGAGCTACTATTCACTCAAGGGGTTGGAGGTAAGGTGGAAATCACAGGCATCAAAATTACCCTAGAAAACCAGTACCCCTAATCATTTCCCTTCAGTAATGTGGCTGCTTCTTGAGTTTAGCCCCAGAGGAAGTGGTTGGCTTATGTTTCAGGGCCATTTGTATGAAAAAATGTCTATCTTTAAACCATCAAATGCGGTTAGGCCAGTGAAAAATGCTCATGCCAGGAGTCACAGGTGACCTGGGTCAGACTGGGGTGCCCATGTCAAGCTCACAGAGCGTGGGGTGGGTGCTCCTAAAGAAAACTGATGGACAGATTCCTCTGCACCCGTGGTTATTTGTCTCAAGTTCTTTCTTTTTTTGCAGAGCAGAAGGATCTGAGTTCTGGACTTCTCTGGTGGTGCAGTGGTTAAGAACCTGGCTGCCAATGCAGGGGACACGGGTTCGAGGCCAGGTCCGGGAAGATCCCACATGCCACGGAAAACTAAGCCCGTGAGCCACAGCTACTGACCCTGCGCTCTACAGCCCATGAGCCACAACTACTGAGACCACGTGCCACAACTACTGAAGCCCATGCACCACAACTACTGAAGCCCGTGTACCTACAGCCTGTGCTCCACAGCAAGAGAAGCCACCGCAATGAGAAGCCCACGCACCACAACGAAAGTAGCCCCCGCTCGCCACAACTAGAGAAAGCCGGCGGGCAGCAACAAAGACCCAAGCAGCCACAGCCAAAAATATATAAATTTATTTAAAAAAAAAAAAAGAAGAGAGATCTGGATTCCTTTGTAGTGTATGTACCCAGCAGGGTTGCTGTAAGTACGGGTAAGTACGGGTGAGATGGGGAGTAGGGAGACAGTGAGAGGACTTGCGGGTGAATGAGAGGAGATGGAATGGTGATTGAATGGCAGTGTGAGTGGCCGAGTCAGGGAAAGAGAGCGGTAATTGAGTTAAGAAGTTAGTGGCGTGAGGGTTAGTGGCTAGTCTGGTGAGGGGTCGCCGCGGGGGAAGAGGGGTCGTTGAGGAGTCTGTCGTCCTTCCCCGCTCCCCCCCGCCAAAAAAAACAACTTTCCTTTCACCAGCTGCTCTGGTCCTCTCTTAAGGGCCCTGGACCCTCTTAGCACCTTCCAGGGGAAAACGCCCCGTCTGTGCGAGTCACAAAGGCGCCCGTTCCAGGGTTCCGAGAACGCCCGGACGTGAGAATGGGGGTTGGCTCAGCGCAGCCGCACAGCAATCAGTCCTCCCGGCGCCGTCGGACACGCAGCTGCAGTGGCCGTTGGACACGAGGTGGGAGGTGTCCTGCAGGGCGTCCCTGGTAAGTTTCGCGGAGAGCGCAGCCGCGCCTGCTGCTCCACAGCTCCCCCTGCTGGGGAAAGCAAAGACGTGGCGGCTGCCCCTCTCCTCTTCAGACGTTTAGCTGCCTCTAAACCTGGAAAATATCTTGGCCCCCATGAATTAAACGTAAATAAATTACAGTGTGTAAAATAACTCCAAGGAAAGTACAACAACCTTCCATTTCCCCCTGTAACGATCCCAATTTTTAAAAATCTGTGGGTGTTTCTGCACCTCTGCTTGATTAGTGCTCCAAGCACATGTTTAAACCATGTTATGCATGCAGCCTTGGCTTCATTTTTTTTACAGGATCCTCCTCTCTCAGACTTGGAATTTATAACCCACATAGTGGCCTGTCCCAGGGGCCCTGCAGAGCCCTTCAGGGGTCAGGATTTTCTTTTAAGTTCAGATTGTTAAAATTCAGCAGCAGAGGAGGATCCAGCCTCCTCTACCCCAGCTAATTAAATATTAGACAATAAAGTCTTCTCCCACCTGGGAGGAGACTTTATTCATTTAAATAGCATTTGCTAAGAGCTTATCATGTGCCCAGGACTACAGATACTGTAGTGGTAGACTGAGGTCCGGGGAGCAGGAGGCATGTTTGTGATGCTCCCTGACCTGGAGCTCTAGATTTCTTAGCACTTTCCAGCGCACACAGATGGGCAGCTTTGAGATTCCTCACAGGAACCGCATACTCAAATTCCTGCTGGCTCCAGGCAGTTACAGGAAATGTGGGAATTGGGGGGAGGAGGAGTTAGGCAATGGGGAGGAATGGAGCCTGCAGCCAGGAGTGTGAGTGCATGACCCATATTCACATCTTAAAACACTGCCTGCTAAAAAGAACTGAAGGCAGGTTGAATTTGCCCTGTGGGCCTCAAGTTTGAGACCCCTGACTAAGAGGGTGGTGTGCCAGGGCCCAGGACACCCTGCAGGTGCTCTCTGAAGGCCCAGCTGTGAGAATGGGGGTCGATCTGTTCCCAGGGAACAGAGTGGGTCCAGCCCACAGAGCACAGAAAGGGAAAAACTTGTGTTGGTGTCTGGAAGCTGTAGAAAAGCCGGTATCCCAGGGGGAGCCTGGTTGTGGGTGTGTGTATGTATCAGCGAAAAGGTAGGAGTTGATGGAGCCTCCAGCTCCTGGGGAAAAACACACAACACAACCAGTTAACTCAAGGGCGAGATAAACTGACACTTGAAAATCCTGATTCACAGACAAGTTACATTCATCAAACACCTGTCATGTGCTAGGCACTGCGCTAAGAGCTTTATATACATTATTTTATGCTGAGTGTGGGGGTGAGCATCCCCATTCTATAGATGAGGAGACTGAGGATCAGAGAGAGAAATCACATTGTCAGTGAATTTCAAGTATACTTTATTTAGTCATGCTTTTAGAAGGGTGCATTACAGATCCACTTAGGATCAAAAGAACCCTTAAACATAGAAAAGCTCCTGCACCATATGAAATCGGAGCTGCACAAAATTCTAGAATTGAAAGAGGTCCTAAAGTGAGTATTCTTTGCCCAAACCTTATCAGTCTAATAAATCCTGCCATAGCCTCTACCCGTACCTTGAGGGCTCTTCCAGAAATAATCAAGCTATGGAACCATAGTCTTTATTCCACTTCCCTGCCTGTGGGAATTTTCCAGCATTAGATATTTTCCTTCAAATATGATTTACCAAAAATCAGTTAGTCCTCAAACCCTCTAGAAAACCTCTAGGACATATTAGGGAAACGCCAGAGGTCTTACAGTCTCAGCCACTATATTCTTATCACCCAGCAGATTGAGAATCATTTTCAAGATAGTGGATCATGTAGGGCAGGAATGATCTAGGCTGCAATGAACAAGATACTTGATAAGGGTGCCTTAAACAATAGTGACACTTAGTTATTTCACTTAACGAGAAGCCTAGGGTAGGCGGTTCCAAGGATGGGGCAGTGGCAAAGTGTCAGTGAGGCCCTAAATTTCCCCCCATATTTCTTTGTTCTCTTTAGTGTGACAGTGATATTTCTCCTCCTGGCCACAGGATGGTTGCTCCAGCACCAACCATTGTAACCTTCACAATAATTTCCAAAAGCAAAAGAGAGGGGAACATGGACAAGCTCTTTTTATCACAAAGGAATAGGAATAGACATCTCCTTACGTCTCATTGGCTAGATCTGAGTCACATGTTCATCTTTCAACCAATCATTGACAAAGGGAAATGGGTTACTATGATTAGTGGGAACCAATCATGATTCATCCTCTGGAACTGGGCAGATTGAGGAGGGACAAGCTCAGAGTCCTGTTAGGAAAGAAGAAGTCAGAGTGTTCTTAGAGTCATACTAGTTGCTGTAGCAAAGATGCCCCCTCATTTCATTGGCTTAACACAACAGAAATTAATTTTTCTTTTCTGTAACAGTCCAATGAGGATTTTGTGGTTGGCAGGTGACTTCTTCCACAAGCTGATTTAAGAGACCTGTCTTGTGGCTCTGCCCATCTATGGCTGCGCCTAACATAGATGTCAGATTGGGAAGAGAGGATGAAAATGTCACATCCACTTCTTAAAAAGTCATGGTCTGGAAGTGACACACCTCTCTGCTCACATCCCATGGGTGAGAATTCGTAGCTCTGCCTGGATTCAGGAGGAACTGGGAAGTGTAACCCCTGGCCAGGCAACTACCTTAGCAACAACCCTTCGTGAAGGAGAAGTGACTGTTGGAAGGCGATTAACTCGTCTCTTACAGGCTGATCTTCTTACATCCCTGCTTTTAAGGAACATCTTGGCTTTTCCAGACCTCTTGGCCAGTCACTTCCCAGTGGTTACTGCTGCCTACACTAGACCACACATCAGTCTCTGAACATTCCTTTTATTCACTTGCTTCTCAGCCTTTGCCCAGGCAGTTCTCTTTACCCCAAATTCCTTCCCCACTTTTCTTCTCTGCATGGTGAACTCCTATTAATCCTTCAAAACCCAAATTGAAAATCATCTCCTTTTTGCAGCCTTTTCCACTATTTTGCCCTGGGCGGGGTTCATACCACCTTGAAGGTTAACTTATCCCTGAATTCCCTACAATGTTTAGCACATAGTAGGGGCTTAGTTTTTATGCTAAAGAGATCTAGGTACTTCAGGCATGAGAACTCATTTGGTTGCAAGCGACAGAAAACTCATCTCACATTGCTTTAGGAGAATATGTTGGTTCATGTAATTGGACATGACCCAGAGGTATCTTCAGGCTTGGCTATATCCAGGGGCTCAGATGATTCCCCTACGGTTCAATTTCTCTTGATTTTGTCTTCTGTCCTCAGTGATAGCTTTATTCTCAGGCTCCCTGAAGAGGCAAGATGGCTGCCAGCCACTCCCAACCTCATTCACATAGGTTAAAGTGCAGCAGGAAACAGAGTTTCTCTCTTCCTGTGTGTGCAAGCTTAAATTCCACTATTCACTCTGCTTGGACTAAGCAAGGTCATGTGCCCATTCCTGAACTGATCACTCAGGCCAGGGGGCTGGAATTATGCAGATTGGCCAGGGATCTGGCACTCTGATTGACCCATCCAGAGTCATAGGTTGCAATACAGAAGTTGATGGAGTGGGGTCAACCTCAGGGGAGCAAAAAATGACCAGGAGTAAGGGAGGGAGTGGCTTCCCACTGGAAATTCCAGGTATTGCTACCAGGAGACAGAGGAATGCTGGATGCCCCGTAAGCCCACGTAATTTTTTTTTTTTTTGTGGTACGCGGGCCTCTCACTGTTGTGGCCTCTCCCGTTGCAGAGCACAGGCTCCGGACGCGCAGGCTCAGCGGCCATGGCTCACGGGCCCAGCCGCTCTGTGGCATGTGGGATCTTTCCAGACCGGGGCACGAACCCGTGTCCCCTGCATCGGCAGGCGGACTCTCAACCACTGTGCCACCAGGGAAGCCCACACATAAATATTTTTTATGCTGAACCTTCATCCTATGAAAAGACCCATATCGCACCACATCGTAACAGCCACTGTTTACTGAGGACTTACCTTGTGCCAGGCTTAGTGCCTTACATGCTGAACAACCTGTGAAGTGGCTTCTAGAATTTCTCCTATTTTCCAGATGAGGAAACCAAGGCCCAGAGAACTGAAATGACTTGCTCAAACTTAACAAGTGGCCAAGGAGGAATTTTTGCTGAGATCTGATGGTTGACACAGCAATGCTTTAAACCACTGCACTGTAGGACCCCTCAGTGGGTGGCAAAGCTAGAATTTTCTTGTTTAAGAATCTAGCTCCTAGGGGCGGGAGAGGGGGGTAAAAAAAAAAAAAAAAAAAAAAAAAAAAAAGAATCTAGCTCCTAAAGCCTGGGAGTTGGGGTGCAGTGGATCTTACAGCCCCATAGGGCTCAGAGGGTTAGCATTGTCGCCTTCTTTGAATACCTAATGTCTCTCAGTACTACTGGCTTCTGCTTTAAAAGCGGGGGGGAGTGTCCCCACAGCTGAAGCTGGGCGAATTTCGATGTAACCCCATCAGAGGAGACACTACCCTGATGCCATCTTGCCCCTCTTCTTTGGGAACACAAGGAGCAAGAGGGTAACAGACATGCCAGAACCATCTGCCTGGCTCCTAATAATAAATCATGAGAGGAACAGGTTTCAGGCAAACATTGCTTTAAAAAAAAAAAGCCACTTCTCACACCCGGGCAGCCATCTGCCGTGTCCTCCTCGTGTGCCAAGCTGTGGGAGGAGGAAGGTCTGCGGGGGGTGGGGAAGGGAGAGGGTGCTGCCGGGTCCTGCACCACCAGCAGGAGTGGCTCACAAGTTCTCTTCCTTTCGCCACTGTGGACAGGTATCGCAGAGAGAGAAAGGAGCACTTGCTAGCTTTGACCTCCCTGGATACAATGTCTGAGCAGAGCGAAAGCACAATTCCTTCAAGATGCTGACGGTGGGTAACAGTAGCTCCTACATACAGAGGGCTTACTATGGGGTCAGGCATTGTGCGGTCCTCTGTACACGTATTAACTCATCTAATCCTGACAACAAATCTATGTGTGCCCATTTTATAGATGAGAGACTGGAGACTCAGAGATGTTAAGTGACTCATCCAAGGTCACACAGCAAGGCCACCTCTTCAGTATGCAATAATGAGGTCCAGCTTCCTCTCCACCCTGGCAACCCAGGGTGGGTTTTCCATGTAACACCTAAGCAGTTGACATTACCCAAGGGTGGTCTTCCTACTCCAGCCCTGCCCCAAGCACTCTTCTTGCCCTCCATCCTTAAGCTGAAATGTGGGCTTTTCTAGTCACCTAACCTGTTGCTTAACACTCACCCTGTGTCACTCAAAAGAAGCACAGAAGAAAAGACCCTGAAAATTCCCAGGAACCTTCGGAGAAGACCAAAGAGCAGCTGGCCGAGGCAGAGCTTCCGAAGCTGAGGCAGCAGTTCCGGAAGATGGTGGACAGTCGGAAGTCCTTTAACTTCTGCTCCCAGCAGAAGATCACAAACCAGCAGTAAGTGATGCTCAGAGTTCTGTACTGAGTGAACTTGGAGAAAATTTTGGGTTTGGTTTCATGGGGCTTGCCTTCTGATGGGGTCTGGGGCAGGGACCCACTTGGGATAGCTTCAGTGGGGAGAGGAGATTTATTCTCAGAGTTCAGGGTGTCTCAGGGACTCCAAGGGGAGCAGCGCACCCATGTCTCAGGGAAGGACCCAAACAAGAAAGTGATTCTGGTTCCTGTTTCTTTCAACACATGGGTTTTGTTCTTTCCTCTCTGAATCTCAGCCGTGGCTGGTGGGAGATGGCTGCCTCCAATTCTTGAGCGACCAAAGGCCACACAGAGAGACTGTTCTTAGTCAATTCCAATCCCAAAATTCCCAGGAGAGGGAGAATCTGATTGGCTTAGCTTGGGTCTGGTGTCTACTTCTGGCCCAATCAGCTGTGGCCTGGGGGGGCTGAGCCATAGGACAAAAAATAGCTATGGGTATCCCCAGCGGTTCTAGCAGTAAAGGTGGGGAGTTCCCAGAGAAAGGGAAATCACCAGTCGGTGGATACCCCAAAGGACGTTTCCTGCTTGTGCGTTATTATGGGATCTGCAGGCCTGAATATTTGAAATTGAGTTGCCCTAGAAATTATGGTGTGTATAGTTTCTTTGGGCAACAGAAAGGTGTTCCCTGAGGTTGAATAAACAGACATTAAACAAACATTCTTAGATTCCGTCCAAAGAAATGTGATTCCTTAACCACATTCATAATGTTTATACAGGCAGTAACTGCCTATTGTTAGAAAGAAAATTTTACTGTTAGATGATGTGTGAAGTTCAGAGGATAGGGAAAAGGGGTTCTTTAGATTTTCCATGGATTGGTTCACTCAGAGCCACTGCTAGTCCATGTGGGATCATTACGTGAATTAGAAAAAGGCACCCTTTCTCAAAGACCCTTTACTGCCATCTGCTGGAAACATTATCATTATGTAGGGATTTTGTTAAAACAAGACAAAGTGTCTCGCAGAAAAGTGGAGTAAATCAACAAATCAATGATATGTTTTCAAGCAGATGGTGCTCCCTTGGGCTGTGCAGTCCACAACCTGCACATCTGTGCTGGTGACCCTGATTCACAGCCTACCCTTGGTGGGCATCAGGAAATGCCTACTTCTTGATGTGGCTTCAGTTTTTCTTGAATCTTACTTACCCTTCTGCATCTCACTCTACCCCGATCCATTTGATCTGGTTTCACTATGGTGGAACTGAAGGGGAGGAGAGTGGAAGAGAACTGGGGTGAGGTGAGTGAGGTGCTTAGGGCGTAATATTTAAGGAGGTGCTTTTCCCCAGTGCAGACCCTGCACCTATACCACCCTGAAAATGAAGACCTCCTTAAATTTTGGGGCACCTCACTCCCCTCACTGCAGTCCCAGCCCTGCCTAAAGACGGACAAACCTTCCTTTTGCTTTTCCGACCTCATTGCACCCCCGAAAACCTAACTCTGACTTACTATCCGGCTCTCTCTCTCTCTTTTCTCTGCACCTTAGCAAAGACCCCTCCCAAGAGGGGCTTAGGGGGAGAAAAGTCCCAAGGGCCAGGTTTAGAAGACAAGATGCTCTAGAACTGGGCATGCACTCCAGTGGTTGTTAGCAACACGTGGCTATTTACATTTGCAATTTATTAAAATAAATAAAATTAGAAATTCAGTTCTTCAGTTGCACCAGCCACGTTTCAAGTGCTCAATAGCCACACGTGCCTGATGGATGCTGTCGGACAGCGCAGCTAGAGAACGTTTGCATCACTGCAGAATGGTCTACTGGACAGCGCTGCTTTAGAACATCAGTCAGCAAACGGTGGCCAATGGGCCAAGTCTGAGTGGCTGCCTGTTTTTGTAAATAAAGTTTTATTGGCACACAGCCACGCCTCTTCATTTTTGTGTTGTCTAAGATTGCTTTGTTGAGTAGTTACAACAGAGACCCTCTGGCCTGCAAAACCTAAAGTATTTACTCTTTGGCCCTTTATAGAAAAAGCTTTGCAGACCCCGCCCTTGAACATTCTTTGCTGTTCTAGAGTGGCGCTTCCAAAACTTTAAAGTGCGTACAGGTCACTTGAGGATCTTGTTACAAAGCAGATTCTGATTCAGTAGGTCCTGGATTGAGACCTGAGCTGCTGCATTTCTCCAAGCTTCCAAAGGGCATTGAGGCAGCTAGTCTGCAAACCGCACTGAGCAGCAGGAATAGGCTGCCCAGACTTTGCCAGAAACTTGGCCTCTGTACCATTTCCTGTTGCTCAGTTGCCGTGCAGTCGCCTGAGTCTTCTTTTCTCTTTTAGAAATCCCTGGTTGCTCACGTCCCCGACACCCTCTCTTCTCCAGAGCAGACAGAGGAAGAGAAGGAGACTCATGTCAGCCAATTTCATAAATCAGTAGCCCCTGAGTAGAAAAGTTGGTGGGGGTTAGAGGTTCCTGTGCAGTCTGTGTTGACACACAATTGAAAGATCCTGCCTCATGGGTTTGCCTCTTATTACCAGAGATAACTGGCTGTAAAGCCGGAAAAGAAAGTCTGCAAAATCAGATGTCAGTGAACTTGGGGGCTCTCACCATGACTAGGTAATGGGTTTTGACAGGCACAGCCGCAAATTGTTCTGAGGAGTAAAAAAAAAAAATGCCGCTCAGAGAAGGGCGGAGCAGTAGAAGTTGCAGTGAACTGGGTCAAAGGACATCTGAGTTCTGGACCTGGGTTGGAGACCTTGGGTGAGTCTCTTCCACTTGCTGGGGTGGGAAGTACCCCTCTGAGTCTCCTTTCAGGACCAAGGGGCCTGGAGTGTCTGATCCAGGCAAACTCAGGGGTTCAGGGTTAATTACATGCTGCTTTCCCAACAGCAAGGAAATCAAGACCCTGCCGGAGGAGCAGGATGAGATCACCCTGCTTTTGAATCTCATCAAGTCCTCCAGGAACTTGGATCTGAATGAGAAAAACTACATGGAGCTGTGTTCCCTGCTGCAAACCAAGGAGGACTACGAGGCCCTGATTAAATCGATGAAAGTGCTGTTGGCTGAACTGGATGAGAAGGTGTGGTCTTTCTCTTAAAGGGTTAACCAGAACACCGAGCAAGGGGAAGGAGTGCAGGAGGTGTACTCCCCACCATACCCCCACCGTTGGCTTTTCTAAACGTGACTGTGGTCACTGTCTCCACCACCATTGTAACCCCTGATCTCTCAGCTCTATTGATCCATTTCCTCACTGTGGTCTCCACTGCCTCCCCATTACAGTAAGACTAAATGCCCCAATCCTTACTGTATCAGTCAGGAGAGGTTAGGTTATGCTGCAGTAACAAAATTCCCTCTCCCCAACTCAGTGGTTTAGAACAACAAAGGTTTCTTTCCCATTCATGGTTTATGTCTATTGTGGATTGGCTAGGGGCTCTTATATCCTCTCATCCTGGGGCCAGGCTAATGGGATAGCCCCCATCTTGAACATTGCCAGGTACTGTGGTAGAAAAAAGTGAGTCCTGAGGGTCTCACACTGGCAGTTGAATGCTCCAGTGACATGTGTCACTTCTGCTCATGACTCATTGGCTCAAGATAGTCTACCAAACCCGTAGTTTGGTAGACTATCTTGACCCAAAATAGTCAACTCTACCCATTCACAAAAGGGCCTAAGAAGTGCAACCCTCATGGATCCAGAAAGCAAAGAGCTAGAGACATTTGCTATACAGTGTTAATCCCTTACTATCGTTTGAAAGACCCTGCCTATCCCTCTAGGCTCATCCCATGTCATTTCTTCCTTAACTCTTCACACTCCAGCTGCAAAAGACTTCTTTCTTTCTTTCAAATAATGCTGAGCCTTTTCTCACCTCAAGGCCTTTGCACATGCTCCCCACACTGCCTTAACCTAGTTGCTTATCTTTATGTCTCAGCCTGAAGGTGACTTTCTCAGGGAGGCCTTCTCTATGCCCTCTCTCCGGTTTAAAGTATATGCCCCTGGTGTTAGTTTCTTGGCCAGGAACAAATAGCATACTCTGTAGGGTACTCGGACGAGTAGGGCGTTCTGGAACCTGGAGTAAATACCTCAACCTCTCTTTCTTCTCACCTCTGACCCCAACTACAAGGAAGCCATTGTGGATCCTTCCCGGTTAGCTTCCTGGGGCACAGAGCAGGGTGGAGAGTAGATCTTGGGGGGCAAATAGAAGATCCCAGCGCACGCCCTATCCTCTTTCATGTCACCCCATGGCACCTCCTTCACAGTACCTTTCACGGTGGTAATTATGCCTTAATATGGGTGTTGTCTAATGTCTCCCTAACCTGTCACCTGCGTGAGTCTGTTTTGTTCCCTACTGTACCCCCTGTTCCTATCCCAGTGTCCAGCACCTAGCAGGTCCTCAATAAATATTTACTGACTGAATGAATCTGGAAATCTCATTACACCTTTCCTCTGCTTCAAATTCTTCAGTAATTTCCAACTCTTGCTGTGATAAGGGCCCAAGTTCTTGGTGTAATTTGCCGGCTCTGCTGCCTCAGCCCCTCCTGCCTCTTCCACCTTCTCTCCTGCCTCCTTCTCCTCTGTGCTCCATCCACACTGGCTGCCTTCATGGATCCACAGTGCTGTCTCTCACCTCCAGACCTTTGCACATGCTGTTCCCCCTGCCTGGAGTGATGTTCCCCATCCTCTCTGCTTGGGGGAGTCTTATTCATCCTTTGCATCTCAGCTCAAATGCTGTTTCTGCAAGATAGTTGTCCCCTCATCTTTCTCTGCTACATGCCCCTACTGTGTGTGTGCAAATTACCATCTATCTCCCCTCTCCTAGGGCTCATCATGCTTCCTGGCTTGTTTCCAGTCCTAGATTGTAGGTTCCCTGAGGGCAGGGACCACTCTGTCTTGGTTACCATCATACCTCTGTTGTCTGGCACCAAGCAGGGGCTTAATAAAACTGATGAATGAGTGAATGAATGAATGAGTGAACAAACATATGAATGTATGAGGAAGGAGGCAATAAAAGTGAAGAAGAAAAATGGGGATGTGGATTCTCAGAAACATTAGAAAAGGCAACCTAGTTTTGGAATCCTCCAAAGAGTACGGCACTCACTGCCCAACACAAAAACCCACTTGGTCTAATTCCATCTCAGCACAGGCAGCTCCCAGAATCCCCTCCTGCTGTGTCCACCACACAATGCCCAGAGCTTTGTCCTTTCAAGGGGTCACTGGAGGTGAGGATATCACTGGGCCCTGCTTAGCCTCACAAAATAATTAATAAGCTGATGCCTTCCTGCTGAGCATCTAGTGTAGGCAACGTATTTCCCCATCAGCCACAGCCTTGGCTAATGTCTCCCATTGGGCTGAAGCCTAATTACTTTCAGCATCACAAAAGCAGCGTCTGACATAAAGGTGCCAAAGGGAATACAGCTCTGAATTTAATCACAAGAGCTGATGCCACAGCTTCCTTTGGCAAGGAGGTGGAGCCCTAGGACTCTGGGGGTCAACTCAGGCTAGGGCAGGCATCCTTTCAGAGCATGTGATGCCACACCTAATATATGGTGGAAGATGCTGCTCTCCCATATATCATTTGTTTTATTTCATAAGAGAGCTGGAGGGGGTTTGTGTTGAGGATGCTGCCTTGTGCATAGAACAGGAGAGGAGAACAGAGTAGAATAGGAACCTGACTTGACTTGAATCTGACTTTGTCAGTACTGATGAAATAATTTGTTTTTGCTGTGAGGGAGCTTGCGGAGGGGGGGGGGGGGGGGAGTGTGTGTGTGTGTGTGTGTGTGTTTGCGTGTGTGTTCCAGCTAACGTCCAAAGCCTGGCTAATATCAATCATAAACAGCATTACAGCATTCATATACCTTACCAGTTTTGTGAGACCCAGTGGTTCCCTTGGTGCCTGATCTTTTGCTTGAGAATGTGTTGGGCTGCAAGTATTGATAATAGAATTCTTGACTGGAAGCAACTGGGAGAACAGAGGTTTGTTTTTCTCACTTAATATGATGTCTGACTAGAAATAGGCCATCCCAGGGATGGTTTAGCAGCTCTACAATGATGGGTTCTTCTTTTTCTCTATGCCTCTCTTGACCAGCCTTCCCCTCATGGTCACAAGATGGCTGCCAAAGCTTAGCTAGTATAATGTCTCATATAATTGCATTCAAAAATAGGAAGAAAGGATGGGAAGTTTTTGTACATGATATTCTCTTCTTATGAGAGGGAGAATATTTTACAAAATTCCTCCAGCAGATTTTCTCTGATTGGCCAGGGCTAGGGTATATGCCCCATTCCTTGGCCAATCACGAGCAAAGGTAAATGGAATTTCTGTAATTGCTTTGGGGTAGACCAGGGGCAGCAGATTACAGTGCATGCACCAAGTCTGGTCTGTTTGTTTATGGCCCTCCAGCAAAGAATGGTTTTTACATCTTAAATGTTTACTTTTTAAATGGTTATGTGAGTACCTACATACTAATCTCTTCATCCTTGAAGCCTAAAATATTTACTATTTAGCCCTTTAAGATAAAGTTTCCCAACCCCTAGTTGAGACCAATGATGATTTATCCCTTGGGTTTGGGGGCAGAGCCCACCTTCCCTAATTAGATTACTGGCAATAAGAAAATGTTTTTATCTCATATAACAGGAAGTATAAAGATAATGCAAGCTTCAGGGTTGGTTGATTCAGCAGCTCAATTAGGTTATCAAGGTATTTGTCTTTGTCCTTTGGGGGCAAGAGAGCAGCAGCAGTTCCAGGGACCACATCCAGATGGAACAATACCGTCAGGAGAAGACAGACCATCTCTTCCTATGACTCTCTTAGGAATGAGGAAACTTTTTCCAGATGCTTCCCTACCAGACAGCCAGAGGCTCCAACTGGTTTAGTCTTGCCCATCCCTGAATAAATAAATCATAAGAAGAGTGATTAGAGTTACCATGCTTGGCCTGGATCAGTCTTCTGGGGTGGGATGGGTATTCTTTCCCAGAACACCCATGACGGGTTAACCACCCACCATGTCTACCACAGTACAGTTCTGGCTGTTGTCACCTCTGCCAGCCTCCTGGTTCTGGAACATTCTTCTGTCTTCCGTTAAGCATCTCTTGCTGCCTAAAAACCATCTTTCATCACTTTTCTGTGGGTCTTCCATGACCCTAAATGTATGAGTAGACCAGTGGCCTTCAGAACAGGCTGAGCCTGACAACATGAAGGCTTTGGCCTAACATGTTAAAAATCAGGAGATTTCATGTAAAAATTCAGATATCTGGCTTCTCTTTTAAAAAAAACTGGAAGATCTGGCAATATTGGGCCTGAATTTCCTTGAAGCAACTGTAACTACATAGTGTTGTGGGTGACACTGCCATTCTTTATGTTTTCCTCTCTAACAGATCCCTGACTTTATCCAGTGTGAGCATGCACCCAGCTAAAAAGCTACATTTCCCATTTTCCCTTGCACCTAAAGGTAGACAATGAAATGTAAGGGGACATCTGTTAGGGGTGTCTGGGAAAGTTTTGCTTTCCAGGCATAGGTCGTACCCTTCATCCATATTGCTTCCTCTACTTTCCTCCCTGGAACATAACTGTGTGAAGGCTGGTGCAATGGCAGCCATCTTTTGAGGGAGAAGCCAGTTGCTTCTCCTTGAGTTGCTGAACTTAAGCCAGCAGTGTATTATGAGAGAAAGATAAACCATAATTTGTTTAAACCACTGTTAGTTGGGCTTTCTGTAACTTGTAGTTGCATATGTTCCTAATTGATACAAGCTGCTGCCCCTGAAGGAAGGCTGCTGAGATCTGTGCCCATAAAGGCAGAGACAGTAAATTCTTGTGAGGAAAGCATATGTTTTTAAAAATGCTTCACTTTATTTTATTTTTTATTTTTTGGCCACACCGCACGGCTTGTGGGATCTTAGTTCTTCCACCAGGGATTGAACCCGGGCCCTCAGCAGTGAAAGGGAGGAGTCCTAACCACTGACCACCAGGGAATTCCCAAGGAAAGCATGTTTTTAGCAAGACCTGAACCTAATTGAACTTAATCATTTTTAGTTGTTGGCACTTGAAATTATGAGTCACTCAACGGCCAATGCCCCTTTTTAACAGCAAATATTTGGTAATACCTCCCTTACAATCCTGAAGTGAAATTCATAGATGATATAATCCTTTATCCTTCTTCTTTTAAATCAATATGATGCCATAACTATAATGCAAAGAAAAAATAAAGGAAAGCTACTTATACTAAAATTATATGTATTTCGATATGTGCATGTTTTGGCCTGACTTATCGAGACCGGGGCCAGCAAATTGCTCCGCAGAGGCCCTGATAGTAAATATTTTGGCTTTGTGGGCCACACTACTCCACTCTGCCTTCATAGTATGAAAGCAGCCATAGACAATGCAAAGAATGGGCATGGCTGTGTGCCAATAAAACTTTATTTATGAAAACAGGCAGTGGGGGGCTTCCCTGGTGGTCCATTGGGTAAGACTCTGCGCTCCCAATGCAGGGGGCCCGGGTTCGATCCCTGGTTGGGGAACTAGATCCTGCATGCATGCCACACCTAAGAGTCTACATGCTATAGCTAAAAAAAAAAAAAGGATCTTGCATGCCGCAATGAAGATCCCACGTGCTGCGAGTAAGACCCAGTGCAACCAACATAAATAAATAAATATTAAAAAACAAACAAAAAACAGGCAGTGGGGCAGATTTGGCCCAGGGCCTTAGTTTGCAGACCGCTGGTCTAAAAGATATAGTCAGAGGCCAGTATTATTGATATGCAGAATCACTGAAGATTCCACACTGCAGACTGATTTGGGCTTGTTGTATCCACAACTCAAAGATGATGATCCAGGTTGTGCTGGTGTCATGATTTCCAAAATGGTGGCCAACTCTTGGTAAAGTTCCAAACAAATCAACGAACATTCTTTTAATTTATACAGTGACTACATTCCTGGATAATTAAGTGTCTATTAAAACCTAATGAAAAATAGTGTGTGTGTATATGTAAAAGACAGTTTGATTCTAGGTACAGAAAATTATAGAGAGGTTCTTCACCTGCCTAATATCCAGAGGGGCACTGGAAAGTCAAAAGGGGTGGAGGACAATTCTTGGATGTTTGGTGCTGTCTTACATGTTGCAGGGTATGTGACATCTCATGACTTGCCATTAAGTGCCACTAGCATCCTCATCATTGCAAGAGCAAAAAACAAAACAAAACAAAACAAAAAACAAAGGTTACAGAAAGCTTCTTGGGGGAATAATGCCATTTCTGCTGGAAACCGTGGCTTTAGGGCCAGGTGAAATTTTCGCCCACAGGTAAGTGAAATTTACATGCACGGGTGAGAGTAAAAACCCTAAGTTGCCTCATTTTGCCCCAAACTGGCTAAGGTTAAGTTGAGTTGAGCATACACCCAAGAGAGAATTAAAATTCCATTCATGGGAAAAGAAAGAACATTGCAGTTTTTGTTTTACCACACTTGAGTTAGTGAACTGTCACATTTGTACCCATACAGATGTTAACACAGCTGGGTTTTCTCTCTCTCTCTCTTTCTCTTTTTCTTTTCAGATCATTCAGATGGAAAAAATATATATATAAACCAAAGACAGATCTTCTCAAAAATACAGGAGGCCTATAACCCCCAGAAACTGCAAAAACGGATCCACGTTTTGGAAACCCGTTTGCATCTCGTACGTAAGGTGTTCTCTGGGGGAATTCCCTGGTGGTCCAGTGGTTAGGACTCCATGCTTCCACTGTAGAGGGCACGGATTCTATCCCTGGTCGGGGAACTAAGATCCCACGTGCTGCAACGTGACCAAAAAACAAACAAACAAAAAATACTCTGCAAACAACTCTGCCTCCCTTTGCTAAGAGGGAAGAATGATGTCTGTGAAGCCATTAGCAGAACATACTCATCTCACTGGTTGAGTCGGGATAAGGTGAACGATGGTGTGCACACAGGCCAGGCAGCACTCCAACCATTGTTCTGTGGGCCTGGGGTGGGAGGTGAGGGGAAGACCCTTCAACCCTCTGGCTGCCTTCTGGAAGCTTGTCTCATGCCCCAGGAGTGAGCCTTATTTTGAAGCAGAGCCCTCCTTGCAGGTCACTGTACACTTTGACAAGATGCTGACCACCAATGCGAAGCTCTGGAAGGAGATTGAGGACCTACGGTATGAGAAGGCTGCTTATGACAACATCTATGAGCAGATTCATTGGCGCTTGTTGATGCAGAAGAAAACAATGAATATGGCCATCGAGCAGTCTGTGCAGGCCTATGAGCAGAGGTGGGCTGGGGGAGAGACCCTGGGGGCAAAGATGTCTCAGCCCCCTGCTGAGCTTCCTACTCTGGTCCACCTGTACCCACTGTGCTTATGTGTTGAGGAACCTGAAATCATCATCATAATAACTCTGAGTGCTGATTGTGTGTCGGCCAAGCATGATGCTAGATGCTCTGGGTAGTATTTCAACCTTCACAACAGCCCTAGGAGTTATTATCCCCATTTTACAGACCAGAAAATGGAGGCTTAGAGATGCCAAAATACTTACCTGAGATCCAAATAAATGGCAGATGTGGTGGAGTTGCGATTCAAACCCCTATGCTGTACCATCTCCCCCAGGTGTCCCTGCCTCTAGTCCTAGGGGTCCCTCTCAGTCTGGGCTGTCTCCTGGCTTCACACCTAGAGGGGCAAAAGGCATGCAGTTTAGTGGTGAAGAGTGCAGATTTTGGAGTCAGATCTGGGTTTGAAGCCTGGCTCCATCACTACTACATTGTTGGAGGACCCCTTCAGGTGGTAGTGAGGATTAAATAATATGTGTATATGAGCGAGTGGCTGGGACATAGTACTTGACAAGTGGTGATGATGATGGTACTAGTGATAATGGTGATGTGTGATGATGCTGATGGTGATGATACTGATGGTGGTGGTGATGGTGATGGTGGTGGTGGTGGTGATGGTGGTGGTGGTGGTGATGGTGGTGGTGGTGGTGATGGTGGTGAAGATCATGATGACAGTGGTGATGGTGGTAGTGATGATGATGATGATAGAAAATCATTTCCTGAGGGTGGTCTAGAGCTGTCAACTGCTGTCATTCAGGTGAGGAAAGTTGTTCCTCTACTCCCAGAAACCTCCATGATTAAAAGGAGTGATGGTCATTGACCAGGCAGGAAGTCTGTCTGGACTGGTAGGGAGAGGGGAGGAGAAGGAAGGCGCCTCCGGACACTCAGACTCTGTCGTGCCCCCCTCGCCCAGGCTGGAAGCCATGGCTCGAATGGCTGTCATGAAGGACCGCCAGCAGAAGGACATCTCTCAGTACAACCTGGAGATCCGAGAGTTGGAGCGTCTCTATGATCATGAAACCAAGCTCACATCCTTCCTACTCATCAAGCTGAATGATCGAGTTTGAGGAGCAGTCCAAAAAGGAAGAAGGTAACGCTTTCCAGGTGTCCTCTTTTCTCTCTCTCTCTCTCTCTCTCTCTCAACTGAAGGTACCCGAGTCTCCTTGTAGTAGGTTTGCCAAATTTAGCAAATAAAAATACAAGATGCTGTTAAATTTAAATTTCACATAAACAATGAATAAAATTTTAGTCTCATGTAGTATTTGAGACATACTTATACTCAAAAATTATTTGTGGTTTATCTACAATTGGGACATATTTATACTTTTAAAAATATATCATTTGTGTCGGGACTACCCTGGTGGTCCCATGGTTAAGACCCTGTGCTTCCACTGCAGGGGGCAGGGGTTCGATCCCTGGTTGGGAAACTAAGATCCTGCGTGCTGTGCAGTGTGGCCAAAGGAAAAAAATATATTGTTTGTCTGAGATTCAAATTTAACTGGATGCCTTGGGTTTTATCTGCCACCCATAACCTGTAGGATGTGTCCTCACCCTGTGGCTCTCCTTCCATTGTTTAGAGGAGGAACTTGTGTGTCAGAGGTCCCCAAGACCACCCCCGGGCGGGTTATTCTCAAAGAGGACTCACAAGACTCAGCAAACATGGCTATGATGTAGGGACACAAAGAAAAATCAGCAAAGAGAAAAGGTGCGTGGGGCGAAGTCCAGAGGAAACCAGGCACAAGCTTCCAGGATCTTCTCCCAGTGGAGCCACACTGGGACTGGGAATTAAGTCATGCTTAATTCCTCCAGCATCTAATTGTGACAACACATATGAAGAGTCGTCTGCTTGGGGAGCTCATTAGAGACTTGGTGCCCAAGATTCTTACTGGATGCTGGTCACGTAGGCACCCTCTCCCCAGCACATACCAAAATTCCAGCTTCCCAGCAGGAAGGCAGGTGTTCGGCATAAAGCACACTGTCCTTACAGTCTGGTCTCAGGAGGCACACTTACCGTTTAGGAAAGTTTTATATCAGTGTAGGGAGCTGTTCACCATTTAAGTTCCCAGATGAAGGCCAAGGGCCAACCTTGCAAGCAGGCCTTTCTAAGGAGAGCAGTCTCAGGTCTGCTATGTTAACTCTCTCCTCAACAGATTGAAGGGAGAGCCCCCTGTGCAGCTGCATTTGTTTTTTTTCTTTCAGCCCCTTCTGTCCCTTCCTACCTTATTTGCAACTGTATGGCTGGAAGTGTTTTTCTGAGAAATCCCATCTCTCACTCTCTAACATTACAAAAACCACCTTTTGGACCTTCTGTCCATCCATCCATCCATCCATGCATCCTTCCATCCTCCATCTATCCATCCATCCATCCACCCATCCATCTTCCATCCTTTATCCATACATCCTTCCATCCTCCATCCACCCACCCATCCATTTACTGAGCCACTGGCTTATGCCAGCTTCCATTCTCTATACTTGGCATGCATGGCTTCCATTTAGCCTTCACAACATCTCCAAGAGGCAGACATTATTATTAACACCCCCAGTTGACATATGAGGGCACTGCAGCTGAGAGAGGATACATGGATATAGCCAAGGTCCTCTGCAATGTAAGTAACAGATCCAGGACCCCATCCCAAGTGTGTCTGCCCCCCAAAGCCTGAGGTCCTACTACTATCCTCTTCTCTCTCCTAATCCACTGAGCAGCCTCAAGATTCCACTAGGCATCCAAGACCCGAACTGTGCAGTCAATAGGAGTTCTCCCATTCACTGCCACTCCAGTTGACTTGTGCGTCCATCCTTCCTCTTCTCACTGCCTCAGCCTTGTCATCTTTCTCATCACATCTCCTCTAGCAGCTTCTGCTGGGTCTCCCAGCCTCCAGGCTCCTCCTGTTCCTGTGACACGCAGGGGTAAGTTCTTCATGATCAGTTGACTCCTTCCTTCATCCATCCAACCATTGCATTCTTGGTCTTCCAACAAATTTTAATGATCACCTATCCTGAAACAGGCACCATGTTGGGGACCAGAGACAGAGCAGTGATCAAGACAGTGTTAGTCCTTGATGTCACGGAGCTTATGTTTTAGATATGGAGACACACAAAAAAACAAGCAAATAGACAAATACAAACACTTCAGGTTGTGATAGAACCTTTGAAGGAAGAAAACAAGGGATTGAGATGGAAAAGTAACAGGGAGACCTCTCTTGGATAGGATGGACAAGGAGGGGCTGTTCAGACTGTGATCTAAAGGATGAAAAGAATCCAGTTGTGCAAGGGTAAGGAATCCAGGCAGAGACAAAGGCCCAGAGGCAGGAACATGTTAACTGGAGTGTAGACGCAAAGCTGAAGAAACAGGCAGACCACTTCTGCAGGACTGACCATGTGCCAGGAAGTAGGCTACATGTTGGGAGACGGTGGGGAGTAAGACAGAGGTCCTGTCCTTCTGGAGCTGAACTTCTGTCAGGGGAGATGACAAATTGGCAAATGCAAAAGTTAATCTGATCTCTCGGGAACCCATGAGCATGATGAAGAAAACAAAACAGGATAATTGACAGAGAGTAACAAGGGGCTGCTTTATCTAGGGTGGTCAGGGTGGGCCTCTTGGAGGAGGTGCTGTTTGGGCAGAGACTTGAATGATAGGAGAGAACCAGCCACATGGAAGACTGGGAGAAGCACATCCCAGGAAGAAAGAATTGCAGGTGTAAAGGCCCTGAGGTGGGAGTGAGGTAGGCATATTTCTAGAACAGAGAGGAGGCCAGTGTGGCTGGAGTGAGTTGATGCCAACAGGAGAGTGGTAGGAGATGAAATTGGAGGGGTGAGGAGGAGCCAGACCACACAGGCCCTTATAGGCTGCACAGGGAGCTCACGCTGATTCTAAGTGTGGTGGGAAGCTATCAGAAGATTTAGGCAGACTAGTGACTGAGTCTGATAGTGACCAGGCACTGAGGGTTAGAGGGGATCAGATCTTAAATGATGCCAAGAAACTTCAGCTTCATCCCAGGGACAGTAGGGAGCCACAAATGAAAAGGGGTCACGTGGCCAGATGTGCCTAGGAAGACCTAGAAAGATCCTTCCGATCGCCATGTGGAGGCCAAATCAGAGAGACAAGGCTGAATTCAGGAGAGGTGGGGCTATTGCAGGCATCAGGCTGGGGAGCAAGGCTTGGAGAACTTGCTTTGTTCTAATGCCTTGAATCTGCCAAGCTCTGAGACTGCTTAAGGCCCTCTGCCAAGAGGGCTTCCCCGGCCTTCATCCTGCTCACATCACCTCCTTCCCTGGCCACGCAGCTACCCCATCACAGCACCTACTACATCGCCTCCATTGCCTGGGCCACAATGGTAATTATCGGATTTCTTTTTCTGTTTACTTGGCTATCTCTTTTTCTTTTCTCTTTGTGGCTGATTCCTCCACTAAAAGCTCTGTGGGGCAGTGATTTTGTAGCTATGGAGCCCAGCACAGTGTCTGGAACATAGTAGACAATCAATTAGGTATTCGTGAAGTGGCTAAGGAGGGAAGCTCCCACTCCATCTCATGGGAAAGTCTAGCCCCCTCCCCAGGGCACAATGATAATGCTATGGAGCACATCCCTCCACTGGGCACTACTCTGAGCGGCTTCCCTTTCAGACTCATGGTTGCCAGTTCTTCCTTTTCTAGCTCTCAAGGCAAAGAAGCATGGGAAGAAGAACAAGGGTGAGAGTTTTGAGAGCTATGAGGTGGCTCACCTCCGGCTGCTGAAGCTGACAAAGAATGGCAGCCTGAATCAGCTCATCGAGGAGTTTCTGGCCAAGGAGGAGAAGAATTTTGCTCAGTTCATGTATGTCACAGAGCTCAACAATGACATCAAGATGATGCACAAGAAGACTGAGAGAATCCAGGTCAGGGCACCTCTTCTTTCCCAGGCCAGGGGCCCGCCTGCTCCCACAGCAGCCTTCCCCAAAGTGGGTTCCTTGGAACACTCCTTGAGATACTCTGCAGAAAAAAGGGCTTCAAGTCAAAAAAGTTTAGGAAATACTATATCCCCCCAGTGTTCTCCCCCCTACATTTTAACCTTCCTGAAATTGGTATTTGTCTTCCAGTTGATACATACACTTAATGTGTTCATGTCCCCTCACCTCCAATAAGTGACATTTAAAATCCATGGTATGTCTTATAATCCAGAGTTCAGTAAACTATAGCCACAGCCAGATATGCCCTTTGGCCTGTTTTTGTACAGTCCATGAGCCAAGAATGGTTTCACATTTTTAAAGGGTTGTAAGGAAACAAAGTATGCAAGACAGACCATATGTGGGCTGCAAAGCCCAAAATATCAACAATCTGGCCCTTTGCCTTAAAAGCTGGCTGACCCCTGTTAATCAACAGCTTCACAGAATTGAGGAGAGATGGTAAACTAATCTTGGAGAGAGTTGATGTATATGAGCATAATAAAGGCTCTGACAAATCCTACAGTAAAGAAACTATTTACCTTGTTAAATCCATAATTTCCCAAACTTAATTGGCTCCCTGGACTACTTACTCCGCAGAACACACATAACCAGCCTTTGGAACTGTCTGCACAGGAGAGAGTCTAAACTCCTTAGTGTGACACTCCAGTCCCTTCAAAATTTGGCTTCAACCTGCCCCTGCATGCTCAGCTCCCATCATGACCCCCAAGGCACTCTCATCAGCTGCCAGTCCCAGCTTCCCCCTGCATTTCCCTCCTCTGAGGCTTTCCTCATGCTATTCCCCGCCCCTCCCACTTTTCTTCTGATGCAGTACCGCTCATTAGTCCTGACAGATGTCACCTCCTCTGGGAATTCATTACTCTTTCCTCTGAGGTCCCTGTGCTCAGGGGAGACTGAGGGGAGCCCTTCCTTTTGCAATGTCACTGTTGCCTGAATGTGGGGCCATGTGCAAGTAGATATGCCTGTGGGAATATGTAATTCAGAAAAATATAAGGAAAAAGTACAGGTCACCAAAATATCACCACTCAGAGATACTGCCAATAAATATTTTGGTGACATTGCTTTACGCAGGCAGTGTGCACTTAAGCATGTGTCCATGCGCGCGCACACACACACATACATACACACACTCCCCTAGATGCCCACTTATAGTACTGGGTGTATACTAGATAGTTTGTGCTGTTTAATAAACTTTTTTCTTCAACAATTCATCATAGATACTGCCCAACATCTTCTATGTTCTTTTCAGTGGCTTCTGAAGACCCTAGATGCTCTGTGGTAGTATCACAAAATTCTTCTTAAAAGAACAGATTCCCCAGGCCCTATCCCATACCTACAAACCTAGATTCTCTGAGAATAAGCCAGGAATCTGCATTTAAACCATATATTTTTTAAAAATTTATTAATTAATTTATTTTTGGCTGCATTGGGTCTTCGTTGAGGTGCGCGGGCTTCTCATTGCGGTGGCTTCTCTTGTTGCAGAGCACGGGCTCTAGGCACGCGGGCTTCAGTAGTTGTGGCACGTGGGCTCAGTAGTTTTGGCTCACGGGCTCCAGAGCTCAGGCTCAGCACTTTCAGTGCATGGGCCTAGCTGCTCCGTGGCATGTGGGATCTTCCGGGACCAGGGCTCAAACCTGTGTCCCCTGCATTGGCAGGAAGACTCCCAGCCACTGTGCCACCAGGGAAGCCCTAAACCATATTTTAATTTGAGATCCTTTCCCCCCAACAATGTAAATGTACCATCGTTTACTTAACCGATCCCCCAACCGGTAGACATGTAGGTTGTCCCTAACGGAGATTACAGATAATAGCACAAGGGACAGCCTTGAGTGGCCACCTTGCCCACATGTCCTATTGTTTCCATGGGACAGACTCCTAGAGATGGTATTGCCCCATCAAAAGGTGCTTGCTGGGCTTCCCTGGTGGCGCAGTGGTTGAGAGTCCGCCTGCCGATGCAGGGGTCACGGGTTCATGCCCCGGTCCGGGAGGATCCCACATGCTGTGGAGCGGCTGGGCCCGTGAGCCATGGCCGCTGAGCCTGCACGTCCGGAGGAGCCTGTGCTCTGCAACGGGAGAGGCCACAACAGTGAGAGGCCCACGTACCGCAAAAAAAAAAAAAAGGGTGCTTGCCTTTTACATTTGGACACACTGTTCTAGCCCAGGAGTTCTCAAATCTAGTCCCTGGATCAGCAGCATCTCCTGGGAACTTGAGAGAAATGCACATTCGTGGGCCTCACACAGACATACTGAATCAGAACCTCTGGTGTGGGGCCCGGATATCTGTGTTTTCACAAACCCCCAGGTGATTCTGATTCATGCTAGAGCTTGAGAACCCCTGCTCTGGAGCTGCCCGTCCATTACCATAACCATCAGCTACATGGGGCGACTTAAGTTTAAATCAATTTAAATTAAATTAAAAAATGAGTTCCTCAGTGGGACTAGCCACATTGCAAGTGCTCTGTGCCCATGTGTGGCTAGTGGCTGCGGTGCTGGACGGCATAGATAGAACATTGCCACCATTGCAGCAAATCCTACTGATTATACACAATTCTCCAGAAAGGATGAACCACCCACCTGCTCATGCCTACATCCTCCTTTTAATTCAGAAACATCAGAAAGAACCTCCATGGACATAAGAGGGGTCCAGGGGTTCTGGGGCTACTTGAAATGGATAATTTAAATCCTCACCAACGCCTCGAGGCATTGGCTTATTTTTAGGTATGTTGGGCAGGGGAGCACTTGCTTTTCCTTATCGTCTGGTTCTCTCCTGAGCAGAATGAGGTTATCCGCTCGCAGTCCCAGCAGAAATCATCACATGAGGACAACCGCTAAATCCTGAGACAGCTGGAGGTAAGACCAGGGTGGGGAGGGAGGGATGCAGGAGTCTCCATTGTCTGTCAGGTGACCTGTCGGTTGGTTCTCAGGAGGAGGAAGATGTCTGCCCCATGACTATCTACTGGCCTGGGTCATGTCTTGACATGTCCCGACCTTTTGTTACAGGCAGCCTCTGCTACAGATCTTGCTGCAGAATATTGTCCCTGAGGCTCTCTTTGTCTATTTTAAAGACTCTCCCACTTCAGGGAGCCTATCTCAGGCCCTTGTGCCTATAATTTCATCCCAGGCTGGTAAATTCCAGACGGATCTCTGCCTCAGTCTTTTATTCTCTCTCCCCCTTGTCCTGGCTGTGGCCTGTTCTCAATCAATAATAGTAATTACAAACATTTCCTGAGCCATTACTACATACTAGGCACTGGGCTAAGTGCTTTGCTTGCATTATCTCATTTAATCCTCACAACAGCTCTATGAGGTAGGTGATATGATCTGTTTTACAGATGAGGAAACTGAGGTTCAGGGAAGTAACTGCCAACATCCTGGAGCTGGGATACTGCATGAGCTTTGCATTGTATTCAGCTGCTAATAATAGGGACCCAAAATAACAGTGGCCTAAGCAATAGAAGTTTATTTACTTTGTTAAAACATAAATCTGGAGATAAACACTTCAGGGCTGGTCATTATGTCATCAGTAACCCAGGCTTCTCCTTTCAGTTTTTCCATCTTTAGTGTGTGGCTTACATTCTCAAGGATGCCTCATGGTTGTATTATGGCTGCCAATGGCCCACCCATCACATACACATTCCAAGCAGAAAGAAAGTAGGGAAGGAAAAAAAGGCCTTGCTAATTGAGTTAGTCAGCTTAAAAGTTTTTTCCCTGAATTCTCAGCCAGTGACTTCTGTATCTATGTCTCACTGGCCATCCCTATTGCAAAGGAGGGTTGGAGATATAACTTTTAGCAGGCACATTGTCACCCCAAATACAATCAGCATTTTGCTATTAAGGTATAAGGGGAGAATGGATAGCAAATGTCTGGCGAAGATATGAACCAGAGAGTTTGACTGCAAAGCCCTGTTCTAATCCAGTAGTTCCTGGCCCAGGAACTACAATCCTTGGTCATTTCCCTTCCTTTCTCTGTGGCTTATTTCTACTCTTGGCATGCAGGTGGCAGAAAGGGTTGGCCATCCCATTCTCTCATGCACCACTGGAGGGCAGCAAAGCACCTCTCAGGCTCAGCAACCTCTCCCACGACTCGGGAATGGGGAATGTAGACTTGCAGGCAGGGCCCAAGTTCAAGGAGACTCTCCTTAAGTTGGACACATGCTTGGCGTCCCACATCCTTGGCTTTGAGTCATCCAGTGTCCAAATGCTTCCTTGGGGTTGGGACTTGTGCTGTTCTGCCTCTTGGGGTTTTGAAGGCCTAAAGGGGGACACAGTTTGGGAAGGCTGACCAGGCAACCCTAAGCATCTCCCCCTGAAGACCTCTGCCTGAAGTCCTCCAGCAGCTCTTTGTTCCTTTGGCTTTAGTAGGAACTCCTGGAACCTCTTTTCAAATGCAAATACTCTAAGCAAGAGAATTTGTCTTAATAGCAATGGGCTCACTTAGAAACCACTTTTCTTACCCCCCTGCTAAAGATCGCTTCCATCTCTTCTACTCTTGGAACCTTTCCACTTAACTTCCATTTCATCCTCCCCTCTGGGAGAAGTGGTGAGACCAGTCCTTTAATGGGAGGGTTTTGCATAAGAGTTAAGCAACCAGGCTCCGGGAACAAACGCTTAGGTATGACTCCCAGAAGAGTCGCTTCCTGGCTGTGTGACTTTGAGAAAGTGACTTAACCTCTTTGAGGCTCCGTGTCTCACCTGTAAAGTGGAGATAAAAATTGTACTCACTTTGTAGGGCCGTGAAGATTGAATAAGATACTGCAATGTACACGCTTGGCACAGTGCAGGGCAGAGAGCTATAAACATAGCTATCATTGTTGTTGTTGTTTATCCTGTAAGTCAATAAAACCTCAAATCACCATCATCTTATTACCAAATAATTGTCCAGATAAAGAGTTGTGCCCATGGTCAGGTATTAGACAACTCAATACAGAGGAGCTAAACACAAGTTCACTTTTCTTCTCTGACCTCAATATTCCTCATCTGAAAACTGGGGCAGTTGTGAGGATAAGTTAAGATGATGTGTGTAATATGCCTGGAACATTTTAGGTGCTGGACATGTGTTGTCACTGTCACATCAGGCTTTAAAAAATGTTTTTAATCATGTGATCTTTTTTTTTTTTTTGGCTATGCCGCGCAGCTTGTAGGATCTTAGTTCCGTGACCAGGGATCGAACTCGTGCCCTCTGCAGTGGAAGCACAGAGTCCTAACCACTGGACTGCCAGGGAATTCTCAACCATGTGATCTTTTAATGCACCTTTAGAATGAGGGGGGGCTCTTGCTGTCATATGAGGAAATGCAGCCCTGGGAACTGAATATTCCAGTGTTTGGGATGGAGGAAGCTGCCTGGTGTGGTGGTTGAGAGACAGTTCAAACCATGGCTTCCCTCTCCTGGCTGTATTCCTTAGAGCCTCAGTTTCCTCACCTGGAAAATGGGGGTGTGAATAGGGCCCTTTGGGATCTTTATTTGGAATGGTCCGTACGGAGCTGGTGGGAACAAGGCTGGTCCTTCCAGGGCCCAGTTCACCTTTGCAAGCTGAGAACTCAGAGGGACAGGCAGGAAGCCACTGAAGCACTCATCCCAGAGCAGCGATTCTCAGTTTGGGCTGCAAGTCAGAATCACCTCGGAGGCTTTAAAATTCCTGATGCCTAGGCTGCATCCCAGACCAAGATGTCTAAATCTCTGAGGCTGGAGTTTGGGCAGCAAATGTTTAAACACTCCCACGTGATACCAATGTGAAGCCAAAATTGTGGTCCAGTGGACTCACAGAGGTTCTCAAATTTTATCATGCATCAGGATCACCTGCATTAAATACAGATTGCCAGGCCCACCCCCAGAGCCTCTGATTCATTCCGTCTGGACTGGATCCCAGGAATCTGCATTTCTAACAAGTTCCCTGGTGAAACTGATGCTGCTTGTCCTGGAACCCCACTTTGAGAACCACTGTGCTCTAATGTGATTTAAACTGAGTGGTGAAATTGGTTTGTTGGATTGCAACCAGCATTTAAAAATAACAAGAGGGCTTCCCTGGTGGTGCAGTGGTTGAGAGTCTGCCTGCTGATGCGGGGGGCACGGGTTCGTGCCCCGGTCCTGGAGGATCCCACGTGCCGTGGAGTGGCTGGGCCTGTGGGCCATGGCCGCTGGGCCTGTGCATCCGGAGCCTGTGCTCCGCAGGGGGAGAGGCCACAGCGGTGAGAGGCCCGCGTACCGCAAAAAAAAGAACAAAAAACAAGATAGAATAGAACAGAACAGAATGGAAAATACTAGAACACACAATAAGAATATGATTTGTGAATCTATAATTTCATTTGATTAGATAAATATATAAAAATACACACACGTATATAAGTATTGGGCTGCAATGTAAAATATATTCCTTCCTGTGGGCCATTTTTTAAAAATGAGTCACCAGCTTTTTAAAAATACTGTAATCCAGTACACATGTAGACACACATACACATACGTAAGTAAACAAAACTTACATTAAACAATAACTACCCTCACTACCTGCAATGCATGTTAGTATTTTCTCTTCATTTCTTTTCTGATCATTTTATTTCATTTTTTAAAAAAATGTGGGTTGAGGCCAATTTATTGATTAAATTGATCTCACACCCCTTTAGAAGTTTGCAAACTTGCACTTTGGAGATCCTGGCTTCAGAGGGTCCTAAATCCTCATCGCCAGCAAAAGCTTTCATGTGAGGGCTGAGCCCAGGGTGGTGACCTGGCTGACCTGGATGGGAATTGGGGTCTGCCACAGGAGAAACTAAAGAAGACCATGGAGCAGGCAGATATGTATGAGAACAACTACAAGGAGATCAACAAGACCTTGGAGTATCTCAAGAACTTGGTTGAGAATCTGTTTAAGAAGATAAATTGTGATGCCACCAAGATCCTGGTACAGTTAGGGGAGACAGGGAAAATCACTGATACCAACCTCCCACAGTACTTTGGTGAGTCGAGCTGGGGTAGCAACCATTTCCAGAGGTTTCTATGACCAGACCCAAGGACTTGTTCTTTTGGAGGTAGTGAGCCTGGTGGTGAAGCATATGGGCACTAAAGCCAGCTTGGCTGGGTTCAAATCTTGGTTCTACTCTTACTAGCTGTGTGACTTTGGGCAACTTTCTGAACCTCTCTGTGCTTTAGTTTTTTCATCCAAAAAAATATTGGGAGGATTAAATAAATGAGTAGTTCTTAGAGAATTAGTACATGATCATCTCAATAGATGCAGAAGGAAGTATTTGACATAATTCAACATCCATTCATGATAAAAACTCTCAACAAACTAGAACTAGAAGGAAACTTTCTTACCTGATAAAGGGCATCTACAAAAACACCTACAGCTAACCTCATACTTAATGGTGAAAAAACTGAATGTTTTTCTTCTAAGATCAGGAACAAGGCAAAGATGTTTGCTCTCGCAACTCCTATTCAATATTGTGTTGGTGGTCCTCGATAAGGAAATAAGGCGATAAAAAGTAATGAAAGGCATTTAGATTGGAAAAGAAGAAATAAAGGCTCAGAGCAGTGCCTGGCATGTAACAAATGCCTATTAACTATAACACACATTTCTAGGCATAGGCCTTGAACTCAGGATAGAGAGGGAGGATGCATCGACAGAGATCATGACAATTTAGAATGAATGGCTTCCACTACTCTTAGAATAAAATGTAAGGCTCTTAATACAATCTGTTTTTGAGAGGTTCCCAAGACACCTCCCTCCCACCAGTTTCAGTGATTCACTAGGAGGGCTCCTGGATTCAGCATATAGTCATATTCATGGCCCTGATTTATTATAGCAAAAGGATACAAAGCAAAATCAGCAAAGGAAAAAGGGGCTTGGGATGAAGTCTGGAGGAAACCAGGAGCAAGCTTCCAAGGTTCCTCTTCCAGTGGGTTCACACAGAATGAGCTTAATTCCTCCAGCAATGAGTTGTGACAACACAAGTGAAATGTTGTCAACCAGAGAAGCTCACTGGATACTCATTGCCCAGGGTTTGGATTGGGGGGGTGCTCATCATATAGGCACCTCCAGCATGACACATACCCAAATTCCAGACTCCCAGAAAGAATAGTGAGTATTCAGCATAAATCACATTTTTTATACCACAGTTTAAGCATGATGAGCCACTCTTTTAACAGTTAATGGTAGTGGGGACCTTCCTGAAATTCAAATTCCCTGATGCTATCCAAGGGCCAATCTGGTAAGCAGCCCTTTCTAAGAGCAGTCAGGCTTTGCTGCGTTAACTCTTTCTTACCCACAGCCTATCAGGTTCTTTATAGCCTGGCCCCTACTTACATTTTTCATCATCTCTTGTCCTGCTCTCCCTCCTTTCTTACCACATTCAGCCACAGTGCTCTCCTCTCTGTATTTTCTTTTTTTTTTGTTTGTGGTACGCGGGCCTCTCCCTGTTGTGGCCTCTCCCATTGCGGAGCACAGGCTCTGGATGCACAGGCTTAGCGGCCATGGCTCATGGGCCCAGCTGCTCCGTGGCATATGGGATCCTCCCGGACCGGGGCACGAACCCATGTCCCCTGCATCGGCAGGCGGACTCTCAACCACTGCGCCACCAGGGAAGCCCCTCCTCTCTGTATTTTCAAATCCCTCCCCCAACTCATCCCCGCCACAGGGCCTTTGCATGGGTGGTTCCTGGGATACTCATCCCATGCCCAGTTCCTCCGCATTCTCAGATCTCAGTTTAAATGCCCTCCCTCCAACAAGGCCTCCCTCTGCTGCCCCATATGAAGCTGGTCCTCCCCTACCCACTATTATTCACTCTTACAGCAGTCCTATTATTTAATACTCACCCAGTTTGTCTCTATGTACAGGTAATTCTCATTATCTGAATCTATGAGGTTCTTGAGATCCAATAGCAAGGTTCAGATGCAAATCTTTTTGGTTCCTGACTTTCAGAGAGAATAGAAACGGTATGGGTTGTGTGAGTTTTTTTCAAAAAAATTGTCCAGATCCAGTAGTTACTGAATTCAGATAATAGGCATCTGGATTGTGAGGGATACGTGTATTTATTTGCTGAACTTGCCTTTCTCTCCGTCTCCCCATTCATACTGAAGCTTATGAGCTTCATCAGGACAGGGACTGCATCTCTGTTATTGTTTATCATCATTTTGTTTTTCTTCCATGCATTGTAGCACCATGCCTGGCATGATAGGCATCCAATAATAATTTGTGGAATGAATGAAGAAATGAATGAATGAATTATTCTGGTGACTCCATGAGGCTATGAAACACGGTGGGAAGGGCAGCTCCCTCAAACTCAGAGACAGCACTGAGGAAAAAACCATAGTTTAAGGCAGAGCTTGCCCAGGGCTCCCAATTTTTAGTGTAACCCAGTGTTCCTCAATCTTCTTTTCATTATTGTCCCCTAAGGAGCCTTTTTATTTTTTTATTTAATTAGAAATTAAAAAAAAAATAAATTTATTTATTTATTTTTGGCTGTGTTGGGTCTTTGTTGCTGCACGCGGGCTTTCTCTAGTTGTGGAGAACAGGGGCTACTCTTCGCTGTAGTGCGCGGGCTTCTTATTGCTGTGGCTTCTCTTGTTGCAGAGCACTGGCTCTAGGTGTGTGGGTGTCAGTAGTTGCAGTGTGTGGGCTCAGTAGTTGTGGCTCGCGGGCTCTAGAGTTCAGGCTCAGTAGTTGTGCCGTATGGACTTAGTTGCTCTGAGGCATGTGGGATCTTCCCGGACCAGGGCTCGAACCTGTGTCCCCTGCCTTGGCAGGAGGATTCTCAACCACTGTGCCACCAGGGAAGCCCTAAGGAGCCTTTTTAGACATTCTTTTCCCAACTGCTCCGCCTTGTGGAATTTTAATACAGTTCATATACCATATAACTGTTTACGTCTTGTATGTATATCTGTACTTTATATATTAAAGAGTCAGATTATTTTTGCTTCTCAAGAACCAAATTGTGCCCTCTAGGGAACGTGTGATGTAACCCAAGAGAAAGCCTTGTCTTTATAGGAGCTCATGACCTGCTCCACTTCCTGTTGCTACCATTCATCTCCAGCAGGGGGCGCAACCTCTAGCCCCCCACCCCCGGGACTCCCGTCTCCCAGCAGCCCTCTTGGTTCTGTTTATTTTTTTCCAGCCATCATTGAAAAGAAGACCAACGACCTGCTGCTGTTAGAATCCTACAAGCGGATCATGGAAATGGAAGTGGCGGAGATGGACGTCCCACCACCCTTCATCAACCCCTTCTGGGGTGGCTCTGCCCTCCTCAAGCCTGCAGAACCCATCAAGGTCATCCCCCCAGTGCTCGGGGCTGACCCCTTTAGTGACAGGTTGGATGAAGGTGAGCTCTTTCTTCCCGGGCTTCTCTTTCTACTGCACAATGACTCAGCCACAGATTCTGAAGTTTAGTTATCCTGCGTACTTTAAAAAAATTGCAACAACTTTGTGACCATTTGATGAACCTTAAAATGTGTAAAATTTCCGGGTTGTCAAGTTATGGGCACAGGAGATTCCCTGATCCCGGCTCCCACCTTCACCCTATGCTCTTGAGACTCGCTCCTCCATCTGTGACCTCCTTTCCGCAGCCCCATCCACATCCCCCAACCCCGTGGTTGAAGCGCCCAAGACGGTTCACGCCAGAGCTGAACTGTGGCCCTGCGGGCGCCTGCACATTGATCTTTGCTTTTGGAGGCTGAAGCTCATGATACTCCCCCTTGTGGGGGTCTGCCCCTCTCTCCGAAGGTGGGGATATAATCGGCCCCACATGGTTTTTGGAGGGCAGTTTGGCAACACGTTCGGGAAGCCTGAGAAATGGTTATGTTACTGAGCCAGTTTCAGTTTTTGCGATATGCAGCAAGCCAAACGCTGAGAGTGGAGGGTTGCAGCTGAGAGGGGGGGTTATTCACAAGGCAGCAAAGCGAGGAGATGAGATGGGAGAACAAACGTCCAAAATCCACCTCCCTGAAAGCAAGGGGCTCGGGTATTTATGGAATAAAGAATAAAGAAGCAGGGTGGTCCGAGGCGTGGGGAGTGTGAGGAAAGGCAATTGGAAAACGGTGCGGTAATCGGGGTTCTGTGCCGGTGTAACTAAGCTGTGGGCCTCTGCATGTTCAAGAGGTCATCCAGTGACACTCGCACGTGCCCTGTTAAAGGATTGGTGGTTCCTTCCAGTGTTAACCAGCTCACCTAGAACTAGACATAGCTGAATCCAAGCTCCTGGAAAACAGCTCAGGCAAACACATTGTTTAGGCTAAATGCTGCTTGGAGGACAAGCAAGTCTTTTGTAGCAATAATTAAAACGACCTTGCTTAGTGAACGCAGGTTACAGGTGAAATGGGGTTGACTAATGATTACCCCCGGTTTCAGATACACACGTTGAGTCTGTAATCTCACTTGTGGAGATTGATCCTTCAAAGAAAAACTTATTCGAGGGTTAAAGATGGAAGTAGGAGGGTGATTGAACTGGAAATGACTGAAATGCTCACCCGTTAGAGATTGGTTAAATAAGTTATAGTTCACCCATGCATGCCATGGAATACTATGCAGCCACTAAAAAGAATGCAGTGGGCTGACATGAACTGACATGTATATATGGCATCTAGTGGCCAGGGATGCTGCTAAAAATCGTGCAGTGTACAGGACAGCCCTTCACAACCTGATTTATAATAAAGGGAGGGGGAGAGAGAGAGAAGGAAGGAGGAGGAGGCGGAGGAAGGGAAGGAGGAAGTTATCTTGATGATACATATAAAAATGAAGAGGATATACACTGCTGACTTACAGTGGGTATTTCTGGGTGGTGGTTTGCAGAGAACTTTGCATTTCTAAGTTAATTATGTATTGCTTAGAATTTTCTTTAAAATGACCTTGCATGACTTGAGTAATCAGAGGAAAAAATTTGGTATTTTTAAAAGCTGCCCCTCTTCTGTGAGCAACGTTTCAGTTGTGCAGGTGTGCCAAGGATGGAGGGAGGGGATGGCCAACAGGCACTCGTGCACAGGCACAGGCATACACACACCTCCTGTTTGATTTATTCAAGGCACCTGAGACTTAGCAGGAGTGAAAACGGGCTGATGTCAGCCACCTTAGCACAGCTTCCCTTGGCCCTTTGAGTTCTTAAAGGAGGAGGGTGGCAGGGCACAGCTGTTGAGAACACTGTCCTCACAAGGTCAGGAAAGTACAGATGTTGTCTTATTTCTGTTCAAGGGAATGTTGATAAACATTAGGTTCTCTTAGCCCACTAGCCTCTATGGCTTGTATGTGTGAATTAGAAGAGGCAAGCCCCTCTGGGCAGATTAATTAGGAAAAGGAGCCCCTGATGGGTAGACATGGCTTGGCAATCAAGTGGGGGGCTGGATTGCAGCCCTGTAGAAACAGGTGTCTTTGTGCAATCTACATCCTGAGCAACTGCACGTGGTGACCCTATCTCCTTGATACTAAACCAAACTCATCTTTACATCCTCATCTTGGAGAAAAAAACAGTTATTGTCTGGCCATCCCTGAGCAGTACATCTCTGCCTGTCCTCCCCCTCCCTGGACTTTGAGAATTTTTACACTCCAACCCCCAGCACTATGGAGGGACACCAAACCAGGCTTGGATATCTTTGAACAGGGCAGAGAGGCACTGTCCCTGGGAAGGAAGCCCACCCCCTGCTGTGCTGGGTTTGATTTCCAAACTCCTCACACTAGTCCCATCTTTGGCACAGTGGACCAACCCCTGGACCACAGCAGCCTTCGGCAAATGGTGCTCAGCCACTACACCGCAAGGGAGTCTAGAAACAGGGATTTACACATGGACAGCGTGCCTGAAAAGGGGGACGATCTGAGGCCCAAGAAGAAGTTAACAGTCTGAGGTGGACATGGCCATGTTTGTACCATAACCAGAGAGAGTAAATGTTTTGTTCCGTAACCCCGGTGCCTCTTCACATTCATTACTAAGAGACTGGGGTGCTGGAGCCACCCCAGGATGGGGTAGAGGAGCAGGAGGGTCGAGTTCCAAAGCCAGCAAGGGGACAAGAGTGGTGTGAGGTCACCACAGCTGGGAGCCAAAATACTGATTTCACATCCTGGAACCACATGGGGTGCAGCAGACGCTCATAGGTGGGAACCAGGAGCCTTGGAGGCTGTGTGTGTGTGTGTGTGTGTGTGTGTGTGGTGTGGATGAGTGTGTCACTGTGGAGCTGTGTCCAGAGTGTCTTGCCCAGAAACACAAACTCCACTCGAGCGCTCTGGGCTGGGGCCTCGCCCGGGCCTGGCCGTGTCTCTGTAGGAGCCCCAGGTCACAGGTTCCGGACGTGGGGGATATGGGTTGTTGTAGGGTTTGGATCATGATGGGTCATCATGGCGTGGGGGGCCCCTGAGTCCCTGCCTTCCCAGCTTGCTGTTGGCTTTGAAAGGGACCCCCCTTCCCAGCAAGTGATGTCATTGGAGCTGACCTTGAGCTCCTCCTCTGGGGGCTCTGGTGTTGTTCTTGAACCTTGAAGACTCACTCAAATTCTGACTCCTTCAACCACCTGGACCCCCTCATACCCCCTGGTCGACCCCAGCTGCCGCTCCCACCCCCAGTTTCAGCCCTTTGTTTCCATCACGTCATTCGCTTTGGCTGTGTCCTGGGTTCTTGGGGTTCTCTTGAAAACTTAGAGTGCCCGGCATCCCCTCCCCTTTCTTCCTAAAAGGCATTTGGATTTTCCTTTCGGGAACGGCCCCTCCCATCCTCAGGCCATGTGGTTTGGAAGGGGCTGGTTTCAACCCCAACACAAGAGTTAATTGTGTGACCAAGTTTGCCAGTCAGAGCACTACACCTGTTTCGGGGTTAGTTCAGGTATCCCATAGGCCCTGTTCTGGGATTTGTGTGGAGCTGGGAGAGAGGGAGGTGCCTTCTTTCCACTAGGATTCCTGTGGGGATAGACAAGAGCTAAGAACTGCTGGTGACCATTCTGTCACCACTGGGAGCAGAGCAACATGAAAGAAAGCAGAGCAGTGGAGAGGCCTCCTCAGGTTCTGTTGGTACTGTTTGAGCTCCTGGATGCAGCTGTGCCTGAAGCCCTCAGACTTCTCAGTTATGTGAACTCATTTGTCTCCTAAGTTGGGATTCTTGCAGCCAAAACAGACCTCAGTGTTTCAACAATGATTTTGGTCACTCAAAATCAAGAGTCAACTCACACCTAGGCCTAGTTCCTAGACCCCAGGCAGGGTCAGAAGTCATTATCTATGTATGTCTGTGTCCCTCCCCTAATTTGCCAGGAGAGAAATACAGACAACTTCTACTTTATATGAAATTAGAAATTAACCTCTTACAGTTAATGGATGTGATTTTTTGGCAGTGTGCATGTGAGGCCTCTTCTTCTTAACTTATCCCGGGGCCTAAACACATCTATGGGAGAAGCATTCCAGTGGCATCCTAAAGGAAAGTACACCGGGGAAGCTAGGCTCTACCAGTGCTCGAACTCTTTGAAAGAAAGGTTTGTGGTCCTCTGGTTAGCATTCCAGTAAAATGTGGACTTTCATAGAAATAGTCCTGAGTGGCTGTGAAGGTCTATTTTTTTTTTCCGGCCACGCTGTGCAGCCTGCGGGATCTTAGTTCCCCGACCAAGGATGGAACCCGTGGCCCTGCAGTGGAAGCATGGAGTCTTAACCACTGGACTACCAGGGAAGTCCCTGAAGGTCTACCTTACAGAGTCACTAAGATTCAATAATAATGACAGCAGGGCCATCACTAGCTCATACACCACCTTCATGGGAACTAGCAAAGGGTCTTCCATACTCAAGGACACACCATAAACAAATACACAACCTCCTGTTTATTTGAACATGGCCTCTGGATGGATTTCCATCTGCTGGCTGTGTGGCCACATGGTATCTCTAAGGCACCCAGGCTGCGAAGAAGATGGAGGTAGATAAATGAGGCGGCCACACAGCCAACAGGCCAGGGGCAGGGGTGGTGGCATTACTGGGCAAGGTGAGAAAAGGGCAGGGACGCCCCCCCCATCCACCCACCCAAAGACAATCCCCTCCCTTAGTCCTTCTCTTCTCCATGGGTGATGATGTGCACCAGGTTCTTATAGTCCAAGTTGCCAGTCACATCAGGGGGGAAGGCGGCAAACATCTGGTCGATCTGCAACGAACCAGCAAGACATGCTGAGGACATGGGGAGGGGCAGTGGAGGGGGGAGGGCTGTGTGCAGGGCAGCCCGAGTGGAGAGGCAGCTGGGGGCCTGGAGGACATGGGTTGCGTTGGACATATCCCTCTGTGCCCTCCTGCTTCCTTGCCCTTTGTAGCTCTTCCACAGGTGCCAACCCCAAGGGCCATCCTGCAGGGATGTTCCCGGGAACCAACCTGCGATGGGGAAAGAAGGGATCGCAAACTCAAGTGTGCAAAGGGGCAGGCAGGTTATGTAGGGGAGCAAGGTGGGCCTGGTGGGTACTGTGGCTAAATGGAGACTAGTCCATCTACAGAGGTCACAACTGCTCAGGGCCAGTTAATGTGTCCACATGGGCAAGGAGGTCAGACTCTTTGAGGGAAACTATAAATTAAATTTTTTAGAATGTGCAATTTCTACATTTAAAAAGTATTGGCTAGTTATGTTTTTTTTAATTTGGGGTTAATAATAGATAACATTTATATTGCCCTTATCACATATCAGCACTTTATACATGTGAACTCATTTAATCCTCACAGTGTACTATGAAGTAGATTCTATTATTGTCCCCACTTTACAGATGAGGAAATTGAGGCACAGTGAGGTTAAGGAGCTTGTCCAAAGTCCCAAAGCCTGGTGAGAGTTGAAAGGCAGGCTCTTTCAACTGCTTGAGTTTTGAGGGGGAGATCCAAATAAAATTTTTAGTAAAATGTGAAACTTTATGGAATCAGGCCAGAGAGGCTATAAGGGACTATTTTATTTTATTTTATTTTTTTATTTTTTATTTTTTTGCAGTACGCGGGCCTCTCACTGTTGTGGCCTCTCCCGTTGCGGAGCACAGGCTCCGGATGTGCAGGTTCAGCGGCCATGGCTCACGGGCCCAGCCGCTCCACGGCATGTGGGATCTTCCTGGACCGGGGCACGAACCCGTGTCCCCTGCATCGGCAGGTGGACTCTCAACCACCGTGCTACCAGGGAATCCCGGGACTATTTTAAATAGACTCATTAAGGTTCATTAGTAACGTTGACAAGGCAGTTGCTTGTTTATACAGGGCCTTTGGTGAATTAGCAATAGTGCCCCTTCTTCCAGGCACATTACTGCCACCTGCCAGAAAAAGTCATATATTCTGATTTCTAAAAAATTATAAGACACTTTACTGCCATCTGCTGGAAAACTATTGCAACAAATAAATACTCTGCAGTATATATTATTAAGGGCATCCAGGAGGATTGTTCAGTGTATAACCTACACGACTGTATGTGGTGACCCTGCATGCCACCTTCACTTCATCAGGAAATTGATACTCTCACCAGGTATCCATGCATTATGAGGAAGACAGAACCTGGAGTCAGACAGACCTAGGTTTGAATCCAGGCCCCGGCATTTCTCATTAGTGTTGTCCTTTCAGTCAAAGCAAAGTGACTTTGCTTCCCTGAGCCTCAGTTTCCCCATCTGTAAAATGATGATAATACTAGTCCCTACCTCACAGGGTGATTGACAGAGTGAAATGAGATAAGGGCTTAGTAAACAAGAGCAGATTCTCTCTCAGTGTGGGGTCAGGGGTGTTTTATATAAGAGAGTCTGGAGAGGGTGTCCCCAGAAGGGTGAGGCCAGGAGCTGGGGTGCAGAGAGTGTCCAAAGGGCCCTGTTACCTCCTCCTTGGAAAACCTCTCCGCCTGCGTGGTCAGCATCTCCTGTATGCTGCAGAGAGAGAAAAGCAGGTATTGCAGCCGGCTGTGTGGAGAGGGCTGGGGGGAGAAGCAAGGAACCCCAGGTCTTCCCCCACAGATCCCACTCACTAATCAGCCCTGAGCACCCCTTTGCCTTCAGGGTCAAACACTTTGAACGCGTTGAGAATGGTCTCCTCGGGGTCTGCCCCTGAAACAGAAAACAGGGTTAAAATGTGCCATGGGTGGCTGGGAACCTCTGGTAAGGAGGGGAGGTCCGGTTGCCTCCTGAGCACTGAGCCTTGGCGTTTTGAAAGAGTGGGCTGAGAATCCAGTTCTTTCTTTCTTTCTTTCTTTCTTTCTTTTTGGCTGTGTTGGGTCTTCGTTGCCGTGAGCGGGCTTTCTATAGTTGTGTCGAGCAGGGGCTACTCTTTGTTGCGGTGCACAGGCTTCTCATTGTGGTGGCTTCTCTTGTTGCAGAGCACAGGCTCAGTAGTTGTGGCTTGCGGGCTCTAGAGTGCAGGCTTAGCAGTTGTGGCACATGTGCTTAGTTGCTCCACAGCATGTGTGATCTTCCTGGACCAGGGATCAAACCTGTGTCCCCTGCATTGGCAGGCGGGTTCTTAACCACTGCGCCACCAGGGAAGTCCTGAGAATCCAGTTATTTCTGAGGAAACCCAAGGTCAAGCAGGGATCTAGGCTTAGAAAGACTTGGATTCAAATTCTGACTCCAGCATTTGGTAGCTGTGTGGCTGCAGGCAAGAGACTGTCCGTCTCTGAGCTTCAGTTCCCCATCTGTAGACTGGGATAAGAATAGAAACTATCTCCTAGATGCTATTAAATAAGGTGATGCATAAAATGTGTTTAAAGTGCTTAGCATGAGGTCTGGATCAGGGTAAGCCTTGGAGCACTGTTAACTTCTGTTCTTATTGTTTTTTCTTCCCCCTGACGTTACTCTGCCTTCATGTGCCAACCCCAACATGTTCTCCCAGTGCTTTAATTGATGCCCAAAGATGAAGACACATAAAGACAGACAGACATACACAGATGCACAGAGACACATCTACACAGACATACATGTACACACATAGATGCACAGATATACACATGAACTTACCCTTAAGTTTCTCCCCAAACATCTGTAGGAACACAGTAAAGTTAATTGGACCTGGAGCCTCCTTGAGCATTTCATCAATTTCCTCATTTTTCACATTCACACGCCCTAGGGCAGGAGACACACACTTAGTAACTCCAAGCTGGGACAGAAACAGCTGTCAGGACACTGGCATTTGCCCTTGTAATCCTACTTCAAGGAATCTAGTCTAGAAATAATCAGAGACGGAGTGGATGGGGCCAAAGATTCACGTGAGAAGATGTTCTCAAAAGTGTTATTTATATAAGTCAGACGACTGGAAACAACCCAAAGAGGGTTTAGTTACTTTTTAAAATAGTGCCTTCAGAACCTGGAACAATTTATACAGATGTTTTAATATTTTACTCAATGGGAAATGCTTGTATTATAAATTAGCCCTTGTTACTTGGAGGTGGGAGAGACATCAGAATTACCTGAGGGAACTTTTTCAAATTATACCTGCTATAACCCATACAGCCTTGGAGATTCTGATGTACCTGCTCTAGCCACTGCCACAGGCCATATAGTAAGTACCTTTGTGTAAGTTAGAAAAAGCCGCCCCTTCTTAAGATAGTTTATGTTTTAAATGTAAAAGTCTACAGTGGCTACAAATATGAATAGTACTCTGTATAATTGCTCACTACACAACCTGCACAGCTGTTCATGGCCCTGAGTTCTGGGGTTAGGAGTCGAGGAGCGGTTAGTGGTGGCAGGTTGGACACTTATATTTTGAAACAGCTCCATGTACTCATCCTCATCTTCCTGAGATGTTAAATTTTAAAAGCTGAATCCAAAATAGAATGATTCCAGCTATTAAACACACACGTGCACGCATGCTCACGCACATGCGCGCGTGGGCACGTGCGCGCGCGCACACACACACACACACACATACACACACGAGATGCCTAGAAAAAAACTTAGAGGCTGAGATGTTAACAGTGGAATGTGGCCTAATGGCCAACGTTGTTTCCTCTTTATACTTTTCTGTTTTCCAAGTTTTCTATTGTAAACTGCCATTGCATTCAAATCCACACAAAAATTAATTTGAAAGAAAAATAAGACACATGTGAAGACAAAGACTAAAACACTTCTTTCCTATCCTCTGAAATTTGCCTTAAAGACAAATCTTGGTTGAGCTGTTTCTTTGGAAAATGACAAGCTCTTGACCTTTTTGATGGCCCCACCTCCTGCCCCTCACATGAGTGGGATAAGGAGACCTTCCTGCAGGCGTTGGTGGGGCGACGTACCAAGAGCAGCAAAGGTGTCCCTCAGATCGTTCTTGTCTATGAAGCCATCCCTGTTCTGGTCCATGATGGTGAAGGCCTGTGAAAGGGAGGCGGTTGTCTGGTCAGCCCGAGAGAAATTGGGGGGAGGAGCCCTAGAGGTTATGCCAAGGGCTGGGGGCAGTGGGACTCTGGGGTTTTCAAGGCACATCGAAGGACATTAGATCAAGAATCAAAGATCTGAAACAGTCTAGCAGTTCCTCAAAATGTTAGGCCTAGAGTTACTGTAGGACCCAGCAATTCTACTCTTCGGTGTGTTCCTAAGAGAAATGAGACCATATGTCCACACAGACACCTGTAGGTGAATGTCCACAGCAGCACTATTCACAACAGCCCCAAACTGGAAACAACCCACATGTCCATCAACTGATGAGTGAATAAACAAAATGTGGTCTCTCCCCATGATGGAATATCATTCAGCAATAAAAAGAAGGAAATTCTGACACATGCTACAACATGGATGAACCTTGAGATCTGATGCTGAAAGAAGCCAGACACAAAAGGCCACATAGTATATGACTCCATTTCTATGAAGCTTCCAGAACAGGCAAATCCATAGAGACAGAAAATAGATCCGTGGTTGTCAGGGGCTGGGGGGGCGGGAGAAATGGGGAGTGACTGCTAATGGGTATGAGGTTTCTTTTGGGGGCGATGAAAATGTTCTAAAATTAGACAGTGATGATGGTTGCAAAATTCTGTGACTATATTAAATAACCACTGAATTGTACAGTTTAAAAAGGTGACTACATGGTACGTGAATTATATCTTTATAAAGCTGTTATTGAAAAACAAAACTAAGTTAAAAACTGGAGTCTGTCTCCGCCAGCTCGCAAGCCCGCATTATCTGTAAAACAGAGCCAGTAATCTTTCCCAGCTGGCTCCAGAGAGACTCTAAGAGCTTTGTGAACGCCCAGGTAATTTACAAATGATGTATTATATCTGTGTTTTTTTAGTTCTTTTAGCAACTGGTTCCTGAAAATATTTGCATCCCCAGGTCATACCCCCAGCAGCTGATCTCATTCCAGAGGTTGGGACAGAGTGAGGGAGAAGGGAGGGTGTAGTCTTCTCCATGGAAGGGGACTATTTCAAGTTCAGATATGATATTTCATCCCAGGAATTCCTCTTTCCCTGGCAGCTTATGGGCCACGGCGTTCCTGTGATCTGAATGTTGGTGCGGACAGCATGGACCAGTCTTCATGTCCCATTGGAAGCCCCAAACAGTTTCCCCTTTTATATAAAACAGTGTCCTCTCCAGCATAGCTTTAACATATTTTCCTCTGAAGGGCCAGGTGAGAATGTGGATGACTCAGTGTGAGCCATCAAGACTGCTGGAAAATTAATTCAGTTTATCCTTCTGAGTCTGCGGCAGTGGCTTAATTTTGCCTAATTGGTACTTAGGTTTGCTTACTAAGGCACATGCCCATAGACTGTGATAGGGTTTCAGACCCGGCTAGCATCCAACAACTGAGGACTGTAAAAATTAAAATCTAAGATACTCTCAGACATCTCTCAGATTGACAAAAATAAATTTTGAGACGTTAACGCCCTATGTTGATGAAGATGTGGCGGGAAAGGCACTTTCTCCTCTTGGTGCTGATGGGAGTCAGAATGATCACAGCATTTCTGGAAGGCAACTTGGACCAGTGGTTATACTTGGTTTTAGTTCCTTTTTTAAAAAGTTCCTTCGATCCAGCTGTTCTGCTTTTAGGAATTTACCCCAAGGAAATAACCAGAGATACAAGCAAAGATGTGTTATTTATAATAGTACAACATTCTGTGTATAACATCCAACCATAGGAAGCAGTTTAAATAAATTATGGAAAATGTTGGTGCCGAATTGCTCAAAGAAAAACAGCAGGTACTGATTAGTGTGCTTTGTTTAACAAATGTGTACATATTTTGGGTTGGCCAAAAAGTTCGTTTGTGTTTTTCCATAAGATCTTATGGAAGAAAATGAAAGAACCTTTTGGCCAACGCAATGTATAACAAAAATCACTGGAAGGGTGAATACCAAAATGTTAACTGATTATCTCTGGGTAGTAGAATTGTAGGTCAGGTCTTTTTTTTTTTTTTTTTTTTTGTGGTACGCGGGCCTCTCACTGTTGTGGCCTCTCCCGTTGCGAAGCACAGGCTCCGGACGCACAGGCTCAGCGGCCATGGCTCATGGGCCTAGCCGCTCCGCGGCATGTGGGATCTTCCTGGACCGGGGCACGAACCCTTGTCGCCTGCATCGGCAGGCGGACTCTCAACCACTGCGCCACCAGGGAAGCCCAGTCAGGTCATTTTTATTCTTTGTGCATTTCTGAAATTCTTTCCTACATTTTCAACAAGACACATGCTTTACCTTGATGAGCAGCAACAGTTAATTTCTTTAAGTCATTCACACACACATTCAGACCGAATTTGGGGTTTGGGGGGAAGATAAAGACAACCTAACTGAGAGGTCCTTGCAGGGAGTATGGAACGAGGGAAGGGCTCTTTCTAGCATGTGAGACTCTCCACCCAGGCGAATGATTCCACAGCTGCACCCACCTCCTTAAATTCCTGGATCTGGCTCTGTTCAAACATGGAGAACACGTTGGAATTGGCGCCCTCTGGTCTCTTCTTGGCTTTCTTAGGTGACTAGGGTGTAAAAAAGCATCGATTAAAAAAAGTCAGAGGCTGGGAATTAGAAGACTAGGTCAGGTGTCATCTCTGGGTGAGCCTCAGCTACATATCTGTGAAATGGGGGTATGGTGCCCACACTCATCTCAAAATGGCGATGCTGGAAAGATAAAAGGACATGGAATAAGGTTTCTCAAAAGCACCCCAGTTCTGGTGGATGGTAAAAGACTGTGGATCTTGCAGCAGCTCCTTTGCAAACTAGTGGAGGTAGAGGTCTGTCTCTGAGAATGGAGGCCAGGCTTTCGGATCAGCCCCAGCAGGACCCAGCTGCTTTTGTTTCGATGCATTTCACAAAAAGTTCAGTAATGCACAGAAGGAGAATTGATTGGAGGCGAAAAAGAGCCAGGCTCACTAAACCATGAGGAATGCGAGATGAAATGACACATTTTCAGGGTGTTAAAACCCAACTGCTCTGTCCGCCTCAATTTTCTCTTGATCCAAATGGCAGCAAAATCTCCTCTCTAAATGTTCTGTCCTCGCACCGTGCAAACAGAGCAGAGAAGAGCGAGTTAACATTTCCCCACCCGCTTCTGACTTGAGTTACAGCAAACGCTTGAACACTGCATATGTTATTGCATTTAATTCTCATAACTGCTCTGTCAAGTGGATGCTATTATTACCATCGCCATTTTACAGGGAGGCAACCGAAGCTCAGAGAGGTTGGGTCATGTACCCAAGGTCACACAGTCACAGAAAGGCAGAGCAGGTATTGAACTTGGGCAGACTGACTCCAGAGTCTGTGCCCCTAACCACAGTCCTACACTGACCCTGATTTGGGGGCTTCCTGATTCAGGAGGGGGACACCTAACCAAAAACATAGGGAGAAAGGTTTTAAATTTGCAAGTTCAAAAGGTGAAAACAAAAAGGATTCTTTTCCCCAAATGCCTGAACAAGAGAAAAGAATTACAATTTGATCCTTAAAAGTGTTCAATCCCATTTTGCAAGCCCTGGGCATTATTGATTCCTCGAGAGGTCAGTAGACAAGCCATAAAAAGGCCAACTCTCTTATTTTGTTTTTGCGAGTACCCGGGAGCTGCTGTTATTTGTGGCTTATCGGGGCATTGATTGGGGTTCCTCTGTGTGCACACAGCGAATAGTGCTTTTTCCACCAGGGTCTGGGGCCCCAGAAAGCTGCCTTTCTCCCCCTCCCCTTTCGTCCTTTGCTTGTAGGTGGTGTCCTCACCTCGCCGCCCAGCATCACTTACCTCCGGGGGCCCTCGATACTCACCATGGTGGAAAGGACACAGCACTGCTCCCCCAGAAGAATCCCACAGGCTGCCCAGCTCTCCTCAGCCCAGGAACAATAAATACTTCCTCCCCAAGTTTAAAAATAACCCCATGACCACTTTTGGCAGTAGTAGGTGAGGCGGACACCACCTAAGGCCCCCCCACCCCCACCCCATGCCGTTCTTCTGAAGTAAGGGCAGCTCACTCGCCACCCAGTGACACGTGAGACCCAAAAAGGCATTCAAGGTTAAATAGACTGGCGGCTGGTGCATGGGGAGAGATGTGGCTCACTTTCTGCAGCGCTTGGGTGGTCAGCACTTGTGCTTGTCTGTTTTGAGAAGGAAAATGGCAGGGAGGGAGACTGTTAAAATTCTCTAACATTATCAGGCATGGGTCCCACCTCAGGGTCTTTGTACCTGCAGTCTCCTCTGCCTGGAATGCTTTTCTGTCAGACATCTGCAAGCCTCCCTTCCTCACCTCCTTCAGGTCTTTGCTCAAACGTCACCTTCTCAGTGAGACCTCCCTACCACCCTATTTAAAATAGCCATTTAGCCCTGCCCTGCAGAGACATTTCTCTGCTTTGTTTTTCTCCCCAGCATTTACCACTTTCTAACATACCGTGCAATTCACTTATTTTGTTCACTGTCAGTGGACAGCTCCGGAGGGTGGGTCCTCTTTATTTTCCTCACCACTCGCTCCCTGGCTCCAACCTCGTGACTAGCAGGCACACAGCAGCTGCTCAATGAGTATGTGTTAATTGACTGAAGAAATAACAGCTCTCGGGCTTCCCTGGTGGCACAGTGGTTAAGAACCTGCCTGCCAATGTGGGGACACGGGTTTGAGCCCTGGTCCAGGAAGATCCCACATGCCATGGAGCAGCCAAGCCAATGCGCCACAACTACTGAGCCTGTGCTCTAGAGTCTGCGAGCCACAACTACTGAGCCTGTGTGCCACAACTAGTGAAGCCCGTGTGCCTAGAGCCCGTGTTCCACAACAAGAGAAGCCACCGCAATGAGAAGCCCGCGCACCGCAACGAAAAGTAGCCCCCGCTCGCCGCAATTAGAGAAAGCCCGCATGCAACAATGAAGACCCAACACAGCCAAAAATAGAGGGAGGGAGGAAGGAAGGAAGGAAGGAAGGAAGAAATAACAGCTCTCATGGAGTGCCTGTGTACACGTCTCTTATTCCAATTTAAATTTCTAATCACCCTGTGTGGTAGAGACCACCTTATTTTCAGTGTCCCCATTTCACAGATGAGGAAACTGAGGCTGAGAGGCAAAATGAGCTGCCTGGAATCAGGCAGTGAAGTTGGGAGTGGATCTGAGGCTCATTTGCCTCCAGAGTCCAAGCTCTTAAAGGGCCTTGGGAAAGGCCGTTTGCTCTCAGAACGCCAAGCACTGTGGTTGTTAATCTCCCTCAGGATGGTTTTCCTCCTGTGGCCTCACAGGCAGCCTTGGGATCCAAGGAGTGAGAAGTCAGGGCTTGGAATCAAGTCATGGCCTTGTTTAGTGGCCGTGGGTGACGGGCTCCAGAGTCCACGCCTCTAAGAAGCAGAACATTCTCTCAGCTGTCCTGTCCCTGGTGGTGTGGCCCCAGGGCCGATGGCTGGGCCAGCGGTCACCCCCTCTGTGGAGCCTGCTTTGCGCCATGCATGGGGCTAGTGTGGGAGACTGCCGCCGAGTGACAAACTCCACACCCTTATGACGCTGTGTGCAACGGGTAGATGGATAAAAATAAACAATGCGCAACCCAGAGAATTTCAGGTAGTGACACATATTACAGAGAGATGAAATAGAGAGGTGGGTAGTGCCGGGCGGTAGTACCGAGCAGAGACTGGGGGAGAGTGCTTCTGGCCACAGGATGGCAAGAGACTCAGAGGAGGATGGATTGGGAATCTTTGAGGAGCAGAAGGACCATGTGACTGGAGCTGAGTGTGGGCCAGGGCACAAAGTGAGGCGAGCAAGGTGGGCAGGGCAGATCATGTGGTATGGCCTTGGGATTTCATTCCAGAAGCAAGGGGAGTTCCCAGCAGGGAGACCTTTTGGCTAACCAGCCCCCGGGGCTGCCCATGCCAGGGACAATCTGATTCGGGGGCAAGGCCAGCAGGCAGCACCCTGGAATGAGATCCTATCAACCAAATCAATCTACAGATATGTGCTCAGTTAGTCTGATGTGCTGAAACCTTTGTGGATGTTGCTGGAGAAAACTGGAAGATCCTTGGCCCCCAGGAATGAACAAAGTAGTTAATAAACAAGTAACACAGACTTTGCTTTCCTTGCCAAGGGCCTGAGTAGGGATTGTTAGAACATTTTCATTCAACCTTAGGCAGTTTGAGGCAATGGAGTGGAGTGATTGAGCCCTCAGACTTGGAAGTCAGACAAAATTGCATTTGAACTGGTGGGCTCTGTGTGACCTTGGGCAAGAGACTTTACCTCTCTGAGCACATAAAGAAAACCTTCCTTTTGAGATTTTCCAGAGGGTGAGTGGCGATGCGGCCCAGGCAGGTCCTCAGTAAATGGCAGTGATCACTCACTTCCTTTCTCAGGTGAAAAAAATGTTTCAAATTTGGGGGTGCAAACCCAAGAATCATTTATGGCCATGACCAAAAAAAGGGTGTGAGTTTTTACCTCTCTAACATGGGTTAGAATTACCCAGGAACCTCTTCTAACAGAATCTTTAATAACAAAAAATGTGTTTTCCTGTATGGGTACAGGCACAGGTACACACACTTGAGTGGGCACCTGCACCCACACACATGCCCACACGTCTGTGTGCGGACCAAAACACACCCATGCACTCATGCACATACACAGAGGCACATATTACACACAGACTTATGCACACTTATACACACATGCACGTGGACACAGACAGGTCAAAAAGAGCTTTTCTCTGACAACACCAGAATAAATGTTTCCCTAGCTAATAGGCACACCATGGATTTTTGTTAAAACGCTTGTGCAAGCAGTCAGTAGCTATAAATGACCAAGTGAAAAGGTTGTTGCAGCCACAGCGGATGTGTAGAATGCATGATGAGGGTGGAGGATCCCTGGTTCAGGGGTGAGGATGGGCTCAGGCCCTCCAGAGGTGGGTGGTGCCCCTGAAGGGCATCCGTATAGCTGGGCCCTCTGAGAACATATTTTATTCAACTGAACCTTTAGGAGAAGGTGCTGGGGGGAGAGTTCTGGCTCCATAGCTAGAGGTGTGGGGTCTCAATCAGGGTAATAAGTCTCTCAGGGCCTCAGTTTCCTCATCTGGAAAATGGAAACCATAATAGTACACAAACCCCCATAAGGCTGTTGAGAGGATTAAGTGAGATTGTGTATGTCAGGGAAATTCTGGGAACATGTGGCCTGAGTAGGGCATGGAGTCACATGGCTGCCAGGACTTGGGCCCACAGGCTGGGTTAGACTTTAGGCTCTGTTGTTGGAGACCCAAATACCCACTCTGGTCAATGAGCTGGGCCAGCATTGGGGAGTCCCCCAGAGCCCTGGGACAAGGCCCTGGGAGTGGCAATCCGGGAAGACTTGGGGTTTGGGTCTGTGTAGACATTCAGGGGTACGATTCAGCATCAACCTCAACCTGCACCAGGGGAGGGAGCTTCGTGGGTGGTCTGAGGCCTCTCTATCCTTGAGGCTGGCTTGGCTAAGGCACCTTGCCTAGGAACACAGTCCCACTGGGCCTGAGAGCTTTCTACTCCTGGTGGGATTCATACAGCTAAGAAATGTCCAGCAACCAGACCTAAGTTCCATGCAGCCAAAGAGAAAAATAACTGCCCACCTGAACAGAAGTCAGAGAGAAGAACATTGGGCAGAGCAATCAGAATAGCAAATTCTAGAACAATCAGAAAACAAACCTAGTGGATTCGTTTTTTACTGCAGCTATAAAAATATTGCCATAAATTTGGTAGCTTAAAAGAGCACTAATTTATTAATCTCACAGTTCTGGAGGTCAGAAATTGAAAATGCAGGGCTGCATTCCTTCTGGAGGCTCTAGTGGAGAATCCATACTTGCCTTTTCCAGCTTCTAACACCTGCCCACACTCCTTGGCTTGTGGATGCATCACTCCAGTCTCTTGACTTCAACCTCTCTGATCCTCTTGGCTCCTTTCTGTCTTCTGAGGACCCCTATGATTACATTGGGCCCACCTGGATAATCCAGAGTAATCTCCCCACCTCCAGATTCTTAGTCACATCTTCAAAGTCCCCTTTGCTATGTAAGGTAGCATATTCATAGGTTCCAAGGATTTGGGCATGGACATTTCTGGAGAGTTTTATACTGCCCCCCACATCTAGTGAGCACAGGAGGAAACAGAGCAACAGCTGAGTAATATTAATTACAACAATAAAATTTAAGTGTATTAAAATTCATGGAACTGTACACGAAAAAAGGTCGATTTTATTGAATGGTAATTTAAAAAATTACCCATTGACAATTTTTTAAAAAGGCGTGAGGAGAGGGAAAAAATATAAGTAGTGCAAATAGATGTACACTATTTTAAAGCAAGAATGATTTTGACCCCAGTTTCAAAGGACATGAATTACTTAAATATTTATTGGTGCCCCCCTTTATGCAGGGTCCTGTTCTTAAGGCCTGATGTATATCAGTAAAACTTCGTTCGGGTAAGGGGAGAGTCATAAATACTAAGCTTCAATTTGAGAAAAGTAAGAATTTATGTTCAACTGCCTATGGCACAATAATCTTCTGTTTTGAAAATGTAGCAGTGTGTTAATTGATTATTTTTTAAAACCCATGTATTGGCTTACTACATAAAACAAAAACTGAAACAAACAAACACAGAGAAATACCAGTGAAACCCCAAAATGACATCCTGGAGCTTTAAGACCTAATTTTTGAACTAAGAACTTAACTAGATGAATTGTCAACAAGGAGGGTCCCTGTTGCAATCCACATAGTGGTTTGGAAGATGGTGTGCAGGGAATATCTTGGAGGAAAATAATGAAGAGATGCAAACCATAAATATTCCAGAAGGAGGGGCTGAAACTAAACAAGTAATACAAGAAAATTTTCTTCAGCTGAGGAGAGAACGAAATCTGTAGATTGAAAGGACTCCCAAGCTCCACGTGGGATGGATGAGGAAAAGAACACAAACCGAGGTATATCCTGGCAAAATTCACAAACTCCCGGGATTAAGAGAAAATCTGACACATTTCCAGGCTCCTGTGGAAAAAATATGAATGGCATCAGACTTTTCCTTGACAATGCTGGAAGCAAGGAGCCAGAGAACGGGGGGCTGCAGCCCACAAACCCCAGGTCCCAGCAATTGGTCATCTGCCAGATTGAGGACAGGAAGAATACTTGCTTTTGATTCTCCTTGAGATGGCCTAGTGTGACTGCTCAGGGTTTTGGAATCAGATAAACCAAGGTTTGAATTCAGGCCAGCTGTGTGATCTCAGGGAGGTTTTTTTTTTTTTTTTTTTTTTTTTTTTTTTTTTTTTTTGCGGTACGCGGGGCTCTCTCTGTTGTAGCCCTCCTGTTGCGGAGTACAGGCTCCGGACGCGCAGGCTCAGTGGCCATGGCTCATGGGCCTAGCTGCTCCGCGGCATGTGGGATCTTCCCAGACCGGAGCACGAACCCGTGTGCCCTGTATCGGCAGGCGGACTCTCAACCACTGCGCCACCAGGGAAGCCCTCAGGCAGGTTTTTTCCTCCTCTCTGAGTCTGTTTCCTTATCTGTAAAATGGGGAAAATAATAGCATCGCCTCATAGGGTTGTCATGAGGGTCAAATAGGATAGAGCATTGTGAGCCCTTGATAAATGTTAGCCACTGTGATTGTTTTGGGGTGCTTGGTTGTTAGACCTGGGAACACCTTTCCCCAGGCCTGGAAAACGTGGTCTAACCTGGGGGAGGGGAAGTCCTTGAAGGAAGAATAGTTCTTTTCCACTGACCGTTTGGATCCTTGACATGGAGTGTCTCAGGGTCAAAGTGCCCATTTGAACTTGGATCCAACACCTTTGCCTGGGTTGACTGTGTTTTCAGTGGACAAAAGGGGTCTTGGAATGAGGGGAGATGGGTAAGGAGACTTTGGGTTCCTATTAGACTTTGATTCCCACTTTGCTGATGATCACTGCTCCTCATATTTTTCTAAGGTAAACATTAACATTTTAAATTTCAAAACAGTATATGGATGAACAGGCAAAATGGATCTGTGCTGTTAGGGGTCAGAACAATGGGAGTTCGTAACTGTGAGGGGCCTCTAGGGGTGGGTTACTAGGTTTAGCCAAAAAAAAAAAAAAAAAAATATAGAATGCCCAGTTAAATTGGAATTTGAGATAAACAGTATTTGGGGGATCTTTTGGGACACTGGGAATGTTCTGTATCTTGATCTGGGTGCTGGTTACACAGGTGTGTTATGTTTGGGAAGATTTATCGAGCTGCCCTTCTGTGTGCCCTGTGTGCCTGTGCCCTTCTCTGTGTGCATGTCCATAAAAAGTTAAATTAGTACAATGTGAATGAATACATTCTTACTATAAAACAGTTTGAAATGCTACAGAAATATTTTGACTAAAAATCTTCCTTTCTGTCACTTCAGCCAAATCCTCCCCAGAGGGAACCAGTGTTTGTGGTTTGATGTAAAGTCTTTTAGACTATATTTTTAATTCTTTGGTTTTTAAACATTGAGATACACCTGTAATAAGGCGCATGCCTTTTCAGTGCCCAGTGCGGTGAGTTTTTCATATGCATACACCATGTCACCACCACCCAGGTCAAGACCCAAAACATCCCAGCTCCCAGAGCCGCATCCCTGTCAACACCCCCCAAAAGTAACTGTTTTTTGACCTCTAGCACTGGAGATTAGCTTTGCCATTCTAGAACTTCAGGAAATTCCTTCCAGACTTTTTTAAAATAAAATTTAAATTTTAAGATTTATAGAAAAGTTGCAGAGTTCTCATGTCCGCCTCATTCAGTTTCCCCTAATGTTAACATCTTACGTTACCATGGACATTGGTCAAAACTAAGAAACTGACATTGGTGCATTACTATTGACTCAACTCCATACTTCATCTGGATTTCACTGGATTTTCCACCATTGCCCTTGTTTCTGTTCCAGAATCTATTTCAGGATTGCATCTCAGCTTCTCCCTCTCTCTCACTCTCTCAACTGCTCTCATTTGCACACACAAATATACATTTTTTGCATTAATATCATATCACACACATACATACTAATATACTTTTTCACATTAATGATATTGACACACACACACACACACACACTCACACACACACAAGCCACCTGGACCTTTCTACTGCACGATGCGCCTTGGAAACCTTTTGAGAAGTCCTCCACCCTTGCCTCACTGATGGGGATGGGATGCATGTCTTCCCATCTGTGGCCAAGCGAGAGGCTGGTGGCAGAGCCAGGTCATGCAGCGGACATACTTAATACATGCTCAGAGCACCAGCTGAGCAGCAGTGTTGACAAAAAAACAAAGGAAAACCCAACAAACTTATTTTTGGAAAGGATTAGATATCTTTTTAAAAAGGATTAAAATAGTCACCGCAGGGAAAATCAGAACATCACGAGATGTTTTTACGCCGGTTTGTCCATTTCATACTGTTTTTATCTTGCATTTCATATGAGGTGGTGGGAGTTGGCGTCTTTGCTGTTTTTGAGTCATGTAAAGGTTTTAATCCAGCTCCGGCGGGGGGTATTTTTTAATTTGTTTCCTTTGTAAGTACTTTTTTCTCTTTAGCTCCTGGAATTCAAGTCTAAGCCTTTATATCCTTTCTAAGGTAAAAAGGAAGCGCTTCTCTGTATGGTTGTTTTATAAAACTCTTCAGTGGATCAAATGAGTACATATATTAATATTAGTAAATTAAAGAGTTAATCTAGTAACACGTCAATATTTAAGACAGAACCTGGCACAGGAAAGTGCCATGTATGTGCTCACTGTGATATCATTGGAAGCAAACTGGTTTAGCGGGTCGCCTTGCCTTGGGCGTGATGCCCCTTTAAGGCGGGTGGTGAAGTCAGCCATCTCCCAACAGAACAAAGGCATACCAGGCCCTGCCATCCCAAAGCTGGCTGGCTGATTGGCTCTGTCACCAAGTGATAAGGCCTATCTTGCTGTGTCAGGGCCCCCAGCTGTCAGCGAGAGCCACCAAGTGGGGAAGGTGGCTTTTCCAACAAGTCAGACCTGGGTAGACAAGCTTTGTGCCCAGCAGAGATGGGGCAGCCACAGTGATGGGGCACCCACTGTGTACTGAGTGCAACTTGGGCAAGCAGCATCAGCGGACTGTGCCTCAGTCTCTTCATCTGTGAAATGCGTATAATAGAGGTCCTTATTTCCAGGTGTTCCCAGCATTCTTGTGAGGTTTGAATGACTTAACCCATACTTGCAAAGTGCTAGAACACTCTGGGCACACAGTGAGTGTTCAGTAAATGTCAGCTCTTATTCTAGAGCACTGGCTGTCGGCCGTGTCCAGGGAGATGGGGTAAAAAAGGTAGTATGTTCAAGCATGAATTCATTCTTTCTTCTCGCTCTACCAATCTCTTTGTCAATTAAAACGACCAGACCAAAATCCTCAGCCATCTTGATTTTGCCCCACTGGCAAAAAAGTCTATCTATTCTGCCCCTGTCAGGTCTTGCAAATCCATATCCCCTACGTCCTGCCACAGGTCTGGCCTATGGTAGTAGATCTCGATTTGTTTGAGGCTCCTCTTCTCTTGCCTTTCCACCCCTGGCTTCCACGTACCCCCCACTCCAATACTTTCCCCCCATACCCAGCTCTGATGATGAGCTGTATATGTTCCCAAACTCTCAGTGGCTCCCCACTACCTGAGGAGGAACTCGCCCCTCCTTGGTCCAATAGTTAAGATATTTTACTGCTTGACCCTGATGTACCAGAATGATACATCAGAGTCCATTGAAAGCTGGGTTCCAGGTCAGCTTCTTCACTTCCTTGACTGTAGGGCCCTGGACAAGTGACTTAACTACCCTGAACCTCAGATTCTTTACTTATAAATGGGGGAAGCAATAGTGCTGACCTTAGAAGCTTGTTTTTAAAGTAAAACTAGATCATTGTGCTGCTAATGACAGCAACTAACATTTATTGTATGCTTGCCCTGTGCCAGGCACTGTCCCAAGTACCATCCATTTAGTCACTCATGCAATTCGTGTGAATGGCGTTGCATGGTGCCAGGCACAGCACAGAGTATGTGCACCATGAGTACACGCATGCATGCGTGTGTGTGTGGGGGAGTTATTACTGGTTACCTTTCCAGCCTCGTTTCCTATGCCAGCCCCAACCTCACCCTCCAGGCCCCTCGGGCAGAGCTCTTGGGGGAAGATGATCTGTGACACTTGGACATGTTTGAGTTGTTGAGTTGTTCCTGCTTTTAGTGGCACCCTCATGGTGTAGGAAGGACACACATGAGCTGTCTAAGTGTGAGCAGGCATGTGCTGGGCCTGGAGGGGACATTAAGACTTGTGCTGGATCATTGGGGGTAGGTAATAAGGCCCTGGAGAAAGCAGGCCTGCCCACTGGGGCCACCACCCAGCCACTGTACCGTGAGCTCACCAAACTGAGGTCCCGAGAGAAATCAGATCATTATTGTCCTGCTTATCTAGAGCTCCCTGTGTGACAGGCACTGACCTAAGAGCTTTACCCATCATCTTATTTCATGCTCACAACACTGTGAGGGAGGTACTAGTGTTAGACCCATTTTCCAGATGAGGAAACTGAGGCTCAGAGAAGAGCAGTCACACTTCAGGGCCTCACTGCTAGTGCCTGGCAGATTTGAACCCTGAATGTGAGACTCCACCACTGCAATTTTCCTCACACTGCTGTTCCAGTTTTGGGCCTTAGGGACCCAGGTCCCAGCTCTCACCACCCCCAGGGAGCCCAGAGGTCAGATCCGGTCCCAGGCAGCCAGACAACCCTCTGGTGGCTTTTCCTCTCCTGGTATTTTTAGCCCTCAGTCATCTGCCTTGCCTGCGTGGGGGGACTGAGGCACCCAGACAATTCCATTTTTACTGGTGCCCTTCAGATGCCCGCTGCCCACGCCCGCTCACCCCCCAGGCTCAGCTGTCTTGGTGGCGTGCCTGGCATTCCGGGGGCATTGTTCCTCTTGGTGAGGCCCAGATTCCAGCAACAGCTGTTGCCCCGACCTCCCCCACTAGCTTTTCCACACTCCTCTGCCTGCCTGTCTGAGTCCCCTTTGCTGAAACCGTGGCATCATGACAGCCAAAACTGTCACTAACACCCCGCTCTGGAGCTGTGCTAAGGCTGCGCTCCCAGCTCATTAGTCATCCTACCTGGGGTTCTTGGGTGAAGGACCTTTCAACATGTCTTCATCTCACACAGCTTGGCAGGGCTGGGGCCCCGCGCCTTCCTGACACAGCCACGGGTGTTCACAGGGCTTTGATTCTGGACCAGGATTCTCAGCCTTGGATCTGTTGACATTTGGGTCCAGATCGTTCTTTTTTATGGGGCAGGGGCTGTCCTGGGCATTGCATGACATTGAGCAGCGTCCCTGGTTTTCACCCAGCAGATGCCAGAAGCAACCCTCTCCCGGACGGTGACAACCAAAAATGTCTCCAGACATGGCCAACCGTCCCCTTGTGGGGGGAAATTATCCCAGGTTGAGAACCACTGACCTCGAGAATTATTACTAGGATGGGAGAGATGGGTTCCCTGCCAGTGAGGAGTCTGAGGATGGTTAGGGGTACTGAAGTCCACCGACCACCCTCTGCTTTTCCTCCTGCTGTCTCCTGGCCTGGCTCTGGGGAAGGAGGGACACTTGGAGTCAGATGAGATAGAATGTCACCTCTGCTGCCTGCTGCTTGGATAATGGAGGGCAAGTGACTCTTCCTTGCTGAACCTCCCTTTTCTCATCTGTGAAATTGGGTGGGTAAGAACACCAACCTCATGGGGCGCTGCGAGGCTGGATTGAGATAACACTGAACAAAATGCAACTTGGGTTTTGCCGTCCGAGGTCTTCATAAATCCTATTTCTCAGGGTAACCTATGCCCACCCTTGGATGAAAAGTTGACTTTTCTGTGCATGGCTTTTCTGCTCATTCTTAGGTAAAAGACAGTCCTATGGTCATTTAGTCCTAAATACAATCTTACTTCAATATTTAGAATGTCTAGCCCCAAATGGCAACCAAAATTCAAAACTTCTTCCTTGAATTCATGTCCAGTCTTCTGTCCTCCCTCAGCTCAGGACTGCAGGGAGTGCACAACTGTCCTGATCAAATCCCTGTAACCACTCACCTGGATGACTCCAACAGCCTCCCGGCTTCCTGTCCTTGACCCTCCACAGACTGTTGCCACATGGCAGCCAGAGGAACCTTTTCAAAGTCAGTTGTCTTCACCCATACTTTTTTTTTTTTTTTTAATTATTTATTTATTTTTGGCTGTGTTTGGGTTTTCGTTGCTGCCCGCGGGCTTTCTCTAGTTGCAGCGAGCGGGGGCTATTCTTCATTGCAGTGTGTGGGCTTCTCATTGCGGTGGCTTCTCTTGTTGCCGAGCCCGGCCTCTAGGCAAACGGGTTTCAGTAGTTGTGGCACATGGGCTCAGTAGTTGTGGCTCGTGAGCTCTAGAGCACAGGCTCGGTAGTTGTAGCACATGGGCTTAGTTGCTCCACGGCAAGTGGGATCTTCCCGGACCAGGGATCGAACCCCTGTCTCCTGCATTGGCAGGCAGATTCTTAACCACAGCATCACCCGGGAAGTCCCTTCACCCATACTTTTAAATTGCTCCCACTCTCTTAGGGTAAAGACTCTTCCATCCTTCTAGACCCTACTTCCCTCCCCTCTTTATCTACATCAGAGTTTCTCAATGTCACCATGCAAGGCCCTAGAACTTTCTGTCTCAGGTCTCTGAGGATACCTACAAAGGAGGAATAGCAAATACAAGGCACATGGCATGCGCACACCACTCTCCAATCCGGTGCCCATGGCAGACATTGCTAGTCAATCACAGCACTCTCCCTCATTCAGTCATGCTCAATTGGAGCTGGCAAGGGAGATGAGCTGACATCCTCAACCTCTCTGACGTGGTTGGAGGTGGGGGATAAAGAGGGATGCCATCAGTACTATTGACATTTGGGGCCAGATAATTCTTTGTTGTTGGGGGCTGACGTGTGCATTGGAGGATGTTGAGTGGCATCCCTGGCCTCTTCCCACTAGATGCCACCCAGTCATAGCAATCAAAGAAATTGCCAGACATTGCCATGTGTCCCCTGGAGCAGGGGGGCAAAACTGTCTCCATTAGAGAACCACTGTTCTAGTTAACGTTCTTCCTTCCCCAACTCCCCAGATGAAGGTTGCTAGCACTGGGCTCCTTTCTCTCTCACTTACCACAGTTGCATTTTGCATTTCTTTGTCATTATTTGACGAGCATCTGACTCCCTGCCTGGGCTGTAGCTCCACAGTGTAGAGACTGTGCCTATCTTGCTCACCATCTTCCCCTGGTACCCAGCACCGTGCCTGGCACATAGTAGGCACTCAATCAATATTTATTGAATGGCTGAATGATGCTCTGTTGCAGCATTCACTGCACCTTCTTATCATTTTGTCAATCTGTCTCTCCAGAACCTTCCAGGACAGAGACCAGGATTCATTCATCTTTCCAGGACCCTCAGGCCTGGCACATAGTAGGTGATTGCTATAGACTTGCTCCATGGAACTGAATTCAAAAGGGACTGAGGATGGTCTTGGGAGTGAGTCCAGAACACATGTGTAAAAGGCCTGAGCAAACTTCTATGCAGTTCTTTGGGGGCTGAAGTCAGTGGTCCTCATGCCCACCCCTACCTGTAGGCTTCAGGCCTGCTGGGTCCCCTCTGGCTCACTGAGAGAGCATCACGGCATCGCTTTTTATCTCTCGCCACCATCCGTGTCAGAGAGGTTAAGGATCTCCCCTACCAACTTCAACTGAGCATGGCCATCCTGGCTTAGTAAGAAAGAGTGCTGGGACTGATTAGCAATGTCTGCCATGGGTGCCGGATAAGGTAGTGGGGTGTGCATGCCATGTGCTACACATTTGCTATTCAACCTTTGTAGGTATCCTCTGAGACAGAAAGAAGGCCCTTGAGTTATGTGTGGTGAGGAGAACAGGCGAGAATTTGGGGGTTGGGACACACAATGGAGCAGTTCTATTTCCCCAGGAAAAGCCAGACAGAGAAAGCTAAGTTTGCCCTGTTCTCCTGGGTGACTTTGGACAAGGGAACAGGAGCCTGAGGGATTAAGGGGGAGTGTGTGCTAATATTTCCGTATCCTGGCCAGGAGCAAGGGCATTTTACAAAGGACAAAAATAGACAGGAAAGATGAGGAAGATAAAGAGGGATGGATCATGGAATCCACTCTGGAATGAAGGTGTGAGGCCAAAAAGAGCCTCTGAAGTGAGTCATGGTTTTACAAGGTGAACAGGCCCCAGGGAAGGGAATGGTTCTGCCTGGTACAATGCCCAGAGACTGTCCTCAGGGTGAAAGAGCGATTATTAATACAAATGGATAAAAACAGGTTGATCTTAATTCTGAGCAGAGAGCTGGGACCCCTGGATCCATGAGGTATGTTTTGGGCTGCAGGTGACAGAAAACCATTAGCCAGAGCTTAAACCAATGGGGGACTGTTTTTCTCTTTCAACAAGGGGTTTGGGAATCGGTAGTTGCAGGGTTGTTTGGTAGCTGGACATGACCAGGATCCTGATGTTCTTCCCATGATTCTATTGACTTTCCTTTCATGTTCCCAAGATGGCAGCCACAGATCCAAGTAGCCTGTCTACTTCTTATCAGGCAAGCAAATATGTTTCCCAGAAAGCCCCTAGAAGACTCTCTATACACTTCATGGGCCAGAACAAAGTAAGGTGCCCATGTCTACATCAAGCCTGGCCTACTTTCTCTGCAATCAAAGTCTCTTTGGCCAAATCCTGAACATAGTCAGAGTTCTGTTAGCAAGAAAAAAGATGGCAAATGGATCTGGGGTAGACGATAAATAATGTCTGCTCACCAGTCCTTCCAAAATAACTGAAATAATTTTTTCCCCCAAATATATAGTGGAATACAAAATACTCTACAACAAAAATTTCTACAGCAAAAGAGTGAGTCTAGTTAAATAGGTTTCTCAGTTGCAGAACTTCTCAGAGCCTTTAACAATAACAATTGGTATTTTTTGAGTACTGACCACTTGCCAGGCACTGTATCAGTTGCTTTATTTCTATTATCTCATTAAATCCTTGTAATAACTCTGTGGAACCAAGAAAGTAGAAACTAAAGAAGAGGGCAGAGTCAGGATTTGAACCCAGAATTCTGATCCTACACCATTGTGCAATACTGTATCCTGAAGAGCAAAGAGTTAACTAAAATGGGCAAATTATTCTTCTCTGGGGAGATAATTTGCCAAGGTTGAAAGACTGGAAATTTCCTCCCACCCTAAACGGCCCCTGACTACTGGCAGCAGAATTCAAATTTAAATATCATGTTCTTTTGTGGATTTCCCAAAATTGAAGTCTACCCCATTACTCTTCTTCACCATGTTCTCTTTTCAGAGCACTTTACCACAGTTTTAAATTAGATATTTAAATTTATTTATGGGTGAAGCATCTGTCTCCTCCCTAGAATATCAACTCCATGACAGCTGAAATTTTTATATTTTTCTCTGCTGTATCCCCAGCACCTAGAACCCTGCCTGGCTAGCAGTAACTGCTCCATAAAAATGCTAAGTCAGTAAGCAAACTTGACCAATCCATTTCCTCTTTCTGTAACTGAACTTGCACATTCATTTAAAAGTCTGGGTAAAAACTGGATTTGAAGTTCTCCTTTTGTGAGGTGGGTTGGATAAAAAGAATACAAAGTAAACACAAAACCTAAAAAAAACCCTGTACTTGAACTGGCTCCAGGGGAGCCAGAAGTTCCAAAAAAGATCCCTGGAGGGTTGACTCTGAATTGTGGTTGATATCCATTAAGGTGAGTCTGGGCCAAATTTCTCATCAGGAGCAGTCCTTCCACTGTGAGAGGTGAACTGTGCCTGAATCAGGACCCCTCAGGACCCCACAGCTGAAAGAGTGGGCCCCATTTCCTTCTCATCCCCTCTTCCAGCCTGAAAAAGCCTCCACATACCTATCTGGTTGCCCAGAGGAAAACACGGGGGCTTCGTCCCCATAACCTTTCCACCTGGTTTCTTTCCAAATTCCCAGGTTTAATCATTTTTCAAATGTTATCTGGGGCCACAGCAGAGCACTGCATTCTTCAAACGTCCCAGCAGGGGGCGGTGCTATGTTAGGGCTCAGCGCAGCTACGTTTGCTCGCTGGCAAGTGACGGGAGCAGAAATCTGGAAAGGGAGAGGACATCTTTTCTCCCACCTGTCCCTCACCAAGCCTGCCAGATCCATCTCATCCATAGCACTTATGAAAACCAGTAGGGCGAGGACTAAAGTCTTCGTGCAGGAAAACCATTTGTTTATATTTCATTCATTCCTCAAGTATTTATAGAGCTCGATTCTGCTCCAAGCCCTGTTCTAGGCTCTGGGAATCAACAAGGAACAAAATAGACAAAATTTTTTTACCTACTGGAGCTGACCTTTTGGCTGAGGATGAGGGGTGAGAGATCACAGATGATAAACGTAATAAATAAGCAAATTACAAATTCGGTTAGAAGTTGATAAGGTCTCCTATGAAATAAAAGAGGGAAATACAGCATGTTAAGAAGGAAGCGAGGGCTTCCCTGGTGGCGCAGTGGTTGAGAGTCCGCCTGCCGCTGCAGGGGACACGGGTTCGTGCCCCGGTCCGGGAAGATCCCATGTGCCGTGGAGCGGCTGGGACCATGAGCCATGGCCGCTGAGCCTGCACGTCCGGAGCCTGTGCTCCGCAGTGGGAGAGGCCACAACGGTGAGAGGCCCGCGTATCGAAAAAAAAAAGAGGGAAGAGAGAGAGGTGTATGGGGACAACTTAAAATGGTCAGGAAGGCTCCTGGAGACAGTGACATCTGAGCAGACTTGAAGAAATGGAGGATATCTGGGGAAGAATATTCCAGGCAGAGGGAACTGCCAGGGCAAAGGCCCTGAGGTGGGATCGAGCTGGTGTGTTATTTAGTTTTGAAAGTAAAACGTAATATTCACTTATTGTGGAAAAAATAGATACTGAAAAAGAAAAATATCACTTGTAATTCCCCTACCCAGGAATAACAATTTAACACGTTGGTGTATATTTTAGTGGCCTACTTTTAGACATACACGTGTACAAGTACACATATATATTCTTTTTTTTTAACAAATGAGAGTCATTCCATACATATAGTTTCATAACCACTTATTTGCTTAATAATATAACCAGAAGACCATTCTGTGTCAGTAAATATTGATTCACATCATTATTGTAACAGCTGTAGAATGTCCCCCTGTATGGATGTGTCCCATGTTTTATTCAACCATTTCCCCCTTTAATGGGCATTTAGGCTGTTTTCTGTTTTTCTCAATTATAAATGGCGATGTAGTCACCATTCTTGTAACATTTTTACATTGTCCAAGTATCCAGTTATTTCATTAAGATGCACTTCTACAAGTGGAAATGCTGGACTGAAGGTTGTACACACTTTGAAAGCTATTATTTTTGAGACCTGGGTGTTTCTTTTTTTTTTTAATTAATTAATTTATTTATTTTAATAGCTCTTTATTGGAGTATAATTGCTTCACAATACCGTGTTAGTTTCTGTTGCACAGCAAAGCAAATCAGCCATATGCACACACATGTCCCCATATCCCCTCCCTCTTGAGCCTCCCTCCCATCCTCCCTATCCCACCCCTCTAGGTTATCACAAAGCACCGAGCCGATCTCCCTGTGCTATGCTGCTGCTTCCCACCAGCCAACTATTTTATACTCGGTAGTGTATATATGTCGATGCTACTCTCACTTTGCCCCCCTTCGCCCTCCTACCCCATGTCATCAAGTCCATTCTCTATGTCTACCTCTTTATTCCTGCCCTGCAACTAGGTTCATCAGTACCATTTTTTTTTTTTTAGATTCCATATATATGTGTTAGCGTACGATATTTGTTTTTCTCTTTCTGACTTCACTCTGTATAACAGACTCTAGGTCCATCCACCTCACTACAAATAGCTCAATTTCATTTCTCTTTATGGTTGAGTAATATTCCATTGTATATATGTGCCACATCTTCTTCATCCATTCATCTGTTGATGGACATCTGGGTTGGTTCCATGTCCTGGCTATTGTCAATAGTGCTGCAATGAACATTGTGGTACATGTCTCTTTTTGAATTATGGTTTTCTCAGGGTATATGCCCAGTAGTGGGATTGCTGGGTCATATGGTAGTTCTATTTTTAGTTTTTTAAGGAACCTCCATACTGTTTTCCATAGTGGTTGTATCAATTTACATTCTCACCAACAATGCATGAGGGTTCCCTTTTCTCCACACCCTCTCCAGCATTTGATGTTCATAGATTTTTTGATGATGGCCATTCTGACTGGAGTGATGTGATACCTCATTGTAGTTTTGATTTGCATTTCTCCAATAATTAGTGACGTTGAGCATCTTTTCACGTGTCTCTTGGCCATCTGTATGTCTTCCTTGGTGAAATGTCTATTTAGAGATCTGGGTGTTTCTTAAGAGGGCCTTTTGGAGGGTTTCAGGGCAACCCTACAGAGACTGGAAGACATGCTCTTTGATATGAAGTTGTCTTTTCTGAGGAGAAATAAAATCCCTACCAGAGGGCTTATCTCTAGGGGCTGGCCATCTGGGCAGTTTTTATTTTAATTTTCTTTTTTATGCATTTCTATATTAGATTTTTCTATATTGGGCATACATTGCTCTTGATAATAATTTTTCTCACAAAAGCAATATTTGCTTTTTATAAAAACCTAACACAAGAGAAATCTGTAAAGTAGAAAGGGAAGGTCCGCATTGCCCCAGAAGCTGCCACAGTCTATTTTGTGTGTCCAGCTTTTAGATGTGCTCTGGCCCCCATCCACATTTCTTATTTTATTGACACATCTCTCTTCCCTGTGCTCACTATGCTCCAGCCACACTGGCCTTCCTGTTGTTATTCAAATATAGCAAACTCATTTGGCCTCAGGGCCTTTGCACCAGCTATTCACACTGCCTGGAGCCCTTCCCCCAGGTCTTCAAATGGTTGGCTCTTTGTTCTCTCTCTGTCTCAGCTCAACTGTCCCCTCCTGAGAGAGAGGCATCCCCCAGCCACCCTGAGTAAAGAAATTCTTCTCTCAATCTATCACATCATCCCGCTTTACTTTTTCCTTAGCACTTACCACAATCTGAATAGATCTTGTTTTATTTATTTGCTTCCTTTGTTCTGTCTTCCCTATTAGACCAGAAGCTCCTTATAAGCAAGCATCTTTAACTGCCTTGTCTACCACTGTAGAGTGATTGACCCACAGTAGGTGCTTGATAAACATTATGAATGTGAATGAAGGGACATACATAAACAAGCATATCTTTAAAACCCAAATGGAGAACTCTTACAGCTCAACAATAAAATGACAAATAACCCAATTAAAAAATGGGTAAAAGACTTGAATAGACGGTTTCTCCAGAGAAGATATACAAATGGCCAACAAGCACATGAAAAGATACTCAACGTCATTAGTCATTAGGGAAATGATACTGCTTTATACTCATCAGGATAGCTATAAAGAAAAAATAGAAAATAAAGGCGTTAGCAAGGATATGGAGAAATTGAAACTCTTGCACACTGCTGGTGGGGGTGTAAAATGGTGCAGTCGCTGTGGAAAACAGTTTGGCATTTGCTCAAAAAGTTAAACATAGAATTTCTACGTGACCCAGCAATTCCACTCCTAGATGTATACCCAAAGGAGGTGAAAACAGGTACTCAAGCAAAATCTTGTACACGAGCATTCATAGCAGCACTACTCACAGCTGCCAAAAGGGGGAAGAAGACCCACATGTCCATCACCTGATAAATGGACAAACAGCTCTAACCAGGCAGTGGAATATTATTCAGCTATAAAAAAAGAAAGAAGTTTGGTACCTACTACAACATGAATGAACCTTGAAAACATTATGAGTAGTGAAAGAAGCCAGACATAAAAGGCCACATGTTGCATGATTCCTTTTCTATGAAATATCCAGAATATGTTAACCCAGAGAGACAGAAAGCAGATTAGTGGTTGCCAGGGGCTGGAGGAGGAGGGAATAGAGAGTGACTGTTTAATGGGAACAGGGTTTTCCTTTTGGGGTGATGGAAACGTGCTGGAGCTTAGATAGAGGTGATGGTTGCACAACATTGTGAATGTGCTAAATCTACTGAATTTTTCACTTTAAAATGGTTAATTTTGTTTTGTGAATTTTACCTCACTAAAAATACTGTCACAACAATAATCAATCAAATTAGGATGTTACACACGTTTTTAAAATCAAATGGGCTCACTTAAAACATGCCTTCTCTTCTTGCTTTCTCCACTTAACACTATATCTTAGATATTGTCCTCTGAGGGGCTACTTTGTTCTTGGTAATGGCTGCAGAGATTTCCACTGTGCAAGTCACATGAGTTGTTTATTCGGTCCCCTGTGGATGGATAGCCCATTGTTTTGCCACTATATACAATGATGGATGGAACATCTCCAAACTCTAGTCTGCAGCCTCCTTGAGGGCAGGATCATACTGAGCAGGGCTGAGAGGGTGCATAGACGTCAACAGACCCCCGCTCTCTGCACCTTCTGCATGCCCAGCACAGTGCTTCACTTTAGGGTTTGTGCAGGAAGTAGGAACAAAAGGAAGAAACAAACCAGAGGAAGGCATGAAATGGGCAGTGAGGAGGGAGAGGAAGGGCAAAGCAGAATGTGGTCCCAGCATGGGCATGGGAGACAGGCAGCTGAAGCTTCAGTCCACTCTGTACTACCTCCTAGCTGTGAGATATGGGCAGCTCACCTAACCTCTTAGAGCCTTAGTTTCCTCATTTGTCAAGTGGGTACAATTTCAGTCCCCATCTTGTGACATTGTGAAGATTAGCTGATTGATGTCTGCAAGTGTATCACACAGGGCTGGGTACATAGTAGGTTCTCAGAAAGTAGCAGCTAAAATAATTCTTGTTGTTATTATTTCTATCATTGTTGCTATTTCACCTCTATGAATAGCTAGAGAAAAGTCCAATATACCCATTTTGCAGGTAAAGAAGTTGAAGGAAAAGGTCACCAGCTGGGTTGCATAGCTTGTAACCCACACGTGGCAAATAAGAACCTGTTCTGGGATGCACCACATTTTCTGGCTCCCTGAGCCAAGCTTCTCCTGTGACATCCTTGATGTCCAGGATGGGAACTCCCAGCTTTCCCAGGACGCCAGCATTCCGGTATCCAGAGAGCAGAGAATCAGACTCTCCCCAGAGAAGGTTGGCATCTGGGGGCCATGACGTGACCATCTCTACTCAGGCTGTCATGTGTCACCAGCTTGAGGCATGAAGAAGCAGAAGAAAGCAATGAAGCAGGTGCTCCAATGGGAGCCCAAGGCCATGGAGAGGCAAGGGAAGGGGTTGAGAGTGAGAACCTGGGTCCTTAGGAACTTAGCTCACCTGCTCCAGGTGATAGAGGACCTGCGGAGTGTTGGTGAGCGAGTTGTGTGGGAGGATGGGGATCCACGACTGTCCTCCAGAAGACTCTCAGGCAAGGCGACTTTGACCGAGACATCTTCAGGGTCTGCCAGGACCTCAGCAGATGTTTCATGATGTGTTTTGAGATCCCCAGATGAGAACAGCGGTGGGATTCATAACAGAATGCTCAGTTTCCAGCCAGGACCACAGCTGTGCTTTTCTGTAGTTGTGAAAAAAAAAGGTCTTTCTAAAATTTTCTGATAGAAGTAATATATGCTCATAGCCAAAAACAAGTTAGAAAACACAGACAAGTATAAAGAAGAAAAAAATTATCTGGAGTTCCCCCAGCCAGAAATGAGCATGGTTAACATTTCTTCTAGACTTCTTATGTATTCTGACACATGCACTCCCCGCCCCCATACTAAACATATTGCTTCTTATTTTGCATTTTTTTACACTTAAAATATGTCATGAACACCTCTGCATGTCAATAAATATAGCAGAACATCATCCTTTTTAAAGGTTGCACTGTAGTCCATGGATGTACCAGCATTTATTTACAAACCCCCTCTTCATGGATCTATGTTGATTCAAATTTTTGTCTGTATATAAGCCATTTTGTATTGCTGTCCTTTTATCTTATCTGACTACTTCTTTAGAATTAATTCCCAATAGTGCAATTGTAGGGTACTTTTTAAAAAGATATGATGCGTAGAACCAAATTGCCTTCCAGAAAGATGCTAATTTACACACTCACCAGTTGTGTATGATATTATCCCATGTACTCACTAAAACTGCTTACTTGAGAGATTGAATATATTTCCAAAGTGCTTTTTGGCCATTTTTTATTCCTCCTCTTTTTCATCCTTCTTATTTGGTATTGCATGTTTCTATCATTTTCCCATGCTAAAAAAACTGGAAATATATTACAGTTACGTTTGCAAATATATTGCAAATATTTTTCCAGTTTTCTAATTGTCTTTGTTATTATATTCTTTTTTTGTGGTAAAATACACATTACATAAAATTTACCATTTTAACTGTTTTGTTTTTTTTTTTAATTTTTGGCTGCACCGTACAGCATGCGTGATCTTAGTTCCCCAACCAGGAATTGAACCCGCACTCACTGCAGTGGAAGCATGGAGTCTTAGTCACTGGACCTCCAGGGAAGTCCTCATTTTAACCGTTTTTAAGTGTACAGTTCAGTGGCATTAAGTACATTCACATTGTTGTGCAACCATCACCCCCATCCATCTCCAGAACTCTTTTATCATCCCAAATTGAAACTCTGTACCCATTAAACACTAACTCCCCATTTTCCCTTCCCCCCCAGCCGTTGGTAACTTCTGTTCTTCTTTGTGTCTCTATGAATTTGACTATTCTAGGAACCTCATATAAGTGGAATCATACAATATTAGTTCTTTTGTGACTGGATTATTTCACTTAGCATGATGTCGTCAAGGTTCTTCTGTCTTGTAGCATGTGTCAGAACTTCCTTTTTAAGGCTGGATAATATTTCATTGTATGCATATACCACATTTGGTTTATCCATTCATCCATCAATGAACACTTGAATTGTTTCCACCTTTTGGCTATTGTGAATAATGCTGCTGTGGGCGTCCCTGGTGGTGCAGTGGTTGAGAGTCCGCCTGCCGATGCAGGGGATACGGGTTCGTGCCCCGGTCCGGGAAGATCCCACATGCCACGGAGCGGCTAGGCCCGTGAGCCATGGCCGCTGAGCCTGCGTGTCCAGAGCCTGTGCTCCGCAACGGGAGAGGCCACGACAGTGAGAGGCCTGCGTACCGCAAAAAAAAAAAAATAAATAAATAAAATAAAAATAATAATGCTGTGAACATGGTATACAAATATTTCTGAGTCCCTACTTTCAATCAGTTTGTATATATACCCAGAAGTGAATGTCCTTAACTATTAACTTTGCCTTTTAACATTGTTTATGACTTTTTTTACATGCAGAAGTTTCACCTTTTAAAGTATTCCTCTATCAATCTTTTTCATATTGCTTTGGCTCTAGGGTCCTTTCTATACTATTTTAAAATACCTCTAGGTAAGGGCTCTGTTTATTCATTACAGTGTAACAAACCACCCCATAACTTAGTGACTTGAGAAAACAATAATCATTTATTTTGCTCATAAATCAGCAATTTGGACAAGACTCAGTGGGGTCAGCTTGTCTCTGCTCCATGGGGCTTCAGCTGAGGCAGCTCACTTGGAGATAGGAAGATCCACTTCTAAGATGGTTCACTCATATGAATGTCTTGGTGCTAACTGCTGGCTCTAGGATCCCAGCCAGGGCACTGGACTGAGGACTTTGGTTCCTTTCCATGTGATCCCCTTCAAAGGCTGCTTGGGCTCCCTCACAGCATGGTGGCTGAGTTTCAAGCATGAGCATCCTAAGAAATCAAGGCAGAAATATATGGTATTTTTGTGACTTATCCTCTGAAGTCACACAGTGTCATTTTTGCTGTACTGCATTGGTTAGGGCAGTCATAAAGCCCGGCCCAAATTCTAGGGGATGGGATATAGATTCTACCTCTTGATGGAGGAGTTGGAAAGTTCTAGAAGAGCATATGGGCTGGGAAATACTGTTGCAGCCATTTTTGAAAAATATAACCTTCCAAGTCTGCTCTCTGGCCACAATTCATATCCCTCCTACATGCGAGATGCACCCTTCCAAGACCTCCCAAACGTTTTATGCCATTACAGGATCAGGCTCAATATCAAAACCCAGGATCTTATTATCTAATCAGGTCCAGGTACAGATGAGGCTCCTCAGTTACAAGGCCTTGGGTATAGCTCCTTGGTACCTTCCTTCTGGACCTGAAGACCTGTGAACTAAAGAGCAAACTGTCAGCCTCCCACACCCGACGTACAATGGGGGCACGATTGATATAGATGCTCCCATTCAAAGAGGGAGAAAATGGGAGTATAAAGCAATCACAGGTCCATAGCAATTCTGAATCCAGCTGGGCAAATTGTTGGTAAATTTGCCAATTTCTTGATTAAGGACCCAGTATTGCTCCCTGGGTATGATTCTGAGCTATCCTTTTTTTTTCCCCCATAAAATATAGCCTTTCTTGCAGCTGAGTCATTTTCTCTGCTTGCTTCCTACCCATAGAAGTCTGGAGACTCAAAGGCTCCATTTCATTTTGCACTGTCTCTGTTCCTTTTAGTCCTAGCTGGTACTGCTTCCACCAGAACAATTTTATTTAAAAAACTTCGTGGGTTTTCTATGAATCTTATTGAGGTTTGTGCTATTGAAGAAAAGCCAAAATAGCAAATGTCTTCAAGATAAACCCTTTTCTATCTTGGACTCCCATTGAGGCTACTGTAGAACAATGCCCTTAAAATTCTTAGCTCCTTATTGTACAGTGGAAGGCATCTGTGAGGCATGGCCTGTAGATCCTTAGAGGGGCTTTTGTCTACTTGAAAGTCTCTATAAGGTACTGCCTTATATCTTTCTGGTGTCTTAGCAAAGGAGCTTACAGTCCCACCTGGATTCGATATTTGATCTGAAGTCTGCTCTCCCTTTCCTTTCCCTCTTCCTCTCTTCCTCTCTTTCTTCCCAAAGAAGGTCACGTTCTGAGGTTTCAGTGGACATGAATTTTTGAGAAACACTATTCAATCCAGTACAGTCTTTTTAATTTAGCTATTCTAATAGGTATGTAGTGGTGCCTCACTGTGGTTTTAATTTGCATTTCCCTAACAAATGTATGTTCATATCTTCTGCCCATTAAAAAATTAGTTTTGAGAGTTCTTTTTTTTTTTTTTTTTTTTTGCAGTACGCGGGCCTCTCACTGTTGTGGCCTCTCCCGTTGCGGAGCACAGGCTCCCGACGCGCAGGCCCAGTGGCCATGGCTCATGGGCCCAGCCGCTCCGCGGGATGTGGGATCTTCCCAGACCGGGGCACGAACCCGTGTCCCCTGCATCGGCAGGCGGACTCTCAACCACTGCACCACCAGGGAAGCCCGAGAGTTCTTTATATATTGCGAATACAAGTTGTTTATCAGATATGTGACTTGCAAATATTTTCTCCCAGTCTGTAGCTTGTGTTTTCATTCTCTTAACAGTATTACTCAAAGAGTAGAAGTTTTAAATTTCAATGAAGTGCAATTTAGCAATTTTTTTTTTTTTGCGTTACGCGGGCCTCTCAATGCTGTGGCCTCTCCCGCCGCGGAGCACAGGCTCCGGACGCGCAGGCCCAGCGGCCATGGCTCACGGGCCCAGCCGCTCCGCGGCATGTGGGATCTTCCCGGACCGGGGCACGAACCCGCGTCCCCTGCATTGGCAGGCGGACTCTCAACCACTGCGCCACCAGGGAAGCCCCTAGCAATTTTTTAAATGGCCTATGCTTTTGGTATTCTAAGTAATCTTTGCTTAATCCAGGGTCACAAAATTTTTCTCTTTTTTCAGGAAGCTTTTTAGTTTTATATTTAGGTCTATGAACCATTTTGACTTAATGTTTGTATGTGGGGCGAGGTGTAGGATGTCTTCTTTCACCATTTCTATTCAACATTGTACTGGAGGTTATAGCCACTTTGATAAGACAAGAAGAAGGAATAAAGAACATTATATTGGGAAAGAAGAATTAAAATTTGCAGATAACATGATCACCTATGTAGAAAAATCTGATGGAATCTTAAAAAAACTACTAGAACTAGTAAGTGAGTTTAGCAAGGTTGCAGAATACAAGGTGATTATATTATACAAAGATCAATTGCATTTCTATATACAGGCAACGAACAATTGGAAATTGGAATTTAAAAATACCATTTACAATAGCATCAAAAATAAGAAATATCTAGGGATAAATCTGACAAAAGATGTGCAAGAGTTGTAGACTGAAAACCTCAAAACACTGCTGAGAGAAATTAAAGAAGACCTAAATAAATGGAGAGTTATAGCTTATTCATGGGTCAGAATGCTCAATATTGTTGAGATGTCAGTTATCCTCAAATTGAACTATAGATTTAATGCAATCCAAAATCTCAGCAGACTTTTTGTGGAAATTGACATGCTGATTCTAAAATTCATATGCAAAGGACGTAGAAAAGCCAAAACAACATTGAAAAATAATAACAAAGTTGGAGAACTAACACTACCTGATTTCAAGACTTATTATAAAACTACAGTATTCAGGACAGTGTGGTATTGGTATAAAGGTAGGCAAAATAGATCAATGAAACCAAATAGAGTCCAGAAATAGACCCACACATAAATGGACAACTGATTTTTTACAAAGGTGCAAAGACAATTCGGTGAAGAACAGATAGTCTTTTTCTCATTCTAAATTGGGTTGTTTGTTTTGTAATAAAATTGACTTTCTTTTTAAGATTGAGTTTTGAGAGTTTTTAAAAATCTCCTTATCCTGGATGTCAGTCCTTCATAAGACATGTGTTTTGCAAATATTTTCTCCCTGTATGTAGCTCCTTGGCTTTTCATTTTCCTAATGGTGTCTTTGAAAGAGCAGTTTTAAATTTGGATGAAGTCTCATTTATCAGCTTTTTCTTCACAATTTGTGTTTTTGTTTCCTATATCAGAAATCTGCTTCACTCAAGTCACAAAGATTTCTCCAGTGTCATCTCCTAGAAGTTTTATAGTTTTAGGTTTTACATTTCAGTCTATGATCCATTTCAAGTTAATTTTTGTATAGATAGTTAGATATGGGCTGAGATTCTCTTTTTTTTTTTGTATATAGGTGTCCATTTGTTTTAACACTGTTTGTTGAAAGAGCTATCCTTTCTCTATTGAATTGCCTTTGCACCTTGGTTGAAAATCAATTGACCATATATGAGTGGGTCTATTTCTGGGCTCTCTATTCTGTTCCATTGATCTATGTTTCTATCCTTTCACCAATACCACACCGTCTTGATTCCTGTAGCTTTATCGTAAGTCTTGAAATCAGGTAATAAAAGCCTGAGGTCTTTTCTCAGTTGGATAATTTTTTGCCCTCTGGAGAGACTGGGAATGGGAAACAGTTTTGTTTGTGAGCCCAGCAGGTCCTGCTTCCTTTATATGTAATAGTCCGTTCTTCAGTCAACTTTCTCCTTTTGTGTTTTATCATAGGTAGCAAGAAAAAGCCAGATGACACTCTCAATATTCTTCTATTTCATTGAGTTCATTACACGTTTCTTCTTTTCCACGTTTCTGCAGATGACAAACTTCCTGCCAGCACATAAGGTTTCCCTTTCCTCCAGTTTCTAATAACATTTTTCTTAACTCCCACTGACGTCCTCCTCAAAGCTTCATAGGCTTTTAGTAGCTCCAAGGCCCTGGGAAGGTTTCAGATGTGTGGTTTGGATTCAGAGTCTCTGGTGCAGTCGTAGTCAAGTGGAATTAGGGGCAGCTAGATGCTGATCAGCCTCTCTCTCTCATCATGGAGTCCTAGGGCTTCTCCATGTGGTCTTCTGCCTAGGCTAGTTGGGGCTTCCTCACAGCATGGCAGTCTCAGGAAAGCCAGGCTGCTTGCGAGGCAGCTGAAGGCTCAAGGGTGAGTGTTTCAGCTCACAAGGAAGAAGCTACACCATCTTTTATGACCTAGTCTTGGAAATGAAATATGGATGGAAGCCATTCCCACTATACTGTATTGATCCAGGCAGCCACAAGCTCACCCAAGTTCAAGGTGGGTGGGTGGGTGGGGGACATTGACTCCACCTCTTGGTAGGGTAGTGGCAAGATTCTAGATGAGCATTTGGCAGTAGGAGATATTTTTGTGGCCATGCTTGAAAAACACACTCTAACATAGTAAGGAAACACCTCATTTATGAAATTATTTTCTTTATGCCAAACAAACCAAAAAACCCACTCATGCCCAATCATTATTTAATGCATTTCCTCATTTCATCTTTCTTGAGACTTCCTCTGGGGACTTAGGTATCAAAATCAGTGGGGTACTGCAGATAGCTTGTACTGGCTCGTGAAAGCTGATTGTAAAATTTTCAGGAATTCTGCATGCTGGTTGTTAAATACAGCAATTATTTTAAATTACATTATATAATCTCACACTTGAATAGATTAAATTAAAAACAGGTAATAAATATGCAATCCTCATCACTTCCTAATTATTTTAAACATTTTGCTACTATCTATGCTCGTTTGGTCTATTGTACCTGTGTGGTGGAATGACTGTGTAATGGTGTTTCACTGTGCCTCTCTTCCCAACTCCACATTCAGTGGCTTTGCAGTGGTAGCATGAATTAGGCCATAGTGGAATATTTACACCACGGAAATTGGCAGTTGCTATAAATCAGGGCTTTGTGTGGTTGATTGTCTCACCCTAATAAAGAGATGAACAAAATGTTAATAATGCAGACTAAACTTGAAAGTGTGTCAGGTTGTACCCATTTCATTGTGAATAGCGCTAAATATTGGGGGAAATATTCTCCCAGTATTCAAGAACTATTATTCAATTGAGCAAAGAAGTTGCTCACATCATTCATGGACAAGTGAAGTTCTAACTTACATTTTCATTGTTTCACTTTCACATTACTCATTAATGTAAATGAAAAATCAACCAACATTCATCTCAGAATTACACTCATGGTAGAGGTGCAACTTCATTTGTCAAATCATGATTGACTTGCAATCACAGATAGATGATAGATATAGTTTGGCAAAAATCAATGAAATTATTTATTACAAAATTTAGTATTTCTTACAAATATTATTAGTAGATTTTGTGCTGCACTTTTTTACATTAGTAAAAATTCATGATAAAAAACACTTATGTACATATACACATGCATACACTCTTTTTTTAGGAGAGTCAGTTGTTACTTGCCCACCACTGATCAAATCCCACCATCAAAAGAATGCTTTTTAATTTACTGAGAAGTTACTGAGTGTCAGAAAATAATAATAGCTAACATTCATTGAGCGCTAGCTCTGTGCAGGTGCTGTTCTGTCTTTTACTTGTCTTATTTAATCCTTAAAACAACCCTGTGAGGTGGGTACTATTATTATTACCATTTTCAAGATCAAACAGCAAAGGCACAGAGAGGTAGAGTGACTTGCAGGGTCACACAGCTGAGAAATGATTGAGCCAGAATTTAAAGCCACAGAGACTGGATCCAGAGCCTGTGGATCTTAGCTCTTACTGTTTTCTGCTTCTCCAAGGGCAATGTGCTAAGTGTCCTGGAGAGTCATAAAATAATCTAACAGTTCCAATGATAGTAACCACAATACTTTGTACCAGATTCTGTGCTAAGTGATTTCCATGTCTTGTCACCTAATTACCAAACATCCAGTTTCTGCGATTATTTCTGTTTTGTAGGAGAGGAAACTGAAACACAGAGATTAAGATGCCTTGGTCAGGAATTGGTGGGCTGGGACTGGAACCCAGGTCTGTCTGAATGTTGGCCCTCAGCTCTTTCCCACACAATGTAATCCCAGAATCAGTCTGTTCATAGATGATATGTCCCCAAATAGGAAGCTAGGGAGAGAATGTGTCCTTAGCTAGAGCTCAGAATCACATCTTTGAACTTGACCCTGTTCTGGGACTGTACTTCTCTTTGGAACCTCTGCCTGTTGGGGTGAATCTGGAGCAGAGGCCAGGCCTGGTGTGAGGACTTCACAAAACTGAGAGTCAGTGAGACAGAGCCCTCGTTTTAAGGGCTGTGCAAATCCAGCCGGTACCTTCCGTCCGGTCTCCCTCTTCAGGCGGCTCCACACGAGGAGCAACTGCAGAGGCCAGAGAACAACGTGGGGCTGGGCTGCAGGGAGGAAAGACAGGATCTCAGCGGGGATGGGGAGGGCAGGAAGCAGCGAGGCAGAGAGAGGCAAGGGGCTTTATTAATTAATTAAGGGAGGGATGTGAAGTAGGGCAGAATCCACAGAGGACGCCTTCGCTCTGTCTCAAGTTTATGGGTCATTTTTCTGGTGGCGATTCAGTTGCCCCAAAGCAGATAGTACCTCGGTCTGTCACCTCCTGACAAGCAAAAGTGGTCCCCAAAGCAAAACGGGATGTGCCCCCTCCTGGTTTACAATCGAAAGAACTCCCTCCCTGGATTCCAGGGACTGGCTTTCGCCACATGGAGTGGTCACGGTGAGCTGTTCTGGAGCCACATTATTTGTTCGAATCTTGACTCTGCCGCGTACCTCGAGCTGGGTGATCTTGAGCCAGCGAGTTGAGCTTTCTGTGCCTCAGTAGCCTCCCCTGTGAAATGGCAATAACTATACCTTCCTTATAGGGTTGGAATAAGGAAGGATTAGTGCTTGAAATGATGTCAGACACAGAATAAGCATTCACCAACTGATAGTTACTATGTACTAATACAGGATGGGGTTCTTGGTGCTTGTAAGGAAAAGAAAGGTGTCTCAGTTTACCATATTTCCATATTTGGCCTGAACGCCATTTGGTCAAATATAAGAAGAAATATAGCGGGAGGGAAAGTCATGGCAGACACTGTGGCTGCCCACTGACAGTACACCCTTCTTTTCTTCCTTGTAAGGGACAACCTTTGGAGGATTCTGAGACAGTTTCTTCCCTAATAAGAGGAAAGCATGTTATAGGAGAATTTCTCTGTTCTAAGCCTTCAGTTATTTCCTCCTCTGAATGCATTTGTGTGAGGATGTGATGCCTGGAGTTGTGGCAGCCATACCGTGACCATGAGGGGAAGGCTAAGAGAATAACTGAGATACTAGCCCTGTACCCTGAGTATTTCTCAGTCACCAAACCAATCCTGAAAGCCTCCTCTTCCAGATTTCTTGTTACATGAGAAAAGTCAACCCTTGTTCTTTTAGGCCAAGGTTTGGCAAATGTTTTCTATAAAGGACTGTATAGTAGATATTTTAAGTTTGCAGGCCATGTGGTCTCTGTGGTGATGACTCAACTCTATTGACTAATGAAATCAGCCATAGATGGTATGTTAACAAATGGCCGTGACTCTGTTCCAATAAAACTTTATTTTCAAAAGTTCACAAGAGCCACAAATTTTCCCTGTGGAGTATAGTTTACCAACTCTTATTTTTGGCCATCTTTGCTAAATTTACTGTTACTTCAACCCAAAACATTCCTAACAGAGCATGTATGGGCTGCCTTGGAGGGTGGTCTCTCACCCCAAACACAGCTGTGATCAAAGCCCTCATTGCCCCTTTGTACTTATAAGTTTGTAATAAACTTATTAGTACATTAGTTTATTTTCTTCTATCAATATTCATTTATTCATTCAACAAACATCTATTGAGCACCTGCTATGTGTCAGGAGCTGTTGAAATGCTGGGGCTACATTAGGGAATGTTGCATCCTGCCCTTAGGGAGTTCTCATTCTATAACAGTGGGAATCCCGGAGGACTTCCTGGATGAGGGACTGAATTAGCGCCAAAGGATGAGTCGGAGTTGGGAAGGTTGGGAAAAACAAAGAAAGCGTGGGGATGGATGGGTAGGAGAGTATTCCAGGGTAGGAGGGGGCCTTGCACATATGTGGCTGAAATGGGGAGAGTGAGGGAAAGAGTGGAGGAGAGAGAGGCTGCAGAGGTCACGTGGGACGAGATCACATGGGGCCTGGTAGGCTGTTGGTCTTCATGTTGAGTGAGATGGTGTTCCTGGAGGATTTGGAATAGAGGATGACATCAACTTATCGATGGCAGCTTAGACCAGGGTGGTAGCAGGAGATGGCCTTGAGAGATTTTGAGGAGGTAAAATAGGTAGGACTTGAGGATAGAGTGGACAAGGGAGGTGTCAAAGATGACAGGTGAAGTTCTGATTCTTGACTATTCGGTTTCACCTCTATTTAAAGAAACAGAGATAAGGCAGAGGGGAATTCAGAAAAGTATTTCTGAAACCTTCATGCAGTAGCTTTATCAGAGAAAAAGGAGTAAGCAATAGAAAGGAGCTCAGGCTTCCAGGCCATTATCAAGCTTTGGCTCGTATTTGTCCTGGAAAGTTAACTGAATTGATTGGACCTCAGCACAATTATCTTAATTTACAGCATTAGGTGAAAATCTATAAATGTCAAGATGCAAAGTGCAGGAGTGTAAGGGGGATTGTCAAAGAGACCACTACATCTGTAGCATTCTCCCCTAACTGCCAAAGAGGTGTTTGAAGACATTGGGAGGACTTGGCCCAGGAACCATGGGACTAGAAGGGGAACTGGGCCTTGACCAAAAAATGACAGGAACCATGTGTGTGCCATGCAACCCCTGTGGCCAGTTCTAAACATTCTGTTTACCTACTTTTTAAATTTAATTTTAATGTTTATCAAAATATTTCAGATAAATAGATGAAAAAGTCAAACAGTCCTTCTATCTGTTTAGATTGCACACGATTGCAAGTAACAGAAACCCCAAAATCTGGTAACATAAAATATAATTTTTAAATTATTGTTTATAGCCAGAGGTCTAGAGGTAAGCAGTTGGTTAAATGGCTCAATGGCATTAGGTCAGATGTTTCTTTCATTTTTTTGCCTTTCCCTCATGACCACAAAATGGCTGCTGTAGCTCCTCAGGTCATCAATCACATCTGTGTTCTAGGCAGGTGAAGGTGGCAAAGTGTTTCCCAGAAATCCCCTGCAGATTTCTGATTATGTCATTGGCCAGAATTGTGTCTTGTAACCACTCCCAACTGCAAAGGAGTCTGGGAAGGTGAAAGTTTTTCTTTTTCAGTTTTTCAGCCTCTGTAGTAGAAAAGCAAGGAAAAGGAGGTTAGGAGGGATGTTGAGTGGATCAATCCTTAGTATTTGCTATTGTCTCTGTCCCACTCCTCTTCACCCTGAACTTTCACTTCTTGAAGCACTCACTTTCAACTCTTTTAATGGTCTCTCCTTCCTCTTCTTCCCAGGTTCCTTTGTGGGCTAGAGTCAGAAAATCAGCAGGGCATTGGACTTTCTTAGGACTTGGCAGTCTTTGGTTCTGGACCTCCCCTTTAGGCTCATGAATAACAACAGTAATCATAGCTACCATTTCTTTTTTCTTTTTAAATTGAAGTATAGTTGATTTTTGATGGTTATTAGTTTCTGGTGTACAGCCAAGTGATTTAGTTATACGTATATACAGTGACCACAAGTCTGTTCTCTATGTCTGTGAGTCTGTTTCTGTTTCATAGATAAGTTCATTTGTGTCATATTCTAGATTTCACATATAAGTGATATCATATGGTGTTTGTCTTTCTCTTTGACTTACTTTGCTTAGTATGATAATCTCTATGTCCATCCATGTAGCTGCAAATGGCATTATTTCATTCTTTTTTATGGCTAAGTAATATTCCATTGTTTACATGTACCACATCTTTTTTAATCCATTCATCTGTAGATGGACATTTGGGTTGTTTCTATGTCTTGACTATTGTAAATATTGCTGCTATGAACATAGGGGTGCATGTATCTTTTCAAATTATATTTTTGTCCAGATACATGCCCAGGAGTGGGATTGCTGGATCATATGGTAGTTATACTTTCAGTTTTTTGAGGAACCTCCATACTGTCTTCCATAGTGGCTGCACCAACTTACATTCCCACCAACAGTATAGGAGGGTTACCTTTTGTCCACACTCTCTCCAGCATTTGTTATTTGTAGACTTTTTAATGATTGCCATTCTGACCAGTGTGAGGTGGTACCTCATTGATAGCCACCATTTCTTGAGCACCATCTGGGTGCTAGGCACAGTGCCAAGCACTTACATACAGGATCTCATGTGATCTGAAGCAACTCAGTGAATTTGTCACCTTGGGTGGGGCATATGTCCCTTCCAATGAAAAACCACCCCCAGGGATCGTTGTTTCACATCTGACAACTTTATTCATTTACTTCCCTGTGTGACCCCCTAAAAACCGTCTAAGTTTGGGACCGCTTCAGCTCCCCCCTCTAGAGAAGATCTGTCTCCAAGTTCCAGCAAGAAGATGACCCGACTAGAGTCAGTCCCTGTGACCTCCTCCAGCAGCTAAAAGCACTCATTTTGCAGGACTCTGCCCGGGGCTTCCCCTTCCTCCTGCATGCTGGGTGTGATGACAGCTTTCAAGAGGGGTCAGGCATTGAGGTGGGAAGCTTTCCAGACCCAAAGAAGGGATTTGAATTCACTGTTCCAAGTTCCAGGGCTTTCCCTGGGGCTGACCTCTCTCAGAATCATGTCCTTTGAGATTCATGCTTCCCTTTAAGAACCACTTTGAGTCACCTACTGTGCATCTGGCACTTTATCTGGCATAAGAGCATCTACCCCACAAGGTCACATACCTCTGGCATCTTCCCTCTTGTGTGGTTACATCCAGTCAAGGCCTGACTGCCTGCAGCCAGGGTCAAATGCTATCTCATCTCAATCTATGCACTTCTAGTGAGCACCTACTATGTGCCAGGCATTGGACATTATCTCAGTGTTCCTCAAACTAGTCATTTGAGTTCCCCTACACAATTTCGGAAAATGCCATCTATACTACTTTTGACCTAATGTTTTTCTTCAAATTGGCCCCCTTTTTAAAAAAAAATTTGTTTATTTTTTTAATACAGCAGAGCTCTTATTACTTATCTATTTTATACTTATTAGTGTATATATGTCAATCCCAATCTTCCAATTCATCCCACTACCACCACCCCCCGCCCCCGCTTTCCCCCCTTGGTGTCTGTATGTTTGTTTTCTACACCTGTGTCTCTATTTCTGCCTTGCAAACCAATTCATCTGTACCATTTTTCTAGATTCCACATATATGCATTAATATACAATATTTGTTTTTCTCTTTCTGACTTACTTCACTCTGTATGACAGTCTCTAGGTCTGTTCACGTCTCTACAAATGACCCAATTTCATTCCTTTTTATGGCTGAGTAATATTCCATGTGTATATGTACCACATCTTCTTTATCCATCTTTATGTCATTGGGCATTTAGGTTGCTTGCATGACCTGGCTATTGTAAATAGTGCTGCAGTGAACATTGGGGTGCATGTGTCTTTCTGAATTATGGTTTCCTCTGGGTATATGCCCAGTAGTGGGATTGCTGGATCATATGGTAGTTCTATTTTTAGTTTATTAAGGAACCTCCATACTGTTCTCCATAGCGGCTGTATCAACTTACATTCCCACCAACAGTGCAAGAGGGTTCCCTTTTCTCCACACCCTCTCCAGCATTTGTTGTTTGTAGATTTTCTGAGGATGCCCATTCTAACCGGTGTGAGGTGATACCTCATTGTAATTTTGATTTGCATTTCTCTAATAGTTAGTGATGTTGAGCAACTTTCCATGTGACTCTTGATGGCCCCCTTTTTTATTTCAATAAATTTATTTGAAAAGGAACTTCAGATCACTGCCATCAATGGAAAATCAGTATCACTTGCCAAAAGCAGATAGTAACCTTAACAATAAAAACATAAGTATTAAAATAAAAACTGCTAATCTCTGTCCAACCTATAAGCACCTCTAGTACCCCCCAATGGTGTAAATGGCCAAGGTGATGGTACTTTATTTCTCTTACACCTCACCATGTCCCTATAAGGTGGGTTCCCTCATCACTCCATTCTACAGATATGGAGCTGAGGCTTAGAGGGGTGAAGGGCTTGCTCAGGAAAGAGGGCTGGGAAGTGGTGGGACTGAGATTCAGATCCAGGCGTGTCTCAACCAAAAGGCTTGGGGCGTTTGAGGACTGGTCCTGGTTCTTGAGAGGCCTACAAGGGTCTTTTTCTGTCTTCTCAGCTGTTGTTGTTACAGGAACTGAGATTCCTCAGGGCCATGAGAACCTGTTTTTACACCCTCAGGACATTTATTCACACATGTAAGAGGCAGAGGTTACTGAGACAGCTTCCTGATGATGTGGGAGAGCTCTCAAGATTCAGTCTCACATCATATTGACCCAGCGTGGTTCCCCTCCCATCCCTCCAACCACTGGCTGCACTAGTCTCTCCAGAGAACCCTCTATCCTCTGGTTATTCCCAAAGCCTCCCCCCCTCTTTAGCTTCAAGGAAGTGGTGCTGGTTCAGGATGTATAAGATGTTGCATTACTCATGACTCCATGAGTTGCAAGTGACAGAACCCTAACACTCAATGGCTTACATAAACAAGGAGATTTATTGACTTGTGTAAATAAGAAGTCCCAGTATGAAGGACTTCAGGCATAGCTGGATCCAGGCTGTACAGTGTATCATCTGAACTTTATCCATCTTTCCCTCTCCTGCTGTCATTAATTCCTCTTTCCACCTGCTTCTCATCTCTTCTCCCTCCTTTCTTCTGTATTGACTCTTTCTCCTCTTGCAGTGGCAAAAGTGGCCACAGCAGCTCCAGGCTTACAACTTACGAGCTCAGTGACTCCTGTGGAAAGAGAGTACTTCTTTCCTAATAGCTCCAGCAGAAGTCTCAGGCCAACTCTTATTGGTCTGGACTAGACCAAAGGTCCCTTCCTGAAACCATCCCTGTAATTCTAATGGGCTGGCCCTGGGTTAATACAAGAAGATCATCAGTCCAACTAAGCCACATGCACCAAGTGGAAGAGGGGTGGTCTCCCAAAGGAGAATCAGGGTGCTGTTACCGGAGGAGGACATAAAGATATCAGAGAGGCCAGACAACAGGCATCCCCTGTGGACATAAATTTGGTATCTGCAAAACAGCACAAAGCCCAGATGTTCCTGTTACTGGAACAACAAGAGCTAGATCGCCTTCTCAATTCCTTGGACAGCCATGGTGTTTCTAAGGAAAGGTTACCCAGGCCCAGTAAAGGTGTCTTTTCTTCAGTGTCCCCCCCTGGTGCCCTGAAAGTGTTAGCCACTGTTCTCTCCATCCCTTGCCTCTCTCAACTGGGAGGCAGGGAGATTCTCTCCAGACACACCATCTTTTGGCTGATTGACCCAGAGGCCTTGAACATGTTCCTTCTTTCTTACCACAAACCTTCAGCCAAGAAACAGCCATTGGGCAAGAAGAATTTAGACACAAGGATAAGAGAGTAGCTCAGGACGGAGAGAAAGTAACAACAAGGGGCTGGCAAAGAGATTATCATGTTCATTCATTCATTCTGTCTCTCACTCTCTCTGCAGCCTAGATTCTCTCCCTCCTCTCATGTCCTCACGGACATGGCACAAGGCGGCTTCGGCACTGCACCGGATTTCCTCTTTAAGGTCGTCCCACCACAGCCTGAGTAGCGCCCCTGAATCCCAATTTCTGAATGAGAGAATCTGATTGGCCCAGGCACTGGGCGGAGCCCCAGCCTGAGCCAGACAGCTTCAGCCAGGGTGGGGTCATGTGATTTCAGACTGGCCACAGGGGAGGAGCCAAGCTCTCATAAAGAAGGTAGTGGGAATCGGGACGCCATGCCCGAAGAATCCATTAAAATCCACCAGCGTGGAACTTAAATCTAATGACTTTTTTTTTTGTGGTGTGTGGGCCTCTCGCTGTTGTGGCCTCTCCCGTTGTGGAGCACAGGCTCCGGACGCGCAGGCTCAGTGGCCATGGCTCACGGGCCCAGCTGCTCTGCGGCATGTGGGATCTTCCTGGACCGGGGCACGAACCCGTGTCGCCTGCATCGGCAGGCGGACTCCTAACCACTGCGCCACCAGGGAAGCCCAAATCTAATGACTTTTTACATTTTATTTTAAAATCAGGCCTCTCTTAGGGCATTTGTGAGGTGGAGGGTAGGAGACTTGCCTTCCTAGTGGTAGAAAAGAGATTTAGTATTTGTTTAGTATTTTGTTAAAATTTCAAAAAGCTGTTCAAGCAACCACCCTTCTGAGAAGACAAGGTGGTGAGAGCCACTGTGCTCCTCTGCTCCGCACTCCTGGGCCTGATAACATTTATTTGGGCGCTTGCATCACACATGTGCCACATGACGGATTGCTGGACGTTGACAGCATGGCTCCAGTACTAAAAACATATGACTCCATATGGAACGCTGTGGTGTGGGGTGGAAATCCTGGACGGCTCGAGGCTGCAGATGGCCATGTATAATTCACGGGATTTGTAAGACTCTGCATCTGCTCCGTTGCTCATTCTTCAGTTGTCAGACAGACATAATCCCGAGCCTCTTATTTTATAACACAGATCTGCCAAAGGGAGAGGGGAGGGAGGCGGGGGAGGCAGAGCCGCTGCCAGGAGAACTCAGAAATAATTTGGGGGAGAACATTCAGTGTGTCAGCGAGGACAGAAGCACGCACCGCAGGAAGCCCAGGCAAAGTTGGAAACTGGCTGCTGGTTCCCTGGTCTCTCATGGGAGGCTGGTGCCTGAGGAGGTTTCTGGAAGGGAGTGTATTTTGATCTTGCCTCAAATCCGGGCCTCACTATGGGATTTTGGTTTAACCTGGGTCAACCTTGTGGATGAGCCAGGAGGTCAAATGTCAAGTTATTTGGGCATTTTATAGCATTAAGTCAGCCGGTCTTACAGATTGTCTCATGTTGGCAGATTGCAGCATTAAGTGGCAAATAAGAGGTTCCATTTTGCATCGCTTCCCTCACTAGATTAGGAACCTGTGACAGTCATTGTCTGTACACATATCTCCGCCCACGCTGGGGTCATCTGCACACAGATTTGGTACAAGACAGGGTTTTCTTCCCAATGCCTGCCTGGGGGGCTTTGTCCCATGCGTGGGACAGGCCAGAAGCTGGGGAGTTGATGCCCCCAGGAACTGCTCTCAACCAACAAGGGAGAAGAGGTGGTAAATAAATACTCCAGCTTCTCACCCCAGTGAGGCAACTCTGAGCTGTGATCTGCTTTGGGGGAATCAAATTAAGACAGAGACTCTCTTTCATGCTTCCTCAGACCTCTAGATTTCCTCTATACCATTGTTCATATTTAGTTGCCATCACTCGCTTCAATGTTTGTTCTGCCTGTTACTCCAGGGGCAGAGACTGTATTTATCTATCTTATTCTCCATTGTATCCACAGTGTCTGGTGCCTCATGTTCAATCAACATTTGTGATATTAACGTTGTGAGATTCTGCTGGCTTCCCCACTGACTAGCTATGTGATATTTAGCAAGGCACTAACACCTCTCACCCCCATCCATCCCCCATTTATAGCAAGTGGACAATAAGTATGTCTTGTCTACTTCATGGAATTGTAGTGGAGATTAAATAAAAGAGTCATGGAGGAAAATCTTAGTTAATTCTGAAATGCTCAATGAAACTAATGACCCTACTAGTTCAGAATTTCTAAAAGTATCACCTTCCTCAGGTTTATATGAGTCAATTTCAGATGGTACCCCAAAGCAATTTTATTTGAATAATTGTACATTTACTTGAATTAAACTAGGAAAAAAATAAGCAGCCCATCAAATTCAAATGTATTAATTGGGGATGTATTTGGCTTCCAATAACTGAAGATACAACCAACAGTGGCTTAAATAAGTAAGGGGTTAATTTTTTTCAATCTCCAAGATTTTTGGACATCTGCAGTCCAAGGCTAGTAGAGCTGTCCAAGGAGAGTATGAAAGATCCAGGCTCCTTCTCACTTCCTGTTTTCTTCTTTGGCATGGGGCTTTTATCCTCATGGCCTCAAAATGGTTGCTGTACTCCAGGAATTGCACTCTTATTCCAGGCAGGAAGAAGGGAAAGGGGGGAGGGAAAAGGCTGTACCAGCTGAGTCTGTCTACCACCACCACCATAACCACCACCACCACCACCACCATCATCATCAATTTTTAAATTAGGAAAGCAAAAAGTTTTCTGGGAAGTCTACTGAACAGACTTCTGCCTACATTTTATTGGCCTGAATTAAGTTTCCTGACCACTCCTAGCTACATAGGAGTCAGAGAAAGCATTTTTAGCTAAACACATTGCTTACCTGACAAAATTAGCAAGGGCACTGTGACTTCAGAAATAGCTTAGTAGAATAAAAGGAATAGGTTTAAAGAAAAATATCAAAAAATAATACTGCTGGAATCAAGTTTGAGAAACTTGTACCCCTTTTGTTCCATTCCTCTGTTCTTATCTTTATTTCTCAGAATTATACTTTTGTTTTGATTCTTTCCTTTCCTTCTGGCTATGGTACCTGTGAACTTCTTGAGGGCAGGACTGTGCTTTATTCAGCCTTGTATCCCAAGAACCCAGGACACTGCCTAGCACCAAGCAGGGTGGAACACATGTTACTATTCATTGTTTGATTAATGTGTTATTTCTTATTCATTTTTCTCAACAAGGTGCTAAAACACTTGGACCAATTCTTACAGCTTTCTTAAAATAAGAATCAATCAAAATATTATATTGAGTGAAAGAAGCCTTACGTAAGAGTACATGTCATATGATTCCATATATCTGAAGTTCTAGAATAGGCTAAATTAACCTATATTAGGAAAAATCGGGACAGCAGTATCCTCTTAGGAAAGCAGATGTGGGAATTGACTGGGAAGTGACATGAGAGAACTTTCTGGGTTTGGTGATGATCTGTACCTTGATAGAGGTTTGGGTTACATGGTTTAAACTTTTTCCAAAACTCATGAAATGACACAAAAGATTTGTGCATTTCACTGTATTTCAATTTCACCTAAAAAAGAGAAAACATATATTGAACTCTAGTTCATGATATACAAGTTGAAGTGTTTAAGGATGGAGTGTATGATGCTTGCAACTTACTTTGAAAAAAAAAAAAAGATGGATTGATAGAAGGATGGAAGGATGGAGAGGTTGATAGACATGTAATAAAATAAACATAACATAATTAGTTGTAGAACATGGGGGGTGAGTACATGAGTACCTTTCTGTATGCTTGGAATTTTTCATAATAAAATACTGAAAGAACAACCAAAAAACCTCTGACAACAACCAAATAAGATTGAAGAAGTATTCGTTTGTTAGGGCTGCCAAGACAAAGTACAACAAACTGGGTGACTTCTTACATGGTAGCTCAGGCCTCTAAGCATGAGGGTTCCAGTGAATGAGGTGAAAGCCAATGGCCTTTTATGACCCAGCCTCAGAAGTCAGAGAGCATACTTCCTCCAGATTCCACGGGGCCAAGCAGTCATAAGCTCATCCAGATTTAAGTGGAGAGGACAGAGGGCCCCCATCTCAATGCAAAAACTGTCTAAGGATTTGCAGTCATGTTTTAAAACCACCACACCTGTCTAGAGAGGTGTTATCTGCCACCTAGCCTGTCCCTCTCAGCAAGGAGGAGAAAGAATTTTCTCATCTCTGCATTGACAGAGAAAGATGAAGTTGGGTCCTTATTCAGAGAACACATTGCTCTGTGACCTGCTTTCCCCCCAGGCAGCAAGGCCTTCCTCTGGCACAAGCCGGAGCTGGGAGAGCCAGCAGACACCGGGTTGTCATCGCACTGGACACCACTACAGCTGACTCTACTCCTCTGCCCCATCCCAGCCCCTGACCTTTTGACTTTGGGTGTCCCACTACCATTCTGCATGCAGGGTCCTTCCCATCGCTGCTCAGCTCAACCTCCAGCCCAACCTCCAGCCCTCGGTCTCAGGACTGAACAAACTCTCTCACTTGGGGACAGTGGAAGCCTTTGTCATCTTTTCCTTCTTCGGGTGGACCACTGTCTGTATGAGAATCCAGATTACCCTTGCAGTGGCGCTGGTGATTACCTCTGAGAATCTCTTCATACCAGCCTCTCCTGGCAGGCTGGGGGTGAATCGGGGCTGCACAATGGGAAGAATGTTATCGCGGTGAACCAGGACAGGCCCGGCTTGGCTCCGTTGCAGAAAACACACTTCACTCATGCAGAACACGCCAAATTGAAAAGATTGTGGGTTAATCAAATCCTTTTCTCCTCTGTTTTTATCAAACTCAAGAGGGGCTGGCCTATTAATTAGAAACGCTTTTTCATGTAAAACACGGGCGCTTTGGAGATAAGGAGGGAAGACCCTTGATTCTACAGTCACAATGATGTTTCAGTTATTTCATTACAAGGCACCATGTTCACCACCAGCCCCGTGGACACAGCGCAGACCTCCCATCGCTCTCATGGAAAAACTCCCTGAGACTCAGAAAGTTTCCCTGCCAGCAGACAAGGGCAGGAGAGTTTCTTTTTCTGAAGTCACGAGGCACTGAAGACCTCCTGTTTCTATACACTGCTACCAGAAAAATTTAGCAGGCTTTTATTTTGTGTTATCCAATTACAGTAGCCATTAACCTCATGGGGTGATTTAAATTTAAATTAATTAAAATTAAAAATTCAGTTTTCCGATCCCACTAGGCACATTTCAAGTTCTCAATAGCAACATTGTGGCTAATGGCTTCTATACTGGATGGCATCATTACAGAAGGTGCTATTGGACAGCACCACTCCTTTCAACAAGCTCACAAAACATCCTATTTGTCCTTTGGGAGAAATAAGAAAAGAATGGTCATCTCCTCTACTGGAAGAAAACAAAACCCTACCATATTTCTGCAGTGACACTTGTCAGTGCTTCCTGCCCAGCACCATCCTCCTTCTCTTAGCAAAAGTACCTTGATTTTCTTTTGTGAGTCACTGCTTTCCTACTCCCTACTCTCATGTGGTTCAGGTGGGGTTGACGCCACTGCCTGGCCTGAGGGGCAGCCCCAGGACTTAAGCCTGACTAAACCGGATATTCCTTTCCCTTGGCCTTGGTGATCAGTTCTTTCATGTTGGCCAATAGGAGTAAACTCTGGAACTTTGGCCAGAATTGATGGGAAGGAGTGCCCTCTTCCTGTTGGGGATATAAGCCAGGAACTGCAGGTGGCCGTAGTAATCTTATCCTTGGAAGAGTTGGCCTGCAAATAACTTCATTGCAGAAAAAAGCAGAGTAGTGAGAGAGGGAAAGAGAGTCTTGGTGACGCAGTAGACCTCCTGGATCCAGCAGTGTTTGATGGCAGATCTAGAGCTGAACTTCCCAGTCAAATGAAGCTATTACTATTAACACCTTGGTGCTGCTAATGAGTCCTCCAAACCGCCTTCCAAATCCTCATGTTTAGGTCTGTTTGAACTGGGTTTCTGTCGCTTACAACCAAAAGAATGCTCTGAGAATGGCGATCTGTTTACAAAGGAAAAGGAGGTTATGTTTTCTCTGCTGACACATTTCTATTCTCAAACTGTTATTGAGATCCACTTCATGGGATTGGAGGGTATCAGTTCCAGATGAGCCTCCCTGACCCAGGAGAGCCAGTTCCATAGGCCGAGGCTACACCAACCAGATTCCCTCTTTCTTGATAATTTGGATGAAGTTGAAACAAAGACTGACTGAGTTGATGTGGAGTCACATCAGTGGGAGCACTAGACTGAAAGGCCATGTACTTTGCCTGCTGAGAACCCTCAAGTTGTTCTGCTCTCACCCTGCGTGAGGCCCATGTCCTTTTAATAAACCACCTTTAACCTGAGCTAGTTCAAGTTGGTGTCTATTTCTTATAACCAAATATGCCCGATTAAGAGTATCAAAAGCCTGCAAGGGGTTTTATTTGGACCAAGCAACTCCACTTCTCAGAATTTACTTCCAGAAAATCATCAAAGTATATATACAAAGGTTTAGCTATGAGGATATTAAGGGCAGTGCTCTGTAAGAAGCTTGGAAGAACCTATATACAAGAATAGAGGCTCAGTCAAATACATTCAGAGACACAATTTTAGGCAAATACTTGCTGAGTGATGAATGAGAGAATGAATGACATACTAGATGACCATAAATTTATGTGGGATAAATATACTAACAAGGAATATAGCTGTGATATATTAAATGAGAAAACATGTTAAGAAATTATATACCCTGTATGATCTCATTAAAAAAGAAAATCATTGTATGTTTGTATACACACAAAAGAGGGTTTGGAAGGATCATTAGCATCAAGGTGTTAATAGTAGTAGCTTCTGAGTAGGTGGAACTGTAGTTTTGGGGAGTTTGTTTTTAATGTTTTCTTCTTTTTGCTTGTTTGCTTCATTTTCATTTTGATTTTTGGTAATGAACATTGCTGTCACTGCAAGACAGCCAGAAACCAGGTCCGGTTAAGATCTTTACGAAGTAAGCATGGTAGAGCTTATGATGGGGCCCTATGTGTGACTCAAAAGAAAAATAATACTAAACAGCAAAATAAGTGCAAGGGAACTCTAAAAACCCTTGTGATTTTGCTTGTGTTCAACATTTTTTTCAGAGAAGAATAAACATTTAAATTATTTTGAACATTTGGAGCATCTGCTTTGCTGGTACTCTACACGTGAACTGAATCTTTCTGCAGTGGTTGGGAGAATGTTCCAGACAGGGAACAGCAAGTGCAAAGGCTCAGAGGCAGAGTGGGCATAGTTTTTAGTAGGAATTTTCAGTCCTTCAGTGGTGGGATTATAGCATGTGAGGGGAGAGCGCCCAGGTGTGAAGCTGGGCGGGTAAGCAGGACCCAGTTATGAAGGGACTTGTAGGTCTTTTGAAGAGTTTCAACTTGATCGTCAAGGCCATGAAAAGTCATTGAAAGAGTTTACACTGGGAAATGACATGTTACAGTATTTTTAAAAAGACCTTCTTTCGGAGTTAACAAAATGAGATATTATTAGCCAGAGTGGCTAGGGAAATTGCTTTAAAAAAACCCACAGGGCTTCCCTGGTGGTGCAGTGGTTGAGAGTCCACCTGCCGATGCAGGGGACACGAGTTCGTGCCCCGGTCCGGGAAGATCCCACATGCTGCAGAGCGGCTGGGCCCGTGAGCCATGGCCACTGAGCCTGCGCGTCCGGAGCCTGTGCTCCGCAGTGGGAGAGGCCACAACAGTGAGAGGCCCGCGTACCGGAAAAAAAACCCAAAAACCCACAGGCACAATTTTTGACTTGACAGTGTTTTGCAGACATCCTGGAGCCTTTTTTAAAAGAAATTCATTATGCTGACACTAACTATCAAACCCCATTCCCTTGAGCTCAGCTGTGTTGTAGCTGAAAACTTGTTCAGTATGTTTACTCCACACAGAACCCAATTTTCCAAATCTCTGCAAATTTGCCCTTAACAGTAAAATACTGGGTACAGAGCATCTACCCACTCCACCCAAATTATCCCCCTTGGCATGTGCTAACAGTCTGATGCTGTGATTGTTTTTATGATGGAAATGATTGGCACCAAGTCTTATTTGTAAGCCTTCCTGGAAGAACCCGTTGGAGTTTTCTGCTTTAACCTTGTCAATATCACAGATTGGGGTCACTGGGCAATTCATTTGCCCTCTGCAACAGTCAGGAGAGACTGGATTATGCTACAGTAACAAACATCTCCTAAATCTCCATGGCTTACAACAACATAGGTTTATTTCTCACTTATGCTACATGCAAATTGTGGGAAGGTTGTGCCTCTGTTCCATGTCATCTTATTGAGATTCAGGCCAATGGAGTGGCTTCTGTCTGGGATGTCAGGGGTCTCATGGCAGTAGGAAAAGAGAACATGGCGAACCATGTGTTTCCTCTTAGCTTCTGCTGAAAAGAAAACTGAACTCATCATCTTCCCATCCCTTCACTCTCCTTCTTTTAGGAATTCTTAATATTAACTTGAATAATTATGGTGATAATGAAAATAATTAGGGACTTCCCTCGTGGCGCAGTGGTTAAGAATTCCGCCTGCCAATGCAGGGGACACGGGTTCGATCCCTGGTCTGGTAAGATCCCACATGCGGTGGAGCAGCTAAGCCCGTGAGCCACAACTACTGAGCCTGCACTCTAGAGCCCGCGAGCTACAGCCACTGAGCCCACGTGCCTAGAGCCCGTGCTCCGCAACAAGAGAAGCCACTGCAATGAGAAGCCCGCACACCGCAACGAAGAGTAGCCCCTGCTCGCCGCAACTAGGGAAAGCCCGCGTGCATCAACAAAGACCCAACACAGCCAAAAATAAATAATAAATACATAAATTTATTTAAAACCCAAACAAACAGCTAGTACCTAGGGGGAGCTGGGATTCAAGCCCAGGTGTTCTCACTCCAGATCCCATGTTCCCAACTTCCATGCCTTTGTGTCCTCCTTTTCATCAACTCCTCTCTCTTCCTTGACCTCTATACCCAATGGCCATATTATTTATAGCATCTATCATCTAGCTCTCCTGCTATCCCAAGCCCTGTTATTCGCTGCTTGGTCTATTGCAGCAGTGAATATCCTCTTCAACTGGTGTCTCAGCCTTTAGGCTTTGCTTTATCTTGGTCACACCACCATATTTCTCTTTGGGAAGCATGGGTTTTATCATGCTCCTCTTTTGCTCAAAAAACCCTAGTGGCTCCCCCACTGTCTACTAAAACAAACTGTAGCTTGGCATCCAAGCCTTCTATGTCTGACTCCAGCCTTATGGAATCCCAGTTTGTTCTTCCTATGTTCCAACTAGATTGGACTAATTCTGCTGAGAACATTCTTTACATACTTAACGTTCATTCTTAGATATTCTCACCCCCTTCCCCCCAGTTCCCACTGAAACTCTCCATTACTCTTACTTGAGTATGAGTCTTAGCTTTCCTTCTGGATTATGAGCTATACTGGGGGAGTAATATCATGATGGGGGAGGGAAGTCTATAAAAATAACAGTGTTCCTTAAAAATAAGTTGGCAGGAGTAAAGAACAATACTTGTCTGCCAATGAAGCAAAGCCAATAGTACAAAAGACAGCAGAAAATAGAGAAATTTTAGCACTAACTTGCATTGGAAAGAGACTAACCATCATGTATTTTTAAAAAATTCAGGTGTAATGCATGTAAAGAGCACATATCTTAAGTGTCCAGTTCAATGAATACTGGCAAATGTATATGCCTACATAACCACCACTGAGCTCAAGATTCTGAACATGGCCAGCATCCCAGAAGGTTCCCTCATGTCACTTGCCCATTAATACTCACCACCCCCCCAATCAGAGGGAATCATTATTTTAGCCTTGATTCATTTTGCCTGTTCTTACCCTTCACATAAGTGAATTCATACAGTATCTGGCTTCTTTCTTTCAACATAATGTCTGTCTCGCATCATTTTGACTACTGCATAAAGCATAAAATAATTTGCACACACTTAAAGACAGTTATCATTAAAATGATGGTTTTCACCAAGAAAGGACAGAGAGGACCCAAACCAACCTAGGACGCTTAATCCTGCCCCTGTAGCATGATGATGCAGTAGTGGAAGGAACCAGAAGTTTGGGCTTAATTTAATCCCAGGGCAAATAGCACATCATGCCTTTGCCAAAGAAGGTTAAGGCTGGGTAGTGGGTGGAGGGAAGAGAGGGGATGGGGGAGGAGGGTGTATTAGTCAGGGTTCTCCAGAGAAACAGAACTGGTAGATGTATACAAGGAGATTTATCGTGACGAATGTGTTCTCACGATAATGGAAGCTGAGAAGTCCCACGATCTGCTGTTGGCAAGCTGGAGGCCCAGGAAAGCCAAGGGTATAGTTCAGTCTGAGTCTGAAGGCCTGAGATCCTGGGGAGCCGATGGTTTAAATCCCAGTTGGAAGGCTGGAGAAGATGGAATGAATTGTCCGAAGTCAGCAGTCAGGCAGGAGGCAAAGAAGGGAACAGATTCTTCCTTCCTCAACCTTTTGTTCTATTCAGACCCTCAAAGGATTGGATGATGCCCACCCGCATTTGGGGAGGGCCATCAGTTTATGGAGTCCACGGTTCAGGTGCTAACCTCATTCCAAAACACCCTCACAGACACACCCAGAAATAATGCTTAATTAGGCAAGTTGACGCATAAAATTAACCATCACAGAGGGGTTTGTAGTTTTGTGTGTAAGGTGTAAATGCAAGCGTGGCCCAAGGTCCTAGAATGGGGCCTTCAGGTTTCCTTCACCTGAGCCCCCACCTCACGCAGCCTCGGTAGAGGAAGGAAATCCTGGCTGTAACTAGAGCTGCTAGGATTAGGGTTGAACTCCGGAGGAAAAGAGGAACAGGCATTGCAGAGCGGTTGCCCAACCCTGCCTTGTCTGAGCCTGTTTAGTTATTGCAAGCCTAGCAAAAGGCCATGTCTCCCATCCTGATCACTAGCTCTTTCTTAAGCATAAATGATGGTATTTCAGAGTTGAAATTACTGAGGAGGGACAAAGTTCAAAGCCTGGGTTAGTTTTCCAGCTAATTTCGAGTGATTGTGTCTGGAGGGTAATTATCATTAGCTTTGCAGAAACTCATTGTATTTTTTTTTTTTTACTGTAAAACCAGATTTCTGCAGATATGGAAGCTGCAATGGGAAACATGATCTGGCATCCAGATGAGCGAATTACGCTGCACTCAGGGCCCAGCCCGGTGATGCGCATACAGTAGGCACTCACTAAGAGCTTGTTGAGTGAAAGAGAGAGGAAGGGACAAAGAGAGAGGGAGAAGTAGACAGAGGGAGGAGGAAGGCCAGGGTGAAGGGGGGAGAAAATGCAGGGACAGACCCAAGGAAGGAGTGAGGCAGAGAAGGATGGTGGGGCTGGCAGAGGGGCGAGACCCAAGAGCCAAGTGGCAGAGCCAGGAGCCCCAGGCTAGTGGCCTCTTCCACCTCCATCCCTCAGAAACACACACCTCTCCTGCCTCTTGATACGGCCAGCAGCGCTGTCAGTTTCCTCTGAGGAAGCTTCCAGAATGAAGAAGCCGCCCTGGTCCAAATCACTTTGAGACCTGGAACAGGTCACTCCCCTCTCTGAGCCTTTGTTTTCTCATCTGTAAACTGGACATCAAGGGGCCCAGTTCCCTGGTTCTCCTCAACCCCCTCTTACACTTGAACTACTTTATCCTCACACAGTTCCCTGAAGGCACTGGGGCCTGGACCTCTGGTCTAGAGGCTTCATAGTGCTTTTTGTTCTCTACTGGGTGTGGGCATGGGTGTCAAGGTGTTATTTCCAAGCTCCATAGAGATGTGCATCTGATTCCTGACAATACACACGGTACCTTGGGACACAGTCGAGGCAATAGGCAGTGTGTGTGAATTGTCCTCGGCACCTCTCATTGTCCACTAAGGTACTGGCCGACCCCAGCACTTCATCATCGACACCTGGAGAGGAAGGCTGGTTCTCTGCATAGCACTAGAGCGAGTGTCAACCAGGCGTTCATCCCATTGAGAAAGGATCCCCTTTTGTCCCGTGGCATAAAGAACTAAGGGAGGAGGGAATTCCCTGGTGGTCCAGTGATTAGGACTCTGCGCTTTCACTGCCAACCTGAGGGCTCAGTTTTGATCCCTGGTCGGGGAACTAAGATCCCACAAGCCAGTTGGTGCAGCAAAAACAAACAAACAAACAAAAACTAAGGGAGGACATAAAAAAACTACAATCCCCAGCATGCACTGTGTCTGTTCCTCCCTCACCTGTAGCACTCCGGGAAGCTGTTCCTCTTAGGATACAAAATGCTTTTGACATTCTTCCCTCCCTTCCATCCCCCCTGACCTATTGCCTTCTGTAAACTTCAGTCTCCAACTGGTAGAAGTACAGGCCAGGAAGAGGAAGAATACTTTGCCTACAGAATTGACCCCATACAGTGGAGAAAACCCCCTCCCCTCTCACCACCCCATTTTCTGATTGGCACAGACTGTGGGTCTCACAGTCTGGGGTTGTAAGTGGGGAAAGGGGTTGAGTATTTTCCTACCTCCTTTTACCCTGGAGGAGTGCCCTATTTCAGAAGCTAAAACTTGAATAGGTTCCCGATTGTTTATCTCAACCCAGCTCCATCTGCCTTGTATTTATGGAAATTCCTCCCAGATTCTGGCAACAGGCGCCTGTCAGTCTTGGGTGTCAGCACTGTGAGCTTTGGATTCTTGCTGCCTTCTTAGGTATTTTAGGGGAAAGCTGGGAAAATATGTCTCAAGGGCTGCTACTGTGGTGCCAGTTTAAATCAACCACACCCAACCTCTTCCTTTTACAGCTTCACCTACGTTTTCACTCATTCACTCATTTAATCAACAAACATTTATGGAGCACCTAAATCGCGCTGGGTACCATGCCAAGCACTGGGAACAAGAAGGTAAATGGAAGCTTCTCCTTGCTCTTGAAAGGGTTTATCTTTTGGCGGAAGCAGATTCATAAGCATAGCATGAGTATAAGAGTTGGGGAGGGGGTGATGCCGAGACCTGTTGAAACCAGAGAGGTTAGGTGACCTATTCAAGGCTGCATGGTAAATTGGAGCAAGATCCAGAGAGGAGGCCAGTTCTCCCAGTTCTCTAGTTCCTGCCACTGTGCAGGAACACTTTCTAAGAACCCCTGGTGCACACCATTCCTGAATTCCATCCCACAGCTGCCACCCTGAAGGAATACACCACCAATCTGATTGGCTTCTAAAACCTCTGAAGGGGCTAAATACACATTCCATATACCCTCTATGGGACCCTGCTACGTAAAGCTCTGCCATCATCCCTAAACAACAGAATAGGCATCAATGTGTACTTTTTTAAACAATTTATTGTACAAGCAACAATGCATAATTGGTTTTCTATAAAGACAGAAGAGAAGATAGTTCATATGCGCTCACAAAATGTTACTTGAAACGATGGGACATTTACAACTGAACCAAACCTTGCTTTTGTCACAGTCCCTTTAAAAACATCATACACATTCAAGTTCCTGGCAGAATGGCTGTTTTCCTTGTCTGGTAAGAAGTATGACATGGAAACTACATATTTATTCTTTGCAATAAATGTTATGGTCAGACGAGTTGAATCTAGAGGGAGGCTTGTCTCACCTTCCCCTCCTCACACCCCCAGGCATCTTCAGCCCAACCAAACACTTTGCTATTCACAGCCTGTTCCATATCTCTGCCTAAATCTCTGCGTCTGCCATTGCTGGCTGTTCCCCTTGCCTTGAACACATTTTCCCTCACCAGTAATAATAAAAACAACAACAACCATTTATTGATCACTTACTTTGGGCCAGGCTCTGCTAAGAGCTTTACAAGTATTACCTGATTTAATCCTTCTGGCTGGCAACCCTATGAGGTGGAAGTTTATTACCCCCAATTAACAGAGGAGGAAACTCGAGGCACCAAGAGGTTATGGAATTAGCTTCTCTTCACAAAACTAGGCAGGGATGTGCTGGGATTTGATCCCAGGAAGTTGGGGTCCACATTCCCTGCATTTGCCCTTAAGTTGCCCTGAGTTGATTTCTGTTTTTATTGACATGAAATTCATGTAATGCAAGATTACCATTACAAAGCGTATGACTCAGTGGCATTGAACACATTCACAGTGTTGTACAACCACCACCTCTAATTCTAAAATATTTTCATCACCCCAAAAGGAAACCCTGCATCCATTAAGCACTCACTCCCCATCCTCCCCTCCCCCAGCTCCTGGCAACCACCAGCCTGCGTTCTCCTAGCTATTTTGCCTGCCCTGTCCAGCACCCAGTTCCGTTTCTGAGACAATACACTGTTTCCCTGTGGGAAATCGTTCTTTCCTCACACACAAAACAGCCTGGACTTGAGTTCCTGGAGGGGAGCACCTGGGTCTTCCTCACTTCTCCACCCCCCGCCATCAGCCCTGAGCTCGGTATATATCTGTTGAAATAATACAAGCTAGAAGCTCCACCTTATTTTCAGTTTTTTCTTCTTTAATGATAAACTTTTTTATTTTTAATTAATTTATTTTTGGCTGCGTTGGGTCTTCGTTGCTCTGCGTGGGCTTTCTCTAGTTGTGGCGAGCGGGGGCTACTCTTTGTTGCGGTGCGCGGGCTTCTCATCGCAGTTGTTTCTTTTGTTGTGGAGCACGGGCTCCAGGCGCGTGGGCTTCAGTAGTTGTGGCACGTGGGCTCAGTAGTTGTGGCTCGTGGGCTCTAGAGCACAGGCTCAGTAGTTGAGGCGCACGGGCTTAGTTGCTCCGCGGCATGTGGGATCTTCCCAGACCAAGGCTCAAACCCATGTCCCCTGTATTGGCAGGTGGATTCTTAACCACTGCACCACCAGGGAAACCTCAGTTGTTTTTTTTGTTTGTTTTAACCATCTATTGGATTTCTTGAGGCCCTACTATGTGCCACTATGCAAATCCTCAGAATAACTCTGTGAGGAGGCAGGAAAGACTATGCCTATCATACAGATGAGGAAAACAGAGGCTCAGAAAGTTTAAACCGTCTTCTCTCCTTCCTCTGTGCCTTTGTTATTGTGTTCCTCCTGTCTTGAAAACCCTTCCACCAGAGTTTTCCACTCCCAATGCCCTCTCCATCCCTCCCCTGTCTGTTTGGGGTCTGGCTTTGCTCCTGTGTTAAAAAAGCAAAAATCCGACACACAAAGGGAATTTACACTATTTTCTTCCATAGGCCACCCGGGTTCCCTCAGACACGCACCTTCTCTGCTCTTAGCTGGGATTCTCTTGGCTCCAGGAGCCTCCTGCTAATCGGAAGCCCTGGTCTGTCGTTTGTGCATCTTTGATGAATAAAAAATGGGGAAACAAATTAATTATTACTTAATAAATTTAGTTTGGTTGAGAAAAATCTTTCATGACATAAGGCCCCCACATTGGAGCCAGCCCAGATGTCCATCAATGGGTGGCTGGTGAAATAGATGATGACTTTGCATGGGGGCATGCCAGGCAGGGACACCCACGGGCACTGACATGGAAGGATGGCCAGGACGTGGCATTAGAAGGGAAAAGAAAATTGCAGACGAACTCGGATGGCACAAATTCATTGTTGCGTATAGAAAATAAATGCACAGGTGGGTGAATATAAATATAGATGTATTCATGGAGAAAATTCTAAAAGAACAATTTTTTGTGTGTGTGTTAAAATATACATAAGATAAAATTTACCATCTCAACCGTTTTCACATGTACAGTTCTGGTATCAAATCCATTCCCAATGTCGTGCTCCCATCACCACCATCATCTCTGGATTCTTTTCATCTGTAAAACTGAAACTCTGGACCCATTAAGCATTGACTCCCCACTTCCTCCCAGCCCCTGGCAACGACCAGTCTACTTTCTGTCTCTAAGAGTTTGAGTGTTCTAAGGACCACATATAAGTGGAATCATACGGTATTTGTCTTTTTGTGACTGGCTCATTTCATTCAGTATAATGTCCTCAAAGTTCATTCATGTCATAGCATGTGTCAGAATTTCCTTCTTTTTAAGACAATAATATTCCATTGTATGGATAGATCACATTTTGCTTATTCTTTCATCCATTGGTGGACACCTGGGTTGCTTCTACATTTTAGCTACTGTGAATAATGCTGCTAGGAACAGGGAAAAACAGCACATTTTTAGCAAAACTAATCTCTGGGTAAGAGGGTGGAACTATGGGGAAATTTTACTTCCTTTCCCTCACTACACACAATTTAGTTTAATTACAAAATGTATTAAAATGTATAAAATCTAGAGAAAGCCCTGACTCCCATATACATCTAAGAGAGGTGTAACCACAGTTTGGGGTACGTCCTCCCTGCAAGTTTTTCTTTGCACAGGTGAACATATAGTATGCACATAAATACTTTTAGAAAGTGAAAACTGAATTGTAGAATTACATACATAGTTTGTTCTGTCCTTGGAGTTCTGTATCATGGGCATCCTTTCAAATCAGTTTGTATGGATCTGTTTCATTCTTTTTAACTGCTTCTTACTCTTCCATTGCCTATGTGCTCCAAGTATATTTAACCAATCCTCTGCTGTGGACACTTAGCACTAAATTTAGGTTTTTTTCTAGCTTTTTGCTGTTATATCTATGGTGCAGTGAATATCCTTGAATGAATATGTTTGCACAGGTGAGCACAACTATTAATACTTGCAAGATAAATTCCCAGAAGCAGAATTGCTTCTCCAAAGGGTATACACTTTTTTTTTTTTTTTTAATTTGGCCACATCACACGTGGCATGCAGGATTTAGTGCCCTGACCAGGGATTGAACCCGTGCCCCTTATAGTGGAATTGGGGAGTCTTAACCACTGGACCGCCAGGGAAGTCCCTCTAAAGGGTATACACTTTTTGAAATGTGGCTGGGTATTGCCAAGTTGTCTTCCAAAATAGTTGAACGATTCACCCCCATCATCAGTGTGGATGGGAATATCTTTCCATACATCCTCAACCGGCACCAGATAATCTCCCTCTTTTTAATTTGGTAAAGATGAAGCTTATTACGGTTTTAGTCTGCCCGCCTTCAATTATGAGGGCAGCTGAATTATTTCCAAGTTAACTGGCCAGTTGTTTTTCTTGTATGAATATTTATGTTCTGCCCACTTTTTAAGTGGGAGCCTTTTCTGTTTCCTTAAGGCTTTCACTTTCTACATTATGTCATCTGACTTTTTTATTACAACTAGCAAGTTCAAGTCTACAATCCCTTATCTCAGACCCTCGGGGAAGATGTGTTTCAGAATTCAGAATCCGTTTGGCTCTGGGAAAGGCGTCAAGGTCCATGTGCCTTATCTAACACTCCCAGCGAGGTTTAGGGCAGCCCCCCTATAATCAAACACATTAATAATTCTGCCGTGAAAGGTATAAATGTTCCCACAAAGTGGGATAAATAAGGAACATAAATAGCTTCATATCCGTTCAAATCAGGTTTTGCTACCAAATGTGTTAGCAATAAAAACTCAGTTTTCAGAGCTTTTTGGACTTAAAAATTTTGGCTAACAGATTGTGGGCCTGTATCACTTTTGTTTGCAGGGAAAAAAAAACAAAGATAACTTTAAAATTAAATAAATAAGGCTCACGCAGGGAAGTTAACGTCAAGTGACAAGGTCAGGATTCCTTCTTCCATCTCCAGGCTTTGAAAGGATCCGGGCAGGTGAGATGAGACATGGATGTTCTTAGCCCGAGATCTTAGGGACAGGGGTACATCCACCTCTGTCGCTGTCAGCTTTAGCTAGCTACCTTCAGCCCTCTCCCTTGCACACTTTTTCCTTTTCCGGTAGGAAAGGGCCCTAACCCCACCGTGCATCCCAGATTCCTGATATGGACCCAGCCAGGACCGCCTTCCCAGCAGCTCCTTCTCGTCTGCCTGCTTCATGAGCTTCCTTTGCCACACCTGAATACAGGTGAAATTAATTCAGTCCCACGGAGTATCCCAGCCCGGAGTCCTCTCACCTCCCCACCCGTAAGTCAGTGATTTCCATGAGGAGGCCCTGATGCTAATTCTTCCCCTAATGTATAAAAACCAGGTGCTTCCAGGAACTGTAAATACGAATCTACTTTAGGCTTTTAGAGCTAATGTGGAATTGAATAATCATAAAGGATACTTCTTCCTTGGAGATTTATGCCCTCCATGCACCCCCATTCCTAGTGCCCAACCGATAAAAAAAAAAAGCATATTTTACTAAAATATATCTCCCATCAGCCGTCCTGGAACACCTCACTAACTGACTATATTTATTGGGAAATGATTCATATTAATTTCAGGCGTCATCCTAATATTATATTTATGACAGACTGTGTGAGCGCCAGCAAGGGCCCTCGCCTCGTTCCTGACATACATTCTGTTTCTGCAAATACATATTGTAAACACTGCCTGGAGAGATAGAATCATAAAACCAAAATAGGTTATCTTTGGAAAATCTGTTAATCCTAATCAAATAAGGCAACCGCTCGCCTGATTTGAGAAGCTGAGCGGCTTCACCCAAGGTCTGTGGGCTTATTTCTCTTAGAGTTTTCTTATTCCAACTCTCCCCCCACCTCCAAGATGTGATGCAACTTTTTCATGCTGGGGAGACCCTCATAGTGATGAATGAGGCTGGACTTACAAATCCTGCCAAGTGAATAGTTGCTCAATGTGCAGAAGGAGAAACTAAAGGCAGAGAGGAGACCAGCGGCAGGATAAGATGCAGGAAAGTTGGTTCAGAATCTATTTTGTGTGGCCTGATGCAGCGAGACATGAGTATGGACCGAGAGAGAGAAAATGCAAACTGCCTGCCCATAGGGATACTGTTACTTTGGACAAGCCAGAGGAAGAGAAGCAGGGCCATTCTCTGAGGCCCCTGGGAGGGAAAGCCTGGAAGGCTTTTAAGAATCGAGAGATCTAATATTTAATCTTTAATTGTGTGTGCAGTGTGATGTAGCCACACATACAACATTGCAGCTGTCACGTCCAGTAAAAGCCACCATCCAGAACAATCTTGAGTGGGAGATGTCCTGGGGAAAAGGGACAAAGGGCTTTGTTCCACTTTGGGGTTGCTGTAGTCTGAGGCTGTTGTTTCCACCTGCCCTCTGTCCATTCCTGCATCTGGGAACAGCACCCCGCCCCTCTCACCACAGTCTAAGCACTAGGGTGACATCTACCTCAACCCTTGGCTCCAGGGATGGGCACATGACTTAGAGCTGGCCAATGAGAGTGTTTTAGCTCCCTAGATACAAGGATTAGTTCCTGATGGCCATGTGACCCAGGCCCACCAATCAGAGCATTTTACTCTCTTGAACACAGTGATTGGTGTCAGACCTGACCAATCAGAGCATGCTATCCTTCTGGCTACAGTGATTGCTTCCCAGATTGACACATGACCTAGGATTGGCTAATAAGAACAGCTCATCTCCCTGGCTTCAGAGATTGTTACAGGAAAGGGCAAAGCTCAAAGCCAGGCTGAAGAAAGCCGCTCCAGAATTTCTGCTGGAATTTTGGGGGAGGAAAAGACAAGTTCTCTTTAGACCAGGACTTTTGAGGAATGGGATGTAAGCTTGAGTGCCTGGCAGCCATTTTGCCACTGTGAGGGAGAACCTGCCTGAGAATAAGGACTATAGAGGAAAATAGTGGAGAGAGAAGGAAAGCTAGACTCCTGATGATGACAAAGATGATGACAATAATCTCAATGCTAATAATGAACATCTCTTACATTGTGCTCACCATGTCAAACTCTACTCTAGAAGCTATACCTATAGTGAGTCATTTATTCCTCTTAACAAGTCTATGTGCTGGATGCTTTTAGTACTTCCATTTAACAGATGAGAAAATGAAGGCAGAGTGGTCACCCAGTAAGCAGCAGAGCCAGAATTTGAACCCAAGTAATTTGGCTCCAGAATCCCTATTCATAACTGCTATGTATCACTCAACAAAAAATTGAGCCCCTCTGTAGGCCAGGATGTGTGGGGACATGGAGATGAACTAGCCCTGATCTCTAGTCTCCAAGAGCTCAGAGTCAGGGAGGGATTTCAGGAAAGCAGGCAAACGCATCCACTGGGTGTAACTAAGCTGTGACGGTGGTAGATGCCCTCAGCCTGTGACTGCTGTACCACCTGCATCGATTTGCAAAGAAACTCATTCCTTTCAGGAGAGCAGCTCCAGCCCTAACAGGCCTTCAGAAATGTCAAGGGTATTTTTAGCCTGGAGAGTTGGTGCATCCGGTGGCAGATTGGAGAAAGGAGCCTGTTCTCTGGGGAGATGAAACGTGAAGCCACAAGAAACTCTATTTCAGGAGAGGGCCTGGGCTCAGGGGAGGCTTGGGGGATTCAGGGAGACACAGGGAGGAGAGCCAGGCTGCTGGGTATCTGGAACTGGGGAGGGGAGTCACGCTTGTTGGACATGGGCCTGGAACCTTCCCTGGTCCACTCCCAGGAGGGTGTGAAGGTCTTCTAGAAAGTACTACCTTAGCAGGTGTACACAGGGGAGTGGCACAGTGAGATGGCGAAGTGAGCACAGAACTTGGGGAGGGCCCTTTAGTCATTCAACAAAGCCATGTGCTAATGCCCCGGAGGCTGACGTACTGTCAGTGCTCAAAATATTTTGTTGAACAAATGAACGCCCGTTCCCTGAGCAAGCATCCACGCTGCTTCTGGGCTGTACCAGGAGCCAGGGATACAAAGGAGAAAGCACAGCCTCTGCCCTATGTTAGATGGAAAGGGAAAATTGTAGGACTGTGTGGTTAGACCTACTGTAGCTTGGTAACCCTATGGGCTGTGGGAACTCAACAGAGGGCACTTAGTAAGGTCAAGGAAGGCTTCCTGGAGGATGTCACCCTTGAATTGGAGGCTTGAAAGACAATCTGAAGCGAACCAAGTAGAGAAGGCAGTGTAGTACAAAGGCATAGAGATGTATCAAGCTGAAAAATTAAATAATAAATCAAAATAACAGCTCCCTTTTACTGAACCCTCCACGAGGGCCAGGCACTGTGCTATGCCTGTAAAGGCCAGATCTCATTTAATTTTCCCAACATCCATAGGAGGAAAGGAAATCCTCCAATTTGCAGAGAGGAAACCTGGCCCCAAAAAGTTGAGAGCATGGACTCAGGGGCCAGGTGGCCCAGATTAGAATCCTGACTTTGACACCAACCAGCTGCGTCACTTGGGGCAGTGACTTTCTCTCGCTGGGCCTCAGACTCCCTATCTGTAAAATGGAGATAATAACAGCACCTACCTTGTTTAGGATTGTTGTGGGAATCACACGAATTGCTACAAGCCAAGTGCTTAAAAGATTGCTCGGCATACGGTCATTGTTCAGTAAGTGTTGCATGAATAAATGGGGAAATGAATGAATGAAATTAGGGCTAGAAGAAGTATGACTTTCTAGGGCCACATAGAAAGTAATGTCAGAATTTGGACCCAGGTCTGACTCTGGATTTTGAGCTTCTGTTCTTTATTGCCAATCAGGGTTTAGTAAAAATCAGTGAGTAAGGTCATAATCCCTGAGGCTCTTGTGGCTGAACAGAGTGACTATCACGTGCTGAGAACTGGCCTGAGCACTTTCCATGCATCAGCCCCTCACTTAGCCCCCATGACAACCCCACTGGGTAGATCCTAATACTTTTCTCATTTTACAGATGAAGATATTGAGGGTCAGAGTGACTATGAGACTTGCCAGAGCTGCACAGCTAGCAAGTGGCCACGCTGGGATTTGAACCCAGCTTTGTATGGCCAATTTGTGACCCAGTTACACACAAGCCATAAAGAAATTCATAAATGATCGTACTAGAGATGACTCACATGCATTCATAGTTTAGTTCTCACCCCAGCCTTATGAAGAAACTGGTGGATTGTCAGTCCCATGTTAAAAATGAGGAAACTAAAGATCGGAGGGGCCAATTAACTTGCCTAAGGCCACACAGCTGGTTGGCAGCAGTGCCCTCACCCAGGAGCAGAAGCATTGTTGCAGTTTATCAGACCAGCAGCCTCCCGACCTGAACAAGCCACAGGCCCAAGCCCTCCATTTTCACAAACAGCCCTGCTGGACCCAGCTATGTCCAGAGGATCCCTGCCCCATTCCTCCTCTCACCTCCCTGGCTGACCCCACCAGCTGTATGCACTCTGCGTTCTTGGTCCTCAAATGTAGGTCTAGTAGCCACCGCAAGTCATCTGTTTGCTGGTGCCCATTTCCTCAGTCTGTCTCAAACCCAATGTCAGTTAATTCGAGGCTGATTCCCAGGTACGCGGCCCACATTGAATACGTAGTCCCACGCAGGCTGGGGAGCCACTGTGGCTGTTGACAGAGCCTCTGGGGCTTGAGTCACTTTCAGGGCCCCACATCTGGTGGCCACAGCTGGCAGACCTGAGGGAAGAAATCCCCTTCGCCTTGTCCCTCTCTTCTTCCAAAACATGCCACCACTGTCCATTTTGCTGACACTGTCACAATCCAGGCCAGTGTGGCGCTTTACCTGGACAGCTGCACGGGCCACCTCCCAGGGCTCCTGCTGGGACACCCCCTCCCCCTACTCTCCCCACCCCCCGCCCGCCCCCGAGTCTGTTCTTCACTAGACAGAGCCTGGAGGCAGGGTCTATAGGCCTGGGGGACACTGGACACCACAGAAGACACTCCAAGGCTCTGAAGACCCCAGGAATGCCTGGGGGCATAAACAGAGTTAGGAATAACCCTGTATTTCCTAACAATGGCTGTTTCCATACTTGGTAGGTCAAAAATTTACTGTCCTGTGTCTCTAAAACATCCATTTGAGTACCACACCTTACAGTATTTTGCCATATCCACAAACCACCACTATTGTCACTTATTTTATACTTTTCTTCAAATTGACTCCTTCTTTTTTGCTTTAAATATGTGTTTTGAAGAAAGAAACTTTATGTTGCAACTATAAAGGAAACACTAATTTTCCTTTGCAGAAACAGAATGTAACACAAAAATAAATACATAAATATTAAACATTAAAATGTTTTTAATGTTCAGCTTGGCACAGTCTTATCTATAGTATCTCCCCCATAGATTTCTTACTAATTACGAAGGGAAAAAATTAGAGTGGAGAAACCTGACAGATACTACCCCATCCGAGAGGTCAGAATTTACAACAGCCATCAGGTGCCTCCTGATATGATGCACTGAGAAGGACACAGCATCACTTTGGTGGTGTTCTTGCCAAAAATGCATAACTTGAATCTGATCCCAAGGAAACACCAAACAAACCCAAACTGAGAGACATCCTCCAAAATGGACTCTTCAAATATATCAACCTCAAAAAAGACAAAGGAAGGCCAAGGCACCGGTCCAGATTAAAGGAGGCTAAAGAGAAGGGACAGTTAGTTTCAATGTGTGATCCTCGATGAGGTCCCAGACTGGAAAAATAATTGCTATAGAATACGGTGCAATTTTATTTCACCATTTCAGTTGGTGAAGTTTGAACATGTAATCTAAAACTCAGACTCTAGAACTGTATCACTGATAAGTTTCCTGAATATGATAAGTGTACAGTAGTTATGTACGAGAATGACCTTGTTCTTAGGAGATACACACTGATCTGTGTGTGTAAAGGATTGTGTTGGTGATTGCATTAACTCACAAATGGTTCAGGGGGGAAACATATATATAGAAAGATATACATACACATACAGACGGAGAGAAAAATAAAGCAAATGTGGCAAAATGTCAACATTTGGCAAATCTGGAGAAGTTCAGGGAGTTCACTGTACTCTTCTTATAACTCTTCTGTTATAATTTTTTTCCAAATAAAAAGTTTTGAAAAATGTCCATCTGAAGAGAGCTAAGGCAGCTCACATATCATCACTGGGGAGGGGTCCCACACTTCAGGAAACACGACTCAGCGCAGTTTCTCCATCTCTAATTCTCTCCCTTTTGTAGGTCTTACCTTCCCAGTTCAGCCTCTTCCTGGGTAGGTTTTGCCTGCTTATTCCCCTCTTAGGGATTCAGGACTCACATTAGCATATTAAAGGCTCTGAAAAGTCCTGCAGCCACAAAAATGTGGTGAATGCTTTTGGTTGGGGTGAGGGGCTGCTGTTTGTTTAGCTGCTACCATGTCTCTGGTGTGCTAAGAGCTGTAGGAAATAGACGCTATCATCATTATACCCATTTCACAGATGAAGGAACTGAGGCTCAAAAAGGCAAAGTCACCTATCCAAAGATTCCTAGGAAGCCAGAGAATAGGGATTAGATACCTCCCTTAATTACCCCAGTGTACCTGCTTTGGCAGCCACCATACAATTACTGGAGGCAATCTGGTGGTTGAGAGCAGCAATTCGTGGTTCAAATTCCAGCGCTACCACTTGCTAGCTGTGTGATCTGGAACAAGACACTTACCTGTAAGTTGTGGTGATGATTAAAGAATCAGTATATGGAGAGAACTTAGTGTTTGACACAATGCCTGGGAGAAATGGAGACTCAGAGAGGTTAAGTGACTTGGCCAAGGACACACAGGAAGTGGCAGGTTTAGGGTGTGAACTCTGGTAGACCCCAGAGCCCCACCTATGATTCTGTGTCCTGCTGACCCTGAGCTCTGGGTCTAGTTCACCTTCTGCTTCTGGTCCCTATTTGCCCCCATCTCACAGCTCCTTTCCAGCTCCCCCTGCCTTAGTCAAGGCCTACAGCCATTTTCTGAGTCTGGACATGGCTCCAATCAGCCTCATGAGGACAGAAGACATTACTTCTGGGCCTTTTGCTTGGATCTCCAGCTCATATCCCACAGCCAGCCTTGGTGGGGACGGTGAATGCAGCTTACCTGCCACCAAGAGAGTCTTAAATGCTGCAGAAGTTAGCACATCCACTCAGAAACCAGTGGGTTACCAGAATGTTCCTCAGGCTCACCCACCTGCCCTCCTTCACAGGAACTAGGCCACACTAAAGCCAGCATGGGAAATATTTATTCAGCCAAAGAGAATAAACCAACAACAACAACAAACAGGGTCAGAATCCATTTCAGCCTAACCGATATTTTACACAATTGGATACGTTTGACTAAACTAATACATATGTATGGAGACTGGCGCATTTCCATTCAAACCAATGTAAATTACCTTTGACCAATATATTTTCCTGGAAATCAATGCATTTTAACATGAGATAATATTTATGAAATTGAATTTTTTATTGAAGCTAATGCAATTCTATTCTATTTTATGCATTTTTATTAAACTAATGCATTTTAAATTAATCCATTGTATATTAAGTACAACAGACATTGGTACTTACAGTAAAATAATATATGCCCGCTGAAATCAATACAGTTTCAAAACCCGGTGTTTTCCATTTAACTGAAGGATGTCAAGAATACGCAGCTACGAGTTCAGGACATATGAATGTAAAATTGTGTCTTTTTCTTTTTTCCAAAATCATTATCACATAAAAGATATTGTACCTCAGGATATGGCCAGAGGCCCAAGGATTTAGATTTAATTCATGATTATAACAGCCAACTCAATCAAACATCCCACTTGACCAACTTTTTGACCAAGTGGACTGGTGATTCTTAACCATGAAGTGTGACACAAATCACTTGTCACTACTAATACGGAAGTTTGCAAATAATTTACTTTAGAAAAAAAAAAAAAAAGCTCATGTTTTGAATCACTCTGGGTCCTGGCAGGAAAAGATGATGCACTCAAACTGGTATTTCAAGAAGAGTTGAATAAAGAGACTATTTATCTATTTTACCGTTTTTATAAATTTATTTATTTATTTATTTATGGCTGTGTTGGGTCTTCGTTGCTGCGTGCAGGCTTTCTCTAGTTGCAGCGAGCGGGGGCTACTCTTTGTTGTGGTGCGCAGGCTTCTGATTGTGGTGGCGTCTCTTGCTGCGAAGCACGGGCTCTAGGTGCATGGGCTTCAGTAGTTGTGGCTCGCGGGCTAGAGCGCAGGCTCAGTAGTTGTGGTGCACAGGCTTAGTTTCTCGGCGCATGTGGGGTCTTCCGGGACCGGGGCTCGAACCCGTGTCCCCTGCATTGGCAGGCGGATTCTTAACCACTGCGCCATCAGGAAAGTCCAAAGAGACTATTTATTAAGGTGAGGAAAGGTTTAGAAAAAGCAATGGTGCAGCCCCCTGGGGCTAGTAACTTTAGGGAGCTGTTACCACCTGGGCATTACCAGGACGTGGAGGGGGCAGCTGGCAGAGAGAGAGCAGCTGTGGCCATCAGTAGAGAAACAGCCTTCCTCAGCAATCCAACAGAGAAGGAGCTAGGGGGATAAATACTCGACCTCTCTCTCTTCCCTCTTGATCTCCTGTTGACACTTGCCATTGGCCAAATCAACCAAAAGCCAGAGGAAAAGGGAGACCATTGTTGCAGTCCTGAGGCAGCACAAAATAAGCTGGAGAAAGGTTAAGAAGGGTGAACCTGACAGGGAAATGGAAGATACTAGAACACCTCCTGAATGCTTACTATACACCAAGTATTTTCTCATTTAATTCTCACAACACCCTATGAGGAAGGTGCTACCATTATTCCCATTTCCAGGATGGGAAAATTGAGGCTCAGAGAGATGAAGTGGGAGAGCTAAGGTTTGGAGAGAGGTCCATCCAACTTTGTGGAGGAAGGGGACTGTTTCTGGGAAAGATCTTTTTCTTTAATTAAAGAATACAAGATTCTTTTTAGCATAATCATACCCCCTTCCTTACTGCTTGAGACTGTGACATGAGGACCTGATATCTGGAGCTGTGGAAGCTATCTTGTGACCATCAGGGGAGACATCACTAGCACACTGTGTAGAGCAAGCCAGAAAGAACAGAGGAGTCTGAGTTCTTGTTGACATTGAGTCCCTAAACGAAGCCCAGAACCTCCTACCTTCCAGCTTCCTGGTAATTAACAATAAATACTCATCTTTTAAACCATTGTTGGTTAAGTTTACTTGTAGCTAGAAGCATTCCTTATACACCATTACACATACATTGCTTGAATTTTTAATAATGAGTATTATCTTACAGAAAAATACAAAATCAAATAATAAATAATTGTTTAACCACTCCCCTCATCCAACTCCACCAAACTGGTCATGGGATTTTTTTTTCCTTCAGGACAAAACCCAGATGCACATGATTTTTTGAGGCTGAATTCACAGACCTATTTTATTACATTTTTATACAAGTTTTTTTTTCATCATGCACATTTAGTGGCAGAACAACTCAAGCGTACGCATACTCATATTCCCTGTTGCTGAGGATGCTGTTTGCAGCTCTCACAGGGCGCAACAGTGTGATTGCTGCATTTCCTGTGAGAGTCCCTTATAAGCCTGCTCTCTCCCCGCGCCATCACCTCTGAGTCTGTTCAGGGAAACTTTCAGAGTTCCCAGATGCGACCACAGAACCCCAGACCTGGGTGGATCTCATGGCATTTCCCTAGAACTTTCAGCATCTTCCTTCTATGACAAGAGAGTTTTGTTCTAAATTTCTATCTTGCTCCTTTCTCTTTGAATACAGACTCAGGAGATTCTAGAACCTTAAGGGTTTGGGGACATTTACTCCTCCTGCAAAGATTTACAGTGGTGAGATTCCCTGATTTCACTCACTCACCCATTGCTTTGGCTCGAGTGAGCCTCCGCTTTCTCATCTGGAAAATGGGAGTAATTTTAGGACTTATCTCAAAGGATTGTGAGGGGAAGAGTTAAAACATGTGGAGGACTGGCATAGAGCAGAGACTCTCTTATGAGTAACAAAAGTAGTATCATTGTTTTCTTTTTGAGAGCCAATAAAAGTTCTTGATGTATCCATCCACATACAGCCACCTTCCCCAGTGGTGGCTGTCCTTATCATGGAGGAATCTAGGTCATCAAAATGTCTCAACTTTGGATGAGTGTCTATTTTATGAATTCATCCATAGCACTGATTAGCCAAGGAAGCTGATGGGAGTTAAGAGCTTGGACATTAAGATCAGAGAGAACTGATTCAAAGGGTTCAAATCTCACCTTCACTTCACAGCTGTGTGATCTTGGGCAAGTCACTTTGCCTCTATGGGCCTCTCAGCTTCCTCATTTGGAAAATGGGACTAATAATGTCTGCCTCACAGATTGGTCTGAAAATTAAATGAGGTTAGACATGAAAAGCTCTGAGCACAGGGCACTTAAGAGCATCTGCCATATCTCTTTATAGCTGTCTTTTTTTTTTTCTCTTGGCATGCATGGAAATAACCATGGAGAGATGGATGCAAAGTTCTGTGGTCTACGTGCTAGTCTGTTTCCAGAGACAGATGGATAGAGGAAGAAAGTGCAAAGAGGTTATTGATTGAGTTGGAATTTTATTTTCTTAAATAAAAGTGATCTCAAATTTATAGAAAAGGTAGAAGGGATTCATCATTAATATTTTAATACTGCTTCTAGATTCCAAACTCTCTGTAGGCTGAGACCCAGCTAATGAACTTTAGTATCCTGCACAGGGCCTGGCACTCAGCAGGTGCCCAGTCAATGCTAATTGCTCTAAATTCATCCATGTATTAGTCAGCTCAGGCTCCCATAACAAAACACCATAGCCTGGGGGGCTTAAACAACAATTTATTTTCTCACAGTTCTGGGGGCTGGAAGTCCAAGATTAGGGTGCCATCATGGTTGGGATCTGGTGAGGTCTCTCTTCCAGGTTTACAGATGGCCACCTCTTGTGATGTCCTAACATGGAAAGGAGAGGGAGAGGGGGAGAGGGAGAGGGAGAGGGGGAGGGGGAGAGGGAGAGGGAGAGGGGGAGAGGGAGGGGGAGAAGGGGAGAGGGGGGGGAGAGGGAGAGGGACACGGAGGGAGGGAGAGAGGGAGACTGTTGGGGTGTGCGGGGTGTGCATGCTCTCAGTGTCTCTTCTTATAAAGGCATTAATACCATCATGGGGGCCCCACCCTCATGACCTTGTCTAAACCTAGTTACCTCCCAAAGGCACCATTCCAAATACCATTACCTTAGGAATTAGGGCTTCAACATATGAATTGGGGGGTGGGGAAGGGCACAATTCAGTCCATAGCACTCCTCCAACATTTTGTGTTTCAACTGCAAGGTAGACAAAACCTCAAGGTGAGAAAAGTGCACAAGGATCCTTGGATAAAGAGGACAAGGAATGAAAGAGTAAGCATTATAGGAACCACAGGCTTACCCACCTTCTTGGCTCTCACTGGTGGTTGGTGTAATGGCTAAGTGTTCAGGAGCTAGAGTTCATGGCTTGGATCCACTGCTGTGACACCTTGGGCAAGTGTCTTACCCTCTCTGGGTGTAAGTTTCTCTATCAGTAGGAAACAATGCTGTATTTGCCTGCATACCATTTCCCTTTCTTATTACAGCAGCATCTTGGTTTTCCTTTGGCCAGCTTATGGCTTGTGGCTTTACCCCGTCATCACTACCCTGCCCCAGCTGTAGAACTGGGCATGCAATCTGGGCCTGGTCTAACAGAGTCAGGGTGATTGGCTCAGGGGTCCAGATCTGATCTGGACCAGTGACAGTCTTCCCCAGGATTTCTGGTGGAACCTTTGGAAAGAGGCTCTCTCTTTTCCCTGGGGATGTTAAACTGCGAGGACAGACACCTGGGCTGCTAGAAGCCATCTTGGCCACCCTGGGGAGAAGCCTGTCTGAAATTGAAGGCAACAGAAGAAATCAGAGTCCAGAAAAGGAAAATGATAATGTCTAAAATTCAACCTCAGAGGCTCTTGATCCAGCTGTATTTGAAGTCCATCACACCATTAAACTTTCCAGTTAAATAAGCTAATAAATTATTTTTGGCTTAAGCCAATTTGAGAGATGTTTCCCTCCCTTGCAACCAGAAGCATGTAACTAATTCAAATGCATTAGCTGGAACTATCTCAATGTTTGCAACCTGTGCTGATGTCATCTGATTCTCTTGGGTTTGGGAAGATATGCATCACACTCTCTTGCAAAGTTGAAGAGAATTACAACTTGTCTCAATTTTCACAGAAGATTAACCAAGAACGGATACCTCTTTTGATCCTCACAGCATCCTTGTGAGGTAGCTGGCAGCTATCATTATATTCTGTGGTAGACACTGTCGGTTGCTATTCCAGCATCCTTTTCCACCTTCCTTCTCCCGTTTTGTTCAGGTTCCCCAGCCCCCTCCCCACGAAGCCACTTGTTTCTGGGAAAGCTGAGCCCACTCCCCAGTCAGGGTAAGCCCTCCCCCTTCTCAGCTGATTCAAGAATGAGCATGTGACTCAATTCTGGCCAGTGGGGTGGGAGGAGAAATCCGCTGGGCGGGGCTTCTGGGGGAAGTCTCCCGAAACCTCTGAGAGAACTTCCTGTGAACTTCGTCCTGTGGAATCTCTGGCGCCATCTTGCTTTGCCCTGAGGAGAAAACCTCGAGGACTGCAGAGCAGAGGATTGGAAGATGCCTGCATCCGGACTTGAACCGCAAATTACCAGAATTACCCGTTTTGAGATCTGCTCCACCTCAGGACTCCCCAGTATGTGAGATAATAATTATCTATTTCTTTCAAACAATTTTGAGTCAAGATTTCTGTTACCCTCAAAAGCATTTGAGTAATCCACTCATTTTATAGATGAAAGAAATAATTTGAGAGAGAGGAAGTGGCTTTCTCTGATATATTGTCAAGATTATTTTGGTTGTAGGTGACCGAGATTTAACTCGAACAGCCTAAGAAAAGAAAAAGGAATTTATAGACTCAAGTAAATTCAGAGTACAGGGGTGGATAAATGTCCCTCAACTAGTGAATGGATAAACTGAGGTACATTCGTACAATGTATTTATTCCTCAGCAATAAAAAGGAACAAATCACTGATGGACTAACAACACAGGTGAATCTCAAATGCATTATGCTAAGTGAGAAAAGCCAGACTCAAAAGGCCACATACTGTGTGATTTCATTTATATGACATTCTGGAAAGGACAGAACTTTACAGACAGAAAACAGATCATTGGTTGCTGTGCGTGGAGTTGGGGGCGGAGTGAGGGAGCAGATTATGAAGGAGAATGAGGGATTTGGGGCTGGGGATAGAACTGGTCTGGATCTTGATTGTGGTGCTGTTTAAATAACTGTGTTTGTCAGAACTCACAGAACCACACAGAAAAAAGGGTGAATTTTACTGTATGTATATTATATAAATAAATAAATAAATATAGATAGATAGATAGCTATTTAAATTAGGATTCGTAATAGGATGCAGAGTTAACCGCTAATGGGTACAGAGTTTCTGTTTGGGGTGATGAAAATTTTGGAAAAAGATGGTGATGATGGTTGCACAGCATCGTGACTATAATTAATGCCACTGAATTGTACATTTAGAAATGGATGAAATGACATTTTATGTTAAATATATTTTACCACAATTGTTTTTAAAGTGAAAAAAAAAGAGTCTGGGGGTAGATTTCAGGCATGACTGGATCCTGGTTTCTGTTCATCTCCAGGCTCTCTTTTCACCCATCTTGGCTTTGTTTCCATCAGGCTCTCCCCAGGTGGTACAGAGATGGCCTTGGGCAATTCCAGGTGCACCTCCTCTCAGCTCAGCAACAGGAGCAGGAGGGAAGTGATTCTTTCCCAATAGTTCCCGAAAAGCTCACAGTTGAGTCTCACTGGCTTGCTTTTAGGACAGGAGCTTGCCCTTGAACCAATCACTGGGGCCAAGGGGTTAGAGTGATCTAACTGGCCAGTCTGGGTCACATGCCCACTCCCAGAGCTGGGGGAGTAACCCCACCCCAACCCTTTGGAGGGAGAGTTGGGAGGGATGGATTCAAAGAAAACGGAGGAGCTTGCCAGCAGCGCCCACACCCAAGTTAAATGTTGAATGGCCCAGCCCCAATTCTCTGCCCGACACTTAGGCAGGCTGTGCCATTCTGTCCTTACTTCTCTCCAGCAAAGCCCACGTAGGTACAACATACACTCATCATTCCATCCCTGGGTTTGCATAAAAACCCACGTCCACGAAGTAGCAACTGCAATGTTTTTCAATCACACAGCAAAGATATTTAAAAATATCACCCATATGTGTTTTAAATACAGGCAAATAGCTGGCAAGGCAGCCAGCTTCACACCCGCGTGCCATTCTGAGTTATAATCTTCTCGCTTCCAACTCTCAAAATCACACGTTGAAGGCCAGACAAGCCCAGAACACTGCTAAGGCTTTGCGTCTACCCAGAATCTTCCCAACCGCTCAGCCTAGATTTCTTTTCTGGTAGAGGAAACATCTATGATCCTGGGAAGGAATTTAAGGGCCCTTGGGCTTGATCTTAATTGTTTGCCCTCCTCTGAGAACACAGAAATGGAATCAAGAAGTTTTTAGTGAAGTTTAGGAAGTTTCCCAAACTCTTTCATGAAACCATCCTCATAGTCGAGCTCACACTAGCTCTCTCACTTCCCCCTCCTGCCTGCCCATAGTGTCATCTATCCAATATTAAAGTCTTTAAAATCCAGCCTTGCATATATGTCATCTTATAACTTGAGACTCCCCATGTTTTCTCACCTTCCAGATTTATACTTTCCTTTAATATCCAAACTAATACCCTTCTGCTATACATATCAGATAATTCCAACTTAAAGTGGCTAAAATTATAATAGGTTTTCTTTATGTTATACAGGAAGCACAGAGGTAGGCAAGTCCAAGTTTGGTGTGATCAGTGGCTATGTGACATCACTTCTCTACCCTGCCATTCTTTGTGTGGCCTTTACCTGCAGCCTGCTTCCCATCATGACCCTAAAATGGCTGCCACTGCACCAGCTATCACATCTAGGCTCAGCGACATCTACAGAAGCACTTAAGCAGATCTCCCCTCACATCTCATTGGCTAGAACTTAGCCACATGCCCACTCCTAGGCTAATCACCAGCAAGGGCAATGGGAGGGGGAGCACCAAGAAGAATATGAAGAAGAGGGAGGAGGAGGAAGGGAAGGGGCAGGTCATGGGGGAGGAGATTTCTGAGAAATCTTCAGGAGCTCTTATAATCTCCTCTTTATAATCTCTCTTGGGATTGGTGCACATTTCACTCTTGCTCTCTCTAAACCCTCCCGCCCCTGCTCTGGTGGTTCCCTGCTTTGCCACAGCGCTACATGGGCTTGACTAAGGTGCTTTAAGTCTCATTAATCTTGTTCCAAAACCTCTGGAATGTGAAAGTTTTTATTTTCAAGTTTGTAGCAAACTCATTTGGCTGCAAAATCTGCCCAGGACTGGTACAATGTATAGACTTAAAAAAAAAAAAACCCAAAACCCAACACTTGATGTGAACAGTCATTTATTTTCTGTAGAAGTATTAGCGTGCTGGGCCACACGGTGCTGCCCAGGCTCTGCATGTAACATAAGGTATGTGGTAGTCTAAACATCTGAGAAATTTTGAATTCCCAAATACATCTGGTCCCAAGGGGTTTGGATAAAGTAGGTCGTGCAGTTTGTTGATTATTATTACCATCTCCATTTTATAGATGAGGAAAATGAAACTCAGTTTCAGTAGCTTGCCCAAATTTACATAATGAGTGTGGCCTGGATTTAAATTCAGGATGTCTAATGTCAAAGCCAAGGCCATCATACAACACAACCCTTTGATCCTTCCCATGCACAGACACAATTTTTTCTGTATCCATGTACCATATATTATTATTTACTTAATATTTTTCTCTGGGCTGGCTCACTTTTTACTTAAATAAATGTTTTTGTAAAAGGAAACTTTCTATCACTGCTCTAAATGGAAAACTGGCATCTTTTGCCATAAACAGAAAATAGCTACATATAAATAAATACATTTAGAGTAAAGTAATGAATTAAATTCTTGCCTGCCAGAGGATCTGAGCCTGAGAGCTGAGATTTTTCCAGGGACAGAAGCATTATGGACATGATAGCGACTAAGTGGAGCTTGTTTTTTGGAGCAATCAGAAAGATTGAGGGACAGTTAAAAGAGGGTGGGCTTCCTTCCCATGGGATTCAAAGTTGTAGAATGTTCCGTGTATGCTCTAGAAACATCTGGAAGCTCATAGATCACACTTTGGGAAGTACAGAGTTGTGCACACCTGGGCAGCTGCCCAGCTCACAACCTCCCCATGGTGTCCTTGCATGTGCTATCTGCCAGCTGCCCATGAATAACAGACCTCACCCTCCATGACCCAGGCTTGGCGAATCAGCCTCTTCCCTTTCATCTTTGGCCTTGACCCCATAAGGATATGCTTCCAGAGCTACTAGGGCCATGGTTTTAGACTTGTGGACAGAGTAAAAGGAGCAAAATCAAGCTGACATCTAGACAGAAGCAGATGGAAAGCAGCAAAAGAAAGTCTAGGCTGTGCTGAGGGCCTAGCCTGGGGTGTATCCAGCCAAACTCCTGACCTTTTTTTTTTTTAGAAGATGTTGGGGGTAGGAGTTTATTAATTAATTAATTAATTTTGCTGTGTTGGGTCTTAGTTGCTGTGCGAGGGCTTTCTCTAGTTGTGGCAAGCGGGGGCCACTCTTCATCGCGGTGCGTGGGCCTCTCACTATCGCGGCCTCTCTTGTTGCAGAGCACAGGCTCCAGACACGCAGGCTCAGTAGTTGTGGCTCACGGGCCTAGTTGCTGCACGGCATGTGGGATCTCCCCAGACCAGGGCTCAAACCTGTGTCCCCTGCATTAGCAGGCAGACTCTCAACCACTGGGCCACCAGGGAAGCCCCAACTCCTGACCTTTTGAGATATGGGAGCCAACAAATTCACTCTTTTGCTTAAGTTCATCCAACTGAAATAGCCGTGACTGGTTCACAGTGACAATATGGTCTGGTCAACAAGCACCAAACTTGAGGACACCACAAGGATTTACAAAGGAAGTGTGTGATGGTCAGTTTGATGTGTCTGCTTGGCTAGATGGTAGTGCCCAATTATTCAGACACTAATCTGGGTGATGCTGTGAAGATATTTTGTTGATGTGATTGAAGTCTATAATCAGTTGACTTTAAGTCAGAGAGACTATTCTATGTAATCTTTGTGGGCCTGATTCAGTCAGTTTGAAAGGCCTTAAGAGCAGAGCTGAGACTTCCTTGAAGACCCGGAAATTCCTCCTGTACAGAGCAGCTTTACCCTAGAGTCCTGGCCTGCCCTTCCTGATGGCCTGCTCTACAGATATCAGACTTGGCTAGTCAGCCCCACAATTACAAAGACCAATTCCTTGCAATAAATCTCTTAGTGTACATCTCTTGGTTCTATTTCTGTGGCAGATACCTGAATGATACAGTAGGAAAGGAAAGAACTTGTGTGGAAGGATATGCATGTTTAAACCATGTTGATAAGTACATGTAACTGTCTTATGTTCCTTTAATTCTTTGCTACACTAGTAGGGTTTAATAGTCAAGCCCTTTCTGCTCGTCATGGAAAAATAGAACTAGTTTTTGGTGGATTTGACCATCCCAGTCCCTTGTGGAAGAAGAAGGGAGAAGGGGAGATTGTAGAGGAGATCAAGCGTGAGATATCTGGGTGGAGGAAAAGACAAAATGTCTTGGATGAAAGGGGGAAAGTGGGTTTCCTTCCCCTCCATTCCACCCCACCTTGGAGTAGGAAGAGATGTTCTTGGGCAGTAGGACAAAGGAAGAAGAAGGGTCTGTGGGTGTTGAGAATAGAGGGGAATCTGAACCCGTTTCCTTACACTGCTGCAAGACCCCAGAGGTGGAGCAGTTCATGGTGTGTCTAGGCCATGGGTATCCCAGCCAAGGGTTCCTGCATTCGGAGCCCATTCCTTGTATTCACAGGGCCTTTGTCTAGGGTGTGCTGGTGGGCAGGGACTGCACCTCTTTTCAGCACAGATACCACCATATGCATGTATGTTGACTACAAAGACGAGCAATCACCAGGAGAATAGCTGCTTCTCTCTTGCCCTCAACACTCATATTTCGGGGCACCTCACGGGGCACCTTGCTTTAAGAAACCTGACATATGCTCTTCCCAAATAAAATTTGTCTTCAAGAAAAAGCCAAACCTGACATATGGAGATTGGAACTTACCCAAATGATCAGTAGTCATCTTCAACAATCATTGCATGCCCACACTGCACCAGGTCCATTTGCTACAATTTCAGACCCTATTGGTGGCCCTGCAAGGAAAGGAGATTCAGGAAAACGAAGCATTCCCAGGGCCACATGCTGGGTGTCACACAGCAAATTTAGCCCTTGCTTTTTTCATGAAAGCAAACAACCTTCTGTTCCACTCAGTGTTTTAAAATTCATTTTGATCTATTTCAGATATGAGAAATAATATTAGAGCATCTGTATACCTACCACCTGGTTTTAAAAAATAAAAGATTACCAGCTAAAGCCCCTACCTCCCCCTCTCCAATCTCAGTCCTTCCCTCTCCCCTCTTAAAGGTACTCTGTATCTTGAACTTGGTGTTGATTATCCCAGGGAGTTTACACTTTATTGAAACATATTAATGTAGAATAGTGTTACCTGCCCTTAAAATTCACATAAATAGTATCATACTGTTTGTGTTCTTTGGGAACTTGCTTTCTTTACTCAGCATTACTGTTTGTGAGAATCTTCCATGTTGAATAGTGTGGTTCTGAATCATTTATTTCCCCCATTTACAGAGTTCCATTGTGTGAATCCACTACAATTTATTTATCCAGTCTACTGTTGATGGGCATTTGGGTTTTTACTTCTTGCCTATTTTTTTTTAATCATTATGAACAATCATTTATAAAGATGCAAATCATTTATATCCTGCCCAATGCCTTTGGACAGGAGTTCCTGGTGAATATATCCCTAGGAGTAGATTGCTGGGGCATGTGGCCTGTGTATCTTCTACTTAACTAGACTTTGCCAGATTGTTTTCTAAGGTGCTTGTACCAATTACACCCCCACCAACAGTGCATGAGAGATCCATTTGTTCCACATTCTCGTCAACACTTAGTATTATCAGGCTTTGACACTTTAGCCAATCTGATGAGTGTGAAATGGTACCCCATTTGGGGTTTAATTTGAATTTTGCTAGTTACTAGGGAGGCTGAGCAGCTTTTCAGGTATTTATTAGCCATTCGAGTGTCCTCTTTTGTGAAATACCTGTCTGGGGCTGTCACATGGAGTTTTAGAAAGGGATCTCTTTAGGCAGGGCCACTCTTGGGATATTTTATTTTTCATTTTTTAATTTTTGAAGCACCAACTTGCCAAACAAGTTGACGTTCAAGACTCTAACAAAGAAGAGAAACAGGGTGAGGGGTGGGGGCAGGGCTGAGGCAAAGGAAGTGGGACTCTTCTGTTTCTCTCAGTGATGCTCCTTAGGAGTCAGCATTGAATGATGAACCTTAGGACAGCTCATATTTCTACAGGTCTCGTAATTGTCACCATTTGGACCTTCATGCCTCCACTCTTGAACTGAGCAGGGAGCAGCACTCCCCTTTACAGGTGTGAAAAACAAGGTCTCCAAGGTGCTAGGTGACTTGCCCAAGGCCACATGGCATCATGACTCAAGCTGACTGGGGTACAAGACCTGCTGGCACCCCAACACCCAGAACCAGTGGTGAAGGCCACTAGGAAGGCTGGCAAGAGCACCATGGAACCTCACCTGTGGGCTAAGGTGGGTCCTGTCAGGGCAGTTGGATGCTCTAAGCAGGGACTCAGTGGGAACCAAGGTCTGATTTCAGGGAGCTCATAGTTTTAGGTCAGGAGGTCACAGCAGGCTGAGAGCACAAAGCCCCAAGACATCCAGGCTGAGAGACTGGGGGGGAAAATCCAGGTTGGTGAAACCAAGCACTGGCTCAGGAAGGGGTGCAGGGTCCAGCCTGCTGGTGAGGTAGCACTGGATGCACTTGCTGCGGCAACAAATAGGCCCCGGTGCACAGTTGGCTCAGCATGAGAGCCATGTGTTTCATAGCTATGGGACAATCCTTGGCAGGTGTTCCTGGATGGTCGAGGCTGTCCTCCACATGTGATCCAGGAAGCCAGCCTCCTCCCTACCCTTGAGTCTTGCATCCTCCTCCTGGGACCAGTGAGTGGGCCGGGCATGTTCCTTTCCTGGCAAAGGCAACAGTGCAAGAGATGTATATCTTGAGATTTGGTCTCAGAACTGGCACGCCAACACTCCCAGCTCATTCTTTTGGCCAAAGCAAGTCATGTGGCCAAACCCAAGCTCCAGTGGCAGGGACATGTGCCCCACTCACAGTGGGATGGACACTGCTAAGCCACATGGCACTGTGTATGAATAGAGGGAAAGGTGAAGAATTGGGGTCAATGACACCATCAACAATAGGTAGGTAGATATTATCCCTCCTATTTTCTAGAGGAGGATGCTGATATCCAGAGAAGTTAAGCACCTGGATTTGAGCCACACAGCCAGACAGCCACAGATTCAGGATTCAAGCCCAATGGCTCTTGAACCCCCAAGTCCTGGCTCCTGCCAACACCATGCCACATCAAAACATAACTCTGCTACTGCTGGCATCATCAGGCAGCCATTTCCTGGTGACTGACTTTTAAATAAAATGTGGAGCACACAATTTCCTGTACCTCATCTCTTTTACATTTGTCTCTTGTCTGGGCCACCATCTGTCCCTCCACTCTGCAGTGATGCTTCAGCAGTGGGGCAAGGCCTTGCCAGCCAGGTTCCATCCACCTTCATGCCACTTAGCAACCTACCGCAGATGCAAGGTTCCTGACACAGGATCCCATGATTAACAGATGCTGTTTAGTTAGCTTTATTTCCGTCGTGTTTATGGCCTCCCTGAGATTATCTTAATCCCGTAGCCCTCCAGAATACACATAATGCATTTGTGGCCATTTGCCTCCCTGGGGATTGGGAGGAAGAATGGGACTGTCAGTGACTCTCTCTTAGTCCCTCAAAGGCCAGATTTCATCTTGTAGAGAAGTTTCCAGACTTAAGAGAGGCTGGGAGGTCAGAGGTGATAGGACAGCTCAGCAGGAGTAGGGAATATGAGAAATCCAGAGGAGTCTGCCTGGATTTTAATCCACTCACTGGCTCTGTGACCCTAGGCAAGTTACATCATCTCTGTGCCTCAGTGTCCTCACCTGTAAAATGGGAATAATAATAATGCCTACTTCATGGAGTTGTTATGATGTTAAATGAGTTAATTCTTAGTCCCTACAACAGTGCCTGGCACACAGGGATTAAGTTATAATTAATTATAATTATATAGCTATTATATTGGGCTTCTGAGGCTCATCTTTTGCCCACCCCTCTAAGCATCACTTATTTTTCCCAAACATCAACACTGCTAATAGCAGTCTACATTTATGGAGTGCTTAGTGATGTCAGGCTCTTTGCATGCACTATCTCATTTAATTCTCACAACACCAAGAGGTACCCATTGTACAGATGGGGAAACTGAGTTTCAGAGAGGTGGAGTGCCTTGCCCCACATCTAAAAGGTGGCAGAGCCAGGATTTGAATCAGAATTTGGACTGGGGTCCCTCTGACTCCAGCCCTGCTTCTTGTTGCCCCTAAATTATACCTGTATTCGGTCTGAGAGGAATGGAGATGGAGAGTAACTGACTCTACTTCCACTATGTCATTGCTTCTTCCAACCACCTCACTAGGGGCTTTACCACACTTCACAGTTGATGAAGCAGGTTTGGGGGGTGGAAGTGACTTGCCCAAGGACACGTGTAGGAATGGGACAGCCAGGAGTTGCTGCTCCATTTGAACTCATGTCTGACTTCAGACTCGATTTAGGCATCTGACCCTGAGATAGCAATTGATTCTGTGTCTGCAAGTGGCAGCGTAGTGATTCAGATCCCTGCCTGTGGACCCAATGCTCTTTCCTCTGCCTTTGTCCAAAGAAATTGCTGCCCAGAGAAGGAGAGAGGAGGAGAGAAAGGAGCTTTAAGGGGCAGGGGGTACCCCAAAGTCTAGCTTTGGGCTCACTCACTTATTGCCATCCAGCTTGGGTGCTGCCCAGAGTCGTACTCTGGTCCCAGGGGCACTCAGGCTTGGAGCTGGGGTTGGCGGATACACCAAGTGTCCACCAGGTGGGGCTTTTGCTAAAGGCCGTGCTCCCGGAGGTCCCAGGAGAGGCCTCGCTGCCCCACCCTGGAAAGTACAACTGGGCACACACACCACTGTACAATATACTCACCCACATGCAGCCTGTGCAAACCTGTGTGTGAGCACACAGGTGTGTTCCAGAGAATCTGTTTCTGGCTTGTGTGCAAATGTGCGTGAATAGATGTGTGCACTGGCATGCAGGTGTGTGTGTGTGTGCACATACATGTGCAAATATGTACGTGTGTGTGCAAAAGCGGGTGTGGTACATGTGTGGTAGGTTAGACCTGAGGTCCTCAGGATCATTTTAAAGTCTCTTTCCTAGACTGTTTGGAGGTGGGAGGCAGGGACAGATGACCTCTCAGGGTCCCCAGTGCCTGGCACATTTGCCAAAGATCCTGATGGACACCAAGGATTTGCAGCAAGAAGGGTCATGGTAGGAAGGCTAGATTTATTTCCTGGGTCAGGAAGTGTTTGAATTGGGGGGACTTTACTGCCCCAGATGCTGAGTCTTTAGTCCACAGAGGTTTCTGGGGTTGGAGGAATGGGGACCCAACCTTCAAAGGAGAGCTTCTAGAGCCTACATTCTGGACTCCCAGACCTCTGGAGAGTGTGACTGGAGGCTGTGGGTACAAGGGAAACTCAGCTCTGGGATCCAACCCTGACTCAGCCCCTCACCAGCTGGGAAATGAATTCAAAGCCCCTCAGAGGAGTTAGCGGCAGCTGAGAAAGGGAAGCGGGTGGCGTTCAGGGTTAAGAACTTAAGCCCCAGCATCAAACAGAACTGGATTTGACCCCCAGCTTTGTTGCTTACATGCTAGGTGACCTTGGGCAAGTCACTTGCCCTCTCTGAGCCCCCATTTCCTCAGCTATTAAAGGGAGGAAATGGCCATATTTACCTCCAAGTGCTGTTACGAGGAGGAAATTAGATAATGGGCAGAGCAAGCCGGGCTTGTGGAAAGCAGGTCATAAACGGCAACATTGTCATTTTTTTTCAGTGCTGTGGGGCCAAGTGGATCATCTTTTGGTTCGTGGGAGCCAAGAGCTAGTAGGACATCAGAAGCTTCAAGGAGGCTGAGGGAGTGGTATCTCAGGGACTGGCTGCCAGGGTGGCAAACACAGCCCCTCTTGGCTCTGATTTGTCTGAATGGCATCTTCCAGAAGCACCTTCATTCACTTCCCTCCTGCCCTGAACTTAGGCAGCAGGAAAAGCTAGAGCTAGGGTCAAGGCTTTTGCAGCAAGGCTACCAAAAGGTGCAGGTTTTCCCACCCAGCCTCCAAACCATGCTCAGCCATTGTCCTGTTGAATGAACTTGGGTGAGCTGTTCTGTCTCTTTGAGCCTCAGTTTGCTCATCTGTAAAATGGCACAGCCATGATAGATTGTGAGATTTGACTAGAATGTTAGTGAGGCCCCCAGTGCATAGTAGGCACCATTATGACAATGACGATGACAGTGTGATGATTGGACAGGGGCAAAAAGGAAAGTGTAAGCATTCACATCTCCCCATCTTACCTAAGGAGAAAAATAATACTTTCTTTTTGGCTACTGGATGGTACTTTGCTGACTAGAGGAAATGTGAGAACCTCAGATTTGAAGAAGGAGGAGAAACTAGAGCAGGAGGGGGGACGGATATGGAGGAAGAGGGAAAAAGAGCTGGGGAAGATAGAAGCTGAGAGTGAGCGATGTGTGAGAGAAGACGGATGAGCTGTTTGAGAGGAGAGAGATTAAAAACAGAAATTGGAGCGGTTGCTTTAATGAAGGGAACTTTGGGGAAAGAAAGAAGCAAAAAAGGATTTTAAGGCATTAAGCTCTCCATGCCCCACCCCTTAAGAAAGCCAGCAGTAATAGTCTATACTCTTCATTGAAGCTTTAAGGGTCCAGTTTTGTGGAGTTTTATTTGGGTGGGGGTGGGGGTGGGCATGCTGAAGGGCTTTGTTGCTCTCCTCTGGACACGGGGAAGGCCCTTGAGAGTTCATAGACCTGGGAGCCAAGAGAGGAATGGGTGCCCTAGTGGGCATGAAGCCAAGTGGGGACATTTGAGCCAGATGTATGGGATTTGGGAAAGATGCAGAGCCAAATGGGTGCCCTCAATTCTGTGGTGGTTGTTTTGGGGGACTTAGATCACTGTCCAGTTTGCACACTCTGCTGCTAAAATAGGGGTGCAGAATTGGAAGGCAGATTTCTGCCCTGGAGCCAGCTTCTCAGGGGCTCAGGGAAGCTGTGTGCCTGAAGAAGAGCCTGTGCCAGTGGGGAGCAGTGTTCTAGAAATTCTAATTAGCTAATGTTTCTAAATCTCCTGGAAGCTGCCAGGTGCCAAGTGGTGTTTCATTCTGGGGATATTCAAAGAAAGTTCAGTCCTGGTTCTGGCCATAGATCCAGCTCTGAAAGGGACCCTGGGCTATTTCATGACCAGAGCTATTGGGATGCTTAAAAAAAACAAAAACAAAAAACAAAAAAACAGACATGGCATAGTAAAGTCAGCTTAATAAGGATATATTTTCCAGTTCAAATGTTCTGTGCTTTTAGAAAAAAAGGAATGTGTTGAGTTTCTTTCTTTAAATTCATAGAGTTGCAGGCACTCCACCTGGAGTTGATCTTTTTGTATAGTGTGAGGTAGGGATCTAATTCTGTTTTTTCCCATCTGGATAGCCAGTTAGCCCAGCACCATATTGAAAATGAAGTCTCTCCTTTACCCACTAGTTTACAATGCCAGTTCTGCTGTCTCTTTGTGTGAGTTCATTCTATATTGGTGTGAGTCTGTGTCTAAGCTTTTAATTTTGTCCCCTGAGTCTCTTTGTCAGTCATTCTGCTCACTGTCTTTATTATTGAAGCTTTATAATAAGTCTTGATATATGATAGGAAAAGTTCCCTTATTTTATTATTCTTCAAAATTGCCCCTGCTATTCTTGGCCCTTGCATCTTCATAAGAATTTTAAGATGGGCTCGTCAAGTCCTATGAAAAACCTTATTGGGATTTTCATTGGAATGGTCTTAAATTTATGGATTAATTTGGAGAGAAATGACATCTTTACCATATTACAGCTTCCAGCCCATGAACATGGACATCTCTCTATTTAGTCAGATCTTCTTTCATAGGCATCTCAAATGGATGTGATATTGTGGTATGTGTATCAATCAGGGGCTCAGGAAAAAACAGATCCCCTCCACCCCAACTGAATTAAGATTCCTGATGATAAAAGTAATTCGTAGTCATAAAAGAAATTAAGATGATGGTGTGGAAATTATGAGACCTCTAAAACCATTTTCCTCAACTAATGTCTGTTAACCAATTGATGTCTAGTTTTCCTTAAATTTTTTCTAAGCAACATATTTTAAGCAAAGATGGAATTATTTATAATACTGTTGTATAACCTGCTTATGTTCACTTTACCATATATCCTAGACATCTCTTCACCTCAACACATATACACATCCCTCATCTTTCTTAATAATTGAATAATATTCTCTGGTAGGTGTATTGGTCAGGGTCCCAGCAAAAAAAAAAAAAAAAAAAAAAAAAAATCAGCTGGAATTTTAAAAATAAGACTATTTACAGCGGTGTGTGCTGGGGAATGTTAAGGCATCCAGATGCTAGCAAGAGAGGGAAGCCATTAACACCCCAGATCTGAAGAGATGTGAGGAGGGAGAAGTTACTGGGGCCCAGTGAGAGCAGAAGGACAGCTTGACAAGGGCTGTGGCTGTAGAAGGACCCAGCCACTGCCAGGACTAAATATCCCAACCTTTCTCTCCCCCTGCCTTCTTATCTCTTACCAGGGCCTCCCATTGTCCAAACCCAGCTGGAAGCCAGAGAGCAAGGAAGCCTGGGAGATGTAGTCCATAAAGGTCAGATTCCTGGGATATTGGGCAGGGGATGGGGAGAGTGTGAGGAAAGGGAACAAAAGGAGAATAATCAGCACAGTATGAATATACTATCATTTGTTTAATTAGTCTCTAACATGGGAGGGGAATCAGGCCAAGGGACCCCGTCCCTCTTGCGTTGTTCCTCTCCAGTTTAATTGGTAATTGAGAGTTGGCACATAGTTAAGGCTACAGCCCTTGCTTTCTGGGCATCTCCTTTTCCACTCATTCTTCCCATGAGAGGCATGGGAGGCTCAAATGCAAAGAGTCCTAGGCTTGATGTGACTAAACCCAGGTATTAGTGCTGGTTCTGCCACCTTCACAACCATGTGACCATGAGCCAGCCACTTCCTCTCTCAGGGCCTCATTCTTTCCATCTGCAATATGGGAATGCAAATCTCTGTCCTGTTTATTGTGAGACCAATAATAATGATAGCTACTAGATACAGCACATTTACATAATGCTTTAGATAGACTAACTCATTTAATCTTTATCACTTTGTACAGTTATTAGCACTGTTGTACATACAAGGAAAACGAGGCACAGAAAGGTAAACTAACTTTCTCAAGGTCACAGAGCTTGTAAGTGACTAGCTGGAATTCACATCTAGACAGTCTGCCTCCAAGAGTAGCAATCCTAAGCACTATGTTATGCTAATGATTTCTTTATAAAGCGTCCAACAGACAGTAGGTGCTTAATAATGGTAGTGGTTGACAGCATTGTGTCAAGTGTTTTGCACGTAAGGAACTGCTGGCTTGGTTCTGTTGCCAGTCACTTAAGCCTCTGGATCTGCGACCTAACCATGGGCCAACTTCCAGGGACACACCCCTGCAGGTGTCAGCCAGACACTCCCATATCCCTTTCTCCTCTCCCAGGGCTAGAAAACTTCCAGATGAATTTGGAGTGTCTACTTGTCTTTCTTCCTGCCTGACAGCTGCGGTGGGCAGTGCAGAGCTACTGAAGGACATTTTCTTTTGTTTCAGCTTTGATGCTGGAGATTTTGCATATCATTATGTTCGTGGCTAAGGACCTGCCATTATCTTCCCTGAGATTCTTGCACAGTTTTTGAATTTCCTAAAGGATCTGGCTCTTGGTCTGCTTGTGCTTTCAGGATGGGCTGCCCCAAGCCACCCTCTGCTTTCTCTGGGGTGAGAAGAGGGTGTCTTCTTTGCCATTGTAATTTTTGAAATACTTACCTTGATGTGTGGGTCTTTGACAATCAGGAATCAACCAGGAACCTGCTTAAGTTTTTGTATATCTGCGTACATGTGTGTTTGTGGCAGGGAGAATGTGCTAAGAACATGCAAAACAGCTTTTCTCAAAAATATTTAATATTCTAGTACTTTAGTTCCCAAATCCAAGGCTGATTGTTTGCTGAAAAAGTCTGAGTTTCCTGGTTTCTTGGTCTTTCATTAAGGACCACCCATAATAATATCATTCCCTCAGCTAACTCCGTTCAGGGGGTAAACACTTAACTGCTTAATTCATTATCGCTGAGCCTGAGATGGTAACAGATGCCGTTGGAACATAAGCCCCCACGTCTAATAAGGCACAGGCGCACGATGTGCTTGGAATATGGTGGGGAGAGATGGCTGAAATTTATTTTTTGAATAAAGCAATAAGCCACTAAGCAAAGCTAATATGTTTCAGCCCAGACAGAAAGACATGATCATTCAGTATTTATGTAGCAACCCATTCCTCAGTGGGACTGCAAGTTTTTACCATTAAGATTGTCAGAATTCTTCAGAGACCTACTGTATTAAGTCATTTAAAAATATCACAGACTTAAAACAATCTGAATTATTGGATTTTCTCGCTGCTCCTCAGTAAGCATGTTTGCTGTGGCAATTTCCTGCTCGGTCAAAGGTGCAGCCTACGTCAGTCAGGAAAGTACAAAAGTTCCATGCAGAATTTTTATTTGGAAGTCCAGTAGTCCCTAACAGCTGAGACAAAGTCAGGCATAAATTTAATTTATTATTTTTCTTTTAACTTCTTCTTTTCACATAATTTCAGATTCCCAGAAATGTTGCAAGGAGAGTACAAAGAATTTCTGTGTACCCTTCCTCTAGAGTCCTCAAATGTTATTTTGCATTATTTGCTATATCATTCTTTCTGTGTAGATAGATTTAGATAAATAAATAGATGCATATTACTTCTGTCTGTACTGTTTGAGAGCTAGTTGCAGACATGGTAGCTTTCCCTTTACCCCTAAATACTTCAATGTTCTCTCTGAAAATGAGGATATGTTGTTATATACCCACAGTACAATGATTAAAACCAGGAAACTAACATGATACAATACCATTATCTAATCTGTTGATTTATTCTAAATTTGCCATTGGCTCCAATTAATGCACTTTCTAGTAAAAGAAAATGCTGGATCATATGTTTTAATCGCTTGTCAAGTCTCTTCTTTCTTTTTCTTTAAATTTTTTAAATTTTTAGAAGTTTTTGTCTGCGTTGGGTCTTCGTTGCTGCGCGGGCTTTCTCTAGTTGTGGAGAGCATGGGCTACTCTTCATTGTGGTGCGCAGGCTTCTCCTTGCGGTGCCTTCTCTTGTTGTAGAGCCTGGCGCACATGCTCAGTAGTTGTGGCACGTGGGCTTAGTTGCTCTGCGGCATGTGGGATCTTCCCGGACTAGGGATCGAACCCGTGTCCCCTAGCATTGGCAGGCAGGTTCTTATCCACTGTGCCACCAGGGAAGTCCCCTCTTTTGCTTTCTTTAATCTGGAATAGTTCCTCAGTCTTTCTGTGTGTTTCATGTGACACTGACATTTTTGAAGAGAACAGGCTGTTTACTTCTAGAATTACCCCTCCATTTGGGTTTGTCTGATATCACTTCACAATTAGATTCAAATTATGCACTTTTGGCAGGAATACCACAGAAGTGGTGTTGTGTCCTTCTCCATACATCATATCAGGAGGTACATGATGTCAATTTGTTCCATGACTGCAAAGTCAGACATAAATTTAAAATAATCTTGCATCAAAACCTTGATTTGTTAAAAATTGCTTTGAAAGGTTTCACACTCGCTCCAGATTTTCTACTACAGGTCTTTAAAAAAACAGACTCAAAGACAAGAAGCTGCAAGCTTTACAGATGCTCAGGAGAAAATGTGGCCATTAAAAAAAATTGCCATGCAATAGTTATGAAATTTCCCTAAATTCATTTTGCAGAATGAGAACTGTAATTTAAACGTGAAGTTATCGAGAGCTCAGATACACCACATATCACGTGCAATTTAATCTGGCAAGGAAACAGGCCACTCGGAATTGCTAACTAGGCCTAATTCATTACATCTTGGTGAATGCTGTACTTTTGGCCTTACGAGTCTTTCAACTTGTGCATTAATATATTTACCCAGGCCTCATGGAAGATGTATGGGGATGGTAACAGAAATACTGTATCCTTGTTTAAATCACATTATGTTTTTTAAACAGCTCGAGTGATTGCTCAGAAAGATCACACCTTCTTCTGAAGCATTTATGAAACAATTATTTACATTACATTAAAAACTTTAATTGCCTTGAAGCACGTGTCCCAAGACACAGATATTGGAAAATCATCAAAAATATCCATCACGATTCTTTCTTCTTTACAACTCTTCTAAACTTTATCTTTTTTATAACCCTCTGTATTGATCTATTGTCCCAGACCAAGAGTGATGTCAGAAGTCCAAGCTGGGTCATAAAAAGAGAATATAATTTCCGATTGCTGTCTATAAAAGCATATCTTTTGCCCAGAGAAAAAGGGGGGAAATGCCCCCTTTTGGGGTGGGATTTGGCAGGGGGACATGCCAGAGAGGGAGAGTGACCCCAGGGTCAGGAGAAGTGTTAGTTATGGAGGGGGTTGGGAGGTCTGAGTTCCTCCTGGAGTGGGGGGTGGGTAGGACGTTGGGAAGAGACTGGGGACCTCTCACTTGCACAGAGGCAAAAAGAGGGATAATGTAAAAGAAATCTAGTCACCTCTATTGTCCAGCGTCCGAGAATTTGCAAAAGACCAGAATTTCCCTCTAGCTGGGCTAAAGACAGTCATAATAAAGGAGGCCCGTACTGCAAAGGACCTGGGGTCCCCAGCTAGGCTAAGGACCCCTGAATAATGATGGTAATGATAGCAGAACCCTCTGTAGTTGTTAATGATCCAGAGCTGGGCTAGGGCCCCCTCAACATATCATAACAATAAAAGCCAACCCACTGCGTGGAAAAGGGCTCAAGAGGTTCGGTAACCCTCTTTAATAATCATAACAATAAACGGCCTCCCATTCTAAAATTGTGAGGAGCCCATGTAATTGGACTAAAGGCTCCCGAAAATAATAACAATAACAAGAATCCCTACTGCAGAGGACCCCAGGAAAAAACCCAGTGCTATGGCCAAGACACCGCTCTGTAGTAATAATCCTAACAGTATCATAGCGTGGAAACTGCGCGCGGCAGTGGTGACATTTCCCACAACTCAGTGGCGCCCCCGGGCAGCTACCACCCGCCCTCTGGCCGGCTCCCATAAGCCCGCCGGCCGGCGAGTCTACACAGCTCGAGCTGCGGGCTGCTACCCTTGGATGCGAAGCTTAGCTGGCAGAGGAGTGGCGGCAGCCCGAGGCACGTGTTGTGTGTGCTCCGATTGCAAAAGAAAAAAAATGCATTGCAAACTATTAACTTTTTTTTTAAGTATGCAATGCCGGGAATGGGGGATAGACAGGTGCTAGGCGGGGGTAGGCGCCCCACGCGCCGGCCTCCTGCTGCCCCCCCCCAAACTTCCCTTTGCATTGATCAGCACGTTACGTCTGTATTGATAAGTTTGCAAAAAGCCAAAGTCAAGTGCAATCGCGCGGCACACCGACCCCGGACTTGGGGGGGAGATGCAGCGAGCGCTCCGCGGGCCCGGGAGCCGGCTGCAGGCAAGGCAGCGGCGGCGCCAGCGCCTCTTGGAGAGGCTGCCTCCCCCCCCGTCCCTTCCCATCCCATCCGCGGCCGCCTCCCCCCGGCGGGCACCGAGCTCCCCGCCCCGCGCGCTCCTCCCGCGCCCTCCGGGGGTCGGGGGGGCGCACGGCTCCCGGGCCCGGCAGCGGCGGCGGCGCGGCGGCGCCGAGGGGCTGCGGGTGGCAGGAGGCCGTGGGGCGCCCGAGGGGCCCCGAGCGGCGGCGCGCTGGGCCCGGGCGGCCGGCGGCGGCCCCGGGGCTGGGGGGAGTCCAGCCCGGATATTGAGTGCAGCCATTGAGAAAAGCCAAACTCTTGTGTGTGTGCGTCTCGAATAGCCCCCAAGATGGCCGCCAATGTGGGATCGATGTTTCAATATTGGAAGCGATTTGATCTACGGCGACTCCAGGTTAGTGCGGGCAGCACTGGCCGCGCGGCCATGGGGAACCCTCGGGCGCGCCCTGGGCGCACTGGGGAGGTACCCGGGAGGGCGGTCGGGCGCCCCAGGGAGGCGGGCGGCGGCTGCTGGGGCTCGCCGGGGCTCGACTGCCCGCTGCCCATCGATAGGTATTAGGAATTGATCTCGCCGCTGCTCTTTGTTCGGTTCAATCATCGATTAGCCGCCGCGACCATGGAGAAGCGCTAGCGAGCCCACGGCCCGGGGAGCGAGGCGGCGGGCGAGCGGCGGAGTGAGGCACGGGGAAGGCAGGGTCTGCGGTCCCAGGCAGGGGGCTGCTGGCGGGACCACCGGCAACCCCCCTTGCGCCGCACTTTGCGCGCCTCCCAACTTCGCGGCGCCCGGGGAGGCCGCGGAGCGCGCCCAGTGCCTGTCCGCGCCCGGCTTGGGTTCGGGCGAGGGAGGGAGGGAGCTGGCGGGCTGGGAGGAGGAGGAGGAGGAGAGGGGGGAGGCATCCGGGGTTGGCGAGGAGGCGGCTCCGCGCCCCGTCGCCCGCCGGCACCTCCACCGCCCGCCTGGCTGCGCAGCCCGGACGCGCAGCCACCCGGGGGCCGCTGCTGCCGCCGCAGCCGCTACAGCCACCATCGCTGGACTGGCCGCCTACACCGGCAGACCTCTCCTTGGGCCGGGTTCTAGGGGTTCGTCTTTGCTTCTTGTCTTATTCCCGCTTCCGACCTCTTTCCAAGTCTAGATGGGGACGGGCGGTGGAGATGGGCCCGGGGCGCGCGCAAGTTTGCGCTCCTGCCTCGGGGGCCTTGGAGAACCGGGAGCGGAGCAGAGCAGGTGACTCCAGGCTCTCGGGCCCACAGGAACTTTTAAATGGGAAATTCCCTCGCTGTCTTCTACCTCCTGCTTTTCCTCCCCGACACTCCTCTCTTTTCTCCTTTCTCCAGCCTCTTCTTTCTTTCTCTCTCTTCTTTCCTTCTTCCTCCCTAGGGTGACTTCCTCCCAAACTCCGGCACTTTATCCCCATTCCACCTTTTTCTGGGAGTCTGTCTCCTCCAGATTTGGGGGTATTCTCTGCTGACCCAATAGGAGGCCGAGCTGGGGAGTGGAATCTCAGAGCTGCGCGCTGGAGGCACAGCGCTAGCCTCTGTCCTTTCCCAGGTGCCCCAGGACGCTCCAGACAAGCCCCCCAAACTCAGGAGTCTCACCAAGGTGCGGTGGGAACAAGGGGCAGGGAAGTGGTGCTGATAACGGGCGATTAAAGCATCCTGCCTTGGCCTTGACATTCTCAGAAGAACGGAGAGCGTCAGTCTGGAGATAAAAAGGGACCCACTTTTTTTTTTGTTTTTGTTTTTTAATCCGCCTGCAAATCTCGTCAAGTTTCTTCTGATAAGTAGTTACAGTACCCCCTTCCTCCTGGTGGCTTCCCAACCCCCCTCCTTCCTAACTCCTCACTCCCTGCAGGCCCCCTCCCTCAAAGCCATTGAGCTGGAGAGAAAATCGGGGCACTCAGGCATGCAGTTAATAACTGCGAGTGCCTTGCAATTCCAGGTCGTCACTCGAGTTGGGGCTACAGTTTGGTGGCCAGCTGAGGCGGGCAGGGCTGTGAGCTGTGCTTGCTGGTTTAAATGATGCTAAAGTGGCCTTTCTGGAAGAGTGGGGGATGGGGGGAGAGAGAGAGAGGGAGAGAGGGAGCGAACGGGAAAGAGAGAGTTGGGCAGCCACATTGGGCTTGGCACGAAGGCCAATGGTAATTGTATTCCCTGCTAATGTTTGTAAATGAGACCCGGGCACGGCTGGGGGACAGCGTCTTTATTTATGATTGATGTTCTGTAACATAAGGAATGACAAGAACGTGGCAGATGAGAGAAGAGGAACCAGAAGGGCTGGTGAAAGCCCTTTGCAGGGTCCTATTGTTATTCTGGGCTGGAGAAAATTTCCGCGGCGAGATTTGCAGCGCTGGTATTTGCTCCCGGTTGGCCAGAATGTCAGTTAACACAATTTTCATTAGATAACTCGTTTTCAATCCGGGGAGCTTGGGCTGCAACCGGGAGGTAGAGTGAGACCTGGGGCTGGATGCTGAGGGGTGGGTGCGGCTCCCAGGGCGCTGATTTCTGAGCTGGAGTGGAGGGGGTGTTGAACCTCACTCTTTTCCTTCTCGGGCTCAGGGGTCTTTTGTGGAGCTGTTGGGGTCACCCAAATCTTGATTCCAGTTGGACTGTCATTGATCTGAGAACCCTTTGTTAGGGTTTTAGAAGATGCTGAGGTGGAAAAGCAAATTTGAACTGGAAAGGATGAAGGTGGGGATGGTGGAGAGCCTCGTTCAGGTGATGGGGATACAGGGCCAAGACGTCTCCCTGCACAGGGTGTATACATAGGGTGCGGGAGGGGTGGGTGTGTTCATTAAGACAATGGCTGGTGTGTCTGGCACGAAAGGAGAAGGCTCTGGGGAAGGGGTTAAGCTCATTTACATGGATATTAAGTGTGGGGGGTCCCTGTGGGAGTTTGAAAAGCTGCACACTTTTAGAGAGCGGAGAGGTAAATGTGGCAGCGGTGGCCGAGTGTAAACATTGAGGCCCTCACATCTGCTGTGGTCCCCACCCTTGTCCTGAAATGTTCAGTTGTTCCCCTGCCCGGTAGGCCGACACCTCCCCCCGCAACCCCCCGTATTCTCACTGATGGCATTTTGTCGGAAACAGATTATGAGCCTAAGCACTTTTGCCTGGGATCATCTCTTGTGCATAATGCTAATGACTCCTGTGCCATACTTTTGTTTTCATTTTTTTCCCTTCCCACTTTCCTCTCCTCTGGGAGATAGCCAGAAAGGAAAACTTCAGCCGGCTCGTTCCAAGATCTGGGTAGGAAAGGTGGGTCCCCACCCCAGGCCCTGTGCAGACCAAGAGCTTTGGGCCCACTCTTCACGTGGCCTAGCTGCTTATGAGTGTGAGGTGTGTGGCTTCAATTCAGTGGTTTCACGCAGCCTAGTTGCTGAGTGTTAAAGTGGCCGAGGCAGCAAAGGAGGCCTGTGTCCCCAGGCCAGACCATGCTGCTGACGCCACCCTGATCCTGGCAAGAAAGGTGACCTTGTACCGGCCTGCGCACAGCCCTCCGGAAGTATACATTTTTCAAATATAGAAGCAGTCCGGTTATTATTTCTTCCAGTGCCATCTCTGGACACAGCGGGGCTGTTTTCCTAGGATGGAAGTCAGTCAGCAGTCTTAATGACTTGAGGGCTGATGATGGTAAAGATGCTGTGACATTTGGTACCCTACTCCAGGATCCCTGAAACTGCTTTCCCCTTTCTCTGCTTGTTCTTTTTTTTTTCTTCTGCTGCTAGCAGTCCAGGAAACGAGAAGAAAAAAAAATTCTATCTCAGAGTTGATGCTAGGCATATTTCATTTGGTTATAAGATTGCTTTATGGTGAACATTACTAATGCAGTATTTTTTATGGCTTTTCTGTGTATAATCGTCATAACTGGATTCATACCTTTGTGATTTTCTTTTTCTGCTTCACTTTGCCACTTTTTTTATGATGCTCTGGGTCCAGTCTCCTGTGATATCTTTTTTTTGTCTTTGAAGAGGGTTAACAAGAGTTGGTGCCCAGTCCAAATGCACATCTACGTTTCTTGGGAGGAAAGAGGTTGGGTGGAGGGATCATACAGTACGAATTCCGCTTGGGGTGTGAACATTTAGGGAGGGAGACTGACGGGTCGAGTGAGAGAAGCTGGACTTTTTGTAAGGAGTTTGGAGAAACTTCTGGGAAGGCTCAGTTTCTTGGCGCCTGGGAGATGGGACTTGATGGAATGTTTTTCCCTGCTCAAAGTTTAGAAAAGAGCGTGGATGTGATTAAAATATTATAACCTTATGATATTCTGAAGTGCATAAGTTTTACATATCAGCCACAGAGAGTTTAGACATCCATTAGAGCCTCTGACAGCTTGACTTATCTAAATGTGCTATCATTTAACAATGTGTCAAAATTCCTCTTTCTTTAGATGACAGCAGTAAATAAGCTATCAGCCCTGTTGGCGGAATCCTAACTTTGGAAACTTTGCTGTAATAGAATTGCTGCCGGGGTGGGGAGCACGAGCAGACCAGGCTTGGCGTGGCCCAGGCCCAGGCCCATGTGATGGCTGGCATTGGGCAAGGGCTGTGGGAGGTTGGAGGGGGAGGAAAGGGAGAGCTGGGAGGCAGAGGGTGTGAGGGGAGATTTCTAGCAGCAGCTCTGTGAATACGACGACCAAACCATCGGTCAGCCCCTGGACCCTTCCAAGTCCAGCCAGTGGGTGACCCTATTCCATCTGCCTCTCCAATTCATTGGAAGCCACACCCTGTGGGCCTTTTTTGCAGAAGGAGCTAGAAACAGGTGTTGAGAATTTATTTAAAGAACCCAGCAGTCTTTTCTGGGCATCCCAAAATTCTGGATTCTCAACTCGACAGAAATTGCTTCCCGAAGATGGGCTCTCTCTTTGAGTGCTGGAAGAAAAACGAGCAGCGTCTCATCCCTGACCGCTTTTGCTGTTGGAGGTCTCGAAGTTTCTTTTATTAATACCTGAATTCACTGTAGAAAATCGAGAAACCACGGACAAGCCTAAAGAAGCAAATAAGCGTCTCAGTGGGTTATTTCAGATGAGCACGGTGTTATTTTGACCAGAGGGAACAGGTTTTCTGATGGTGATGGTGCTTTTTCTTTTTTTTCCTTCCTTTTTCTTTCTTTCTCCTTCTTTTTTAAAAAAACTCTTCTGTTAAAAGGTGGATTCTGTCTTCGAACTTGACATTCTGTTGTGGTAACCTTTCTTCCATCAGATGGGATTTAAAACGTGAGCACCTTGGCTGGTGCTAAATTTGGTCCTGGATGATGGTGGACATGGCTGTCCAGGAACTGTGGTTTTCTCTGTTGCTTTCTGAAAGGGCTGAATTTCTGGTGGCTTCCAGGTATCTAATTCAGAGACTGAGTCTGGCAGAGGTTGAGCATGGGAAGGGGACTGAGGTGGTGGCCTACCTTTGTTCCTGGCTTAGGAATTCAGGGTTCAGTCTTTGGTTTGATTTTTCTGTCTTGGGGGTGCTCTTTATTAATGACAGTGGCTTATATTGAAGATGTCGGGGAACATGGAGGTAGTAGATGGAGAGGAAGGGCCCCAAGAGGAGCTAAAAGGTGCAGCCTCTAGCACCCCTGGGTGAATCACCCAACATTCCAAGTGTCCCATTTCTTAATCCATCACACGGCCTAGCTGTGCACAACTGGTCTGCTGTACTAGTTGCTGTAAAGGGGAAGGATGCTGACATACTTTGTGTGCCAGTTAAACATGTTGTCTTCTAACGACCTGGGGGCCCGTTCTGGCGGTGAGGGGGAGCTATTGACCGTTTAAACAAATTTTTGAGACAAGAAATTATGTCTAGGATGGAGTTCTTGGTTTCTAAGCCTTGCAGATCCATTCACAAAAATCATTTGTAGCGTTTTGTAGGATATGAACAATCTATTCCTGTCATACTTAAAAGTTTAAAATCCAGACTCCTTTCCCCTGGTTGTAAGGCTCCCGTAATCTGCGCCCCCTGTTATCTCTCTGGCTTCATCTCCAGTCTCTCTCCTTCTGCACACTCTGCTCCAGTCACAATGGTCTTTTTGTCCCTTAAACACAGCAAGCACATTCTTACCTCAGGGACTTTGCACTTGCAGTTCCCTCTGCCTGGGACTCTTTTTCTCCAGATCTTCCCGTGGCTGGCTCCTTCTTTTCATTTGGTCTCACCCCAATTACCTGAAGAAGCTTCCACTACCCTTTTTCCCCTTTAATGTGTAAATGTGCTTCCATATCTCTAAGGATGGTGTTTCCCTGAGGGTTTTGACCTCATAACCTTCTCAGGGTGTAGCATCTCTCTAGACTCTTTAGGAAACCATCTAGGTCTGCCATCAGGGTTGCCAAACTTTTTCTGTAAAGAGGCAGATAATAATATGCTTTAGACTTTGTGGTCTCTGTTGCAAGCACTCAGTTCTGCTACTATGGCATGAAAATAGCCATAGACAATAAGAATGAATGGAAATGGTTATATTCCAATAAAACTTTACAAAAACAGGTGGTGGGCTGGATTTGGCCTTAGGGCAATAGTTGCTGAGCCTGGTCTACTGGTCTATGTGATGGCTGTGGCATGGCCAAAGTGTTTCACTTTTCAGTTGAGAGTATTGGGGTAGATCAAACTTAGTTCTAGAAACTTGTTCCATACTCTTTCCCTCAAGAGGGAGGTACGAGGAGCCAGGATGGTGAAGGGCCCCTGTCTGGCTTCCAATCCTGGCTCCATCATCTACTGGCTATGTGATTTTGGATGGGTCACTTAACCTCTCTGAGCCTTATTTCCTTGTCTCTAAATGGGACTAACAGTAGTCTTCACCTTTTAGGTTGTTCTTAAAGATTAAAGCACTTTAAATGTGGAAGTGCTTAGCCCAGTGCTGGACACACAACTGCTGTTCCGTATGTGTCTTCTTATTGTTGTTGGTATTTTTAGAGAGTAAGAGAGGGGTGAGAAAACCAAATAAGCAGTGGATCCCGGAACTTGCTGGCCTTGAAAGCTTGTTTTAGAGATTACTGGGCACTTTTTCTCTTCTCTTTTACTCCATTGGGGGCTTACTGTATTAATATATTACTAATATTGTATGTGATGGTTTATATTTTGGGAGCTCTGAGCACAGAGGTTGCAGACTGGGAGCTATGTCTGGCCAATGGATGTATCTGTCTCGATTAGTACAATATTTTAAAAACACTTTTGTGTACGTTTGTCAGCATTTAAAACATAGGAGATGTTACCTAAGAAATTCAGATGTCTAGTATCCCATATAAATCAAACGCTCTGACCACACCTGGCAGGAGGTGGAGACCTGGCAAGGGCATGCCAAGCAGAGGGAACGGTGGTGCCAAGGCCTTGGGTTGAGGGTCTGTGCTGGGTCAGGTCAGCTGTAGGGGTCATGAGGAGGGTAGCTGTCAAGGCCACTGGCTGCCTTTCTCCAGGTGCCTAGTGTCAGAAGAGGCGGCATTTCCAGAAAAAACAAAAGGCCCTTGACAAGCTTCATGAATATACATGATTAGCCCTCTGTCTCTGCTTTTCCTCAGTAGCTCAGTCACCCTCAAAGTGGGCCAGTGGCTGCCCCTGCCTTCCCAGTCCTTTCCCTATATACCCCCTCTGCCATCCTTCAGTTCAGCCAGATGAAACAGCAGTTCCAGCATATGCATTTGTCATTAAAAAGAAAGAAAGAGAGAAAAAAAAAAAATCAATCCTTCAGCCTCTTTGGCCTGAGCTGGTTGTCTGCCCGAGACGCCCGGAGCCAAGCAGTGCTTAAGACTCTCTGGGCCGCTGTCGCTCAAACTGGACGGGGTAAATGGCTCCCCAGGAACCATTACGGTCGATAGACTTGTCCAGCCAGCTGTTTGGAGTGTGGGTGCTGCAGACAGGAGGACCACAGGGGTCATCAGGGCAGCCAGGTCGAGGGCAGGTATCCCTGAGTAAGGTGGTCACTCAGAGGCCACTCTGCTGGGGGCACCTACTTGGGGTGCTTGTCCATTATGCGTGTCTGTGGGCTCCAGGTATCTGAGGGGTGTAGCGTGGGCTGCAAACTCAAGCCCTGCAGCCTCCCATTCCCAAAGACATTTAGTGAGGACTCTGGAGACACGGGGCCTGGCTCTAGTCCCAGCTCTGCCACTTACCAGCTGTGTGACCTTGGGCAAGTCACTTAACCTTTCTGAGCCTCGGTTTTCTCTTGTGTAAAATGGGGATAATAGTAGTATCCACCTCCTTAAGGATTGTGGATTAAGTGAGTTAATGCACGTGAAGTGTGAAATCCGTGCCCAGGATATAGATGTGCTATATAATGTTAATAATAATAACTGCTATTGTCCTTCAGTCTGGAAATGTATATTCACCACTCACAGTATAAGTTATAACTATAACTAATAACTGTGTAAATAATAATAAGTAAATAGCATAAATACTATAAGTAGTAATAATATACCGGAGATATCACAGTGAACCGGAAGACAGAGTGCCAGCTCTCACCCAGCCTGCAGACAATGGGGGGGTGGGTACACGTCTCATTGGACAGATGGGTGTGTAGTCACACAGGGGGATTTGATTCTGAGACAGTATGAGGCAAAAGAACTGCCTGAGTCTGAGCATTGGGGGAGCCTTCCTGGAATAAGTGATGCTTCAGCCGAGGTGTCAAGGACAAGGTCAAGGAAGAGCATCCCAGCAGAGGAAATGTGCTAAGACCTTGAGGTGGGTGGAAAAATAGTGCATGCAAGGAATTGAAGGAAGGCAGTGAGGCTGGTCACAGATTCTGAGTGGCTCTTGGACCCACCTTAATCCTCAGTCTTGCCATCTGTCAGTTGGGAGTAAGGATGAAGCATAAAATAAGATTATTTAGCACATGTGTGGCCCGGAATGAATCTGTCTCAGTGGGTACTTAGTAAACTGTCAAACACCATAAAAGCCTTGGGTATTGCTTTTATTTTTTAATAAGGTATTCAAGCCCAATTCTTGCTCTGTTGCAAAATGCCCCCCACCATCCTCTGTTTATCTCGTGATCACGCACGGGGCAGTAAGGATTCAAATTCCAGTTCTGCTCCTTCCTAGCTGCATGCCCTTGGGCAAGTTATTTCCCCTTTCTGAGACTTGGTTTTCTCAGCTGTAAGATGGATACAATAATGGTACCTTCCAGTGGCGGCCATGAGAATGCACCTTGCAGACCTTTGACTATAGGGAGTGTGATTGGCAGGTGGCACCAGATAACTGCTCTTGGAGATCACCCCACAAGTGCCACAGCCAGGAGCTGAGTTTAGCAGGGACTAAAAGCAGACCTGTTCCTGGGACACACAGGACTCCATTGCAGGTTCCAGACTCCTCGGCAGTCTAGGATGCTTCCACAAACCAGCCAACCTACCTACCAACTTCCCTTCCTTCTTCCCTCCCTCCCTCCCTTCATTCCTTCTCTCCTTCATTCTGGCTCCCTCCTGCAGGCGCAGGCATTCATCCTGATAAATCTCTGTCTTGTAATCCTCCCTTTGCGTCTGCTTCTCAGAGGATCACACTTTCCTACAGGAAAGATGAAATGAGGTTTGGACATCTACCTAGGGCACCTAATACACTGGAAGTGCTCAGTTGAGGTATCTTTTATGTCTTGTTGGGAGCCTGGGGGGTGTCACTCTCAACGTTGTCTCTTCCCGGTTGCCTGTTCTTACCTGGCCCACTGTGTGATTAGGTCCCCCCTTCCCTTTTTCATCCCTCCATTATCTCTCACTCTCATTTCCTGCCACTCCTCCCCTTTTTATTCAAGCACTCTGGCCACCTCACTGTTCCTTGAACACACCAAACATTCCAACCTCAGGGCCTTTGCACTTGCTGTTCCCACTGTCTGGGAAACGCTTTCCCAGACATCTCCTTGGTTCTGTCTCAGTCCTTTCAGTCCTTTACTTAAATATCACCTCTTCGGAGATGTCCTCCCTAAGCTGTCTTTCCAAAATAGCCTCCCCCCATTTCTTTACCACCATCTGCTTTACCTGGGGAGGGCAAGGACATAGTAAGTTCTTAATAAATATTTGGATGATGGAGTGGATGGTTACCATAGGAAGGGTGAGGCGAGGGCAGCTGCCTTGACTCCATCTTGGGGGGTGGTCCTGGGGGACCCAGCTCCTCCCAGGTCCCCAGCTTCTTTACCCATCACTAGCTCTTGAAAGTCTCTCACTCTGTGATTGGGAATTGGGCACGGGCCTCAGACTCACAGTGAACAAAGGTTTATCTTTAGCTCTGTGAGTCTCGCTTTAGAAACTGGTGACCCCAATTCCAGCCTGGGAGGTGGCTCCCATCCTAATTAATAAATCCATTAATTAATTTCTGGCAGGCTGTGGACCATCAGTGGTGGTTTGGTGGCCTCAGTCACAGACAACTCAAAGCAGGTCCCTGCAGCCGGTGAGATGGCTGTTATGGGGGACACAGATAGCCAGTTAACACGCTTTTGGACCCAGATGACATTCTTCTCCCAAAGCCTTGTTCATGGGCCCATCTGATCAACCCAGCAGGCGTCAAAGAGGGATCAAGGTCTCTGGACGCTAGAGTTGAGGGGATTTCCTGCTCAGCATCCCCTGGGACTCCTAGTTTACAGTCAGGCAAGAGGTCAGGATCGGAGTCTCCCCTTTCCTTTTGTGGTGGAAGGACTCTGTCCGGGCCTCGGTTTTCCTGTCTAAAATGGAGCTTCCCTGGGTTGTCGAGATAGATTATTCATTCATTCATTTAATGAAAATTATTCAGCACCTGCTATGTGTCAGGTGCAATGTGAGGTGTTGGGGGTGCAGGAGTGAACAAAACAGACCAAGTCCCTGCCCTCATAAAGCTTCTCTATTATAACCGTTTGGAGATGGAAGTACTTTTCTTCAAGGCTGTGAGAGGTAAAGAGCGACAAACCAATACAGACACAGCCTAGGGCTGGGCATGCTGTAAGCCTTTCCAAGATAGTGACTGTTATTAATCATTGTCTTTATTAACAACACCACCAACAATAATAATAACTGATGATGATGACGGTGATGCTGTGAGGTAGTTTGAGGTAATTCCTGTTGAATTTCGGGTGCCCTGGGGGCAGCACCTGAAATGATTTGAGCATGGGCTTGGAGTAGTCAGACCTCACTTTGGACCCTGGCCTTGCTGCTTCCTAACTGGGAGGCCTTGGGTGATTCACTAGACTTTTCTAAGTCTCAGTTTCCTCATCTGTAAAATGGGAATCATACGGAGCCTCTACCTCATGGGGACATTGTGGGGGTTTGATGAGTGGAAGCATGGCAAGTCCTTAGCACCGGGCCTGGAATATGTTCATTCCCAGGAAACGAGCAGCTATTATTACTTTTATTATTATTGTCAGGATCATTGTTGTTTGTTATTCACCTCCTGGTCCTCACCAGCCAGCGGCAAGGTGGACTAGATCCTTGCAGAGAGGCACTGGGTGGGAGGCCAGGCCTCTCCAAATGCCCCTTGGCTGGCTTTAGCAAGGACAGGCCTGGCATTTGCTTTGGAGCTTCAGAAGGAAGCTCTCTGCACAGAAAGGCCTGACAGTTCCTCTTGAACCTTTATTGCATGGTAGACAGTGTTTAGAGCCCTTGACAGATATTATCTCGTTTAATTCTCACAACACTAGGACAGGAAAACTACTATTATCCCGTCTTTACAGTTGAGCAGACTGAGGCACAGATGGTTAAGTCCAAGGCCATATTGTCAGCAAGCAGCAGAACTTGAACTCTAACCCAGAATGCAGGTCTGTTGGCCACTCATGTCCCTGACCTTCAGTCACTAGGGGCCGGAGGTGCCTCTTCCAGAGACAGTCCCCCCACTCCCTGCTCCCCTCTCAGGGTTCCCCCACCTATATTCATTATGCTTGTGTTTTCCCCTTCGTTGTTTTTTTTTTTTTGCGGTACGCGGGCCTCTCACTGCTGTGGCCTCTCCCATCGCGGAGTACAGGCTCTGGACGCACAGGCTCAGCGGCCATGGCTCACGGGCCCAGCCGCTCCATGGCATGTGGGATCTTCCCGGCCCGGGGCACGAACCCTTGTCCCCTGCATCGGCAGGTGGACTCTCAACTGCTGCGCCACCAGGGAAGCCCTCCCCTTCATTTTTTTAAATATCTTAAAAGACCTCATCATTGTCAACTCATGGAAATGAATCCAGACCCACAAGCCTGAGAGGCATGGGGTAGGGTGGCAGGTGGGAGGTTATTAATAACACAAGAAAGATTCCTGTCTCCTGTCCTGGAAAATGAACACCACCCAGCCATCCGTCCCTGGCCTACCCGCCGGAGTCCAGAGCTGTGTGGCACGCCCTGCGGTTCGGCCTGTGTTCGCAAAATGAAATTCTCGGCCCGGGCTGATAATAAGCAGGTATTGATTGCTGCCTTGGTCATTATCAAGATTTATTTAGTCGATACGGCCTCCTCGATCAATAAATCGTGTCGTTGATAAAGAAAGAAGGGGATAGACTTGTAGGCTTTATTAAAAAGTTTTTTAGATATTTTTTCTTAACTGCTAAATCTTTTTTTTAACTGCTAAACCCTCTTTCCGTGGCTGTATCACCCACACTCTACATTTCATACTTGGCTCCATAAGCTCTTTCCTTTCATGGTAGAACTTAACTTATCGCTCTGGTTTCTGGAAGCAAAGACTTGGGACCCAGCTGCTTCTGGAATGGCCCCTGGGACTCAGATGTCTCCTCACTTTTCTGTCCCTCCCCCCGTGCGGGGCTGGGAGTTACTTCCTGGCTTGTCAGTACCCCATTCTCTCATTTCATCCTCACAACAACCTTTTGCAGTAGGTACTAGTGTTACCCATTTTTCAGAAGAGGAAACTGAGGCCAGAGGGGGACCATCCATTGTCACAAAGCACTTGAATCTAGTCTGGCCAGTCTTTGCTCTGAACCTGACATGTATTCATCAAATGGCAAATATTTATCTAGTATGTGCTATGGGCCCAGCACAGTGTCAGGTGCTGGGTATAGAGTGGTAAGCTAAATAAGTTAATGTGTAATTACTGAGATAGAAAGAATGGAGGAAAGAAACGACCAAATGCTACTAAAATCAAGATGAAGGAGGAACCTGTTTATTCAGGCTAGTTACTGAGTAGGTGACATTTAGGCTGAGACCTGAACAATGAGGAGCCAGTCAGGCAAAGTTCAGGTGGAAGAGACTTCATAGCTACAGGAACAGTGTGTGCAAAGGCCCTGAGGTGGGAATCCACTTGGCGCATCTGAAGGAACTGAAGGAAGGCCAGTATGGCTGAGACAGGGTGGTCAAGGAAGGGAAGGTAGAGGACAGGATGAAGTCTGAGAGGGAGGGAGGCCCTGTAGACCACGGTAGGGGGTTGTATTCAGTTGGGTTATATTCTCAGGAAAGTGAGAGGACATTGAGGGTTTAAAGCAGTGGAGAAACAGGATCCAGAGTATGTCTGGTTCCCACTGGGTTCCGCCTGATAGGGAACAGTGAAGGAAGGGAGGGAACGTTCGGAAGATAGGTAAAAAGAGAGCTTCTATGACAATCTGATATGTTGTCTCTGCCCAGAGAGGGTCTTAGTGCTGAGAGGCCTTTGGGTGTACAAGTGTTTTGAGGACTGTATCATTCAAGGTTGGGGGTGTGTGTGGGAGAAGTTTTCCATGGGGACATACCTGATGCCCCCAGCAAGGTGGCAGCTGTGCTTCCTTAGGAAGGGGGTGGTTGCTTCCCTTGTGCAAATGGCTAGCTGGTGTTTTGGAGGCCTCTCGTGGTAGGTATGCAGTGGGCAAGGGGTGTTGTGTTCCTCTCCTCAGAAATAGAACTGGTGCAAGGTGGTGGGGCAGGACTTGAGTTATGCTCTGAGAAGAGCTCTTTGCACTCTGGTTGTGGGTTTGGTTTCTAGCATGTTACCAAATGTTGCTTAACAGTAAGGACCATGAAAAGATGAGGTGACTAAGATGGTGTGGATATCAGAGCACAGGACATAGGCCGGTGCTCTGTCGAGCCATGTCCTGGCCATCATATATGGGGATGCTGTTGGGTAGCAGAGGGGTTGGATGTCTACCTGGGGGATTATTGGGAATGTGGGCTGGAGTACACAATAAATAGGACATTTCTCACCCTTTAGTTTTGTCCAATCTCCAAGCACCCACACACGGGAAGTCTGGCAGGGGTTGGGTGTCCAACTGTCTACCATCCATCCAATATTATTTCATCTGTTCATTCATAAGTTTGCTCACTTATCCATTTTTATCCACCCACTCAGCAATTTATCCAGCTGTCTGCTTTCTATTCCTACTGACTTCATCCATCCACCTACCCATTCATCATCTATCTATCTATCCATCCAGTCATCCATCCATGTATCTAATTACACATCCTTCCATCTATCCATTCATCTACTTAGCCACCCAGCAACCCATCATGCCCCATCACTTCGCCCTGGACCTTGGTCTCCCAGTTTGCTTTCCTGTACTGACTCTGACCTCCCCCACTCTTTTTGACACATGGAAGTTAGTGAGATTATTAAAAACCTATTAAGAACCGTTTACAATGGCTCCCCATTGCCTTTGGGGCAAAGGCCCCAGCATGACCTTCTGGGCTTAGCACAGCTGGTCTCTACCCTGCATACTTGGTTTATAGCATTGCAAGTCTTCTGTTTTCTTCTTGATCTTCTGTCTAGTTGTTCTATCCATTGTTGAAAGTAGGATACTGAAGTCTCTATTATTGTTGAATTATCTATTTCTTCCTTCATTTCTGTCCGTTTTACTTCTTGTATTATGGTGCTCTTTTATTGGTTGCATATATGTGTTTAATTGTTATACCCTCCTGGTGGATTGACCCTTTTACCATTATAAAATATCCCTCTTTGTCTCTAGTAACATTTTTGTTTGTTTTAAAGTCTGTTTTATCTGATACCTGTATAGCCACTCCTACTTTCTTATAGTTGCTGTTTGTATGATATATGTTTTTCTATTCTTTTATTTTCAGTCTTTTTGTGTCTTTGAATTTAAAGCATGTCTCCTGTAGATAGCATGTAGTTGGATCTTGTTTTCTTATCTAGTCTGAAAATCTGCCTTTTGATGGGATGGTTTAATCCACTCACATCTAATATTATTATTGATATAGTTGGATTTAATCTACCAATTTGCTTTTTGTTTTCTATATGTCTCATGTCTTTTTTGTTCCTCTGTTTCTCCTTTTCTGCCATCTTTAGCATTGCGTGAATATTTTCTAATGTAGCACTTTAATTTCGTTAATGGTTTTTGACTGTATTCTTGAGGGGTTTTTTGGTGGTTGCTCTATGGTTTACCGTATACATCATAGCTTAACAGAATCACCTTCAGAATTATACTAGCTTAATTCTAGTGTGTCTGCTGTTCTTGACCTTGATCTTGAGCCACATTTGCTGTGCCCTGCATGTTCCACACTTACACATCTTTCCTTTGCACCACAGCCTCCTGTGCATTACCTGCTCCACCTGCTTGGGACACTGTTCCCTCACATCCCCCATCAACTCCTCCCTCACCCTGGAAGCATGTTCAATGTCACTTCCTCAGGGCAGCTTCCCCACTCCCCCTTGAGATGCTGGGTCCCATCTCTACTGCACTTACCACGGCAGGTATCACCGATAGCTCTGATAATTGATCAATTGTTGCCTCCTTCTGTGAACTCTAAGCTCCATGAGGGCACAAAGCAGCTTGTCCCCAGGATCTAGCAGCTGGGGGCTGAGCACATAGTAGGCCCTCAAAAAGTATCAGTCAAGTGAATAAACGGGATGGATGTGAATGTCATGTGACTGTATTTATGTATTTATGTGTGTACACTGCATCTTTTTTGGTGTATTTTTGAGTATGTTTGTGGGCCTTTGCACGTTTATGTGTGTCTGTCCTTGTGTGTGTATATTAGCGTGTTTCTGTATGTGTATGTGTCTGAGTATGTCTTTGTGTCCTTCTGAGTGTCTTTGCACATGTGCCTCTGTGTCTGCATCCACGTGTGGGTGACTCTGTGTGTGCACTCATGTGTGTGTCATTGTCCGTGCATGCGCCTTAGTGTGTATACATTTGTGTGCTCATGCTCCCAAGCAGCAGCCCCTTTCAGTCTCCTTGCATGCCCTTATTTTTTGACTAGTTTAGTGTAGCATTTAATGATTTCCCCAGAGCTAAGCACAGCCCCCCAAGTATTGATCTTGCTGCATTAGAGGTAACTCGGGGTAATGCACTACCAGCTGGCAGGTACTTCTCCTCAGAATTGGCTGCTGCACCTGCCCTGTCTCCTTAGCCCCAGCTTGATCCCTTAGAGGGGAAAACCCCAGGTTGGTAGCTTGGTGCGGGGGCAGAAGGATTCCTGACAGACAGATTGGCTTCCCTCTCACCACTGTGTGATGCAGCCAGGGACTGCCCCTTTTCATACCTCAGTTTCCTCATCTGTGAAATGGGGGTAGCAATAATAGTCACCTCATAGGGTTGTAGTGTGGAGGAAATGAGGTAATCTTTGTGAAGGGCTCAGCTTGAAGCCTAGCATGTACCGGGCGCTCCATAAATGTTATTCTGTCACCTGCTGTCATGCTTGCTCCCTGTTACCTCTAACCTCAATGGTGGGAGTGATGATTTCAGACTGTGGCACAGAGGCAAACAACTAAGGAACTCTCTTCCTTCAAGGGGTGCTTTCCAAATGGCTTCTCTGTGGCCATCCAAGGGCTGCACATCTGCTCCAGTGAGAGCAACATGCTAACCCACAAGTGCCCAGAGAAGTTCAGAGGCTTCCCGTACACATACAGCCTTTCCCCAGTAGAGATGGAATTTTGCCCCAGGAATTTCTGGCTTCTAAAACTCTACCAGCTGCTTGCATAGTCTCTAGCCTCAGCTCTCTCTCTTGCTCCCCAAACCCATATATCCTCCCTATCCCCAAACTGCCATACTCCTCATACTTTGCAGTCTTTGCATTTGCTTTTCCCTCTGCCTGGAATACTGTTCCCCTTGTTCTTTGGTGGCCCCAGCCCTCCTTCCCTGACTCTGTGCTGAGTTGGGCACCATCTTCTATCTCCTGCTCGGGCATCCCTGGCCTGGGCTGCTTTTCAGGCCGCCCGGTGACTCCCTGGTTCCTTGCTGGTCTCCCTCATCAGATGGTGAGCTCATTACTCTACATTGCAGCTGCAGTAACTGGTGTGACACTTGGTGAATGCTGAATGCCTGGTGCCCTGATCAGAGGTCACATTTGTAAAACTTGGGTTCCTGGCTTCTCTTCAGCAGAAGAGCTAACATCCCTGGGCCTGCATTTCAAACAGGGCAGCAGTCAGCTGAGATGTGTAATGGGGGTGGGAATGGAGAGTGGGTTTCCCTTTTGCACAACCCCCAGTGGGCCCAGTTGTCCCATTGATGCTTCTTGTGCAGCCTCCATAGGCATGTGAGTTAGCAGCCTTACTCTAGGGACCAGCTGTGCTGACTTTGTGACTGGTGTGGAGATGATTCTGCCTTCTCTGGTCTCAGTATAGCCATTCCAGAAAATGGGCAGAATTTACATGACTGTTCAGGGATGAGAGGAGTGCTGAAGTTTTGTTTTTTGTTTTTTTTGTTTTTTTTTAATTTATCACTTATCAAGAGTGGCTCTGTGCCAGGCACAACTCTAAGTGCTCCCTAAATACCATCATTTACATGATTTAATTCCCATAACAGCTCTATGATGTAGACACTATTAATATTACCATTTTGCAAAGGAGAAAGTTGAGGCACAAAGAGGTCAAGTGACTGGCCCAGGTTTACTCAGCAGAGTCAGGCAGTCTGATTCTAGAGGTCCTCCTGTGTTTGTAGGCTCTCCTGCCTCTTGTTATTTCTGTGAATACCCAAAGCAGTGACTGTACAACCGGGAAGGGGCTACTGTATATGCAGGTTTGCCTTGTAAAGGTCTTAACGTGATGGTGTCTTGCTCGCAGTGAACAGTGCCGGCTGGCAGGAGTTCAGGCATGGGCCAGGATTCCCGGGAGTGGGCGCTGATAAGCAGCTGGGGTGTCAGGGTCCCAGGAGCCGAGGTCAGAGCTGGTGACCATGCAGGTACTCTGGGAGGAGCCAGGCCTATTTTCTGCCCTTCACCTCCTGGGGTTGCTGGACCCTGGGCCCCGTGGGCCAGCAGCCTTGAGCCTCTCTGAACTAGCACTGTCCCTTGAAGGGTATTCTCCTCAGCCTCTGCAAGCAAGCGGGTTGGTCCCTCGGCCCATGGCCTACTTTGTGAAATTCATCTCTGGGAAAAAATGACTCTCTGAACAGAGCAGAACCTCTTGGCATCTCGTGGTGGGTGAGGACTTCTGCCTCCCCAGAGCGGGGAGGAGAGAAACCCAGGCCCAGCTCCTGCTTCCCACTTGGCTTCCACGGTGGGGCGCTCCAGGAAAGGCAGCTCCCCCAGTTCCCAGTCCCCGAGCCCCTAGAGCTGGCCCAGCTGCCCCATCAGTGCACGTTCCCTTGTGTCCTACCTAGGATGGCCCCTTTGGTGGGTTGGGGCTGGCCCAGCTGCTAACAGGTAAGTGGCTTTGGGCCAGAGCATAATTTGTTTCTCTGGGATATACTGATGAGCTGCCCTAATTAAGCGCCTTGCTAATGAGAATCAAACCACTTCCCTGGAGTCAGGTGGATCAGAGCCTGGCTCTGCCGTGAACCAGCCGTGGGTCCTGGAAGAGCCCTCAGTTGCGTTGGGGTCTCAGTTTGTCTTCCACACTACGGTGCTTCCTGTGTTCTTTCCCCTCCACACTAGACCCTGTGGTTTGCTTTAGTCCTTCCTGTCGCTGCACACAGCCAGCGCTTGTGGGCCTCGGGGGCTGTTGAGAGCTGACTAAAGAGGCATTAGGTAGAGGCTAATTATTGCTTTCTTTGGGAGAAGTTCTTGTCACTGGTGGTCAGATCCACCAATCTGTTTCTCACGCTGGGCCTCTTCAGTGGGTCTGTGAGGAAAGAGAGATGTTGGGGATGAGGGCAGTTCTTAAAATGCGTGACTTTGTGTTAATGTATCAGTCGTTTACTGCTGTGTAACAAACCACCCCAAAACTTACTAGGTAAAACAATTATCTATACTGTGAGTCAGAATCTGAGTCAGGAATTAGGACAGAGCACAGCTGATTCACTCCGTGATATCTGGGGCTTCAGTTGGAAAGATTCAAAGTTTGGGGGTAACTCGACAAGTCACACATCTAGTAGTTGATGCTGGCTGTCAGCTGGGACCTCAGCTACCAGTCGGAACACCAACATGTACCCTCTCCATGTGGTCTCTCTGTGTGGACTACTTTGGGCTTCCTCACAGCATGTTGGCTGGATTCCAAGGGTGAGTGTCCTGAAGAGAGTGAGGTGAAGTGAAGGGGTTTTCATGATCTAGCCTTGGAAGTCACTAATGTCATTTCCATCTTCTCTGTTGGTCAAGGCAGTTACAAAGGACCACCCAGTTTCAAAGGGTAGTTACAAAGGACCAGATTCAAATCCTCTCTCGATGGGAGGAGTGTCAAGGTCAAGGTCATAGTGCAGGAAAAGCATGAGAGATATTGTGGTGGCTGTCTTTGGGAAAACAGTCTGCTATAGTAAGGATGGTGGTGGTGATTCAGCGCTGAGTGTGACAAACCATGAAGAGCGACAGGAGGCTGTATGAGGGAAGTGGGTATGACAGGAAGTGGCCAAGTGGGGAGTAGGTGTGACAGGAAGTTGTGTGAGAGGAGTGGGTGTGACAGAGATGGCTGAATGAGGGGAGTGGGCATGACAGGGAGTAGCTGAACAGGGAGATCTGCATTGGCCAGAGTCCGCCATGATGGAAGTGGACCTGATGGTGACAGTGCCCAAGATACTGGCAGTACCATCTTCCCTTGCTTTCCAAGCTGCCCTCTCGAAGGCCTTGGGGTGACCAGGCTGATTCCAACATGGGTACCCAGGCCTCCAGCAGTCCAGGCCAGCATCCTCCTTACCTGGCCCTGTCTTGGCCCCCCCCACCCAGCGCCTGCCATCTTTCTCTTTTTCTGTGGGCCCCCAGGCTCCCCATTCTCACCAGCAGCCTCCCCTTCTTCCAGAAAGAGCGACTCCCACCTCAACAGCCTGGAAGCGCTCCAACTACCATACTTTCCTTCAAATAAAAGCAGCTAATTAACATTATTCTTTAATTATTGCCTTTATCAACAAGGGGTCTGATTTGTACCAGCAGGATAGTTGCTTTCCCTTAAACTACCCAAGTGAATGCTTCAGTTCCTGGTGTTTTTGAAATGAATTTGATGTCATCTGCCCAGAGTCACTTAATGGGAACGCCTGGGTAATGACTGAGCGCGCTAACTCCGTTAGCAGCCCTGGAAGCATGTAATTTGGCCCCTCAGGCAACAGCACTTTTGAAATCTCTGGATAGTTTTGAACTCTCTGTTCTTAATTAAATATGCAATTTTTCACGGTAACCAGGTTAATTCTTTTGTGTTGTGTTGTAATACTGTTAGGAATTTTCATAGTTCTTATTAAACATTATTCAGGCATTGTGAATTCCATAATTAAAAAAAAATGAAAAGAACAAAGCTTGATTCACTCCTTTCTTTTCCCTAGCTAATTTATCAAATGAATTTTGCAAATTTTTCTTTCTGTCCCCAGACAGTGTGGCAAGTGTTTTAAAGGGGAAGGATTTAATTGCCCTGTAGGGATTGGCTGGTTATGAAGGATTTGGCTGTTTGATTAGTAAACCCAGTTGGGAATGGTCTAATGCTCCGTGATCTTAAAAATTGTCTGATTGTACCCTCTCCAAGGAGGCCTCTCTTTTCGTTATGTAGAGCATCAACTTCACACAAGTGTGGTCATTAGGTAGTGAGGAAGGGGAGAGAAAAGGATCTGACTTTATTTTAAATTGGGGATCTTGGGAGATTTTTTTACCCCCATTTCCCTGGCTGGGGAGGAAGGGAGAACACAGTAGAGGAGCAGAGAGAGAGAGACAGGGACAGAGCAATTCTCAAACTGCAGGTACAAGAGAAGGTAGAGGGAGGGCAGCTGAGAGGGTGGGGCCCAAGGGGACGTTTTGCTCCATCCTTGCAGATAATGGCACCTGCCACGCTGGCCAGCTGGAGAGGTGGCTCATAAGCTGAGGAGGCCCCTCTGCAGGGTTTTTGGGGCAGGAGGGTTACTTTTCCATTTCTGGAACCTTGTTTCTGAAAAAATATGCAGACCTCCACTGAGCATGGTGGGTTGTGGGTGGGAGAAGACCATGCCCTGAAAGTGTCCTGATAAGACCAGGGCCCCTCTGTTGAGGGGCTGCTAGGCAGAGATAGCCGAGCCCTGCTAGTGAAGGGAGTAGGACTACTGGCTGATTCCTGGACCTTTTGGATTCCAGCGAGGGCCCTATTTATGCCTCAGTTATCCCAATCTGCAAAATGGGGCAAGTTATTTCCAACCTCTTCTTACTTTGCTGGATCCCCCCAGTCTTAGCTTTCTGCCTCCTAGAGGTGGGGAGGTGGCAGGTGAAGTTAAGAGATGGCAGGAGTCAGATCACACAGGGCCTTGAGGGCCACAGCATAGAGCTGGAATTTTTTTTTTTTTTAATTTTTGAGGGCAAAGCTCCTTAGATATTGGAGGAAGGGAGGGATAACTTGGAAGGGATGTTACCAAAGAGTAGGTGGGTTGGGGGCGGCAAGTGAGGGGGGGCCTTTTTGTCAGAGGGTGGTCTTTGCCAGGCAGCCCTTCCCTCCCCTGCCTGCCCCCTACCCAGATTTAGCATCTTTAGCCCTGAGCTCTGGGAAACTCCCCACCTTGAGGTCACCCCCCAGCTGGTCTGACAGTTGGAGCTCGGGTGGAAGATGTTGGTCATGCCTTCAGGGGTGCTTGAGGGGCCGTGCTGCAGTGGGTTTAAGCAGATGGTTCGGGTTTTCAAGAGAAGCCAGAAACCTGGGTTTTGTGAACATTCTTTTAAGATGTAAATGCAGGGAAGAAATTGAAAGTAATTAAATGCTGGGCACACAACAGGTTTGCCTATTCATAAATATCAAATTGGACCTGTGGGCCCTGGGTCTCCAAGTCTGTCCCAGTGCTTAAGGGGGCTCTAAACGGGTGAAAAGAAACATTTCAATAGCTTATTTATGAAGTGCTTTCCCAGCAGCAAGCGCTGTGATGACCCCCTGACAGGTATGCGCTCATTTAATCCTCCCAGTTGGAGGAGGAAGGTTGAGTCTTTTCTCTGTTTCTCAGATGGGAAGACTCAGGGTTGGAGAGGTGATGTGTAGGGTATGAACCCCAGGCCTCAATCCCAACTCATGTGGTCTTTTTGGCAGGTCACAGGACTCTGTATAGAAGGCATGCATCCCCAGGAAATCATGGCAGAGAGGTGGCAGGGACTTAGATCAAATAGAGATGCCCTTGCTTGATTCTGAGGTCAAAACCAAGAGTTGAAGACCCTGAACTCTGCCTTGAGTAAGCTTTATAAAAAAGTGAAATCAGGTCACCACACCCTCTCCTCCACTTAAAAACTTTCAGTGGCTCCCTACTGCTTAGGGGATGAAGTCCTTTTACCTTGGCTTACCAGGCCTGTCGTGATCACCGCCTGCCATCCTCACCTATCTCCACCATTCCATCTCTTACTACACATCCTTGCCACCAGTTCCCCCAGCCAGACTTAATTATTATGAGGTCCACAAATGCCTTATGCTTTCTTATCTCCAGACCTTTGTATATGCTGTTCCCCCTTCCAGGAACTCCCTTGCCATCACTCTACCTGACAGATTTCTCTCATCCTTTACATCTCTAATCTGGGAGGCTTTCCTGAACCTCCTGGCCGGATCAGGGGGCTGCCCCCATAATTATTGCATCACAGTTCATTGTGATTGCTTGCCTTCTTTTTTTATTTTAAGACCCACGAGGGCAGCATTTGTGTCTGTCTTGTTGACTCTTGTCACAGGCACAGAGCGTGGCACATCTTAGATGCTCGATAAACATCTGTTGATGGCACAACACTTTTGGTGCTCCTAGAAAGTTTGGGGGAGCAACTGCTAAACTTTCGGGACCCCATTGGGAAGCAGGGGTTGAATTTGGTTTGAAGGTACTGAGAGGAGCAAATTCCACTTCCCTCAGGACCATTCTGGTCCAGCCCACTCTGGAAGGTTCTCTTGGAGCCCATGGCCTCTGTAAAGTGTGGACAAGACAAGGCTGCTGCTCTGAGAGCCAGGGAGAGAGTTAGGCTGCTGCGGCTGCCTTCAGAAGCAGAGAGAGAGGCTTAACGCCTGCTCCCCCTTCCCCCCTATTATCAAATTAATCCTCTAGATGGCCAGGTGTCAGTGATAAAGATGAAGTGAAATGACAGTTATGTTTCCTCCAAGAAGAGCTCGAGACCTTAGAAAGAGAGCAAGTGGTGACACCTGCTATTTCTCTGCCTTGGGATGCCCTCCCTGCTGCCCCTTTCTTGGAGTGGCTTCGGCAGCTTTCCCCACTGTGGCTATGTGGAGGCCAGGCTCTGATTGGTGAGACTGCTTGGAGAGCCACAGAAACATGCACATGCAGTTACATGCACACACGTGCACATATACTCACTGGCGCACCCACACGTGCGCACACACACATACACACACATCTTCCCAGTTCTGCATTCCGAGAATCCCTGCACATAGCAACACCGTGGCTTCCTTTGCTCTGCCTTCTTTTTCCTACCTATTTTCATTCCTGAGTTGTTCGGGGACCAGAGGAGCTGAGGAAAGCTTTTTGGGTTGTGGGGTAGGGAGGAAGGCGTTGGCCACAGAAGGATTATCAGGGAATCCCACGACTGAAAGGAAAAGAAGGGATTTTAAAAATTAGTTTTGTCTTATGAAAGCCATGTTGCCACGTGGAGAGTTTTAAAAAGAGAAAAGAAGGGGAAGGAGATGCCAATAACCCAGCCTGCTTAGCACTTCAGTGTGCTTCCATCTACTCTTCCTGGTTTGCCATCAGAACCATGGTTGATTCTGTTTCGTGGTCTTTTCACTTAACACTGACATTGGCCTTTTCCACATAATTTTGCTGTCTTCAGAACAAGTGTTTTACTGGCCTAATATTCCCTGAAGTGAATGGATCACTCTCCCCTCAGCCAGACCATGTCCCTGGGCATCTCTAGGTGTTTTTGCTTTTAAAACACTGGGGTGATGGAAAAAAGTTATATTTCTGGTTTTATGTCTTTGGCCCTTTTCTCAAGGCCAAGAACCTGGCTCCAAAGTCAGGTAGACCTGGGTTCAAATTCTGCCCCTATCAATGAAACTTCAGGCCAGTGCTTTCTGCTCTGTGCCTCAGCTTCTTTGTTTGTGAAATGGGGACCCTCAGTGCCTCTCTCACAGGAAGTATTGTTGGGATTAGTTGAGTGAATTTGCCTGAAGCATTTAACTTGGGACTAACACATAGCAGGCTCTTGTGTGGCCCCTAGCGGGTCTGTTTTATTCACTGTTCTTCCCCCAACACTCGTGCCTGGCGTGCAGTGGGTTCTCACTTAATTTGTGCTGAATGAATGTGATGGACACATTCACATGTATGTGTTTTTCTGTCTGTGCTGGGGTGTACATTTCTGTTGAAGACTCTTGTGTGGAAATATAGATGTGTACAAACACATACACACACACGCACACTCAACCAAGCCAAGGGAAGGGCACAGGGCCATTCTGGTTGAGGGTCCATGAACATTTTATTGTGATTAAATATTTATCTGGTGCTTGTAGTGTGAACGTGACACTTTGCAGTAGATAAGACAGGGCCATGTAGAAAAGGCCTGAAAAGCTATGGGGTCCAGCTCAGTGAAGAAACAGCCAGTTAAGGAAGCAGAGGAGGGGAGGGGCTGGGGCTCAGGGATTTATTTGTTCAGCCAATCAGTCATCTGTATTTATCCAGCACCTACTATGTGCCAGGTCGCAGGCTATGCCCTAGTGATGCCCTAGTGATCAACACAGACATGCTCTCTGCCCTGATGGTCTCCACGGTGTTTAGAAGTGAAATCCCTAAAGAGACTGACATTAATCAAATAATCACACATACTTGAAATTGCAAACCCTGTGAAGGGCTGTGGAGGAAGTGAGCTAGGAATGATGATATGATGTAACAGATTTAATCTGGAAGTTAAGGAAGGACTCCTGAGTTAGCCAAGTGAAGAGGCTGTGGTCATCCAGGCCGAGGAAGGGAGCAACACATGCAAAGGTCCTGGGGTGGGAAGATACACCTCTGGTTCTGGGAAGTGAAATACGGCCAGTGTTACTGGAGCATAGAGTGAGGGGCAGAGAGGTAGGGTGTGACTGGGGAGGGTAGACAGGGTTGGCTCAGATGGGGCTTGTAGGCCCTGCTGAGGTCTTTATCCTGAAACAGCGGGGAACCGTTACTGGGTGAAAGGAGCCTTGGAGGGGTGAAAGAGGAGAATTGGAGGGGTTTGAAGGCCTGGAGCCTAGGGTGGGAGAAGTGGCTAGACAAGGAGACTCAGATGTACCCACCACTGTCCCCTGGCTGGAAAGTGCATGCCTGGCCTTTCCAGGCATCCAGAAAATTCATCAGTCTGTAGGATGGAGCAGGTCAAGGTAGGGAAAGGAATAGAGCCGTTTTTCCTGGGCAGATGGGGAGGGGGGCAGGGGAGGGCCTTACCACATTCAAATATATGCTTCCTTTCTGCCAGTTATTATTTACCTAGGGGCTTGTGAAAAGAGAAAGATAAAAAAAAAAAAAACCAACAACCCAAGAAACACCAAATCCAGCATTGCTTCAGGCATGCAGCCTGAGGGAGCAAGTATTTTTTCTCCAATGTTTGTGTGTGTTTGAGTCTGTGAAATGCTGTGCTGAAACTCTAGACCCCGCCAGAATAGGGGGCTCTGGGGCCTTCAGGGCCGTCAGGAGGGGGGCACCGTTGCTCTCCACATCCCGGACGAGGACTGGCATAGTGGGGCCCGCCCTCTGCAAAATGGTAGGCTTCTGTTTCTCCTCTGCTTTGTGTTCCGATAACTCAGCCACGGCCCACCTGGGGGTGCGGGGTGCGGGGTGCTGGAGGTTCTCAGGCAGGCTGGTTTCTGGAATGGTGGAATTCCCAAGAGAGAGGTTGGGAGGCAGGGAGTCCAGGGGATTTGGCGGCTGCCCCTGCACAGTGATATTCTGTGCCTCACACATTCTTATTAGCATCGTAATCGCTCCAAAATACTGATTCATTATCGCGCTCCAAGCTGCAGACTGAGGCAGTGGGGTTTAATAGTTCCATATGAGCCATTCTGGGCTGTTGAGTAAATATTGTTCATTCTGAAAAATTGAGTAAATGTGTGTTTTGGCGATGAGCAAGACAGCAGCCAAGTAGGTAGTTGGTGTCTAGGCCGGCGCCAGGCAAGGTGGTGGGGGACAGGGGAATGCTCACAGTCCAAGAAGTGTCCTGTTCATGTCTGGCTGGCCTTGAAATATTCTTCTGGACATGAAGATTGGGATTAGGAAGGAGGTTTGCTCTGAAATGAGGGTAGAAGTACCCTCTTGTTTTTTGTGCATGTAGAACTGGCTCCAGGGTAGACAGGAAAGACCCCAGGCCCTCCAAACGTGTATAGACAAGTGATTGCTTTCAGAACTGGAGGGCTGCTTACCACAGGCAGCAGGAGGCAGTGTGGCAAGAGTTACGTGTGCAGGTGAGTAGATTCCACTCTGAGGTCCCTGTTCTGCCACTTGTTAATTGTGGGACCCCAGGCAAGTTACTTGACCCCTCTGTGGCTTCAGTTTTCTCATCTTTAAAATGGGGATGATAAAAGTACTTCCTCATAGGATTGTGTGGGATTTAAACAAGCATATTTTTACAAAGTTCAAATGGTGCTTGGCATTGTGCACAAGAAATGTTAGTTATTAACAGGGTTCTGGTATGGTGTGGAAAGAAGGTTTGCATTTGGATCTATCTCTGGGCTTCTTCAACTTTGAGAATCTGATGAAAGCTATGGATCCTCTCTATGCTAGAGACACATAGCATTTTGCATATATTGTAGTTTCAGGGGGTTGTTGGGTCCTTCATATTTAGCTAGGTACTCCAAGTTAAGAGCTCCCAATCCCTACTGTAGATCACCCTGTTGTGGAGTGGAAGTGAGTCATAGGCTCTAGAACCTTCCAGAACTGGGTTTCATCCTGGCTCTCTTTCATATTTGCTGTATAAAGTTAGGCAAGTGAAGAGACATCTTTGAGCCTTGATCTCATACTTGGTGTGGAGTTCTTCATGTGAAAAGGATTTGGACCATGTAAAACACTTGGCCCAAAGCTTGGCACACAGTAGACCCCACTTGATTGAAGACCTAAGAGTTGCTAAGTGTAGGCTCTGCCCCTCTGTTATGTTTATAGTCTGTGTATAATAATTCCTTTATCAGAAGTTCTTAGATCTGATCTTGCTAGTTGTGTGTGTTGTGTATATTGATTCTCACACAGAGTAGACTGTTTCCCCAGATGTTTTGTAATTTTGGATTGAAAGCTCATCTATAGTAGGATTGAATCTCTGGGTTACCTCTAGCGTAGAAGTTGGCCAGCTATATTCTGTAAAAGGCTAGATACAAATATTCTTAGCTTTGCAGGCTGTGATCTCTGATACAACAACTCAGCTCCCACTGTTGTGCAACAAAAGCAGCCAGAAGTAAGTAACCTAATGGGTGTGGCTGGATTTGGCCTGCAGGCGGGTGGGATTTGGACCCACAGGTCATAGTTTGCTCACTCCTGCTCTAGAGAGATTTTGTATTTGCTTTTGCTTAATGTCCAGGGGTATTACTAGAGAGAATGAATGAATTTTTTAAATGCCAGTTGCTTGGCTGACAGCAGTAGTTCTCAAAGTGTGGTCCCTGGACCAAAAGCACCTGAGAACTTAGACATGAAAATTCTTGGGCCCCATTCCAGATCTTCTGAATTAGGAATTCTGGGGGTGGAGCCCAGCAATCTGTGTATCCAGGTGGTGCTGGTATACACAAGTCTGAGAACTTGAAGGGTAGTATAAAATTGACCTCCAAACCCATGTGAGGGCAGACCTGTGGTTATGAATTACCAGGGAAGACTACTTTTTGGTTTTCCAGTCTAGAGGCAGGGCCAAGATAGATCAAATTCTACTGTTCTTTTCTTTCTGTGTTAGTGGATAGACGTGTTCTGACCCACTCTCACTGAGGGTGAAGGGCTCTGGACTACTAAGATGGTCACCTGTTCCACCGTTTCATTGCCAAGGGCACTGAAGTATCAGTTCACATACTCAGCAGCTTGATTTTGTTTCCTCTTTAGTTATGACCCTTGAGAACTTCTCTTACTTTCTTACTGAACTGACCTGTGTATTTAAAGGATGTTGGTATATTTTATCCATTATTTCTGGGTGTTTTGTAGCGTGAGCATTTTCAGGTTATCTTGTCTCCCATAATGCTAGACAGAAACTCCTTTCAATGTAGTGGAAGGTTGAGTTTCTCCTTTGGGATTCTTCTTTAGAATGTCTGGCAGCTCCTCTGCTTCTCATGTGATCTGACACTTGTCACTTGCCCTGGAGTCAGGGCCTACTTTGTCACTCCCTGGTCACAGGGAGTGTCACTCCCTGGTCACAGAGACCAGAGTCCAAATACCCGCTGGGGAGTCTCTCCATCCTAACTTTTCCCAGGGCTTGGATCCAGTTCAGCCAACATTTGTTGAGTACCCACTGGTGCCAGGCCCTGGGTGAGTGATGAATGGGGTTTAGCTCTGTACAGGTGACAAGTATCTCTGTGCTAGAGGTTGCCATTCTGTGGTCGCTGTACCTGGGGACCTTCCTCTATCCCAGCATGTAAATCCCCTTGTGCCTCTCTAGGGGAGCTTGACTCCTTTAAGTGTTTTCCTCTGGGGATCAGAATGAGGTCAATATTAAGAACATTAACTTTGAATTATTAGAGAAATGCAAATCAAAACTATAATGAGGACTACCTCACACCAGTCAGAATGGCCATCATTAAAAAGTCTACAAATAACAAATGCTGGAGAGGGTGTGGAGAAAAGGGAACTCTCCTACACTGTTGGTGGGAATGTAAATTGGTACAGTCACTATGGAAAATAGTATGGAGTTTCCTCAAAAAACTAAAAATAGAGTAGCTGTATGATCCTGCAATCCCACTCCTAGGCATATATCTGGACAAAACTATAATTCAAAAAGATACATGCACCCCAATGTTCATTGTAGCACTATTTACAGTAGCTAAGGCATGGAAGCAACCTAAATGTCCATCTACAGATGAATGGATAAAGAAGATGTGGTACATATATACAATGGAATACTACTCAGCCACGAACAAGAAGGAAATAATTCCATTTGCAGCAATATGAATGGACCTAGAGATTATCATTCTAAGTGAAGTAAGAAAAAGACAAATACCATACAATATCACTTATATGTGGAATCTAAAATATGACACAGATGAACTTATCTATGAAACAGAAACAGACTCAAAGACATAGAGAACAGACTTGTGGTGGCCAAGGGGGAGGAGGAGTGGGGGAGGGATGGATTGGGAGTTTGGGATTAGTACATGCAAACTATCATATAGAGAATGCATAAACAACAAGGTCCTGCTATATAGCACAGGGAACTGTATTCAATATCCTGTGATAAATCATAATGGAAAAGAATGTGAAAAACATATATATATATGTATAACAGAATCACTTTGCTGTACAGTATAAATTAACACAACGTTGTGAATCAACTGTACTTCAGTAAAAAAAAAAAAAGAACACTAGCTTTGAAGTCTACTAGAGTCAGTTTCAACAACCAGTTCTCCATCTTACAAGCTGTGTGATCCTGGGTGAGCCCCTGTACCTCTCTGAGCATCAGCTTCTCCGACTGTAAGATGGGATGACAGAGGGTTGCTCTAAGGATCCAATGAGATTATTCATGGAAGGCACTTGGCAGAGCGCCTGGTACCTGATGAGTGCCCAATGGATTGTGATCCAAATGGCTGTTGTGAGTCTGTCTCTCATGATAATGAACTAGGAGAAGTCAGGCTGGGCGCTCATGGGATGACAAAATCGGGCAGCAGCCAGATACCATTGCTCAGCATGTAGCAGATATACCCCTGTGCCTCACCATTCCTGTGGTGGCCTTATCTTGCTTCCTACCTCCTCCCCTCAGTCATGTGACTCAACCCAGAGAGGAGGGGGAGCTGCCAATCATAGTACTCCATCCCCCTGGCTAAGGTGATTGGTCACATGACTCAAGCGGACATCACATGACTCAAGCTGGGCCAATTAGAGTGTCCCCATGATTTTCAGTTGAAGCGTAGAGGGGAGTGTCTCTTTTTTCTCTAGCTGAGATGCTTCAAGGAACGAAGCTCAGCTGCCTGTAGCTGGGGTTGCAGACAGCTTCATAGGGACATAGCAAAACCAGCCTGTAACAAGAGACTGAGTCAAGATATGGAAAACGACAGACCCTGGTTGAATCATCCCAGAGGCCACCTTCTCTGTCTCTTAATAGTTTATTTACGGGAGCCCACTTTGTTGTTTTTGTTTGTTTGTGTTTTTTTGGATATTTTGGTGTGGGGGGGTTAAGCTCTTTGATTAAATTTCTACCACCTACAATCAGAAATACCCCCAAAACAGTTCTCCCTACACAGCGTTCTGGAAACTCTCGGCCAGTCCATTCTGCATGGCCAAATTTCTACAAGGTGAACCAGACACATGCCACATCTGCCACCTGGCCTGGTGCAGACATGCCAGGTGGTGCAGGATGTACCCTGTTGTTTGAAAAACATCATGCAGAGGAGGAGGGGACAGAGGGAGGCCACACGGTGTGCCAGGACACAGCTCTGGGCAGAATTGCACTGCCTTCGTTTTTTTTTATTATTATTATTTTTTTGTCTGCACCAAGTGGCATGTGGGATCTTTTTATTTATTTATTTATTTATTTATTTTTGGCTGCATTGGGTCTTCATTCCTGTGTGCGGGCTTTATCTAGTTGCGGCGAGCGGGGGCTACTCTTCGTTGTGGTGCGTGGGCTTCTCATTGCGGTGGCTTCTCTTGTTGCGGAGCACAGGCTCTAGGCACACAGGCTTCAGTAGTTGCAGCACGTGGGCTCAGTAGTTGTGGCGCACGGGCTTAGTTTCTCCACGGCATGTGGGATCTTCCCGGACTAGGGATCAAAGCAGTGTTCCCTGCATTGGCAGGCGGATTCTTAACCACCGTGCCACCAGGGAAGTCCTGCCTTCAGGGTTTTGAACGTACCCTTTCCACAGGAACTTTCAGAGAGGAGCTGGGCAGTGCCTCAGCCACAGTTGTGTCAGTAAACCACCCAGAGAAATAAGGTCCCACGTGGAGCATCAGGAGATGTGGGATGTTCTCTCCCTTTGGGTTTCAGATTCTCTCCAGAGAAGCCCGTGGGGACCCCTTAGCAGGGATCACCTACCCTCCTCCCCAGTCACATGTAAGCTCAGCAAGTCTGGCTCATTGAGAATGGGTTTTGCTTACCATTTAAACATGGCCCACAGACACCCACAAAGCCCCATACATCTTCCTGAGCCCACCACACCTGCTGACATTCAGCACAGTTCTCCCCCCTCATCCTTGATCTCAAAAAAGATCATCTTGGAGAAGATTGTTTTGTGTGCAGTTTACCCAAATGCCGCTTTTTCTCATTTTTGCCAGAGTTGCTCTTTTTCCCTCCCTTTCTTTGATTTCTTTCTTGGATTTGCTCTGGGGTTGGCTTCCTTAAACCAAAATAACTCTCACAATGCACGGGGAGAGCGCTTCCTGTGGGTGAATGACATCTGTATGAAAAGACTGCAAAGCTGCCGATTTCTGTCCTTTGAAGACGCTTGTCTGCCAGTGCTGCGGTGGAGTGTCAGACGTCACACGGGGTGACTGTGGAGACGCCAGCAACAGCTTTTTTCCAGAAAGCCTTCAGCCCAAACTTTGGGCTCTCCGGGGACCCAGGAGCAGCATCCATTTTCTGAAGAGATTAAAGGCAGTGCTGGTTGGAGCAGCTGGTATTTTCAACTGCGTTCCCAGCAGGGCCCCGCAGCAGTGCTTTGTAGCTACCTGCTCTGCCTTTCCTAGTTCAACTCTGTTCCCTTCTTTCCTGACTTGTGTGCCTCCTCAGGGGTCTGGTAGCTCCAGGCAGACCCCTGAGAGGAGAGAAGAAGGGGTGCTGATGGTGCCGCCATGGCTCTCCTGTGGGAGGGGAGGGGGGAAAATCTCATGATTAAGAACATAGCTCTGGAGTCAGGCTCGGTATGAGTTCAAATCCCAGCTCTGCTGTCCTGAGTGAGCCAACCCTGTCACTTCTCTGAGCCTCAGTTTTCCCATTTGTCCAGTGGGGTCGTTGGGTTTAGTGAAGACAATACAGGTAAAGCACTTCCTTAGCATGCTGCCTGGCACATAGTAAGTGCTCAGTAAGGTTTAGCTGCTGCTCACTTCTCCAGATTCACCCTGGTTGACCTTCTCTAATGGCCCATCACCTCTCTTTAAGACTTTTTGGTTGATAACCCCTCAACCCCAAGGTTGGTCACAAATAAAACCTGCTTTATTTATGTAGCGGTATTTTGTCCATGTGTGTTTGTGTTCCTGTCAAAAGCAAGTCCCCCAAACCCCCAGCCTCTTCATCCCTATACATTTTTTGTCTCCTTTGTTCCTATAATCCTTTGTCCATCTTTCTATTGTAGTAAGTGCTGATTGCAGTATCTAATTCGGGGAATGGCAAACTTCCATGAGCACAGGGGCAGGCAGGTAACATCAATGATGGATTCAGCTATGGGTAAGCAGGAGGTTGGTAGGGGAGCAGGGGTGCTGGACAGCTGAGGATATCTGGCCCTGCAGCAGGGAAATCAACTTGATTAAAATGCTGTGCTGGACAGATGAAATACCCGACTGCTGGCTGGCTGTGGCCCAGACCTGGGTTGTACAATAGTTACATCCTCTCCCTACCCCCACCAAGACTGTGAGCTCCTTGAGGGCAGGGATGCCCTCACCTCCCCACACTACCACCCCAAGCAAGGGCCCCATGCTAAGGATGACATTGCAGGGGTCAGCAAATTTTTGATGAATAAACAAACATATTTGCTGTTGACCTCATTCATTAAAGTAAGACATGTTCAACGTGGAAATTGTAGAAAGAACAAATAAGCAAAAATAAAAATCACCCGCTTCTGAGATAAATCTTTTATCACGATTTCTTTAGACTTTTTGTAACAAACATATAGAAAAGGACATGGATCATATGTGCTCAGCTCAACGACTTGTCACAAACATGGAAGCATCACTCAGATTAAGAACATCCCTGTCCCCCACCCCAGGAGCCCCATCAAGCCCCTCCTGTCACTAACAACCCATGCCCCAGGGGTGACCCCTCCTGACTCCTAACAGCACGCGTTAGTTTTGCCTGTTTGTGAGCTTTATGTAAAAGGAATCACCTAGCATGTGCTCTTTTGTGTCTGGCTTCTTTCACCAACGTTACGTTCTTGAGATTCACCCACGTTGTTGTGTGTAGCTGCAGTTCATTCATTCCCGTTCCCATCTAGCATTCTGCTGTGTGAGGAGACCACAATTTATTCATCCTTTCTCCTGTTGATGGGCATTTGGGTGGCTTCCAATTTGGGGCTCCTACCAACGGCACTTCTAGGAACACTGGTTCCCGAGTGTCTCTTGGGTGAACAGGTGCATGTGTTTTTCTTGAGTATAAATCAGGGTTTCTTGATCTTGGCACAGTTGACATTTAGGACTGGGTGGTTCTTTGTGGTGAGGGCTGTCCTGAGTATTGGAGGATGTTTAGTAGCATCCCTGGCCTCTGCCCACTAGGTGCCAGTAGCATCCCCCAAGTTGTGACAGTCCAAAGGGTCCCCAGGGATTGCCCAATGTCCCCTCAGGGGCAGACAAAATCGCCTCTGGTGGAGACCCACAGTATATATCAGGGAATGGATTACTGGGTTACAAGGAGTTATTTGCATAGCTTCAGTATAGTATATGCCAGGTATTTTTCCAAAGTGATTGTACCAGTTTGTACTTCTGCCAGCTGTGTGTGACCTTCTAACCATTTCTAATGCCTTTATTTATAATTTATATATAAATTGTATGGAATGAAATCAGGTGTAAGTATTATTCTACCTTATGCTAGATTACATGGTCTAGCGTGTCTTTTATCATTTATTCTTCCATTACAGAGCAGTAAAGTGATTAAATCTGTACTTAACACTGGAATCTGACTTCCTTTAGTTTAACCCGTGGCTCTGCCTCTGTAGCTGTGTGGCTTTGGCTGAGTGACTTCACCTCTTTGTGCCTCAGTTTTCTCTTCTGTCAAACAGGAACAATAATGGTGCTGGCCTCTGTTATTTGGAGATTACATGAATTCATTAATGTGAGGCATGTGGAAGAGGGCCTGGCATGTGGCAAGTGCTGTGTTGACTGCTACTATCCATTTTAGTGGCCATAAATATTCTCTTATGTGGATGAGTTGTGGTTTATGTCAGTAGTTCTTTGGTGTGAAATGGTAAATTGTTTTCAGTTTGGGCTGCCAGATTTTGCAAAATCTAAAAAATGATAATAATGCCTAGTTAAACTTGAATTTCAGATAAACAGCAGTTAATTTTTAATATAAGTATATCCCATGCAGTATTTGAGATTTTTATACTGAAAAATACTTGTTGTTTATCTGAATTCAAATTGATCTGGGTGTCCTGTATTTTATCTAGCTATCCTCTGAATTCCAGTTCTTTTCTCTTCTGAGCGTCACAGTGATGAGCATTCTGGAAGTTGCATCTTAGCACACAAACACGGTTTCCTGAAATTGGCTCCTTAGCTGATTCACCTAGGGGCTTGTTAAAGTGCCCAATCCTGGCCCCCACCTAGATCTCTTGAAACTGAGTCCCCAAGGCTGGGTTGAGACTCTGAATTTTTAACCAAGGCCCCAGGTGACTCAGAGCCAAGACTTCAGGGTGAACTCCTACTCTGCTGTGTTTGTGATCTGCTGTGTGGAAGGTGGGGCAGGGAAGACTCTTCCTTGCTCCTCCCTGCCTGGTCACTTCTCTCCTGTGGGTGAAGATAAGGGTTGGGCCTTGACTGGCCTTTCCTGGGACACCTCTGCTCAAGGCCTCCAGCCTGGGCAGGGGACTGGGGTGGGGTCTCTACTTCCGGCTGCCCCTCAGCCCAGCTCAGAGCCACCACCCCCAGCTTTATAGGAGGCGGTGCTGAACTTTGGCAGCGGGAGAGAAAGGTGGGGGCAGTGGGCACCAGGACCAGCTGCATTGATTTATTTCTGCACTTCTTGGAAGCCCTATCATGAGGAAAACAGGCGGCAGGTAAACAGTAGACGGCAGCCTCAACAGCAGGGAGGGCCTGGCTGGCCTGAGAGCTTGTCTCAGCTCAAAGTGTCTGCCAGGTTCTGACTGTCGCTGTTGGGGGCACAGTGCCCCTTGGGCCCAGGCCTGTGGCCTCCTGAGACTCCACCATCTGGCCAGGTAAGGTCCAACCTGGCCAAGGGGCAGGGCTTGGACTCAGAACTGCACCCCTCGCTATGTCCCTGCCTGACCAGAACCTCAGGGACTCATGGTCCATTCATTCCGTTCCTGTGGGCCTTCAGAGGCTGCCAGGCCAGGCCTGAGGGCAAGAGGAGATGTCCGCCAGCAGCTCCTGTCCCCGCCCTTAGCCTGGCCTGCAGCAGCTGCTCTCCCCAACTTTGGAGGATAGATCTGATTTCTTTTTCATCCCAGCTGCTGTTGGGCACCCCGGAGCCACCAGGCCACAGCCAGCTGGGCAGGCCGACCCTGTCTGCTCAACTCAAAGCCACAAAATTACGGCCCAGACAAGATCAATATGATCATGTCCCGGGGCCTTCAGAGGATGCTTTTGCTTTGAGAAGAGGTCAGAAGGGGCCTTGGATTTATAAATATATTATTATTTAAGAGAGGATTCCTGGTGGTCTGTAAGAGTTTGTTGGCTGGGGAGACAGCCTCTCTCTGACCTCCTGCATGCTCTCTGGGGCAGAGCCAAAGTGTCCAGGCTGTTTAGGCTGGTGTGGGCCAGGTGCTTCCTCTAGCAACAAGGGGGTCTTCAGAGTTTGGGTCTGGGTTTGGGGAGGGAGGTATTCACCTTCCTTGTACGTCCATTTGGTGCTGACAGCTTGTGCTGGGCACAGACGTTTTCTGGGAAAGAACTCATCAAGCAAATATGTTTAATTAGTGCTTTTTCTTTCTTGCTTTAAGTGCTTGTTGTAGCCTGGGCATTGTTCTAAAGACTGAGGGAATAGTATTGTTACCAAGCCAGATGGGAGCCTTGTCTTTTGGAGTTTATAGTTTTCATTATTTACCCTTTTTGGTTAGGAATCAGACAGGTGGAGTGAGTTGCCCAGGGTCACTCTGCAAGAGGCGCCTGCCAGGTTCAAGTTTCACTAGTAAATGAACAAAATAATCACTTGATCAAGTAGAAAACTGAGTCTGATTAATAATGATGATGATGATAATAACCAGCATTAATTGAGTGTTTACTATGTGCCAGGAACTGTGCTAATAAGTGAGTTTAGTTCCATGAGATCCATATTATAATCATCCCAGTTTTTAGAAGTTGTGAAAGCTGAGGTTCAGAGAGGTAAATTCACTTTCCCAAAGTCACATAGCCAGCAAGTGGCAGAGCTGGAATTTGAACCCAGGGCCTGGGCCTTCAAGCTTAAACACATTGTATAGGTACTTTCTGGGGTTCCCACTAAAGCCTGGTGTGCTGGAGAGGAAAGTCACAATCATTTTTATGAAAGTTCAGCATTTGGGTTGGGATAGTGCAGGTGAGGAGGGTGCTGATTTACCACCAACTTTATCATATACTCCTCCAAGGAGTGCAGAACACCTGGCATAATAATAGCAACAATATTAACAACAAAAACAACAGATGCCATTCGTTGAGTATTTGAGTGATTCCCATGTGCCTCCCATAGAAAGATTACCTTAAAATACATAGCTGTTTTGTTATTCCCATATGATGGATGAGAAAACCAAGGCTGAGAGAGATTGAGTCACTTTCTCAAGCTCACATAGCCAGGAAATGCAGAGCCGGGATTTGAACCCTGTTTGCCTGCACAGCCCACAAAGCCTTGCTGGTTCTCCCAGAAACTGCTCTGAGGAGCCCATGATGGCATCTACGCTCCTCTGGGGTCTCCTTGTTCAGAACAAGGAAGTGACTTGCCTCAGTCCCCTTTATCACTTGGCAGACGGTCCAGATTTCTTATCCCAGTTTCCCGTCTCCTTCCAACCCTGCCTGAGACTCTTACATTTTCCCTCCTAAATCCTTCTTTCTAATCAGTTCAGCTGTGGAATATGGGCCCCCAAATAATGCCAAGTACAGCCTTTGCTGCCACTGGATTTCCTGCTTGCTTAGCAGGATGGAAACTTTGGCATGGGTATGTGTCCTTTTAAAAAAAATCCTTTATTTGCTCTGCTCTTGTTTTTATAAGATATGACTCTTAATGAGCCTTTAATTCAAGGTCAAAGAGTCCAGAAGTTGGCAGAAAGCCCATGGCCCCTCTGGGTCCCGCCAGACACATAAACAGCCAATGGCTGGCTTTTTTTCATCTCCTCTTTTAAACAGTCCCATTGCAACAGAGCTCTTCCTTGCAAGAGGAGGTAAAATATTTGAACTGACTGTATTGCCTGTTCCTAACTGTTTGCAAAATGCACCCAGGCTCCCCCTTGTCTTTGTTTATTTTTTCCTTTTCTGTAGTTCAAAGAAAATAATTTATTAACTTGAGATTTAGGGATGATGTCGTTCCCCAGCCCTGCAGCTCCCTGAGGCCTGGGCCAGCCTGCCTTCCCTACTTGGGAAGTTGAGACAGGCTTTTCTGTCAAAGGCATAGCCATGGCAGAGCCCAGGTGGACAGGGGTAATGTATTCACAGTCATGATACAAAAACCCTGAGTGTCTGGAACCCAGCCCCCAGGGACCGATGGGGCCACGCCATTGACCTTAACCCCCTGGACTGCGCCCTCGTCTAAATCCATCAGGCTCGCCAGCCCCGGTCTTGGACCGCTGAATAATTTACGGTCCCGCGGAGCAGCGAGCAGCGGGTCATCGGAGTTCATGGGTTAATAACAGGTTTGGTTTTCGATGTCAGCAGCTCTCTTGATAACGTATGAAAGAATCCTATTCTGTTGATTAGATTTTGAAATGGATCAATTTTTAATCAGCCAAACACCTGACTCACTCAATAAGAGTAGCATTGTGGAGACAGGATGGAGGCCGGCTTTATTTACAAGAGTGTTTGTTTTTGGGGGGCCATAAGCAAATTCCTACCCTGATCCCTCCTCCTGGAAGAAATTGACCAGATTATCTCCCACCTCAAATGGCAGTGTTTGATTCACTTCTGATTAGTTGGGAAATCCATGGATCTGTTTAAGAGATAAGAACAGCAGCTAAAGGTTTGATTTAGTCATCCATGGTTATTGATGGAAAAAGCATTTATTTGCCAATGGAGAAATTTTGCTTAATGTAACAGCACGGAAGAAGGGAGGAGACAAAGGGAGTCCCGGCGATAGCCAGGGGGTGGCAAAGGCATTTTACCACCGGGGGGGCTGGGATTTCCAGCCCTGTCCTCTGAGATTTTCAAAACTATGGTGTGGAAGTGGGCCAGTGAGCAGATTGAATGCATGGAAGGTTCATTATGGAGGGTGTTGCTTCTGGTCATTTTATTTATTCATTCAACAAACGGTTGAGCCCACACTGTGTGCCAGGCACTGCGTTGGGCATCAGGGATGAAGCTGTTATTGACAGAGACAAGATTCCTGCCCACATAGAGTATACATTCTGGTCCGGGGGAGGCAAGCAGTGAAGGAAAAACAAGGCGTATAATTATAAAGCATGCAAAGCTTTATGAGGAAGCTCTGAGGAAAAATAACAAGATCATTTCATTTCAGTGGTGGTCAAGGAAGATCTGAGTAAAGAGAAATGGGAAGAGAGCACCAGGTAGGAGGGGAGCAGCAAGGGTTAAGGCCTGGAGACTGGCGTGCTAGAGGAGCCAGGTAAGGCCAGGTGGCAGATGAGTGGGTGACAAGAGGGAGAGAGATGGAAGAGGAGTCTGGGCAGGTAAACAGGGGCTGGCTTAGGTGGGAGGAGGACTGGGTTTATCTGCAGTGACATGGGGAGCCCTGGAACGGTCTGAGCAAAGGAGTGGCTTGTTCAAGTTTTGCATTAGAAAAGGTCACTCTGAGGAGAGTGGGCTGTAGGAAATGGGAGACTTGTGCTGAAGGGTCTACTGTACCACCCAGTGAGTGGTGATAAGGGTGTGGACCAGGGACACAGGGTAGAGTGGGGAGAAGGGGACAGATTCAGCAATTCTGGTCTGTGGCCAGGTGGCTAAGGAAGAGGATGTGGTGCTTGGGCCAGCTGGGGCCCTGGCCTGGCCTCATGAGGGCTGTAGTCCCAAGCCGGCAGTGGCCTGGTCTCAGGGGAGTGGAGGGATTCATTGTGGCAGAACCCTGCTTGTCTTTGGACTGGTCTTCCAGACTTTTCCTGAGACTGCAACAGCTAGAAGCAGGGTGGTACGGAGGTTGGGGACTTGGGCTGTGAAGTCAGATAGATATGGGGGCTTCCAGTCTCAGCACTGCCTTTTGCAAGCTGGTGACCTCAGACAAATTGCTTTTTTCACATAAAAGCAAGTGAGAATAATTGTTGGTATAGAACTTTCTAGAAGAACTCATAAGAAACTGCCAACAGTGGTTGGTTTCCCCTGCCAGGAGGACATGGGCTGGGTGGGAGGTTGACTTTCTCCTCTGTACCCTTTTGTAGCCTCTGAATTTATGCCACAGGCATGTGTTACCTGGTCAGAATTGTCCATACCGCTTGTGATGTGCTGTGACATTCACCAGGATGGACTTGCAGTGGCATTTGGAGCAAGGACTGGTATTACCACCTCTGTTTTTTTTTTTTTTTTTTTTTTTTTTTTGCGGTATGTGGGCCTCTCACTGTTGTGGCCTCTCCCGTTGCAGAGCACAGGCTCCGGACGCACAGGCTCAGCGGCCATGGCTCACGGGCCTAGCCGCTCCGCGGCATGTGGGATCTTCCCGTACTGGGGCACGAACCCATGTCCCCTGCATCGGCAGCCAGACTCTCAACCATTGCGCCACCAGGGAAGCCCACCACCTCTGTTTTATAGATGAGGCTCAGAGAGGGCCTGTCACTTGCCTACGATCACATAGCTGTGCCTGGTGGCTCCAGCCCCTTCTCAGGCCCCAACCCCTCTCTTTCCAGCTCAGCTCATCTTACCTGTTGCTGTTAGTTGAGGTTGTGGACTTGCTGGGTCTTTGAGAAGTTGGATTTTCCCAGCACAAGTAGCAGTCTCTCATTCCCCAGTGATCTGCTCCAGGAACCATCGATTGGGCAGCTTTATTTATTAGCTTAACCGTTGCACATCCCTCAGCGACACTGTTCTTGTGCCTGCATTGTTGGGGAGGCAGAAGGGCCTGCATGCACACCTGTGTGTGTGCACAGGCCTGGGAGTGTCCACTTGGATTCAGGACTGTGTGGGAGGAAGCCCGCCTCAGTTCCCAGCTCTCCTTGGTGACAGGCACGCTCTCACAAGCATCTTAATTTAGGTGTGGCACAAGTAATTGCTCACTGAGGGATCTCAGTGGAAAAAGAACTATCTGATTGAGTGTCAGAAGTCCTTGATGCTAGTTCTGGTGCATGCACTTGCTTGCTGTGTGACCTTGAGTTAAGTCTGTTTTCTGGGCCTCTGTTCTGCATCTGTAAAATGGGAATAATGGTGATCTCTGGCCTTCTCCTTGTTGCTTTTCTCTCTTTGCTTACATGTCGGCATAGCTTGCTCCTTCACTTTTGTCTTTACTCAAAAGTTGCCTTCTCAGGGAAGCGTTCTCTGGCCACCCTAACTAAAATTTCACAACACACACACCTTATTCTTCTTTTCCACGCTATATGTTTTTTTTCTTCCTTAGCACCTAATGTGATTGATCATATTATAACTTTTAACCGTTTACTTGTTTACTGATTTTTCCCATTAAAATAGCTGCCCCAGCAGGGCAGAGATTCTTGTCTGTTCTGCTTGCTGCTGTCTTCCTAGCACCTAAAATGGAGCTTGACACATAGTAGGTGCTCATCAAATATCTGTTGAAGGAATGAATGAAATAAATCAATGTAAGGCACTCAGAACAGTGCCTGGTACATGGTAAGCACTCAGCAAACTACTGGTAAGTTTTTCTGAGCTTTAGTTTCCTCACCTTTATTTATTTTTTAAAATTTATTTATTTTTGGCTGCATTGAGTCCTTCATTGCTGCACGTGGGCCTTCTCTATTTGCGGCGAGTAGGGGCTACTCTTTGTTGCAGCGCGCGGGCTTCTCATCGCGGTGGCTTTTCTTGTTGTAGAGCGCGGTCTCTAGGCACGTGGGCTTCAGTAGTTGTGGCATGTGGGCTCAGTAGTTGTGGCATGTGGGCTCAGTAGTTGTTGCTCGCAGGCGCTAGAGCACAGGCTCAGTAGTTGTGGCGCATGGGCTTAGTTGCTCCGTGGCATGTGGGATCTTCCCCGATCAGGGCTCGAACCTGTGTCACCTGCATTGGCAGGCGGATTCTTAATCACTGCCCCACCAGTGAAGCCCTTCCTCACCTTTAAAATGGAAATACTGTTGATAGTAGCTATCATAGAGTTGCTGTGAAGATTCAGTACTGTGGATGTTGAGTTCTTGGTACATCTCCCAACACAGAAATTCTTCAAAAAATAGGAGCTATTTTAGTTATAAGTACAAAATGAATAATAAAGGCCCCCTGGTTATGGCAGCATTTTTGAGAAATGGAGTTAGTGTCAGGGACCCAGGGACCAGCTGTAGCCACCCTGTCACCAGTCCTGATTAGCTACTGCAGCTGTGGGGCACGATCCTCTGGTTTGCCTTTGACTACCGTCTACCCAGAGTGTCTAGCCAAGGTTTGCAAATACCCGCTGGATTCCAGCTTCCTCAAGGGGTGTCTCAAATCGTTCCAAGAAAAGTTCATTTGATTTTGTTTTCATTTTTTTTTAAAGTATGGGAAGTGTTTTTAAGAAGAGAGAGACCAATTGATATTTTTTGTCCCAGGGAAGCATCCTCAGCACATTGTTATGTGGATAAAAACTGGAGCTGAGCAGCACATAGTGTGTAATTTTGGTAAATCAGACAAACAGAGCCTCCCCGGACAGGTGAATGAGATTTGTTCATTGGCCTAGACCTGGGTCTCGACCTTCATCCCTAGAGTCTGGGAGGAACCCCATCCAAGATTCTTAATTGCAAGCAACAGAAAGCGACTCAGCCTCCCACCAAGACTCATGTAAGGAGGGGCTTCTCCACCCACAAGAAGGAGATTCTGACGCTAGCTTGCCAAAAGAGCAGATGTTCACGGCAGCTGGAAGGGAGTGGTATGGGATGGGATAGAGATCCCCAAATGAAAATGAGGGACGGTTGCTAGATGCAGCGGGAATTCATGTTGGGGTGGAGTTCGGTCGCTGTGTAGCCTGAGGCAGATGCAAAAACATCTGGGACTTTTCAGTGTCCTCTGACAAGCTTTCACCTGCTGGTGATGTATCTTTGTCCCCTGGGGGCTTATGTCCAAAACCTTAAGACCACTTTCCTGAGAGTGGGGCAGGCCAGAAGTTCTGGGTAACTTTCGGGAACAGCACTCAGTCTCAGGAGGTGGTGTATACATATTCCAGCTCCCTCACCTCTGAGTGGAAGAGTTCCTACATCTCTTTTGCATTTTCTTTGGGTGGTGGAGATTATAGGTAACTTTTGTGTTTGGCTTTCTTAAGGAGGTTTTTAGGTTTTCAGCCTTGAGAATGTTTTATCTTGTCATTTGAAATCAACTGCAAAAGAGCAGGACTGGGACTTCCCTGGTGGTCCAGTGGTAAAGAATCCACCTTCCAATGCAGGGGACATGGGTTCAATCCCTGGTCGGGGAACTAAGATCCCACATGCAGCTAAGCCCGCGTCCACAACTAGAGAGAAGCCCAGCACCGCAACGAAAGATCCCACCTGCCACAACTAAGACCCGATGCAGCCAAAATAAATTAAAAAAAAAAAAAAGAGCAGGACTGCCCCCAGGCAGGTTGGGGGGTGTCTGTGCAGGGACGGCAGGTAGCTTGGTAGCATCTTTGTCTCTGCTCACATTGTGGATGGAGCATTTCAGGCTTCTGCGTCGAGCTGAGATGAAGGGAAAAGAGAGAAAGTGGAAATCACAGTACATTATAGGGCGAAACTAAAGGGATTGGAATCAGTCCAAATAAAAGGCTGATGACCTGAACTGGTTGCATTTGGGACATTTCTGGATTTGAAACTTCAGTGGGCAGAGGTGTTTGAGCACCTCCTATATACCAGGCACTGTGTTGGGTACTTAGGCGGGGAGAAATGAGTGAGACCAGGTTTCCCAAAGAGTCTTAGAGAACCCACAAAAAGTAGTGACTGGAATGGACAGGGGGAGCAGGTGGCCCAGGGGAAATTGAAGCCCAGGGCATGGGGACAGAGGAGAGACAGAGGTTTGATCATCCAAGGATCCTGGGAACATTTAATACATGCCTGAAAGCTGGAAGACTTGACAGGCTGACAGATGGAGGAGAGTACAACGTGGGCAAGGGCCCCGGGGTTGGATGACTAGGGTCTAGCCTGGGAAGCACTGTGCAGGCCAGCTTGGTTTGTGTGTGAAAGAGAGATGTGGGAATTAGGTTGGGAGAATGCAGGATCCTGAATGTCATGAAGGGACCTTGCTGGGTAGCTTGGTAGGCCATAGGGAGCTATAGAAGGTGTTTGAGCACCTTGAGAGTGAGATATTTGGAGCTGTGCTTAAAAGATCCTTTTATCACAATGTTTCTCAACCTCCACACTATGGACATTTTGGGCCACTTGGTTGTGGGAGGATGTCCTATGCATTGTAGGATGTTAAGCAGCATCCCTGGCCTCTACCCACTGAATTTCCAGCTGCCTCCACCCTAAGTGTGACAATCAATAATGTCTCCAGATATTGCCAAATGTCCCCTGGGGGACACAGTCACCCCTAGCTGAGAACCATTGTGTCAGACTGGGTGGGAGCAGGGAGCAGCCAACATGCAGGTGAGTAGTGATGCGGCCCGGAAGTAGGGCAGGAATGAGGAAGGAGGGTGCAGGTGCGAGAGGCCTTTGAGAACAAGGACCAGGAGGCCAGGGATGAGAAGGTCAAGGAGCCCGTGGAGAGAGATGTTGGAGCCTGGACTTTCAGGGGCCAGAGTCCAAGGCCCAGGGCCTGACAGGTCCATGGGACTGGGAGCAGATGGGAAAGGAAGCAGAACCCTTTGGGGTGCAGGGCGCTGGGGGACCCCAGGGTCATTGCATCTTGTGGTATCTCCAGGGCTTGACACAAAGTGGGTCCTTGGTAACGGGGAGATGTTGAATGAATGAATGAGTTAATGAATGAGCCAAGTAGGAGGCATTTTTTTAAAAAGAGACTGAGGTTCAAGTGGGAGCTAAGAGACCATTTTCTGTGCCATTTAATGAGCACCTACTGTGTACACACAGGTGGACCCTGGACACCTATAATACCTCTGATCTCATGGAAATTATAGCATAGAGGAGGAGGGGGTGCTGAACAAGAAAATAGGCAGATAATATATGATTACAGATGGTTCTCAGTGCCAAGAAAGGGAATTCGTGTGTTGGGAGCCAAGTTTGGGAGGAGAGGTCCAGCAACCAGTCAAGGGCTGCTGTTGACAGCGCAGTCCACGTTTGGTCCAGAGAACATGCTTATTCAAGGTGACTTTTGTAGGGGCAGGGTGACAGGCCACCCCTTGGCACAGAAGAACAGCGAGAGCAGACCAGACAACAGGGCAATTTCCTTGAATACTGGGGTAGGGATAATCAGGGAAGGCTTCTTTGAGGAGGTGACATTTGAGCCAAGAATGGAAGATTGAGTAGACCTTTGCAAGGGGAAGTGCAAGGGAACAGCAAAGGCATGGTGGCTGTGCTCGATAGAGATCAGCGTTTATGGAGCAGATGGAGCCTTGACTCATTTCCTTAAACCTTACAAGTATGTAAAATTTCCCTCCTGGCCTTCAATAGTGAGGACGTAATTGGTGGGGTGGGGTGGGGTGGGGTGGGGTGGTTGGTGGCTTCTGGGGTAGTGGGCATTCTCACAACCCTGAGACTTAAAGGTTTTCTGCTCTCTTTTCTCCTATTCCTGCCAATTCCCTGTTTCCAGGGGAGCAGGATGGGTGGACCCACAGATGCCCAGACCCCCCCATACCTTAGCAGTTTGGCAACCTGTGGATATATTGAGTGTGAGTTTTAGTTTCTTCAGTGCATCACTGGATACAACAAACTTAACTTTTTCTTCTTTTTTTTTTTAAGGCCAATTAAAAAACTTTTTTTTTTTCCAGATCAGGCCACCGGCTATTACGGAAATAGTAAACAGGAGTCAGTGCCAGGGCATAAGTGGTCGGTTTTAATTAGAACATTAAAGTATTTTAACGCTTACAGTTTATATTTTTGCGAACTTGATTATATAGCATTTTAAATACCTGTGAACGTTTTAAGGACTCTCGGCAATGAATTATTTGCAGTTTCACAGGAAACTTCTATTTTAAAAGCAAAACGGTATAAGAGTGGCTCCGAAGGCTTGGCAGCAGTGACTGCACTGTGTAATGAGGAACCACGTGGCGGGTGGGTTGGCAGATGGCCTGCTGGGCCCGCCGTCACCCAAGCTCCCCGGTGACCCCGTTTTGGAGAGGCTCCTGCTGTGTGCCAAGGATTTAGGGAGGCCTCAGGGTCCAGCTAGAGCCCCCACGCCCCACCCGCCCCCAAGTCCTGAGGATTCTTTTTCTGGAATGCGGCTGACAGATGTCTCTTGGTCTCTTCCACTCTCTGCCACTGAAGCATCTTCAGGGGGCTCCCAGCTGCAGCTTTCACCTGCTCTGCGCTTCTCCCCACCCAGCATCCAAAGGGGTCATCTTAAAACACAAATCAGTCTTATTGCCAGTGGCTCAGAAGCTTCCCAGGGGAAAGTCAATGTCCACATCAGAGTCACCAGACCATGGGCAGTCAGACCTAGCCCCATCTTTTCCTCATGCCACCACAGCGCAGACACACAGGCCGTATCATCTTTCCATCTCTTAATGTTTATTGAGCATCTGCTATGTGCCAAGCATTGTTCTAGACACTAGTGATTCCCAGCCTTCATGGAGCTGCCCTGCTAGTCAGGGGAGACAGGTGATAGAGAAACAAATGAATACCAGGTGAGAGGAGGGGAGGAAAAGTAAAACCGGGCAGAGGATGGGGATGGTGGGGGGTGCTGTTTTTAATGGGGGGAGTTAAGACAGGTTTCTCTCAAGAGGTGACATTTAAAGGCCTGAATGAAATGAGGGAGCAAGCCAGTGGTGTGCTGGAGTTGGTTTGCACAGGCTCACGAGAAGCCAGTTGCACCCATCTCTTCCCAGATCCTTGTTTAGTGATATCTGGTTGGTAGCTTGAAATCAGCCAGGGTGGGAGTGTTTACACCACAGAAATTGGCAAATGCCACAAATTCGAGCTTTCTTCCCAGAGATCTGGTTGTTATGCATTTACCAGCACACATCTGGAGTGGGTCGTGCAGAAAGCCGTGGGAGGGGGTTCTGGGCATTCCCTGAAGGGGAAATGTGTTTAGGAAGGCTTGAGGAACATCACGGAAGACAGTATGGATGGGACTGAGTGAGTGAGAAGGGGAGCATGAAAGGAGATAAAGCTAGAGACTTCCCTAAATGCTTCTAGTTTCCGAACTCCTCTAAGCTTGTTTGTGCCCCAGGACCTGTGCACATGCCATTCCTTCTGCCCAGGATGCTCTTCCCCTGGCTGGTTCCTTCAGCTCCTGTCTCCCCACAGAGAGGCCTTCTCTGACCATTTTTGCTAAAACACGTTTTCCTCCTTTATTCTTCTGTCAGCACCCTTGGGTTGTCTTCCCAGCATTTATCTCAATTTGCAATTGTGTATTGGGTTTTTTATTGTGTTGGGGTCTGTCTACCCCATTGAACTGTAAGGTCTGAGAAGTCTTCTTGCTTCCTGCCGTCTTCCCACCTTCCAGCAAGGACCTGCACAAAACAGATGCTCAGTGCCTTTTTGTCAAATGAGTGAATGTGGATAGAAAGCCTTTCTGTGCCAAGCATTGGTTTGGGAGATGTCCTAACCGCATGAGATCAGAAATCAAAGAACAGAAGCAGCTGACAGAGAAGCCAGAGGTTCCTACCTTGTGTCCAGCCTTATTCCAGCAGCATAATTCCTGGGTTCCTTCTACTTAATCCAGAAGCAACATAGCGCCATGTTGGGACCTCTCTGAGAATGGGCACAGTTATCGTCCCCTAGCTGCCAATCCCCTGTTGGTGAGTAAGAACAAGCTTTCCTGCAGCTGCTGAAGACACTGGTGACATTGGAGGTTAAATATTCCTATTATGTCTTTGATGGCATTTTTATTGTCACAAGAGCAGTGGATGTCAGGAGTTCAGGACTTGAGATGAAGTTTATTTCATGATGGAGAAAATGCTGAACGCACTGGTGTTTGGAATCGAGTGGCCAAAGGTGCACTGAGGACAGAAACATTTTGATCACAGGGAAGAGGTTCAGCTGACCCGATTATTTCTTTTTATAATGTTGAGAGCTTAGAACATATTGATTGAGGTGATCAGCATTTAGGTCTTTCATAGTTAATGAGGAACTGTCCAATTTGTATTGGAAACTGTCACTGCCTGGGGCCTTTAATGAGGTGTGTGGTTCCTGGGAGAGGAAAACAGTTAACATCACAGAAGTGGGTGCGGAACCAAGAGAGGAAGAGCACTCCTTTTTTAGGTCATCAAATCACCTTCCTCTGTCCTTGAGGGTCCATCTCCTGTCTCTGCCCTTCTCAGCTGTATTCCCTTTGGCAAGTTGCTTAGCCTCTCGTAACCTCGGTTTCCTCTTCTGTAAAATGGGCTAGTAGTGCTGTTATCTCCAGGAGTAGTTTATGGTTTATGAGGATGAAAAGTGATGATGCATGTGCAGTAAATTCTCAGAAAATGTTGCTTGTCAGGCGTGTCAGGTGATGGTGTTGGTGCCTCCTAAGGCCTATGAAATGGGAACATCATAGGTTCATTCCAGTATGACAAGGAGCTTCCTAAAGAAAACACCCTGAATGAAGAGTTGCCACAGAGTGTTCTGGCCCCTTGATTTGTCGCTTCATCTTGAGGCAGTGCAGGTTTCACCAGAAGATAATGTTTTTTCCTTGAGAAAATGCACTCAAGTGCTTAGCACTTGACCTAGCTCATGGGAGCATCTGCTGATTTTATCATGAATCAGAGAACTGTATCCATTTCTGTGTGTATTGTTGTAGAGTGGACTTTGCTGTAAGCTGTCTGCACAATTATTCAGTTTTGTATTACCTGAGAGGGCAGGGGCCTTTGTCAGCCTCGTTTGCTGCTCTGTCCTCAGCACCGAGAACAGCTCCTGCACATAGTAGGTGCTCAGTAAATCTTGGTTGAATGAATGAAATTATATGAATGTAGGGGTTTAAGAATGAAAGACCATATCCCAGAGAAATGATAACTGAAGTTCACACAAAAACTTGCATGTGAATGTTCACAGAAGCGTTATTCATAAGACCCCCAAAGTAGAAGCAACCCAGATGTTCTTTAGCTGGTCAGTGGTTGAACAAACTATGGTGTATCCATACCATGGAACACTACTCAGCAGTAAAAAGGAATGAACTATATCAATACACTAACAACTTGGATGCATCTTGGAGGAATTATGCTGAGTAAAAAAAGCCAGTCTCAAAAAAGATGACATACTAGATGATTCCATTTATATAGCATTCTTGAGAAGACAGAGATGGAGAACAGATTAGGAATGGGAACAGGAAGGGAAGTAGGTGTGGTTATAAAAGGACAGTGTGAGGACCCTTATGGTGATGGAAATGTTCTGTATGTTGACTATGTCAGTGTCAGTATCTTGGTTGTGATTTTTTACTACAACTTTGTAAGTTATTACCAAGGGGAAAAGTAGCTGAAAAGTATGGGAGATCTCTCTGTATTCTTTGTTATAATTGCATTGAATCTACAATTATCTCACCATAAGAAGTTCAATGTAAAAAAATGAGGGACTGAAAGCACTTGATTAATTATGAGAGATACAGTGGGCTGAACCCCTACTCTGGTACAGTAACTCGAGTTTTCACAGCAGCTTCGTGAAGTAGATGGATGTGACGTCACCATTTTACAGGGAAGGAAACGGGCTCAGAGAGGTTAAGGGACTTGTTTGAAGACTCACAGCTGGCAGGTGGTAGAGGTGGGACACAAACCTGAGAGTGTCTGGCCCCAAACCCTGAGTTCTTTCCTCTAGACATGCATCTCTGAGTTTCTGCGGGTTGAATGCTGGGCAAAGCCAGGAAGCTCACTTCCCTCATGCACAGTCACATGATGTCTGACCACTTAGTTGGGCCCTGTGGATGACCTCTTAAGTGACTGACAGCTCTGTAGGGGAGAGGTGGCTGAGAGTAAACCTAGGCTTCCCACCTGGCTGCTCCTAAGTGACCTGCTGACCTCAGGAGTCATGACCCCCTCCCCACCCCACTCCTTTGCCGTATGCGAGGATGTTGCAGTATTGGTGTTATATTATACCTGCTTTACGAGTGGGAAAACTGAGGCACAGCATGGAAAAGGAACTGGCGTTGTTCCAGGTGGAGGTGTAGTCCTTCCCACCTCTAGCATCCTGTGGTGGTGATTATAGTTCCTTTGATTTGTCTTGCACAGCTGCTGTTTTCAAGGGTGTCTTCTGCCCCGTGATGTGGTGGTCAAGGGCACAGATTCTGCAGCAAGGTCCGGCAACGCTGAAGTGGAGTGCTTGCCTTGCACATCACCAGACTGTGAGCTGGGGCAAGTGATTTCTCTTTTCCAAGCCTCACTTTCCTCATCTGAGAAATGGGGATAATAATGAGGACTAAATAAGAAAACATAACACACTGTAGGAAACAAAAACCACTGGCAGTATCTGAGGTCTAATTGGGAACTCTGATCTATCTGCCTTGAGCTTCAGAGCTCTGAGCAGAGTATGCCGAAAGGAGCAAAGCCCCCTTCCTGAATTATATGCCCTGACATGACTCCCTGGGGCATGTGATCTCCTGGACCTGAGTTCTGCTTAGCTGTTGGTTTCCTGAGCAGGATGGCACATGCTATATTAGAGGACATCCAGGGGGCCCGGGAGGCTTTCTGCAGGAGGCAGCACCTAAGCTGAGAGCTGAAAGATGACTGGGCTTTTGCCAGGTGAGTGGGAAGCAGAGGATGGAAGGACATTTCAGGGAGAGGGAACAACAGGTACAAAGTCTCAGAGGTTAGAGTGTGCAGGTGCTTTTGGGGAACTGTAACCAGAATGGGAATACTTTAACATTAAACAGGCATAAAGCAGAACCTAGTCACTCTGGCCCTCAGTATCTTTTTCTGTTAAGACAGCCCAGAGTAGGCTAGAAGGATCCCAGGGGTACTCATAGGTGGGTAAGGAATTTGGACTGCATCTTGAGGATGATGGGGAGCCATGGAGGGTTTTGAGCAGAGGAGTGGTGCAGATAGACTTATATTTGAGAAAAGTGGTTCTGGCAGCTGTGTGGAGTGGAGTGGGGCAGAGGCGAGCCTCCAAGTGGAGGGTACTGCAGCATCTTGGTGAGCGATCACTGGGGACTGGAGCAGAGTTGTGGGAGTGGACTTGGATAGAAGTGGATAGATTCAGGACATAGGTGAATGTCTGATGGGAAAGTGACAGAGCTTGGCAAGGGGCCAGATAAGGGGGCATTTTGGGTGAGCTGGATTTCTGACTTGGGGTCTGGGCTGGGCCACTTGGGGGAGGCCCCTTTACCTCTCTGTTCCACGGTCTCCTCTGTAACATAGGGGTGATTTCCCCCTTCCCCATCTCTTGGCATCCTTGGCTTCAGTGAGTGTCAAATGAGAAGATCCCTGAGCCAGCGCCTTACAGGGAACAGCAAAACCCCCGAACCCCCACCCCCACCCAGAGCTCGTGAGTATTCCCAGGGGGACAAGGCCCCTGGTGTTCAAGGTAGAACTCTCTTATTTAGTCCAGTGGTGTTTCAGAGGTGCCGCAGTCTAATCTGCTTAACACAGATACCGACTACTGGTTTTCTTTCCTTTTCCTTGTAAAGACTAGTTTGGGGCTCTCTTCCCTTCTCTCTCTTATCTCAGGGGAGGTGCTGAGAAACAGTGCCATCACCAAACTGAAGGTTCCAAAACAAGCATCAGCATTTATGGAGCCTCTACTGTGTGCCAAGGCCCCTCTGTATGTTACTGCCTTCTTTGTCTTCTGGGTTAGGGGCACGGGTGATGGAGTCCAACAAACTGGGGTCTATGTCCAGCTGTGCCATGTCCTGGCTAATTGGAGCCACTTGCAGCCTCAATTTGCACACCAGTGTAAGGGGTCACTCTTTTAGACTCACCTGGGAAGGTTGCCAAAAGAGTCAGTGAGTCCACTCCAGCCAGGGGCAGGGCGACTGGGTACAGTGCTGGAACAGAGAATGGCCTCAGTAAGAGGCAGCTGGCGATAAATAATTCTGGGAGGTTGGCCTCGGTGTTACTGTTCAGGGAGGGAAGTGATATTTACAGCACGAAAGCTGCCAAGGTAAATTTCCTGACTCAGCCATGCCCTTTCCACGAAGGTCTGGAGGAGACACAGCTGGGGTCATTGCTGGCCAAGGTCAAGTGTAACCGGATGGCCTGTGCTCCCTGTGCAGCCCCTCTAGTACAGGGAGAAACTCCATGGGGCCATTGAGGGGTACAGGATTGGGCCACCTCATCTTGGTAGCCCAACTGACAGGGCCCATTTTGATTTTTTACCCCAGCCAGCCTGGAACTTTCCCAAAGCCCAGACAATTGTCACCCATGGTTTTATGCACTTTTCATAGAATAGCATTATATTAGTTTCCTAGGGCTACCATGACAAATTACCACCAGCTGGGTGGCTTAAAACAAGAGATTTGTTGTCTCACGGTTCTGGAGGCCAGAAGTTCGAAATCAGGGTGTCAGCAGGGCCACGCTCCCTCTGAAGGCTCTAAGGGAGGATCCTTCCTTATCCCTTTCAGCTTTTGGTGGTGGCCGGCAGTCCTTGGTGTTCCTTGGCTTGCAGTTGTGTCACTCCGATCTCAGCCTCCATTGTCACATGGCTGTCCTTTCTCTGTGTGTCCTCTCCTCTTCTTATAAGGACAATAGTCATTGAATTTGGGGTTCACCCTAATCCAGTATGACCTCATCTTTCGAATTACATCTGCAAAGACCCTTTTTCCCAATCAGGTCATAATCGGAGGTTCTGGCCGTAGTCGGGACATGAATTTGTGTGTGGGCGTGGGGAACGCTCTTCAGCTCAGTACAGACGTTTTCAGAAAATGCTGCAAGCACGTGTCCTTCTCACTGTGAGCTTTGTTAGGAGTTCTTTGGGGAAGTGGGAAGGGGGTGTGGGGATGACTCCCTCAACCGTGGGCAGGAAAAAGGGCTCCAAGTGTTAGTCTTAAATGCTGCCAGAAAAAACTGAGACTTGGGGTCTTTACTGCTTTTGGGAGGAGGAGCAGAGGCTGAGCTAAGGTCTGCGGTTGTTCGAGTTTCCTTGGTTTTTGAAAACTTGCTTTTCCCTGAGCCTCAGTTTTCCTCTCTGTAAACTGGGGATAATAACAGCACCTTCCCTTCGAGGTGGTTGTGAAGCCATCACATAAGGATTTTAATGCTAGAGACTCGTGAGTCCAGGGTCTCATTGTTTGGACAGAGAATCTGGGACTGAGAGGACAGCCATGACTTGAAGTTACAAGCTTAGAATCAGGACTGGATGTGGTGCTCCAAGAACAGTGCTCTCTCCTCTCAAATCCAGCCTGGGTTCCTGCCAGTGATTGGATAGGAGGGTCTGAGCCCTTTATCGTAAAACTAATGAATGTGTATTTAGAAGCTAATCTTCACAGTGATCCTGTGCATTGGGGACTGCTGCCGTCCCTGTTTTACAGATAAGGAAACTGAGGCTCCTGGAGGTTTAAGTTACCTGCCCAAGGCCACTCAGCTGTAGGTGGTGGAGCTGAGATTTGAATGCAGGTATGTCCAAGTCCACTTCTCTGGTTCCGTCTCCCTTCCTTAGGCTCCTCCATGCCTCAGTTTCCCCATCTGTAAAATGACATCTCCTCCGGGTTCCTGACTCCAGCAGAATTGTGCTGAGTACGAGGCCCAGAGCGTTACATAACCCTGGTTTGCTCAGGAGAGTGTCTCAGCTTCCCTGTCTCCTGTTCCACACACCACAGCCACTTGAGATTTTCACACAGACGGGAACTGTTTGTGGGGTGGTGAGCAAGTGAGAGTGTGTGTGTGTGTGTGTGTTTGCAACAAATATTTTATAATAGACAAGCCTTGTCTGCCACTTCTAAAAGTAGTGGGGGGAAAAAAAACCCACTTTGACAAAGTAAAAATAACCCAAAGCCTGAGTCACTGAAGTCACTGAACTCAGCCAGAAGTGGCTGCTCTGAGCTTGGCTACTTCTGCTTGCCCAGAGGCAGTGGGTCAAGGGCCAGAGGTTTGGGGGATGGACACCTGGGCTTTTAGGGGGAAAGTGCCAATGGTTAGTTTGTGGGTGTAATGCCTGTCCATCTATGGTTTTGTTTTTTTTTTCCTGCAGGAGGAAATGTCTCCTTAAAATGCTCCTTATTCTCTCTCTTAAAAGTGACTTGACAGTTGATAATTTTGCCCTAGTGACGGACACCTTAGAACTTTTATTTCTCGGAGGCCAAACATTGATGTTGTGTGAAATGGGAGCTTGGCGGAGCCTTTGTGCGGATCTTGAGCTTCCTGAAAAGTTTATTTACTGTGACTGTGATCTGCAGAGCGAATTGATGTTTGTCTGTAGTCATTTGCACCAGCAAGGAGGGGAAAATGCATGACTGCACTTTCCTTGGAAGACTTGCAAGGCTGTTTAAATAAGTAGCTAATAGCAAACTTTCAATAGCAGACAGGCAGCTTGATGGACATGGTACAGTGTATTATTAACCATAAGCAGGCTTAATCTTTCCCCCATGTTTTAGGGGAAACCTTATAACCTTCTGGCCAAGGAATTCATGAGAACCAGGTATTTGAAGCTGAGCAAAATTATCCTGGCTGTTCCAGTGGCAGAATCGATAATTCCAAGAGACGCGTGAAAGAGGCGAAGCAGAGTCTCTGTCTGGGTCCCACGTGAGCTGCCCCAGCCTCCTCCTTGTGGCTGGGAGGTCAGGAGAAGGGGGGCCGGAGCTGGCAGGAGGAGGTGAGGGTCATACCAGGAACCTGGCTTTTCCACCAGGAAAGTAACTTTTGCTGTTGCCTCCTGCTTGGAGGGTCTGTGAGGACAGGGAACAGGGATATGTGTCTTCCTGCTGGGCCCTCGTTACAGTGCCTGACCCTTTGGTGGCACCCACCATTTTAAGCGATAGAAAGGATTTATGTGATTGTCCAGCGAATGTCTGTCTTGCCCCTCAGAACCAGAAGTTTTTGCAGCCTGGAAAGCATCATGTTTAACCAGGAGGGCTCTCTTGATCTCTGAGAGAAAGTAGACTCCCTTTGTTATAAAGTCTCCCCTCAGTTCCCTACCTGACGCTTGCTGCCCTTGGGAGTGAGGGAACCTTCAGTGTCTGTCTTTCCCCCATTAGCTGGTCACCTGCAAGGGTGCGGGGACTCATCATGTTCCCTGTAGTCTCCCCAGCCACTCTCTGGAGTCTCGTAAAGGCTCAGCAACTGTTTGTTGAATGACTGGCATGGATTTTGCTGGGAAGGAAACAGCTGTGGCTAAGAGCATGAAGGTCAGGTAACCTTGGGATTAAATTCTGGTCTATTAAATTCTGGTCTGTTAACTGCTGTCTTCAGGCAAGTGGCTTGCCTTCTCTGGGTCTTTGTTTCCTAGTCTGGAAAATAGGTTAATGGAGGAAGTGCCTTCACCATCTTAAATGTTTCCTCGTTCGTAAAATAAGTGGAATGCTACCTTCCTGAAGGGCCGTACTGAGGAGTAAATGAGAGAATGCTAGTGGAGGACCCAGCATAAGGTCCAGCATAAAGCTGGTGTTCAGTAAGTTAGAGCTGTTACTATTAATAATGTTTGATTGATATTACTATTATTATTATTGCTCTCCATGACCCCAGGGAACTCACAACCTCTGTTTTGTCTGCTTTGAACACTATTGCCCCCTTTCAAGATCTTGGAGCCATAATAGGGGACACACTACTCCAGACCTGTGCAGAGTCAGGAAATGCTGGTCTAAAGCGCTTGACACTGAAACTGGGCTGGAGGGAACCCCCACACACAAATCGTGGCGGCTCTGGTGGGTCTGTTCTGTGCTGGAGCCATGAGCTGCCCCCAGGGTGCCGGACCTGAGCTCCCACCCCACCCTTTCCTCCAGCAAGGGTGCAGGGGCCGGGAAGTTTCACAACCCCCAAAGCCAAATAGAGCTAGCAGTGAATCAGGGGCAGGAGACAGTTTGAGGGGCTCAACCACACCTGATAAGAGTGTCTCATGGATGAGTGACAGCCCCTGAATTATCCGTGCCACTGAGCCTCACCTCACAGTGTGGAGAACCAAGAGCTGCCTGACACTCAGAGCTTTATCATCACCAGAGCCAGAGCCCGGTTTACATTCCCGCAGCTGCCCAGAAGGTCCAAAGTGGAACCTCTCTGGGTATGGGGAGGTGGGACCATGGTCTCAAGTTCCCCAGCTGCCTGGGCCAAGGCTCTTTGTCCTCCCTGGGCTGCTCTCTTCCCCTCTGGCCTTTCTTCCTACTCTTCAGAAGCCAGTTGGGTTTGCCCAAAATATCACCATAATGACCCTTATGCATGGAGCAGAGTGGGAGGCCAGACCCCATGTTGGGTACTCCCTATGTGGGATCTCAGGAGCTTTTATTACTTACATTTTTGAGATGAGAAAACTGAGGCTCAGAGAGATAAAGTCAGTTGCCTGAGGCCACACAGCCTTCCTCTCACCTGTCCCTCTTCCCAGTTTAGTTGTGTCTCCAGCCTCCTCTTTCCCTTCAGAAAGCAGGGGCAGCTCAGCCATTGGGCAGGCGTGTGAGTGGAGCTGGAATTGTCCAAGAGACCCAGCCAGACGAGGGTAGATGTTGGCCTCAAGATAAAGTGTTAAGCCCTAAAAGTAGGGTCTTGCCAACCCATGTGGCAGAGCCCAGCACCCCTAGGGACCCTGTGCTGGGGGTCTTTCCTGTCCCTTCCTCAGGGTCCCACCTGTCTTTAAAAGAACACATAGCCTACCTCATGGTAACCCTGTCCCGACTGCTGACAGGAGCCCAAGGAAGGTGATGTGGGAGCCTCAGACCTGTGTGAGTCCCCTGAGGCCCACAAGGTAGCCTTGGAATGAAGACCCACATTGTTCTGGGTAGATCATGTACTCAGATACTCAGGTGCCTCTCTTGGGGTGGTGAGCCCTGTCATCTCCCCCACTTCCTGTGTCATTTCTGGTAGGAGGGCCTTCCTTCCTCTGCTCACATGCTAACCCTCAAGCGTTCCACCTTCAGACTGGAGCATGGGGAGTTGCAGAGGAAGCTGAGGCATCTGGATCTTTCCTTTTGGCTTGATTTATTAGAAACAAAGTAATACGAGAGCTTAGAGCAAGGCACCAGGCCACAGAGGGAGCTTGAAAAATATATTCATCACAGCAGTAATCACTAATACATATTAATGTGTCTACTCTGGGCCAGATATGGGTAGCCTCTAGATAAATAAAATGGGACTCCTGCTCTCAAGAGGGTCACCAGGGAGAGAAGACCACCCATGACAGCACAAGATGGAGGTTTCTTCGGCACTGGGTACTTGCTGTGCAGGGGCTTAGAGTCAGGAGCTGGGAAGGAGCCTCAAAGAAACTCTTTGCCGCAAGTCTGGAAAGATGTGTTTCCCACGCAGGGAATTACGGTTGCCATTCTTTTACACCAGGGAACAGCATCAGACACAGGGAACAGCATGGGCACTGGCACAGACACTGGGGACTGGTGACTCATTCAGTTGGAGATCAAGGTCAGCTTGGAGCTGGTGGTGGATGTCAGATCAGGCAGGACCTCCTGGGCCACCATGTAGAGATTGGACTTTTCCTGGAGGCTCAGGGTGAGGATTTAGGGATTTAATTCTAAGAGCTGCAGGAAGCCATGGAGAGGTTTGAGCCTGGAGTGGCAGTGACGGAAGCCAGTTACCTTTTGCAAGGAGCCCTCAGGCCACCCTGGAGAGGAGGGATTGTGAGGGGGTAAGATCAGAGTCAGGGAGACCAGGAGGAGCTACTGCAGTCATCCAGGCCTGTGTCGCGGGGAGGGGGCCTGGGCCGGGCCGTGGCATTGGGACTACCCAGTAGAGGACCGATGCAGGAAGATCCAAGAGGCCCCAGAGGGAGGGCTCTGAGGCTGCTGTGAGCCATCTGCTGACATTTCTCTTTTTCATCCCACATTTTTATGCTCGGGGCCTGTGGAGCCTTGATTGCTAACATAGCAATGTGGAAACATTTGGGTACAGCCCCCTCCAGCCCCAGGGCAGAGCAGATAAGAGCTGCGAGCCAGCCAGAGCCAGTGTCACATCATCTCTCTAGCAATGACTTACTTAGGTCTCCCTTTCCTGGTCTCTGTCTTTGGATGTGGAGGAGGAAGGCTGTGAGCCATGGTGCTTCAGCCAGCACGAGCTCTTTGTTCATTTACTCACTCAGCAGCCACCTATTGGGCTAATGCTGTGCCCGGTGCAGGGAGACCTGGAGGGACACGGCAGACTGCCCCCTGCGCTTGGGGAGTCCCTAGTCCCCATAGCTACTGGAGACAGACCCAGGGACAGCTGGGTAGAACCAGCTTGGGGAGAGCTGTCCCTTAAGCGGGGAGCCCAGGAGCCCGTGGGAGCTGAGGAGAGGTGCTCAACACAGTCTGGGAGGCCTAGGAAACTTCTGGAAGGAGGTCACCTACATTATATCTCAGTAAAGGCAGGAACTGGGTTGCCCCCTTCAACATGGGATAACATGGGATCCCTGGACCCCCAACAGTATGGTATGGAGTGACTTGGAAGCTGAGACCTGAAGGATCACCAGGTACAGCTCTGGCAAAGAGACAAGAAAGTGTTCTAGGAGGAGGGAACAGCTTGGGCAAAGGCTCGGAGGTGGCTTTGCAGAAATCACCTGTTCAGAGTACCTGGGACCTTAAGGGTGAGCAGGATGGGGCAAGAGCTGAGGCTGGAGGCTGTATTTTGGGTCTAGGCCTCTGAGCTCATAAAAATAGCTCATTGTCTTTCACAAACTAGTCTGTGGTTTCCCTTCTCGCTTAAGTCCTTGCCAAGCCTGGAAATCCAGATTGAGTCACGGCTGGGAGGTGCGAGGTGAGGCTTGAGTTTGCAGGCAGGGCGAGTTGTGGGGTGGGAGGTGGAGGACGGTGCCCCAGTTCACACCGAGCCCGCCATTTGTCAGGGGGCATAGCCATCATTTGAAAGCTTCCTTCCTAGTGTGTGGTGCTCATGTTGGATGGCACGACTGGATCCGCAGGGATCCCGGCTGGAGCAAGACAGAGTTCTCCAGAGGAAGTTTGGGGGTATATCTCTTTGCTTTATTGGGTGTAGCATCAGTGGGATTCTGCAGGGATGATGTAAAATAAAAGCCAGGTGGCCAGCAGGCCCCTGGGTCAGCACCCCTCGTGCCGGGTGACCTGTAGGCGTAGGGCGTAAGGCCTGGAACCCTGCGTCCGTCCCCTTGCTGCCCAGTACGGCCGGCGGGTGGCCCAGCAGGCGAGGTACCGTCTGGCTGGTTGGAGAGCCAAAGAGGTAATGCTAATGTCTTTTAAAATTAGAATGAAAATGTTTATTGCAGAGAGCAGAACCTGCGTCAGCGCGGAGTCCTGTGGGAAGGGGACTGCTTTATCGCAGCCTTTCGGCTTTATTTTTGCACATTCGCTCTTTACTTGCCGGTGGTGCTGTGTGACAGGCCCTTGGAGTGGGCTCAGGCTGCCAGGCTGGGGCTGGAAAGACGGCACTGCCGCCTGTGTCTGGACGCCCCTGCCCAGGGTAAGCGCCAGGACGTGCCATCGGTGGGGAGGACCTGTGGGCATGAGAGCAGGAGGCTGTGACTGTGTATGTGTCCCTGTGCCCTTATATGCGTCCAGCCAGGTGTGTGTGGCGGGTTTGGGTCTCCGTGTGTCTTTTTCTGCGTGCATTACGGCTTTGCAAGGGCTGTCCACGTGCGATACTGGGTGTGACTCTTTGTGTGTGTGTCTTTCTGTGTTGTCCTTTTGCCTTTGGGAGGTGGTCATGGGTGTGGCGGGGTCTGGGTCTGGGCATGTTTCTCTGTGGCCCTGCGTGTCTTTTTCTATCTGTGCGTGGATGTGTGTGAGCATCTTGGAGGGGCACATGGGTGCGTGAGTGTGGGTCTGTGTGGGTGTGTGTCCATCCATACAGCCGTGTGTGTGCACATGTGAGTATGACCGTGTGTGTAATAGGAGTGTGTGAGTGTGTGAGCATGCATTTGAACACATGCTCATGTGTAGCGGAGAGTGTCTCGTGGGTGAGTATGTTGTGTGAGAGTGTGTTGTGTGCATGTTGAACATGAAGGCATGTTGCATGTGAGCACCCATTGCATGTGAGAGCGTAAGCCATGCTGTGTGTGCGTGCACACATGTGAGAGAATGTAACATGTCGAGGGTGCATGTGTTGCATGTGAGAGCGTGTGTGGCACTCTCCCATCCTCTCCCGTTTGGAGTCCCTGGCAGAGCTGTCTTTGGGTAACTCAGCCTGTCACACACCTTCCTGGGTTCGAGAATACAGTGGGCCAGCACTGTTGACAGGCTGCCAGACTCCCACCTGGCCCTGACTGCAGTCAGAGGCTCAGGAAACCTCCAGGTGCCTCTGAGGATGGCGCCGTTTTGAACCCACTCTGCTCCCGCTGTGGTGTTGTTGAGCTTTGCCCCTGCAGCTTGGGCCATGTGAGCAATGGATGCTTTGTTTCTGGGTGCTGCTTTCTAAATATAAAGTTATTTTATGAAACAGAATGTGCTTTTTCAGGGCGTGCCTACCCCTGGCAATGAGAGCCCCTGGTTGACAGTTGTTGGTCTTGCCTGGGGGGAGGCTGGCACCCTGGGCTTGGTTGCCCCGAGCTGGGTAGTGGGGGCTCCGGCCCTAGCCCTGGAGGTGATCAGAGCTTCTGCAGGGGCCACAGCAGCCCTGAGCCCTGCCACCCACAGGGCTCAACCTGCTATAATTGCTTCTCTAGGGCAGAAAACCCACCCCCTGAGGGAACCTGGTGGCCAGAGAGCTTCTCCACGGGGCCAGAGGAACCACTTTTTAATCCCTGTCTCCCTCCAGCTCACCTCCTTGTCACTGAGATTTGTCTTGTGGTATCACCCTATGCAGGACAGGGTGGCTGGTATGAGAGAGCTGGATTTTACAGAGTAGAAACCAGGTACTGTGCAAAATTCAGTATAATCAGGAAGTAGTGCGAAATGTAATTCGGGAGCCTGGCTTCAAATGCTGTGTGTGGCCTTGAGTGTGTTGGTCAGCTTCTCTGAGCCTCAGTCTTATCATCTGTAAAGTGGGAATTGTGCCCGACAGCCTCAGGGCTGTCTCTCAGTTGTTACCTTGGGGCCTTTCTTGAACACAGCAGTTTTACATGGGCTGACAGCCGGGTTCATTGTGTCCTACTTGCATTGTGATCATGGGCAAGTCATCCTGTCTGTGCCTGTTTTCTTACTTGTAAAATTGGGCTAACAATAGTACCTACTGCATGAGATGTTGTGAGGGTTAAATTTCTTACTTTACATAAAAGGTTAGATTAAGTGCTGTAGAGCATGAGCTATCATTGTTATTTCTGGAATGCCTGAACCCAGATTAAAATATCCCGTCAGCACACAATATCATCTTCTTTTTTTAAAAACACAACTTGTAACCCACTCTTTCTGCAGCTTTGCCCACTCTGTGCCAACAGGCAGCTGCTGTGTGCCAGGCATCTGACTGGGAGTGCCCAGGGCATCATGGCATGGGTTGTGGGGTGGGTATTCTGCATGGGTGGGCTGGGTCAAATGCTATGCTGTCTCTCCTCCAACGATTTGGCAAGGCGGGTACAGACTCGGTTAAGTCACTCTGGGCAGCAGCCAGGGGTGAGAGCCAACCGGCAAGAGAGCCACCTGGCAGTTCTCCCTGCCGGGGTGGATCCAGCAAGCTTGGGCTTGTGGTGGCTGTGGGCACCCTAAACTGTTTTGTGCACTTGTCAAAAGGCAACTGACATCTGAGCATTGGCGGCAGACAGCAGAGGGGAGAGCCGAGTACAGAGGGCTGTTTTCCCCCAGCCTGACACCGCATGGTGCCCTGAGCCCACCTGCCTTAAACCATGTCAGGGGCACACTGATGATGAAATACTCCATTTGGCTGGGCAAAGCCCTTCACGTGAGTAAGGCTGTGTCCTAAAACACTTTATGGGCATTATCTCATCTAGTGTACGTACAAACCTTTTGAAGTAAGTCCTACTTATTTCTACTTTACAAAGGAAAAAGCTGAGGGCCGGAGATGTTTTGGAATCTTCCAGATCTGGGTAGAAATTCTGGTTCCTTCAGTTGCTCCGTGACTTCAGGCCAGTTACTTAACCTCTCTGAGCCTCCAATTCCCCACTTCTTAGGGTTGTAGCAAGGGTTCAAAGGAATATGTAGTTAAAATGTAGTTAAATGTAGTTTAAGTGTAGTTCAAACAGTTAGCCTGGCATCTGGTATGGTAAACAGTTTTTTAAGAAGGTTGTTGTTATTACTATGACTCTTATTTCATCTTTTTGCAAGGGAACGTTCCTTGCCAGTTTAACAGAGATACCGAGAAGGTTCAAATTCGATGTCTTGAGGTCTGCAAGGAAGGGGGTATTTTTAGGAGGAGGAAACCATTTTATTATTATTGGCAGCAGGTAAGTTTGTAAGTTTCCCGTCTAGTGGGGGACACTACTCTTATCTTCAGGGTCTTATCTGCTTGTGTGGGCGGAGCCTCTTTGTTTCACGGAAGAGAAACTCCCCAGGGTTTTTGCCCCCATGCTCATTTCTGTAACCAGACTCATTCAGACGCTTTGAGCAAAAGGTGTCTGGTGTGTAGTAATTGCTCAACAAATGCTCTTCGGATGGGTGGATGGATCATGCTCCTGAGTTTACTGCAGCTAAGGGAGTGATTGGATTCAGGGGCAACGTGGCAGCTTCCCACAGAAGAGGGGGCCTGATCTAGGCACCTCCCCTTCAGAGATGCACACTTTGCAGAGCTGTGGGTGCATGGAACATTTCCTGGAGTTAATCGCTTAACTGTGATTGTGATGGCCAGAGGTAGGATGATGGCAGAAAACTGAGACACTATCCCACACCTCAAAGACCAGGGAATGGGTTCGAGGCAGTGAATATGACCTTGACGGACAGGTAAGCATTGACTGTGGGGGGAATGTCATTCATTCAGTGAATATTTTCTGTGCTTAGTGCCGGGATGCAGGGAGACGCCTTGTGGACTCAAGTGAAAGAGAAGAACTGATGATGTGTGAATCTCGAATAGACTTTTCAGGGATTATGTCACAGTGAGGTAGAATTCGGGGCCACTCTCCACTGTAATGGGCAGGACTCTTGTGTTTGTATGAGAGAAACTCACCTGGTGCCAGCTTAAATCAAAAAGGATTTTTATTGGCTCACATGACCTGAAAGTTCCAGGTTATCTGGCTTCAGGCATGGCTGTATCCTGCAGCTCAAATGTTATCTCATCCTACTCGTCTCCTAGCTCAGCTTTCCTCTGTGTGGGTGACCTTTGTTCTCAGCCAGGGTTCTCCCCTGACAGCTCTCTTTCACCAGCATGGCAACTCTCGGGGAAAGAAAGCCCCTTTTTCCTAGTAGCTCTAGCAAAAGTCCCAGGATTCACTCTACTTGGACCAGCTTGGATCCTTGCACTTGCCCAAGCTGTTCTGACCACCTGGAGTGCTCTCCTCCCTTCTGCGTATCCCAAACCTACCTGCCTTTCAAGTCCTGCTTGAGCTCCATAGCTTCTATCTATAGTCTTCTTCTCCTTTTGCCTTTATCGTTTTTTTTGCATTTTTCTCTCTCTCGGAGCACAAATCATCTTTTTTCCTGCTTTGTATCTAATTCAGCTGCATCCTGGCTGCATTGTGTTCACATCAAGTAGGCCAGAATCCCTGACAGGCCAGTTTCATTTCTTACCTTTCTGTCTCCTGCCCCGTACATAATATAAATAACTTGAGAGATACCTAATAAGTGCTTGTTAGTGGATTTGGGGCATTAAGGATTTAATTTAGACGCCAAATCCCAGGATGGCTCATGGGAGGTCATGGGTCAGCAGGGTCCAAAGGGAATCCCAGGACTCATCTTGCTGAACTGTTCATTTGTAATTGGATCCCAAAGACTTGGGCCTCTCAGGAGGCCAGTGAGGAGATGGGAAAGGGGGTAGGGGCTCAGTTCAGAAGCTGGGCTTTCCCAGGTTCAAATCCCAGCTCTGTGCCCTTCTGGCTGTGTGACGTGGGACAAGTTGCTTCACCTCTCTGTGCTACTCGTTCCTTGTCTGTAAAATGAGATCATTCACACAGTGGGTTTAAGGAAAGGGCCTGGGACACAGCAAGCGCTCATTGACTGTTCACCATTATCATTACTACCGTGCTGTGTTCAGGGTCACCAGGTAGAGAGGGATTATAAACTCCATTCCTATTTACTAGAGGAGGAAATAGCAGCGCAGTGAGCTTCAGAGACACCCTCAAGATCACAGGATGGCTCCCCACCCCACTCACCTCGACTCCCATTTCAGCCCTTAATCTTCATGTTGGCTGTCCTTTTTGAGACCACGTGAGCTTGCAGCCCAGTGTGGCCCTCAGGGAATGTTGACGCCTCTTTAGAAAGAAGGGGTAGGGGTGGGGGGGCCATTTGTCTCACACAGAGGGTAAGCAGGACTCTGTCTTGGTGTTTCTCCTGGCTGGGTTTTTGCTGTCATGTCTTGAGACCTGCTCTCTAAGTAGCCACCCTTGGTGGTCTGCCCTGTGAGCGGCCCATCACTGCCCCCCAAAATAGACCCAGGAGTCATGCTGAGGGTCATACCGTCCCCACTGAGCTCAGGGCCTGCTGCCCCTGCACGCTGCACTGTGCCCTTACATGTAAAGATGCATCTGGTCTTCTCCCGGGCAGTCTTATTTATTTCTGCCTCCTCAGAAATATTTGGGGATGATTAAAAGGAAATGTTCTTATAACTGTAATGAAGTGAGGTTTGGGGATTTTGGAATGATTGGCTGTGGCCTTGGGGGCCAGTGCTGGTTGACTTGATAACCGAGTTGATAGGCAACAGAATATTGATTTCTCTCCCCCTCCTCCCAGGAAGGTGACTCAGTGAAGGGGAGATGTTCTGAAATTCAGGAGAGGGCTACTCGGGGAAGCCAGAAAGAAGCTGTGTGTGTGTACATGTGTGTGCTTGCGCGTGCACAGCTCTGCTGCTCCCTCCAGGGCCTATAATTCACAACCACACTCCCCCTGTCCCCTCAAGATGGGGCACGCGGGTTCCCACCTCTTCAGCTGCCTTTTCTGGCGCTCATCTGGAGAAAAGTGAGGACTTTGGAGCTACACAGACCAAATTGAAGCCTGTGTCTGTCACCTCCTGGCTAGGTGGCCTTGTGTAAGTGGCTTTACCTTTCTTTGACTCAGTTTCCTTCTCTGTAAAGTGGGGAGAGCATACCTGCCGCATGGGGTAATTCAGAGGATTAATTGAGAATATTTCTTGGTGATAATTAATGGCAGCTCTGATTGGAGTGATGATATTAACAACTAATAATTTGTATTACTTGCTGATAGAGGAGCAGAGTGCCATGGGAGTGCCAAGGAGCAGGTGATGGATGTTGATGGAAGCAATCCTGGAAGACTTCCAAGAGAAGGGCCTTGAATGAAAGAAATGCTGATGCGTGACAGAAAGGGGGAGGGGTGGGAAACACTTTTCTGTTCCAGGAGTTCATAGGCTCAAAGGCAGGGAGGTGTGGGAACCACACACAGTAGATGGGGGACGAGCTACTGTCCAGTGTGTAGGGGAGGGGACTGGGAGGGGCGAGGTTGTGGCAGAAGAGGGGCTGTTGGGCTTTGTCTGGCCAGCGACTCAGGTAAAATGGTTGATGGAGAGCTTTGTGCATCAGGGCCCATTTGTTCTGTCTGAAATTCAGAAGCAATTATAATACATTGCACCTCCTCCCTTGGCTGAGTACTAATTGTGAGCCAGGCATTGTGCTAAGTGTTGACTTACACCATCTCATTGAATCTGCACCGTCCCCGTTTTACAGGTGAGAAAACTGAGGCTCTTTGTAACATTTACTGGTGCACCCGAATGTATACTCTTCTGTGTCATTCACCCCTTCCCTTGAATCACCCACAGGGCCTGGTTAGACCAGGCAAGCCTCCTCCTTTGTGGCCAAACCCACAGACTCCTCACTAGCCCACCCACCTGATGTGGGTCATATGAGTCCTTGGGCCACATAAGTTTCTCGTTTGCGGAAACCTTTTTGACACTTGACTGGGGCACGTACCCCTTTCCTCAGATTCCTTGCCTAATTCAGTCAGGTGAAGATGTCATGCAGACGTCACTTACAATTCTTTTCTCCATGTTCCCAGCTAAGTTCTTTTATTGCCTCGGGGAGTTCCAGGGAGCTGCAGGATTCACCTGGGCAGGGCCTGGTGTCACAGCTGCGACCATATTTACAACATGCTCTCTGGCTTAGGGGAGTTTGGAGGGACGGGGGCGTCTGCATGGCAGGCAAAATGCCCATTCTTCAGGTGGGGGTCAGAGAGTACAGGGAGCAGAAAGGCCTGGGGTGGGACCTGCAAACCTCAACGAGAAAACAAATGCCTGATATTAAAACTATGTAAGAATGAAAGCAAATAAATGGTCTTATACACAAAATCCCTTTGTGCCAGGCAGCACCCAAGGCAGTGACAATGCAAAGGTGTCCAAGGCAGCTGGATCCCTGACTTTGGGGTGCTCACCTGGGCAGACACCCTGTACAAAGTCCACCCACTTCAAGTCTAAATTTAACTCCGGGAATATTTGTCAAGCACCCCCAAGGCTCACCCAGTGAAATGGAGAAGTCAGTGATTCTAGAAGTTCCCACAAGATGAGAAATGAGGGGGAATTTATATGGGAGTAACATCTACTGTCTTTCAAACTTGCTCTCTGAGCTGGGTGCTTTCCAGCCACATTCCCTAGTGATCCTCACAGCATCGACCCATTTCACATATGGGGGAACTGAGGCAGGGAGCATTAGGTACCTGCCCACATTCAGAGGAAGTGGTCAAACCAGGATCTGAACCCAGGGCACTCGGACCTCACAACATCATCTTTCATTTTCAAATGGGAAAACAGGCTCGGAGAGGGGTTGGGACATGTTTGCCTTTCAGAGGTGGAACTTCCCTGTATCTGCAACTATTGGTTACCTCATGGTTTGGTGAGGAGAGGGTTAAGTTGGCTGTAAAGCTGTGAAACAAATAGAGGAAAATAGAAAATAAAATATAATTAAGTGCCAAACACCCTGGCACAGCGATGGGCAAGCTCTCCGTGGTCCCTGTTTCAGGAGGTCCCAGGGTGTCTGAAGCAGAAGTAAGCTTTGTGCAGGATTCCTCAGCTCATGAGGCCACTTTCATTAAGTTTCTTGGCTCTCTGAAACGTGGGCACAGTAACCCTGTTTGGGGAGAATGTTTCTATGCTTGCCCCCCTGAGTTGGATTGAACCAGGAGAGGAGAACAAGGGGCCAGGAAGGAGGTTGGTGTGAGATCTAATGAGGCCCAGCAGTTGCCTAAAACTTGACTGCTGTTGTGGAAATGTCTCCTACCTCGTGGGACAGTGGAACCTGCAGAGGCTAGAAGTCATGGCACTGGATTTTATCAGTGCTCTAAGGCCAGTGACTTCCTGCCTTTTGCCACTCATTTCTTCTTGTCTAAAACAGATGCTAACCAAGGCTTCTTCTGTGCACTTAGGCAAATGCATTGCATGCCTGTTTGGCCAGGCTCAATGGGAAAGAGTTCTGGGATCAATTAACAATGTCTGCTGTAGGTGCTGGAGGAGGTGGTGGTGGTGTGTTTGCCATTCATCTATTTATTCATTCAGTGGGCACTTTTTGATTGCTAACTATGTAACAGGCACTGGAGACAAAGCAGGAAACAAAGCAGGTATGGCTCTGTGCCCTGGAGATTTCAGACTGATGGTGGCGACAGAGTAAAGCTGTGTTAAGAGCAGAAATTTTGTGTGCTTGGATCACTGCTGGGTTCTCAATATCTAGCTTTTACCTGGCACACCTGTGCCTTCAGAGATTTATTGGCTGGACAGATGAATGAATGAGCCAAGTGCAGATGAATATGTAACTATAGAAAGTAATAAAATCTACATGGGAAAAGAAGGGGATGGTAAAGAAAGTATAGTGATTTCCTCTGGTAGGAAAGTGCCATGTGTTCAGAGGGCTCACAAACCAGCAAGAGAGACTGCATTCAGCAAAGAAGCAATAGGTGAATTTATAATTCTAAGTGCTCTGCAGTAAGAGATGTTCTGAAATGTTGTCTGGAGGGAACCATTGGAGGTAGGGTAATTAGGGAATATTTAAAAATATTATTCTTTAACTTTTATTTTTAAATTGTTTCAAAAAGATTTACAAAAAGTTGCAGGAATAATACAGAGAATTCCCCATATTCCCTTCACCCAGATTAACATTAATATAAGGTAACATAAACATTCAACATAAGCACAGAACAATTACAAAATGAGGAAGTTAGCATCGATACAACACTATAGTGTACTGATATTACTCAAATTTTTCCCATTGCTCACTAGCATCCTTTTCTGGTCTAGGATCCAGTCCTGGATCATGCACTGCATTTAATTGTCATGTTTCTTTAGTCCTTTAATATGGAACAGATTAAAGTGCATGGACCCAATTCAGTCAAAACAGAGTGAATCTTGGGACTTTTGCTAGAGCTACTGAGAAAGAGGTGTTTTCTTTCCCTGGGAGTTGCCATGCTGGTGAAAGGGAGCTGCCAAGGGAGAACCCTGGCTGAAAACAAAGCCCACCCACACAGAGGAAAGCTGAGTCAGGAGGTAAGTAGAATGAGATGACATCATTTGAGCTGCTGGATACAGCCATGCCTGAAGTCAGTAACCTGAAACTTTCAGGTCATGTGAGCCAGTAAAAATCCTTTTTGGTTTAAGCTGATTTTTATTCATTGAATTATTCATTCAGTGAGCATTTCTGTGCTCAGTGCTGGGTTGCAGGGAGGCACCCTGGGGGACTAAGTGAAGGAGAACTGTTTGATGCGCAGATAGATATCAAGTAGACTTTTCAGGGACTGTGTCATGGTGAAGGAGAATCTGGGGCCTCTCTCTACTGTAATACACAGTGTTCTTGTGGTTGCATGACCTTGACACTTGTGATGAGAACTGGCCTTTTATTTTGTAGATTGTCCCTTGATTTGGGAATGTTTACTCATGATTAGCTTCAGGTTATGCATTTTGGCAGAAATGCTACAGGAGTGATGTTGTGTCCTTCTCCATGCATCATATCAGGAGGCACATGGTGACCATCTGTCCCATTAGTAGTGATGTTAACTTTGGTCACTTTTGTCTGCTGGGATTCTCTGCTGTGAACTTATTGGGTTTTTTCCTTCGTAATTAATAAGTATCTTGTGGGGAAACACTTTGAGACAATGTAAATACTCTGTTACTAATTCTTTTGCCCACTAATTTTAGATCCATCAATGCTTCTTGCCTGAAACAGTTATTACTGCGGTGTTTGCCAAATGGTGATTTTTCTCTTTCCATCATTACCTCTACATTTATTAGTTGAAGAGCTTTTCTTTCTCCCTCACTTATTCATCTATTCAATTATTAATTTGTTTCAGTATGGACTTATCGATTCATATTTTATTTTGTGTCCCCCCCCTTTTTCTTTGTCCCCTCTCTATTTCTACCCCGCCCTCCTCTCACTCTCCTTCTCTTCCTCTCTTTTATTCTTTTATTCTTGCTGAAGAAGACTTTCATCCCGTAGAGTTTCTCTCCATTGGATCTAGCTGAGCATATCCCTGAGGTGTCATTTAATACTCCCCCATCCCCTGGGTTTCCTGTGAACTGGTGGTAGCCTCAGAGGCTTGACCAGATGTTGGTTCAATATTTTTGGCAAGACCACGTCATGGGTGGTGGTGTGCCCTTCTGTCAGGAGGTACGTGAAGCCTGGCTGTCTCCTTTTCTGTGTCATTGAGATTGATCTGTGGGCTTTGGAGCTGTCAGCCTGATCCGTCCATTGTCTCCCATCAGTTCTTCATCCGCTGAGTTTTGCACTCCCTGATAATCATTGCCTGTATCCATTAATTCATTAGGGGTTGCAAAATGTTGATAGGTTGATTCTGTCCCTCTTCTTTTTCTTAGCTGGAAGATTTCTCTACAGAGAAACCACCCCTCATCAATTGTTTGCTCACTCTGAAGGCTAGTGTGTCCAGGAAAGGGCGGATAAATGCTTAATTCTTTCCCTTTATTTGCCAGTTTTCAAAATAAAGAGTTGCTTCCCCAGTGTCCCCCAAAAGTGGCCAATAAGAGTTTTTTTTTAAATATCGTTATAAACCCATGGATGCAAGTGTCATTGGAGTGTCCTCATCCATTTCAGTTATTATGTCTATTCATATTCAGGTTGTCCAGTCTCTGGTGCGTGGGGACCTCTGAAAGTTGACCCCTGAATCCTTTGGACTCCTCCAGTAGTCTTGGACAGTCTCCTTGCTTTCTGGGAAGATTTCCGGACTCACTGTGTACATTTCCCACCCCAGCTTTGGACGCAGACATTGCTCCAGGGAGTCCTGGATCCTTTTACTAGGAAATAGTATTTAGAGACCACAGTCTGGGTGCTGAATGAATGAATGTACAGAACGTCTGAAAATAATGCACCTCAGGGCATTTTCAGTGTACACGGTGGATGGGATGGTGGGGAAGGGGGCAAGGTAGTGTCTTTGAATTTGGATGTCATTTCTTTTTCAAACCTGTCCCAGGTTAATGACCTGTTGGGTGCCATTTATTCACTTTGGCCGCACCACGTGGCTTGTGGGATCTTAGTTCCTTGACCAGGGATCGAACCTGTGCCCCCTGCAGTGGAAGCACGGAGCTCTAACCAGTGGACAGCCGGGGAGTTCCCATTCATTCACTTTTATTCCTTTCACCCAACTTCTTCATTTAGAAAACCAGGGTGGATCTTCCCCATCTTCAACCCGTCCCCTTACTTGGGATTGGCATTTTCTTGGTGAAGGTCTTTGAAGTCAAAGAACCCCCAGAAGAGTGAAGCCACTTGTGGTCCATCAATCCCTATTTGGGTCCTGCCATGCTTTTTTCAGTCACTCAGTGTGGTACAGCTTAGTGAAGGGTGTGTGTGTTGGGGGGGTATCACTGCTATTTGCCTCTTAGTATCTTTTGAGAGGGAGCAATAAGAGAGTTCACGGAGGGACCATCAAATCCAGACCAGACAAATGACAGATAATATCCCTTCATCAGAGCAACTTAAAAATTAATATGAGCCTCTGAGTGTTACCTCGCCTTTATCTGAGCAGCCTGCATGTCTGTGTTTGAGATTAAAACTCACATTTCATTTTTATATGCTGTGCTTAATCCAATAATGATTTCATGTTACAAACAGCAGTAATATCTTTCAGCATAGTTAATCAGAATAGACTTAATGCTGTCACTATTTATTAACCTTTGTTGAAAAGCAAGAAGTTTCTCTCTAATCTGTGATTGTTGGTCGTGTCAGGCTCTATCAAGTGAAAAAACAGTTTTGGCATTCATTAAAGTGGTGCGAATCCTGAAATGACAATTGGAGCCGGATGGTATTTGGTGCATGAAATCTTCGCTGCATTCACCAGGATAACTGAGAAGGCTGAAGGGGGACGGTGAAGAGGGAACCCACACATTCAAAAGACTATTTCATCCCTGAGTTGCTCTTGAATAAAGAAATTGAGAGAATGGGGCAGAGAATAGGGTACAGGTGAGGGGAGGGGTCGGGCCTGTTGATGCCTCTCGCCAGAGAAACTCATTGTTGGTTCAAAGCAGTGGCTTTGAACTTGGATCCCAGACACCTCATCACTTTCCCAACCCTGTAACAGGTTAATGACCCACTGGGAACCATTTATTCACTTTTATTCTTTCCCCCCAACTACTTCTTCATTTAGAAAACAATGGTGGGTCTCCCCGCCATCTCCAAGGCCCAAGTTGAGTTGGAGTCCAACTGAAGGAGTCCCTCAAAACAGCCTGGTGGCTGCCAGATATCAGCATGAGGTTCAGAGATCTCAGTCGGTAGTCCTCAAACTTTAGAGTACATAGGACTCTCCTGGAGAGCTTCAGTGATGCCTGGGGAATCAGTAGGCCTTGAGTGTCCTGAGATTCTGCTTGTCTAACAAGTGCCCAGGTGACGTTGATGCTGTTGGTCCAGGGGCCACCCTTTGGATAGTACTGAGGACTTTGTGGTTTGGGGTTTTCTGAACCATGCCAGGATGTCATGATTGGGTCAGTGGCCCGATGACCTGGGCTGGCAGCCTTGTTGGAAGGTTTTATCTGAGGGCTATAATGGTTCTTGGAGTAGCAGGGCTGGGCATCTTAGCTTGGGGCAGGCCAAGCAGAAAGTATTCTTCCTACTTTCACCTTGCAGATATGGCAATGGTTCTTCCTCATTATCACTTCTCTGAAACAGACCACTTGATCCAGTGCTTCTGAAACTTTCACATGAACATGAGTCACCTTGGATTCTTGTTTAAATGTAAGTTCTTATTCACTAGGACTTGGATGGGGCCCAAGAGTCCACATTTCTAACAGACTCCCGGGGATGATGAGCCACCTTAGTGGACCACACTAAGCGGCAAGGCTCTGTTGATTGACAAGAAAACCCAACAGTTGGTTGATCAATTCCTGCACCTTCCTGGGCCTGAATTATAGAGTTTGAGTCTTGCTAAATTCACGAACTCCCCTGAAGGGAAATTTACCTTACAAAAAAAAAAAAAAAAAGGAAAGGAAGGAGAAGGAAGGTTTCAACTTGCAGAAGCCTCCTCCAAAGGAAAGTGGCTCTCCCAAGGGACATCTTTTTCTCTTTTTCACCTCAAAGAGCCCCCAGATATCTTTATCAGGAAGTCCCCGTTGGGTCTTTACCTTTCAAAGGTGATTCAGAGAAAAATCTAATCCAGTCAAGAGATCTGGTATTGGGAGTCATAGAAGAATATTCCACTAAGCAAATACACTGGTTGTTCAGGGATGGGTGGGGGAGGCCGAGGTTGAGGGCTAACTGGTCTCTCCTTTCATAAGAAGGAGAGACCACTGGGTGCCGAGCAGCGTTTTCAGTTTTGCCTGCATAAACAGGGAGGTGAGCAGGTGTTGTTAATTATTTAGGAAGAATTAAGCAGTCTGGGTGGGTGGGTTTTATGCTCTGTTTGGTAATAAAGGTTGCTGCAGAAAGGAATTTTAAAATTCAGTATCCTCACTTGCCTCATCTTGCAAAGAAGCCGAGCCTTGGTTTGACTGGTGGGAGCATCTGGAATTAATGAACCGGCCTCTTATGGTGCAGAAATCAATGTTTGCTGCATTAATTGCATGATGCTGAAACCCCGCTTTTTAAATTTCGGACTCACAGAGCCACAGCCTAAGAAATCTTTCTTAAGTGGCGTTCTGGGGCTTTGCTATTGCCTTCATCTGTCTGGGCGTGGGGAGGGAACTGCTTCTTCACTGTGGACTTGTGACACAGGGACATGGAGGCATGGGAGAAACTTAGGATGAGTTGTGTGCTTTGGAGGCCCCAAAGGGGCAGAACTTGAGGATTGGTTCCCTCTTGAGTAGCTGGACCCTGTCTGGACTTCCATCTTCTGAGAGTTTCCAGTTCGTCATTTTCTTTAGGTTAAAATAAGCCATATTAAGAAAAGCTGGACAGATGTTCCTTGCCTCTCTTGCTTTTCCCACATGATAACCCTTTCGGAATATAGACACTTTGATCTAAAATGTAATTTGGCCACCACCTCGTTAAGTACTGGACATTGAACCACAGCATTCTGCCCGCCCTGGCTGCACTTCGCATTTCTGTGGACCCAGCCTCAGTGCTAGACACTTTGGGTGGACTATCCAAGGAGGTGACGTTTGAGCCACATTTGGGGAAATGAATAGGAGTTTGCCAGGGAAGGAGGATTCCAGGCAGAGGGAACAGCATGAACAAAGGCCCTGAGGCCTGGAGCCCTGAAGTTTCTGCCAGCTGTGGAGTTGCAGAGGGAGCACGGATGGGTATAAAGTACTCTCTGGGAGAAGCCTGGCCTTGGACATCTGGCTAAGAACTTTTGATTCTCTCCAGTAGGTGGTGGGGAACCTGGCAAAATGCTTAAGCAGAAGATGAGATGACTGGTGAAGTTTTATTTTTAACGTACATAGGGTAATTTTGTTTTGTTTTGTTTGTACAGTTCTGTGAGCTTTGACCACAATCAGAATATGGAACAGTTAACTCACCCTCTAAAATTCTTTTCTAGTGCTCCCTTATGTTCAGACCCTTTCCCCATCCCCTTTACCTGAAAACCACTGCTCTGCTCTGTATCCCTGAAGTTTTGCCTTTTTCAGAATGCCATATAAATGGAATGATGCAATACATACATACAGATAATGTGTGTTTGTGTGTGTGTGTGTGTGTGTGTATGTTTTTAAATCTAGCTTCTTTCATTTAGCATAATGCATTTGAAATTTCTCCATGTTGCTGCATGTATTAGTACTTTGCTCCTTTTCATTGCTGGGTAATATTCCACTGTGTGGTTATATCACTGTTTGTTTATTCATTCACCTGTTGAGAGATGTTTGAGTTGTTGGCAGTTTCTGGCAGCCATGAAAAAAACTGCTATAAACATTTTGTGCGGTTTTTGTGTGACCATAGTTTTTAATCTCTCTAGAGTAAATACCTAGGGGTGGGATTGCTGGGGCATTTGATAAGCGTATGTTTAACTTTTTAAGAAACGCCAGTCTTTAAAGTGGCTGTGCCATTCCGCTTTTCTCCCAGCAGTGTAGAAGAGTTCCAGCTGTTCTCTGTGTTCCCTAACACTTGGCATTATCAGGTTGTTTGTTTTGTTTATTTGTTTGTTTTTCAATTCTGGCCATTCTAATTGGAGTGCAGTGGTATCTCATTGTGCTTTTAATTTGCATTTCCCTAATAACTAATGATGTTGAGCATCTTTTCATGTGCTTACTTGCTAACTGTATATCTGGTTTGGTCATGTGCCTATTAAAATATCTTGCCCATTTTTTTAATTGGGTTGTTTGTTTGTCTCATTGTTGAGTTTTGAGAGTTCTCTATATTTTCTAGAGTTAAATCCTTTGTCAGATATGTGATGTGCAAATATTTTCTCCCAGTCTGCGGCTTGTCTTTTCATTTCTTAAAGTGCAGGGTTTTTATAAAGATCATTGCAGCAGTTGGCGTTTTAAACTCTACCACTCTCTTCCTCACACAGCACACTGCAGCCATGCTGGCCTTGTTTCAGTTTTTAAAAAAATCAAACTCTTTCTTTCTCCAGGGCCTTTGCTCATGCTGTCTTCTCTGTCTGGAATACTCTTTCTTACTGTGTCCTATCTAATAAATCTTTGCCTACCCCCAAACCATAAATCTATTCTCATGTTTTCTTTTAGATGCCTTGTTATTTTAGCATTTATTTTAGCTCTCTGATCCACCTCAAATTAATTTTTTTGTATGGTATGAGGTAAGGATTTGAGGGTCACTTTTTTTTTTCTATACGGATATCCAGTTGTTCCAGCATCATTTGTTAAAAAATTTCCCTTTTCCCTTTAGATTGCTTTGGTGCCCTTTTTCAAAAATCAGATGAGCATCTGTGTGGGTCTGTTTAGTTTGTTTCATTGATCAATATGTCTGTCCTTACAACAGTGCCATACTTTATTAATCTTCACAATAAGCTTTGAAATTGGATAGATTGCCCTCTAACCTTGTTTATCTGTTTTAAAATTTCTTTGGACATTATATGTCCTTTGAACTTCTATATAAATTTTAGAATTGGCTTATAAATTTCTACAAAAACAAAAACTCCTGGGATTTTGACTGGGCCTGCATTGGATCCATAGATCAATTTGGAGAGAATGAAATTTCTTAACAATATTGAGTCTTCCAATCCATGAACATAGCATATCTTCATTTTCTGACCCCCACTCTTTGTCTGGCTTACTCTTATTCCTCTTTCAGGTGTCAGCTTAAGTGCCATCTCCTCAAGGAGGTCTTCGTTGCCTCGTGACTAGATGATATAGCTCCTGTTATACCCTCTGGTGCCCTTGCTCTCTTCCTTCTTGGTACTTATCACAATGGTAATAATTATTTGTATGATTATCTGTTTTATGTCATAAGTTCCATAAGGACAGGGATCAGGTCTGCCTGTTCACAGACTGACACACAGTAAGTTTTCAATAAAGATTTATAAAGGAATGAATGAACGAATGTCCTCCTGTTCTTTTGGCAGAGATCTGCAGGTCACTGGCTGTTGTCAGTCACAGTTCGATGCACACCGTGGTGTCTGCTTGCTAATGGAGAAACCAAGGCCGAATCCTCCCACCCCTTTCTTGGCCTTCTGCCTAACTCTTAGTTCCTGCTGATGTGCAGTATATGACTCCTATTCGCTTGACAGGTAGATGTGTGTAATTATGATTTTTTAAAATAAAATAATTCATCTACAGAGAATTTTAAGTAATGAGTATAATACAGAGGTTTAATTTATTTGGGGAGAGGGGGGAAAGGTGTTACTTTCACAGCATCAGTTGGAACATTTGAAAAAGCAGTGGCAGAATCTTGATTGAATTAGGCTGTGCTCATAATTAGGAAATGCCAAAGCCTGCACAACGTTGAAAAGTGGTGAGGACAAAGTGATGAAATTAAGAGTCTTTTTTTTTCCCCTTAAGGTTTAAGAAGTTGGCAGTTGAGGGGCATTCTGTTGTTAACTAAATGGTTTGTGGACATTACTTGGGTATATAGATTTCATTCTGCATTTTGATCATAAGTCAATATATAGGTACCAGTGTTAATTAAATCCCCAGAGTAAGTATTGCTAAGGGAGACTTTAGGAGGAACTTTCTGAGAAGGAGTGAGATTGTTGGGACAGGTTGCCAAGGCATGTTGCAGAATGTTGGTGATTCGGGGCAAGATGAGAGAGAGAAAGAAGTTGCTCAAGGATGTAGAGTCCTGGGCAGGAGCCCTGAAGGAGGAGACCAGACATATTGTTCCCTTTGAATTAGATCCAGAGGTGGTTAATACAAGCAAAACAAAAACTTGACTGGAATTCTTGGGAGCTTAAAGAAGAGCAATGGAAATAACCTAACTTTATCACAGTCAGAGATTGTAATTTCTTCCAGTGATGATAGCTTTTGTTGTTATGCAGCGCACACTGTCATTATAGCTGCACAACTGCCTGGTCATGCAAAAGCAAATGCGATCCTCGTTATTATTTCCGTATCACAGATCAGCAAACTGAGGCTCAGAGAACTGGTGTGATCGGCCTGCAATTGCAGAGTTAGCAATCTAGTTAAAGTTAAAGAACTAGTTAAAGTTTTCCTGTTAGAGGCATATGATCTAGATTGAGAGTTTTGGGGTGATATTTATAGTTTTGGAGACAATGGAGGTATTCTTAAGAGTAGTAATAAACACCATTTATTTAGCAATGTATCAGTCAGTATAGGCTATATTATACTGTAGTAACAAAAGATCTCCCAAATTTCAATGGCTTAACACAACAAAGGCATATTTCTTGCTCACATGACAAGTCCCGTTGGCTTACGTGTCCATTGCAGGTAGGCAGTGGGCTCTGCTCACCACAGTTATTCAGGCACCCAGGCTAATGGAGCAGCTGTCGGCTCTAATGTCTATTCACTGTGTTGAAAGGATGAACTTCTCAGAGGGTCTTGTGGCAACAGTAAAACACTCCGTCCTGGAAAGTGACACATCACTTCTGCTTTCAGCTCATTGGCCCAAACTAGTCATATGATCTCACTCAACCACAAGTAGCCAAGACAGAAGGGAGGAAGCCAGAAATATTTGGCAAACAGTATGAATGATTGCCACTAGCACCCAATAAAGAAGTAATTCATGTGATTCTACACAAACCTGTACAATAATAATGAGAACTAACATTTATTGATTATTGGCCACATGCCATATACTGTTTACCCAGAAGAGCATTTTCAACCCTTCAACCCCCATCAGGTGATACAATAATTATCTCCATTTTACAGATAGGGGATCTGAAGTTACTTGCTTAAAGCCACACAGCTGGGGAGTCATAGAGCAGTATTTTAGTCCAAGCCATCTTGGCTATAGAGCCCATATTATAATAACCCCATTTAATAGAATGAGAAATCTGAGGCTCAGGGAAGCAACCTTCCCAAGGTCTTCCTGCCAGGAAGCAGCAAGCTTCAGTCCTTTACCTTATTATACTTCCCATGTAAATTCTGTTAGTAACTTCCAGCCAACTCTTGACCTTCTGAGTCTTGAAGTGACTACGGGCATACCTCATATATTGTTGTACTTCGCTTTATTGCACTTCACAGATACTGCATTTTTTACAAATTGAAGGTTTGCGGCAACTCTGCGTTGAGCATGGCTATCAGTGCCATTTTTCCAATAGCGTTATTTTTAAATTAAGGTATGTACATTTTTTTAGACATAATGCTATTGTACATTCAGTAGACTACAGTATAGTATAAACGTAACTTGTACTGGGAAAGCAAAAAATTCGTGTGACTTGCTTTATTGTGATATTTGCTTTATTGTGGTCTGGAACCAAACACTTAATATCTCCAAGGTCTGTCTCCACTGTGGTAGAACCACCTTGTACCAGCTCAGGAGAACCAAATATTAAATTTCCAGGACTTTTGCAAGACATTATTAAGAATTAAATTACGTAACCTAACTACAGTTAAATAAATTATATTTATTTCAAACCACGGTAATAAATACTCAAAACTTGTCACTTCCAAATCATTTTACATATTTTACTGTTATATACTCTTGAGGTTATTTACATCTATCGTATCTGTATGCTGGAAATACTATATAATGTATTACTACCGTACATATATATCTTCCTAGCCCCGCTTTCAGTGATGTCTAGTTGGTAGATTGAAATTGGCCGTAGTGGGAGTATTTATACCATAGAAACTGGCAAGCACCACCTTTCAGAGCTTTTTTCCCTGGAGAGCCAGTTGTTAAATATTTACCAGCACACCACTTCCTGTAGCCCACCTGCTTTCCCAACTGGGTGTTACCATCAGAGTCAATCCAGGACCAACTGGCCCTCCCCATGGATCCAGCTGGTTTTAGAGGTGGGCCAACTTCTATGGGGCTAATGCATTGGATCAACAGTCTGCATTCATCCTTGAAAACTTAACGCCAATCTGATGTCTCTCCTTTTAAGTCGTGGGTCCTCAACCATGGCTGCCCATTGGAATCACCTAAGACAGCTTTAAAAAAATCCAGATTTCTTTTTTTTCCAGGACCCACCATCAGAGGGTCTGATTTCATTGGTCTGGTGTCGGGCCTGGCCATGAGGGATTTTAAAAGCTTTCCAGTGATAGCCAAGGTAGAGAACTACAGCTCTAAGCAAACTCAGTGTGTGAAAAACTTGGGCCACCAAAGAAGGCAGATTGGGGATTTAATTCACAAAAACTTTCTCAGTTTTATCAAAATATTCTGTGAAGAACACTTCAGGGCAGAGTATGGCAGACTTTTTTGTTAGAGGGCCAGATAGTAAATATTTTTTACTTTGTGGGCATACAGTCTGTGTTGCAGTACTCAGCTGTGCCATGGTAGTGTGAAAGCAGCCGTAGACAAGACTTTAAAGAATGATCATGCCTGTGTTCCAGTAAAATTTATTTGCAAAATGAGGTGAGCCAGATTTGGCCCATGGACCACAGCTTGCCAATCCCCATCTACAGTGTTCCTTTAATCCAGAAAGTGGTGTGCTTAGAATCTCTGCACACAGTCACCTTGAATGTTCCCACTGAGCTGGCAGGTTGTGTTGGTCTTTTGAGTGCCCCTCCAATCCCCCCAAGTTCTTCACACAGGTTTAACTGTCCTCACTCATCTAATAGGGAAAATCCACCATTGCTAGACTGAGTTCCTTGAAGGTGAGGAGCCCCTTGGTCTTGTTCTCCTGCCTTGGTGCCTGACCCTTGGGTCTCATTTAACAAATATTTGTCTGGGGAACAAATTGATCAAATAAATAGCATTTACTATTTTTTTTAAAGCTGCTTTATGGAGCATTTCAAATGTCCACAAAAAGAGAATAGTGTGGAGAATCTCCATATACCCATCACCCAGCTCCAACGCTGAACTGAAGTTGCTTGCTTGCTTGTGCTTCTCTAACTTCCATAAAGACAAGGGACCATTTCCCTTCTCCTATATATTGCCATATGCCCTGGCGCCATGAACAGGGTCAGGTACATAGTAGGTGCTCAGTAAACATGTGTTGGATAAACAAAAGAATAAATGAATGACAAGCTGGTGCATTTAGATGTGCTTTATAAGACTTCTAGCGGGTTCACTAGCTATTGCATAGACTTGGAAATATTGTGGCTTAGATCGTGACTCCTTACACTTAAAACCACAAATAGCTATGGTTCAGCATCTGCAGGTGACATCAAAAAGTCCCTGCAAATCTTAACCCTGTTGGTTCCCAGGCCCCCTGCTAGGTGTTGGGCTGTTGAGAAGACAGGGGAATGGGGAAGCCTGGTAGAATCTTGCAGGTGAAGGAAAATCTAGCTCCCACCCACCCCAGCCCTGCCCAGCACCCTTTAGACACCTTCTCACCAGCATCCTATAAGGAAGGGAGTGACCACCAAAAAAACCCAAAAACTTGGTCTAATTTAAACCCCTTTAAAGTTACCAGGCTATTGGAGATTAGCTTAAAGAAGATATGTCGGGGTCTGCTTTGATTTGCAATTTGAGGGAAATGTGGGAAACGTGTTTTTGCTTCTTAGGAGAGGATTATGTTGCTTTGCAGGTTGGGTCTTTGTCACTTTTGATTTTTGAACACTTACTCATGGTTCCAATAATGAACAAAAACCAAACCACACTGAAGTCAGCCCAGGAGGTCCCGCTGTCTCAGAAGCCCAAAGGTTTCTTGTTCTACTGAATTCTTCTGTCTGGATTTCCGCCTGTTGCCCACCAGACTTTTAAGGATTCTGCTCTTGTGCTGTATCAACACTGGTGTTTCATTTCAGACATTAAAAAAATCTTGTTAAATTGTTTAAAAAAAAACTAACTTGGTATCTTATATTTTGAGATGAATCGTTCATTACCATATTGATTAAACATGTAATATACCCTGATAATTAACCTTTATAAAGGTGAACTCAGTCAAATTAGATTCAGTAAACATGATCATGGAGCTTAAACTGGGAGGCAGAGAAGGAGATAAATGTGTTTCCTTTAAACAATTCCTTTTTGCTTTACTTTATCCACGGATTGATCTGTTACGAGAGGCAGGGTTTTAAGATAATTTCTCACATCGAGAAACCTCTGTATAAGTTACAACTCACAGATGCTTTCATCAGAGGTGTCATACAGCTGTGAATCAGACACCACTTGAATGGAGGGGCATTTGAGGTGAGGCCTGGCCTTCCCAAAATTCTTAGGTTTATTCTAGGCACAACTCTTGCTATGAACCCTGTCCACTGATAACTTAAATTATACGTGCTATTTCCAAGTGCTACGTGTTCCTCAAAACCAAATCACTCCTAGGTGGTTAAATCTCGTTTCCACAGCTGATATTAAAACAGCATCCTCGGGCTTCCCTGGTGGCGCAGTGGTTGAGAGTCCGCCTGCCGATGCAGGGGACGGGTTCGTGCCCCGGTCCGGGAGGATCCCACATGCCGCGGAGCGGCTGGGCCCATGAGCCATGGCCGCTGAGCCTGCGCATCCGGAGCCTGTGCTCCAAAACGGGAGAGGCCACAACAGTGAGAGGCCCGCGTACCGCAAAAAAAAAAAAAAAAAACAGCATCCTCCATCCTCCATCCAGTCCCCTGCTGGAAGTTTCTGGTTCCACTGCCTGAGTGTGGTCTAAATATAGCCATTTAAAAAGAAGATTACGGCCCATCCACTTGGGACTGCTAAAAAGCCTTTGACGATAACTCTTGAAAGCCTGATGCCTTTAATCCTTAACTTTAATTTAAAATAAAGAAATCTTCTCAACTCATATTCCATTTTCCACATTCTCTCCCACAACCCTTGTCCTCCCCTACAGATCTTTTAATTGCCCCCCGCCCCCTTCCATTAGTGAGGAGTAAGACTCTTTACAAGCAGCTTCTGGTGCAAGAATGGGGTACACGCTGTTTTAATTTCTTGCAGGGATGTTTCTATAGAAGAAAATCAAGTCAACACTCAGGAGTATACACAGCCCTTTACCGAGGTGGGGAGAATTAATCAGGCCAGAAAGTTCGGAATATAAAAAGGGAGGGGGGGAATGGGAAGGATGTTTTATCAAACCAGACTGCTCTGGGAGATGCAAAGATAAAAGGATTTCCCTCTCCTAGTGCCTTAAATATTGGCAGGCAGTGGGGTCAAGATTTTTTCTTTTGTTGTTATGGAAAGCCATACAGATAATTAATGCTGTTGAAAGAAGATTGTTCTGCTGGCGTCTGTGAGGCTGGCCCCCTAGTCTGGGATCTTCTGGAAAGAAACAAGTCAGGGAAAAAGTTATGCACAGGGGGAGATCCTGCCAATTTACAGCAGCAATAAATAACGTCCGGAGAGCAAACAGCCACTGGCTAGTTCCTTGTGGCTGCAGATATTTGATATGGGGACACAAGTCGGTGTGTGCAGTGAACTCTAAATGGAGTGGAAGACCCGTCAACCCATCCCCACCCCACCCTACCATCCCAGACTACTTTTAAACAATGATTATTAAAGAAAGGAAGTTGCAACAGAAGCCCAGGAAGGTTATGCATTGGCTTTGATATTTACAGTTTTATTTCTTCCTAGATAGATAGCCTCTGCTTTTAATTTAATGGGCAGGAAATGTTTGATCCCTTCCTTGGATGTCAGATGTAGCCATGGGGTCTGGGAGTCCTGGCCAGCCCTGCTGGGCCCCCAGGAGTCTTCTATGCCTCTGGCTGACCCAATCCTGAAGGACCTGAGGAAACTCAGGAACCCCAGAGTGATAACAGGAATAGTTAACATTTACCACTTAGGATATGCCAGATCTTATGTATTTTCTATGCATTAGCTCATTTAATCCTCATAAAACCCATGGAGGGTGGTGCGATTTTTGTTCCCATTTTATAGACAAGGGAACTGAGGCTCAGGGGGTGGAGCTTGCACAACTAGCAAATGTCAGACTGGGATTTGAACCTGGACAGTTCGGCTCCAGTCAACACTTTCTTTAAAAATCAAGGTGAAATTCACACAGCATAAAATTAACCATTTAAAAATGAACAGTTCAGTGGCATTTAATATATTCACAATGTTGTACAACCACCATCTCTATCGGGCTCCAAAACACTTTTTTTGTCACCCCAAAAAGAAACCCTATACCCACTGGTACTCACTCCCCAGTCCCCCACCCCCCAACCCCTGGCAACCACAAATCTGCTTTCTGTCTCTATGGATTTACTGATTCTGCACATTTCCTGTACATGGAGTCATATAATGTGTGATCTTTTGTGTCTGGCTTCTTTCATTTGGCATCATGTTTTCAAGGTTCATCTATGTTGTAGCCTGTGTCAGTGCTTCATTCCTTTTTATGGCTGAATCATGTTCCATTGTATGGATATACTGCATTTTATTTATCCATTCATCTGCTGATGGATGCAAGTTGTTTCTTCCTTTTGGCTATTGTGAATAGTGCCGCTGTGCACATTCATGTGCCTGTATTTATTTGAAAGCCTGTTTTCAATTCTTTGAGGTCTGTACCTAGGAGTGGAATTGCTGGGTCATATGGGAATTCCGTGTTTAACTTTTTGAGGAACTGCCAGCCTGTTCAGAGTTGACACTTAATCCCACACTCTACCGTAACTGGATCCCCCAATACCTCTCAAGTTGTGCTGGGTGTTTGGAAGGGAGCTATTGTTGCCCTGCCTTGGGGCACTTCTAGCTTTTAGTCCTGGATGCAAGGAACATTCATTCATTCAGTAAATGTATTTTGTGTACTAGATTTGTAGCAGACACTGCACCAGATGCCGAGGGTGCATTGGTGAACACACTCATGGTCGCTGCATTAGGCCTCATAGTCTAGAGGGGAGGGAACACGTGAAGCAGGAACTGAAAACTCAGATTTCTGCAGGTGCCCAGTGGGTAAGATAATTGAGGGAGACAGAAAGAAGATGTGAGGCTATAGGGAGTGGTGAAAACTGTGGCTAACTAGAGAGTAGATGCCCAGTCTAACAGTTCTAAATGATGATGATTGCCAGGCAGGAATGCAGGCACAGTGTGGTCAGACTTCCTGTTTTTAAAAAGACTCTGGAATTTTGAAAGTTTTTATAAAATCCCTGATATTTAAGATGCAGAAACTAAACAAAACACATCTATAGAGGGCAAATGAGCCACCAGGGTATGAAATGTATTAGTCACAGTTCTCCAGAGAAACAGAATCAACAGGATTGTGTGTGTGTGTGTGTGTGTGTGTGCGTGTGAGAGAGAGAGAGAGAGAGATTTATTAAAAGAAATTGGCTCACGTGATTATGGAGGCTAAGTCCCGAGATCTGCAGTTGGGAAGCAGAGTAGCCGATGGTTTAAGTTCCAGTCTGAAAGCTGGCAGGCTCAAGACCCAAGAAGAACCAGTGTTTCAGTTTGAATCCAAAAGCAGAAAAAAAGCAGTAACCCAGCTCAGTAGTCAGGCAGGAGGTGTTTCCCTTTACTAGCAGGAGGGTCAGCTTTTTGTTTTGTATTGACCTTCATCTAATTGGATGAAATCCACCCACATTGGGAAGGACAATCTGCTTTACTCAGTTTACCAATTCAAATGTTAATCTCATCCCCAAACACCCTCACAGCCACACCAGAACAATGTATGACCAAATATCTGGACACCCTGTAGCCCAATCAAGTTGACACATAAAATTAACCATTACTTGTCCACCCCTTGTCAGCTTGGCTCCATATGCATCTCCTTAAACCATACTTAATCTCTAAATAAAGAAGATAACAAGGTCACGATTCCATCTAACACAATACAGCTGTCCTGTGAACAACCAAAAATGCACTAACCCCTTCCCCAGAAGAGGAGGTAAAGTCCTTGACTGATGTTTACTCTTCTCTTGTTCTGAGTCCCACTCAAAACCAGGAGCTTTTCAGGTCACTTGGAAAGTGGGCTGCGTAACATGCCCAAATGAGAACTATGTGCCACCAGAATCTAAAGAGATCCACTAGGCATTTCTGTTGGTTATAGGAGAGACCAAATCCAACAACTTCTCCTTCACCTTAGAAGGGGTATCTTAACATCCTCTATGACACTGGACCCCGGGAAGTTTCACTGAGGTGGAAGTCCCCTGAGTTTTTGTCAGATTTACTTTCCACTTTCTGACACACAAGTCTTCCCAAAAGGTCTAGCGTAGTTGCTACTTCTTGCTCACTACATCCAGTCAGCATAATGTCATTGCCGTCATGGACCCGTGTGATATCTTGTGGAAGGAAAGACAGTCAAGATCCCTGCGAACTAAATTATGATGTAGGGCTGGAGAGTTGATTTACCCCTGAGGTAGAACAGTGAAGGTATATTGGAGAAAAAAATAATTTGCTATGGGTTTCCCTGGTGGCACAGTGGTTGAAAGTCCGCCTGCCGATACTGGGGACACGGGTTCGTGCCCCGGTCCAGGAAGATCCCACATGCCGCGGAGCAGCTGGGCCCATGAGCCATGGCCGCTGAGCCTGCGCGTCCAGAGCCTGTGCTCTGCAACGGGAGAGGCCACAACAGTGAGAGGCCCGCGTATCGCAAAAAAAAAATAATAATAATAATTTGCCAGATCAATAGCTGCATTCCAGGGACCAGGGGATGTGTTGATTTGCTCAGACAGTGAAACCACATCTGGTACAGCAGCTGCAGTTGGAGTCACCGCCTGGTTAAGCTTACAGTAATCCACTATCATTCTCCAAGATCCATCTGCCTTCTGCACGGGCCAGATAGGCGAATTGAATGGGGATGTGGTGGGAATCACCACCCCAGCGTCTTTCAGGTCCTTGATGATGGCACTAATCTCTGCAGTCCCTCCAGAAAAGCAGTATTGCTTTTGGTTTACTGTTTTCCTAGGTAGAGGCAGTTCTAGTGGCTTCCACTTGGCCTTTCCAACCATAATTGCCCCCACTTCACAGGTTAGGGAGCCAATGTGGAAATTCAGCTGCTGGGTATATCTTTTCCAATTATATGTTTCAGAACTGGGGAAATAACCACGAGATGGGGTGGGGACCCACTGGACCCACTGTGAGACAGACCTGAGCTACAACTCCATCGATCACCTGACCTCCATAAGCTGTCCCCAAAAGGTTTGATTATTTCCTTTAACCTAGTGCAAAGTCATCTTGGTAAAAGGCCATCAGTCCCTTTGGGGAAGGCTTGGAGAAAGATTTCACGTTATAAGTTTTCAGTAGTGTACCAGAGTCCTTCCTCCAGGGAACCTGGCTTCCCCTGCATTCAAGGGGCTCTGTGTGTGGGAATTGATTGAGGGGCCATGACTATTTTTATGGTTCAGGTTAGATTTTTATTCATGAGACCTAGAACTTTCTGCTTATCCAGATTCAGGAAGAATTTGGTACATTTCCTATCACTTATAGGAACACTGTGATCACCTAGGCAACGCCATAGGTCTGGGTGAGTCAGACTATTCTGATTACAGCTCTAACTCTGCTGCCCATTATGATGACCGTGCCCACCTTGCCTTTGGCAGTTGAGTGCCACCACTTAGCCCTGCCACCCTGAGATCCAGTTACTCCCATTGTACTTAGGTTTCCCAATTCCGTGACTGCAGTGCCCACCATAAGGTCTGGCCTACAGGGAACAGCAATCACAGAGCTCTTCAAGACTGCCAGGGCTCCCCTTGCAAATTTGTTTCTCACAGTTGTGATGAAAGGTATGTCTTCTGGACACATACGTCCCCCCCAATCAGTGTGGGTAAGTAGATCTTAGATGACAAATCCATTCTAACATTCCAGTCTCCCCAAGCCTTGGATTCCCTTTCTCTCCAGTAAAACAAGGCAGGTCTAGTACTTCCAGCTCACTCAGTGTGGGCCACTTTTTCGTCCATATTTCAGCCAACCAACCAACCAACCAAACTGGAGAACTACCTAACTTCCTGAGCTGCAACATTAAATGCAGACTATCTGCTTAGTGAGCCCATATCAATAAATTCTGCCTGATCCAACTTTATGTTCCTTCCACCATTATCCCACATTCTTTTTTTTGGCCGTGTCAGGTCTTAGTTGTGGCACGTGGGATCTTTCGTTGTGGTGTGCGGGCTCTAGCTGTGCCGCGCAGGCTTAGTTGCCCCGCGGCATGTGGGATCTTAGTTCTCTGACCAGGGATTGAACCCACGTCCCCTGCACTGTAAGGTGGATTCTTTACCACTGGACCACCAGGGGAGTCCCCTCCCACATTCTTAATATTCATTCCCACATATATTCCCAAGATTTGTGTCTGTATAAATTAGAGAACTCAAGTAGTTCTTTTGGAGCGTAGCTCACGTCCACCTGGGTCACATTTTGTACTTCACCTTTAGGGGCCTGCTGGGACTTGAGTCTAGTTACAGATCTAGAAGCAAAGAAGCAAAGAGGCAGGGGTGGATCCTGAGGAGAATCAGCTTTGCCTTGAATGGCAGCTGCCTCAGGGAAGGCCATTACAGTTTCTTCAGGCAATGCAGGGTTGATCCCCTCAGCCAGGGGATGGAGAAGCTACTCCCACTGTGGGTGAGGAGTCCTCTTTCACTAGCAAAGAATTTAGGGGTTCAGAGTCCGAAAATTCATCAGGATCTTCCTATACATCCCCATTCTGACTTGCATGATCTCATTCTTTCCCAGTCAATACTCTCACTTTAACAGTAGACACTCTACAGGCTGGCAGTTCAACTTGCATTGTTATTCAGTGAGTTGCGAGGTGAGATTCCGGGTTTGATTTTTAGCAATATCAGCCCTGCCGCTACAGGTGATAAGGGTCTCCTTCAGGGCACACATAAAAGCTTTCAGATCATTTATGTGGCACTTGAGCTGGGAATTCAAATCCCTGAACTCATCCTTTTCTTTCCCCACTTTGTCAAGTGACATTAGGAGTAACCAGCAGACCTCATTATATTAGCCAAAAATATTTGCCAAAAATATTTGAAAGCATCATATACACAGTCACTCAGATCCTTGCTTATTATAAGTGCTTGGCTAGGAGGGACTTCCCTGGTGGAGCAGTGGTTAAGAATCTGCCTGTCAGTGCAGGGGACATGGGTTCGAGCCCTGGTCCGGGAAGATCCCACATGCCGTGGAGCAACTAAGCCCGTGCACCACAGCTACTGAGTCTGCGCTCTAGAGCCTGCGAGCCACAACTACTGAAACCTGCATGCTTAGAGACTGTGCTCCGCAACAAGAGAAGCCACCGCAATGAGAAGCCTATGTACCACAAGCAAGAGTAGCCCCCGCTCACCACAACTAGAGAAAGCTCGTGCACAGCAACGAAGACCCAACGCAGCCATAAATAAATAAATAAATAAATAATAAGTGGTTGGTTAGGAGTATCCAGTGGTGTTTTTTTGCATATTTCTATAAACAGTTCACACCATGGACTGTCAGTAGTCTTTACTGGAAATAGAGTCATTAGCATCCTTAAATGTAATTGGATTAGTGAGCCAATACCAGAAACCCCAGAATCAATTCAGAAAACTCATCCTTAAAATTCTTTTCCTTCAGAACCACTCTCAGTACCAAAACCTGCATTAGTCAGGGTTTTTCAAATAAATAGAACCAACAAGGGGTGTGTGTGTGTGTGTGTGTGTGTGTGCACGCACGCACGCACATGCACAAAGAGATTTTATTATAAGGAATTGTGATTGTGCTGTGATTATGGAGACCGAGAAGTCCCACAAGCTGGAGACCCAGGAGAGCTGATGGCGTAGTTGAATCAAGTATGTACTCAGAGTAATGAGGCTCTGGTATAATTGTGAGGAAGACACCCAGGGAGATCAACTGAATTCTGTCTGGAGAGGTCAGGGAAGCCTTCTTGGAGGAGGTGACACTTGAGCTGTGTTGTGAAGGATGAAGAAGGGTTTGCCAGGAAAACTGGGTGGGAAAGGGAAACTCCTGGCAGAAGGACCATATGTGTTTGTGTTCCTGCAGCTAGTTCAGTGTGACCTAAGTACAGGGCATGTGTGAGGACATGACAGGGATACGCCTGTAGAGTAAAGTAGGGCAGGCCCCCCTGAGGGCCACAGGAGCTATCCTGGACTTTGAGCAGAGGAGTGGCAGGGGTTAGATTGTGTACTGTAAAGACTGCTGTGGGGGCTGTTTATTGAGCACCTGCTGTATGCCAGGCCTTGGTGTTTCAGTGGTGAGACAGACGAGGTTCCTACATTCCTGGAGCTGACATTCTAGAGCGAGAGTAAGACTAAGAGAAAAGTGAAATGTGTGGTTAGTCCATTTTAATAAGTGATACAGAAAAAAAAAAAACAGGGAAGGGAGATGGGGTGCTGGGGGCAGGAGGCTAGAGTGAGGGTATAGTTAATGCAGTTTTAAATAGGGGCTCACTGAGAAGATGACATTTGGGCCTGTGAAGGATTTGAATAAGGCAGCGTGAGTGTCTGGAGTAAGAGCATTCCTGGCAGAGGGAACCACCAATGCAAGATATAAAGTGGTACAGCTGCAGGACACAATTTGGTGGTTTCTCAATAAGTTAAACATAGAACTGCCATATGACCCAGCAATTCCACTCCTGGGAATATACCCAAAAGAATTGAAACAGGTTTTCAAACAAAATGTACACACGAATGTCCATAGCAGCATTATTCACAATAACCAAAAGGTGGAAACAGCACAGTGTCCATCGACGGACGATGGTCTAAGACGTGGTCTATCCATACTGTGGAATATGATTCAGCCATTAAAAGGAATGACACATGCTACAGCCTTGAAAACATCATGCCAAATGAGATAAGCCAGTCACAAAAGGCCACGTATCATATGATCTCCTTTCTGTAAAATGCCCAGGATAGGCAAATCCATTAAGACAGAAAGTAGATCAGTGGTTTCCAGGGAGGGGGAAGGGGGAATGAGTGCTCACCAGGTTTTGGGGTGATGAAAATGTTTTGGAACTAGATAGAGGTGATGGTTGTATGATATTATGAATGTACTAAGTGACACTGAATTAAGCACCTCAAAATGGTTAAAATGTTAAATTTTACGTTATGTGTATTTTACCACAGTTAATGCCTGTTGGTTAAAGGAAGAGCAAGGAGACTGGTAAAGACTTTGGCCTTTACTCTGATTGAGCTGGGAGCCATGGAAGGTTTGGAGCAGAGGAGGGAGGTCATCGATGTGGGTGCCTGCTCTGGCTGCCATATGGGGAATAGACTCAAGGCGGTGTGAGCCGGAGCTGGGACACCCACAGGGAGGCTATTGCAGTCATCCAAGCAAGCGGTGAGGGGGGCTGAGAAGGCCATGGAGGGGTGAGAGGGGATGTGATTCTATCTGTAATTTAAAGGTCAAGCCAATAGGACTCACTGATAGGTTGCATGTGGGATGTAAGAGGAAGAGAGAGGCGTCCTGGATGACTCCAAGCTTTCTGGCCTGCGCTACCGGAAGGATGGAGCTGCCCTTTCCTGAGATGGGATGCCTGGGGGAGGAGTGGGTTTATGGAGGAGAGCAACAGCTCAGCTTTTGGGTCATGGGCTTATGGGCGAGCAGGGCTGCCGTGCTGACCTTGCTAAAGCTGACAGCAGGCAAGGCCTGGTGGTGAGGGGATAAGGCCTGGTGGTGAGGGGATCAGGCCTGAATTCAAGCAGCCTCAGGAAAAGCTGCACGTGCAGCAGGGCTGGGAGGATTTTGTCCAGAAATAAAATGATGGGAAAGTTTATGATGTCCTCATCACGTGCCAAGCACTGTGCCTACGTCATCTCATTTAATTGATGTAGCAGTGCCATGAGGTTGCCACAGTTGTTAACCCATTTTAAGGTAGACATGGAAGGCTCAGAGAAGTTAAGAGACTTACCTAAGGTCACCCAGCAAGTAAGTGCCAGCCAGGATCTGACCTCTGGGAGCCTGGCTCCAGGACCCAGCACTATTTGTCAGGGCACTTGTCTCCCAGGACAAGAGCCAATGCCTTTGAAGGCAGTGCAGGAATTTATAGGGTCTTACTCTAAAAATCCCAGGTGGGTGCAGTGGGGTCAAGATATGGTCCAAGAATCCCCTACTTAAAGGGCAGCTTAGAGCCAGAGGTGAGAGAGGATCCAAGGTGGTCCCATTGCCCTCCTCTATTCTGCTGATACTATTGTTATTATAATTATTATAAAATTGAATTAAAGTCAGTCACTTGGGGGAGGGAAAGGTCTGGAAGGGAAGATGCCAAAACATTACTAGATTGTTCCTGCGTGATGAGATTTTAAAAAATCTTTTCATTATGGAAAATTTCAAACATGGAAATAGAAAAATACAATGAACTCCCTTTTGCTGATCACTCAGCATCAACAACTGTCAGCATCCTGCTGTTCTGGTCTCATTTATCTAACCGTCCCCCTCCACTGTTTTTTCCTAGAATATTATGAAGAAAACCTCGGAGAGGTTGTTGTACTCGTAGATGGTGGTGGGATTTTGAGCAATCGCTATTTTTGACTCATCTGGATTTCCTAGTTTGTATACAGAGATTTGTATTTTTTGTCTGACTTTAAAAATTGTTGCAGTTTTAGGGAGCCCAGGCTTTGGGCACCTCTGTTTCCTCATCTGTAAAATGGGGCTGCTCACAGGGGTCAGTGAGCTCATCTCTGTAACATGCTGGCTGCAGGGATGCCAGAGCATAGGTGTTGCTGTTTGTACTTTTATTTTTAATGAGGTGTAATTTTTAAGGTGGAGATTCTACTTCCGGGCTCTTGCCCACAGTTTGAGCTGCTTTACTTAGACCCGTTATCCCCCTGCCCTCTAGGCCAAACCCACACTGATTGTGGCAGGTACGTACATGTGACATGGTGAAAGCCCAGGCTCAGTGCTATGGGCTGGGAGAACCCTGGGCCAGCAGCCAGTTTCTCAGTTTCCATGTCTGTACGTCAAGATTGTCAGGGTACCCACCCTATAAGAGCTGGCTGTTTTGCACAAAAGGAATGAACTAGTGTGACTTGGCATACAGTAAGTGACCAATGATTGTTGATTGGCATCTTCTCTCCAGAATTTGCTTGGGGTTGAGCATGAGGCCAAGGAGGTGCAGGGCCACCCACCCCCCATCCCCGATGATGGCTACTGGTCAGTAGAACAAGTTCTGGCCACAATACTGTCAGCCAACCAGGGTCCAGCCCTGCTGTGGGGCTTCATACAAGTGTCTAAAACCTCTCTGGGTGCCCTGTGAAAGGCTTATTTGTGAACTGTAGAAATCTGCAGAGGTTGGGGCTCTAGCTGTTGGGACTCCTGTGTCCCACCCCCTCCCCCCTTCTCCCTGAGAAGCAGCCATGGCCAGGCAGGTGGGGCTTGGCATGAGGACCAGCAGATGCCAGTCTCGCTCTGCGCACAGACGTATCTGCCAGTTTCTGATGGGGAGAAGCGATCTGGGAGTCGCTCATTTCATTGATAATTAAATTCAAATTAAGAGAGATTTGCATTTATCAAAAGCCTGTTTGACAAGGTGTCACTGTTTCCATCCAGCACCCTGGCTCTGGGGAGCCAGCAAAGGGAGGGATAGCTATATGGGAGTGGGGAAAGGGTGTGGGTAGGGGCATGGGGAAGGGAGGGGGAAGAATAGCAGAGAGGCTGCCTGTCAGCTCTTCATTATTACAGAAGGTAATGGCTCCATGGTAAATGGGACGAAATGCTCTGTGGCCTCAGTCAGACTGCTTAACCTTTCTGAACCTCACTTTCCCCACAGCAGCCCCCAGGGTCTCCTTTCCAGGAGATGGACTGCTACCATTTGGCTTTGGGTTAGGCAAAGAATCCTCAACCCTGCCACCCTTCTCTGCTGAAGTTTAGGAAGAAGGAGGGTCATAGACCTATGGGGGATGTCGCTGGTGGCACCCCCAGAGCCCTTTACCAGCCAGCACTGCCAGCTGCTGTGAGTTGGCTGATAGCAGCTCCTGGCTGCCCCCCTTTTCCAGGGAGTCTCAGCCTCTAGGAGCTGTCTGCACAGAGATGTTACATCCCACCCTACTCTGGGGGCAGCCTACAGCCTTTGACTGACTGATTCAGGGGACCAACAGCCTGGCTGCCTTCCCTCAAGGCAGGACCTCCCTGTGGTACCATTCACCCCCAGAGCTCCCCCTGGGATCAGGCTGATATTGGACTCCTGCTGAGCCCACCTCTCTCCTCATCTTCTCCCCCTGCCCCTGCCTGCTTCCCTCACTCCCTCCAGCTTCCTCCTGAGCACCTTCCCTCCATGAATCTCCAGCACAAGAATCCCCATCTCAGGTTCTTCTTGTAGAGCACCTGACCCAAGACAACCCAACCTGGACTCAAGTCCCAGTTTTGATGCTGTGTGACCTCCAGCAGGTTGTCAGCCTTTCGTGAGTCACAGGATCCCCAAGGAAGGGGAGAAGGAGGACAACAGGGGGATAAAATAATGAAGATCGTGGATATGACATTCCTTCTTGTCAGCTGGAGGCTCTCTTCAGAGACAAAAGGGATCCTGCTGGTCTGACTGGTCCCAGTGTGCTTGATGGGAGAAGAAAAGAGAGGGTTTGGGGAGCAGAGAGAGGAGGTGTGTGTTCTGGGGATATTTTCTACCTCCCTGGCCTGGGGTAGACTACAGAGAGTGGACATGCAGGGCCAGTGAGGGAAGAATAGCAAATGGCATTTGTGGCCAAGAGAACTGCATGGGCAGAGCGTGGGGGTGAGATACCCAAAGATGGGCTACGGGGCTGAAGCATTAAGCCAGGACAGGGCTCAGTGGGAGAGGGAGGTGGGCAGGTCCATGAGTTTATGGTGAGGGGGCCAGACTTTATCTCAAGTGTAGTAGCAGCCACAGATGGGTTTTGAGCAGGGAGTACTGTGGTTTAGATTTTAGAATGGTGTTTAGAGTTTAGGCACCTTCTGGGTACAGGTGTCTCTCCTCCCCTTCAAAGGAGATGTGGTTAAGTAAGCAGCCTCCGGACGCGGACACCTCTGCCTGCCATTTGTTTGTTTGACAACCTTGGTTAAGTATTTCCCTTCTCCAAGCCTCAGTTTCCCAATCAGTAAAATGGGCATGATGCCATCTCCTTGGCAAACAAGATGATGATACAAATGACTAACATTTCTTGAGCTGCTGCATGGGGAAGAGTTTAGGGGAGCCCAGCATGGAGGTAGGAGCTCAAGGAAAAGCCGGGCCCATGATCCAGGCAAGAGATTGTGAAGGGCCCAGTGAGCACGCCTTGGGGGATAGTGGGGATGGAGGGGCAGGATTCAAGAGACATCTAGGAAGCAGAATGATGGGGATTTGGTGATAGATTATATGGAGGAGAAAGGAATGATTAAGGATGACTTCTAGAGTTGAGGGCCTAGGTGGGGGATGGAGCCCCTCCTGAGATGCAAGAATCTCCTTCTACCCCTTGGAGCCCTATGTGAAGAGTTCAGTGCTCATGCTGGGGAAAAATGCAACCCTCACTTGCTGTGTGACTCTCGACAAGTCACTCCCCATCTCTGGTCCTTAATTTGTTCATCTAAAAAATCACAACACCCCCTCTTGTCACTAAGAGTCAAAGGGTCCGTATGGTAGGCTAGATAAAGTAGCATTGTCATCACCACAGATATTTCTATAAGGAAGTGAGGTCTGGCTGCAGCAAGAAACACCAAAGTCAGACTCCAGAAGGAACAATCTGTGTAGTGGGTCTCTGGGCAGTTGTGAAATTTTCCTCCCTGGGAGACCCAATGATCCAGGAAAGGAGCCCCGGGACAGCTGGTCCAAGAAGAGAGCCTATGTTCAGAAATACTGGCAGTTGAGGTCATAGCTACTGAAGTTGTTGTTTTTCTAGTTCTGCATTGAGGCAAAGCCTCCTGGATCCTCAGAAAGTGCTCTTCTAAGGTAGTGGGAGTTCCTGGCTTTATCTGATCCAATTCTCCACCTCTTCTCAGAGCCAGCCAATTGCTTCCCCTTCCTTGGGAGGCTTTTGTATCGTGGCAAAGAAAACCTGATGTAAGAAAATCTATTATACAAAGTGTATGAACAAAGAGATGGTTATATGCATCACACAGGCTTGTCCATTCCTTCCACAGGGCTGAGCTTCCCAAGGTCATTTCAAACAGGATAAGATTTCAGAAGGACAATTTTCCCCCAAGAAACTGCCTATTATGTCAAAAGTGTGGGCCTACCTTCAGTCTGCCAAAGGGGTCTTCATTCTTACAGGTCCTAGATGTTAAAGTCAGACAGACTTGGGTTCAGATTCCAACTCTGCCCTGAACTAGCTGTGTGACCTTGGGTAAGTCACTTAACCTCTCTGAGCCCCCATTTTCTTATCTGTAAAATGGGGATATGAATGGAGTGGCTGAGAGAAGCAATGATGTGGTCATGGGGCCTGGCCCAGAGTAAATGTCAGTATTTGTCATATCCAGTAACTTCTCTGTTCTTTTTCATCCCTATTCTGCTTCAGCTTCCTATCCCTCACCTTGCTCCTTATAGAAATTTTTCCAGTCTTGCGGTGTTCTGTGTTGACTGTACTTGCAAGAGCAGCAGAAGAGTTGGGGTGAGCTGGAAACCCATTTAACAACTTTCCAAGCACCCATGTAGGGCTACACAGGAGCCCAATTTCCTGGGCAGAGGAGTGAGAACAGCAGATCTAGGAGTCTCTTGATGGGGAACAGTTGATGTGGAGGCAAGTCTCACTTTTCCATCAGTACCGTAGATTGAGCTGGCAGCAAAGAGATTTTGGGGGTTTTATCCAAGTTTTCTCTCTTTTTTTAAAAAAAAAAATTAATGAATTAATTTATTTTTGGCTGTGTTGGGTCTTCGTTTCTGTGCAAGGGCTTTCTCTAGTTGCGGCAAGCGGGGGCCACTCTTCATCGCGGTGCGCGGGCCTCTCACTATCGTGGCCTCTCTTGTTGCAGAGCACAGGCTCCAGACGCGCAGGCTCAGTAGTTGTGGCTCACGGACCTAGTTGCTCTGCGGCATGTGGGATCCTCCCAGACCGGGGCTCGAACCCGTGTCCCCTGCACTGGCAGGCAGATTCTCAACCACTGCGTTACCAGGGAAGCCCTAAGTTTTCTCTTTTTTTAATGAGTTATAGTACCACCTGTCAAATCAAGAACTCTCTTTTGATATAGAAAAATGTGTACGGAGGTTAATTTTATTTTCCTGGTCATGGCAGACAGGTCTTCAGAAGCAGTCAGTTTCAAGCTTTGTGGCTGGTGCGTCTTCCTCTTTTATATTAATAGGTTTCATCCAGTTGATGTTCTCCATTTACACACAAAACTGGAAAAAGTGCTACAGCTAAATATAGCCCCAGCACAGGTGAGCTGACCTGGTAGGGGAACAAGGAGGGCAGGATTGGTTTTTGTTTGTTTGCTTATTTGTTTGTTTGTTTGCATAGTTGGAATTGGGAGGATCTGCAGTCCTTGTTACACTCCACAGAGGCTCCAGTGCTGCAGGGGTCCCTAATGGGACCTTAAAAATGTGTGACCGCAGACGGGTTACACCACCTCTCTGAGCGTCAGTGTTCCGCTCTGTAAGGTGGCATCGTATCTCTTTATGATGTTCCAGGTTTGACTTTTCGGTGGCTCGGTTTTCCCATGTGGGGATGGTGCCTGAGAAGTGAGTGGGCTCTGGTGACACTGCAGGACTCATTTCTCTGGTTTCACGTTTTGTGTCATCTCACGGGATGAGAGGAGAGGGTACTTGAAGGGAGATCTTTGTTGATCACCAAAGTCTAGATTTCTTAGACCCTGAGAATTAAGATTATAATTTAAGTCCATATCTTAGGTACAAATTAGGTGCTCATGGGCTTAGTTCAATACCCCTCCACACCCCCCACACACACTTCTTGGTAGAAGTGTCCCTTCTTTTCCCTTCAGATGAGACAGTCTTTTGTGTTTGTTAAGTGAACAGGCTCTGGACACAGATACCCACGCCTGCCACCTATTTGGTAACCTGGGTAAAGTGTTTCCCTTCTCTAAGCCTCAGTTTCCCCATCTGTAAAAGAGGCATGATGCCATCTCCACAGGCTAAACAAGATGATAATAAAGATGACATTTACTGTGCACTTAACTCTCTGTCTGGCTCCATGCTAGGCATCATCTAAGTATTTTAAGAATTGCCCTGAGAGATAGGTACCGATATTATCCCCATGTTACAGGTAGGGAAAACTGAGTCTCAGAGAGGTAAAGTGACTTCCCACAGGTCACACATCAATTAAGTAGGAGAGCCAGGACTTAAACCTAGCTCTGGGCAATTTCAAAGCCTGTGCTCTTTAGCCCCCAAGTTATGTGACCTCCTGATGAATGTCAAGGTCTCAGCTCCATGCCTGGTGCCTAGTAAGCACCCAGTGAACGTCAGCTGCAGTGACCATGAGAACACTGAGGATACTTGGGCAACCTTTGTTTGGGGGCAGGAATGTAGGATGGATTTCCTGGTGAGTTCTAGCATGGATTCATACATTTCCATCAGATTTCCACGGGAAGGCTCATGCTGAGATGAGCCACATGCAAAGTACAGCCTTCTCATCCAAAATAAAAGGGATATATTTACACACACACACACACACACACACACACACACACACACACACGCTCACACTTTGGTGTCTCAGAAACCAGGCAGAATATTGTAAAGCAATGTACAATAGCATAAAATATTGTCCCAATTTAATCCATCTATCTAGTGTTCCATCTAATTACTATATTAGAAAAGTCTTCAGACCATGTATTGAACATTATAAATGGGAATAAAATGATTCTGGTAATGGCTTAATAAAACAGGTGAGGTAGCTCCGTCTGCCTGTATCCTTGGACCATGGCCAGATTGATTTGTCAGGGAAGGAAAAAAAAAAAATGGGCTTGTGTTGTTGCACTTTGGAGATTGTCTCCATTAGGGGCCTTTGATTTTATTCTTGTTTTTCCTTGTGAGAAGTGGTTATCGGTTCCTTTTGTTAACAGCAAAATATGTAGAACTGATGGAAAAACTGACAGCAGTCGTTTCATATTTTATAAAGCTGCTCCCAGCTCGTAATTTGCTGGTTAGGATGAATCGAGGAACCCTGAAACTCCTGGTGAATTTGCAGCTGATGACTGCAGTCTTGTGTGTAACCATCGAGATTTAGCTGCTCTGAGAAGCTACAGCTAGGGGAGGTTGGGGGAGCCCAGGGTCAAGAAATTATATATCAACTGTTCGGAGCTGGAGTAGACCAGTGAGAGGGTCAGGTGTGCACCATATCATCTTTCCTCCATGTGCCTAGGGAGGTGTTTGCTTTTTTGGAATCTCTGAGGCTTTCAGTATAGATCAAAAAACAACTGCCCTGCCCCTTCTCCCCTCTCTCCAGATGCTCAATGCCTTTGTATCTTTGCCCCGAGTCCCCATCTGCTTTCCTAAAAGCTGCCGTTGCTACTGAGACTTGACACATCCCTGCCTGAATTTGCTCCTGGCTTTGGAGTTGATATCCAGCAACGCGCGACAGGCTGGCCACACAACCCGTAGGTGTCTATCCTTCCCCACTTCTGAGGCGCTGTGCCATGATGGAGAAAAAACACCTCTTCCCCCAAGTGCCCTGGATTTTTCCAGCCCCAAACTCTAGATTCTTCCTCCGAGTAGCCTAATATGCGGATGTCGGAGGTTAAATTCCAGCACACCAAGGAGTACCCATCCTTCCCAGAGCCCGAGCATTTGCATCAGGCGTCGTCCACGTTGTCATGGTTACTCGGGCCCAGGACCCCAGAGACCGGAGCGCAGAATTAATGGCAGTCCTGAGTAAAGGATTCCTGTCTTGGCAAGGTTGATGGATTACATTGATGTACCATTTGTCATACTGTAATTGTTCTGGCAAATGTAATACCCACTAGTATAAACATTGTACTGCTTTGCTAATAAAACCCAAAATAGGAAGAGAAAGGATGATACAGTGTTATGCTCACTTAAAGAGACAATGTCTCCTTTCCAAGCTGGAGCCCAGTTCTTCTGGAGGCCTTGGCGCCTGGTGCCTTCTCCATCAATGTGCATGCGCGTGCTAAGCAGCTGTCCAGCATCTGCCTTCTGGCATGCGTGGCATGGGATGTGCGTGCAGACATATTCTTCGATGCTCTCAGGACTCAGTTTCCCTCTTCATCAGCATCTCATGTGATTCCCCTTCTCAGGCTTGGGATGACTAGTCGTTGCTCAAAACCTCTTTGCATTTCCTTGGTACCTGCTTGGTGTCCCTGACAGAGTCTGTTTGTCTGAATTGACTTGGCATTCATAGCTGTGCTGTAGCATGTGCCGTAGCATGGCCGCTGCCTCCAAAAATGCTTCTCTGACCAACTCTGCCTTCTCTGAACTCTCACATCTCACAGTGAACCCACCACTGCCCGGTGCCCAGACTGCCTTGCGATACTTCCCTGTTAGATCATGAGGTCTTTGAAGGCCAGGACTGGGCCCTAAATGTCTCCCCACCCCCACCCCTGGTTATTGCCAAGAATGGTACTTGGGACACAGAAGGTGCTTAATAGATACTCAATGAATTACTGACTTACTGGTTCCCCACTGGGCATGAGAAGACTAAGAACCCCCAGACATCTACCCTGCTTCTTCTTGAGCCATCCTTGAACTTCGCTCTGCAGAAGGACAGCACACATAATGGAGACTTTGTGTACCTCCCTCTCCTGCGCTTTGCTGAGAAGACCTTTAGGTCATGTCCCCACCCCATTCATCTCTGAAGTCCCACCGTCCAGCTTGAAACTCCTGAATACTTAAAAGATAATGAATGAATGAATGAATGCCCCAACTTATTCTCATCCCCATGGGTGGAGCTGTGCTTGAATCCTGTTAAACAGAGTGGAGTTGTTGAAGGCAACAGGGGGCACAATTCTTGGGCCTTTCCAAAGATCTTTATCCAACAGCCTGTGTGGGGTGGGGAGGAATGTGGGCCATGGAAACAGCTCTTTCTCTTGTCTCTGAGTAAACTGGGTACTGGGCTCTCTGGTCACAACTTTTCCCTATGGGAAGTTTCTGTGCCCCTGAGATAAGCAGAGCAGAGTCTTCTTTTGGGATCTTGGGGACGGATGATGTTGGGAGGAAGGCCCTGGGGGCAGCTTGGCATCCATCTTTAATCCCACCTCCTGATCTCGAGTTTGAGTTCCTGCTTTCCCAAGAGATTTTCTGAGCAATAAACATTTCTCTTTTTCACCAACCCAACCACCTTCCCCCAGGTTATCAGGGCATGAGGGCAGAAGGGCCCACCCAGGATCTCTGATCTCATAACATGTTTGATCAGGCTTTGCTGGCTCCAGTATGGGTACCCTGTCCTCTGTCCAGAACCCCTGTACCATTGTGGGGCCCAGCCAGTGACCACAGTGCCCTCTGAGGTTCTGCTCCTTTAAGAAATGCACTGGACTGCAAATAACTGGAAACTCAGCCCGTGGTGCCTTAAACTCATTAGGTTTACTAATTTATTTTTAAGTAGACTTTATTTTTAGAGCAGTTTTAGATTCAGAGCAAAACTGAACAGAAAGTACAGAGAGTTCCCATATCCCCTTTGACCTCACATATGCCCGTTCTCCCACATTAGCATCTCACACCAGAGTAGTACATTTTTTACAATAGATTAACCTACATGGACACATTATCACCCAAAGTCCATTTTCCATTAGGGTTCACTCTTGGTGATTTACTTCCTATGGGTTTGGACAAGCATATAATTATGTACATGTATCCACCAATATGGTATCATCCAGAGTACTTTCACTGCCCTAAAAATATTCTGTGCTCTACCTCTTCATCCCTCCCCACCTTCCAACCCTGGCAGCCACTGATATTTTTAGTGTCTCCAGAGTTCTGCCTTTTCCAGAATGTCATATAGTTGGAATCATAGTATGTAAACTTTTCAGATTGGCTTCTTTCACTTAGTAATATGCATTTTAATTTCCCTCATGGCTTCATAGCTCATTTCTTTTTAGCACTGAATAATACTCCATTGTTTGGATGTACCAGAGTTTATCCACTCACCTACTGAAGGACATCTCCGGGTTTGTTTTTCTCACGTAACAAAGTTCACAGGTAGGCGACCCTTCTGTCTTTCCATTCCACCATCTTGGCTTTCATCTTCAGTAGCTGCAAGATGTCTCTTCGTCCTCCAGGTCTCATGTCTACAGGCCAAGAAGGAAAAAGAAGGGAAGGCCAAAGGGGCAGAGGGCAAAAGGTTTACTTCCAGTGAGGATTTTACTTTTTAATTTAGGAAGCAAAGCCCTCCAGAGGGATATCTAATCTTCATTACATTGTCCAGAACTCTCAGTGGCCACTTGTAGCTGCAAGAGAGTCTGGGAAATAAGATGCTATAGCTTCCCAGCTTCTGGTAGAAGATGGTGTTATGAGTTGAATTATGTCCTCTCAAAATTCATATTTTTGAGTCCTAACTCCTAATGCTTCAGAATGTGGTTATATTTGGAGATAGGTAATTATTTGTACCTTTAAACGTAATTAAGTTAAAATAAGGTCATTGGGGTGAGCCCTAATCCAGTGTGGCTGGTGTCCTTATAAGAAGAGGAGATTAGGACACAGACATCTGTGTACAGAGGGAAGACCATATGAATACAAGGGAAAGATGGCCATTTACAAGCCAAGGAGAATGGCCTCAGAAGAAACAAACTCTGCCAGCACCTCAATCTGCAACTTCCAGCCTCCAGAATTGTGAGAAAGCAATTTCTGTTCTTTAAGCTGCCCCGTCTTTGGTACTTTATTATGGCAGCCCTAGCAAACTAATGCAGATGGTGAGGCAGGTGGGAATTGGAACAGTTTGGGGTAGCTTCAAGTAGCTTCTTTCATTACCCCATGTTACAGAAGAGTCAGCAGAGTCAGAGAGGGTTAGTACCAAGTCTAGTGCTATGTGGCAGTCTAGTATGACAGTCAGAGCTTTGACTCCAGAGTCAGACCAGCAAGTACCCGTCAGTGAGTGAATGGATAAACAGAAGTGGTATATTCATACAATGGAATTTATTATTCAGCCTTCAAGAGGAAGGAAGTCCTGTCACATGCTGCAACATGGCTGAACCTTGAGGACATTATACTAAGTGAAATAAGCCAGTCACAAAGGGACAAATACTGTATGAGTCCACTGTATCCTACTATATGATTGACACCTAGAGGAGTCACATCCATAGGGACAGAAAGTAGAATGGTGGTTGCCAGGGGTTGGGGAGTTAGTGTTTAATAGGTACTGAGTTTCAGTTTTGCAAGATGAAGAAGTGGTGGATGGTGGATGGTGGTAATGGTGCTAATGGTTGCAATAACAATGTGAATGTACTTAATGACACTGAACTGTATACTAAAACGTGGTTAAAATGGTAAATTTTGTGTTATGTATGTTTTACCACAGTAAAAAAAAATACCGCTTTCGTTGCTGCTGCTGCTACAATTAATAATGATAATTATACTGGTAATAATAAGTGATGCTGCTCTGCATACTTGACACAAATTATCTCATGTAATCCTCCCAAGAACCCTAAGTAGACACTGTTAATAAGTAGGTAAGGACACTAATAGTACTGCAGTACAGAGAAGCTAGGTCATTTGTCCAAGGTCACACAGCTTGCAAATGGCTTAACTGAACCATGAACACAGATCTGTCCAAAACCTGGTCTCTCAACCATATGACCCAGACTTTGATTAAAGCAAGGTTGAACTTGACACTGTTGACATTTTGAGCTGGATAGTTCTTTGTCGTGGTGTGGGGAGGCATCCCGTGCATTGAAGAATGTTTTACAGCCTCCCTGGTCTCCATTAAGTGCCAGGAGTACACACTCCCCCACTGAGATGACCAAAAGTGTCTCCAAACATCATCAGATGTCCCTCTGGAGGCAAATCACCCCCAGTTAGATCCTCTGGTTTAACTGGGGGCCTCCTGGCAATGCAGAGGATATCGGGTAGTTGCTGTCAGACCCACCAAGGTGGATTCACTAGCCTGCAAATAGCAGATCTTCATGCTGTTGCTGCTTGTAAGCTTGTGAGTGCTCATATCTTAAAGCCACATTAATCCATGGAAATCAGCTTGTGCACGAAAGATTGTTTGAGGGAAGTATGGGACACAAATACTTTCTTTGCCTGTTGAAAGGATTTTTCCACAGGAGTGCCGCACCCCTCACACCATCTCACCCTTGAAATGTCTGGACGGGTTGAACAGCCAGTTTGAACATCCACTTTGGCATAAGGCTGGGCACACCCTTAATTGGTAGCTTGAATAATGTTCATTAATAAGATGGTTCATATTAGCAAAACATGTCCTTGCAGGTTTAGGCAAATACACGGTCCATACACATGGTAGAATTGTACCTTTCAGTTTAAAGTGTCCAGGACACTTTGTTGGGTGAATAAAGCAAGTAGTAGAATGGGATCCCACTTTTGAGAAAAATTCTACCTATGAATGTACATGTTAGTTGACATGTAGAGAAAAACCCAGAGGAGTAGACCCCATGGTTTTCCAATGGTTTTGTTTACAGCTGTAGCACCAGTGCCCCAGCACACAGTAGGTGCTTAATTATTATTTGTTTGATAGCTGAATACAAAGTGGAAAGACAGGGCTGTCAAACGTTTTTCTTTGTATGCTTCTCTGTCATTTGAATTTCTTATGATGAGCATAAATCAACTCTGTGGTTAAAGAAAAAAAAAAAAACTCTTCCCCAAAGAAAAGAAATTTTAAAAAGAAGAAGAGTCATGCCTTGAATTGCCCAGCTCTTCCTTCTGATGAGCTCAAAACCCATGTGCTCATCTTGCCAGAGCAATGCAAAGAAACAAGGCTGGTGTTTTATGGTCCTTGTTCAACCATGCATTGATAACACTGGCTTCCTGAAGAAAGCTGCTTCTTTATTTATTTCTCTCGCTTTGGTTTTTCCCTTGGGCTTTTGGAGGAGGGGAAAAAACCCAACAGACGGTGAGCATGAACAGGAAGGCAGTCACAGGAAGGCAGTTTCGGGAAGGGAGTAGGGGCCTAGAAGATTCAGTCTTTCTGCTGCCCCAGGTGGGAGGCAGAGGGCTGGCCCAAATGCCCTCTTGGTGGGGAGGGAGCTCCCACTCCTGTGAATTCCTCCTGCTGTGTCTTCGAGATCCTTCCAGAGCTACCCAAGCGCTAGGAAGAGCCTGGGGGTATGTGCAGGTCAGAGTGGAAAAATAGGGACTAGATTATTTGGGGGAGCAAGTTTCAGAACCACAAGGAAGAGGGGCCATGTCATCTTTCTTGGCAGTGAGGGAGGAGGGAGAAAAATGCCCCCACCCCCGACCAGCCTTATGATTTCTGAATACCCCAAAGGCCTTTGAGTTTGTACAATTACATCTCAGATGTTTTTTAAAGTTTACAACTCACCCGATTCATAGAAAAAGATAAACACCCTTCCTATGTTTGGAGTCATATGTAATTTTTATCTCTTGACCTTTAAATGTAAGCAGCAGTAAAATGAAGAACTATTGCAGTCATTTAACACTCTGGCTGTACTAACTGGTTCCTGCCTGAGAACCGTGGTTTTAAATTGGCTAATGCAGAATACTTGCAGAGCTAATAATAATTCAGATTACTCCTGTCAGCTATTCCGGATTCATGGGTAATTTAGTAGTTGAATAAATTTTTAAAAAAATTCATTCGTTACCATGCACTGTTATGAATCAGTAGATGGTTTACCATTGGCAGCAGTAACTGTAAGAAGATTTAAATTGCTACTGAAAAGGATTTGAGTGAAGGTAATGTTTTATAATGTTCTAAGCCATATGCACTACTTTCAGGCCTCATCAGTTTTACATTGATTCCTAGTGAAGTGTTTAATTGCATCATGAATGCAATATAATTCAGTTCTTTCTGCTAATATGGTATATATCTCAAAGTGATATACAGCACTGACAGGGTGAATTCGCAGTTCCGTCTGGATTTGGGAGGGCAATGAGAATTGGGCACCTACTGGATGCACGGAGGGCGGGTGACGGGTGGGGGCAGAAGGCTGTAGTTTGGTGCCATCTTGCTGAGACTGGGCGGGGTGTCTTGAGCATGTGTGGGGAGTGGTGGACTGTGTCTGTCACCAGCTCTCAGTGCTGCCATTCAGCTAGAGAGGGGTCTGGTGCTGTTGGCCTCCCCAAGGAGGGTGGGAGATCTCTTGGCTGGCTGAGAAGTTGCAGAAGGCTGGCCAGGCCAACTCCCACCATCAAATGCTAACAGGTTGGGTCTGGCCATCTCACTGGATGTTTCTGAGTGGTTATCAAGAATTGGGCTTTCTGTTGCCATTTGTTTGTCAGTCAGTGGATATTTATTGAGCACTTAAAAATTGGTGGTGGAGGGAACTGGGGCAAAGGTTCCTTTTTTTCTTTTTCTTTTTCTTTTTTGCATCTCATGAAGCAACCCAAGGTGCAGGGATATTCTTGCTGGGGTAAGCCACTGCATTCTATTTTAAGAGGCATCTCTGGCTACCATCCTTCAAAATGGTGGCATGTGAAGCAAAATTCATCCTTTCTGGCATTCATTCATTTATTCACTTATTCCTTCAACAAATATATTATGAGTCAGGCACTGTTCTAACTTCTGGGGGATAAAGTCGTGGACAGATATGGTGCCCTCATGGAGCTTCTATTTTAGTGGTGGCAAATAGACCATAAGCAGGTTATATAATTAAGAACACAAATTAGCCTCAGATACTACTGATGGCTTCATTCCAGTAGGATCCATCTGATACCTTGGTTCCAGATTTTTTCAGAGTCTATCTCAGTGCATTCTTTTGCTGAGGCTGCCATGACAAAGTATCACAGACCGGGCAGGTTAAACAACAGAAATTTACTTTCCTCACAGTTCTTGAGGCTACAAGTTCAAGATAAGGTATTGGCAGGGTTGGTTTCTTCTGAGGCCTCTGTCTTTGCCTAAGAGAAGGCCATCTTCATGTTCACAAAGCATTCTCCTTCTCTGCATGTCTGTGTCCAGATTTCCCCTATTTATAAAGACACCAGTCATATTGGATTAGGGCCCACCCTAATGACCTCATTTTAGATCCTGTCTCCAAATGAGGTTACATTCTGAGGTCCAGGGGATTAGGACTCCAACGTAAGAATTCGGGGAACACAGTTCAGCCTCTAACACCTGCTGTCGGGAGAGAGTGTGTGTCTGTGTTTGTGTGTGCTCACGTGTACCTATATGATCGTGGCTGGGTACGTGGGGCCTCTCAGTGAAGGGAACAAGAAAACAGTGCTAAATGCGCTGTCATCAGAAGGCTCCTTCTGTCAACCCCCATGAACGATGTGAAAGTCACATCTGCTTGTCACGTCAGTCCCTTCTCCAGCAGGACCTTAAAATCAGAGTTCATGCATTTTCAGATATCTGATTGCTGTGCAGCCACAAAACAGAAGCCCAGGACTTGGGGCTCCCGCCTCAGCCTGGCTCCTCGATGTAATCAGAGCCTCCTTTTTATCCCCACTCTCGAGGAAGGCCAGCCAGGCCACCTTTTTGGTCATCGTAACCTTGATGCAGAGAATAATTTATCCATGCCCCTGGACGAGGAAATTGCAAAATATTATTTATGAAGACAAGCGGATGCGTCGTAATTCTGGCCCTGCATTTCTGGATGCGGCTGGCCAGGATGGGGAGATGCGGTGGTGTGTGATAATAAAACAGGACAGCGTCCCTGTGAGATGGAGGTGTTGGGGAAACAGGGAGTCAGGGATCCTGCAAGAGAGATTCCAGGAAATGAGAATTGTTCTGGCAGCTGATCCAAATGGCCCTTCCGTGGACTCCCCCAGGCCATAAGTGGGAGGAGAAGAGTCTCCAGGAAAATGCAGAGGAGGCTCGTGTGAGAGGGGCTGTTGAACAGAGGTTTGGGCAAGGGACAAGACCTCCCTTTGAGGATTGTGGCTTTAGTTTTGGGGACTTGGGAAGTTGTATAGTACAGTGTTTATGAGTCCTGGCTCTGTCACTTTGCATGTAGTATGTGACATTAAGCAAGTTAGGTCACTTTTCTGAACCTCAGTTTGTTTAGCTGTACAATAGGAATAATAACAAATCTACCCAAGAGTTGCCTCAAGATTAACTGAGATAATGCACGTAATTGTCTGGTCAATTGGCCAGACTTTCTTACCTAGTAGCAATTAAGTTGAATGGTTAAGAATGCAGGTCTGGAATCAGCCTGGCCTGGCATGCCAGCTCTGTTCCTCACTGGCTGTGTAGCCTTGAATGAGTCACTTCACCTCTCTGAGGCTCCATTTTCCTTACCTGTCAAATGGGTATAAAAAAGTTCCTCCCTCAGAAGATCATCTTAAGGATTAAAAGAATGAATGGGAGGAAAGTTTAACAGTGCTTATCTTACAGTAAATACTCAGTTAAACGTTGGCCATTAATATAACTTCCTAGGCCATAGTTCCTTAGCAGTCTTACTTCTGAGAAACCATTCTCAACCTTAACTCGGATTTAGAGGCTCCCTGTCTCCCATCTTCCAGTACTGTTGAACAACACGCTTAATTTAGAAATCCAAACGGATTTGCGTTGCTTATGATTTGAAAAACTCTTCTGAGCATTGAGAAGTCCCTCCTGAGGTGACAGAATGTGTGTTCCCGGCAAACCACCCTAGCATCTGTACAGCACAGGGAAGACAGACCCCAGCAGACCCCAACCTGTATGACCACCCAGTTTGCCTAACTCCTGGAAACACCACTGCATTCTCTCAGGCACCGCCAGAAAATTCAGCACAGTAAATGTTTTGCAGCCTCTCAGCAATTTGGGGTTCTACCGAATTAGTGTTTGGTATTGAATTAGTATTCATTTTCTCTAATATGATATAAAAGTATAATCATATTAGTGACTTTTATAGCACATTAGATTATACATTTGGAACACGTCCTTGCCTGAAGAGCTGAAAAAAAAAAACAACTCGCCAACAACAATAACAAGTGAATGGTCTTCCTCCCAGGCTCACAAGCACTGGCTTTTCCAGCTGGGCTGCAGCAACCTGGATAGAAAATTCTCTGCTCTCTGCCTCCTGGTCCCTACAGAGAAAGAATTTTCATTCCACTGCCCTGATTTGTGAAGCACTGAATTTAAGACCTTAATAGTTGTTCCAAATCAATGTTTCTTTAATCCTGGGGCAGAAACGTAGGCTGTGGTTGAGATGTAATTAATAGCACTAATTACTCTTCTCTGCTTTCATCTTCTTTTCTTCCTGCCGTCATCCCCGTTCCCCGAGAAACCTGACGGGAGCACGAGAATGTTCACCTTTTGTTCCAAGATGTCCCTGGACAGGGAAATGAGTCAGGGAGCCCAGAACTCACCCCCGTCTGGGCTCCCAGTTTCCAAATATTTTCTCTCTTCTTCCCAGTGGTTCCTCCAGTTCTGGGACTCCTGGGCTTTCTAGAAGTTTAGTTTTTCTAGAACCTGTTTCCAGCCATTGTGGTGACTCAGCCAGTTGTGAAAAGTAATGTACCAAGGAAGCAGTAACGCATGGCCTGACTCTCCTAAGCATCTTTCTCTGCAGTGACAGCCTCATTGATGCATCGGTTAAAACATGAATAAAGTTCTTCACAGACTCCCCGAGGTCCCTGCCACTGGATGCCCAATGCTGAGGGACCCTGTCAGCAGCCCTGTTGGGCCCAAAGCTCTGCCCCACCAAAACATTTTCTACTGCAAAGAGTAAGGACTAAAAAGTTTACTACATGTAATGAAAGGAAGTCAGCTGGTCTGGAGGGCTAAAATGATTTATTTTTACAGTGTCTCATTCCCAGATAATTGGAGGTGGGTAGACCCACCAAGACAGGCTTTGAAAGCAGGCTGCGTCTTGCATGCCAACTCTGAGAATTCAGTGGTGGCTTCTTGAAGTGCCACACTGAGAAGTCTTAGACCACATTCTGGATCAGCAAAAGACAGTTTAATTCAGTATACAGACATTTGATGCGTCAGGCACTGCTCTAGGCACTGGAGCCACTACCTTGAAGTGGGCAGCCAAACTCCCTCCCTTAAAGGAATTCACATTCTAGTCCGGAGAGGCTGAAAGTAGATACCAACAGTCAGCTTATGCAGGGCTTGAGCACAGGATAGAGTTAGCATCCTATTCTAATTGCAGTGGAAGTCATTAGAGGATTTTCAGTAGAGAAATGCTAGAATCTGGTTTATGTTTGAAAGATTGAAGCTTAAAAAAAAATCACTCTGGGTAAAGAGACTTGAGAAACTAGAAGATAAAGTTCACAGGATATTGCAGACGTCTGAGCAAGGATGGTGGAGGATGAAGGAAGGGTAAGAATTTTTTTTTTTTTTCTTCAACACAGAGATGGACCGTAAGTGCCTCTATTATTATCACCATCTGAGGGGGTCTTGGGACTGTACTGTAACCACAGGATCCCAGGGCTTTTCTGCAGCAGGGCAAGTTTTGATGGGAAAAAGCCTGAGGTCACTGGGCCTGTAAGTGAGGTGGGACCGACCTGAGTGAGGCAAATAGTCCCAGGCAAATGTGGGGAGGGTCCAGGCACCTAGAAAGTCACGGGAGTCAAGGTCCCAGGAGATGCCTCTCGAGGCCTGGGGTGGGTTTCCAGACTCGCCCCCTACCCCCGAGGGGAGGGAGGGTGCTTCCTGAGTCCTGCGGTTTCCAGGCCCCCAGAGGGCGCGGGCAGTGTTGACGCATGCCCCCTGCCTCCCGCCCGCCCGCAGGTGCACCGGTGCAGCGCTGGTCCATGCAGGTGCCGGCCGAGTTGAGCACGGCGGCCGGCGAGGCGGCAGCGCTGCCCTGTACCTTCACGCACCCGCACGGCCATCTGGCGCGAGGGCCAGCGGTACCCGGGCCAGCAGGTATTCCTATGCGCTGCGGCGCGGGGCAGCGAGCTCTGCCAGACTGTGCTCAGGCTGCATGGCCGCTTCCGGCTCAAGAATTGATTTGATTTGAGCTCAACTGTAGAAGTATAACTGACTAGATTCATTGGTGGGTTAGATTGCAGAGTAGGCGTGGCCAATCCATTAGTAATGTCTGCCACAGGCAAGGGAAGTGGCAGTTGCCACACCCATGCTCTATATTTGCCCTCTCTGCCTTGTAAGTCATTTTTAGGCTAATAGAAGGGAGTTGGGAGGATGAAGGTTCACTCAGGGATAGTAATCTGTGGCTTCAACAACAGCTACATATATTCCAGGAGGTGCATTTTGAAGAGAATATTCAAGGACTGTTCATGGAACCGTGGTGGGGGAGGGGTGTGTGAGATGCCACATTATCTCAACCTGAGATTGTCCAGGGATCGGTAAGGCAAATGGGGCTTTCAGAAGACCAAATTAGACCAAATCCCTATAGATATGTGCAAAGGACCAACATGACTCCATGGAGATGCAATCAGGGAGGTTCAAAGAGAAGAGGCAAGGCAGACAGCCATCCATGGAACAGGTTAATAGAAAAAGTTTTCATTTATGTCAGGTGAAAACAGGATCAGAGACAATCCCCTCTTCTTCCCATCCTACAAATAGGAAGGACCTGGCAGAGTTGGGGGCGAGCAGAGGACAAACTGGAAGCCCCTTTGGGTTTTTTTGTTATGGTTTGTTTTTCTTCTATAAATCTCTGTCTTCTCTAAGAAGATCAGACACTTGGAGAAAGGATATCATTGTGTGACTGGGTAGGGTGGAAAAGACAGCCTGGAGTTGGGAAGGGAACGAGACTTGAGGAGGGAAGGGCTGTTTTGAAAGCCTGAAGTACCCTCGTAAGGAAGTGGCAAGGCTGCAGTGGAGGCCCTGTGAATCTTACTACAAAATTTTAAAAATCCTTCAGGTTAAGGGAAGTTTTGTGAGATTATAATATGAACAGGGCTGTATGTGTAATATGCAAATTTCTATTAAATAAAAACCAGTGTGAGGGCATACTTCAGGATTATAGGCCAGTTTGCTCAGCTTCCATTCCTGCAAAGAGTCTAGAAAAAACTGTCAAACTATGAGCTGAAATCTCTGCCCTTGTCCTCTCGGTTGTCACAGCCAGCCGTGTGGCTCTAGGAACATCCAGCCCTGGACAAACTTAATTTCCTTCATTGACAGATGGGCTGGCCATGAAGATAGAGGACTCGGGAAATGAGGCCCACGTGAGGCTTCCACCCAGGCCCCTTCCCCTTAGGCCTGGGGAGGACTGTGTGGACCCCTGGATCTCAAGCACAGTTGGTGTTCAGACCCATCACCCCAACCCAGGAGGGTGTTGACAACACCCACCTGGGAGCCCAGCCTGACATCTCTTGCCAGGATGCTGGGCTGACTTGGAGAACCACTGGGGTAACCCACTTTAAAATATTAATTTTCAAAGATGCATTATTCTATAAGCAATATACATGTAATATTTTTAAGGGAGGCATTAAAGATAATAGAATGAACAGTAAGTCTCCTGAACTTTCAGCTCTCTCCTGGCTGTTCCACATTTATTTGTTTTTCCAGGACATTTTAACCCATAGACAAACGTGTAAGTGCAGCCCCCTTTTAAAAATAGGAGAAGGATTATGGGAATATTTCTTATTCTTTTCAATACTTATTGAGTGCCTACTGTATGCTGGGAGCTGAGACTACAGCAATGCAGAAAAGAAAAATGTCCAAGACTTCCTGGCATGGGCTGTCTGGGAGAGGCCAGGGAGACAGCCAAAAAGCATGGAAACCAATAAGATAAAAGAATCACAAATTATGATCCTGCAAAGAAAATCAATAGTGTGCTGTGGTAGGGGAGCAGGGGGAGGGGGTTATTAAGTGACCTCCAAGGGCGAGGAGTCAGCCATAGAAAGTGGGGTGTATGGATGTGAGGTGTGTGTCGAAGTCGGCTTGTGTATGAGTGTGTGGGCATCTAGGTGTGTCTGTGGAGTATATCTGTGTTTCGAGATGTGTGCTTCTTTATCTCTGTGGGTGTCTGTGTGTCTGGGCGTGTATGTATCTGTATGTGCACACACGTGTGACATGTGGCAGAAAGGCTTGCGCTGGGGTCTGAGAGCTCCTGTGACCAGAGTGTGGAGGCGTTGTGAGATATGGATGGAGAGCAGGGCTGCACCCAGGTTTGCAGGCCTCCTTTCCCAGATGAAGGGGCCTGAGGTTTTGACCCAGGGAGGTGATGGAGAGGGACACAGGGGAGCAACGCAATCCCAGGGCATTGTCAGGGCTCCCTGTGAAAGCGTTATGGGGGCAAGTGGGTGGCCAAGAGGAGGCTGAGTGACAGCAGAGGACGGCTTCGGCTTCCCTAGAAGTGAAGCTGGTGGATTATTTAATGTGGCAGAATGGAATGAAAGAATCTGGGTGGATTCGATGCCATTTCCTGAGATGTTACGACACTGGGGGAAAGAGTGGGGAGCAGGCAGGAGCCCAGGATTTTCTCTTGGTCATAGGAAATCTGAGATGCCCGTGGCCTCCCAGAGGGGACATCAGGTCTGCAGTGGGTGTGCGAGTAGAGCCCAGAGTCCTGTGGGCTGAAGGTGAGACCCTCGGAGGCCTGGCCATGTCCACGGACTGGGCAAACAAACTTTCCCTGGCTCTGAGGCCCCGAGCCAGAGCACTGAAGGCGCCCCATCAGTTAATGCCAGCACAGCCCCGTGGGCATGGCTGCAGGAAACCCAGCAGAAGGATGTAGTAGGCACTTTCCTGCCAAATGAAGGAGTCGGTCAGCTCCCTGAGGCAGAGACTGGGTCTTTTCATATTCCCAACACCATCCCAGGCCTGGTGTAGAGTGAGTACTTGTGTTTGTTGAATAAGAGTTAGAATAAGCTAATCACAGAAAGTGACCATGCAGGAGCCACATGAATTGGGCAAACTCCAAGGTGTTTGTGGCTAGGCTATAATTGCTTCAGAGATTTATAAAACCTTGAGACGCAGAGGAGTATCGGGGGTCCCACAAGCAGCCTGGGGATTTGAACATTTGGAATTCAGACCTTCACTACTTACAGTGTGGTTGGCCGTGGAGTGATAGCATCGGTGTCGCCTGAATCCTGTTAGTGATGCAGGGACATGGCCCAACGCTGGACCTGGAATCAGAATCTGACCTTTGACAAGTCCCCACATGATTCTTGTGCACATTCAAGTTTGAGAAGCAGAGGGAATGCACAGGCGCTGCCAACAGGGCCCCTATGTCCTCAGGGGCTATTTAGGGAGGTGAGGACATGGGGGATATGGGCCTATTGGCTATTTATTTAAAAAGCATGTGGGGCTTCCCTGGTGGCGCAGTGATTGAGAGTCCGCCTGCCGATGCAGGGGACATGGGTTCGTGCCCCGGTCTAGGAAGATCCCACATGCCGCGGAGTGGCTGGGCCCGTGAGCCATGGCCGCTGAGCCTGCGCGTCCGTAGCCTGTGCTCCGCAACGGGAGAGCCCACAACAGTGAGAGGCCCGCGTACCGCAAAACAAAACAAAACAAAACAAAACATGTGGTTCAAGCTGTCTGGAGTGGGGAGAAGGTGCATCCTTCCACTGCCTAGGAAGAAAGAAGTGGGAAGTTCACAGAGGGTCACAGCTGGTAAGACAGCAGGAGGTTCTCCAGAGCCAAACCAGAGTCACCTCCCCTGAAAAGTGACCTCTGAACAGTGGTTGAACAGAGGTGGGCACAGAAAACACAAGGGTTTGGGGAGAGGGACACTCTCGCTGTCACCTCTCTACGAGAATGTCAGTATTATTATGCTGAGGTGGGAATGGGGTAGGAGGGAAGGGGGGGTTTGGGCCAGAGAGCATGAGCTTTGAAATCCACACAGACCTGCATGTGATCCTTGTGCTGCTTCTCACTATATAACCTTGGGCAAGGAAATAAGTGTCTCTGAGCCTTGTTATTCTTGTCTAGAAAATGGGGCTAAAATAGAACTTACCTAATAGGGACATAGGGATGGTAAATGCAGTGGTGACTGGAGCTGGCTGGTGAGGACCGTTAGCCTCCCTCCAGCTCCAGGGGTGGTGACATCACAGTGGGAGCTTGAAACTGAACATGCTGGGAGAATTTACACCATGGAACACATCTGGACTTTGCCTTTTTCCCTAGAAAGCTGGTTTTTAAGCACACCACTGTTTACTAGCACATCACTGGTTAAATGACAAGATGTATTTAATTTGTTAGGCCCAATGCTTGGTAGTGGTGGTTACTAATTACTGTATTACTATATATTAATTACAGGACTATAGTATTACTAATATTATATAAAATGGTTTTCATGATTGGACTTTCCATGTGTTGACTCTTACATTTACTTTAACTGCTTGGGGGACTTTTCTGCTACTTCTCTGGTCCCCAGCCTCATTCTGGATAGCTGATATTGTCAGTTAGCTGAGATATCTTTGGTTATCTTATAGAATTTGAGCATTTACTGAACACTGACTGAACACTAGGTACTGGGCAATCACTTCTAGTATATGATCTCATTTAATTCCCCTAACAACCCTATGAGGTAGAAACTGTTACGAACCCTATTGTGTGGTTGCAGATGGGGCTCAGAGAGGTTGTGACTTGCCCTGTGTCGCACAGCTGCTCATTCGAGAGGCTGGGCTTTGAACCTATGTGTTTTGACTCCAGAGGCTGAGCTCTCATCAGGTGGATCCGTGGAGGAGGCAGGTGTTTGCTCCTTGTGGTGTGGACCTTATGCCTTGCTGGGAGGCTTTGGGGACAAGGGTTAGACAGTGGTCAGGGTCAGGAAGTCCTGACGGTGTCATCTGGCTTGATGGGACAGCAACAGTCCGATTTTCTGGGACATGTGCCGGCCTCATTCTGATTGGCAAGGGGATGTCTCTGTTGGAAAGGAATCTTGGCCACTTGCCTCTTGGCAGCAGGCTTTGGCTGCCACGTGGAGTGCCGTTTGGAGGTGGTGGGAATTATTCAGCAACCTTGCCTGGGATAGTTTAGAATGGGCTGGGGGCTCTGCCAGTCTCTCAGACAGGCAGGCAGAGAGAGCAGGAAAAGGAGCGCTGTCACTGGAAGCCCAAACTCAGCTTCCTCCCTTCTCAGTTCTCCCTGCCTCTATCTCCGTCTCTTGTGGTCCCTTAGTCTCTCTTTCTGCCAGGACGTAAGGAGCCAGTAAGATGACAGGTGGTTTGGCATCGAGGAAGTAATGTCTCCTGTCCCAACAGGCTTCCATTCCCTCAGCTCTACTAAAACTTTTACCTTTACTTCCACAGCTCCCAGTTTCCATCAAGATAAAGTTCAGACTCCTTGGTTTGACTTGAAGACCTCTTGTGATATGACCCCTGACCCCTGGCTCTGCATCTTGTCTCCCAGGGAGATGATACAGGAGAGATTGTATCATATTCAACTTTTAATTTTTCCATAGCATTAGCCAGAGCTCACTCAGATGTGTGGATGAACTTGACACACTGGGCTTGCAGTCATCGCCATTACTGTGTCTTAAGGCAGATTTATCATGTGCCAAGTACTATGAAAGCGTCTAGGTTTTTTCTCTTCCTGTCTCATTTACTCCTTACAACAACCCCATAGATAGGCCCTGTGTTTTCCCCATTTTACAGAGGAGGAAACTGAGGCACAGAGAAATTAAATTACATGCCCAAGGTCACCCAGCTAGGACACGGCGCTGACTGATTTGAATCCAAGCCAGTCTAGAGCCCGGGCTGATTTGAGTGAGGTTTTCCTTAAACCACTTCCTGAGAGCCTGTCACCAGCTCAGTGTCACCCTCACCCCCCACCCTCCCTGTGACTTTGTCAGCACAATAGCCTGGTTTGCTAGCTCCTCACATTGCTGTAGCTCTGCTGTGTCCACACATCCTTGATGAGTTAACCTTGGCAACGCAGACCTTGTCACACCAGTACGGTTAGAGCTGCAGAGAACTGGGTTGTAGAAGGTATAATGGACCCCTCTCTCCTCTTTGTCCCCCTTTCCCTGCAGATCCCAGGGTTGTTTGGATGTTTAGGAGAAAAGCTGGAATGTTTCTTATGAGAGCAGAGAGTGTTTAGAAACAGGATAGACCCTCTAAGTTGGTTCCTGCCAAAGCGGACCCCCTCCACACCCAGACCTCATGCAGTCTGTGGAGGGTGGTAGCCCTCATGGCTCTGCTCACCAGGGCCTCACTGTCTCAGCATGTCCCTGAGTTGCTCAACAACAGACCAACATTCCTGCGCCGAGGTAGAGGAGAGTCGGATTGTGTTAGCAATTCTCCATCAGACTGTGTCATATTCGGATTGTATTGTATTAGTAGTTATTTCCACTAATGTGATGAGAAAGTTGCTAATCTGAGAAGACTCTTGCATTGTATTAGGGAAAACAAATATTAATGTGATTCGATGGCAAGTGGCTAATAAGAAACTAAGTTGCTAATATGACATGATGGATCAGTGGGAGGAATTTGTGTTGGGTGCTTGAACTTTTCTGGAATGTTCAGTGAGGGGGAGAGGGCACAAAATGGCAAGAGCTCCATATTATGCTGTCTCAGAGTTAAGGCTCCTTATCTGAGCCTCTTTCCTCTATCACCACACCACACTCCAAAAGTTCACATCTACCCAAAACCTCAGAATATCACCTTATTTGAAAATAGGGTCTTTGCAGGTATAATTAGTTAAGATGAGATCAGATTGGATTAAGAGTAGGCCCATTCAGTCTAATGACAGGTGTCCTCACTGGCCATGTGAAGAGCCAGACGCACAGGGAGAATATGCCCTGTGGTGATGGAGGCAGAGATGGAGTGATGCAGCTACAAGCCAGGCAACACCAAGGACTGCCAACAACCAGAAACTGGGAGAGGCAAGGAAGGAGCCTCCCCTGGGGACTTCAGAAGGGAGCCTGGCCCTGTTGACACATTGATTGGGACTTCTGGCCTCCGGAGCTGTGAGAGAACATGTTTCTGTTGTTTGAAGCCCCCAGGCTGGTGGTACTTTGTGACTGCAGCCCCAGGATGCTAATCCACCCCCACTCCCTACCACATCCCAGAAAAAGAGGAGCAGGTTCGACAATATCCATCTAACTCAAAGACAGCAGATCAGCTCTGGGGTAGTTCTCCAGCCCCAGCTGTTGGCCTGGCTTGACCAGACCTGAGGATGAGGGTTCACTCTGTCCTCCACATTGTTCTTTGTTTAAAAGGAGGAAACCTCCTCAGTCGCAGGGTGGTTGGCATATGGGCTCTGCAGCCTGCTTCGCAGCACGTTAATATGTGATTAAAGGGGTCTTAAAATGCCCATTAGTTCCCCTCAGGTATCTAGTAGTGCTTTTGGATTTAGAACAGAACATTATTTACTCATTAGCTGATAATAGACCCGAGTGCACACCGTATGTACTGGGACAGTTATTGGAATATGGGTTCCATAGAGAAATGCAGTTCTGCAGGTGTGGACGGTGGCAGGACAGCATGGTCTGGAGAACACAAGTTGGCCCCTGGGCCCTGCTAGCGACTATCTGTGGCAGCTTGCTGCAGACAGAGTCGAATTCCAGGTACAGACCTGGGCACATGAATGTCCCAATGGAAGGGGTTTTGAGGGTGTAGAATTTGAGGTAACCACCTCCAAGAATGGAGATGCCAACAACAGCCCCCCACAGTGGTGAGAGATGGCACCAAGCATCCCACCCGAGTCTCCCAGGATAAGATTATTAATAACATGACAGCCACTGCCGGGATCACAGGGATAGGATGACTCACCCAGGACACACAGCTGGTAAGACACCTGATGACAAGACATGGCCCTTTTCAGCATTCCTCTGTACCCATTGCAGAAACTTCTCACTGATTCCAATCTTCCCTTTCTGTGATGAAAAGAGGAACTTTGACATCATTTCCTCTTCTGCCTAGTTGGTTGGAAAGATGAAAATAGCAGATTTTCCATCGTCAGTGTGTGGGTCCTTGACCTTAGGCCCAGTGTGATGTGAAGGCCTGGGGAGAGGGAACAGGAAAGGACAGGAGCATAAATGCCATGGGAATTATTTGGGCATCTCCCAGGAAGTAGGAGGAGGCCCTGGAAGGGACCAAGGAGTGACAAGATCAGGCCTGTGTCTGGGATCAGTGACTCCAGTGGAGGTCTGGGAATCAGTGGAGAAGAGGAAGAGGCAGGGAAGAGGCCAGTGAGAGGTTCCATGGTTGCCCAGTGAAGCCTCATGCCTCTGAACCAGTGGATGGCATTGGTATCAGGAGGAGGGAATGGATGCTGCCAATAGCCCCAGAGTCGACCTCACAGGCATCAGTGGTTGATTCGACTTGTGGTGGGGAAGAAGATAGCGAAGTTGGGGCAGCTCCCAGTTTGATAGACAGTTTGTCTGGGTGTGGCAGCGGGTGGGCATAAAAGTCTCCAGTTTGACCTTTCACATCCCTTGACCTTGGCAAGCCCGATTTTCAGGTCATGAGTTTGCAGTGATTTTGCAAGCGAATGCATGAGCCTTTTACAGTGAGGTCACCGTGAGCGGCATGGCATAAGCTTACAAGCCCCCCAAAAAGGACAAGCACCAAAAAACCCTAGCCTTTAAACTCAGAATCACCTAGAATATTCTGAGATGTACCAGAAGGAAAGAGGGGCTTCTTGTGTGAGGGTGGAGTAGTCTCCTTCTGGCCCAGTTGCAAACAGTAGGAAACATCTTGCCTCTGGGTTTCCGGGGTGTGCAGGGAAACCTCAGCCCATGTCCCCGCTGTACACAGGCAACCAGGCGTTTTGTGGGTCCTGTTTATTATGAAAACATACAAGAAAGGCGCGAGGTGCCCTCTCTGGTGAATTGTTTCAGCATGTGGACACAGTGACACCAAAGAAGTCAGAGGTGTTCCCAGCGACGCAGCCGCATTTAGAGGCCTAGCATCACCTTTGTCTATTGCCCGAGTGAGGAGCAGGGCTCCCTTGTGAAAGATTAGCAGAGGGTCCGTCTCCACTTCCCTGGGAAGAAGCCGGGGAGAAAGCAGAGCTAGGCAGATTGTCCTTCTGTGCATCTCCCACTCTAGATATGTGGGTCTACACCTCCACCAGATAAATAACCAAGTAAATAAATGGCTTCCCAACAGGCGTGCGGCTAATGCATGAGTGTATGTGTGTATGTGCCTCTGTGTGTCTGTGTGTGTGTGTGTTTTAATAAAACTCACCATGAGCCAGATATCAATTTCTGTCAGAGAGACACAGAGCATCTGAACCAGAACTAAATAAAAATAAACATTAAACAATTATTGGAATTTAGGTTTATTTAAAAAATCAGCAGGGTTGAGGGAACAAGGCACCCATTAGCGAGGCAGAACTATCGGGCCTTTTAACAACCTGCTGGTTCTTGGCTGCCAGGGAGATTTGGGCTGTACAAGCCATGGAAACTCCGGATCCTATTGATTAAAGATGATGCGGTAACAGGCCAATTATATCATCGTGGCTGCTTGCGGCACTGGCCAACGCCGGCTACCCGTTTGTCTTTATGGAAACAGCTTTGTCTGGGGGAGCTTTGGGAGGGCAGCTCAGTGTCCCCCATCCTGGGCAATGCGTCCAGGCTGCCTGAGGTCTCTGCAGTTGGAGGCTCCGAAGCCCAAGCTGTCTCAGAGTCTTGCATTTTTCTCCTCTCTGTCCCCTCCACGGACATTCGTAGTTCATAAGGAACCTGCATATTGTCAACCAAATCAGTGCAAATAACCAGTGAGCGTTTCTCGACTTTTCAGTAATGATCTTCCCAGAACTGATATCATTTGGAAAACATAAGTAAGGAAAGCAGCAGTGAGCCAGATGTCTGCGTTAAGAGAATATAATTGTTCTGAGTTACAGGAAAGGAAGTGATTTCTCTTCCAGCTTTAGCTCCAGGAAGAGCAGAGCAAACTACCCTGGAGCACCAAGAAGCTTCCAGTGAACTCAGGGCTTAGTACAGACTCAGTGTCTCAACCCAAAGATTCGGATGACGGCAGGACTGGGATCTTCCAAGCTGTCGGGCAGATTTTCTGCTTGCAATTTTATCAGTCTCCAGGATTTTATTTGGAAGCTTTCTGCACAGCCGGTCGCTGTTGGAGAAGGAGAGAAAGAAGGTTTGCTCTTCTTCTTGGGGGGTGTTTGGATTTAGCCACTGAGCTGTTCATCCCCTGGATGGGAGTCTTCTCTCTGCTGTTTTTGTTCATTCTTTCTTCCTCCCTTCTTCCCTTCCTCCCTTTTCATTTCCATGCCTCACTGTGCTTGGTTCCTGACTTGACCAGGGTGACACTTAGAAAATCAGATGGGGATGGGGATACTCTATGGATTGGTATATGGAGAATAGGATTCCTGGGGTTATTTTCTTTATGAACATTGTCACTTTTCCAGGACTCATTCATTTGTTCCTTTGTGCATACATTCATCTGCTCAGCGAACACATAGTTACTGGGCACCTACTCTGTGCCAGGCACAATTAGGTGCTGAGAGCATATTGGTATCTTTCCCCATGGAACTTCCAGTCTAGCTATGAAGAGACACAGACATGAAACAATTGATTATTACATCATAGCTGCAGTAGTACTTCATAGAAATGAGGAGTGGGAAGTGGGGGCAAATGACCGTAAGAACTAGACCTTGTCTTGGGGTGCTGGTCTTGCAGTAGCATTGTCTAAGGTGAACCTTGGCATAGGGGTGGGACTGAGCTAAGCCAGTGGTTCTCAGACTTGAGTGTGCATTAGAATCACCTGGAGGGCTGGTTAAAAACATTGCTGGGTGCCCAAAACTCCACCAGAGTTTCTGATTCACCAGATCTGGAGCTGGTCCAAGAATTACCATTTCTAATAAGTTCCCAGGCGACACTGCTGCTGCTGGTCCAAGGACCACACTTTGGGAACCACCAAACTGGGAAAAGGACCAAAAGGAGAGGGCATCCAGGTAGTGCGAATTGTAAATGCAAAGGCCCTGTGGCCAGTGTGTTTAGCAGTTTCCAGTCACAGAATGAAGGGGCAGAATGGCGGGAGCAAAGTAAGAGGACTATAGGGAAAAATGTATTGGAGGAGAGGGCAGAGTCCTGACCACATAGGTCTTGCAGGCTGAGCTGGAAAGTTTGGATTTTATCTGAAATTGGATGGGGAGCCTGGGGAGGTTTTAAGCAGCAAAGTGTCAGCATCCAGTTTGTATCTTGAAACACTCTCTCTGGCTGCTTGTGGGAAAATGAGATGGTGGGATGGTGGCAGGCGTGGAGCCCGGGAACTCTATGAGGAGGCTACTGCAGCCAACCGGGTGGGAGTCAGCAGTGGCTGGACCAGGCTGGTGGCAGTGGGCATGGAGGTGCATGGATATATGGACATGTTTGAGAGAGTGAGTCTAGGCTCCCACTTTCTGGAAAGCCTTACTGATCAGTTTGGATCCACGCATCAATCCCTGAAACCTGATTTCTTACCTGAAATGTTCTGTCTGCTTCATGTAGCCCATCTGCAGCCCCCGATTAGATACACAACAAATATAATGATTAGCTGGTTGTGAACACTTGCCAGTTTACCATCTGTTATCCCATTAGATTTTCCAAATACCCTGAGCAAAAGGTGGAGTTGTACCCATTTTGCAGATGAGGAGAACTGAGGTTCAGAAATGGCAGTAGATGCTCCCAAGCTCACCCAGCTGGGCTTAAGGAAAGGCAAGATTCTCACCCAGACCCAGAATATCCTCTGATGAGCAGACAAAAGGAGCTGTGATCCCTCCATCCCCAACCTTAGACAGCAACCAAATTTCCCTTTAAGTGGTGCCAGTGGGCTTCCCCAAGATGATAGGGCCAGTCCATCAGAAATATTAAGTAAATATAGAGGGAATTGTCATTTTTTTTTTTTTTTTGGAAGTCAAAAATCTTCAAACATCAGCAGTTTCCTATGGTTCAATCTAAAACAAAGTATGAGGGGGAAATGTTGCATTTCTAGAAAATTCTGCAGCATGAGGACTAGGAGTTGTAACATAGTCTAAATTTTCTCTGAAAGCAGCTTCCCACACACACGGAAGCTGATGAGGGGGGCCGTACAGGGATGCAGCATCTTAGAATCAGTCTATAATGCAATCAATTTTGTATATCCCTGGTGAAACAGCAACATTTATTTAACGTCTTTTATAGAGCAGCTGAGTTTTATCACAAATCACATTCCATTTCTATTCAGCTGGGACTCCTTGAAGGCTAAAATGCACTTACTTTTCTCGGAGGAAATTTACCAATTCCTCAATAAAGACCCATTTGCCTCTGTATGTAAAATTGACACATTTATTGAATATTAAACATTTAATGTTTTTCCCCCCAGACCCCACCCCCCACCCCTCACCCACACCTTTTTCCACTTTTCCACAAAGCTTTGCAGTCATTAGGGGGACTTCCTCAAAGTGGTGAGAAATGCGTTTTTATGTGCAGAAACAGCCCACATTTATATTCGGGTCTTTCTTATCCCTGGGAAATGGTCAAGTTACGTCATAAATTTGTAGAGTGAAATCCAATGCCTCCGAGTGGCCTATTTAAGCCACGTGCTTTCCCCTTCCCTTTGTGGTGGGCTTGGCAGTCTTGGTCACAAGGCAGTATGTGTTGGGTTTGCGACAAAAGTTTTTTGTCCACACTTGTAACATTTGTGGAAGGCAGGGGCAGCCTCCTGACAATAAATTGTGCTAATTAGCATGAGGGCCTATTAATAAAGCGCGTTTTCTTTCATCCTGTTCCTGAATGGTCGGGGACATCAGTTAAAGTGTGCACTTGGGACAATGTGTTTTCACTGCTGGTTGCCGTGTTTTTATGTAAAAAAAAAAAAAAAAAAATGAACAGGGGGTTGGGCAACTTATGGAACATGTTTTTGTGTCGTTAACATGAGAGAGGGCTGAACTGTTGAACTTAGGTCTCCAGTGTTGGGTCCGGGTTTTCTAACCAATTCTAAATCAAAGTGGTGGGGGAAGGAGGGAGCTGTGCTTCACCTTAAGAGAACTGTTGAGTTTGAGGAGTAGCTTTCTCATGAGCTTTGCGATCAGACAGACTCAGGTTCAAATCCTGTCTTCCCTCCTTTACAGGCTTTGTGACCTCAGACAAGTGATTGATTTTACCTCTTTGAGCCTCAAGCAGGGTTAAATGAGATAATACATGGAATGTTCCAGAAGGAACCTCAAACTTCATTGCTATTCTCCTGAGGACTTTATCCAGTGTCAGGTTTGGACAGGAAAAGAAAGGTCATTGTGCCTAGCCCCCCGTTCCAGGCTTTGTTGTCTTTCCACAAAGCCCACCAGTTGACCAGTTTACTCTTGGGCACATCTGGGGTCAAGGAGCTCACTTCTGACCATCAAGGCTGTCTGCCTTTTGTTAACCTGAAACCTGTTCACGTGTAACTTCCTTTGCCCACACAGACCTGAGCTCCTCTCCTGTTCAAATATGTGACAACTCCCCCGCTCCCTGAGTCTTCAGTACTCCAGGGTAAATGTCTCCAGCTCTTTGCAGATCTGGATTCCTCCAGCCTCACACAATGTTGACATTTTGTACTGGATAATTCTGTTGGGGGGCTGTCCTGTACATCATATGATGTTTAGCCATATCACTTGCTTCTTTCCACTACATACCAGTGGCACCCCCCAGTTGTGACAATTCAGAAGTATCTCTCGACATTACCAAATGTTCCCCAGAGGGCAGAATCACCCCCAATTGAGAACCACTGTTCAAGAGTTTGGGTCCTCCCCATCCTGGCTCCTTCAGCCACACGGGACACCTCACCTGAGAAGCTTCTACATCCTTTCATTTCTGTCGCCTCTGGCATGCCAGCATCCCTGTGGCTTATGCCTCTGGAATGATTTGGACCCGTTGGGAGCAGGGCCCGCATTTACCTGGCATAAGCTGGACCTGCTGAGATCCTGAGAAACCAAAATAAAATTGCCCATTTTTCTTTCTGTATCTTTCTCTGGAAAAGGCAGACACCACCAGGACTGGAAGGTGGCTGGGACTTCCTTGTTGGAATCTCTGTTTTAAGAACAGGAATGATGAGGTCTGAGTTTATCCTGTAGCTTTCATCTGAACAGGTAGAGCTAACTTTGCAGAGCGGGAGGCTTCTGACTGGGGCTGGATCCAGCTCTGGGTTAACACTCTGCCTTTGCCACTGACAGAGTGACTATACCTCTCTGAGCCTCAATTTTCTCATCTGTGTAATGGGGATAAAAATAGCAACTGCTCAAAGGGTTGTTGCCATGATTTCAAAGAGTCAACCCATGCAAAGTGTCCGGCATATAGTAATCAACCAGTAAATTATAGCTACTATTTTGTGATACTGTTGTTGTTTGCAAATAAGAAACACACAACCAAAGTATGAGAGTAATTCACCCAAGGTCAACTAGCAGGTCAGTGTAAAAACATTGGGTCGAGCATCTTTTTTTATGGAAATCCCGGGGTTTTTGCAAAGGTCTGTTTGTGCATACAGAGGAAGAGATTCAGAGATGATCCATTTTATGTGATTCTCACCCCATTAACAGCCCGCAGTTTTGCCAGAATATCCTCTTTTCACTTTCATTTTAAAAACCAGCCAGTGTAATAAATCTTGTCCCGAAAAATCTCGGCAGCACATCTTGGCTGGAGTGTATGATAAATCTAATATACTGTGGCTTCTCTGTATGAGAGATCCCTGTGCAGATTTGTATTTTTGGCGGACAGCCCCATGGCCTGGCAGGATTATAGTTTGCTCTTGGTTTGACAAGTTCAGTCCTCTGACTGGGTCGTGTTTGTTCCACAGCTTCATTGGCTTAAGACATGACCCTGTCCCTTCTTAATCTTTCTTTACTTTTTCCTCCCCCACAAATCCATAGACTTAGCCACTTCCTCCCCACATTTAAAACAGGGAATGTGGCTGAGAACTAAGAGTGAATTTGAAGGAGACACGGTTGGAATGGGGGAGGGAAATGCCACTGGAAACTCAGCAGGTACCTGTGTTCTTTTCATGGGGTGTTGGGCGCCCTGTGGTTCTGCCGCATGTGGACTGTGACACCTTGGGAGACCCTGGGAGGGCAAGAATCCCCATCTTGATCATTCAAAAAATATTTCTTAAGCACCTACTATGTGGCCAGGTATAAGGAAGTGAACAAAACAGAGTTGGGGTTCAATGGGAGAAGCAGACAATTTATAAGATGGTCACTTGAAATGAAGCTGAATCATTTATGCCTGTGCCGAGGGCTCTGATTGGGAAATGCAGGGGCTCTGGGAGCACCAAGGGATGGTCCTGAAGAAGGGACATCTTAGAGCTCAGTGGAGGCTCAGGGAAGGAGCCCAGACTCTGAGGCAGGGAAGTACAGCAAGGTTGTCACTGACCAGCACAGGGCCAGGGGAAGCTGGGAGGGAGGCTGGGCAAAGACTATGCAAGACCCTGTGGAGTCTTCCTGCTCAGAGCCGTGGGCAGCCAATCAGGGGAGTTTGGAAGGAACAGTTCATTTTAAAGGCTTCTCCAGCTACCGCACAGAGGATAGACTGGATGGGGCCATGGTGGAACCTGAGAGCCTCGTGAAGAGCCACAGACTCCCTTCCTCGTCTCAGAGCCCCAGAGGGAGCCCATTGAGGCCCCTGGGAGGCCAGAAAGAGCCCCCAAAGGCTTCAAGGACTTTGGAGGGGGTTTCAGTCCCAGCTCCACCTCTATCCATCAGCTTAAATCACTTCTCTCTGAGCCTCAGTTTCCTCACCAGTAAAATAGAAGTGATAACAATACCCACCTGGGTATTATAAAGCTAAATCAAGAGAATGCATGTAAAGTGCACAGAGCAGGGAACGGTTTCTGACACTCAGTAAACACTCAAGAAATGCTGATTATTCATTCTGCGTACTAGCTGTATGACCCCAGGAAAACTAACTTTATTTCTTCGGGCCTCAGTTTCCTAATCAGCAAAATGGGGATAATAATTATACTATTGGATTAAACAAGTTAGAATAGTGTCTGACACAGAGTTTGGGCTGATAGGTTAGTTGTTACTACTGTTAAAATCATCGTTGTTGTTTTTACTACTCTCTTTCCTGTGGTTCTGTATATTACGTGGTTGATCGTCAGGTGCCCAGGGGTGGTTTTTATCCTGGTTCTGAATCCCACCACGTTAGCTGTGCCTCACCCAACCGTTCCCTTCCACCTTGTGTGTTCACCTTCCAGACCCTCTCTTGGACCCCACTTTGCCTCAGACAGAATTCTAGCCCCCAGAGTCCCCCGGCCCCAGCATAGGTCTGCCACCTACTCATCCAGTTGTGCCACGACCTTCTGTTTCAGTGACCTTCCTCTACTCAGACAGCAAACTCATCCAAATAAAGGGGGTCCTCAGGAACCCTCATCCTCACTCACTGAACAGGGCCTTTTCTGTGCCTGGCATCATCTCTTCCCCCTCATAGCAGACCATGGAGGGTGGGTATCTTCAGCCCCATTTGACAGATGGCAAAGCAGGGGCACAAAGTGCAATGGGCAGTGCCCATGATCTTTCTGGTACTTGCAGGCTGCTCTTCACTGCAGAAGCATTCACTCCCCTCCTTTTTCCTTCCCCTGCTATCACGGAGGCCAAAATGCCATCTTCCACTACACCCCTCCTCCAGTTCATGACATGAGCAGACCCTTTTAAAGGGAGGGAAACAAATCTCGTGAACCTTTGAGAATCACTTCTCTCAGCCCGGAGTCTGCAGACCTCTGCCAAAGAAGCCTTGACATATGCACATTCGAATCTTGGGCTCGAGATGAACTTACAGCTGCCAGCTAGCCCTGAGGATTTGGGCCTTCACAACAGGCCAAGTAATAACTTCTCTGGATTTGTGTCAATGTGGAAATATCAAAGGATAGGTTTGAGGGACCCCCAGTTTGGAAAATGCTGCCTTTGGCTGGCACATTCCCGGCTGGCATATTCCAAAACTTTCTTCATCCCTGTCTTATAGGTCCCAGCACAAAGGGCCTGTGAGGGTCTGATGGGATTGAGGCCTCCCAGGTCTCTTCTCTCCTGGACCTTCCAGCCCATAGCTGAGGCGGCCTCATGCCTGGGTCCCAGGGAAAACTTGAGACCTCACCAGGACCCCGAGGTTGCCCCCTCTCACTGAAGTGAGAAGGGCAGTGGGCGAGTCTCCTCCATGTTACTGAGGGAAGAAATATGGCCTAGAACTCTTTCTGTAAAAATAACCTTCCTGGCTCCTCCTTTATGGGTGAGGGAAAGTGCTTAAAATGCTTAGAGGGAATAAACAGCTTTTAATGAAGTTACATTGCCACATAATGGGTATCATAAAATTGCCTTCATACAACAGGGTCCCAGGATGGCATTTATTATCGACTGTGCCGGAATAGTCTTTGCAGAGCTCTGGCAGCTGCAGAGAGAAGAATGCAAAAGTCTCCTTAAATTACCTGATTGAAATAACCAGTGGAATATTCCGCGGGCCCGCCGTGTGCCAGGGAAGCCGCCTTTAGGGTGGTCTGTCAGAGGCGGTTTGCACATTCTGAAGAACACAGGAGTTTCATTGCAGCAAAACAGATGTTCATCTTGTTTCTCTATTGGCTGTTTGATGAGAAATTTATTGCTCTTCCGCTGGGCAGGAGCCCCTCTCGGCTGTGGAGTCTATTAGGCAAGCCAGCAGCTGGCTGGAAGCCAAGGTGAGGCTGTTTTGATGAAACCCATGAAAAGCCTTGGCTTGGAGGCGCCGGTAATAATGCACTGGCTAGACTCTCCTGATTGGGCGATTGATTGGCCTGATTTGATTTATTGATCAATACCCTCAAATTTGGCGTCTGAGAAGCTGCACTAATCTTGAACTGTTGTGAACATCTCTACCTGCTGGAGAATTAGACCCTGATAAGGAATGTATGAAAGAAATCGGGGCTTATCTTAATCACATACCGGGCCCCAGCACTGCCCGCACCAGCGAGGGCCCCAGTGCACTGCGCCCCATTGCCAGGCAGGCCGGCACAGATCTATAAATTGATGGAATTCAAAGCCTCCAGCATCGATTACCATTATAACAAACAGTGGTGCACAGAATGTCTGATTATTTTTAGACAAAGATTCTGTTCTCTCAGCAGCAATTTTGCTGAGGCTGTCACTGTGTCAGATGTCTACTGTTGATTGCAATTAGATGCAATACAAAAAAAATTCAACTATCTGTATCCTTAGTCTTATTTCCAGTTATTAAATCTCTCTCTTTGTTTGCCGTTTCCTCATGATATCTACAGCTGGATGAAATATTTGGTTGGCAGGAGAAATCCTTGTAATTCAGCAGGGGTGCAGTGGCCCACTGGTTTACTGGATTATGTCTGATGGGACACGTATAATCTTGGGAGGCGGGGAGTTGAATGGGGGGTGTTTGTGGACGTCTGTGTAAAAGTGTGAAGGGTGAGGGCTTGATGCAAAGATGTTTCAGGGCAGGGTGCGGGGAACAAAACCAATCTCCAAAACCCTCTGGAATGCCTGTGTTTTCAGTCTTCTTGTTTTCTTCCGCATCCAGCAGGACCTAATCAGGGATGTGCCCCTGTTGATGGGCAGGGGGCATGGGAGGTGGAGCAGGGCTTGGGGAGTGAAGGAGGTTATCCAAGCAACCGAGCTCAAAGGTTGGCGCCACTTGAAATAATTAATTCCTCCGAACAGAGACCGCACTTGGGAACCCTTCCACACTCAATCATACTTGAAGAGCAGGCTCCAGGTAATTGTGGGTATGAACAAATTAGGCATTCCCTTTTACATGTGGCCCGGCAGCCAGCATCCTGACGTTGGGCGCATGCATCCATCATCTTGGCGCTCTCCAGTGATCTCTAGTCTCAGAGCCATTAGCCCCAGCGTCCTTGATGGTGGAACAGCTGTAAACTTGAGACCGTCCATGGGGTGGCTGAGACCGACCATTTATTATGTATTGGGAGGGAGACAAAGGCTCAGGTGACAGAGCCAAGGCCGCCTGCTTTCCAGAAGCCAGCTCTGCTTGGAATTGGCAACTGCCAGCTAATTTTAGAACGATCAGAGTGGAGGATGGAGATGGAGGTTGTGGCAGCTTTGACTTTGGTGTCAGCCAAGAGGGTCCTGTGGCGATCAGAAGGCTGGCATTGATCACCACAGCAAAAGTGGACAAGGGACTTGGCCCCTGATCCCACCCAGGGGCAGACATTCAAATGCCCCTGCAAGGATGCTCTGGGGGAGCTAGTGGAGGTGACTCCAAGCTCCTCCATGGCAGGGAAGGAAGTCAGTCCTGTTCAGTAATTATCAGAACAACACCTGCCATTTGTTCACCACCGACTGACCATATCCTGTGCCAAGCACTTCCAGTTGCACCTTCCTTCTTTAAGCTGGCCAGTTACCTTGGGAGGTTGGTAATAATTATACCTATTTGATAGATGCAGAAACTGAGGCTCACAGACATTGAGTGGCTTGACCAAGGTCACACAGCTAAGAGGTGTGTGAGGCTGGAAGTCAAGTTTAGGTTGGTTTCTGGAGTCTGGGCTCTTAACGTCAATGGAGAGCACTCAACAGATATTTATATCTGTTGAGTGAATGAATAAATGAGTAGATGGATGGATGGGTGGATTGATGGATGGACATACACCTCCAGTAGGGACTCACCTGGGCTCCTCGATAGCCAAGAATGGCAGGGCCAGGTCACCTCTCCAGGGGATAAGTAGAGAAATTTCAGTGACCTCCATGGGCAGGCCTGATGTTTGGGCCTCCAGGGCTGCTGGTGGCAGCTCCTGCTTCGTTCTTATGGGCACAGAGCTGTGCTCAGCCTCCAGTCCTTTCAGTTAGAGGAGCCAGTCTGAGGTCACTAGGAAACTTCCAGGCAAGGAACACTCAGGGTTGCAGGGTCTGGCCAAAGGGAGAAGCAATAATGGGGTCTCAGGAGGCACGGTGAGCTCACTGGTGACCTGGCTGAGAGCCAGACAGCCTTGGGCCAGGACAGCATGGTGGTTGAGTTTGAACCGTGAAGTTGAGTAGACCTTGGTTTAAATCCCAGGGTCATCACATTCTTACCTCTGTGTGACCTTGGATAAGCAATTGAACCTCTCTGGGCCTCAATTTCCCAGTCTGCAGATAGCTACTGATCATAGTACCTCTCTCTCAAGGTGACCGTGAGGATGAAGTGAGGTGATACGCGTCAGCCCACACACAGTACCTGGCACAGGCTGTATGGCAGTGGTGATCACTGGTCTAAGGCGTTCGGGGACACCCACACCCCCAGTGAACATTTGTGACTAACAAGGCCATTTGGCCCAAGGAGAATTGCAGGCCAGGGAAAGAGGTGTCAAGTGACCTCTCTGAAATCACAGAGCAAGTCCCCAGCACATTTGACATCTTCCTTGTCACCCGTTGTCATCCTCTCCTGGAAACACTCCAGTTGTGCGTGTCCCTTCTCCTTTTCCCTTTCCCATCCCCACTGTCCTGATCCTGTGATAAAAGTGTGGCTGGTAGTCTCAGCATGGCTGTGGGGAGAAGTGAATCCCTCATGTGGCTGGTGGGAGCAACAATCAATGCAGCCCCTTCGGAGGACAAGCTGGCAGCATCTGTCACACAGATGTGCCCGCACTGTGACTTGGCCCTTCTTTATCGCAGAACTTGTTCTTTAGATTCACCCACACAGGGGCAACCAAGAGGAAGCCCTCAGTGTGTTGGTGCAGCATCATAGTAATAACCAAGCCTGGAAATAACCTAAGTGTCCATGAGTGAGGGATCAGATACATAAAATAAATTATCTCCACACAGAAAAATACTCCATGGCTGTAAAAAAGAAGACAGATACTCTTTATGATAAAAGGAGAAAGCAAAATAAATTCAGTGAAAATGACGGGTTGCAGAACATGGTATGTAGCATGCTGTGTCTGAGTAAAGCAAAAGATGAGATAGATTATGCTCACATATATGCTTGAATGTGAATGGAATATCTTTGAAAGGACACAGAATAATGGTGAAGAAAGAAGACGTTTTAACATTAAATCTTTCTGTGCTAATGCAGTTTTTATCATATGTATGTGTTACTTTAGTAGTGTAAAAATTTTACTATTTAAAAATGCTGGTAGAATGGAAGAACTTGGATTCTTGGAAATCAGATTTGGGAGCAGATATTGGCTCTGTTACTTACTAAAATAAGCTGATCTTAGATAAGCAATAGCAACTCTCTGTGCCTCAGTTTTCTCATCTGTTAAATGGTGACAAGTGGACGGTAACAAGTGTTGGCAAGATTGTACACATAAACGATAACCTGGTCTGTGCCACCCATGGTTATTAGTGGTTATCGTTACCAGTGTGAGGCTAAAAGGAGGCACTGTTTATGGCATTGCTGGGCCCAGAGCCCTCCATGGCAGTGCTCAGGATGTCAGTGGCTCCCTGAGCCCTGCAAGGGAGGGCAGGGGGCCTCTTACACTCAGTAATGCCCTTGAATTCATTAGCCTGCAAGGCTCAATAGTGGATCCCTCTCCAGAGGCCTGGCTCCCAATGGTCACAGCTTCTGTAATGGGGCCTGGTCACCAGCTCAGCCCAGAGAGGGGGGACAGAGTGGGGGGTTTAGTGTTACCTGCCTGTCACCCGTGTCTACTCCACAGCGCCCATCCTGGCAGCTGTCCGTGATGTCGGGGCAGTTAGGAGCTGTGTATTCCCTCCCGCCCTCTCCCTGTCTCTGAATTTCCCTCTCATTTCCTCTGTTTCTCTTTTCCCTCTTGGTTCTTATTCTCCTCTCTTTCCCTTTCTTTCTCATTCTGTCTCTGTCTTTTCTCTCTTGTCCTCTTATTTGTCCCTCCCTACATCAGCTAAGAGTTGCTACTGTCACCATGAAGGGCCTAGCCAGGTAATGCTTACGGGGACTGACTCTGTGCACTGGGCTGGTGCCGAGCGTAAAGGGAAGGCAGGTGGCAGACCCAGGCCCTGCCTTCCGGGCGGTGGACATTGCAGTTGAGACCTAGATGCATAGAAAGTATCATAAGGTCCCTGATGGGGAAGACGAGGTGCTGTTAGACCATCGTTTCAGAGAGGCTTCAGCGAGCCTGAGCAGTGACAGGGGCTCCTGGAAGCAGTGACACTGAAGCTGAGACCCAGAACATGAGTTAGGTAGTGGGGCTGAGAGCGGAAAGGGTGTTCCAGGCAGAGGGAATGGCACGAGCAAAGGTCTTGTGGCTGGACAGGACCAAGTGAACTGAGCAAATCCCAGCCAGGCCCAAATTCACTGTAAGAGAGGTGGGGACTCCATGGAGTGGGCCTCATGGCTGTGTAGAGTAAGGAGATGGAATTCGGAGCCAGAGTCCCTGGATTTGCCTCCCAGCCCCAACACATGCCAACTGTGTGACCTTGGGCAGCCTTGCCCTCTCTGGGCCTGTTTTCTCCTCTGTAAAGTGGCAGTGGTGATTGTGTGTACCAGCAGGTCACTGAGAGGTATACATGCATTAATATGCATAAATGTGCTTAGAATATGCCAGGCACAGAGCCTGGGCTATCTAGGTGTTCGCTCGTGTTTTACTCTTGGTAATGTTATCTGTGCTCCCTGCTTCCTGCTGTGGATGTTTTCAGTGCCCTTGGCTAGGAATCCATATTCACACAACAGGCAGCAGGATTCTGTGAAAACTGTGTCAGGCCCCATGCTTCTTTTGCTCGCCAGGCCTCCTCAGTCACGGCAGGCATGTTTCTGCTGCCTCAGGGCCTTTGCACGTGCTGTTCCCTCTCAGTAAAAGGCTCTTCCCCCAGATGATCACATGGCTTGACTCTCCAGCCTCTTTAGGGCTTTGCCAAAAAGTCACCTTTCCTATGAGATGTCTCCTGGCCACTCTGTTGAAGTTGCAGCTTACCCCCCAACACCCCCCTTATTTTCTTCCCTGCTTTATTCTCTCTCTCCCCATCTTCAAACTTAAACGCATTTCAGTGGCTCCCATTGCTGTTAAGGTAGATATCTGGGTGGGAATTGGGATGCCTTAGGGCTCACCAGCCCTGAGTGCCCCCAATTCTGAGAGGAACCCCCCAGGTTGATGGTACCTGGAGTTGGCCTTGTCTGTGCAAGACAGGCTGGGGTGGGTCATTTGAGGCATCAGTCTTCTACACAGTGTCTGCACTGGGTTTTGGCTGTAAGCAGCTTCCACGGCTCCCTCTCCATGTGACTAGGGACTGGATTGCTTCCTCACTACTGGGCTCAACCTGCAGAGGTCCATCCCAGAGGTGAGGGATGACAGTGATAAGAGTAGGCCTGGCATCCTGGCTGTGTGACCTGGTATAAGTCACATACCCTCTCTGAGTCTTCTTTAGCCGACACTATAAAATGAATAGGGTCACATCCACCTAGAAGGCATTAATTGGTGCTGCCTCCTGGAAGCCTTCATAGGCCCTGCTGATGGCTGTGGCCACATGCTTCCCTGATGCCCAAGCTCCCACCCACGATGCTACTGAGTTTTTTTCAGAGAAGTGGTAGAGGCTTGTGACTAAATGCTTGGATGCTGGAACCAGGCTACCCGGGTTCAAATCCCAGCTCTGCCTCTCACTTGCTGTGTGCTCTTAGGTAAGTAATTTGACCTCTCTATGCTTTAGCTTCCTTGTGTATGAACAGGGAGACAGTATCACCCTGTAGAGTTGAGGATTAAATGAAAAAAGTGCCTGGCACTGAGTAGGTGTTTGGTGGAATGAGTGAGTGTTGTCAGAGTTCAGCAGGGTGACTCAGGTCTCCTCAGGGGCCTCCAGCTGGCAGTGCTCTAATTCTGTCATTCCTTTCTGTTTACTAGCTGGAATGTATCTATTGAGAGAAACTTCTCTGCTGTTTGGCCACTCTGGGGTGCAGACTGCAGGAAAGGCAAAAATGCAAGTTTGATTCTTCCCTTTTGTTTATCAAATTTCAAAACAGTGAGTTGGTTCCCCAGCATTCTCCAATGTGACCAGTGAAGGGTTTTTTTTGGTTTTGTGTTTGGTGTTATTATTAACTCCTGCTATTATTAATCCATCCCCTTTGATGGATTTCAGTCCATTGAAATTACTTTCCTTCTTGATCCTCAGACTGTCCCACCTCTAGCCCTTGGAACGCTTCAAGTTAGCCCTGGGGGTCTTGACAGTTTCCTCACCTGCCATGAGGGAATCACAGTCCATTTTCACAGTTTCCATGAAGTAGGTGTGCAGGACAGGTGCTGGCAACATTGGCAATCATCCCACCCTCTTGAGACAGCCCACTGTTTCCAGGGCTGAGCCCTTGTGGGTGTCTGGAGCCTCTAAAAGCCATTTCCAGTCCTTCTCAGAAGGCCCAGGTGACCCCCAGACCTTTCACTGAGCCCCCCACTGGCCACACCACCCCACTTCCCAGGGCAAAGCTGCCCCTGGCTCAGGTTGGCTGAGGGGCGTAGGTTCAACAGCACTGGGTGGGCACAGCTGCCAGTCACCCCACAACCTGAAAGCTATTGATCTAGTATTTTCACTGAGTATATTTAAACTTAGCATTGGTCTCATTTTCCTATGTCCCTCAAGGACATATTTTCAAAACCTTAAGTGGGCCAGTCAGACTGTGGCACAGCCATTAAAATCAATGACAACTGAACACCAAGAGGTGCCTGGGAATGCTTGATAAATATGTCTTTGAGTGCTTGAGCCCCTCTCTTCCCTTATTCCTTCAAGTATTTATTGAGCACCTACTGTGTACATATTTCTCAATGGATATTCTACCTCACTAAATAGGTTACTAACACAAAGTATCCACAACGTCAGAAATAAAGAGTGGGTGAGAAATGGTGGAGGAAGAAGAGGATTGTGGAATATGGGGAAGAGAAGCAGTGGGAGGGAAGCCCAGCTCTTTTCCTTCTGCCCGAGGAGACAGGCACGGTGTATGCCAGGTGCTGTCACAGGCAAAGGCCAGGACAGATATGGACCCTGCCATCAGTGTTGAGCAGAGGAGATGGCAAGACACAAGCAAACAGAGGCATATCAAGAGTGCCGTGAAGGAAGCCAGCAGGGACCAAGCGAGAATAAGAACAAGGTCCCATTTAGGCCTGATGGTCAGGGAAGGCCTGAAGGAGCAGTTATAGGAAAATCTAGAGGAAGAGAGGTCCAGGCAAGGGGAACATTAGATGCAAAGGACCTGAGGTAGTCTTATGCTTGGCCAATGAAAGGCAGAGTGGCTGGAACACAGAAAGCAAGAGACGTGAGGGCAGAGAGGTGGGCAGGGCCAGATCACACCAGCCCTGGGCAAAATCTGAGACCTCAGCCTCCAGAGCAGTGGGAAGTCACTGCAGTTTTCAGCGTGGGAATAATGGGATCTGATTCATGTTTGTGAAAGTACCCCTGGGTGCTGTGGCAGAACTGATCATAGGGAAGGAGGGACAGAGGAAGACCCATGACTGACTACTGCAGCAGTCCAAGCAAGCAGTGATGGGGGCTTGGTGGCAGCAGAAATGGCAAGACATGGGCAGATTCAAGAGTATTTTGGATGGAAGGAAAATAGCCGATCCTCCCTCCTCCTGCTTCTCCCCCTCCCTCCCTCCCCCGCCGAACATCCATTCAGACCAGTGCACAGATTGTAAGGGTGCAGCTCCATGACTCGCCACAACTGAACATACCCATAGAACCAGCACTGAGATCAAGAAACAGAACATCCCCAGCCACCCAGAAGCATCTCTTATACTCCTTCCATTGCCCTCCAGCTGCAACCACTCTCCTGACTCCTGATTTGCATGGGTTTGTTTCGTCTGTTTTCGTACCTTGTATAAATGGGATCATACAGTGTGTACTCTGCTGCATCTGGCTTCTTTTGCTCAACATGACTTTTATAAGATTTATCAATATTGTTTGCTGTTGAAGTTCATTCACGCTCCTGGCCGTAATGTAGTATTCCATTGGGTGGATATATTGCAGATTTAGCCTTTCTACTGTTAATGGGCATTTGGGTAGTTTCCAGTTTGGGGCTGTTATGAATAGTGCTGCTGTGAACACTGCAGACCAGTTCTTCTCAAACTTTAAGGTACTCATGAATCACCTCAAGATCTTGTTACAGTACAGACCCCCAGTTCAGTAGGTCTGACGGGGCGAGGGCAGCGGAAGGTGTGGGGGGGTCCTGAGTTTTTGCATCTGTTGCAAGTTCTCAGGTGAAGCCAGTGCTGCTGGTCTGTGCCCATGCTTTGAATAGTGAGGCTCTGTTTTGGTGAACATATTTCTCTGGCGTAGGTGCCCAGGAGTCGAATTGCTGGTCATAGGGCAGCATATGTTTAACTTTAGTAGACACTGCCAAGTAGTTTTCCCAGATATCAGTTGACACCCCACCAGTAGTGTATGAGAGGTCCGGTGCCCCACATCCTTGCCGACACTTGGTACTGTCTTTCATTTCAGCTATTCTGGTGGGTATGTAGAAGTATCTCCTAGTTTAAATTTGCCTTTCCCTCATGACAGTGAGGTTGAGCATCTTCTCATGTGCTCGTTGGTATTAGGATCTCCTCTTTGGGGAGGGGCTGGTTCAAGTCTCTTGCCCATTTTTCTGTTAGGTCATTTCTCCTTTTAGGAGTTCTGGATTCTGGACACAATCCTTTATTAGGTAAATTGCATAAACCTTCTCCCACTCTGTGGCTTTGCCTGTTCACTCTTATTTCACCTGTTCTTTTTAATTCAACAGTTATCGCTTAGAAATGCAGGGGATGAAGACAGAGATTCCCATTTGGCCTGTCATAGTCAACTTAGGGTGTCACAGGAAGGATCGTCCCTTGAGCTTCTTGTTCATTTACACACTCACACTCTTGTCACTGAGCTTCCTAGGTCAGGGGCTCTCCCCATGTTCATGGTCGACATTCCTCCACCACTGCCCCTCCCCACGACCCCAACTGCTCAAGCCAGGGCGTCCCCTTAACCCTGACATTCCTTTGACATCTTTTCACGGCTGATGTTTTTGACCACTAGATTAGTTCGTCTTTCTTGGACATCCAGAGAGCTGCCTGGCATTATTAGCAGATCCACAGATCCCTTGTGTCTTCACAAAGACACACCTCTGAGGGTGGTTGATCCCAGGCCCGCAGCCTGGCGGAGTGGAGGCAGTAGAGAGGGAGGCGAGCTGCCTGTGTCCATGTGCATCTCTGTGGGAGCCTGAATTAATTCTCCATCTGCTTCACTCCTGCACTCACAGCACCTCCACAGCCCAGCTTTTAATCGAACATGTGCCTTGTGAGAGAACGCACGGTGGAATTTTCCAGAAGCTACAGGATGTGTGATGATGTCATCATTCTGACAGCTAACGGAGTGTGTGCCTGTATATGCTTGTGCTTTAAAAATTTCTCAGTTTTAATTTTGAACACGGTAAATATCGATTGCTATAACCTATGTAGACAAAGCTCTTTGAGGGCCTCAGTCATTTTTAAGTGTATACAAGGGTCCTGAGACAACAAAAGTTGGAGAACTGCTGTGTTAAATGACAAAATGAATGAGTGAATAAGTGAAGGAGGTGTGTGCTAAGGAGTTCGGACCTGGCTTACCGTTAAGGGATGGTGGTTGGAGTACAGCATCCTAGTGGCTGTGTGGAGAAGGGATTAGAGGGAGGGAAGAGAGATGCAGGAGTCCAGGAGAGAGGTGGGTATGGGATTACCCAGGCCCCTGACCATTGCCTCCAAGTACCCTTTGACACAGCACAAGTATCCCAGGCATAGCCAACAACCGACTGCTCCAAGGTGTTTTCTACAGTGGAACAATTTGAAATAATTAGAACTTTACAAAATGTCTTTAAACACTCTGGTAATGGGCATGAGAAAACACTTGTGAAGTGTAATCAGTTATTAGCAGCTGATCAATTATCTTCATGGATAGCTGTTGAGGGGGGAGAGGAGAAGCAATAAGAAGCCCCTTGATTAACTAATTTGAATATCTTTGGAGAACAAATTCCGAAATTTCTTTCTATTTTCTCTCTTGCTATTGTAACAGCGCACATCTGCTGGATAAAGGCGGGATGCAAATGGTAATGAGCACCCTGCTGTGAACAGGCTCCTTGTTTGGGATCCTGGGAGGAAGGAACTGGAGGTGTGGGGGGCAGCGAGCCAGCCAGGCCTGGGGACCTCATGCTGGCTAGAGGACAGTCGGCTCTGCCCCTCTCCTTAGGTTCTGGGGGCTGGGGGAGCTGACTCCAGTGGGCAGCGGGCACAGGCGCATGGCACCCATCTGGGAAGCAGCACACATCCTCCTGAAGACCTTCTAGGACCAGTTTGGCTGGGGCAGTCCCAGGATGGAGTGACCAGTGAGCAGAAACCTACATTCTGGAGGCTTCTATCAGCCTCCCCAACCTCTCTGGGGGACAGGTTTTTTAAGAGGTGGGGGTAATGAACTGGAATGTTAAGGACCCCCTCATCTCCAGGGGTCTCAGATTCCACAGGATGTCATGGACATGTCATACCACTGGCCACCCAGCTTGCTTTAACCACGAGGAAATTGTAAGGCTCTGGAGCCAGACTCCTGGCTGGAATCCAGCCCTGCCACCGCAGCTGTGTGACCTTGGGCAAATGACTTAACCTCTCTGTACCTCGATGTGCTCCTCTGTAAAAAGGAAATAATAACAACACCCGCCTCACAGTGTTGTTTTAGCACGGGGCCAGGCTCGTCATAAGTGCACTGTAGATGTAAGCCATCGTTGTTATTATTATTCTCTTCATCCCTGGTAATTAACAGGCTAGACTGGAGTTTGCAAACTGGCAGGCCAGGGTCCAAATCCCCCAGTAAATCTGTTTTGTTTGGCACAGAGTGTGCTGTTAAATTTTTTTCTGAATTTGTTGCCAACAATTAAAAATCGGGATATTTTCAAATTAAAAATCTGGATTTGGGCTTTTCTGTAGAACCAAACCCTCCGACCCACTGAGCCCACAATCCTCTGTGGCACCAATCAGCCAGAGCTGAGTATAGCTGCCCCCTTTCTCTGGGATACTTGTTTCCCATTTGTTATGCCCCCCAGCCCTTCATTTCTTGATGTCACCCCGGCCTGCACCTGTAAGCCCTGTGAAGTCTGCTGGGAACAGGTCAGCCTCTTTCCTGATGTAGGTGCTTGAAGCACATTGAATGAACGTGCGTTCAGGTGAGTTTGACTTAATGGGGCAGGTCCATTTTGAGAAGACCCTCAACACCTAGTGGTCCTGCTACAGAGAGCACAGCAAACTCCACCCTTGGTATGTCTGCCCTTTGGGTCCCCCCTTCCCATTTCCCCCCAGTTCCTAAAGAAAGTCCTGTTCTTTACCGTTCCCCCTCTCCCCTCACCCCTTCTATCCTTTCCTCTTCATCCCTCTACATGAGATGTTCTGGTGACCCACACACAAGGAAATGCCCACCCTCAGCAGCCAATCTGAGGCCTGAGGCACCAGAGGAAACCACATTCTGTCCCATGGTCTATAGCTGCGGTCACCGGTCCACGTCCATCTCAATCAGACAAGACGTTTAGTTTAAAGCTGTTCAAAAAAAGCATCTGAGACCACCTTTAAAATTCCTCCCTCCTCCTGCCCAGCAACTTTTTTTCCCTCCCCTGACTGTTCTATCGCTTAAAAATGGCTTAACCAATTTGAGTTATTTTTAGAAAAATGCCTGGCATGTTGGCTGACAACCTGTATTCTAAGTTTCAACCTGATAGAGAAAAGACAGAGTTTATAAACCCCTAGGGGAAAAAAAAGAAACACACAAAACAGTGCTTTAGAATAGAAATCAAATAAAACTGACCATGGGTCCTGGCCAACGGAGTGTCAGGTGGCACAAGGAACGGGCACCAGCCACCAGCTTGAGGTTTCAAGGGAACAGCATGGAGTCTGTTCTTCTGAGCTCCCTCCAGCATCACTGGGAGAATTGGATGCAGCGTCCTGTGGACTGCGAGAGGCAGGACAGAAAGACCCAGGTTCGAAGCCTGGTTTCACCATGCTGTATCCTTAAACCAGGGAAGTACCTTCTCTGAGCCCTCAGGTTTGCCATTCGTAATATGGGGATACTCATAACCACTTCAAGTAAAATGCTGATCACAGAACCTGATACCCAGTGACTTGTCCATAAATGTTCCTCATTGTCATGATGGTCCAATGCAAAGATGAAGAGGGCTCTGAAAGGAAAGTTAGCGTGAGCTTTAAGATTTTACAAGGCAGCTGAACATAGCTTTCCCCACCTCCTGATTTCTTTTCACTTTTTTTAAAACAGCTTTATTGAGGTATAATTTATGTACAATAGAATTTACCTATTATACGTGTACCCAACTGTGATTTTTAGTATTTATGGAGCTGTGCAACTATCACCACAGCCCAAATTTAGAACATTTCCATCACCCCAAAAAGATCTTCCTGATTGCACTCCTAGCCCCAGGACTTCATGAATCTCCTTTCTATATCTATAGATTTGCCTTTTCTGGTCATTTCATATAAATGGGATCATACAGTATGTGGTCTTTGTGTTGATGTCTTTCATTTAGTATTATGTTTCTAAGGCTCATCCATGTTGTAACAGGTATGAGTATTTTGCTCTTTTTTATTGGTAAATAATATTCCATTGTATAGATGGACCACATTTTGCTTATCCATTCACCAGTTGACGGACATATAGATTGTTTCCTCTTTTTGGCTGTTGTGAATAGTGCTGCTCTGAGCACACATGCACAAGTCTTTGTGTGAACATACACTTTCAAGTCTCTTGGGTAGAGGAGTGGAATTGCTGGGTTGTAAAGCAAACTTTTGTTTAACTTTTTAAGAAACTGCCGAAGTGTCTTCCAAAGTGACTACCATTTTACATTCCCACCAGCAGTGTGTGGGGGTGCCAACTGCTCCACGTCCTTGCCAGCATTTAGTCATGTCTTCTGGAGATCTGAGTATGCATTTTGGGTCCTCAGTTTCAATCAGGGTTTGGACTGGGAATTCTGGGAGCCGTTGGAGCTTGAAGAGATGAATGGCAGGTGGGGGCATGGACTCTTGAGACAAAACCGCACATCTTAGATGTTCTAAAGTCGGTGCTGTCCAATAGAACTTTCTATGATAATGTAAACGATGTATATCTGAACTGTCCAATATGGTAGCCCCTAGCACCTGCGGCTGTTGAGCACTCAAAATATGGCTTGTGAGACTGAGGAACTGAATTTGTAATTGTATTTCATTTAAATTCATTTAGATGTACGAAATTTAAAGAACCTCACAAGGCAAGTGACTACCGCATTGGACAATGCAGTACTTGGAAGTTCAAGATCACTGCTCAGTATGTTCTAGGTCCTCAGTGAACCTTTCCAAGGATTGATCAGAGTTCAACTCTTTTATTCCTACCTGGCTGGGATAAGCTAGGGCTTCAGGGCTGCATGTGTCCTGGAATATTGCACCTAGATAGTACATAGTATCTCAGGGCCGAGAGGGAAGCACCAGAAGTTGTGCTGTGGATTTATGTCGAGGTACACTGTAGCGTCAGGAGAAGAGCATGGATGGGCTCTGGAGCCAGGAGTGCCCAGGTTCAAATCACAGCCCTGTCACTTACTGTGTCTGTGACCTAGGACAGGTGACCTGTCCTCTCTGAGCCTGTTTCCTCAACCAAAACAATGGAGTAGTAACATGACTCTTGAAGGACTCTTGTAAGGCTCAGAGAAGAATGATCATAAATCCCCTAGCATGGTGTCTGCCTCTTAGTATGGGCAAAAAAGTATCTCCTTCCTTTATTGTTATCTTTATTGTTGTTGTTATTCTGTCCAGTCCCCAGGGTTGTATAAATGCCATGTAAACCCTGACTCCACACCTTCGTCCGTGAAAGATAAGGTGCGGGACTGTCAGTACCACACGGGCAGTGACCTTGTCTACTGCCGCCACTGCTAGATCTTCAGCGACTGGAACAGTGCCTGGCACAGAGTAGGCGCTCAAATACATGTTTGATGAATGAATGAAGCAGTGAATGCCATCGGCATGCTGATGAGCAGGATGTAAGCAACGTGAGGTTTCCCGGAAAGAACAACAGACACTCTCCTTTAGAAAGTGTGGTTTGAAAACAACATCGGGTTCAATGTCAGCAGTGACCTGTTTTGTGTGAGGGCAGAGATGGCTTCCCCCTCCTCGAACAAGTGCTTCATCTCAACAGGAACATGCTGCAGCACGGGCTGCTCTGCGGTCTCTGGAGGCGGGTGTGGAATGGATGAGCACTGGCGGGGTCAGCCAGGCCGACCCACCTCCCACCACCCGCCCTGAGCCGATCTGCCTGAAGGGACCCCGCTGCTGCGGTTCACACAGCGAAAATACAGCTTTAAAATGTGAATGGCTTTTCATGCAAGTAATTCTCCCAGGCCCTAAAATATCAGGACGTGCTAACATGTCAGGCGTCAGTGCACCTCCCGGGGTGGTGGGAGAACACCCCAAATGGCCTTTGGGGGTGGGGGGAACACACTAGTTCCACCTCATTAATCCTGAATTTTCTCTCATTCTTGCTTTTCTCTTCTCTTTCCTCCTTATTCTCACTCTTTCTTTCCTGCCTCTAAGCCCCAAAGTAAGATATTTCCATTCTTAAGGAATTGTTATTTTTGTTTTATTTGTGCGAAGCATTTCTGGCTATCAGAGTCTCTTCATATTCATTATATTCATTTGATGTGCAGAGAAACTCAGTGAAGTGAATACTCATTCAAAAAGTGTCTATTAAGCTTCCCTCTATACCAGGCATAATCCCAGGTGCTGGAAATACAGAGAACAAAAGAGACACAAGTCCTGCCCTCCTGGAGCTTTTAGTTTTGGTTTGTCTTTGCAAATGCTGGTGAAAGCTCTGTGAAAAAGGAGCAGGGAGGGGATGGATCTACTTTAGAGTTTGGGGTGAGGGCAGGGAGGACCCCACTAAGGAGGTGCCAGAGTTAGGGGGATGGGAAGGGATGACAGATAAAGGGAACTGCCCAGGCAAATGCCCTGAGTGGTGGGAGAGATGCTGGCATGCTGGAGGATAGAAGCCATCGGAGGGGCTGGAGTGCATTGAGTTGAGGAGAGATGTCAGCCCACATAAAACTGGAACCTTGAGCAGTGGCCACACCCTGTAGACCCCAGTGTGGGGGAGTCTGGATTCCACTCTAAGCCCATGGCAAATAAATCATGGAAGAGTTTCAAGCCAGGGAGAAGCAAGAGCTGATTCACGTTTTGAACAGCACACTCCAGCAGCTGCCTGGAAATTGGACTGTAGCAGGTAAGGGCGGGAGCTGGGAGGGAAGGAAAGAGGCCCCGGAAATAGTCCAGGCGAGGGACGATGGCAGCTTGGACGAAGGCGGAGGCAGGGGCGGTTATTATTTCTGGACAGTTAGAGATATTGAAGAGTGAGATGTGCCTGAGATTCATTTAGTATTATTATTATCCTCATGCTGCAGGTGGGGAAACTGAGGCCCAGAGAAGTGCAGTGATGTGGCCAGATCAGAGCTAGCAAGTGTAACAGGGAAGATTTGAACCCACGGCTGCAGAGCTGCTACCATCCCAGTGATCTGCACGGTTCCTCGGTACTTCTTCTAGGTAGCTCAGCTTGGTGTCCAACCCCCATCTCTAGCTGAGATGATGCTCACAAGCATCATACCCATTTTTCAGGTCAGGAAATTGAGGCTCAGGCATTAGGATCTCCCAGCTAGAGAGTGGCAGGATCAGGATTCGAACCCAGCCCGCATTCCTAAGTCTTCATCTAGGCCCAATGCTGGGAATATGAGTATCCTGTGTCCTGGGCCTCTTTAGGCCCTGGAGAAAGAAAGTCCCTGGTCTAGGATAGGCCAGTCTGTCATTCTCGAGTTTTCTCTTAGTCAATAAGTACAGTAAGAATTCAATTCTGTACAGACTGTCTGTGTGTCTGTAGATAGGGGGAAATTCTGTTATGCCTCCAAATACAGAGATGAAAGTCTCCCTGGGTCTGGGGAGAGAGCATTTGGAGAGAAAGGTCTCATCTGTGTTTTGGGACATGGCCTTTTGTGGTTTGGGGGAGAGGAAAGGACACCCCCTTCTTAAAAATTTTTTTTATAATTTATTTTTTTATTTTTGACTGCCTTGGGTCTTCGGTGCAGTGCGCGAGCTTCTCAATGTGGTGGCTTCTCTTGTTGCGGAGCACGGGCTCCAGGCGCGGGCTTCAGTAGTTGTGGCACACGGGCTCAGTAGTTGTGGCTCATGGACTCTAGAGCACAGGCTCAGTAGTTGTGGCGCGCAGGCTTAGTTGCTGCGCGGCATGTAGGATCTTCCTGGACCAGGACTCGGACCCATGTTCCCTGCATTGGCAGGTGGATTCTCAACCACTGGACCACCAGGGAAGTCCCCCTTTTGCAGAAAGGATTAATGTCTTGTCCCTGAACTTTCCTGGTTGGGTCAGTGCCTGGCCATGTAGCATTCCTGTCCATCACTTTATTTACTGTGCCAAGAAGGCAGTCAGGGGTCCTGGGTGCAGTTTCAGGTAATTAAAGTTGGCTTCATGAGAACTTCACATTATGTGGATGATAAACATTTTAATAAAATACAGGTAGATAAAAAGGGATGTTGATTCAAAAATAAAATGTAGTCTTTCCTCTTCCTCTCCCCCATCCCTTCTCTCCCTTTCACTGGAAGTGGAAGAATTGTATATCAAGGACCTTATGCAGCTTGACGTGAAATAAGACCTGCACCCTGGATTAGACTTTTTTTTTTTTTTTTTTTTATGCGTTACGCGGGCCTCTCACCGTTGTGGCCTCTCCCGTTGCGGAGGACAGGCTCCGGACGCACAGGCCCAGTGGCCATGGCCCACGGGCCCAGCCGCTCCGCGGCATGTGGGATCCTCCCAGACCGGGGCACGAACCCGCGTCCCCTGCATCGGCAGGCGGACTCTCAACCACTGCGCCACCAGGGAAGCCCTGGATTAGACTTTTTATCAAGGTGTTGGGGACACGCTGGGACAAGGGACTCAGTCATGGGGTTGTCTGATTAGTAGGAGGCTTATAGGGACCCTCAGGTGACCCTGCCTGGGCATCCCTTATTCAGTCTGGGACTCCCTCCTGGAGATGGTGTCACTCAAGCAAATGTCTTCTAACCCTAAAAAGAATAGTCGAGGCACGTGAGTCGCAGCCAAATTAGGACTGGCTTTAAAGGAGTTACCCCTGCAGGTTAGGAACAACAGCAGAAATGGGTGGCATTTAGTTTGAACTCTGGCTCCCTTTTCCTCCTTGTCACCCCTACAAAATATTTTTCTTTAAAAAATGTTTGTCTTCATACTTATAAACTAGACTCCCCAGAGCATTTATTAAACACTAATTCCTCCCATTTGTTTAGGGAGAAATTGTATCTACAAATTTCTTTAGGTCCTCTCAGTACCCCCTCAGACATCCTGGGCCTCATTTAATTAATAAAACAGTGGGCAGTGGGAGGTCTGTCACTTGCCAAAGTCAACAGCAAGTTAGGAAACAAGCAATGGAGGGCCCAAGGACTCCTGGTGTGAAGCACTCCTTAGTGTGCCCAGCTGCCCCTCATTTGAGGGCCTTCTCTCTCCCTCTTGCTCTCAGCCTCCTCTGGCTGATCCTCCCAGCTGCCAAATGGCATTAATTCCTTTCCATTGGGTCCCTAAAATCTATCACCTCTCTCTTCTGCCTGTTGCCCTCACCTTTCTGCCTGTGAGGCTTCCCAGAGCTGCCTGAAGCAAGTGCCCCACTTCTGCTCAACTGTCCTCTGTGGCTCCCAGTTCCTTCTTGCCTTGGCCTCATGGCTTTCCAACCCCAATCCCCATGAGTCCCTAATACGCATCTAGGTGGTCAGCCACTCCCCAGCACAGCCCGGGTTTTCCATCCTCCATGCCCTTGCCCATGGGTCCTTCCTCCTCCGATGCCTTCCCCCAGGTGCCCGGTGCCCATATTCTTTTGTTAGCTGCAGCTCTCTCCCTGTGTGCTTTCCCCAGGACACCGTATGAGCACTTGTGTGACCGTTGTCTCCCACCACTGAGGTCCACGATGCTCCTAGACCCCCACCTAACACCGAGCAGGCGCTTCCTTCCCCACCTGGATTGTGTGCCTTAGCCCTGTACACCAGTAAATTTTTCCACAGCTTTCTGAGGTTTCCACAGAGCTTGCAACACCCAGTCTCCTCCCGCACCCTAAAAAAGAGGCTACTCAGAGAAATGAATTTGAAAAAGATGTTAAAATGGCACAGACTTCAGCGTTGGTGCCATGGTTTGGAGAAGAGGGGATCAGGATTCAAGGCCCTGCTCTGCTTTTGCCCGACGGTTATCTAGGGTGAGTGGTATCTCTCTCAGACTGGGTTTCCCCATCTGTAGAAGGGGTTAGGAGAGGAGCTGAGCCAAGGCATGAAAAGTTGACACCACGTAGCAAGCCCTTAGCTCCTGTGATATGATGAGTAACCACCACTGTGGCCCCTAACAAGTGCCTGGCACAGAGTAGGTGCTCAATAAACACTGAAATGAGTGAATGAGTGATTCCTTGATGTGACCCCCTCTCCCTTTTTCAACAGAGGAGAGGGAAGAGCATAGAGAGGAGCTGCCCAGCCAGCTCACCCAGCTGGACCAGATGTATTAGCCCTAAGAGGTGGTACGTGGGGTCCCTGGCCCCTCATCTGACACCCACCAGAGTGGGGGCGGGGCTACTCTATTTTCCTGGTGCCTCAAGGTTTTACATCTGAGAACTCCGGAATATAAAGCAGCAATCAAGGGCAGGAGGAAGTGATCAGATGTGGCTCCCGGGTTCGTGGCGAGATAATTAGGTGTTTGATTGGCATCCTCTCTCAAGGACAGCCACCTCCAGGTCCCATCTGCAGCAGGAACTGGCTTGTTTTCCTGGCTGATGCTTGGGGCGGGGGGGGGGGGGGGGGGGGTGGCCTTGGAGGTGGAGGTGCAAGTGTGGGGGGGTGGGGAGGTTTGGTGCCGGGATTGGGCAGCACGTCTTTCATTTGTTCATTTGTTCCTTTAGTCATACAATCAACAAGTGTTAAGCACCTACTATGTACCAAGCATCAGGGATACAGCAGTGGCCCAAACAGACAAAGCCCATGTCCTTCTGGAGCTGACATTCAAGGAGGGTGGCTAGTGGAAATGGACAATAAATAAATAGAGCAGTAACCACATAAATGTGTTGATGACAAGTGCCATTTAGAGAAATAAGCAGAGAGAGAAGAATGGGTGAGGTAGGGAGGAGGTGCTTGCTATTTTAAATAGGATGGTAGGACAGGCTTTTGTGAGAAGGCAGTGTAAGAGCTGAGACCTGGAGGAGGAAAGGAAAAGACCCATGTGGAATAAAAACAGAAACAAAAACAAAAACCCAGCATTTCAGGCAGAGGGAACAGCCAATACTAAGGCCCTGTGGTAGGAATGTCCTTGATGTGTTCAAGAGCTAGCAAAGATCCTGTGTGGCTGGAGGAGAGTGAGTGAGGAGAGAGTAGAAGGATGTGAGAACAGAAGTAAGTCACGTGGGACCTTGACATCGAGGTGAGCACTTTGGCTTTGATGCAGAGTCAGGTGGGAGCTGTGGAAGGGTTTTGAGTAGAGGAGGGACAGGGTGTGACTTGGGTTTAACAGTATCCCAGTGGATGTCGGGTGGGGAAGGGACTGTAGGAGGGTGAGGGCAGCAGTGCGGAGACAAGTGAGGAGGCTCCTGTGGTCACCCAGGTGGCAGCAGTAGAGAGGATGAGAAATGGTTGGATCAAGCTGACAGTATTTGCTGATGAGAGAAATGTCCCCACTGCAACCCTGGGCCTCAGCCTAGTACCAGGGCAGGGAAGGTTGCTGCCCTCTGCTGCCCACTGCTGGCAGTGGTCCCACCTCAATAGCCAGCCCCTGAGCACCCAAGCATCTCCTGCACCCTGGACCCCCTGCCAGCCACAGGCCTCTCATCCTGCCTGCACCCCTAAGAGACAAGGCATGCCATGACTTCATGTTACAGCAATAAATCCTAGATGCAGAGAGGTCAGGGGTCTGCCCAGACTCACAGAGCCAGTAAGTAAGAACGTCTGGACTCAAACCCACTCTGCCTGCTGAATGTGGGCTCTTGGCCTGCCTCCAGCTAAAAGCAAATTGCCACTGGATTTTCTGGAAGCCAGAACTTTGGGAGCTGCTAGGAAGGCCTTGTGGACCACAATTTTAATTGTCTATGTGCCTTCCATGACCAAACACTGTGTGAGGGCAGGACTTGGGTCTGACTTGTTCTGGGCCACATTTTAGGCACTTAAATTATAGTTGAGTAAATGAGTGAGTGACTGGATGGATGGATGGGTGGATGGACAGGTGGACAAAGAGATGGACAGACAGACTGATAAGGCCCAGCCACACTCCTGATCTTCAGGCCACATGAGTCCTTGTCTGGGACAAACAGGTAAGGGAAAGTTAGCCCCATGAGCAGCCGGAGGAAAGAATGCAGAAGAAAGTGTGACCTTGGCAAGTGGCTTTGTTTCTCTGCAGGTACCCTGTGTAAAATGGCACCTGCATCATAGGACCGTTCATTTGCTCCCTCAGTAGATGTTTCTAGAGAAGCCACTGCATGCCAAACACTGTTGGGAAAATAAAATGAACTTTTGTGTGCCAGTTAACATGGACCTAGTAAGCCCTCTATGGGACAGTTATTATATTATTGTTATCACTGCACTGAGAGTCTGCTAAGAAGTTGTTGGCAACCTCGCCCACACACCCGGGCCTCACGGTTTGGACACAGTCCTCTCAACGGGCTCTGTGACCCAAGTGTGAACTATCATCCTGGCCCAGATGATGGAATTCAATAAAGCCAGCTTGGCTGAGAACTGTTTCTCATAGGCACCGCCCCTGGCCAGGGCCCTCGGATAATTTGCCCTACATCTTGGCATCTGAAATTTACATACGGTGCCGGGAGTGATGGATGGCTCTGGTAACCCGGTCTGTCTCTCGGCCAAGGCTCAGTTATCCATCTCAGCGGGCTGCAGAGCCATCCGTCTTCTCTCCTTGCTCATGGCAGGCCAGCATGTGCCCTTTGTCCCAGGTCATCTCCCAGCCCCCTCCTAGAGCCAGCCTCTGAGGCCACTCTGAAGGCGACACTCCCGTCATGGTCCACTGCATCCCCAGAAACCCTCCTCCTCGGTGTTTGCCTGGGACTCTGATGGCAAAGCCCTGAATGGCTCCATGGACCTGAGATACAGAATGGGTTGTTTGCCCCCCCCCAAACAGCAAGAGGGCCCCATCTTGCTCCTGCCACAAAGGACTCCTCATGCTTATATCTATTAACAGTCATTCATTCACAGGTGTTTTTTGAGTGCCTTTATGCATCTGGCATTTAGCTAGAACCTGTGGCTACAGCTGTGAGCAAGACAGGCACAGTCCCCACCCATGAGCGACTGACATTCCATTGGAGGGAATATGAGCAACGAAGATCCTAGACACTGTGCCAAACACTTTACCTACTGACAATCTGGTTCTCAAGGGTTTCCTCAGTAACACTTTGGGCACAAATTTTTATCCCCATTTTACAGACACAGAAACTAAGGTTGAGTATGTTGTCCAAGGTCACACTGCTAGTGAGGGGTCAGAGCCAGAATTTTGACATAGGTCTGTGATCCCTGAGCATGGTCATTGTTCCCCAGACAAATCAGGCTCTTTCAGGGTTTCTGACACATAGCATTTATTCATTCATTTATTTGACCAACAAACATTTCTAAAGTGCCTGCTGTGTAACAGGAACTGTTCTAGGCACTGAGCATAAGGAGGAAAGGACCAAAATCTCTGTCTTGCTATCATGGAGTTTTCATTCTAGTAAATAAAATACATAGTGTGTTTGATAGTGATACATGTTAAGAAGAAAACTAAAGGCAGGAACAGAGAGGCCAGGTAGGGGCTATCACAAGAATCCCATTTCCTCTCTGTGGGATGCTTAGCTTTCTTAACCGGCTCATCCCCTGACCCCAGGTCAAACATTCCCACCTTGGTGACTCTTTACCCCAGTCACAGCAAGTCACCTTGCTCTCTTTGTTCCCATGATACTTTATTCATACTTTTCATGTTGTACTTCGGCACACAGTGTTGGAATTGGCCTGTGTGTCTCCTCCACTGCACTGTGAACTCCTCAAGGACAGGGGCTGTGTTGGTTAGTTTCTGTGTACCAGTATCTAACACTGTAACTAGCACAGATTTGGGGCTCAGTAGTTAGTTGGATTGATGATTAGATGGGGATGGGTGGATGGGTGATTAGATGGATGGATGATGGATTGATGACTGGTTGAGTGTGAGTGATTGGATAGATGGATGTTGGATGATCAGTTGGAAGATAGATGATCTGTTAGATAAATGGATGGATGGATGAGTGGAAAATGGATGGTTGGTTGGGTGATTGGATGGATGTTGGATAAAGAGCTTCCAGCCTGGATAACTTACTAGGTACTGGCAACCCCTGCCCAAGTTGGGAACCCACACAGTGATTTAATTAGTAGAAGTAGGTAAAACTCTTATCTCTCCCTTGCCCCATCAGTTTCCGTACCCATGCGAAGGCAATTCAGGGCATATGTTAGGGTTTCACTCTTCTCCAAGTCTGCTCTGGAGGTGATGTCTTAATGCGATGGCCTTTGTCCCTTTTACCAGAATTATTTATGCCAGAACTTGTCTTATTTGGTTTCTGAGCTCTTGGAGGATATAGACTGTATCTGATTCCCTTTATCTAATGCCTAGTACACTAGAGATCATGGATGGCTGAATGTACAACATCTCTAGTTGCATCTCCCTGCAAAGAGAAAGCAGACTTCTAGGTTTGTGTTGGGGGGAGTTGGTGACTGTATTGAAAGTCATAATCACTAGTCATCCTTGTTTTCTAGACCTGGCCTGGAATCTCAACTGCCACTTCATCCATATATCCTTACAGGAGATAATATACATAAAGTGCTTGGCACATTCCATAAATACTAGCGTGTGTGTGTGTGTGTGTGTGTGTGTGTGTGTGTGTGTGGCATAAATGTTAGCCATGAGCTATTGTTTTCTGTAAGGAATGTCTGTGTAAGGTTTCATTTGGCGAAAAAGTTCTAGGCCTTTGAAAAGACATCTGGTGGCAAATATCAGAAGGGGATAACAGGGGCACAAAGGAGATGCCCAGACTTGGAGGGCAGGGTTCAGGAATCCTTCCTGGAAGAGGGGACATTTAAGCCAAGGCACAAAGGATGAGTAAGATCAGCTGCAGAGACAGAATGAGATCATCTGAGCTGAAGGAATGAAGTCTGTTGAGCCATGGAGTTGGGAGACTCTGTTGCCTTTGGATTCCTGCAAGGCAGGAAGGTTGGTTGGGAAGGAAACAAAGAGATGGGAAGATGGAAGGGGCCCAGTGACACCTAGATAGGAAGTATGGCGATTGTCCTAGAGCAGTGGAGAGCCAGAGGTGGGTTTTGAGCAGAGGAGGGACATGTTGAGGAAGTTTCTTTCCTTTCATGAAACCCCTTCAAAATATGGGAACACCTGAGGTCCTTGCTTCCTTAACCCCTAATCCCCAGCAATCACTGCATCGTTTTCAGAAGGTCTCTTTTCAGAAGTGGTATTAGGGGGATGTGTCTGAGTGTGAGGGTGTCTTTGGAGCTGAGAAGAGTGTGAGCACATGCTGGGGGAATTGACTTGGAGCTGAGAAGAGTGTGAGCACATGCTGGGGGAATTGACATGCATATGCACAATTCAGATGTGTATTTCCCCTGTAAGAACATAGCAGCTAGCTCAAAGTTTTGTACATCATTGACACTTCAGGTCAACATCATGTGTTAAATTTCTTTTAAAACTAAGTATTCTTGTACAATTCCCAATCCTTCCTGGTTGAGGAAATACAGTTGAACTGAGAATGTTCAACTTGCTCTCCCCATAGATAACCAAGTCTTCCTTCCCCACCCAAGAGCTACCTTCCCTCTGAGGAAATCCAGCCTCTTAACCAGAAGTGTGGCTTGGGCAGGTCGCCTAAGCTGTTTTTGCCTTAGTTTCCTCATCTCTAAAATGGGAGACTCAGATTCAGTTAGTGTTAGCTAAAGTGTGGGACATACATACCCCCACTGTTAGGACGTGAGATGACTGTAAGTAGACCTGACATTAGAAGGGATTGACCTGTGTCAGAAGGATCAGTTATCCCTTCTCAGTGGTCATTCATTCCTTCTCATTGGAACAAGAAGAAAGTCTCTACCTTTAACACCTCTCCAGCACTTGCCAGTCTCCTTTTATAACAAAGACAAACAGCAATGTTTTGTTTTCATTGTATTTTTATTTTAAAGACTACCTTCTGTTTATGGCATAGTGTCCTCTAGCGATAAAAAAAGTTCCTTTTCAAATGTACTTATTTAGGTTAAAAAGAGAAGGGGTTGTTATGTAAAGGTCAAGAACAAGCAAAATTTATCTAGATGCTAGGGTCAGAATGATAGTTACCTTTAAGGGGGTACTAACTAGGAGAGGGCACAAGGGAACCTTCCAAGGTGCTAAGAGTGTGAATATTCTGTGTATCTACCTGGACAATGGTTATAAGGGTGTAAAAGTTTGAGCTTAAAATTGAACTTAAGGGCTTCCCTGGTGGCTCAGTGGTTGAGAGTCTGCCTGCTGATGCAGGGGACACGGGTTCGTGCCCCAGCCCGGGAAGATCCCACATGCCGTGGAGCGGCTGGGCCTGTGAGCCATGGCTGCTGAGCCTGCGCGTCTGGAGCCTGTGCTCCGCAACGGGAGAGGCCACAACAGTGAGAGGCCCGCGTACCGCAAAAAAAAAAAAAAAAAAAAAAAATTGAACTTAAAATTATACAAAAAGAAAGAAGAGTCAGTTTGAAGGTAAATATCATGGAAATAGTAATTCATGTGGAATATCAATATGGCAAAATACATGCAGAAGGGTAGTATGAATGGTTGAAGTTCAGAGAGTAATGGACTGGACAACCTTGAAAGTTCCTTCTGGCTTATATGTTCTGAGACTGTGAGTGCCTTGGAAGTTCCAAGGTTGCAAGCTGATGGCAGACGCTCTCAGAGCTAGGGCCACTCCCCGGGCAGCGGGCATTTCCCGTGGGCAAGCAGTGGGGCTGTGAAGAGTTCTTCTTCCCTGCCCCAGCCTCTTCCTGCTGCCTAGCCCTGGCTGCAGCTCAGTCCCAGCTTCCTTTCTCTCTGCACGCTGGCCCGAGCCTCAGCTGCATCTATCATCTGCTTCAAGCTCATTAAAATTATTTCTTTTTTAGTTGCAAATGGGCTGTTTATGATGATCATTATTTGAATGGTCTGCGGCGGGCTCCGGGCTGTCTGTCTGCTGCTGATGACCAGTTAATCAGATGTTCTCCCTGCCTGGGCCTGGCCCAAAGTCTGGGGCTGTGTTAATCATGGCCCCCCTAGGGCTGGGGGCTGGAGGCCAGGTGGGAGAGGATCCCAAGTTCTGCTTGATCATCAAAGAGGCCCTGCTAGCTGTGTATGTGCATGGGGGTTCAGACACTTATTTCTAAAACTCAGCTTCAGATTGGTGCTGGTTTATGTTTATGAGAGTTTTTTATATTCCTTCAAAATAAATACAGTGCTGTGAGCTTTTTTATTTTAAATATGTTTATTTTAAAAGACATGTCAATTCTGTCGTTGGCTGTTTTGCTCTGTTAATGTTCAAATAGCCTGTCTTTTAGGGTGGGAGGGAGTGGTTTTTAATGTCTTTGCCTGATAGAGTAAAACTTGTCAGTACTCTGTCATCCTTTTATTGGTGGGGCGGGGGGGTGTGAGATTTTTACTGACCTGTGAAATCCAGAACTCTTAGAATCACTGATCTAGTGGGGTGTTCTTTGAGCTCTCAGCTTATCTAAATTAGTATCAGCCAGCATTTCTTGAACACTTAGTACTGTGCTTGATGCTTTACACATTTATAACATTTAAAACAAGCTCCCTGAACATCCCCCAGCTAGTGGGGAAGTGGAGCAGAAACCCTGTGATGAGCAGGGCATTACAATTTTGCCTTTATAATCCACCAAGGAGATAATTCACAGCTGAATTATTAGGACTGTAATTTGTTTCTTAGTCCCTGCTTGAATTACCTTACAAACATATTAATGTGCTCGTCACATGAGATGATGTGTACGAGGAGCTTAGCATGGTGCCTGGTATGTGTAAGCACCCAATACATGGTAGTTATGATTATTTACTATTATTGTTGTTGACGTGTTAGTGTACTAACCATAGAAATGTGGCAGGAATTCAGAGTTGAAGGATGAGCATAGATGTAAGGCAGAGGTAAGAAGAGCATGGACATCAGTCATGATGTCCGTCGTCTGCTCCTCTAGGGATGAACAGGAAAGACGGCAAGAGCTGGGCTTCTGTGGGGCTGGGGTTGGGAGCCTGCTGATGCTCCCCATCTGGTCTCACCTCTGCTCTGTCTACAGTGTGGATGCAGCAGACAGATTTGTACCCACCAGCAGCCTGAGAGGTTAGGGTGGAGGGAGCCAGTGCGGTCACATGGCATCGTTGTCTGGTACAGCACATCAGACAGTTAGACTTAACCTGCTCTGAGATTTCCTTTTGGAACTTGGGTTTGATGTTTTAAATAAGGAGTCGGGCTTCCCTGGTGGCGCAGTGGTTGAGAGTCTGCCTGCCGATGCAGGGGACACAGGTTCGTGCCCTGGTCCGGGAAGATCCCACATGCCGCGGAGCGGCTGGGCCCGTGAGCCATGGCTGCTGAGCCTGCGCGTCCGAAGCCTGTGCTCCGCAACGGGAGAGGCCGCAACAGTGAGAGGCCCGCGTACCGCAGTCAATCAATCAATCAATAAATAGTCAAAGTTCAGCCCCCACCAGGTTGCTGGGATGCTGGGAGAGGCAGTATCCCAGAGATAAGAACATTGTGTCAGATATATGATCATTCAAAACCGTGTGATGTTAACGCAAGTCCCAGTTCTGTTTGTCCTGTAGCCATGTAAAAATCACTTCTTTATCTTCAAGACGGATGAGAAAAACTAAGAAAAACTGTGAGCACTCTGCCACAACTCAAATTGACCATGACACTCCAGTTACTTCTCTCCTGCCAAGTGAGGGTCTGTCCACCTGGCTTCCCCACATAGTTGGTTTTTGTCTGCCTTTGGTCAGTCCCATTGCTGCTACCACAGATCTCTCCCTAGTCACTTGATATTTTGGTCATGGTCAATTGTGGTTTCTTTATTGGAAACTACAATTTTTTTTAAATGATGATAAACCAGAAGTCTCCTTATTTTCTCTGTCACCTTGGCAGACTGTCAGAAATTGTTTCTGTTTCTCTCTCTTGTCTCCCATGACACCTTGTTCCTTACCTGGATCAAAAATTCAATGGGACGTTTGGACTGGAAGCCCCTGCACCTTGGAGTTAGTGTACCCAGTGCTGTGGCATAGAATTGATATCAGCACCTTGGAGAGCACCACATTTCCAAGTCTCTTGCCCCTCTATTTTAATGGCTACACTCTTGCCTCGATTTTCCTCCCTTCTAGTCTTATGATTCTCCAAAGAGGTTAGACATTTCTCCAGAAATAGAAATTCCTTCCCCGATTCTCCCAAAGGCTCCATAGGCAGAGACACTTACCCTGGGTTTGGGGTATGCGGTCCAGCCTTCGATGGGCGCGAGGTTTATGGTGCTACGGTGAACTGCTGTTGAGCAGATTTACCGACTCTCAGACATGATATAAGACGATTACCATGCATTTCGTCTCTTAGAGGGAAAAGGATTTGCAGCGGGTTAATAGTACTTTTATTTCATTATCTAATAGTAAAAGTGTTTCATTGTGTGTGCGAGATGAATGCGCATTAGCGATGACAAATGAGGTCTTTCAGCACGGTGCCGGGCCTCATCGTACATATGTTAGATTAAAGAGTTCACCCTAGAAATACACTCTTGCATCTGCTTGTGTGTTTTTAATAAATCTGATTGCAGAAATTTATTGCATCACTGGATTTAGGAAATTATGGGGCTTGATTGCTGCAGATATAATCGGGTGATATATACAGAAATGCTCCTCTAGTTATCGTCCAGAAAAAAAGCCCATCTCGGGATGGTGCAAGAAAGCAGCAGACCACATAAACAGAGCATTTCTTGAATTATGCAAATGAAATCCATGACAACTCATGGTGAATTATTCTCCCCTCGTGAAACCGCCACTGTTAAAGTGAAGAAAGCTGCGAGAGGGGTGATCAAATATACATGTACAACCAGCAGACATTGTCTGTCATGTGTGAGCTGGAGCGTCCCCCACTTCCATCTCTCACTCTCTTTTTTTCCCCTCCTTGGTTTGTCCTGTAAAAACCTGGTCTGAAACCTTCATTGCACATAAGCAGGCAAGGCTGCTTCCAGTCCTTTTCTTCTGAATCCAGGCGTCTTCAATGAAATATTTCTTATACTTGAAGTGGACCTTAGATAATTTACTGCAGGATACACAAAAGGTCATCTTGCTTCTTATTGGCACCTTCATTTTTCCAAAATCTACAGAGATTAAAAAGCCATCTATATCTTAAAAGGCGTATTTATGAACCCTTAAGTGTAAGTCATAGTTGGAACCGTTCCCACCTCTGATATATGAAAGCTGTCGACAGCACTTTCTTACACTATAATATGCCCATACAATATGCCGCACTTTACTATTTTGACACCGTTTGGAGATGTTTTCTACAGTTACTGACAAGCTTATGCCATCACTCCCTTGGAAATTTAAGAGGTGGGGCAGAGGCGTAGGGGAGAAATGAAAAAAAACAGCTCCACCAACTTTATGGGAGATTATTGATCTGGCCTGACTTCTGACAAGCAAAAAAAGCTGTCCTGGATTTTTTTCGGTTGCATCCCCAGTTTCGTAAATTATTCATTTGTGCCAGGAGTCAATATCCTGTCTTTTCTCAGCTTTTTTGTAAGTTAAGGAAACTTGTTTGGAATGCTGTTTTGTACGATGATTAAAAAGGAAAAGGAGGAAAAAAATCTTTTTCTTTTCTCTCTCCCTCTCTCTCTCTTTTTTTTTCTTTTTTTTTTTTTTTATTGTTCCAGAAGGAGCTTAATTCCGTCGCTTCCGAGCTGTCTGCACGGCAGGAGGAGAGTGAACATTCTCATAAACATTTAATTGAACTCCGCCGGGAATTTAAGAAAAATGTACCTGAGGTACAGTATAGTTGCTATTATAGAATTAACTCAGTAGGAATGCAGATTTTTCTCTGTTCAAACTGTATTTTGAAAACTATAGACATAAGTGACTAACAAGAAAAGAAGCTAATTAGCCACGAAGAAAAATTACAACCCTCAACCTTTCCGTGTTTCTCAGTGTAGCGGTGCTCACTGGTGCTGTCTAGAATAAAAGCAGGACGCTTCTCCATGGAAGTCATTGTTTTTGAGGGCTCTATACCACATCCATTTTCCCCTCACATTAATGTCTAAGTCAAATGCTTGGCCTTGACGGCAAAGACAATTTGTCTAGAGTTCCTGATTTTATTTTGCTTTCCCATTGGCGTCCAGGAGATGATGGCTGTAGACTGTCTCACCCTCTCTGGTCCTTCCCTTGATCTCTATGTCTGAAACTGTCTCCCCCACCTGCCCATAAACGTTCCTCATTCTCCCCCTTCACCTCCTCCTTTGCAACTCCAGCCACCAGCGTTGTCCTTCCCAGCTGCCATGAGGGTGGTCCAGGTAATGGCCAGCCCCAGGGGAAGAGACGAGAATGGACACGTTTCTTTCTTCACAAGGGTGAATGTGTGAATTTTTTCTCCTCCTCTGTCAGGCCCCCTGTTGCTTCTCAAATTTTTTTTTTTTTTAGTGATGGAAATAAACACAAATAGGAAAAAGAAAACCTTCTGACTCCATATAATGTTGGCAGGGATGTGACACATCAGAGCCATGACAGGAAACAGATACCCCGCCCATTCCCAAAGCCTGCTGTGCTTCTCTGTGCTCAGCAGAGGGTTGAGCTCTCTGTCCCAGGCTGCTCAGGTGGCCTGGATCTTGGAGGAGGGCCAGACAGGGTCTGCCATTCCAGAGGTATCAGACCTGGACATGTTGATTCCACTCTGCCTGTTGGAATCACCTAGGGGTCCTGTTGCCATCTTACTGATGGAGACCATGGAAGGATGGAGAAGAAGCAAGCCCACCCAGGAATCAGGCCACATAAGTGCAGAGGGGTCAGTCTCTTAGCTGTGAAGTCCTCCTCACACCAGTCATACATATCTTTGGTTCTTCAAGGCAAGAGTGGGAAGTAGGATCTAGTTAGAACTTGTCCATGGAGCAAGTCTGGGAGGAATCAGGTTTGGGAGCTGAGAGAGAGTGCACTTGTAGAAGGGGCGGGAGTCTCAGATCTGAGCGTGTCTCCCATGTTATGGCTTTAGAAAGGCCAAGTTACATCCTGGGTTTGACTGGGAGCTAAGAAAGCATAGGGAGATTCTGAGCATCCTTCCCTTCCCTTTTAGAACAGAGAACAGCTTGGTCTTTAAACCAGTTTTTCTGCCCAGAAGGAGAGAACCAGAAGCTTTGCCTCTGACTCTCCCATCTCTGGGAAGCAGAGATGAAACGGCCACAGATCTTCACAGCCCACCATTTTGTCCTCCTTCCCCCAGGCGACGTGGGAGCCCCCAGGTGATGAGGGAAATCCAGGCCAGGTTTTAAGCCTCTGAGTTCGGCTTACATAATTTTAATACTGCATAATTATGCAATTATGTAATTAGAAGGAATAAGTTTCCATTCCTATTATAGTCGCGCCTCTGAAAATTCTCATTTTTGGAACTAGCCTCTCCTGATGGGGGAGAGTCATGCCAAGACTTTATTTAAGAACATCATCTGGCTGGTGCCCAGCTCACCTCCTGCTGATGCCTTTGCTCAGTTTCCCCCAGGAGTTAAGCAGACAGGGCAGTGGGCTTCTAGAAATGGCTGGCATTGGCCCAAAATCCCACCCACCCCGCCGTGGGTCTCAGATTTGAATCCCCTAAATTCACTTGAGTGTGGGGTTGTGAACAGAGCCTGTTTGGGGAGTCTGTTGACCTGCATTGAAATCCCAACTGTGCCACTCACTTGCTTTGAGACCTTGAACAAGGCAGCCCCTCTCGGGGCCTCTGGGTCCCTTTCTGTAAATTCAGGGGACTGGAGATGGTTTTTGAGCCCCTTCCAACACCAACATTTCCTGAACCCAGACCAGAGGTTTCCTGTTGATGTGTTTTATTTAGTCTGTAAAGGTCTTTCAAATTTTACAGTAAGTTGTCAATGTTTAGCATCTCTGATTTCACCCCAAAGCTTGGGTTTCCGATATCTTTTGAGACTGTTTGGTAGATCTGGCCATGGGGATGCTCCATGCCCAGTGGCAGAAACAGCCGAGCAGCTGCCGCTCACGTTACCAAGATGCTGTGCTCCTCTGAGATTTGCCATGGGACAGCCTGTCTCCCTCCTGTCCACTTCCTCCAGCCTCTGTGGGCATTTGAGTTTACAACCCACAATCTAGGTTTTCTTAAGTTTCGTTTTCTGCGCTCAGCCCGTGCACTCACGGTTCCTTATGATCAAATAAATCCACTAGGTTCACACGCACTCCCTACGTCCCTCCTGAAGATCCCCTGCATACATCAGTGGCTCTGAGAAGCCCTGGGGGCCACAAATCAGTGAGGAAAGCATAGCCAGGACCCAGAAGAAGGATTTTTTCCAGGGCCAGGAGCAACACAATCCTATTTCATAGTTAAGGGATTTTATTCTTCAGCTGAAATATGTATTCTTCAGCTCATCTCTTCCTTTCCTGTTTCTGTCTGCTACCCCCTCCCTCTCCATTCTCTCCAGCTCCCCTCAGCTCCTCCTCCCAAGGGGGTCTCTTGTGGGCCATAGAAGCCAGTGGTTAGGGGAGTCACCAGTGGGTCTCAGAGGAAACTGGAGCATTTATGGTTGGGATCTTGGTACCCTCGGTTCTAATCCCTCTTGCACGCTGGAGAGAACTCATGGGAGTCCACCAGGGATGCCCTTGTGGCTGGGAACCTCAAGGTCACTTGAGAAAGGCATGAAATTAGGGTCCAGAAAGAGGGGGCTGCCTTCTGAAGACAGCCCAATGGCAGAGTTGATCAAACATTTACAGAGCCCTTCTTCTGAGCTGGGTGCCATGGCAGGTGACCCCACCAAGCCCCCAGAAACCCCACCTTCTGGTGAGGAAGGAGCGACCGTGCAGCGTGGTGTTGCTAAAATGCCAAATGCAGTCTTTGCTGGAAGGGGCAGCTGGGTGGGGAAGCAGAAATGGCACCCTAGGGAGACATCTCCCAAGCAACCTAAAGGACAGAGGTTTTCATGTAGGAGCTTTGGTGACATGGCCCTGGGTGTGGAGCCTTTCCAGCCCCTGCTCCAAAAAATGTCCCATGATGGACCACCAGTCCCGCAAGGTACTTTGCATAAATGAGCATTCCATGATCAAATCCATTTGGGAAATGCTACTTCCTCTCTCCCTCTTCCAGAAATTCTCATTGTGCATTATGTAAAAGGCTCCAAAAAGTCCTGCAGGGAAGAAACTTGATGTTGTGCTTGATGCGTCCTAGTCGGATCTGGCTTGGCACCGTGGTGTGTGTTTGTGTCTGTCTGTAGGTGTATATATGAGGAACCGTTATGAAATCTCATGGAGTGCAGGTCCCACGGGACACGCTTGGGAAATACTGATTTGGGGGACAGCAATGAGCTGCAAACAGGGGCCATGGGGGTATCCCACTTGGCACCACGGTGAACTCTTCGCTGATCTCTTTTACAGGAAATCAGAGAGATGGTGGCTCCTGTATTAAAAAGCTTCCAAGCTGAGGTAAGACCCAAGGCCTGTGGCATGTCACAAAAATACTTCCCAGTTCCCTCTCCTATCCCACCTGGAGTTGCCAGAGGATGCCAGCAGCAGAGAAACTTCTCTACCCCCATTGCAAACTGCCCCATGCCCTCCTGATCAGCCATGGTATCATGATAAGAATGGGTTCTCTGTTCTGTTTGATGGGATTTCTGCCTGCTCTGAAATCCTCTCTACCACCCATCCTCTGAGGATATAAAATCTACACTTTTCACATCCTTTCCTGCCAACCCATCGGACCCTAGTTCCTTTGGCAGCAGCTGAGCTGCCCTCAGCCAGTTGTTTCTCTTGCCGTCCTGGAGCCCTGGGATGGAGCTGAACCTCCTCTGTTTCTCCTCTTTGCTTGACTTTGTGACCAGGATTCTGAGAATGTCCACTTGTCTAGCTGGCGCAGGAGGTAGGCTAGGAAAAGAATGGAATTACACTGAGTCAGGAGAGTGGAAGGGAGGGCCATTTCTCCAATGTTCTGTCTTCAGGGGGCTTTTCTCCGTCTTCCCCTGTATTCAGGCAGAACCCTGGAAGGATAGGCCCTTCTCAGAGCTTGCCAGTGGAGATGCATTTTAAGTCTGTCGTCTGCCAAGTGCCACATTACTTTAAATCTGTCTCTTCGGAACTGCGTAAGCGCATAAGGCAATATTAAAGTAAACAATAACTGGATTTACACAAATGTCGCTGATTTCCATATTTTTCATCCTTTCATTTTATTACTGAGTTGACTGATACGCTTATTTATTTATAGGGCCATCCGGTATTGATTCATTTGGTTGTAAGGTGCCTGAGCTGGAAGGGGGTAGAAAAAAACCAGAAAGAAGACCAATAATGTTGGGAATGTGTCATCATGGCTTTTATGTTTTTAAAAAAAGGCCCCCATCTGCCGCCAGCTCATGGTCCCCTGAGAAATACTCAGCACACAAGCCCTCTCAGGCAGCTGATCCCTCTGTCCAGCCCAAAGACAGGCAGTGAGTGTCTTGTGTAGAGCGTCACTTTCTCAGCCATTCCCTTGCTTGGGTTGGTGTGGCAGAGCTTCTCCTAACTACTTAGACCCTCAGTTTCTCTATATGTTAAAGTGGAATAAAGGCACTGCAGATCTTTTCATGTTCTTTTGAGGATTAACTGAAATATAATGAAAGGGAAGAGTTTAATGTAATTCCCGGTACATGGAGAGCTGCTAGGGAGTGAAGAGCACAGACTCTGGAGTCAACCTGGATTTGAATCCTGCCTCTGCCAGTTACTAGCTGTTTGACCTTAGGCAAGTTACTTGACCTCTCTCTGCCTCTGTGTCATACTCTATAAAATTGGATAATAATTATACCTACTTCATAGGGTTGTGATTGAGGAAGAACAAAGTCAATACTCATGGAGTGCTTAGGACATTACCTTGCATATTAGAAGTTTTATTATTCCTATTATCAGTCACCTTCAACACAGGTTTATTTGGCCTCCACTATGCCTGGGTTGGAATCTGCCTCTTTCCTAACTAGGTGTTCAAGGATTTTTATCCAAAAGAAGGGGGTTTTCTATCCCTATAGGAAGCAGGCATGACTTATGCCGTCTTTCCAATAGGAGAAAGAGTTAAACCTTAGATTTCGGCAGTGATCCAGGGAAGACCCAAGTGCAGCATGGTGGAAAGCACATGTGAATCAGACTCGTATGAGTCTGGCTTGAATTTCAGCCCTGCTGCTTATACGAGCTGTGTGACCTGGGAGAAGTTCCTCCACCTCTCGGAGCTGCAGCTTTCCTCCTCTCGTAAGTGAGGCTAACAGTAAGGATTCTAAGAACTAAGCAGGGTGGAGGCAGTCGACATGGTGTCTGGCACACAGTTGGCGCTCAGTAAGTGCAGGAGGAGAGAGAGAGTCTTAGTGGGGCCAAAATAGGCAAAGGTGAATTTTCATTTCCAAACCCATATGGCATGTTGAATACACACCATTTTAATAGCCGGGGATCTTCAAGGAACTTCGTTAATTTTTTTAAGAGGGTTTTCCGTCATCCCTTTAATGTACCAAAAAGACTACATTTGTCTGGAGTTTTATTCCTGAAACCCCTGCTTTCTTCATGATCTATTGACCAATCCATTGCGACCGTCATGTCCCTCCCACTGCCTCAGGGGAGAAACGCCGGCAAAGAAAGGTGTTAATAAAAAGCATCTCCTTCGTCCAGAACAAACTGCACACACATAGGCCATTTATAATCCAAATTTGATTTTCATTTTAATTTTTTTAATGAGGGTTCATCCTTTATGCCGCTTCCCTCTTGCCAGCCACCAGGCTCTAGGCTCAGAGCTGAGGATTCCCAAGTGGGCATTAATCACCTCCCAGGAATATTCCCTGAGGCAAACACCTTCCAGAGTCATATAAACTAACCCATAAAACGCCAAGGCTGAATATCGTGCCTGTCATTCCTTCTTCCCCAGTGTGGGCCTCTTGTTGAAATATAACATGTTCAAGTTCATTCCTTAATTTCACTCCACCAGCCCTGGTGAATACAGCATACAAGCATCCTTTTATCTTTTCATACTGTGTATGTGTGAGGGTCTTTTTTCCTTTTTCTTTCTTTCTTTCCTTCCTTCCTTCCTTCCTTCCTTCCTTCCTTCTTCCTTCTTTCTTTCTTTCTTTCTTTTCTTTCTTTTCTTTTCTTTTCTTTTCTTTTTCATGCTGGTGGGAGGGGGGCAGAGAGGAAGTGAATTTGCCCTGCTGTGAATCAAGGAAGCTTTTCCTCTCTGCCTTGATTGCTTAAAGGACAGTCTTGATTCCCCCTGCTCAGGGAAACAAAGACAGCCAGAGAAGGTGGCTTAATGGAGACAGCTTGAAATGGCCAAAGTTTGAATATCCTTGCGCTCAGAGAAAAGAGCAAGACGAAAGCCCTGCTAATTACAAAAGTTGCTTTATGAAAGATAATTCAAAGCAATAATTTAGCAAACATAATCAAGTCGCACAGATGGGGTTGTTGATGGATGGATTGCAACATGCAATTAGCAGTTCTCGTAGTTACATATCATTAACCCTCCAAGCACAGAAATTATTTTCTCATTATTAGTTGAAAAGGTAAAATTAAGCTGACTAGACAGTAAAGGAACAAACTACAATTAATTACCTTCATTTATTACAGTCATTATTTTAAACTTATTTTTACTTGGAGAGAGAGACGAAAACATCTAAATTAAAAGTTTTCTTATGCTAAATCAGAGGTGAAACTTTTCTAAGGAGCATGTGCAGTGGCCCAGCCAGAATATGGCAAGGCCACTGCTGGGAAATTTTTTTTCCCTGCTTCCTTCCTCTTCCACCTTGAAGGGGATATGGCCTGCATGATGGAAAACCCTTTCCGTTGAGTTGGAACAGACACGTTCATCTGGGCCTGATTGAAACAGAGCAGTTTGGGAACCAAGGAGGCTGAAGTGTCCTCTGACCCCCAGGGGAGGCAGGAGAGTGTGGAGGTCAGATATCCAGGGTCTGTGTCCCACCCTGACACTGCTTATGTGACTTTGGCAAGTGACTTCATGTCTCTGAGCCACTGTTTCCTCATCTGTAAATAGGGACAGCTCATCGGATTGCAAGAGGTTCAGTGAGATTCTCTGTTGATTGGCCAGCGAGTTATTTGTTCTCATTGTGGTGGGTGTGAACATCCTTCTGAATTTAATTTTAAGAACCCACCAAAGCATCACTGAACCTGTCACGCCATATTACAACCAAATTAAGAACCAGCAGCAGTCCTCTTTCATTTGGTATCATATACCTTATAAAGTAAATTGTTAATGCTTTTTCCCCCCAGTTAAGCAGTTATTTGCAGTTGTTCCGGGTATTTCTCATTAGAAATAACATCATCTAAAGAACGATATTGATTGATTTTTTTTAATCTTGGAATCATGGACGTGAACCACATATTTATATGACATTCCCTTTAACTAGAATTCTCATGCTTTATTTTTATATTATTGATCTTTTTGACACGAATTGCTTTTGGCCTTGTGTGAGTGTTGTAAGCTTTCTGCCTGCAGAGGAATGGGCCGGGCTGAGCTGGGAAGAGTGATCGCTCCAGCAGCATGGCGGTAACATTCCCACACATTTAACAGCAATTAGTCTGTGCTGATGCCGTGGTAGGCTTTCGTGTATGAAAATTTACAAGCCTTTTAATGGACTGCATTATGGAATGCCATGCGGGGCCAGTCGGTGGGGAGATGAGGCCGCCAGGCGCGCATCCATCTCACGGCACTGTCAGCCGAGTGTCTCTCAACACTCGTGTCTGCCTGGGGGTAGTGGCGATCAAAGCAGACGCTACTGCAACAGCCAGCACGACACCAGCGTGGGACGAGTGGCCATTCGTGCAGTCACTCATGCATCCATTCAGTATATGATTCTTGAGCAGCTGCTGTGTGCCAGGCATGGTACTAGGTGCTGGGGCTAAGTGGTGAACATTACTGACTTGTGCTCAAGAAAAGGTTGAGCACCACTGTGTGCCAAGAACCATGCTAAGCACTGAGGGTAACAGGGTGAACACAGATTATTCATCTGGCTCCCGTGATGTGGAGTAGAAATGACATGAGCCTAGATCCACACAGACCTGGGTTCCAATCCCAGCTCCGTCCTTTGCCAGCATTCTCGGTGAACCTTGGTTTCCCTGGCTGTAAACTGGGAATGGTAACAGTCCTTACCACACAGGGAGGCTAGGAGGATTCACGCAGGTGAAGAGCTCAATGCGACATAAACCTCCCAGAAATGGGACTGTTGCATCATGATTTAGTGTTGTTGCCCCTTCCCCTCCATCCAGCAACCCTAGAATACACATGTACACTCCTGCTTCCCTTCCAATTCCACTGAGATCTTCATGCTCAGCAGCATTTATTTGGCACCTGCTGTATACCAGGGTGAGTACCAGGCTCCAGGGATGTGGCAGTGAGCAGCTCCAGATACCGTTGCTGTCCTCATGGCACTCACAGCCTTAATGAGAGAGACAGCTGGAAACATACCCCTCAGAGCCAACGAAAGTCACGGTTATGATTGAGTTTCACGTGGCCAGAATGTGGGATGGGAGAGATTCAACCAGCCCACCCATTCCCTCATTCAGAAACTGTTTCTTGTGCAGACCCTGTGTGGGGCCCTGGGGATACAACAGGGAACAAGACAGACAGGGCCCCTGTCCCAGGGGCGCTCAGAACACAGTGAGAGACATGCCTATTTGCATCATGCACGTAAATTATTTGAAGGACAATATAGTGCAGTGGTTAGGAGCACGTCCCTCTTCTGCTGCTTATTAATTGTGTGACCTGGGGCAAATTATGTTTCTCTCTCTCTGCCTTGATTTCTTCATCCGTAAAATGGGACTCCTAACATCCCCTACTTCATAGTGTGAGAGTGAGGAGCAAATGAGGTAATAGGTGTAAAGGCTTAAAACAATGCCTGATGTAAAGAAAGCTGAGATCAGAGTCAGAGACTATAATCGTCTTGATTATCACAATGATTATGGTTTTGAAATCATCCCACACTGCATTAACTAATTATGGATGTGCTAAATGCTGCTGAGGCAAAATGCAGTTGCACCCAGGAAGACTCCAGTCTTATCTTCCTTTGTCCTAGCTCTGAGGCAGAGGACTGGACTGCTTGACCCACTGGGGTTGTTGCCCAGGGAGAAGGGGGCCCTGAAGTGCCATCCCCAAGTTTAGGCACTGGAGAAAGAACCTTCCTGGTCATGGCATCCTCTATGAGGCAGACCCCTCAAGAGGCCCTCAGGCATCCAGTATCACAGTCATACCCTCCCTGTTTCCTGAGTGCCAGGAATAAGACCCAGAGAGGGTGAGAAACTCACCTGGGGTCACATAGCCAGGAGACGGAAGGGTCCTATGTTGTTTCAGATCCATGTAATCCCCTTACCCAGAGTGGCTCCAATCAAGCAGCTGGTGAAGGAAGACAAAGGCAGTGGATTTGGGGTCTTGGAAAACTAGGTCCAAGCCCTACCACCACTCCCTAGCTGTGTTACCTTAGGCAGGTCGCTTTACCTCCAGCCTCAGTCTCCTGTTCTATAAAATGGGTTGTTGCAACACCCACCTTGTTTATCCCTAGGGATGGGCGTGGAAAGCCCACATGGTCACCCAACTGAAAGGAAGCATCCTTTCTCTAACCCTTTGTTATTCAGAGAATGGTCCACGGGCCAGCAGCATCCACATCACCTGGAATCTTGGTAGAAATGCAGCCTCATTGGCCCCCCCACCCCACCTCCCAGATCTCCTGAATCAGAATTTGCAGTTTAATAAGGTCCCCTGGTAAGTCAACTATACTTCAATCAAAAAAAAAATTCCCCAGTAATTTGGTGATTTATGATTCGTGTAGGCATTGAAGTTTGAGACGCTCAACCTGAGAGCCCTGGCTGCCCTGAGGGCTTTAAAAAATACCGAAATCCGGGTCCCACCGCAGAGTGGCTGGCATTCTTGGTCTGGCGTGAGCCTCAGGCATCAGGATGTTTAAAGCTTCTGCTGGTGATTCTGATGTTTGAGATGCTCTTGCCCTAGAAGCTCACCATCTAGTGGAGGAGACAGACACATGGAAATAACCAGTGGTGTGCTGGTAAATGATGAGCAGCTGGCTATCTGGGGAGCCCTGACTTCCATGGTATAAATACTGCTGCCAGGGCCAATTTCAAGCTGCCAGCCTGGAGCTGAGAAGAGATGTGCAGTAACATCTTATATAGCATTTCCACCACACAGACACAATAGCTATGCATAAGCTCAAAGCACCGGGAGTAGTAATGTATCACCAAGTAATTAGGAATTGATGAGTATTGAATATGTATTTCCTCTTTCTTTCAATTTTTTTGGTAAATTGCACACAGCATTTACCCCCTTAACCATCTTTAACTGTAGAGTTCGGTGGCATCAAGTACCTTCACATTGCTGTGCAGCCGTCACCACCGTCCATCTCCAGAACTTTTTTCATCTTCCCAAATTGAAACTCTGTTCCCATTAAACAGTAGCTCCCCATTCCCCACCCCTGGCAACCACAACTCTACTTTCTGTCTCTGTGAATTTGGCTCCAGGTACTTCATATAAGTGGAATCGTCTAGTATTTGTCTTTTTGTGACTGGCTTCTTTCACTCAGCAGAGTGTCCTCAAAATTCATCCATGTTGTAGTACCATCATATTTAATACAATTTATGTATTATAATTGTAGGTTTATATGATTTAAAATTTTAATTATGGCCATGTTTAGCAACCAGCTTGCAAAACTCCTGAAAATTTAGCAATCAGCTTTTGCAAGCTGCTGCAGGTCAGCCCCAGCACACCACCGGAAGTACAAGTGAGAACAGAGGTACAAAAGGCAGGCTTTAGGACAGGGGTCTGCAAACTATGGCCCTCGGGCCAAAGCCTATTTTTATAAAATTTTATTGGAACACAGCCATGCCCATTCATTCATATATTGTCCATGGTTGCTTTCCCACCACAGCAGAGAGCACAGAGTTGAGTAGTTGCAACAGAACCTGTATGACCTGCAAAGACAAAAATATTTATTATCTGGCCCTTTACAGAAAAAGCCTGCTCGCTCCTGCATTTAGGTGTACAGGGAGTGGGAGCGATTGAATCTTTTATTATTTATTCATTTGTTTACTCAGCCAGTATATACAGAGCACCTTCTGGGTGCCAGGCACTGTTCTAGGCACAGGAGCAAATAAGACAAAGTCCATTCCCTTCCAGAGCTGACCTTCTGGGGGAAGACAGATGTAATTCAGACTCTTGCGCAGCAAGTAAATATATAATTATCAGGAATAGCATGCCAGGTAAACTGAACAGCCTGTGCAGATGCCCTGAGGGAGGATGGAAGTGAGAATTGCAGGACTGAAAGCCTGGGAGAGTTGGCCAGAGTCAGTAGGCCCTCACCTGTGCCCAGACCTCTACCCACCCCTCCCATCTACCCTGCCAAGCACAGTATCACTTTGAGTCAGGCTTGCCCTGGCACACTGGCCCGCATTGCTTCCCCACCCTCAACGGCCACCTCCTAAATTCTCTCCATCCACCTCCCTCCTGGCCTTGGAGCCCACAGTGTGACAGACAAAAGTCTCTTATTTATTTCCTCCACAAGGTTTATAAACTGCCCTCTAATAAAATCAGTCTGAGCACAAGCACAAAATAATAACACTTAATTAAAATACATAAAGCCAAATATTAGTGGAGATCAGTGAAGATTAAGATCAACCAAATCCTATGTCCCAGTACTAAGCAGAGGCCTTGCCCTAATGGGAGGGGGTTTCCATTTCTTGAGCACCTACTGGGTACCACACTCGGGGCTGGTGACATCGGGGATGTTGTGGGATATTCTAGAGAATTCTAAGGAGAATCCTAAGGAGAAACAAATTCTAGAGAATCAAATTCTAGAGAATCCTAAGGAGAAACAATTCTAGAGAATCCTAAGGAGAAACAAATTCAGAGAGGTTGAGACACCAAGATCACATAACTGAGAAGTAGAGGTGGGATTTGAACCCAGTGTGTCCGCACAAGTCATAGTGGCTCATTCCTGTAGCAACAACATCTAACATAGTGGGAGTTTCTCATTCACATCACAGTCTAGTGCTGGTTAATGAGGCAAGGGAGCTCTGCTCCATGCAACCATTCAGGGATCCAGGCATCTTCTGTCTTCTGGCTCTGCCTTCACTGTATCCCAGAGTCCCTTTCACTTAGTCAGTACATGGGGAAGGTTCTCAAGGGACAGACCTGGAAGTGGCCACATCGTTTCCACCCACATTTCCTTGACCAGAACTCAATTATAAGGCCATGTCCAATTTCAAGGGAGGCTGGAGATATAGTCTAACGTGTGTGCCCAAGAGGGTAAAAAAAAAAAAAAGACAGGGCTAAGAGAGCACATAACCCTGTCTGCTGCACTGTGGCCTCCCTGATGGATGAAGTAACGACCTCATTAGCTATTGGGGACTAGGATGGACTCTGGAAAACAGTAGGATTAGTACATTTTGGACAAAAGAGCAAGAAATGAATTTCAAGGGGTCTGTCAAGTCAAGGAGCAGCAAAACAAGGGCAAGGAAGAATTTTAACAATTTGGTGGGTGTTATAAAGCTCCTACTCTGTGTACTTCTTTGTGCTGGCCTGACTAAGGGAAGAAATGAGCTCTGTCCAACAAGGAGGCCAAGCCACCCATTAGGAGCCCACACCCACTAAGAAAAACTAAGAAAAAAGCAAATGTAAAGTTGGAGCAACAGGTGTGCCAAAGAGAAAGTGATTACTTTGTAGGCAAGCAATCAGGCAAGACTTCCAAGAGGAGGTGAAGTCCAAGCTCAGGTTAGGAAGACTTGGGCAGGATGGAACACAGAGAACAAGGTGTGGTGGTAAGAGCACAAGCTGCCTTATCAGGCAGACCTGGGTTTGTGTCCCAGTTTGACCACTGGCTGGGTGATCTTAGGCAAGTCACTTCCCCTCTTTCTGAGCCTGTTACCTCATCAATAATGTGGTACCTAGTGATCAGGCTAATTGTGAGGATTAAATGAGATGGTCATGTCTGGAGTGCTTAGCTCAATGCAGGGCACACAGAAGGCTTAAAATGAGTACCCCAGTGGCTGTTTGGTGAGAAGTGCCACATATCTGAAGCTATGATGTGTAGGGAGGCGGGGGAGAGGAAGAGGCTAAGAAACACACTTGGGCAGGACAAGGGGGCCTTGAATGCTGAGTTAAGTCTGCACTTCGTCTTGTGGGTAGACAAGGTGCCCAGGAGTCTTTATTGATTATGAAACAGCATGACCAGAAGGTTTTTCTAGAAAGACCCCTTTGGAGGTAAGTGGGGTGGGAGGGGGTTGACTCAGAAGTCAGGATTTGGAGCACTTGAGACATGTAGCAGTAATGATGTCCTGGTCTGAGGTAGAGGAGTGGCAAAGAGAGGGCTGGTTTGAAAGAGTTTGGAAGTGGGGGGCCAGGCCTTCACGTGGCTGATGGAGATAGAAGGCCTGGGTATCAGGCTCCGGAGGTCAGTGGGGCATGACACCATTAGCAGAAGAGGAGGAGGCAGAACTGGTGTCAGGAAGACAAGCCCAGTTGGTTTAGACACCCAGGCTCTAGGAGCCAGGGAGGCCTGGGCTCAACCCCAGCTCTGCCTCTTACCTGCTGTGTGACCTTGAGCAGGTCACATGACATCACCTCCCCCATCTGTAAAATGGGGATAATATTTGTCCCTCCCTAATAGGGCTCTTGTTGGAGGACTCCATAAGATTATGCCTGGCACATAATAGGTGCTCAGGAAATGGTCCTTGTTATCACCATCCTTTTTCCTGTTGAGTCAGACCCAAAACTGGGTTAAGAAAGGGCTGATGATGAACAAGCAGATTCCTTGGATACTCTGCAGACTGTGAGAATGCTATTACTAGTAACAACCCACAGCAGCAGCCAAACCCTCCTGTGTGTTCAGTGTATGCTGTGTGCTCAGACATTCTTCTGAGTCCTCCACACATACGTTTTTTTCTTTTAACATCTTTATTGGACTATAATTGCTTTACAATGTTGTGTTAGTTTCTGCTGTATAACAAAGTGAATCAGTTATATGTATGCATATATCCCCATATCCCCTCCCTCTCGCATCTCCCTCCCACCCTCCCCATCCCACCCCTCTAGGTGGTTACAAAGAACGGAGCTGATCTCTGTGCTATGCAGCTGCTTCCCACTACCTATTTTACATTTGGTAGTGTATATATGTCAGTGCTACTCTCTCACTTCGTCCCAGCTTAACCTTCCCCCTCCCCGTGTCCTCAAGTCCATTCTCTATGTCTGCGTCTTTTTTCCTGTCGTGCCCCTAGGTTCATCAGAACCATTTTTTTTTTTTAGATTCCATATATATGTGTTAGCATACGGTATTTGTTTTTCTCTTTCTGACTTCACTCTGTATGACGGACTCTAGGTCCATCCACCTCACTACAAATAACTTAGTTTCATTTCTTTTTATGGCCGAGTAATATTACATTGTATATATGTGTCACTTCTTTATCCATTCATCTCTCAGTGGACACTTACGTTGCTTCCATGTCCTGGCTATTGTAAATAGCGCTGCAAGGAACACTGTGGTACATGTCTCTTTTTGAATTATGATTTTCTCAGGGTATATGCCGTGTAGTGGGATTGCTGGATCATATGGTAGTTCTATTTTTAGTTTTTTAAGGAACCTCCATGCAGTTCTCCATAGTGGCTGTATCAATTTACATTCCCATCAACAGTGCAAGAGGGTTCCCTTTTCTCCACACCCTCTCCAGCATTTATTGTTTGTAGATTTTTTGATGATGGCCATTCTGACCAGTGTAAGGTGATAGCTCATTGTGGTTTTGATTTGCATTTCTCTAATGATTAGTGATGTTGAGCATCCTTTCATGTGTTTGTTGGCAATCTGTATATCTTCTTTGGAGAAATGTCTGTTTAGGTCTTCCACCCATTTTTGGACTGGGTTCTTTGTTTTTTGATATGAGCTGCTTGTATATTTTGGAGATTAATCCTTTGTCAGTTGCTTCATTTGCAAATATTTTCTCCCATTCTGAGGGTTGTCTTTTTGTCTTGTTTATGGTTTCCTTTGCTGTGCAAAAGCTTTTAAGTTTCATTAGGTCCCATTTGTTTATTTTTGGTTTTATTTCCATTTCTCTAGGAGGTGGGTCAAAAAGGATCTTGCTGTGATTTATGTCATAGAGTGTTCTGCCTGTGTTTTCTTCTAAGAGTTTTATAGTGTCTGGCGTTACATTTAGGTCTTTAATCCATTTTGAGTTTATGTTTGTGTATGGTGTTAGGGAGTGTTTTAATTTCCTTCTTTTACATGTAGCTGTCCAGTTTTCCCAGCACCACTTATTGAAGAGGCTGTCTTTTCTCCACTGTATATTCTTGCCTCCTTTATCAAAGATAAGGTGACCATATGTACGTGGGTTTATCTCTAGGCTTTCTATCCTGTTCCATTAATGTATATTTCTGTTTTTGTGGCAGTACCATACTGTCTTGATTTCTGTAGCTTTGTAGTATAATCTGAAGTCAGGGAGCCTGATTCCTCCTGCTCCGTTTTTCTTTCTCAAGATTTGGCTACTCAGGGTCTTTTGTGTTTCCATACAAATTGTAAATTTTTTTGTTCTAGTTCTGTGAAAAATGCCGTTGGTAGCTTGATAGGGATTGCATTGAATCTGTAGATTGCTTTGGGTAGTATAGTCATTTTCACAATGTTGATTCTTCCAATCCAAGAACATGGTATATCTCTCCATCTGTTTGTATCGTCTTTAATTTCTTTCATCAGTGTCTTATAGTTTTCTGCATACAGGTTTTTTGTCTCCTTAGGAAGGTTTATTCCTAGATTTTTTATTCTTTTTGTTGCAGTGGTAAATGGGATTGTTTCCTTAAGTTCTCTTTCAGATTTTTCGTTAGTGCATAGGAATGCAGGAGATTTCTGTGCAGTAATTTTGTATCCTGAAACTTTACCAAATTCATGGATCAGCTCTAGTAGTTTTCTGATAGCATATTTAGGATTCTCTATGTATAGTATCATGTCATCTGCAAACAGTGACAGTTTTACTTCTCCTTTTCTGGTTTGGATCCCTTTTATTTCTTTTTCTTCTCTGACTGCTATGGCTAAAACTTCCAAAACTATGTTGAATAATAGCAGCAACCTTGTCTTGTTCCTGATCTTAAAGGAAATGGTTTCAGTTTTTCACCATTGAGAATGATGTTGGCTGTGGGTTTGTCATATATGGCATTTCTTATGTTGAGGTAGGTTCTCTGTCTGCCTACTTTCTGGAGAGTTTGTATCATAAATGGGTGTTGAATTTTGTCAAAAGCTTTTTCTGCATCTATTGAGATTATCATATGGCTTTTATCCTTCAGTCTGTTAATGTGGTGTACCACGTTGATGATTTCTGTATATTGAAGAATCCTTGCATCCCTGGGATAATCCCCACATGATCATCCTTTTAATATGCTGTTGGATTCTGTCTGCTAATATTTTGTTGAGGATTTTTGCATCTATGTTCATCAGTGATATTGGCCTGTAGTTTTCTTTTTTTGTGGCATCTTTGTTTGGTTTTGGTATCAGGGTGATGGTAGCCTTGTAGAATGAGTTTGGGAGTGTTTCTCCCTCTGCTATATTTTGGAAGAGTTTGAGAAGGATAGGTGTTAGCTCTTCTCTAAATGTTTGATAGAATTCACCTGTGAAGCCATCTGGTCCTGGACTTTTGTTTGTTGGAAGATTTTTAATCACAGTTTCAATTTCAGTGCCTGTGTTTGGTCTGTTCATATTTTCTATTTCTTCCTGGTTCAGTCTTGGAAGGTTGTGCTTTTCTAAGAATTTGTCCATTTCTTCCAGGTTGTCCATTTCATTGACATGTAGTCGCTTGTAGTAGTCTCTCATGATCCTTTGTGTTTCTGCAGTGTCAGTTGTTACTTCTTTTTCATTTCTAATTCTGTTGATTTGTCTTCTCTCTTTTCTTCTTGATGAGTCTGGCTAATGGTTTATCAATTTTGTTTATCTTCTCAAGAACCAGCTTTTAGTTTTATTGATCTTTGCTATTGTTTCCTTCATTTCTTTTTCATTTATTTCTGGTCTGATCTTTATAATTTCTTTCCTTCTGCTAACTTCGGGTGTTTTTTTTGGTTCTTCTTTCTCTAATCGCTTCAGGTGTAAGCTTAGGTTGTTTATTTGAGGGTTTTTTTTGTTTCTTGAGGTAGGATTGTATTGCTATAAACTTCCCTCTTAGAACTGCTTTTCCTGCATCATATAGGTTTTGGATCTTCATGTTTTCATTGTCATTTGTTTCTATGTATTTTTTAATATCCTCTTTGATTTCTTCAGTGATCTCTTGGTTCTTTAGTAGCGTATTGTTTAGCCAGCATGTGTTTGTATTTTTTACAGTTTTTTTCCTGTAATTGATATCTAGTCTTATAGCATTGTGGTCGGAAAAGATACTTGATACAATTTCAGTTTTCTTAAATTTACCAAGGCTTGATTTATGACCCAAGATATGATCTATCCTGGAGAATGTTCCATGAGCACTTGAGAAGAAAGTGTATTCTGTTGTTTTTGGATGGAATGTCCTATAAATATCAATTAAGTCTATCTGGTCTAATGCATCTTTTAAAACTTGTGTTTCCTTATTTATTTTCATTTTGGATGATCTGTCCATTGGTGAAAGTAGGGTGTTAAAGTCCCCTACTATTATCATATTACTGTCAATTTCCCCTTTTATGGCTGTTAGCATTTGCCTTATGTATTGAGGTGCTCCTATGTTGGGTGCATAAGTATTTACAATTGTTATATCTTCTTAGATTGAGCCCTTGATCATTATGGAGTGTCCTTCTTTGTCTCTTGTAATAGCCTTTATTTTAAAGTCTATTTTGTGTGATATGAGAATTGCTACTCCAGCTTTCTTTTGATTTCCTTTTGCATGGTATATCTTTTTCCACCCCCTCACTTTCAGTCTGTATGTGTCCCTAGGTCTGAAGTGGGTCTCTTGTAGACAGCATATTTAGGGGTCTTGTTTCTGTATCCATTCAGCGAGCCTGTGTCTTTTGGTTGGAGCATTTAATCCATTTACATTTAAGGTAATTATCTATATGTATGTTCCTGTTATCATTTTTTAAATTGTTTTGGGTTTGTTATTGTAGGTCTTTTCCTTCTCTTGTGTTTCCTGCCTAGAGAGTTCCTTTAGCATTTGTTGTAAAGCCGGTTTGGTGGTGCTGAATTCTCTTAACTTTTGCATGTCTTTAAAGGATTTAATTTCTCTGTTGAATCTGAATGAGATCCTTGCTGGTAGAGTAATCTTGGTTGTAGGTTTTTCCTTTTCATCACTTTAAGTATGTCCTGCCACTCCCTTCTGGCTTGCAGAGTTTCTGCTGAAAGATCAGCTGTTAACCTTACGGGGTTTCCCTTGTATGTTATTTGTTGCTTTTCCCTTGCTGCTTTTAATATTTTTTCCTTGAATTTAATTTTTGATACTTTGATTCATATGTCTTGGTGTGTTTCTCCTTGGACTTATCCTGTATGGGACTCTCTGCGCTTCCTGGACTTGACTATTTCCTTTCCCACATTAGGGAAGTTTTCAACTATGATCTCTTCAAATATTTTCTCAGACCCTTTCTTTTCTCTTCTTCTTCTGGGACCCCTATAATTCGAATGTTGATGTGTTTAATGTTGTCCCAGAAGTCTCTGAGACTGTCCTCAATTCTTTTTATTCTTTTTTCTTTATTCTGCTCTGAAGCAGTTATGTCCACTATTTTATCTTCCAGGTCACTTATCCGTTCTTCTGCCTCAGTTATTCTGCTATTGATTCCTTCTAGAGTATTTTTAATTTCATTTATTGTGTTGTTCATCATTGTTTGTTTGCTCTTTAGTTCTTCTAGTTCCTTGTTAAATGTTTCTTGTATTTTCTCCATTCTATTTACAAGATTTTGGATCATCTTTACTACCATTACTCTGCATTCTTTTTCAGGTAGACTGCCTATTTCCTCTTCATTTGTTTGGTCTGGTGGGTTTTCACCTTGCTCCTTCATCTGCTGTGTATTCCTCTGCTTTCTCATTTTGTTTAACTTACTGTATTTGGGGTCTCCTTTTCTCAGGCTGCAGGTTAATAGTTCCCATTGTTTTTGGTGTCTGCCCCCAGTGGGTGAGTTTGGTTCAGTGGCTTGTGTAGGCTTCCTGGTGGAGGGGACTGGTGCCTATGTTCTGATGGGTTGGGCTGCATCTTGTCCTTCTGGTGGGCAGGGCCGTGTCCGGTGGTGTGTTTTGGAGAGTCTGTGAACTTAGTTTGACTTTAGGCAGCCTCTCTGCTAATGGGTGGGGTTGTGTTCCTGTCTTGCTATTTGTTTGGCATGGGAGGTCCAGCATTGGAGCTTGCTGGCCATTGGGTGGAGCTGGGTCTTAGTGCTGAGACAAACATCTCTGGGAGAGCCCTCGCCGACTGATATTATGTGGGCCAGGGAATTTCTGGTGGTCCAGTGTGCTGGACTCAGCTCTCCCACCTCGGAGGCTGAGGCCCAACAGCCGGCTGGAGCACCAAGACCCTGCCAGCCACACCGCTCAGAAGAAGAAAGAAAGAAAAATAACTGAACCCTAGGACAAATAGTAAAAGCAAACCTATACAAAATCACACAAAGAAGCATACACATACACACTCACAAAACAAGAAAAAGAAGAAAAAATATGTGTGTGTGTGTGTGTGTGTGTGTGTGTGTGTAAAGGAAGAGAGCAACTAAACCAATTAACAAATCCACCAATGATAATAAGCACTAAATACTCAACTAAGATAAACATAAAACCAGAATCAAATTAGATGCAGAAAGCAAACCCCAAGTCTACAGTTGCTCCCAAAGTCCACCACCTCAATTTTGGGAACATTCATTGTCTATTCAGGTATTCTTCAGATGCGGGCTTTATCAAGTTGATTGTGGGGTTTAATCCGCTGCTCCTGAGGCTGCACAGAGAAATTTCCCTTCCTCTTCTTTGTTCACACAGCTCCTAGGGTTTAGCTTTGGTTTTGGCCCCCTCTCTGTGTGTAGGCCACCCTCAGGAGTCTGTTACCCACCCAGACAAGAGGGGGTTAAAGCAGCAGCTGATTAGGGGTCTCTTGCCCACTCAGGCAGGGAGGAGGAAGGGGTACAGTAGTCATAACTGGAATGTGGGCTGAGCCTGAGGCGGCAGAGGCCAGCGTGATGTTGTAACAGCCTGAGGCATGCCGTGTGTTCTCCCTGAGAAGTTGTCCCTGGAACACGGGACCCTGGCAGTGGCGGGCTACACAGGCTCCCGGGGGTGTGTGGATAGTGACCTGTGCTTGCAGACAGGATTCTTGGTGGCAGCGGCAGCAGTGTTAGCAGTTCATGCCCGTCTCTGGGGTCTGAGCTGATAGCCGTGGCTCACGCCTGTCTCTGGAACTTGTTTAGGCGGTGTTCTGCCTTCTGTGGGCACACTGGGAAGGAATCCCCTCTCCTCTCGCACCCCGAAACAAAGGTCTCTTGCTTCTCTGGCAGGTCCAGACGTTTTCCCCAAACTCCCTCCGGGCTAGCTGTAGCGCACTAGCCCCCTTCAGGCTGTGTTCTCGAAGCCAACCCCAGTCCTCTCCCTGGGGTATGACCTCCGAAGCCAGAGCCTCAGCTCCTAGCCCCCATCCGCCCCGGCGGGTGAGCAGATGAGCCTGTCGGGCTGGTGAGTGCCAGTCGGCACTGATCCTCTCTGCGGGAATCTCTCTGCTTTGCCCTCCGCACCCCTGTTGCTGCGCTCTCCTCCGTGGCTCCAAAGCATCGCCCCCGCCCACCCCCTGTCCTTGTCAGTGAAGGAGCTTCCTAGTGTGTGGAAACTTTTCCTCCTTCACGACTCCCTCCCAGAGGTGTGGGTCCTGTCCCTATTCTCTTGCCTCTGTTTTTTCTTTTTTCTTTTGCCCTACCCAAGTACGTGGGGATTTTCTTGCCTTTTGGGAAGTCTGAGGTGTTCTGCCAGCATTCAGTAGGTGTTCTGTAGGAGTTGTTCCACATGTAGATGTATTTTTGATGTATTTGTGGGGAGGAAGGTGATCTCTACATCTTACTCCTCCGCCATCTTGAAGGTCTCGCCCATACTAACTTTTAAAATCATTGCTGCAACCCTCTGGGATAGGACTTATAGTTATGCCTATTGTAGAAATAAGCAAACTGAGGCATGGAGATCGGACAGCTAGGAGGTGGTGTGAACAGCCCAGGAGCTTCGGTTTATGCAGATCCGATCTGCCTGGGAGGTAAAGAAGTCTACTTTGGGCCCCAGGGGTGCCAGGTCCAGCTCTTAACCCCATGACCTGGGGTGAGACAGGGAGAGAGAGAGGGTCTTGAAGAAGCCAAAGGACCAGAGGTTGTGGCCTGGTTGGCACTGGTTCAAGAGAAATGCCCAGAAGATTTTGTTGTTTTATGTTCTGCGTAATTGTGAGACCTGGATTCAAATTTTGGATCTGAACTAGTAGCTTCAAGTTAAAAAATGATTTTTTAAATCTCTCTGCTTTAGGCTTTTTTTTTTCCTATAACAATTGCAAAAATAATTGTCAAAAAAATTGCCTCCTAAGAACAGCAAAAACTTTCTAGCATCCAGTGTGAAGAAGGGTCATTGTGTCCATACCCGCCTCCTGATAATTTGATCCCAATTTATCCTCAGTAGAGCTGTTGTGCTGGCCTTCTGAGCCTTTGCACATTCTGTTCCCATCCCTCAAAATGCTTTTCCTTCATAAGTCCCCTGAAAAATCCCTGCTTGTCTCTCAAGGCTCCAGCCAAATATTGATCCTCTAGGTCCCTATCCTCACACCTGTGCCTCCTGGATTATGGGCCTCTCTGCCCTCTGAACCACACTCCCAGCGGGTGGGCATGGGCTGTTGACATCTCTGCCTCTCCTAAAAATGACTCAGGCATCACAGAATCCAGCCGTCTTGTTTTCCAGATTAGTTTATCCAGCCCTCTCTGCTGGCAGCCTGGGTGAGCGCTTCAGAAGACAGACAACACACAGCTTGGCTCCCTGTGTATAACCCTCCAGTAACGTCTACCACTACCTGGAGTGAAATCCAGACCCCTGACCACCAGCTACGAGGCCCTCTGCCTTCAATCTCTCATCTTGTTCCCCTTCTTCTTTGCATCCTTTATGCTCTTCTTTGGAAGTACACTCGCCCACACCTCAGGGCCTTTGCACCTGCTCTTCTCTCTTCTTGAGGCTGCTTCTCCCCCTGTTTTGTCCACTTAATGCAGAGGTTCTCAACCTTGGCACTATTGACATTTTGGACTGGATAATTCTTTGTTGTGGGGAGCTGTTCTGTGTGTTCAGTAGTATTCCTGGCCTCCGCCCACTAGATGCCAGTAGCACCTCTCTCCTCAGTGGGACAGCCATCAATGGCTCCAGACAGTGTCCCCCTGAGAACCACTGACCTAATGCCTACATGTCTTTCAGATCGCTGTTCAAATGTCACTTCCTCAGGAAAACCTTTGTGGGCCCCCCACAGATTTAATCAAGCTTTCCTGTTACATATGCTTATAGGAGCCTTCACAATACTTAGGATAGTTTGTAATGTTTATTTGCTTAATTGTCCAAATAACGTTTGTTCCTCCCACTTAACCAAAGAAAGGAAGGAGGACTTTGTAGACCGTTATGTTCCTGAGTCTCACATGGTGTCTGACACACAATAGATACTGAATAAGTATTTATTAAATGAATGTTGACACAAAGTAATTGGCAAACATTGCAATGGCTGTTTCTGTGTTTCAGGCAGCATTCTGAGCACTTTACAGATACCAATTTATTATTCCCCCTGACCACCCTATGAGGTAGATATTATTATCAACATTTTACAAATGAGAAGAATGAGGCACAGAGACATTAGGTAACTTGCCCAAGGTCACACAGCCAGTAAGGGGCAAAGACAAGATCTGAACCCAGGCAGTGTGGCTTCAGAGTCCTTACCCATAACCATTATTTATTAAGCACCTACTGTGTGCCAGGCCCTAGGGATACAGTAGTAAACAAGAACTACATTGCCCCAGGTTCCAAGAATTCCACTCGGTTCCAGAAAGGTGGCTCTGTTTATAGGTGCAGATGTTCAGGTGCAGAGATATTCAGACGCTGAGCAAGGCCACACAGCCAGTTGGCAGCAGAACACCTCTCTTTATTCCAGGCTTTATGTGCTTCCTACTATACACCCTGTGTCCACAGGGTAGGGACACTTTGACGATTTAACCAGTCAATTATAATAATATTTTTCTCTCGGAATGTTTAAAAGAAAAAAAGTTGGCTTGCTAAGGTATAATCATGGCTCAGAGGCCAACCTGACATTAGTTATTAATTAGGCCATTATGCATTCCACAGTGATAATTGCTTTGCTGCAAAGTCACCAAGCATGAAACGGACCTAGCAGAGAAACGCAATCAATCTGAGAAGTCGCAGCCCAGTTGCGTTCTCTCACCTTGAGTCGGGTGTACGCCAGAGCGGGAAACAAAAAGAAATTAATGCTACATCAATAGGCAATAGCAAGCCGGCCCCATCCCATTCCTTCCCCGGGATGATCGTGTGCCTGGGCGCAGGGATGGCGTTTAAGTGAAGTTTATCAGCGACAACGGCCATTTCTCTTTGATCTCCTAGCCAGTGGAAATCTATTCATCTCCTTTCCTTTTTTTCCCATCTTGGGAAAGGAAAAAAGCCATCTGTTTGCCTCGCCTGTTGCTTTTGCAGTGAGTAGGGTGGGGGAACAGCAGCTGCTGGGGCTGCCCAGGTGTCAGGAACAACACAGCAGCTCTTCCTATGTTCTGTCTCAGTCTACGTTCTGTCTCTGGCCTTGGTAGGGCAAGAAAGGAGACGCCTACCCCACGCTGAGCCTCCATGTGGGAGGCGTCAATGTCGAGGGCAACTGGAAGTCCATCTTAAGAGAAAACCTTGGGGTACAAGAAACAAAAATCCACCCTAGCTAGCCTAGATGAGGAGAATTTATTATAATATTAGCTATGTGATATTTATGGGGTATCTTTTGTATACTAGATGCACAGTTGTGTCATTTAATCCTCAGCAGGGGTATTTTTGGTATATCCCCCATTTTACAAATGAAGAAACTAAGGCTCATCATGGTGAGTTGTCTTGCTGAAGGTCCCACCTCTAGTGGTAGAGCTGGGATTTGAACCCAAGCTCATGAATACAGCACTCTCCTGAGACCACACGAGAGGCTGGAGAAAGCACAGCTGGCCTTCCAGAGCATGGGACAAGGAACCAAAACAGCTCAGAAGCAAAGGAGTGGGGTTCCTCATCTTGTCCTCTCTCTGGGCCGGCTTTCTCACACATGGTAGATGGAAGGTGGCTCCCGCCTAATGGCCATCTCAGTCCCCAGGTTCACCCCAAAGTCACTGGAGCTAACTACCTGGACAAATCAAAATCAACCAGTCTCAGATTTAAACTGTTAGGATAACGAAGATCATTGGCCTAGCCCAGTGTCTGCCCCTGGTACATCAGCCATGGACAGGAAGATGCCTCAGTGCAGACATCAGCCGCTGTGGCCGATCTCAGGGGAAGAAGGAAGGTCACAGACTTGCAACTTACCGTTGCCTAATTCAGCTTCTTATCATTTTGTCCATTCACACAGTCCTGATTCTCCCTCTCATCTAACCCCTTCAATCAGCCACTTCACATACTGGAGTTACTACTACTTTCCTGCAGACATTTGGGGTTTTGCTCCTGGAAGAGTAGTAGAGTGATTCTTACAGAGAGCGTAGATGACCGTCTACCTCAGGATTTAGAAAGCCCCAAAGGTGTACAGATCTCAACCAGCCCAATCATCTGTATTTTGCCCAGAAGTCAAGATAAAGAAATTCATTATGCTGAGAATGGGTTGTTTCCAGTTCTCGCTCATTGAAGCCAGGCTCTGGCGCCATCTTGTTTCATTCTTCCACGTGATTTGCCTGCGCCAAGACCTTATATACCCCACATCCCCACATGTTCTCTGTGAAAGGAGAGTAAAACCCAGCGAGCCCAGCTCCAGTGTTTGAGAGATTATTCCCATTCCAAACAAGATGGCAACCAAGACTGGTTGAAGACTTCCCACATTGGCTCAGCTCCTCAACGGAGCCTCCAACGCATGTTTCAGTGTTTGGCCAAGCCCTTGAGGGGCAGGTGGAGCGGTCTGCTGCTTCTGTGACATTGATCACCAGAGCTTGGGATGGCCAAGCTAGACAACCCCTTAGAGTTAAGCTGTCACCCTTAAATGTCTCTGATACTTAAGCATACTCAACTGCACAGCCTCTTAGGAAGTTCTTCTCAGGAGCTGACTCATAGTGTGAAGTAGGACTTAGAGGTCTCTGTTATAAATGTTGCTTTTTCAGTGTATAAGGCGAGGGGACCCTGACATTTTGAAAAGGAGTAAGAAGACCATGTTCTTCCATCCCTGTTTTCTTCACTTGATGGGGACAGACATAATCATTCATCATTTCAACAAATGTTTGTTGGGCTTCTACTACATGCCAGATGCTATTCTAAGTGGTGAACAAAACATTCTAGCAGGATATGTTAAATCAGTAACAGCTTGCTTGTTAGAGGACCTGCTCACTTTGACATGGACCCAGCTCTATTCTGGCTTAATCCTGGCCTGATGTGGTTACTGTTATTATCCCCATTTTACAGAGGAGAAAACTCAGAAAGGTTAGGTGACTTTCCTTAGGTCACAACAGAAAGGCTAGGTGACTTTCCTAGGGTTACAACAGCAAGTAGTAGAACTGAACCTAGTTGATATCCTTCTAGACCAGGGGTTGGCAAATTATATATAGCCCATGGGTCAAATCCAGCTCCCTGCCTTTTTTTGTAAATAAAGTGTTTTTTTTTTTAACAAATTTATTTATTTTATCTTTGGCGGTGTTGGGTCTTCGTTGCTGTGCGCGGCCTTTCTCTAGTTGTGGCGAGCGGTGGCTACTCTTCATTGTGGTGCACGGGCTTCTCATTGTGGTGGCTTTTCTTGTTGTGGAGCATGGGCTCTAGACGCGCAGTCTTCAGTAGTTGTGGTGTGTGGGCTCAGTAGTTGTGGCTCACGGACTCTAGAGGGCAGGCTCAGTAGTTGAGGCGCATGGGCTTAGTTGCTCCATGGCATTTGGGATCTTCCCGGACCAGGACTCGAACCCGTGCCCCCTGCATTGGCAGGCGGATTTTTAACCACTGCGCCACCAGGGAAGCCCCTGTAAATAAAGTTTTATTGGCACACAACCACACAGTGTCTGTGGCTGCTTTCATTGTACAAGGGCAGAGTTGAATAGTTCCGACAGACCATATGGTCCACAAAGCCAAAAATATTTATTCTCTGGCCCTTTACAGAAAAGGCAAGATCAAACTTATAAATTTTGAGTGGTTGAATTTGACTCAGAGAATGCATATCTTCCTACAGTCATTTCTATCTTCCTCCCTCCTTTCTCTCCTTCTTTCCTTTCTTTCTTCTCTTTATTATGGAAAAATTCAAATACATGAAAGTTAAAGAGAATAAAATAATGAGCCACATGACCCAGTTTCAATGATTATTCACTCATAGCCACTTCCCTTTTGCACCCCTGGATTATTCTGAAGCAAATCCAAGTTGTATCATTTCACCTGTAAATATTTTAGTGTATAATCTCTAAAAAATAAGGAATCTCTTTGTAAACATAACCACAATATCATCTCATCCAAAAATCTTTAACACTAATTTCTTTTTTAAATTGAGATATAATTGATGTATAGTATTATATTAGTCTCAGGTATGGAGCATAATGATTCAATATTTGTATATAATGCAGAATGATCACCACAAGCCTACTTAACATTCGTACCACACACAGTTGCAATTTTTTTTCTTCACAGTAGTTTTTTAATATTATCAGATATCCAGGCAATGCTTCGGTGTCCCTTATTGGCTCCTCAGGTTTCCTTTAGTTGTTTTATGGTGTATACCAGGACTCACACAGGGTCCATACATTGAGACTGATTGATGTGCCTCTTAAGTATGGCAACTAACTGTCTATTGGTTGTGCTAGGTGTTTCCATCACGAGGTGTATAATGTACCTCCCAGTCAATTCCTTTTTTTATGCTGTTGTTAGACAGGCCCTGGACTGAGGGGTACCTGAGATGCAAAACTTTGGGTTTTAAAGCTGAGAAGCTCTTCAGGTGTAAGACTTTTCAGGCTAAAACTGGGAAAGTCCAAGACAAACTAGAACAAGTTGGTCATGCTACCTCTGCTACCTGTTCTAACCTGTAAGCACCCTGCCCATCTTTTTTTTTTTTTTTTCTTTTCTGATCTGTATGTGGAAATAACTGGCTATTTTTCTTGAAGACATTCCCCTGATCACAGCTGATTGCACCAGGGGCCGACACTGGTCTCAAGCTAGGCCAACAGTATTCATTATCTCAGGAGTTTGAGTGTGGGACTGGTTGAGGAAGCCAAGAAAGCTGACCTCAAGAGAGGGCAGAGCCAAGGGACTTGCCTCGTGCAGTAGAAGCACCCTCCTTGCTTCTGGACTGTTCTGGTTCCTCGTCCCACCCTCTGGAAGCCCAGCTGCACTTTCTCTGGCCTCTCATGTGGTCTCAGGAGAGTATTGTGTTCATGAGCTTGGGTCCAAATCCCAGCCCACCACTAGCTGTGGGACCTTGGGCAAGTCACCTCACCTGTAGCTGGGATTTTGCTGATTGTGCCCCTGTGGTGTGGTTTGACCAGTTCCTCTGTCCTCTATATTTGCTGTACATGGGTAATTGGATCTAGAGGCTTGATCATATTCAGGTTCAATATTTTGGCAAGTCTATTCGTAGGTGGTGCTAGATGTTTCCATCACGAGGTGTATAATGTACCTCCCGGTCAGTTCCAAGATGGGGGTGGGGTCAGCTAGAGGCAGGTACCAGCCTGATCAGGCCAGGTGTGGCCGCCTAGGGACACCTAAACCTCCCTCCCCCCGTATGTCAGGAAACCATAGCCGATGTCCTCTGATAGTTAACATTCATCATTAATAATGGAAGCGGAAACCAAGTGATTTCATAGCTGTGCGAGGTAATTAAATTACTTACATGAATCCACTCACACTTGATTATTTCCACGTTTCCCACCAAACATATGCCTTTCCTTTGTTTGCTGCCATCCTGAGCTGCCAGCTGGGAGGATAAGGATTGAGGGGGCTTCGCCTGTCTTTGAGAAACAGCAAAGAAAGTGGGGTTCCCCATCCAAGCCCCCCTCCCCTGATAAATGGAAGCCCTTCCTCCCAACCGAGCATAGGGGCTAGAGCATCATCTGCATTTCCAACCTAAGGTGAACAGTTTTTGCTGTATTTCCCCCTGTAAATCATGTTGTTTCCACGTTTTGTTGTATGGGATAGCAGGAGGCAAGGAGGGGAACAGAAAAATTCCTTCCATGAAATTGATGCTGTCAGTGGTCCTGGCAAAGAGAGAATGAGAAAAAAAGTGAGAAGCATTTGAACTACAAGGTTTGCTCTTCTACTTTGTCAGGTGCCAGGGGATGGAGTTGGGATACAGCAAAAGAAGCTGGCTGTCCCCCACCCTGGGTATCTTCTGTTTGTGTTCAGGTACCTGATGGGGTTCCCAGAAGGGCAGAGGGAAAAGTTGGGGGCCACATGACATTCCATACCCCAAAGCAGGGCTGCAAGCTCAGTTGCCCACAGGGGCCCTGCAGGTGAGCTGAGTGAGCACCACAGGCACAGGTGAGACAACAGAGAGGAGTGGGGACTGAGGCAAGCTGGAACTTTGTGTGCCACCTCAGGAGTGGCCTCTTCCCAGCTCGGGCAGACGACACAGTCTGGTCTTGCAGTGCACTGTGGGAGCTGAGAGCACAAACTTCAAAGCCAGGCTACCTATCTCCAAATCCCTGCTCTGCTCACTTTCCTAGCTCTGTGACCTTGCGCAAGTGTCTTGACTTCTCTGTGCCTCCATTTCCTCATCTGAGAAGTAGAAATGAAACTACATCTACCATTGATGTGCTGGAGAGACTCACAGAGCAAACTCCTCGGGCAAACTCCTCGGGTGGTCGGTGACATTGGTAGCTTGAAATCCGCCATGGTGGGAATTATTGGCACCATGGAAATTGGCAAACACTACAAACTAGGACCCTTTTTTTTCCCACCAGATAACCAGTTGTTAAATCTTTATCAGCACATCACTGCACCCACCCTAAAGGGCTTTTATGAGGATTTTGAGACTTAGTGTGTGTAAGCCCTTAAAGCAGTGCCCGGCACACTTTAAACACTCAGTAAATATTCACTATTATTACTGTTTCCTTTTTTTATGCTGTTGTCACACAAGAACAGAGCCCTCTGTGGCCACATTTTCTCATTTTTCCGGCAAGCTGGAAATCTTAATTTTTATGTAAAATCTCCTGATCTTTAAATGTTGGCTGAAAATGAACATTTTTTACACGTGAACAAAGCCAAGTGCATGACGGGATTTGGACCATGGGCCCCACATTTGCAGCCTTGGGCTTAGAGGGAGGAATGATGAGCGTCGTTTGATTATACCAGATCATTTCTTACCTCGGCACATGCCACCCTCTCTCCCTCCTCTGTAGCTCAGCAACCTGCTCGTCCTTTGCAAGCCAGTGCTACCTCCTCCTTGAAGCCCTCCTCTAGCCAATGCCCCTGCAGAATAAACCCCTCCCTCCTTGACTCCCCCTCCTCAAAATGCTGCTTGTCTTCTGCCCTTTTCTATGGTCGGTCTCTTTCTTACTCTAGGACTTGTGGGCTGGGGCTGTGGTTGATTCTTCTTTGCATAGTGCTTAGCACATTGAGGATCATAATAATTAATAATACTAAAATGAGCATCTGTTAAGTGTTGTCTGTTTGCCAGGCTGTGAGCTAAGCAGTTTTTGTGTACATCACCTTTAATCCTTATCGTAATCCTCAGATGTGGAAACAAAGGCTCAGAGAAGGCCAGTGGCTGCCCAAGGCCACAAAGAAGTAGGGAAACTGGGAATCGAATTCGACTGGAAATCGAATCAGCCCACGTCAGGAAACTGCGCCCGTGACTCCTTGCTGCACAAACTGGGCAGGAGACAGAGTAGTGCCCCAAGTGTCCAGCTGAGGCTCTCATGGAGCTGTCTTGAGCCACACTCCACAGAGACATCCAGAAATGACGATGCTATATTTAAAAGCATGGGCAGGTGGTGCTTCAGTGGCATTTGGGTGGCCGCCTCTCCATAAAGGGCATGCATGCTCTTTTAACTTAGCTCTTCTGCTCTGGCATTTCAGAGAACTTCCCAGGATGGCCTCAAGAGGGGAGACTGCAGCCACCTGGGACCCCTGCAGGCCTCCCTGCAAGGGCAAGGACACCCCGGCACATGGTCGACAGAGCCTGGGACAGTGAGAGCTCAGAGGCGAGGTCAGGGTCACGAGCCAGCTCACAGCAGGAGCAGGAGTCCCCTGGGCCCGGTGCACAGACCCCTGGACTGCCCTGTTTCAGAGGCCGCTTGTTGCCAGGCTGGCTGGGTGGTTCTTGGCATTGCTGACCCTCAGCCCACATTCCGGTGATTTGGTTCCAGCCCTCATGTTCCAGCAGTTTCCACCTTTCACATTCCGCCCAATAGCACCAACTTCTAACACCCTCAGACCCCTTTGCCCAGAAATCCAAGAACCATCTATGGATGGCTTGGCCGATTTCACTCCATATTTAATGGTGAACAAAGCATATCTTAACTGCTGGTGTCACCACACAGAAGCTGGATCTTGTTGTCCCTACTGTCTAGGTAGAGAAACCGAGGCAGAGAGAGGTGAAGGAAGGATGTTCACTCATCATTAAGTGCTGGCAGGGCGGGTACTCTGCCAGCTGCTTCTCCTCCCTGATTTGATCCTCCTGGCAGCTCGTCACATCATTGTACCCATTTTACAGTTGAGAAAGCTGAGGCACTGAAGGCTCCGTGACTTGCCCAAAGTCACGCAGCCAGAGATGCAGGTTTCAGACTTAGGTCACTCAGAACCTGACTCCAAAGCCCGTGTGCTTTCCAGCCCTTCCTTGAATCCACAGGCCTTTATTAAGCCCCAGCTGTGTGTGTCCCTGCGCTCTCCTCCTGCGCTCACTCACCCCTCTCCTCCGTGGCCCACTTAGCACCACCATTCCCATCAGAACACAGAGTAGACAAGCCCTGCTGGTCTTTCCCAACTCTGCCTATGAGTTTCTCACCATTTAGCAAGGCACAGAATCATCCAGATGCTCTAAATGGCCCTTTTTTCTGGTCCCAGGTAGACTTGAGTTGGGAGGGCCTAAGCATTTTTATTCGGGGTGGAGGGCTCACACAGGATCTTGTTACAGTTTGGAAGGGAAGTTTGCCAGACATGTGGGGCTGCCTGGAAGTGAGAAGTAGGACCAGTACAGGACACCCTGCTTAGCGTTCCTGTTTTTAATATGCCTGCGAAATCACTATTTGAAGGGTGGAGTTGGGGGCTGATGGAACTCAAGAAGAATGTGGAGAAAACAAAGCAAGCAGAAAAGGGGTATCAAGTCTAGGCCAGAGTGAAAACGCCAGTGCCGACGCGGTCCCACACCTGTACTGCAGGTGCACAGGAGGCCCGAGGTGAACTGCCGACCCCTGGCCTGCCTCAATGGAAGGCTGCTGCTTGGCCCCAGGCAGCAGTTGTTGGTGGAAACGTGGTCCCAGGCTGGCCAGATCCTCTGATTTTCCAAGAAAAGCCAGCAATTTGGATCTCTTCTCAGTTTTAAATGCTGCCTCAATATATATGCACACATTTTCATGCTCACAGTACTTTATGAAGGTATAATTTACATACGGTAAAATGCGCAAATCTTAAGTATGTAACTTGATGAATTTTTTTGGCTCAAATATTTTTAAAACACTTGAGGGGCCAAGAAAACATGTCCGTGGGATGTATCTGGCCCTGGACCCATCATTCATGACCCTTATTATGCTGTCTGACACCCATGATCAAGGTAGGACGCTCACACACGACAGTATGCCATGGGAAAGGGGGCAGGCTTTTGGAGAGAACCCAGTGATAATCCCATTAGTCTCATGGCTAAGGGCACATGCTCTGGAGTCCTGAGTATGAATCCTGGCTCTGCCACTTGCTGTGTGACTTTGAATAAGATAGATCTCTCTGACATCTTGTTTTCCCTACCAATAAAATCAGGAAGATAATGTTACTGACCTCATAGGGCTGCTGTACAGATTGAATGTGTTAATGTGATAAATACCGAGAGCAGTGCCTGGTACCTAGTACCTGCTTTATACGTGTTCACTACTCTTTTTTTTTTAATTGATGGACTATTTTTTAGAGCAGTTTTAGGTTTAGAGAGAATTTGAGCAGAAAGTATAGAGCTCTCTACCCCAGCTCCCCTGTTATTAACATCTTGCTTTAGTTCAGTACATTTGTTACAATTGATGAACCAATATTGATACAGTATTATTAACTGAAGTCCATTGTTTACATTAAGCAGTCACGTTTTCTGTTGTACAATCTTCCTTGACAAGTGCATAATGTGTATCCACCATCACAGTATCATACAGAATAATTTCACTGTTGTTTTAAATCGGGAATCTTTGTTAGTCCTTGTGGCTATTGCAAAGAAAAGACTGGCTGTGGCTTATGCATAACTTCAGGTGGGCATGCGGGAGCCCCATTCCTTACGCTCAGGGAAACACAGCATATTCAGGCGTGAGAAGGGGACATTTTAGGGGTGAACTTGAGTCTGTTCTAATTTACCAAAAATGGAAGCCACTCTCCCACTTCAGGTGGGAAGTTGCGCAAATCCAGGCCCGAATTCTCTACTGCACAGCTGGCTCTGAATCCAGAGACCAGGTTCACATGCTGCCTCGACGTCTCCTACGTGACGTGGGACTGCCGTATCAGCCTCTCTGGGCCTCTCAAACAAGAACCATCCTCCCTGCCAGTGCCACCTCTGGGAGTGAGTGGAGGCTCAGAGGCATTAATTCCTGTGAAAGGTCTTTGTAAATTATAAAAAGCTCTAGATTAAAATTGGAAAGTATTATGACCATAATCAGTTATAGAGAAAAACTGAGCTGTTGTCAAAACAGGCCTGGTTGTCAAAGGCTGAGCCACAGAATTTGGTTGCATGTAGGGGCTTCATGACAGTCATGCATGGCTTGTCCCTCTGGGGTGAGGTAGCCAGAAAGTCAGGCACACAGCTAGGGCCTGCCTGGAACAGCAAGGTCCAGGCTGGGGCACCCACCCCTGGGTTGCTTCTGCTCTTGAAGCCTGCCAGCCGAATGCCAATCAGCACGGAGCCATGTTTGTGATATCGGCAGCTCCCAAAAAGAGGAAATTGAACACAGATGCTTCCAGCGCCCATGAGAATGAATCTCAATCATCTGACTTCATATACTGGCCACACCCTGGGCAGCACGGGAAACATAACTTCTTTCCTGCTCTCATATATAAATGGCCTTAATAGCTTTTCAACTCATTATATGAGCACATAGTTGATTTTTTTTAATACCCCAAAGCAAAATTTATTTGTAAGTCACTAAAGAAAGCCTCCTGTCCTGTCCCTTTTATGCTGGGAGCCCTCAGAAGAAAAGTGAAATTGTGTATTCACTGCTAAAAAAAAGCTCCGGCTTATACAATTTTAACAATAGAAAAAATGATCTTTGTGCTTCAGTGCATGGATGCTTAAAGGAAAACAGGCAGTCTGTTCAGGTGGCTGGTGAATTACAAATGAGTGGTTTGCCTTTGTTTTGAGTGACAAGCAATTTAAATGCAGTCTTATGTGGAGGCCTGGAAATTCTTTTCCCCAGAAGAGAGAGCAGGAAAAAAAAGAAAAAAGCTTCCTTTTTTTGAGCTGAGAGATTATATGAGTTGCCACTGAGCGGAGGTGAGAAGTTAGAACTTCATTTGATAATTATAAAATCAGTAGTTTGTGATTGGACATAATTGTTGATTATACTGTTGCTAATAGCAGGCCTGCCAGCCTGCGCTTGTGGGACATTTCATTTTTGCGCCGCTTCCAAGCTGTGAAAGCCAACCTGGCGTGGGGCACCGTTTCCGAGATCTCAAGGAACCTGACATAAATGCATTCAGGGGCCCACATTACGTTGGATAAAAAGTGTTCATTAATGCCAACATTTGAAAACACTTTGCTCTGTGCCTTATTTTTAGCCTGGGGATAATTACAAATATTAAAATAAAATTGCATGGTGTTTTTCTTTCCTCCCTCATGCTCTCCCAGCAGACCCACCCCTTGATCCAAGCCTGGGTGGGCTTCCAAGGCCTTGCACTGCTTTTGATTAAAATCCCAGTGGGGTGGAGATCGATGTGTGGGGAGGAGAGTGTTTGTCTGTCTGCTTGAGTGAATTTGAGCTAGAGACCTGAAACTCAGCACCTTCACTTTACAGATGGGAAAGCTGAGGCTCAGAAAGGGGGTGTGACTTGCCCAAAGGTGAACAGGGACACAAGGCCCCAGCTGAAACCAGAACCCAGGTCTGCTCACTCCCAGGTCCAGCTTTTCCTGTTTCCCACACTGCTGACAGCTTCCCTGAGATGTCACGACCTCTGGGGCAGATCCTGGGCCTCTGTCCCCTCACACTAGGTGTTACTCCATCAGAGAGCCTGCAGGAGATCTCCACAGAGCCTTCAAGGTTGCAGCATAGTTTGGGTTGCAGGGTGGATGAGCGTCATTCTCCATCATCCTTCTAGATGTGGGTTTTTATTTGTTTGTAGTTCAGAAGGATTAGCTCAGAGAGCCTCTTAAGTTCCTTCCTTATCTCATTCATTCATTTTTTCATTCAGTCATTGTTGATTTAGTGCCCACTCCTGACTTGTCCTGTTGTGGACTGCGAGGGAGGAGAAAATCACAGCAGCAGCTGTTCAAGATCATCCAGTTGTTCACACCCCAAACCGTGAAATGTCCTTGACACCCCTCTTCCTCTCACCTCACCCCACATCTACTCTGTGTTTCTGAGAAACAAATCCTGTGGCTGGACCTTCAGAATGGATCCAGAACCCCAGCACTTCTCCCCACCTCCACTGACACCACCCTGCTCTGAAATGCCATCCTCTCGCCTGGACTATTAAAGTAGCCACCTCCCTGGTCAACCTGCCTCCACCCCAGCACCCCCTCAGTCCATTGTCCACAGGACAGCCAGAGGAATCGTGTTAAAACGTAAGCGGACCATGTCCCTCGTCTGCTCTAAGCCCTCCCGTGGCTACTCATTCCCCTCGGGGGAAAAAGCCCAGGTCCTCACAATGACCTACAAAGCTCTGCCCCTACCCTTTGATCCCTGACCTCATCTCGTCCCCTTCCCCTACCTTCTCCCACTACACTGGCTTCTTTGTTGTTACCCAAACAAGGAAAACATATTCCTGCCCCAGGGCCTTTGCACCTGCTATTCTAGCTGCCTGGAATATTCTTCCCTGAGATGGCCAAATGACACACCCCGTCCCCTTCTACAAGTCTGCTCAACTGTTCTTTTCTCCCAAGGCCTTCCCTGGCCCTACTAGGCAGGACACACATCCCTACCCCAGACTCCCATCTCCCTCCTAGCTTTATTTTTCTCCCTTGATCACTTTCTCACCTTCTGTATCATGATTTCTTTTATTGCCTGCCTCTGCCTTTAGAGTGTCAGCTCTGCAAGGGTACAAGTTTGGGTCAGTCTTGCTTGGTACTGAATACCCAGTGCCTAGAACAGCCCCCATCCTTACAAGATGCTCGATAAATACCTGCTGAGAAGATGAATTTATTGGACATCGGTGATGTGTCAGGCGCTATGTTAACACTTTACATGCATTATTTTATTTCACTTTTTTAAATGCCAAAAAAAAAAAAGCTAGTCCCAGTCCCAGCCCTCTGGATGCTCACAATCTGGTTGGAGAAATGGAACAACACCCAGATGACAAGTTAGCATGAGCACGGGCCTGTCATCAGATGCTGACTGATGGGTGAGTTCCTGGTGCTCAGGGGAGATCGGGACGAAGCACAAACTCTCCCTAAACTAGAACACGAGCACCAATCAGGGTGCCTGGTACTTTTCTGGACATCTCCAAAGAGGGAGCCCCACTGCTATCAGTTCCTCTCCAGCCTGAGAATCGCCCCCCAAGGATGACACATAGACAGTGACACTCTTTCTTCAGCAGACATTTATTGAGCACCTACTGTGTGCGAGGCTGTGTGAATAGACAGACCCACTCTCCCCTGGTGGGGCTCAGACCTAAGAACTGACAAACCCAGCCATGAGATGGCAGCTTCTGGAGCTAGACGGTCAGCTCAGGCTGTTGTAACAGAATACCACAGACTAGGTGACTTAAACAACAGAATTTTATTTTCTCACAATTCTGGAAGCTAGCAGTCCAAGATCAAGGTGCTGGCACGGTTGGTTTCTGGTGAGAGCTCTCTCTTTGGTTTGTAGATGGCCACCTTCTTACTGTGTTCCTCCATGCTTCTGCATGCCTATGTCTCTTCCTCCTCCTATAAGGACACCGATCCCCTTAAGACTTCATTTAACCTTAATTACCCCCTTAAAGGTCCTATCTCCAAATATAGTCACATTGGGGGGGCACAGTTCAGTCCCCCCACCTCATGGAAGTTTTGCAAGGATCGAGTGAGTTAATGCATGTACAGCACTCAATACATGTTTGAGGGTCTTGTGGAGGGTGCAGGATGCCTCCCCTGGGGCGTGCACATAGTGGGTGTTCAGTAAATACCGCTTGCTTTTATTGTAGTTACTGAACTCCTGCTTGCGTCCATCACTGTTGCAGGTTGAGGCACTGGGAGGAAGATCTAGAAACTGGACCTACAGCCCTGGAAGAGGGGATCTCAGAGCTCAAGATTGAATTTGAATTAGTGTTTTACAGCTGACGATTTAAAATAAATTTGTGATTTATACCTGAGAATTCAAAACAGTGAAAGGTGGACAGATATGTTCATTTTATTCCATCCCATCAGGCTCTAGAAGTGGCTTTTGCTGGCTCCTGAGCCTCAGCTAGGATGTGGCCTTTCTGGGACCCACTCTGACCCTCCCTTAGGAATGTCCCCGAGATCTCAGAAGGCCAGAGGGGGTCCCAGCCTTCTGCTCTGTCCAGACAGGAGCCAAGAGAGCCCAGCTCAACAACAGCTACCAAAAACAAGAGTCAAACTCTTATTTCTTATTTAAGCCCTGACATTAAAGTGTACTTTTCATTTGCTCAGCCACATCAATGACATACGGCAGAGTGAGCATTAGTGCTCACCCAGGAGCAAGGCCTCCAGCAAACACACTCTGTGAGGCAGAGGAGACAGGTCCTGCTGAAGACCCGGGCACTTGGCTTCTCCTGGCCTCGCTGTGCCCTGCCCACCTGCCGGCCTGGCTCCTTCAGCCCTTTCAGATATTCCAGCCCCTTCTACAAACCCCTACCAGAGATTCAGTCCCAAGTGAGGGTTAGGATCATGGGCTTTGGAGTCTGACTGAGCTGGGTGTGAGTCCCAGCTCCCGCACGGTATGGCCTTCGCCCTTCTGTGCCTTGATATCTTCATCTGTTAAATGGGCAGTAACACCCCCACCCCGACCTGGGTTGTGAGGATTAAATGAGTTAATATTTGTCAGACACTTAGCAGAGTGCTTGACAGAGTCAGTGCTCAGTAGTCACTGTTGATAATAATAATTCTCATATCAGCCAAACAAGGTAATTGTTATCACCTTTTACAAGTGGTAGGACATCAGAATATTACTATAAGTAAAAGGGATTTATCACATAGACTCAGAGTAAGATGTGCGCCTTCTGGATAGTTTGGCCAAACTTCCCTAATGTATAAATTTCCCTGAGTACGTTTATATCCTCAGAGATAGATGGCCATGTACTTGGATGCCTCTTGGATGTACTTGGATGCCTCTTCTGTTGGGGAGCTCAGTACCTCACAAGGCAACCCATTTTGAGAACTTAGAAAGATTGAGCCTCCTTGAAATTTCTACCTTCTTCCCATCCTGGGCTGCAATCTTTACAGTCCAAAATACATGTACTCCTCTCAACGCAATAGCCAGAAAGATCTTCAGCAGATTGTAGACTGCTCTTGTAGTGTGTCTCCCTGAGTCTGCTCCTCCCTCTTGGCTAAATGCACCCCCATGCGCCTCCCCACCTTCAGCCCCAACCATGTCCTGGATCAGGAACTTATCTCCTAATCATCTCTCGAATCAGTTCTTTTCTTCCCCTCTCCAGCACCACCCTGGACCGGGACCATCACCTCTCCCAGACCCTGCGGCAGCCCCTGAGCAGTCACCACGAGCCCCTTCCCATCTGAGCCAGTCACTCCCCTGCGTCGCGGCGGCCAGGGTTTCCTTCTGCTCCTCTGCATGGCCCACGGCCGCTGCCACCCTCATTCTCTGTGCTCCCCGCACTGCTCCACACCCCTGCTCCCTTCACTCTGAGCCCTCGTTCCATCCGCCTCCATGTCTGTGCCTCCCTTACTCTCCATGACTCCCTTCTCCTGCCTGCTCCCCTCAGTGTCTGTGAACCCCCAGCTCTCTGCTCTCCATGCCCCTCACTCTTTGCATAACCCTCACGCTCTATTCCCCCTTCCTCTGTCTCCCCTCATTCTTCTTGCTCCTCTTTGCTCCCCATGTGCCCCCGGATCTTCACTCCCCAAAAGGAGAACCAGGCCTCAGAGGGTGTTAAGGGCACTCTCCCGCCCGCCCACCCCCGGCCATCCTGGGCTGATGCCTTTTCTCCTCCCATCTCATTCCTCTGCCTCCTCCTCTGAAGTACTGATTCTGAGACCCTCTGAACACCCACCTCTCAACTGCCCATCACTCTTCAGTTTCTTCCAGAATTCCTGTGGCCTCAGACCCCCCCACCCAATCTCTCAGAACCACCGTGCCCCACCATCCCCAGAGCCCAGGACCCAGCGGTAGAGGGTCAAGGTGTGTTTCACGGAACCCTAGTTTCTAAGTTTATTCTCTGATGAAAAAGCTCCGTGACCAAATGCATTTGGGAAAACACTGGGCTAAGCTGAGTGGAAGAGCACTGTCTTCTGCAGCTCTTGCCAGAGCATCCGGTGTGCTCGTAGACTTTGTACAATCCGTGGAGAAGGCAGGTGGGTACAGGCTTGATCACAGGTCTCTCCCTCTTCACGCCGGGGGACTGTGAAGCACACTTTGAGAAACAAACACTGGCCTCTGGTTGCAGTTCTGAGCCCTGGAATGAGAGCATGATGGGCGCAGATACAACCTCCATCAATGACTAGTTCTTTCATCTTGGCCAAGTGACTTGGCTTCCCTGAACCTCAGTTTCTTCCCCTGTAAAATGGGAGCAATAACGGAGCTCACGTCTCAGAGCTGTATGCAGACATTCCAAAGATAAGGCACTGAACACAGAATAAAGGTTCAGTTTCTGGAAACTCTGACTTCATTGTGAAGAGCTTGGCACAGAGCTGTCCTCAGTAGCCAGTAGATGTTGTCACTGCTGTCTCAGACAATCATGGAAGCACAGCCTCGGGGGGGCCCCAAACTTGCCATTTTTCAACCACCTGACAGACAAATGCTAGGCAGCTAGAGCAGGCTTTTGCGTCTCCTCTGGCTTAACCGGTTCTACACCTGTTAACTTTCATACTCAGGGGACCAAACACATTTTCACCCCTTACATTACTTCGGGTAGTGTGAATGCCGCCTGCTTCATCAGACGCTGAGCTATTTCTGATGGTGACCTTCTTGGTGTCTGTAGCTGGCCGCCACCTCCTCCTCCTCCTCTCCCTCCCCCAGATGGCCTTCAAAGATCTGCCTGTCACAAGCCAAAGCTGTCATTCTGGACCCTTTTCTCCTGCCCTTCTGCACTGTAGGACCCAGCCATGAGGCAGAAACACATGGCCTTTTATTTAGGCCGAGCTCACCTCTTCTGGGCACATGGGTGAAATACATTAGAGCTGCAGCTCTTGGAAAAGACATCCTGTATGGTTGGAAGAAGAATTATTGGCTTTATTAGAAAGCTTTTTTTCCAACTTCCATGGGACTCTTTACCACATGTTAGCCCATTCCTCCCCCAACAGCTTCTAGGCAGATGGAGAGTATTATTCCCACGTGATGGATGAACAAACTGAGGCCAAGAGATGCTTCATGACATTGGGCCCAGCACTGGATCAGTCCCTGATGCCATCAGGCCTGGCCTTTTAGAAATAGACAGGGTCATCGCTCTAAAACAAGACTGAACAAGGCAGGACATCCGAATGACTACTGTCTTCAAGAGTCATATTTACTATGGGAGGCCCTAAACTTGAACTAATTCAGACCTAGTGCCATTCCAGGATGTTTTTTGATCTCTGCTTTTGAAAATATTGTCCAGCTATTAGGTGAACCTCTAAAGCAGGGATCAGCAAATGTTTTCTGTTAAGGGCCAGAGAGAGTAAATATTTTCAGCTTTGCAGCCAGAATGTCTGTCACAACTATGCAACTCCACCATTATAGCATGAAAGCAGCCATAGACAATACATAAAAGAATGATTGTAGCTGTGTTCCAATAAAACTTTATTTAAGCATACAGATGAAGGGCCACATTTGGCCCAAGGGCCATAGTTTCCTAACCTTTGATCTAGGACAGTGCTGTACAGTAGAAATAGAATGCAAATGACATAAGTAATTAAAATTTTTCTAGTAGCTGCGTTATAAAAAGTAAAATGAAATAGGTTAGTTTAATTTTGATAATATATTTTATTGAACCCAATATGTCCACAATATTATCATTTCAACATGAAATCAATATAAAAATTATTGAGATATTTTACATTCCTTTTTGCTTTCTAAGACTTAGAAATCCCATATTTTACACGTACAGCCTATCTGAATTTGAATAGTCACATTTCAAGTGCTCACTGGCCACATGGGCTAGTGCTTACTGTTTTGGACAGCACAGCTTTAATGGGGCGGGCTGACATTATCAGGAGACAGTCGTACACATAATCAATACACAACTGATAAGCACCATGAATGGATAGTAGAGGGTGCTATGCATAGGGACCGGGAAACAATAAAGGGATCTTCTGTGACTTGCCCTCACCTCTGCCGTGAATTCCTTTTTGGAAGTCAATACCAGGGCTTCCCTGGTGGTCCAGTGGTAAGGAATCCACCTTTCAATGCAGGGGATGTGGGTTTGATCCCTGGTCGGGAGCTAAGATCCCACATACCACGGGGCAACTAAACCAGCGCACCACAACTACTGAGCTCGTGCGCCTCAACAGGAGAGCCCGCATGCTGCAAACTACAGAGAGAAAACCCACATGCCACAACTAGAGACAAACCTGAGTACCGCAGCAAAGAACCCGTGCCGCAACAAAAGATCCCACATGCCTCAACGAAGACCCCACATTCTGCAACTAAGACGCAACACAGCCAAAAAAAGAAAGAAAGAAAGAAAAGAAATAAATCAGAAGTCAATAGAACATTCTTATGCCTATCGTAAACTCCAGCTACCACACATGCTTAGCATGGACGACTATAAAATGAAGCATTCAGACTTTGTGCTGGCTCATCTTTGATAATTCTCCATCTAGGGATCGGGAGATGAATTGCTTTTGTTTCTCATGGCTTTTCTTGGACCTCAGGTCAGCAGCATAGCAGCCCCTGACCTGGTACAGCCATAGATAGCAAATCAAGGCATCAGCATCCAGATGGGGTCCGAGTGATTGTCCCCACTGGCTGGGATGATTTTTCTATCCAGGAGAAAGGGGCCCACATCTGGATTCAGAACAGTAATTTCAACCCCAGACCTGGTGTGAATCTCACTCTACCATTTACTTACTGAGTGACCTTGGGCAAGTTACTTAACCTTGCTGAGTCTTAGTTTCCTCATCTGTACAATGGGGATAATGACAGCAGCTACCTTCAGTGATTGGTGTATGGAGAGGGATGATTATGAATAGTAAGTGTCTGGTACATGGTAAACTCTGAATATTACATTATTATTATTATTAGTGCATCAAGGATGTCCCCCCAAACTCTGAATTAATTGCCCCCTCCTCACATTAATCTGGAGACTCCAGTGTTTGCATCACCTCCTCCTGTGTTACGGTTCCTCTTTGACATTGCTGTGTCTCCCACTCAGCTGTGAGTCCCCAGAACAGGAACTGTGTTTTGTACATCTTAGCAAGAATACAAATCTTCCCTTTGCCTAGATTCTAGAACATTATTTCTGTCCATCACCATCTTCCCCTTCTGGGAGATAATTCCTGATGTTCCTTCCACCCATCAAACTGGGTCAGTCTCCCCCCACTTACACACTCTCAAGACCCCTGTGCTTTTCCTTTGAAGCGTTTAGCACATGTAATTAATGAATTATCTGGGGAATCTGCCTTTTTTTTTTTTTTTTTTTTTTTTTTTTTTTTTTTTTGCGGTACGCGGGCCTCTTACTGTTGTGGGCTCTCCCATTGCGGAGCACAGGCTCCGGACGCGCAGGCTCAGCGGCCATGGCTCACAGGCCCAGCCGCTCTGCGGCATGTGGGATCTTCGCGGACCGGGGCACGAACCCGGGTCCCCTTCATCGGCAGGCGGACTCTCAACCACTGCGCCATCAGGGAAGCCCTGGGGGATCTACTTTAATGTCCGTCTCCCCACTGGACTGTGAGTCCTCTAAGGGTGGGGCTTGAGGCTGCATTATTCATCGCTGAGTTCTCAGCTCACAGGTCATGGCACATAGCAGGTGCTCAGGAAATGTTTGTTGAATGTAGGAGAGACTGTCATTCACTCTGGAAGGTAAGCGACCAGAGATTGCTCTCAGAATAACAACGAGAGAGCTTAAAGAGCTTTTGTAACTGACCTTTTTAAAATCACTTGCTCAACATCCACCATATATTTCTCTCCACCTCTCTTAAATAAAAATTCTCTGTGGACCTTGTAAAACCTTCAAGCCATGCTGTCCAGTAGAAATATAATGTGATCTACACATGTACTTTTACATTTTGTAGTACCTACATTTTAAAAAGTAAAAGAAAACAGGTGAAATGAATTTTAATAATATATTTTATTTAACCCAGAATACCCAAAATTTTATCACTTCAACATGTAATCAACATAAGAATAGCTGATGAGCTATTGTACATTCTCTTTTTTTGAACCAAGTCTTTGAAATCCGGTGCATATTTGCACTCACAGCACATCTGGATTTGGACTTGCCACGTTTCAAGTGCTTAGTACCCACATGAGGCTCATGGCTGTCATATTGGAAGCTGCAGAGAAACTGCTATGGTTTTCAAATTCTTCTTCCCAGAGTGCCCTGCTGTCTGTGGAGGCGAGGCTTTTCTCAGGTGGTCTTCATAGGACACCAGAGATGAGCACAGCTGAAGTTTATCATCCAGCACTGGGCAGAACCTGTCCCCATAACAGGCAAGAAGGAAGGAAAGGGTTGATCATACCAAGAGGTGACATGTCTATGGGGCTTAATGCATGCTAGGAGTTTTGCAAAGGGCTTTACATTGTGTTAAGTCATTTGATCCTCTAGCGACGCTTTGAGGGAGGCTATCATATTATTATCCCCGTTTTACAGGTGGGGAAGTAGAGGCACAGGGATTGAAGTGACCCACCTGTTCAAGGACACACAGATAATAAGTGGTGGAGCTGGGATTTGAACCCAGGCAGCCTGGCTCCAGGACCTATACCTCGGTTGATCACCTCTGTGAGCAGACTGTCTCAGAATTGGGCCCTGCCATTTCTCTACAATGGTGTCACAGACAGGATCTAGAGTCAGTGCTACCCACTTGGATTTGTTCATTCAACAAATTATGTTGAGCCCCTTCTGTGCACCAGACCACACGCTCACAGAGCTTACTTTGAGGGGAGGAATTCAATAACAGACACTTCCCCAAAAGGTGTTACTGGGATTCATAGGAAAAGCCCAGCTCTGAAAGAGGGTGTTGACAAGTAGATGCTCTGATAGAGTCATCATTTAGCAAGTTGGCACCAGAGGGAGAGGTATTTCAGTGCCAGGGGGAATAAAGCTCTGTTCCAGTCCAAAGGGGGATGCCAGCCCAGTGTGTCCTCGAGGAGGTAGCGATGGTGACCTGTGGGTGCCAGGAGCTTGGTCCAACAGTATGCCAGGAAGGCCCAGGACTAATGCCAAGGGGAGTGGTCAAGAAGAGCCAGCATCAAGGCAGTTGTGAGGCCGGAGCTCAGAATTCACAGCCAGGAGCGGAGGGATGAGATGGTGCTGAGCCCCAGAAACACATCTTACGGAGTCTCACTGGCAGAACAATAAAAGTCTGTGAGCAAGAGAACGAATGCATGAAAGTAGCTCCTCACTACTGGTCATCCAGTCATTTGGTGTATTCATCAATCAAGAGGCATTTATTGAGCACCTTTGGTATGCCAGGAACTGTTTCACAAGCTGTCACTCTTGACATTTGTTGAAACTGATATCTTACTAGAGATTCAACAATTTCTCTTTAATTTTCAGTGGCAAGACATATTCCCCAGATGTGTCCCACTTTCCTACAAAACGTGTCATATTTGAACCTCTGACATTAATAACAGCAATAATAGTAACAGCTGTTAATAACCTACTGTTGTGCCAGGCCCTGTGCTAAGCACTTATATATAGCTTCTTTTGATCCTCACAACAGGCCTAAGAGGTAGTTTCTATTATTTACCCCTTTTTTTTTTTTTTTTTTTTTTTGCGGTACGCGGGCCTCTCATTGCTGTGGCCTCTCCCGCTGCAGAGCACAGGCTCCAGACGCGCAGGCTCAGCGGCCATGGCTCATAGGCCCAGCTGCTCCGCGGCATGTGGGATCTTCCCAGACAGGGGCACGAACGCGTGTCCCCTGCATCGGTAGGCAGACTCTCAACCACTGTGCCACCAGGGAAGCCCCATTTACCCCCATTTTACATATGAGGAAACTGAGGATCAGAGAGGGGCAGTGACTTGCCCAAGGTCATACAGCCAGATGCAGTGGAGCTGGAACTTGAACCCAGACTTTCTACTCCATACTTTTTTCTTTTTTCTTTTTTTTTTTTTAACAGGCAAAGTCTATTTATTTAGAACTTGCTCTGGCAAAGGAGTCAGCCACCATCAGCTGAATTTTGGCAGTCTACTCCATACTTTTAATCTTCATTTCCCTTCTTCCTCCCCCCAATCCCATGTTTGCACATATAGAAAATGATTAAATTTGCTTCTAGACTCAGATGCTGTGGTCACACGTGATTCTTTCTCTTGTTGTTTCCAAAGGTGGTGGCTCTTAGTAAGAGAAGTCAGGAGGCCGAAGCCGCTTTCCTGAGCGTTTACAAGCAGTTAATTGAAGCACCAGGTAAGACATGCTTGGGCTCCATGAGTGAATAATTAACAAAAATAAACTGCTGTTAGGACTGTTACACAGGGGCCTCCTCTCAGTGGCATCTGGGGACAGGCCAAGACTCCTGGGTGAGGCCAGGCCCTCCATGGGTAGGGTTGTAGGGACTGAGGGGGTCTACACCCAGTCTGGTGTGATGTGTCCCCACATGACTCTTCCATCTTACCCCACTGCCTTCCAACATCAGCCAGGGAGCTTTGGGGGGCTCCTGGTAAGATCTCCCACCTGGATCTTCTTGGGGAGCTGAGTGTCTTGCCCACCAGAACCCCCATCCCTTTGCCACAAGGGGCAGAAGGCACCCAGTGCTCTCTGCCAGCAGAGGGCGCTGGAGGAAAGACTGCAGATGTTTCCTCCAACATGGCACGGCCAACCTCAAAAACTTGATGTTCCTCAAAAACCAAACCCAAAAAAGCATATACTGTATGACTCCATTTACATAAAATATGAAGACAGGCAAAAATTAATGTCAGCACTATTCACAATGGCTAAAAGGGGGAACAACCCAAATGTCCATCAGTGGCTGAATAAATAAAATGTGGTTTACCAATCCAGTGGAATATTATTTAGCCATAAAAAGTAATGCAGTACTGACACATGCTACAGAGTGGATGAACCTTAAAAACATGATGCTGAGTGAAAGAAGCCAGATACAAGAGGTCACACAGTTTATGATTTCATTTGTATGAAATACCCAAAATAGGCAAATCTATAGAGACAGAAATCAGATTGGTGGTTACCAATTTGGGGGCAGGAGAGAATGGGGAGTGAATGCTTAATGGGTATGAGGTTTCCTTTTAGGGGAATAAAAATGTTCTGGGACTAGATAGAGGTGGTGGTTGCACATCATGAATGTACTAACTGGCACTGAACTGTTCACTATAATATGGTAAATTTTGCGTTACAGAATTTCACCTAAAAAAAAAAAAAAGGCACCTGTGCTGTTAGAAGTCAAGAGAGTGGTTTCTCTTGGATGGGGCGATAGTTCCTGGGAGGGGCCTTTGGGGGCTGGAGATGTTGCTTCTTGATCTGGGTGTGGATTACAGAGGTATGATCAGCTTGAGAGCTTCAACTGTGTACCTAAATATGTAGATATACTTCTGAAAAAAGTTTCCCTTTTTTTTTTTTTTTTTTTTTTTTTTTGCGGTACGCGGGCCTCTCACTGTTGTGACCTCTCCCTTTGCGGAGCACAGGCTCCAGACGCGCAGGCTCAGTGGCCATGGCTCACGGGCCTAGCTGCTCCGCAGCATGTGGGATCTTCCCGGACCAGGGCACGAACGCGTGTCCCCTGCATTGGCAGGCAGACTTTCAACCACTGCACCACCAGGGAAGCCCAAGTTCCCTTTTTTAAAATGGCCCGTCCTCTGCACGTTTTCATTTATTGACCCAGAGATGGGAACCCAGAATGTAGTGATTTGCTTAATAATGGTGGAGCTGGGAGACGACTCCACTGTGCTAACTCCCTCCACCCAGACAGCCCCTTTAATCCATTGCTAGTACTTCCACACAGCTGCAGGAATTAGTGCTATCAGAAGTGACTGGAGCTGGGGGTTTACGAAGAAGAAAATGAGATCCCACTCTAGGCTGAGCCATGGAGAAGGCAAAGTCATTTATATTTGATGTCAAGGTTGTTTGTGAGATCTTTGTGCAGGGGATGGGAAAGTCCCTCGTTCCATCTGTCTTGGGCAATTGTGGTGGTTTAAATAGTGTCCTCCCAAAATTTATGTCTACTCTGAACCTCGTAGTGTGACCTTATTTGGAAACAGGGTCTTTGCAGATGTAATTAGTTAAGGATCTTGAGATGAGATCATCCTGGACTTAGGGAGGACCCTAAATCCAATGAAGGGTGTCCTTATAAGAAGAGGAGAGGGAGTTTTGGGACACAGACACAGGGAAGAGGGCCATGTGAAGACAGAGGCGGAGTTTGGAGTGATGCAACTACAAGCCAAGGAATGCCTGAGGCCACCAGGAGCTGGAAGAGGCAAGGAAGGATCCTCCGCTAGAGCCTTCAGAAGGAGCACAGCCCTGACAGCAACTTGAGTTTGGACTTCTGGCCTCCAGAACTGTGAGAGAATAAACTTTTGTGGTTTTAAGCCACCTTAGTGGGTGGTGCTCTGTTAATGGCTGCCCCAGGAAACTAATACAGCAACAATGATGTGAAGCTTCCCCTCCAAAAGCACATGAGCTGGGTGGTGAGGGAAGTCTTCTAGCCTGTTCTACTCAAAGTGTAGTCCATGGACCAGCAGCATTGGCTTCGCCTGGAGCTCGTTAGAAATACAGAACCTTGGGCCATTGAAGCGTCTGCATTTTAACAAGTTCCCCAGGGGATCCAGGAGCACATCACAGTCAGAGAAGCAGTGGCCAGGTGTAGAAGTTGCATGTGCTCTACCCTCTGCATGTTACAAGCCCCAAGGGAACAGGCCCTACCAGTCCCTGTCTCCCTGGCACAAAGAAGTTGAGTCCAGTGCCTGATGCCTCACAGCCAGGGAGAGATGGGACTCAGCTCTTGATACATTCAACAACTATTTCTAGAATGCCTGCTCATGTCACAACTTGGCTACTCGTGGGAGGTTATGTTAGTTTCCTATTGCTGTAACAAACTGCCACAAACTGGGTGGCTTAAAACAACAGATCCTATTCTTTCTCAGTTCTGGAGGCCGGAAGTCTGAAATCAAGGTGTCGGCAGGGCTCTGCTCCCTCCGAAGACAAACACTGTTTGGTGTAGGGAGCAGAAAGCTGAGTAACTTGCATCCTTCACGTTACACACTGTATTTCAATAGGGGAGGACTCTTGCCTACCTCTTCCAGCTTCTGGTGGCTCCAGGTGTCCCTTGGCTTGTGGCTGCATCACTCCAGTCTCTGCCTCTGTCTGCACATGGCCTTCTTCCCTCTGTGTCTCTGGGTCCCAAATCCCCCTCTTCGTTCTCTTATAAGGACACTGGTCACTGGATTTAGGCCCCGCCCAGATAATCCAGGATGATCTCATCTCAATATCCTTAACTTAATTACATTTGCAAAAGACCCTTTTCCAAAAAAGGTCACATTTACAGGTTCCAGTCATTAGGGCATGGATGTATATTTTGGGGTCACCATTCAGCCCACTACAGAGGCACCTGCAGACTCGACTCGCTCTGCTCCAGTCCCGTGCTCTGCCCTGATTCTGCACTCGCAGGAAGGCAGCATGGCCACATGGGTTTTCTCAGTCAGAATGTTTTGGTGGCAAGAATGGCTGGAACCAGACAGCACAGCCCTCCAGGCTCTGTGCCTTCCCCCTGCCAGGGCATGGCCCTGTGGTATGAGGCCAGGACAGCTGTGTCTGCAGCCCTGGTCGTTATCACCTTTACTGAGGACCACACCAGGCACGTGGCCGAGAGACTGAGAGGCTGCCCCATTCCTTGCAGCCTTTTTGCTTATGATGTCTCCACCCTTATCAGAGCTATCTGGGAAAAAATTTGGAAAAATACACCCTCTTATTTCCCACTCTTTTCAGTTCTTTGGGTTGCACAGTCTCAGTGGCGAATGACAGTGGAGGGTGACCCAGTACAGACCCCAGAGATACCTCCCACGAGTCCACATGCCCAGCTCCTCCACCGGGTCTCATAGTACCTTTCCTGTAGCACCAGGGGGCAGCACTGAGATGGGCTTGTGTTTCCAGGCAAAGACCCCAGTTCAAATCCTGCCTGTACCACTTACTCATTGGGTAACTGTGGACGAATTAATTCACCTCCCTGAGCTTCAGTCTTCGCTTCTATAAATTGGGAATAATATCAGAGTCTGTCTCATACAGTCATTGGGAGGCTTCGGCGTGCATGGCGCAGAGTGGCACTTGCTAAGTGTTAACTGTTCTTATCATCATCTGTGTGTCCCTAGGACAAGTGAAATTCCACAAGCCTGGGACTGAGTCATAGTAAACCTGTGTACCCTGAATCCAGTACACAGTAGGCACCTAATAATTGTTTGTTGAATGAATTAGAAATAAGATTCAGACGCAGAAAGTGGGAGAAGAGTTATTTGAATGAAAAGGTACTTTTTTCAACTAGTGCTTCCTGCTTGTCACGTGTTTATCTACTCAGATGGCATTTATTGAGTGCCTCCTGTGTGCCCAGCACTCACTAGACACTGGGAACATAACCATGAGCCTGCCGATACAGACACGGGCCCAGACCTCAGAGAACTTGCATTCTGGTGGCAGAGGTAAACAGATCATCACTCAAGTAACCTGTTGTCTCAAACCCAGGGGAGCGTTTGGGGGTGAGAAGGGGCTTACAGCCCCCATGTGGGAGAGAGCATCATTTCTGGGGTTCACTGTGGACCCACATCTTTCTGAAAATATGTTAACCCACGAGGCCAGAACCGCGGTGCCAGTCAGGGACCGTGAGCGCTCCGAAGATTGGCATGGAACTTCCTGGAAAGTTCCCGTGCTCTCTTGCCCCTCTCCCCAAACGGTCATTCCAAGCCTAGTGCTGACTCCACGTGTCTGATTTCCCAACTCTACTCCCCAGAAATGGAGGGGTGGGGGGGACGTACATCCCCAGCTGTCACCAAGCTAGAGAACGAGGAACCTTAACTGATGGAGACATACCATACGAACAGCCCCTTCAGGGCTCTAATTCATTTTCAAGACATTTAAGAATAACAAAATGTTTTAATGATTTCTTAGGGGAATTAGGAAGACATATTTTTGTTCTCATTAAATTGTATCCTCAGACACAAGAACCAAATGTCAGATGTGTTGTTGGTGCTCGGAGCTTCCCTGTTCACTGTCCCTGCCACACATGCCTCCCCAGCCCCTCCATAAAAATAACACTCCTGGAAATTTTGCCAGGATGAACACTCTCCTGTTTTTATACTTCCTGACAGGCAAATTATTTGTCGAAATACTTCCCATCCACACCTCCCCCCCGAAGCCACACAAGTCCTGATTCAACATTTTTGTTTTGAGTGACTGCTGCCAACACAAATCTTTGGCAGAGAATGCGATATAGCGTGATTGCTCAGCAAGTATTTTGATAAGTGTGCAGCCTGTATGTCTATAATTATGAAAGAAAACCGTAAATCTTTTGGATATTGTTCACACAGATGTGGCGTGAAGTGAGGAAAAAAAGCAGTAAAACGTGTTAAAAGCATAATTAATGTCATTGTTGTAGAGGATGATTTGATTTAAACCTTTCTGACTCCTGTACCGGTGACGGCTGATTTCTTTATTGCATTCATAGAGTCACTAGGTACCAACCCAAGTTTCAGAGAGCTAACTTATTAACTGAGTGATTAGTTAAAAGCAAAAAGAAAAAAATTTAAAGAGAAAACAAGGAAAGAGCAAGTAAGAGGACAGGCAGAGGAACACTGCTGAAGAGATAAGGGAGAGGTGAGTCCCCCCAGTTTTTTTTTTTTTTTTTTTTTTGCCTTACTTTGTATTTTTTAAAATCTGATGCAGGAGATGGCAACTCCTCACAGGCATTTCTCTCCCTGCTCCTCCTTTCAGGAGGCAAGGCTGGGCAGCTTAGGTTGATCGAGCTGTAGCATCAGACACAGTGGGGTGGGACTCTCAGCTTGGTGTTTTTTTTTTTTTTTTTGAGCTGTGTGACCTTGGGCAGGGGCCTGAACCTCTCTGACTCTGGTTTCTGTGTCTTTAGCAGAGGGATAATAGAACCTGTTCATCAGTCAATGTGAGGATTCTATACCTGTACATGAAAGCATTTGGCAGTTTGGATAATCAGCAGCCCACTGCAAAGCTGCCATCAGGGTATAAGTTACGTGAGTCACACGCATTGGCTTTGGATTTCATACAGCTCTGTCAATTATCAAGGAAGTGGGGTGAGAGGTTTAACACTACAGGGTTACTGAACGTGCAGTAGGACAATACTTTCCAATGTTTAGGATTTTTAAATTTTTCTCCACAATTATAAAAGTTGTATATGCCTACTGTCAAATTCAGAAAATACGGAAATAGGAGGGGAAAACTACCTACTAGAAAAGCAGTGGCAATATTTTGTTGTTTTCCTATCTGATCTTTTCCCCATGTACTTTTTCAAAATGGTCGTTCATTCTGCATGTACCATTTTCAATCCTGCTTCCTTTCACCCACTACAAGCATCTGTACTTCTCTGTGTGATTACAAATTCTGAGTAACTTTGGTTCCTCTTGTGTAACAGTCTCTTGTGTAGCTGTATTGTAATTTACTGAACCCCATTCCCAACACTGGGTATTCGGGGTTCTTGGGAATGCAAGGCGTATTGGTACTGTACTGTAGTTATAAGAGTGAGAAAGAAAACTTGGGAAGGGGAATGTATTGTAGCCACATATTGACCACAAACCCAGGAAAAGTGGTCAGAAAGAATAAGAATTTTTTTCCCCCTTGTTGATTTATTTTGTACTTCTTTGTTTATTAGTTACACTAAATATCTTTTCACATGTTGTGAACCACTCATATTTATTATTTTGTAAATCACTGATTCATGTACCCTTAGCACATTTTTCTATCAGAGAGATCATTTTCTTATTGATTTGTAGGTGCTCTTTGTATATTAGAGATACTAACCTTTGTCCTGGTAAATGTGTTTCATATCTTCTCCCCTAGTTTGCCTTTTGTTTCTTAATTTTGTTTACAATGTCTCTTGTATATGATACACGGCACACATTCAAAAAATATTAGCAGAAAGTAGGAAATCTTACCAGACCTTTGCTTTATGGCTTCTGGATTTATTGTCGTATTTTAAAAAAACCCTCTCACCTGAAGGTTGTAGGGTTTTTTAAGTACTTTTGTGATCTCAATTTTTAGAAATTTGAATCTTTGAAGCATTTGAAATATATGGTGATAGAAGTAGAAAGTGGGGTTAAGAATTTAACATTGTGTTTGTCCCAAATGACTAGTTCTACTGCCATCTAGTGGATAAGCCACCTTTGCAGATAAAGGCAATACAGATTTCAGTGTAATGAAAGCTGTCTTTGGCTGCCCTCACCTCCTTCCCTTCCTCCCTGTATATGCCTCTGCCCATTTGGTCCTGTTGAGCTCAGGGGAGCACAGAAGGGTAACATAAAAGGCTATTTAACCCATAAAAAAAGGAAAAGTTTAACAGCAGATTTTCCAGAGATGGTACTTAACTTCAAAAGGCATTGTCTCCCCATTTTCTGCCACACCTTTGCCTCTGCCATTTCTTCTGCCAGGAGTGCCCTTTCCCCCTGGCCACCTGTCTGATTTTTACTACTCCTGGCAGCTAAGGGTTGAAAGATGATTAAAGGAAAACATCCAGCATGATGCTGGTACCCAGTGGGTGCTCAATAAACGGCTGCTCCCTTTCAGAAGGGATGACAGGCATTTCAGCTGTGGCTTTTCATCAGCTCATTCTCTGAGCACCCACCATGTGCTGAGCCCTGTGGCAACCCAAACTTGAGTCCTGCCCTGCCCTCGGAGTCCAGCAGGGGCCACATGACCCGAAGACAGACGGCCAGAACACCCAGCAGAAAAAGGGCTTCAAGGTGGGAAGGCCAGGAGAGGTGCCTCAGGGAGAGCAGCCTTTGAATTTAAACAATGAGCTACCATCCTTGTGGGGCGGTTTCTTGGGTGCTCCCTGTGTGCCAGGCAGTGCGCTCAGCCCCTTACAGAAAGGATTTCACTTATCCCCTCTGCCCCATGGAGGTAGGTATTGCCATCCTGCCCTGCTGTGTGGCTGAGGCAATGCAGGCTCAGAGAGGTCAAGCCACTTGCCCAAGGTCACACAGCAGAGAGGTAGTGGAGCCTGAATCTTGATCCCTGGCACCAAACCCAGATGCAGGATTAATTTTAAAATTGAAAGGGTTGGGGGACTTCCCTGGAGGTCCAATAGTTAAGACTCCATGCTACCAATGCAGGGGGCCCGGGTTCGATCCCTGGTCAGGGAACTAAGATTCCACATGCTGCACAGTGTGGCCAAAAACGAAAAAAAAATTTGAAAAGATTGGAACAAAACCATTAGAAATTTGCCATCTAAATACAGTGAAAAACAGCTAAGGGTCTTTGCTGCCAGTAGGTTGAGAGGTTCTAGGGTGAGAGGATGAGCCCTTTGCAGAAATGCAGATGTGTTAGCTGGAGGAAGAACATGACCCCTAACAGACACGTACACCTGGTCCTCCTGGCCCAGGGCTCCAAAGGCTGGTACTTCTGTTGAGGAGAAATTGAGCCACAGAGCTCCAAATTCAGGGGGCAGAGAGATGCCAGAAGGAGCACTAGCGGGACTCTAGGCTGAGGGACCCTCTCAGAGTGGGGCCAGTCCCCGTCCTGCCATCTTGCATCCTGTATCGCACCTGACTTATTTGATCCTCAGTTTCCCCACTTGTGAAGTATGGATAATGATCTCACCTAATTATGGGCCCATTGGGTGGATTCAGTGGGAATGGAGAACACTTAACATGGTGCCTGGTACAGAGTAGTAGCCCCATGCAATTCATTCAACAAACATTGAACTCCTACTGTTTGATAGGCGCTCTACTCGACACCAGGGGCACAATGTTAGGCAAAACAGACACTGTCCCTGCCTGCCTGGAACTTTCTGTACAGCTTAGTCTATGGAAACTTTGCTTTTACTACAATGGACACGGGTTTGAGTCCCAGCTCTGCTGCTCCCTGGATGGGTAACCTTGAGTAACTAGCTCTACCTCTCTGAGCCTCCGTTTCCTCCTCTGGAAAAGCACACTTACCTTCTGGTACCTCTGGGAGGATTAAGCAAGGTGAAGAGTATAAAATCCTAAGCTGGTGTCTGGCACACAGTAAATGCTCAGTAGACCAGTGGCTGCCATTGCTGTTGGTGGTGGTGTTACTGTTACATCACCACCCAGTGCCAAGAAGGAAGGCCTTCCCCAGCCCCTCTGTCCGTGCTTAAGCCGGGAGACCCGGAAGCAGCCAGCCCTAGCGACGAAGGGAAGAAAGCACGGCCTCCATTTGCATACAAGGGCTGGGCAGCCCATCTGCTATCAAAAAGTTAGGATTAAAGGATCAAAGTTAGGCCCGCTGCCGCCGTCAGTAGCCTGAACCTCCTGCCCACACAGGCGCCCGGAGCCGGGGCCCAGATGGGAGAAGGCTTCTGTCTCAGAGATACTTTGGAGGGACACATGCATACTTCTGCATATATGTGTTTCTAAACAGCCTCTCGGACAGCCTTTGCAGCTCCAGCTTTCCTAAAAAAAGCTCTGAGCACGGCTTTCCTTCAGATGGACACAGTGGGAGGAATGAGACAGCTTTCCCTAGACTCACGACTCTCCCACACAGCCCCATAGACACTTTTTTTAAAAAACACCAACAGCATCAGCTAGTGGTAGAAGATGGAATAGATGATGTTCTATCCATCCCCTCCTACAGAGGCTTTGGAAAGACTGGTGTGAGATTAAAATATTATAAATCCATTGGCAGTATTCTCTAGGGGTTTAGATCCAATGTAACCAAAATGAATCAGTCATTTTATTAAGCGGTTTATGCATAAAGAGCAAGTTGATGACTGTAAGACAAAGGCACTCTATTTCCTGACGACGTTCCCCCTCCCTGCGTGCCCATCAGGACCTGCCATCTTGGATGGTTCATATTTGATCTTCCGTGTCTGCCAACGTGCTTAATTAATCCAAAGGATATGTAGTCAAACACTTCTGATTTGGGGTCCCCTGTTTTGGGCTTTTTTATTCAGGTTGGATCTAAAGCCGTTTGATTCCCGCTGCCACTGCCCTTGTCTATATATTGACAGTGTGTATGTTGCAGGAGTGAAGTGGGGGAAATAAAGTCCCGCTCACAGCTCTGGGCAGCCACATGTCTCAGCTGAAAGGTTTCCCGTGGAAGCGCTGAGCCCGGCAGAAAGCCAGGCTCCGTGGCTCCAGATGAGGCGCTACAGGGATGTTCTGTCACTTCTCCTGACACTGAGATATGCGGCTTGCCAGACGTTGGAGGGGGACACAGGTCGCTTTGGAGACTGGGGGTCAGCGGGACCCCGCACTTCCCCAAGTGGGGTCACCTGACATAGGGAGCAGCCTTGGTGTACCTGGCGCAACACAGACTTTGAATACATTGCTCACCAGGTATCACCTTTCTAGTTCCTTCTAGAGAAAGTCTCAGTCAGGTGCTAAAGCATCTTAAATGCCTATGGAACACCTGTGAATCTCTCCTTTTAACCAAGGAAGAGCCGACCTCAAGCTCAAGGTCTTGAGCAGGCAATGGGGATGTAACTAGAATTTAATAACATCAGTTTCTTGATTTTTCCTTTGTATTTATTTTAATGGTTAAAACCCCTTTTTTATGATACAGAATCCCAATGATCTACTTACAATAGTGAAACAAATATTCCTTTAAAATATATTTAAGTTAAAAACATCAAATCACGTAAGGACAGATATCAAGTTGGTAATATTTTGGTGGCAGGTGGATGCAGCTTAAGGTGTGACATGTCACCAGCATTTGACGATTGGGCCACCCTGGGTTCAAATCCAGCTCTGCCTTTTTCAGCAAGTGGCTTCCCTCTGCTGGGCTGCAGTTTTGTCATCTGGAAAATGGGGAGAATAGCAATGTCTCCTGTGGTTGTTTTGATGATTAAATGAGATATAAACATCTGCAAAGTACCTGGCGTATGTCAGGGTGCAGGGGGTGGTGGGGATGAAGAAATGTCAGTTCCAGGCTGGGTGGGCATCTCATCTGCTCTTTACCCCCCAGCTGGATATGGGTGCCCCATCTGCCCCAGAATGAATGTTTGCTAGAGTTGGGAGGATGAAGACCAGAAACTAGTGTTTTAGAGCCAGAGCCTGCTCTGAACCCAATCACCACCCACCAGCACCCAGACCAGCCTACAGGGAGGAGAGGTGAGGCTGGCACCAAGAATTACCCAGGCATCGCCAGCCTCTCTGAGCCCCGTGTCCTCATCAGTAAAATGGGTCAGTTGTGAAGATGAAGCTAAGCTGTGTTTCTGGGACAGTAACTCAGGGGGGATTGGTCAGGATGGTGTACCAGCATGTCTTGGTCTAATGGGAGCTGTTTCTCCTGGTGCTTCCTGGGTCTGGATTATTCTCTCTCAGCCCCCTGCTAGCTTCCTCATTTCCTTCAGGGCTCTGCTCAAATGTCACCTCCCTGACCAGGCTGCCTCAATTAGCACACTGCCCCCAAGCACACACCTCAGGCCACTCTCTCCCCCAACCCTGCTGTTTTTGTTCTCAGCCCCCTTAGAGCCGTTGGTTTATTTGTCCATTGTCCATCTCTCCCCTCTAGAATGTCAACCCCAGGAAGGCAGGAATTTCCTCTTATTTACTGCTGTATCTCCAGGGCCCAGAAACTTCCCTAAGTAGATGCTCAGGAAGTATCTAGCAACCGAAGAAATGGTATCTGACACATAGCAGGTGCTCAGTAAAAAGGTACTAATGAATAAATGGCTGAATTACAGACTGTATTAGTTTTTTCCTGCTGCTGTAACAAATGACCACTAACTTAGGTGCTTAAAACAAGCAACATTTCTTGAGCACCTACTATGTGAAAGGCCTTGGGAGAAAGGGGTTGCTGAGAAATGAAAGCTAGATGCTCCCAGACCCCTGTGACTGTCAGGTTCTCTGAGAAGCCTCCTCCCAACATTTCAAAGATTTGCTGTCATTTCTGTCCCTTTCACTTTGTATTTGTAAGAGCAGCTAGTGACGTTTAGCTGATGCATCAACTAATACAGTTGGACAAAGTAAGCAGGAAGCCCTCGGATACGTCAGCTACCCCAGCTGAGCATTTTACTTATGCGTAACTTGGCAGAATCTTCCAGTCCTCTGAATGCTAATATTTTTTTTTCTACCTAACTCAATTCCCAGCAATGTAGCTCAGACCTCCGTGGATTTCTCCCAGATGGGGGAGTTGGGAAGAAATGAGTTTACCCACGTGCCGTAAAGTCTAGGAATTCTGTGGGGAGGAAATAAAGAATGCAATATGCCTGGGGAAGTAAGTGATCATCGTTGCTATGCACTCTTCAGAGCAGGGACCATACTCAACCCACTGCCCTGTTCCTCAGTAGTTGGAGAGGATGAACATACAGGAGGATCAGAGCCCAGCACCTGCTGCTTTGTCTTATGAAGCACACTTGTCTTCCTGGACGACTGGTGAAATGGGTGCAGCAGGAGGGAAGTAGGTTAGGCTTAAGTAAGAACTTCCTTCCTATGAGACTTGGAGTCTAGCAGCTCCTTAGTCCTGCCTGTCTCACAGTTGGTATCCAGCCAGTTGCCATGTATTATGGGTTGAATTGTGTGCCCCCAAAAGATATTTTGAAGTCCTAACCCCTGGTACCTGTGAATGTGACCTTATTTGGAAATAGAGTCTTTGCAGATGTGATGATGATAAGGGACGGTCCTTAGGGTGAGACCCTAATCCACCATGACTGGTGTCCTTATAAAAAGAGGAGAGAGAGACACAGAGAAGAGGGCCAAGTGATGACAGAGGCAGAGATTGAAGTGATGCCACCACAAGCTGAGAAATGCCAAGGATTGCTAGGAAAAAGCGTGGGACAGATCAAGATAGCACAGCTCTGCTAGCACCTTGATTTTGGACTTTGAACCTCCAGAGTACACACGATGTATTAGTTTTCAGAGGCTGCCATGCCAAATTTCCATAAACTGGATGGTTTAAAACAATGGAAATTTATCCTCTCGGTTTTGGAGGCCAGAAGCCCAAAAGTCAAGGTGTTGGCAGTGTTGGTTCCTTGTGGAGGCGCACAGGGAGAATCTGTTCCATTCCTCTCTCCTAGCTTCTGGTGGTGGCCGGCCATCGTTGGCATTCCTTGGCTTGTAGACACATCATTTCAATCTCTGCCTCTGTCTTCACGGGGCCTTCCCTGTGTGTTGTCTCTCTGTGTCTTCCCCTCTTATTGTAAAGACACCAGTCATTGGGATTAGTCAACCCTAATCCAGTCGACCTCATCTTAAATTGATTTCATCTGCAAAGACCCTGTTTCTAAATAAGGTCAGTTTCACAAGTTCTGGATGGACATGAATTTGGGGAAATGCTATTCAGCCTAGAACACCACACCCCATCAGTTCTTCCTATCTACCTCTTGTGTCTGAGCACTTCCCCCCAACTTCTCCTGCCACCGCCCTGATCCCAGCATCACTGCCTGGACTATTGCAGTAGCCCCTGTCTGGCTCCCTCTACAGCCCATTTTTCTTGCAGCAGCTTGGATGAGCCTTTGAAAAATGCGAATTAGAACATGTCACTTCCTAATGCTCTTAAGATAAGTCCTTTCCCCATCCATATTATCTGACTGGGATGTCACCTACACATAGACAGGGACACTACTGTGCCCCCCACAGGTAGATGCTCAACAAACTCTTGCTGAGTGAAGCAGGTGCATGGACTCATAGGTCCCCCTGTGAGCTCTGCCCACTTTAGATTCACCACTGTGGAATGTACCAGCACCTCAACATGGGCTCCACACCCACAGACTCCAGAGTCTAGCTGCAGCTCCACAGGAGAGGCACTGTGACTATCCCCACTTTACAGACCAGGAAACTGAGGCTCTGAAAGGCAAAAGAGTAATCACATATTGGTTTGGGTCCTCTGGAAGCATTCACATGCCAAGATGGCACCAGATGTGCAAGAGATTTATTGGGGAAGATGCCCGTGAAGGATGAAAGAGAGGGAGAGGAGGAGACCAGGAGAGCCTTCACTTGGTGATGCTGGTCTAACACCTGGGAAGGGAGAGAGGAAAGGAAGGAGGGTTGGTAGGAGGAACCTCAAACTGCAGTGCAGCTCTGAAAAAGTCTCAGCCAAGCTAAAACTAACAGGAGCCCCAAAGCAGGATGCAATAGTCTGCTCAGGCTGCTATAAGAAAACACCACAAACTAGGTGGCTTAAACAACAGAATTTTCTCTCTTACAGTTCTGGAGGCTGGGAAGTCCAAGATCAAGGTACCAGCAGGGTTGGTTTCTGGTGAGAGCTCTTTTCCTGGCTTGTAGATGGCTGCCTTCTTACTGTGTCCCCACGTGGCCTTTCCTTTCTGCACGTGCAGAGGGAGAAAGCTCTAGTGTCTCTTCCTCTTCTTGTAAGGACAGCAGTCCTATCAGATTGGGCCCCACTCTTAATGACCTCATTTAACCTTAATTACTTCCTTAAAGCCCTGTCTCCAGATACAGTTGCATCAGGGGTTAAGGCTTCAACATATGGGTTTGGGGGAAAACATTTTAGTCTATGATACTAGGTTGCCTTTTCCAGCATCGGCAGGAGTGGCCCAGCCCTACTGTCATGACTGTCTTGCTCAGTTATTGGCTGGGAGCAGGCCTGGGGAAACCTGACCTCCAAACCAACACTGCAGTGTATCCGAAGGTGCAGCGCCTGGAGACTGTCACCAACTCCTCGCAGGACGTTCTTTCTTGAAGGGAGAGCTGGGTGGCACATCCCACACTGCCACAAGTCATAAGAATAAGGGTAATGCTCACTTAGACTCTGTTAGGTGCCAGGCACTGTCGCAGGGGCTCAGTGTGCTCATGGAGTCCCTGCACAGCCCTCTACAGTAGGTCCTGTTGTTATCCCTGTTTTACTGAGGAGGAAACTGAGGCTCAGGGGACCTAAGTGACTTTCCCTAAAGTTGTCACAGCCAGGATTTGACCATCAGCCTCCCAACCTGTCCCTCTCCCCCTTTATCTGAGAGTGGCTTTGGGAATTTGGAGGATTCACAATGTTCAAACCTCAAGTGTCAAGTTCAGCTATGAAGGCTTTTAATAATCACCCTCCCTGAGCATCCCAGCGCCAAGGAATAGGCCCAGGGCCAAAAGCACTCACTTTGGCAGGACCACACCCCTATCTGGTGATAACCAATGTTGATTGAGTGTGTGCCTCAGGGATACTTGTGATAGAAATTTGGAGCCCAGAAAAGTCTGATGCTTTGTCCAAGGTCACACAGCAAGCCTGTGGCAAGGCCAAGAACAGCGCCCTCATTCTCGTGCTTCTGGCCTAGTAATCCCCCATGCCCTGCCTCAAGGCAGCTTAGCCCACTACAAAGAATCACCAGGGACTCCGGGTTCAAATCCCACCCCTGACACTTCTGAACTCGGCGACCTTGGGCACATGGAATCTCCTCTCTGGGCCTTCATTTCCTTGCCTGGAAAATGGAAATAGCAACATCTACCTTATTGGGCCTCACCTTGGGGAAGTGATTTCACTCCCCCATGCCTCAGTTTGCACATCTATAGAATGGGAACACAACAACCCTACTAACAGTGTTGTGGTGAAGACTGTATGAATTCTAATCAATTTAAAGTGCTCCGGCTGCTAGGATTTGGCCACAGCCTGACTTCGGCTGAGTCATCTGAACCTTCCCTGACTTCCTGTCTCAAATTGAGGATCTAGGAGGAAGCACAGTGTGGGAAGAAGAGGCCGAGGCCCAAGGCCCCATCTTGGCCCTATCACCAACTCACTGGCAGACTTCAGGGAAGTCACGGGACCCCATTTTTCACCAACTGTGCACTGGGGTAGGGGTGTTGGACACTTGACAAATTGTCCCTCCTCAGTGTGACTTTCTAAGCTGGATCCTTTGAGTCCCTGAGTGGAGCTCAACGCAGGATTACTGGATTCTGAGTCTCCCAGGCACTGATGAGAGTATATGAGGCCTTACCCTGTCCTGAGTCTCCGTGGAGTTTTGCCATGTAGACCGCAGCTCCTAGAATGTCACGGGACGGTGTGCTGCCCCCTCTCAGGGTAGTAACAGCAGCCAACACTTATCAAGCCCTACTGTGCACCCAGCACTGTGCAAATCTCTATACACATTCTCTCATTCAGTCCTTGCAGCCCCATTTACAGATAAGAAAATGGAGGCTTGGAGAGGTTAACTGTCCAAAGGTCACATGGCCAGTTTAGAGCTGGAGCTGACACCAGCAGTCCTTAAATCATGCTGCCTCTCTCAGTAATCTTTTTCAGTCTTCCCAGTAGTAACTTCTGAGAAGTAGAAACTGTAATATTTTCTGACTTTTTAAGTGGGGAAACTGAGTCTTGAGACCAGCGCTGGACTTCATGTTCTGAGAGTTTAACCACTGTGTTCTACCCTGTACTGGCAAATGAAGGCAAAGAGAGCCTTGGAACCCGCTGACCCTGTACTGAGTGTCCACTCGCCACCCACCTCCTCCAGTCTGTCCAGGAGGCCACCTGCAGTCAGCTTCCCCTGGACAAAGAGGTCGAGGCAGCAAGGGGACCGCAGTGCCTCCGCGCACAACAAACGCCAATTTCTGATCCCTGGGAATGGGGTGAATGACTTCCTTTTTCACCCGAGTGTCATCTTTTGGCTTGGACAGGCTCCTAGCCAGCCGGCCCCTGAGCCATGAGCTGGATCTTTCCCACCTCCCTGGAACCAGAGCGAGCCCTCCATGCCGCTCTCAGCTGCAGCCTCCCGTGTTTATCTAACCTCCCTGACCCCGGCAAGCGCTTGTCGCCTTTTTCTTCCTTTCTCAAAAACCAGGACACAATAGGAAGCGTTTCCCTTAACTTATTAAAAAATCCAGACTTGTAAATTAATTTGTCCGTGTTGTACAAAGGCAGTGCAGATGGACTCATTAGCATGCACACAACAAATAATTATAGATGAATTTTTAGCTGGCCTGCCTAATGCGCTTGCTGGGTTAATTATGTCAATGTATAATTACATCAGCCCGGGGAGACATAATGGCATACCCTGCTGAGCAGCCCCTGCCTAATGACGGGGCATGGGGGAGTGCTGACAGAGGAAAGCCAGCAGCAGCGTTCCGTGCACCTGCTTACCTCGACACAAACACCCATTGTCTGAGCCTCCCACCACCTAAACAAACAGGCGGGAGAAGAGGGATAAAATGCAGAGGTGGCCTTGTTCCAGCCGGACCTGAAGGTCCCCAAGTATAGGCTCTGCCCCGTTTCTTCCATCATCAGCAGATATTTATTGGGTTGGACTGTGGGTCAGGCTTCATTCACCCCACAAGGGGTCCAGTGGAGGAGCAAGAACAGATGCAGTCCCAGCCCTGCCTTGTTGTGGAGTTTGCAGTCCAGCGAGTATTAATTAGGTGCACTTGCAAATCAATGAAAATTGGAAGTACAGTGAGTGCTGTGAAGGAAAGGTGCAGGCAGCTGGGAGAGCTCATACTAGAAGACCAACTGGTCAAGGAAGGCTTCCTGGAAGAATTGGCATTTGAGTTGCTAAGATGAGTAAGCATTAACTAGCTGAAAGGGATAGGGGAGGGCAGGGTGTTCCTGGCAGAGGCTCCCTCCCGTACAAAGTCTCTGGGGTGCGTTTGAGGGACTGAGAGAAGAAGGTCAGTGTGGCTTGCACTCAGAAGGGCAGGAATAATAGTGAGGGCTTCCATTTGTCCTGAGCTGACCAAGTGCCAGGCACCGTGTTGAGCACTTTACATGAATCTTCATCACAGGCTCATGAGGTCGGTACTTTTATTGTGAGGCACAGAGAGGTAGCGCCATTTACCAGGGTCACACAGCAATCCTAAGAAGCAAGTATAGATTAGACCAGGACCAGGGACATCTGACTCCAGGGTCCACACCAGCAGAGAGCAATGGCCAAGCAGATGCTGGTGGGAGATCCCAAAGGAGGGACCAGGAAGAGAGAGGGCTCTGGGGCATTGGAAAAAATGTGGACCAGACCAGCCCCCTTGGTCTGAAGCGAGGAGGCCCTGGCTTTCTTGGGACCCCATGAACACCTACCTACCTGCAGCTACTGGGGTCGAAATATCCACACCACTGAGACAGGAAGTCTTTGTGGCATCAGAGAAAGAGACCCAGACTTGAGTCTCTCCTCTGCTCTTCAGCAAGTCACCTGGCTTCTCTGAGCAGTTTCCTCATATGTGAAAACAAGTTATATCCAGGCCAGCCTCCAGGGGATGCTGGGTGCATCGTGGGAACCTATTCCCAGGGACTGGCTTTGTAACATGGAAGATGCTACACCAAACCTCCTGCCCCAGGTGGGGAGTTACTGGAAGAAGAGGTGTTGGATTCTAGATCTGAAGGAAGAGGAAGTGCTTGCTAGGTGACAGGGTGGGAGGGGGGACAGAATTGCAGGTGGAAGGACCTGGAGTCCTCAATTTAGCTATTGGGAAATACGGAGACATTTTATATCCAGGTGTATATCTCGCCCCCAGAAAAACTATTATTTAATCAGCCACAAGTGTCACAAATGATGGTGTGTTGGCCCAGATCCATTGAAAAGCAACCCAAGGGTTATATGTGCAAAGATGCTATTACGGAACATCGGGTGAAGGAAAATAGGGAGGGAGCTAGGAGAGGTGGGGAACTGGGTGAAAGCATCCAGACCACATTATAGCCTAAGGAAGGAAGCACTGGGGAAGGCCACGGGCCGGTCCTCAGCCCTCAGAGCAGTTTTGTGTCCCCCAGGAGCAGGTCTACCTCTATCCTTGCTGCCTGCAGGCCTTGTCTGGGAAGTCCCATGAGAAGGCTAGGTTTGAACTGATGGATTTCAGAGTGTGCCTGCTAGGGTCCTTGCTAAGTGATGTTCCCTGTGGTCGGTGGTGTGCAGGACACAATCTCATGGCCACCACAGATGGCATATAGAATCAGGAAAATGAAGTTATTATGATCATTATCATTCCCAGCTGGGCAGGACAGCCACACCCATGCTCTCCAGAGCAGGTGCCTGGAGATCTGCTCCCTCATAAAGCAGAAAGTCCACGTTGCTCCCCTAAGCCACCAGAGCGATTCCAGATGGCTCCTATGGATGGTTTTTCCCACCCAAGCTCCCTGGCCCTGTGGCCTCAGCCGGGGCACCCCCTGGCCCCCAGGGCTCCCACCACCCCTGTCCTCCTCTCTCTGTGCAGACCCCGTGCCTGTGTTTGAGGCTTCACGCAGCCCAGACGACAGACTGCAGTCCCCCAGCTTCGAACCCAGCGGGCAGCCGCAGCGAGAGCTCCACAGTTCGTGGAAGAGACACCCTGAGCTCCTCGGCCCCAAAGGTACTGATAAGGTTTTCACAGGATGTCCATAATAAACAAATGGGCTGTGGATCTTTGGCAGCCAAACTCGGCCACCCTTGTGGGGGAAGGAGGGCAGGGAACTCAACTCCATCATAATTTTAGATGTGGGATGGGTTAAGGTGCACTTCTGCTGAGACAGACCAACCCCAAATCTCAGAGGCTTAATATATTTGAAGGCAGGGGAAGTTGCAGGGGACACTCCACGCAGTCATTCAGGGACCCAGGCTGTGGTAGTCCTGTCATCGTCAATCCTCGACATCCAGAGTCACAGTGAATGTTGACACCCAGCCAACAAGTAGAGAAAGAATGTGGAGGATCACACTGAGGTTGTGGGAGTGGCGCACATCACTTTGGCCACATCCCTGCTGCAAAGGAGGCTGGAAAATGTAGTCTGGCTGTGTGCCCAGGAGGAAAAGGAAATAGGATGTAGTGAACACAGCCCCAAATGAGACAAGTTAAGAAACTAGCAAAGCTAAAAATAATAGTGTTTGGGTGTACATATGTTGTGATAAAAATGTTTAAAAGCAAGAGACTGGTGAACAAAATTCAGCATGGTGGTTACCTTTGGAAGGTGAGGTAGGAGGTTACCATAGAGAGGAGCAAATAGCAGGTGAAAGCCATTGGTAACCGTCCAAGTTTTGGATGTTCATTGACCTGCAGGCACTGTCGTAGGCACTGGGGACACAGACAGGAACAAAACAGACAAAAATCTCTGCTGTCATCATGCTGACCTTCTAGAGGGAGGGACTGAGTGTCAATAAATGTTAGTAAAATATATAGTGTGTCAGTTGGTGAGAAAGACTTTGGGGAAAAAATTGAGCAGAGAATTGGGGGAGTCAGGTGAAGGGATTCTTGTTTAATGAACGAATGAGTAGGATTTACCTCAGAGGTCAGCAAGCTTTTTCTGAAAAGGGCCAGAAAGCAATTATCGCAGGTATTGCAGGTCATGTAGTTTCTGTCACAACTACTTAACTCTGGGTGAAAGCAGCCATGGATAGTATGTAAATGAGTAGGCATGGCTTTGTTTCAATAATACTTTATTGACAAAACAGGTAGTGGACCAGATTTGGCACGTAGTGAAGATAAAATGGGCTGAGGCCTGTCAAATGAAAGCATGACACAAAGTCTCTTCTCAGGAAACAACCACTCTCTCACAGTCCCCCATTTCACAACCTCCTCCCTTCCCCCTCCCCACATTACATAGAGAGCACCTGATGTAAGCCTGGCCCTAGGCAGGGTCTTCTGGGGAAGATTTACAGTGACAAAAATAACAGCACTTTGCCAACTCTGGTCCTGCACCTGGAATACTATTCCAACCACACTGACAAGCCAGGACTTGGCAGTTCTTCAGCCCCTGCTCATATGTACACACCTCTGTGAAGCCTCTGAGGTTCCCCAGCAAAACTGTCACTCCTTCCTCTGAGGTCCCTCTGAGGTTCAAACTTCCTTCCGTAAGAATAATAGTAGTTGTGGAAATTGCCTCTTGAGAGCATTTGCTCTGTGCAGTGTGCCTTTCACACAGCATCTCACTGTCTCCTGGCATCAATCTTCTGAGGTGTCACTGACCTCATTTTACAGATGAGGAAACTGAGTCACAGAAGCCGCAGGTGGCCAAGTGGGGAATCAGAACAGAAGTTTTTGACCTTGGTCCTGGGCTGTGTTTCTCCTTGAGGACACTTGTTATTCTGCATCATGATGGTCAAAACTTGCCTTTTTGTTCACTGTTGTGGCCTGGGCACCTGGAACGTGCCCAGTACGTGTGTGCACGTGTGTGTGTGCGTGCATGTGTGTATTATAAGCTGACTGCTGTACTAGCTTCTAGAGTAGAGGGGCTTGCTCTACAAACCGCCCACCTCTACACTCACCCTCCTGTGCCAGGATCACAGTAGAAACTTAAAAACTAGGACAGGATTTAACTGAGTCACTTGGACCCAAGGTTGGGAGAACAAATTTTGGAACTCTTGAGCCACTCACCTTCAATGGCTGGCCCCTGAGCAACTCTCTCTCCATAAGTTCGGTGCCAAAGGCGCACACTGATCCCCAAATGAACTGCCACAGGGCCTGTAAAGATGGACCTGACGTGGGCCCTGCCCCAGGGCACCTGCAGGTAAGGGGCAATGACTGAGCATCTGAATGTGTGCCATCAATTTTGGGGAAGGGAAAACAGTGTGGTGACTCCTCAGTAAGTTAAATCTGGAGTTACCCTGTGACCCAACCATTCCATTCCTAGGGATATACCCTAAAGAATTGAAAACAGGTGCTCAAACAACACTTGTACACAAATGTTTATAGCAGCACTGTTCACAGTAGCCAAATTGTGGGAATAATCCAAATGTCCATTAATGGATGAAAGGGAAAAAACAAAATATGGTATAACCATGAAATGGAATATTATTCAGCCATAAAAAAGAATGAAGTACTGACACATGGTCCAACCTTGATGAACCTCAAAAACATGCTAAGTGAGAGAATCAAGTCACAAAAGGATAGGTGTTATCATTCCAGTGCTGAGATATCCAAAATACACAAATCCGTAGCGACAAAAAGCAGAACAGTGGTTGCCGGGGGCTAGGGAAGGGAGTGGGGAGTGACTGCTTAATGGGGACAGGTTTCGTTTTGGGGTGATGCCAGTGTTCTGGAATTACTGATAATGGTTGCACAGTATTTTGACTATACTACGTATCACTAAATTGTGCACTTTAAAATGGTTAAAATGGTAAATTTTATGTTATGTATATTTTACCATGATTTTTCTTAATCATACAGAAGGCCAAGGAGGCAGGAACAGGTCTGAGAGGGCAAAGGAAGCCTCTGGGTGTGCTGTCTGAGGCTGGCACGATGGAGTTTGACTTTCTTGTGCAGGCACTCGCGAAGGCTCAACCCAGCTGATCGCAGTGACAACAGGTCCTGACAGCTACGCTCTCTCCAACGCTGAGTTTGGGAAATTGATTCTTCTCCCAGCACTGTTGATCGATCTGGTTTGCAGAAAGCAGCTCTGGCTGTCACGCCACTCTCAGCAATGGGCGGTTTTCCCTCTTTTTCTCCCTCCAGAACAGAGAGAGGGGACGTCGCCGGCTGCGCCCACGCTGACTGAGGGGAGCCGCCTCCCAGGCATTCCCAGCAAAGCCCTCCTGACAGAAACTTTGCTGCAGAGAAATGAGGCAGAGAAACAAAAGTGAGTGGGGGAAGGACAGGCAGGCTCCCGCTGCTCCACCTGTCTGGGAGGGGGGACCTGGAAAGTCACCCCTGCCCAGGACCCTTTGGGAATCCAGATGCAGGTTGGAGAGGGAGATGCAGGTCTGGGTTCAAGCCACACGTCAGCAGCTCAGTGGCCAGCCCTGGGCAGGTCACATCACCTCACTGAGCCTCAGTTTCCCCATCTAGAAAATGGGGCTAATGGTGGTATATTAGCCAGGGTCCCCCAGAGGAACAACCAGTAGAATTTTTTTTTAGCTAAGAGTTGTATTTTGGGACTTCCCTGGTGGTCCAGTGGTTAAGATTCCACGCTCCCAATGCAGGGAACCTGGGTTCAATCTCTGGTCAGGGAACTAGATCCCACATGCCGCAACTAAGAGCCCGCGTGCCGCAGCAAAGACCCAACATAGCCAAATAAATAAATATTTAAAAAAAAAAAAAAAGAGTTGTATTTCAAGGACTTAACTCACACGATTTTGAGGCTGGCCAGTCTGAATTGGTCGAGCCGGCCAGCAGGCTGGAAACTGTCAGGTGGGCGTAAGTGCTGCCATCTTGAGGCAGAATTTCTTCTTCCTCAGTTTTGTTCTTGAGACCTTCAACTGACTGAATGAAGCCCACCTGTGTTATTGCGAATATTTTCCTTTAGTTAACATCAACTGATTGTAGATGCTAACCCCATCTACAGAATGCCTTCACAGCAGTACATGTATTAGTGTATGACTGAATAACTGGGTACTATAGCCCAGCCAAATGGACGTATTAACACCGACTGTCACAGGCAGTGTCAACTCCTAGTCTGCCATAAGAATGAAATGAAAGGACACCTGTACATGCTTAGCTCAGTGCTCACAGGAAGAAGCACATGTCAGTAAATGTTTGCCTTTACGATTGGTGCAGTGGTGATAAAATATGCATTCTTAGGGCCTTTCTAGAATAATTTTATGATGATTGTTACATTTATCCTGTCATTCACTTATTTTTTCATTCCACATATTTATGCAGCCACCTACTGTGTGCCAGCCACTGTCCTAGGGAACAGCAATGAACAAAGTGGACAAAACTCTGCTCTCCTGGAGTTTACTTTCTAGTGAGGAAAACACAAACAAAAACGATAAATAAGTGGTGTGCTACATGATAAGCATTGTGACGACAGATAAAGCAGAAGAGGAAGAGGATAAGATGGGGGCTGAAGTTTTTTGGTTTTTTATTTTTTAATTTTATTTATTTTTGGCTGCGTTGGGTCTTTGTTGCTGCGCGCAGGCTTTCTCTAGTTGCGGAGAGCGGGGACTACTCTTTGTTGCGGTGCGGAGGCTTCTCTTGTTGCGGAACACGGGCTCTAGGCGTGCAGGCTTCAGTAGTTGTGGCACACAGCCTCAGCAGTTGTGGTGCACAGGCTTAGTTGCTCCGCAGTATGTGGGATCTTCCCGGACCAGGGCTCAAACCCATGTACCCTGCATTGGCAGGAGGATTCTTAACCACTGCGCCACCAGGGAAGTCCCTGGGGGCTGAAGTTTTAAATAGAGTGTTGGAGGAGGCCTCACTGAGAAGGTGAGCAAAGCCATAAGGAGGTGAGGGAGCCTTGCAGGTATATACGGACAGAGGGAACAATCAGTGCAAAGGCCCTGAGGTAGGAACGTGCCGATGTGAGGGGAGTGTGGCTGGAATGGAGTGAGCGAGGGGGAGGGGGCAGGATAAGATCAAGGTAAACAGGGCTCCTTCCCTAGAGTCACTGACCCAGCCAAGGTAAGGCTCAGGCTTTGCATAAACCCTCCCCCAGCATAGCTAGGGGTCCTCCTTCTCTGCTGGGATGCTTGCATCACACCCAAGTTAGACCACAGTGGGCTGGGGGGGCTTCCCAAACTCCGGCCACAGAAAAGGGAAAAAAAGTGCCTCTCGAGGGGACAGTAATAGTTACCAGTGATACTGAGGGAACTCTGGGTGCTGGGCACCACATTGAACGTGCTTCACAACACTCTCTGAGGCAGACTCCATCAGAAACCCATTTTATACATGAGGAAATTGAGGCCCAGAGAGGCAAGGTCACTGGCTGCTACAGAACCTTAACTGGGCACCAGCTCTAATGGAGGCCACACAGTCAGCAAAACAGCAGGGCAGCCAAGTGCCTGAGTGTCATGTTTAAGGACTCATTAAAAAGACGGAGGTGCAGATTTTACAGGGAGTGGGAGTGGGGACAGGAAGCCAGGATGGGCCGGTCTACACACCAGGTCTTTTCACAGGGGCCTTCAGGAAGTACAGGCCTTCACTTTGGCAGCCAGACTGGGGGAAGCCGAGGAGAAGATCAAGGTCCTACATTCAGGTGTGTATCTGGCACATGTCCCCTGCCCTCGTGCAGCGCCCCAGCCAGTCAGACCAGGAGGCCCAGGGGGAGTGGGAGGGGGTAGCAACACTGAACACAGGGTCAGGGGTTCTAGAATCAGGACGGCAAGAAAGGAGTTTGGGAAGGGAGAGGAAAGACCTACATTACCCAGCAGGGATCAGAGCCCCAGTCCCGGGGGTCGTACTACTGTGGAGAGAGGGGTTGAGATAGAATTCAATCCGGAGTGGCAAATGCAGTGCCTACAGGGGCCGGGCATGCAGCCAAGCTGGCTGGATTAGGATATGCAATAGGGAAGGGTGGGGTGTGGGTCAAACTGGAGAACCCAGGCTGATCTAAAGAGGTGGCCACTGCTGAGCCCCAGCCAGGCACTGCCCAGTATAGCCAGTCCCTTCCATTTTGCTAGAGAAATCAGAAATCTGGAACTTTATGAGAAATCCCTCATTTGTTGTAATATACATGTATCTGTTGACTTCGTTGCCCCTCCCATCCCCTCACTTCCAGGGCTGGGCCTCAGGGTGGGTGAGCTCATGCACGGACGACCCCACCCAGGTCCTGGAGTGACCTTAAAGGTGTTAGGGGGCTCATACGCCAGGTCCCGGGACAGACTGCCCCCTCCACTTACCTGGGTCCCCTGAGCTTCATAGACTCATAGAGAATCATGTCATCTGCCCTCCCCACCCTGGCTATGCCACAGCCCTCCCTCCAGCTCGAAGCCCTTCTAGGGGCAGGAAACACTGCTTGTCACCAGTTCTGAGAGAAAAATCTTTCCTCACTACCCCAAGCTTCATTCTGCCTTCCGGGCCCCAGAGAAGGGGAGCAGGTTCCACTTCCCTGGGGGTGGAGGGCCTTACTCCGGCACTTTAATTTTTCCCAGCGTTGAAGGCCACGCAGACAGAGCTGCTGGAGCTGCGGCGGAAATACGATGAGGAGGCGGCATCCAAGTAAGTGAATGCCATGCTGAGGTGTGCCTCCTGCCTCTGACCCTCCCAGACACGCCTCCTGCCTCTGACCCTCCCAGACATGCCTCCTCCCTCTGACCTTCACAGACAAGCCTCCTCCCTCTGACCTTCCCAGACACGCCTCCTACCTCTGACCTTCCCAGACGCGCCTCCTCCCTCTGACCCTCCCAGACACGCCTCCTTCCTCTGACACTCCCAGACACGCCTCCTCCCTCTGACCTTCACAGACAGGCCTCCTCCCTCTGACCTTCCCAGACACGCCTCCTCCCTTTGACCCTCCGAAAACACCTCCTCCCTCTGACCCTCCCAGACATGCCACCTCCCTCTGACCCTCCCAGACACGCCCCCTACCTCTGACCTTCCGAGACACGCCTCCTCCCTCTGACCCTCACAGACATGCTGCCTCCCTCTGACCTTCCCAGACACGCCTCCTCTCTCTGACCTTCCCAGACACGCCTCCTCCCTCTGACCTTCACAGACAGGCCTCCTCCCTCTGACCTTCCCAGACACGCCTCCTCCCTTTGACCTTCCGAGACACGCCTCCTCCCTTTGACCCTCCGAAACACGCCTCCTCCCTCTGACCCTCCCAGACACGCCTCCTCCCTCTGACCCTCCCAGACACGCCTCCTACCTCTGACCTTCCCAGACCTGCCTCCTCCCTCAGACCCTCCCAGACACGCCTCCTGCCTCTCACCCTCTAGACATGCCTCCTCTTTCTGATATTCTCCCTCGGATTCTACCTGAGACACCCATTTAATTAAGTACTCTCTGCTCCACACCAGCATAGGCTCACAGCTGTTCAGCATTTATTTGTGGTGCCATCCATGTAGCACAAGCTATAAAGGACATTCTGGGTTTCCAGCTAAGCGGACTCTGCTGGTCATGGGCCTCTGCCTTGCCCCAGCCTCCAGGGGCTGTCCCCACTCCCCAGCTTCACAGTCCAACCCTTAGGGCCAAGTGTCATTAACTTAAATTACTTTGGACTCAACATTTCTTCAGGCTTTAAGATATAACTTAATCCACAAACACTTATTTAGCACCTACTGTTTACCCAGTGCTATGCTGGGTCCCTGGAGGAAACACCAGAACATGGGCCTGTCCTCAGTCAAGGAGAGGAGACAGACACTAGCTGATGTACAGGAATAAAGTCTTTCATTCACAGACACTGTTGAGCACTTACTTGTATGCCTGACACTGTTGTGGCCACGTGGTAAATGCCATGAAGGGAAAAAACAGGAGCAGCAAGAGAGAATAACATGGAGGGGTGTGTCCTATTATCCAGGTAGTCAGGGAGGACTTCCCTGAGGAGATGACCTTCAGAATGAGATCTCAAAGATGGGAAGGAGATGGCCACATGAAGAATGCTTGGAAAGGTGCTCTGGGCAGTGGGAACAGCTTATGCAAAGAAGGCCTTGAACTGGAACATGCGTGTAGCACATGTGTGGCGTTCAGTCACCAAATGGTCCCTGCAGGCCCCTTGTGGCCCCACCCCTTGCTAGGCAAAGGGGCAGCCGAGGTGGATGAGGCCTGTCCCGATCCTTTAGGCGCTGTCAACCTAAGGGGGTGGTGAGGCAGCAAAATAGATGAGGGTAGTTGACGGAGGCCTCCTAGGAGAACACTCTGCAGCTGGGTTTAAAGCTCAGGCCCTGTTCTCTTGAGGAAGGCGTCCAGGTGGAAAGCATAGCAGAGGCAAAGGCTGGGAGGTGTAGCTCTGTGGCACCTTCAGAGAGTGGAGCCCTGGGGGAGATGGGAGGCCAGGCTGCCTGGAAGGGGTCCAGTGCTAAGGCCCCATTTTCATTTCCCCCCAGCCTGGATTCTTTCCCCGCCCCCCCAGCTTGGTTTCTCTCCAGTAGGAAGGATGGAAGGCAGCCTTCTTGAGGCCTCCATTGCGAGACCCTTGGGTTGGCAGGGGCTGGGGGGTTTCAGGAATGGCGGGGGCACTGGTGGCTGCCAGAATCCCTTCCTCAGGGCCTCATCTTTCTGTCTCAGGGCAGATGAAGTCGGCCTGATCATGACCAACCTGGAGAAAGCTAATCAGGTGAGGAGACGTGTGCTGGGGGCTCATTCTCCCCGGGGCGGGGGTCTCGGGCCAGGCGGAGAGGAGGGAGCTGAGCTCAATCAGTATTAATTGAACTACATGCCATGCTGAGTGCTGGGGCTGGGAGCTGTCTGGGACCCAGCCCCTGAGTTCCCAGAGGAAGGAGGGTGGGGTACAGACAGAACACTCAGAAATAGGGTGATGCAGGCAGCAATGGTTGGGGAAGGGGCACCAGACCCAGACTCAGGGGTCAGGGAAGACATCCCACAGGAAGGGTCGTGGAGCTGAGACCTGACAAGTAACTTGAGACTGTAGAGGGATGGATTCCAGGCACGGGACGGCCCTGGTAAAGGCCAGGAAGCAGCCTGCAGAGCATGACGAGTGCCCTTCCCCATGGGAGGAAGGCAGAGCAGTGACCAGAGATCCCAGGCCCATCCCCAGGCTAAGCTGGGACATGGGTCTCTCTCAACCAGACTGAGTGAGGAGCTATGTTCCATAGAACCGAGGGCGGTGACGAGGGACAAGCCCGGGGCTGCTTTTCTCCCTCCATCCCCACCTGGGGTCTCCACCAACCTCCTCACTCGATCACCAGGCAGGCACTGTGTGGACCCTAACCTTCCCTGGGGGCCCCATATCCTAGTCCCAGCCCGGGTCCTTGTAAGTCCTTCAGCCTCTCCGAGTCTCAGTTTTCACATTTATAAATGGGGTTCCCTTGTCCTGCCTTCCTCTGGCTTCAGATGTGTTGCCATCTGCAGGACAAAGTTGGGCAGGACTTTGAAAGGAGGTAAGATGTGGCCATAAGGGTCTGGTCTGGAGTCCTGCGGACCTACTGTATCTCTCCCCGGTCCCCTGCAACACCAGCAGCCAGGGACATGACCAGGAGGGGTCAGCAGTGTGACAGGGCAAGTGGTCATTTCCCTGGGGGTGGTTGAGGGAGGCCTCCTAGGAGGACACTTTGCAGCTGGGTTCTAAAGCCCAGGCGCCGTTCTCTTGAGGAATGGCATTCCAGGCAGAGGGCACAGCAGAGGCAAAGACCCGGATGCCTGGCTGTGCCAGCCTAAGGACAGGGTGCTCCCTCCTGCAGAGGAAGGTTGGAAAAAATAACGTGTTTTAGGTTAATTTTTTGAATAGTAATCCATTTACTTAGTTCAAAACTGAAAAAGGTACATTAGGGCATAGCCGGGGAACTCCATCTCCCCTCCCTGAACTTGCCCCCAGTTCCCCTCTCCCTAGAAACCTCTGTTACAGTGTCTGGGGTCTCCTCCCAGAGATCCCTTCACAAGCCCATGAATATCTACTTTTACCCCTTTCTAAAACAAAAATGAGGGGCTTCCCTGGCAGTCCAGTGGTTAAGACTCCACGCTTCCAAAGCAGAGGGCCCAGGTTCAATCCCTGGTTGGGGAACTAAGATCCCACATGCCATGTGACCAAAAATAAATAAATAAAAGAAAGAAATCATCACAACCTTGGTATGCATATCCTTAAGAGAATAATTAGCAACTTTAAAAAACATAGTAATTATTAATACTATGTACACCCTCCTGAACCTTACTTTTTCCGTGTATGTGTCTTAGAGCTTGTTCCGTATCTGTATATAAAGCAGTTCCTTCTGTTTCACAGCTGCGTCGTGTTGCACTACATGGACGCACCATCGTCTAACCCAGGGGAAGGCAAACTTTCTATAAAGGACCAGAGAGTAAATATTTTCGGCCTTGCCAGTCACTGTCACAACTATTCAACTTTGCAGTGGTAGAGTGAAGCATAGACGATAGGGAAACGAATGGGCATGGCTGTGTTGCAGTAAAACTTTATTTACATAAACAGGCAGCAGGTTGCAGTTTGCCAACCTCTGGTCTAACTCATACCCTGTTGATGAACGTTTATGGTATTTCCAGTATTTTACCATCATCCTCCATACTGCAGTGAATAACCTTGTACAGATATCATTTGATACATACCCAAGCCACTGTATAGGGCAAATTCCTAGAAGTGGAACCGTTGGGTGAAAGAGCTGTGCGTTTATAATTTGGCAAATGTGACCAAACTGCCTTGCATGGGGTTGTTCCAGTACGCACTCCTTCCAGCAAGGTCTGAGAGGGCCTGTTTCCCAATAGCCTCACCAGCACTGTGTGTCGTCAAACTTTTGGATCTCTGCCAATCAAGTGGGCTTAAGAAGAGCGATCCTAGAGTAGTTTGAATAGGAAGCATTTTTAATAATGTTTATTTTTTCCTGAGTATAAAACTAAAACCTGCTCATTGTAGAGTACTGAGAAAAAAGTAAATGTCATCATATTAGTCTTTAATATCTGTATTTATTAATACTATCCTAAATGTGAACAAGAGGATTCTGGAGCAGAGCAGATCATTATTACTTGTATAGTAAAAACCATGCCAGTTTGCCCCAGTTCTTCCCCTGGGGTGACAAGACGAGAACCAGATATCCTCCTGCATGCACCAGAGTTTGTGCTGTAGGCAAGGAACCACCCAAATATGAATCTGGGTGGTTGTATAGTATAGTAGAGGGACCTTCTGAGAAAGGGAGAGAAATCTACTCCCAAGTATCATGATGAACAGAAGGGCAAGGATCCTGGGTTTCTAGCATTTGGAATATAAATACTCTCTAGGGGAAGATAAGACTAGTAGCTTTAAACCCAGCTTTACAACCCAGGGGGTGTCTCCACGATCTGGGTCTCATCCCCCCTTGAAATGTCAACAGACATCTCCCAGGAGGTGAATCTTTCTGGAGTTCTCACTAGCTAATCAGTCATGTATTAACTCCAAGGCTTGTCTTTTAGCCCAGATCCCACGTTTCAGTCACATTTGCTCAGTATGCCCTTTGTGGAAACATAAAAATGTTTTTTCTACAACCCCACACGCCCAAAACCTTTCCCAAAACAAAACTGACTCCTAACTCAAACCATTCCTGGAACAAGGCAGGATACTAATAAACGAACAAATCAGTTAAAACATAAATCAATGAAATGTGCGTGCGGAAGTGTGTGGATCTCTGTGCGCATGTAGTGGGCACAGCATCCTGATTGCTAAGGTCAGTGTGTAAGTTAAACTTAATTGCTATGACCTGCATCACCAGCTGGAGGTCAAGATACAATTGCAACTCTTTTAATTTTCCATAGTTCAAGATCCCATACACCCTGTTGTTGTTAATAAAGTAAACCAGTTATTGACACATTTGTATGTGTCAGGCATCAAGATGAGATACCTAATGAGTTGTATTTTACCAAATTACTTACTTGCAGAACAACCCTATGAGATAGTTGCTCTTATGATGCCCATTTTACAGACAGGGAAACTGAGGCCAAGGTTATGAAGTTTCCTTGCCCAAGGTCATACAACCAGAAAGAGAGACAAAGTACAGATTTCTCTCCAGGCCACAAGTCTACATTGTTAACATTTGGATGCTTCCTTCCAAGCTTTTTCTTAGAAATTTTCGAAGAGTTAAGATTCAGTTTAGTAAACTGTGGCATTCTGATTTTAGATGTATTTCAACACTCCTCTACAGTTTCATTGCCCCCATTTCACAAAAGGAAAACTAAGACTCAGAGTGGGGAAGTAACTTGCCCAGGGGCCTGCAACAGCTTGTGAGCCACCTCTGCAGACACCATATGGCACAGGAGCTTGGGACAAACTCTGGCCTTTTGATTAGCCAGGCCTGAAGTTTACTTGGCAGACAGAAGTGGCCTGGGAACGTGGGAAAAATTGCCAGTTCCATCAAGACAGCATCTCCCTTCCTGCCCTAGTGAAGAGGGAATGTTCCAGCTCCTCTTGGATACACACCAGGGAAACCAAGAGCCAACTCAAGGGTCCAGGACCCAGAAAGGAGGACCCCAGGCCCTCAGACCTGCCTTCCCAGCTGCTGCCTGAGACGGTGCAGGGAAGCAGTGGAGGGCCAGGGTGGGATCCAGTGTGGCCCCGCTCACCTCTTAACCACACTTGCCCCATTTTCCTTCCCAGCGAGCCGAGGCTGCCCAGCGGGAGGTGGAAAGTCTTCGGGAACAACTTGCCTCCGTCAACAGCTCCATCCGCTTGGCCTGCTGCTCTCCTCAGGGACCCAGTGGGGTAAGGATGGTGGAGGAGCCACGGGGAAAGGTTGGGAAAGGCCAGGTTTGTGGGTTTGAATATGTGGGTGACATTTTGTGGGTGGACCCTGCACATTTGTGTGAAATTGTGCACATGAATGGGTGTGGGTCTCTGTGTGCATACTGTGGGCATAGCATTTTAATTGCCAAGGTCAGTGTGTAGTTAAACATAATCACTGTGACTTGCTTCACCAGCTGAGGGTCAAAAACAGCACAGCTCTTTTAACTTTTCAAGCTCAAGCTTCCACATACCTTGATTCCGTATACTTTGGAATTTAGTCAGGCCAAAGAGGATCATTTTAGTTGCCAGATGCCCAGCAAGAGTGGGTAGGAGGATGAGTTTGATCAATAGAGCAACCGTGCAGTTTTGGTGGCTGCCACCAGGTGTTGCTGTTGACCACTGGTCTCACACTGCTTAGAAGATGTGCAGGGACTGCTACAGGGATGCCCCACTGGTTCTCAGTCCCTCCCAGACAGCAGTGGAGCTGCTTACCAAGAGCTGAGGTTGACACTCATATCAGCCAAGGGTTCCTAAAATGTATCAGGGTGATTCTAATGAGGTTTCCCAACCAGCCACATGTTACAAAGAACCAATCTTTAGTCATCAACCCTGAGGTTCCTGTGTTAAGCCAGTTAGTCAGTACATCTTTCTCATTCCTCCAGGTTGGTGCCCCTTTGGGTCCTGGGGACATTTCCTGCCAAGGGATTTTTTTTTTTTTTTTTTTTTTTTTTTTGCGGTATGTGGGCCTCTCACTGTTGTGGCCTCTCCCGTTTCGGAGCACAGGCTCCGGACGCGCAGGCACGGTCATGGCTCACAGGCCCAGCCGCTCCGCGGCATGTAGGATCCTCCCAGACCGGGGCACGAACCCGTGTCCCCTGCATCGGCAGGCGGACTCTCAACCACTGCGCCACCAGGGAAGCCCCTGCCAAGGGATTTTAATCAGGCCCACCCCAACCTACTCTTCTGTCATGTAATAAGAGTCTTCATTGTTCCTCTCCCAGAAAGCCTGGCTTCCTTATGTAAATTGGTCCACCTTCTTTCCAGATTTCTTTCCAGATATCAAGGAATGAAATTCATGATTGCTTACATAATAACAGGTCTGCTCCAGGGTGATTTGCAGTCTCCATTCATGAACCTGAAGTGGCTGGCATAATTTTCATTTCACCTGACACCCTGATACATAGACCTGTGTCTGTATCTGTCTTTCTGTTTAAATATTGGAATGAGTCTCTCTGAACGTGTGTTACTGTGTATGTGGGTCTGTTTGTGACCTTTGGGCAAATAACTGTATCCTTAACCTAACTGTGCCTCAGTTTCCTCATCTGTATAAATAGGACCTGCCTTATAGGGTTATTGAGAGGATTACGTGGTGCTTGGTTTATAGTCTACGCTCAGTAAATATTTAATGCAGTGTTACTGTTACTAGTGTGTTTGGGGTATGTCCAGGGTGTTCTTGCCCACGTGAGCATGTGGCCTCTGAGCACATACACATCTGTGTGTGTGATGGTGACACGTCTCCTTGGTGCCTATGCATTTCCTTGCGTGTGCTTCTCAGCATGAGTATCCCCACAGGTACATGTGTCAGTGTGTGTCCGTAGGTGTGTGCACCTGTGCCTGTGTCCCAGGAGGCAGTGTGTATGTATCAACGTGCCTGATGTCTGCACGACATAGAGAATGAACACAAGAAAGACTGAGAGCAAGAGCGCTCATGAGGATGCCTCAGAGAGAATTTGCCGATGGTTCTTAATTAACCCCCGTGGAAGCCAGCAAATGCCTGTGCTAATCAGCCATGAGGAACTTTGCTGGGTTGGGCCGGGGTGGGGGGGCGGGGGGTGAGCTTTTCTGAGCACAACAGTGGTGCTCGATGCTAATTAATTTAATGTGTTAATGGTATCCGCTTCCTGTTTTAATTGGCATTTAGCTCCATAGAAGAATAGCTGGGGTTGGTAGTGGTCAGTTGTACTTTGTTTTTTTTTCTTCGTAATGCTGCTGAGATTCATTTGTAACTGAGCTCAAGGGCAGCCTGACTTCACGTCCCCTCAAAGAGAAACCTCTTCATCTTCAACCAGGACAAAGGGGTCATTTCCTAAAACCCGGAGAAGCTGTGGGGCTTGGGGCTGGTGGCAAATTAGGATGAGGAAGGAATCACCCTAACGTGTCTCATGGCTGCAAGGTCTCAGGTCTAATCCTGTGGGTCTGTTGCTCCCGGGAGTGGGACCTGGGCCCGATTTAGAAACCCAAACCTGTGCTGTTCTCTCAGCCAGGAACATCCTATAACTACCACTTCCTCACCCAACTGACTAGTTCTTTTTTGTTCCTTTTTTTCTTTTTTTAAAAAAATATTTATTTATTTTGGTTTTGGCTGTGTCAGGTCTTAGTTGCGGCATGTGGTATCTTTCATTGTGGTGTGCGGGCTCTTCGTTCTCTCTAGTTGTGGCACATGGGCTCCAGAGCGCGTGGGCTCTGTAGTTGGCGGCATGTGGGCTCTTTTTGTTCCTTTTTAATAAATGTGTTATTGAAGTATAACATCCACAAGGGAAAACATGCATATCATAAGTGTACAACATTTGGAATTTTTCAAAGTGAACACAGCCCATAACCAGCATCCAGATCAACAATAAAACATTCTAGGGACTTCCCTGGTGGCACAGTGGTTAAGAATCCGCCTGCCAATGCAGGGAACACGGGTTCAAGCCCTGGTCCGGGAAGATTCCATATGCTGCAGAGCAACTAAGCCTGTGCACCACAACTACTGAGCCTGTGCTCTAGAGCCCTTGAGCCACAATTACTGAGCCCGTGTGCCACAAGTACTGAAGCCCGTGCACCTAGAGCCTGTGCTCCACAAGAGAAGCCACCACAATGAGAAGCCCGCGCACCGCAACAAAGAGTAGCCCCCGCTCACCGCAAATACAGAAAGCCCGCGTGCAGCAATGAAGACCCAACGCAGCCATAAATAAATGAATGAATGAATAAATAAATAAATATTTTTTAAAAAAACAATAAAACATTCTAGCACCTGGAAGCCTCCCTCATGACCCCATCCAGGTGCCACTCCCCCTGACTTCTAACAGCACAGATGGGTTTTGCCTGTTTTGATATCTGATCTTAATAGAATCACGCGTACACTTTGGTGTCTGGCTTCTTTGGCTCTATGATATATCTGGCAGAGTCATCATACTGTGTTGCAAGTAAATGTAGATTATTCGTTTTTGTTGCTGTCTAGTATTCTGTTGTGTGAGTATTCCACAATCTGTCCACTTTCTGGTGGGTAGGCCTCTGGGGGGTTTCAGGTTTGGAGCTATTACAGAGAGGGCTGCTGTGAACGTTCACATCCTGTGTCTTGGTGCACAAGTGCCCACATTTCTCCTGCATATATTCCACCAGGACTTAGGGCACCGAATTTTCACCTTTAGCAGAGGCTGCCAAGCAACTTTCCAAATCACTAACTTGTTCTTGAACTTCATCACAGTTTAAACATAGCTTCCTCCAAAATACTTTCTCCGACCACTCTTTCTCCCTCCTTATTTCTTTTCAAGAAGAGAGGGAAAGACATCCAGGCAGGTGGGACCAGCCTGAGCAAAGGCTTAGAAGTGGTAAGGGGAAAGCCACAGGCCTGTAAGAGGGGCTGAGTCACCCCAGGGAGCACAGCAGCCCTGCAACCCCCTGCCCCACACCTCCCGGCCCCTCCAAGCCCCTGTTTGTGCCCAGGATAAGGTGAACTTCGCTCTGTGCTCGGGCCCTCGGCTTGAGGCTGCCCTGGCCTCCAAGGATCGGGAGATCCTGCGGCTGCTGAAGGATGTGCGGCACCTCCAGAACTCTCTGCAGGAGCTGGAGGAGACCTCCGCCAACCAGATTGCAGACCTAGAGCGGCAGCTCATGGCCAAGTCGGAGGCCATCGAAGTAGGTCTTGGGGAGGAGGTGGGCAGATGGGAGATGGGCGGGGAGTCCCCAGGCAGAAGGACGTGGACCAGCCTCACCATCTTTGTTCTTCTAGAAGCTGGAAGAGAAGCTCCAGGCACAGTCTGACTATGAAGAAATTAAAACAGAGCTGAGGTACTGTGTGGGGCGGGGCTCCATAGACCGCCCCCCCCCCCCCGCCGCCAAGCCCTCTTGCCTGACTGGGGGCTGCCTGGGAAGATAGCAAGGGGCCCTCGGCAAAGTTCACCATCTTCCTCCCTCCCACCAGACCCCGCTTTGTGTTACCCTTGTCAACTCTCCACTGGCACCTTGGGTGTCATGCCCGGACCTTTGTCATCAAGAGCTGCCTGTGGGAAAACATAGCCTTGCTGGTGCTGTAACTGGGCAGGGGGATGATGCCTTAATCAGATGAGCTCAAGCCACACTCCTCCAGGTGACAGCAGACCAGTTCACAAGCCCACTATTTAAGGCCTGTTGTCCATTGAGTCCCGTGTTACATGGGGTCCTGGGGGCTGGGGTCCTTGCTGTCAATCAGGGAAGATAGCAGGTCGTAGTGCCTCTCCCCCGGCCTGGGGAACTGGCTGGCCTCACACTCTCTCCACTTTCTCTGGCAGCATCCTCAAAGCCATGAAGCTGGCCTCCAACACCTGCAGCCTCCCCCAGGTGAGTGTCCCCGCCACTTTCCCCACAGGGCAGGCTGCCCCTGAGAGCCTTGTACCAGCCATGCCCTCTCAGCCCTGCTTCTTGTCTCCTCAGGGCATGGCAAAGCCCGAAGACTCCCTGCTCATGGCAAAGGAGGCATTCTTCCCTGCGCAGAAATTCCTTCTAGAAAAGCCTGGTCTTTTGGCCAGCCCTGGTAGGGCAGGAGGGGTGCTCTTGGGACTGAGGGGCCGGGGTGGGAGCTGCCCGTGGGTCTCTGGCCTCTTCCATGCCCTCAGACCACTGCCTTCCACATGGGCCAGAGGATGATGGATAAAAGGCGGGCATGTTGATTGAGGGCCTCCTGAGTGCCAGGGGCTGAGCTGGGCACCATCCACAGCTAAGCCAGCAGGCAGCTGTCCCACAGGGTGCCACCCACATCCACGCCCACACTCAGGGACACACAGCTCACTCAGGGCCTCCTGAGGTCCCCCGAAGGGCTTGCTTATGCCCTAGCCTTCGAGAGCAGTAGAAGAGGTCACGGGACAAGGAGGGCATTCACACCGCACCCCCTACAGCAGACCCCTGGGCACGGCCTGCAGACACGCCTGTCTCCCCCACATCGCCCCTTCTCCTCACACAGTGGCTTCATGACCTTTCAGCCATGTGGCCCCAGCCGACACTTTCTGTGTGCTGCCTCCATTTCCTCATCTGTGAGATGGGGGTGGTAATGGGCCCTGTGCGGGTGGAGTAAGTTAGCGGCATGGGAAATACAAACGCATAGACAAGGGGTGCAGGGCGAGCACCCAGGAAGTGGGCTGTCCTGCTCTGGGATGGGGGTTAATCCTCCCAGGGCAAGGTGCGGGGCCCATAACGAGTGCTCAGTTGATGTGCTTGATGGTGGGAGGGGGGCTCCCCAGAACTAGCATTTGGCCCGAGCCTTGAAGGATGGGGATCAGAGAAGGGGGCAGGGCGTGTGTGTGGCAGAAACAGCCAGCGTTGGCGCCTCGCGCCACCAGACGCCTATAGCACTTGTCCCCACTCCCTCCTGCCCTGTGCCCCCTTCCTCTCCCTCCAAATTTCTGTCTCTTTGTATGTGTTTCTCTGTCTCCCTCTTTCTATCTCTTTGTCCTTCTGTTGCTTTCTGTCTTTCACTGTCTCTGTCTGTCTCTGTCTCTCTGCCTCTGCCTGTCTCTGTCTCTCCGCCTCTGCCTGTCTCTGTCTCTCCCATGTTACTTCTGTTTTCCTATCTCTGTGTCTCTCTGTGATTTCTCTCCCTGTCTCTGTCTCTGTCTCTCCCCATCACTATCCACCTCTCTGTCTTTCTCTGTCTCTCCTCTCTTCCTCTGTCTGTCTGCCTTGGTGTTCTAGAGGAAGACCCTTCAGAGGATGTTGCCATCAAGGATTCTCTGGGCACGGAGCAGTCCTACCCATCCCCTCCACAGCTCCCACCGCCACCAGGGTCCGAAGACCCCCTGTCCCCCAGCCCAGGGCAGCCCTTGCTGGGCCCTGGCCTCGGCCCTGATGGCCCTCGGACTTTCTCGCTGTCCCCCTTCCCCAGCCTGGCTTCAGGGGAGAGACTGGCAGGGGACACGCTGCTGTCCAAGCATATGATGCCCCCGGCTGCCTTCAAGGGGGAGGCGGGAGGCCTGCTGGTGTTCCCCCCGGCCTTCTATGGCGCCAAGCCGCCCACGGCCCCTGCCACCCCAGCCCCTGGCCCTGAGCCGCCCGGGGGCCCTGAGCCAGCGGAGGGCAGTGGCGGCGGCGTGGCCACAGCGGGGGCCGGGGCGGAGGAGGAGCAGCTGGACACGGCGGAGATCGCATTCCAGGTGAAGGAGCAGCTGCTCAAACACAACATCGGGCAGCGGGTGTTTGGCCACTACGTGTTGGGCCTGTCCCAGGGCTCAGTCAGCGAGATCCTGGCCCGGCCCAAGCCCTGGCGCAAGCTCACGGTGAAGGGCAAGGAGCCCTTCATCAAGATGAAGCAGTTCCTGTCGGACGAGCAGAATGTGCTGGCTCTGAGGACCATCCAGGTGCGGCAACGAGGTAAGTGCCGGCCGAGAGCCCATCTGCGGCACACAGGCTCAGACCTGGTCTCCACAACCCAGCCCAGGGCATGGGGCTGGCTGGGGTCTGAGAGCACAGCTCGGGGTTCAGAGCCTTGGGTCTGCCACCTCACGGCCGTGTGACTCGGGGCAAGTGACTCTGCCTTTCTGTGCCTCAGTTTCCCCCTCTGGCCGCTGTGATGCCGTTCAGGCTGATAACGGTGGGAAAAGTCTGGGCCCCAGGGGCTGCCTTGGCAGATACCCGCTGAGTACCTCCAAGCCTCAGTTTACCCATCTGTACGACAGCCTGGGTGACTGCCAACCTTGCCAGACTCAGTTTTTAGGGTAATCCATGTGAAGGGCCCAAGTTTTGACCTCACAAACACCTGAGTTTGTGTCCAGATCTGCCATTCATCTACTGAGTGACCTCAGGCAATCCACTTTAGCTGCTCTGTGCCTCAGTTTCCCCATCTGTCAGCCTCACGGCGGGGGTTAAATGAGCATAAAGCATGTAGTAAGTTCTTGAGAACTGTTAGCTTTGATGGTGGCTGCCGTCAGTGGGTTTTGTTGTTGTTATTATTATTTCAAGCTAGAATCACTTGTAGGTCCACAGTTTGTCACACAGACTAGCAAAGTGATGGTCCTGCCACACATACTCACGGTCTGGCCCTCAGAGGAGGGCACCAGGCTGTCACCCTGCCCAGCTCCTGGGACTGGTCCCCAACATGCAGGTCCCCACAGCAGATGCCTCCTTTCCTCCCCCAGGCAGTATCACCCCGAGAATCCGCACACCAGAGACCGGCTCGGATGACGCCATCAAGAGCATCCTGGAGCAGGCCAAGAAGGAGATCGAGTCGCAGAAGGGGGGTGAGTGTGACCCCACAGCAGCTGAGGCCCGAGGCCTCCAGGGCCTGCTCTGAGCAGGAGGCAAGGCCTTGTCCACCTTCATCCACTCCAGAGGGGATTCCAAGCAGGTCAGAACCTCTTTGCCTCTTTCCAGACCTGCAGCCAAGTGAGGTCTAGGCCTGGAAAGTGCCAGGTCCTATCCGGTATGGAGCTACAAGCCACGTATGGTTATATCCATTTAAATTAACTAAAATTAAGTGAAATTACAACCTCAGTTCTTCAGCCGCAGTAGCCACGTTGCACAGGTGACGAGTGGCGGCCATGTTGGGCAGCATGCCCACAGAACATTGCCCTCACTGCAGAGTTCTGTTGGCATTCCTGGTCTGGGTTGTCCAAATGTCCTCAACTTTCAGGAGGCACAGTGACCAGTATTCACACAGGAGCTTGTCAAGCACAGAGGCCTGAGCCTCACCCCCGACCATCGGTCTCACGTTCCTTCTTGCACCTTACTTTCTAGTTCCCAGTGAGACACTGTTCCCCTGGCTTCCTCCCACCTCTCAAACCATGCCTCCTACGCTTCCCCAGTGGGTGCTACACTCAGAGCTCAGTGGTTAAAAACAGCATAAATTTATCATCCTACAGTTCTGGAAGTCGGAAGTCCAAAGTCAGCCTCACTGGGCTACAGCTGCGCTCTTTCTGGAGGCTGTAGGGGAAAATCTGTTTCCTTGCCTTTTTCAGCTTCTAGAGGGCGCCCAGATTTCTTTGCCTTCTGGCCTCTTCCTTCATCTTAGCATCTTTAGTCTCTGTCTCTGTCTCTCTCTCATCTTTCTGCCTCCCTCTTATAAGCACCATTGTGATTATGTGGGGTCCACCCAGATAATCCAGGATAATCTCCTCATCTCAAAATTCTTAACTCTAATCACATCTGCAAACTCCCTTTTGCCATGTGAGGTAACATGTTCACAGGTCCCAGGGATTGGGACATAGATATCTTTGGGGGACCATTATTTAGCCTATCACAGTGCACTTTCTTCATCAACCCCCTCAAACGTGGGGTTCCCCCAGAGCTCCACCCCAGGCCCTCTGACTTTCTTACTCTTCCTAGATGAGTTAATCCACTCCTGGAAATTCCAACAACCCTAACCCTAACGCTAACCCTAACCCTAACCCTTACCCCATCCAGGGGTCACTTAACTTCTGAGTGCTTCTTTCAAGCTTGTCCATCCCCACCCCAACTGCCGCCAGCCTAGTGAGCCACCATCATCACTTGCTGGGACTCTTGCAGTAGCCTATTTACTGGTCTTGCCAGTGACATTCTAGGCCATGCTCTGGCTCATTCTCCACCCAGAGGCCAGAGGGATCTTTCTAGAGGATACACATGGTCATATCACTATTCGAAATCCTTCCATGGCTCCCCATTACCCTCAGATAAAATCCCAAGTCTCCAACAAGGCCTACAGGCCCTATTATAGTCTTCAGACTCCTCCTGACCCCTCCGTGCCTCTCACCTGAACTGTTTATAGTCATGCTTATTCTCATTCCTGTTCCCTGTGACCCTAATGCCATCCTCACCCCAGCCACTTTTCATCTGGCCAACTCCTGCTTATACTTTACAACTCAACTCGGAAGTCATCTCCAGGAAGCCCCTCATTCCCATCCAGGTGGATTGGATACCGCCCCTCCTTGGATCCCCCATAATGACCGTATTGTTTGGTGCATTGGATCCAGAGTGACCTGGCTGCAAATTTTGTCTCTGCTATTTATTAACCGTGTGACCGTGGGCAAATTGCTTAGCCTCTCTGTGCCTTCATTTTCTCATCTTTAAAATGGACACAGTATTTGTACTCCCTTCTTAAGGTTGTGTGAGGATCAAATGAGATCAGGCCTGGCAAGCACTCAACTGGGGTCTAGTATGTAGAAGGTGCCCCTGAAAAGTTAGCTGTCCTCATTACATTATCATTATTATGTCTCCATTGTTGCATTTATTCATGTTACAAATGACTCTGCTGATGTGGCTGTCCCTCCCACCAGTCTGGGGGATTCTTGCAGCAAGGGACCTAGTTACATCCCTGCACCCAGCATGAGGTAGTACAACACAGTGTAGACCACAGCTGACTTAGAACTAGATGCTGGCTTCAGCACTCCCACTCCATTTTACATTGTCTGCTGCCCCATGGTGGCGACTCAGAGCAAATGTCCTGATTCCCAAGCCTCTGATTGCTGCTGGAAGCCAGGAGTTCCCCAAGATCCCTCCCCTTCCCCGTCCCTGGAAAGGGTAGAGAGGGGCTTACCCTGCTGGGAGCCTCCACTGCTCCACCCATATAATCTGCTGAGCCCTTACTGTGTACACCAGGGGTCCCCAACCCCCGGGACATGGCCCGGTACCAGCCCACAGCCTGTTAGGAACCGGGCCCGCGCACAGCAGGAGGTGAGCAGCGGGTGAGCGAGCGAAGCTTCATCCCCACTCCGCATGGCTACCCATCGCTGGCCTGAACCATCCCCCCACCCCCATCCCCCGGCCAGTCCATGGAAAAACTGTCTTCCATGAAACCGGTCCCAAACATTTATTAAGTGCCTACTGTGTGCTAGATAGGGCTTACACATATAGATGAGACACAGTATTGGGGGGAAAAGAATCATGAGAAACAGTTTAATCTAACTCTCCCACTGAACAGGAAAACTGAAGCCAAAGAGGAGGAGACATACTCACAGTTATTCAGAGACCAAAGGAGAACCCAGGTCTCCTGACTCCCTGTACAGTGCTCTCCCACTGTGGGGTCAGAAACAAGGCAGCAAAAAATTAAAAAGGCAACATCATAGAGGGAAACCTTTGCATAGTTGGGGGTTTCCTGTGAAGGGTCTGTGAAGAGTTCAACAAGAGGAAGAGTGCCAGGTTATCCCTGCCATGCCCCTGACGAGAGTGAAGGCTAAGCAGGGAGCAATTAGCAGTCCTCTGGGAAGGAAATGAATGTGGTTGACACTAACTTAGGAGCTCTACTTTTGGGGATCAAAGGAAATGTCCAGAATGGGGGCAAAATTTTATATACAAGCTATCTCTTTATCATTGTTTCCAACAGTGACAAACTAGAAACAATCTGAGTATCTAGCAGTGGGGGATCAGGTAAGTAAAGCACAGGGTATTTCCTCAGTGGTGTGTGCAGCCATTAAAGATACAAGAACTTATAATCATAGGAAAAAACACTCATGTTGACACCAAGTGAGGGCAAACCAGGCCACACTCCCACATATCGAGTGTGACCATCCCATGAATGTTGTTAGAAAACAGATTGGGAGGAAAAACATGAGAAAATTTCATGTGGTTGCCTCTGGGGGAAAGATTAGAGGGGATTTTTATTTTCATCTTAATTTTCTGTGCATTCTTAGCTGTCCACAATAGGCATGTATTACTTTTTTTTTAATACATTTATTTATTTTATTTATTTGTTTTTGGCTGCATTGGGTCTTCATTGCTGTGCGCGGGCTTTCTCTAGTTGTGGCAAGTGGGGGCTACTCTTCGTTGCAGTGTGCGGGCTTCTCATCGCAGTGGCTTCTCCTGATGCGGAGCACAGGCTCTAGACGCACGGGCCTCAGTAGTTGTGATGCACGGGCTTAGTTGCTCCGTGGCGTGTGGGATCTTCCAGGACCAGGGCTCGAACCCGTGTCCCCTGCATTGGCAGGCGGATTCTTAACTACTGTGCCAGCCAGGGAAGCCCCTACTTTTTTTAAAATTGAGGTAACATTCATATAACATAAAATTAACCATTTCAAAGTGAACAATTCAGTGGTGTCTAGTATACTTACAGTGTTGTGCAACCACTGCTTCTGTCTAGTTCCAAACCATCTTCATCACCCCGAAAAGGAAACACTGTACCTATTAGCAGTCACTCCCTACTCTCCACCTCCCTTAAGCCCCAGGGAACCACCAGTCTACTTTCTGTGTCTATGAATCTACCTATTCTGGATATTTCATAGGAATGGAAACCATACAATATGTGGCCTTTTGTGTCCAGCTTCTTTCACTTAGCATGATGTTTTCAAGATTATTCCATATGGTAGCATGTATCAGTGCTTCATTCCTTTTTATGGCTGAATAATATTCCATTGCTCTATTGCTTTTTAATTGGAAATTAAAATTGGGGCTGTGAGGATCCACTAGGGTATAGACTGCACAACCAGGTAATAGAGGAAGGGCTGTGTTGATATGGGTTGGTCCAGGGGTGGGGAGACCTCAGCATGGGAAAGGCCACTAATAGGGCAGAGGGAAACAATGTTCTGTTGTTCCTTTTTGTTTACCACTCTTAAAAAAAAAAAGAGTTTTCACTATGTGATACATTGCTTATTTCGCAGCTCAGTTAGAAAGCAGGTTATACTGTGTGTCTTCTTCTGGGACTTGCTTTTATCTGCATAGATGGATCACAGCATATGCAAAAGACAAGTCTTTTTTTAATATTACATTATCCCCATGAGCACTTTCTCCACATGTGCTAAAATCTCACTGTCCACCTGATTTTTTTTCTGTTTCCTTTTTTTTTTTTTTAACATCTTTATTGGAGTATAATTTGTCAACCTGATTTTTAATGGCTGCCTAATATTCTGTCATGGGGATGGACCCTAATTTACTTAACCAATCCCCAGCTGTTGGACAAAGAGGTTGCCTCCAACATTTTGCTGGTATAAATACTGTGCTGTGAACATCTTTGCCCTTCAATCCATGCTCTGACCATGGGCCTCCAGCCACCCTGTCATCTTTCCCACAGGTGAGCCCAAGAACTCGACAGCCCCACTGAGCATCACCAATGGCACAGCCCCCGCCAGCACCTCAGAAGATGCCATCAAGAACATTCTGGAACAAGCACGCCGCGAGATGCAAGCGCAGCAGCAGGCCCTACTGGAGATGGAGGCAGGCCCCCGCGGCCGCTCGGTGCCTCCCTCGCCCCCAGAGCGGCCCTCACTGGCCGCCATGAGCCAGAACGGGGCCCCGACCCATGTCAAGCAGGAGGAGAGTGGTGTCGGCGGCGGTGGTGTCGGCAGTGGGGGGACCAGCAGCAGTGCCACACAGACATCCCTCACGGTCCTGTCCCCGGCCGCCTTTGTGCAGAGCATCATCCGGAAGGTCAAGTCAGAGATCGGCGATGCCGGCTACTTCGACCACCACTGGGCTTCGGACCGCGGCCTCCTCAGCCGCCCCTACGCCTCCGTCTCGCCCTCACTCTCCTCCTCCTCCTCCAGCTACTCCGGCCAGCCCAGTGGGCGGGCCTGGCCCCGTGGGGACGAGGCGCCCACGGCCCCCGAGGAGGAAGCGGCCGGGAGTGAGGACGAGCCCCCCAGGGTGGGTGAGCTCAAGGCCGAGGGGGGCGGCCCCGAGGGGGGCAGCGGTGGGCGACTGGCCTACTACCCGGCCTACGTGCCCCGCACGCTGAAGCCCACCGTGCCGCCCCTGACCCCCGAGCAATACGAGCTCTACATGTACCGTGAGGTGGACACCCTGGAGCTGACGCGCCAGGTCAAGGAGAAGCTGGCCAAGAATGGAATCTGCCAGAGGATCTTCGGGGAGAAGGTGAAGATGGCGGGGCCCACCCTCAGAGGCTCCGGGGCCTGGAGCACGGGACCTGGGGAGGGAGGACCCCCATCCCACGTCCATGGTCTGGAAAGAATGCGTGTGTGAGTGTGTGCGCGCGCGTGCGTGTGTGCAAGAACTGGGCAGAAGCAGGATTCGGACCCTGGTCTGTGTGACCCCAAAATCCCTTTTTCCTGTTTCCAGCTGTCTCTGGGCACTGGAGGAAGGGGAGCCAAGGGCAACGCGGTTTTTAAAGCTGTGAAACCCTTCCATCTGGTTAGGAAATAGCCAACTACCCGACCCTGCTCGGGTACCCTCCACCCTTCCCATGGTCCATCCACTAAAGGGTTAAGGCTCAGCCTAGCTTGCGGGGGCGGGGGGGTGGTCTCCTGATTGGTTGGTACCAGTTGTTAAGTAGTTTTATTTCTTTTTAAAATGTAGATTTATTTTTTAATTAATTAATTTGGTTGTGCTGGGTCTTAGTTGCAGCAGGCGTGCTCCTTAGTTGCGGCTCATGGGCTTCTTAGTTGCAGCATGCAAACTCTTAGTTGCGACATGCATGTGGGATCTAGTTCCCTGACCTGGGATCGAACCCAGCCACCCTGCATTGGGAGCGTGGAGTCTTAACCACTGTGCCACCAGGGAAGTCCGTGTTAAGTAGTTTTAAACATCACCTCCGGCCATAGCAGAAGAGCAGGCAAAGGGTCATAAGCTCAGAGGAAGGCGAAATGACCTGAATGGGAGACACAGGAAGGCTTCCTGGAGGAGGGGGCACTTAAGGGGTCTTAGAGTCCAAGCAGGATTTTTTTTTTTAAGATTTTTTTGATGTGGACCATTTTTAAAGTCTTTATTGAATTTGTTACAATATTGCTTCTGTTTTACGTTTTGGTTTTTTGCCCGTGCGGCATGTGGGATCTTAGTTCTCCATCCAGGAATCTGCATTGGGAGGCAAAGCCTTAACCACTGGACTGCCATGGAAGTCCTGAGGCAGGATTTTTAGATGGAGGGAAATCAGGAAGGGCACTGCAGGTGGGGGGTACAGCACAGGCACACAGCAGACAGCTGGGGAGTGAAGAACACATGAAGGCAGCCCTGGCCTCTCAGAACAGGAGTGAACAGTGGGCCTTAAGGTTCTTGGGGAGACCTGCTGACCTACCCTTCCTGCCCTGCCCATCCCCAGGTGCTGGGTCTGTCTCAGGGCAGTGTGAGTGACATGCTGTCCCGGCCGAAGCCGTGGAGCAAGCTGACGCAGAAGGGGCGGGAGCCCTTCATCCGTATGCAGCTGTGGCTCTCGGACCAGCTCGGCCAGGCCGTCAGCCAGCAGCCCAGCGCCTCCCAGGGTGAGTGTAGACAGGGCCCCAGAAGTGCCAAGAGCCCTCACTCTTCCAGTCTGTGCAGTGGCTTCACTGCCCGGGTCTGCTCCCCTCTGCGTCCCCACAGCCCCGGCGCCACTGCTGCTGCCCTGAAAGAGTGCAGGTTGCTCCTAGTTGTGTCCCTGCTCCCCTTTCATCCTTCCTTCAGCCAGACAGGCACTGGTTTTAAACCTCTAGGTGGCACCCGGGTGCGTGGAGCAAGTGGAAAAAATACTTTGCATGGGGAGCCCCACCTTCCTTCCCATCCCGTCAGGAGTCTGCCGATTGATCTCTTTCTCCCAGCAATCCAGCATGCAGCCTCAGAATCCTTCTTAGCATAGGGCCTTGGGCAGCTGTTATCCATCCATTAATGATGCACAGGCAGGGTGGAGTCTGAACTTTTCCTGGGTGAGGAAACTGAGGCTCAGAGAGTTGCCCAGAGTTACAGAGCCTGAGAGTAGAGGGATTGGGGCCCTGAGGTGGGGACTCCAGGGAGCTCAAGCTCCCTCCCCAGTGACAGTCAGTGGGCAGATCCATCAAGGCCCTGGTGAGATGCCTACCCAGACCGTGACGGGGATGGCTGCCAGGACAGGACATCTGACCTACCTGCTGAGGCCAGAGAAAGGCAGAGACAAAGAGACGCCAGACTCCGAGTCCAAGGACCTCAGCTCAGTCAGTTTGTCCATTTCTAAAGTGGGGATTGGTCAATAGGACAAAAACCATATCTCAGGTTCATAGAAATGAACCAGATCAATGGGTATCAACAGGAATAGTACCTGAAACATAATGTCAGGGAACAAAATCTTACCTCCCAGTGATGGTGTTTATTTTAGAAGTTAATGCCCACAGACAAGAAATGAAAAAAGGTGCCACCACCCACCTGCCTGCGAGGAGGGGCTGCTCTGGGCAGGGAGGGGCCAGGAAGAGACTGGGAGGGGACCAGAGGGCTCTGGCTGTCTCTGTTCCTTTTTTTCTTTAAAACAAACAGGGAAATTTGAAGCAAATAGGGCAGTGTTAACATCTATTAAGGTGATAGGCCCAGGGAAGGGAGGGAGGACTTTTCTGTACATTTCTATAGCTTTGAAATATTTTATAATTGAGGACTAATACAACTGTTATAATGACGGCGGTCATTTGTCACACACAGTGCTAACCACTTACAGTGTTTTCTTCTTTAATCCTTGTGTTAATCTTGACCAGAGGGACTCTTTGTCCTTCAGTTTTACAAAAGAAGAAATCGAGGGTCTGAATAGCACAGTGACTTGCCCAAGGTCACTGGCCAGTTAGTGGCAGAGCCAGGATTAGAACGCAAGACTGGTAGCTGTTAGACCCCCCTGCCTCCTACGGTTTCCACCTTAGAGCCTACACTTGTGAAAGGGTCCCAAATCCTTTTTTTCTTTTTTTTTTTTTGGTGTGGTGGTGTACTGTAATTAATTCATTTTCACTGTGGTAAAATTCACAAACCAGATTTACCATTTTAGCCATTTTTTTAAGTGTACGATTCAGTGGCATTTAGTACATTCACAGTGTTGTGCAACCATCACCTCTGTACAATTCTAGGACATTTTCATCACCCCAGAAGGAAATCCCATACCCATTTGCAGTCACTTCCACTTCCTCCTCCCCCAAATCCCCTGGCAACCAGCAAGCCTGCATTCTGACTCTATGGATTTACCTGTTCTGGGCATTTCATATCAGTGGAATCAAGATAATATGTGATCTTTTGTGTCTGGCTTCGTTTACTTGGCATGATGTTTTGAAGATTCTTCTATGCTATAGCTTGTGTCAGAATTTCATTCCTCTTTATGGCTAAATAATATCCCATTGGAGCGGTAAGCCACTTTTTGGCTACTGTGAATAATGTTGAACATGAACATGTCTTTGATCACCCGTTTTCAATTCCTTTGGCTGTATATCTAGGAGTGGAATTGCTGGGTCACATGGTAATTCTATGTTTAACTTATTGAGGAGTTTCCAAACTGTTTTCCATAGCAATTGCAGCATTTTACATTCCAACAGTAAGCCAACACTTGCTATTTTTCTATTTTTTACTGTAGCCATCCTAGTGGGTATGAAGTGGTATCTCATAATTTTTATTGGCATTTCCCCAATGTCTAATTGTTTGTTTGTTTTTTCTTTGTAATGGAAGGATTTGAGGTAGGGATAGAGTTAGGCAAAGACAATCAAGAATAGTGTTCTTGGCATAAGAAACAGCAAAAGCAAAGGCTGGGAGGCAGGATCATACACAGTTTGGGAAGGGAGGTAAGTGCAGATGAGGGTGGACATCTTGTCCCCTGCTTACCCACAGATCAAGACACCAGGACCCCAGGTTTGTGGAAACAGAGATTTGAGTGGTCCTGACTGAAATGTATTCACTCAAAAGCACCTCCTGCTTCCCCAGGCTCTAAGACTAACGTATGTTCTCTGCCTTCCAGGGGTTGGCATTTAGTGGATGAGAAGACCATGTCGGGCATAAGCATACCTGAGCTGAAGTCCTGGTTTTGCCACTAGCCACTCTGTGACCTTAGACATATTGCCTGACCTCTCTGAGCCTCAGTTGCCTCATCTGTAAAAGGGGATACCATCATACCTACCTCCTAGGGGTGTTATGAAGGTGACTTGACATCATGGGTGTAAAACACATAGCACTATGCTAGGCATGTAAGTGCTCAGTAAAAGTAAGCTTCATGAATTATTGTCGTCACCATCATCGTTGTTGTTGTTGTATCTAGTAAGGAAGAGATCTGGCACAAGCAAGGAATTAGAGTGAAGCGTGACAATTTGTAGTCAAGGTGCTCTTAGACCCCAAAGATGTACACCTCAGCGAAGGGGCATTTGGGACTGGGTCTTCAAGGATATATAGGAGTTCAAGGTTAGGAGGAAGGCTTTCAGAGTGGGAAGACCAGCCTAAACAAAGGCACAGGGGTTTAGAAGAGCCTAGGAGGTTTGTGGGGAGAGGGGTAACTGAGGGGACTGTGAATTGCTCCAGGTCTGTGAGGTGGGCAGGGACAACAGAGTCCAGAGCCTTAAACACCAGGACAAGGAGGTACACATTTCTTATGCAAGGGGCAGTGGGGAGCCATTGAAGGTTCTGAAGCATGAGAGCGGTCTGATCAGAGTGATCTACTTGTTGGCCACAGGGAAGGAAGAACCCATCTAGAGCAGAGAGAGGCTCAGGATGTCCTTTCTAGAATCAAAGCCACTGCAGGATGGTTATGGGGCTCCCTTTACTTCCTACTTATCATACATTTTTATGTTTATCTTAACAAATTTCCATCAGGCACCAGTTAAACACTTTGAGGAAGAGGTACCTTTTCCTACTTCGCTGGAAGGCACCTTGTGGACCGGCACAGGGATTCCTAGACACCCTGTACCACACGCCCCTCCCTATTAGGGGCACCTCCCTAGGCACGTCCCCTGCCCTCCCTGGATTGTCCAGAGGCTCAGCTCACGCTGGAAAGTCCAGTGGGTGACTCTGATTCCTCAAGAGGTGATCCGCATCATCTCGAGTCCTCTCCAGGCCCTGAGTAGGATAGTTGCAAGTGTAGCGCTGTTTGTCTCACGGCCCCATTTAACAGATTCAGGAACTGAGGTTCGACAAAGTCATCCCACCCAAGATAACTTCTAAGTGGTTTTTAAATATACGTTCACACAAAATGTCTTTCGACAAATGAAAAATGTGGTTTTAAAACTCACTTTCTTTTAACATGCCAAGGTACTGTGGACATCTTTTCTTGTTCTTTTTTCAGTTTTATTGAGATATATTTGACATAGAACACCGTGTAAGTTCAAGGTAGACAGTGTAACAATTTGAGAGATGTATATATTGCAAAATGTTTACCATGGTAAGGTTAGTTAACACACCCTTCCCCTCACATAATTACCATTTTGTTGTTATAGTGAGAACATTAAAGCTGTGCTCTCACAGCAACTGTCATATAGTACAGGATTGTTAACTACGGCCACCGTGCTGTGTATCAGATCCCAGAACTTACTCATCTTATGTGGACATCTTTTCATTACATTATTTTTAATTGCTGCAGGGACTCATTGTATTTTATTTAGCTGACACCCAGTAGTTGGGCTTGTAGGTCATTGCCAACTCCTTTTTTTCCTTAACATTCAATTTTGATGTAATTTCTAATTTACCAAAGAGTTGAAGTCATAGAACAACCAACTTCCTAGACCCTACACACAGATTCACCAGTTGCTAATTTTGCCATATTTGTACTCTTTCTCTCCCAACCATTTGAGAAATTAATTGAGGACATCATGTCCCTTTACCCCTAAATGTTTCCAACAAGTATTTCCCAAGCATGAGAAATTTTACAATAATAACAATACTGTTACATAACCCACCATCTATATTCAACTTTCCTCTGTTGTCCCAGTAATCACCTTTATATAATTTTATTTTTCCCTGTCCAGGATCAGATTCAGGATAACTTGTAGTTAGTCGTCATGTCTCTTCAGTCTCTTTCAGTTTGGACCATTCTTCTGCCTCTCTTTGTTTTTCAGTTTTGACATTTTTCAAGACTAGAAGCCAGTTACGTTGTAGACTGGCTCAGTTCACCTTTGTCTGATGCTTCCTCGTGGTTAGATTCAGACTGTGCACTTTGGGCAGGAATATCACAGAAGTGATGCTGTGTCCTTCTCAGTACATTGTATCAGGAGGCACCAGTTGTTTATTTGTCCTATGATTGGTGATGCTAACTTTGATCACTTGGTTAAGGTGGTGTCTGGCAGGTAGCTGTACTGTAAAGTTACTATTTTTCCCTTTGTAATTAATAAGTATCTTGTGGGGAGATACTTTGGGACTATGTGGATATCCTATTCCTCATCTAACTTTCATCCGCTAGTTTTCACATCCAGGACGGTCCTTGCCTGAGATATTACTATGGTGGTTGCAAAAGGGGTGCTGCCAACTCTTGGCTCTAGCAAACAAGCCTGCCCAAACCATGTGTGTCAATGCCAGATTGCAGTAACCGCCTTCTCTGTCTCTCTGTGGCCCACAGCCAGTCCCACTGAACCAAGGTCCTCGCCATCCCCACCCCCTAGTCCCACGGAGCCACCGGAGAAGACATCCCAGGAGCCCCTGAGTCTGACACTGGAGAGCAGCAAGGAGAACCAGCAGCCGGAGGGACGCTCCAGCTCCTCGCTGGGTGGAAAGATGTACTCAGGCAGCCAGACCACAGCGGGCATCCAGGAGATTGTGGCCATGTCCCCCGAGCTGGACACGTACTCCATCACCAAGAGGGTCAAAGAGGTCCTCACAGACAACAACCTAGGTACAGGGTGGTGGGAATCAGGGATGCTTGGCTCCAACTTGCCTTAAGGAAAGTGCTGGCAGTGAGATCCCAGGCACTGGGGTCCTGCCTGCAGGTGCCAGTCAGCCCTGGGGCATCTAGGACCCTCTGGGAGGCATCTGACAATGACCTGGGTCTCTAGAGTGGAACACAAGGGAGGTCAATACGGGCCTGAAAAGGACCTAAAATCCTGAGCCCACAGCTTTCAAAACTGCCTTCCAGGAGGACTTAGAGAATCCCAGTAACAGTGAGACTCTAACACAATCCTGATCCAGTGCTGGGGGCTCAGAGGAGAAATCTGGATTCTTTAATTTTTTGAATCACAAACTCCTCCAAGTCTCCAATGGGCGTCAAGCCCCCCTCCCAGAGGGATACACACAAGCCCCAACTTTTCACTACAATTTCTATAATAAAAACAAGGCATCTTTATTTAAAAATATCAAATAGTACAGAAAAAAAGAATTAAAATTTAAATAAAAAAGTAAAATCTCCCCTGCCTCCCTGTTCTCTGACACTTTCTGAACACATACAAGAATATATGTTCACCTAGTTTCTTCTTTTCTTTTTTCTAGATAGATGAAATTACACACAGGCTGTCCTTATACTTGCTTTTTAAAAATTAACACTTTGTGGACACCCTTCCAGTTTAGAATGAATAGACCACCTGCATTCTTTGTCACTGTTGCAAAATTTTTCAGGCCATGGATGCCCCACATTTTTTACCCAACTGATGAGCATTTTGCTTGTTCCCAATTTCCTGCTGCCTCTGAAACTGTGTCTGTATGCGTCTTTGTGCCCTTGGGCAAATACAACTGGAGGATAAATCCCAGGCAGTGGAATTGCTGGATCAGAGGATATGCACACTGACATTTTGATAAAACCTGTCAACTTGCTCTCTGACAAGGTGATACTAATTTGTACACATGAAGTTTGCAGACAATTTCAGGGATCCCCTAGGAGTGAAGAACATCTAAATCATGAAAGCATTTTTGTTTGGTAGCTGTCTGCCTGCCCCCATCTCATATTTTGCACAAAGGTCTCTTCCAGATACACACTGGGTGTGGGTTCCCCCATGTGTCTAGTCCTCCCTCCTGAGTCAGTGGAGACATTCCCTAGGTTCTCCCATGTCTCTGGCCTATTTCTTGCATCTCCTGGGAGCACCTCTGCCCAGCCTGGGGGTTACAGGTTGCCCTCCTCCCCTGTCTCCAGGGCAGCGGCTATTTGGGGAGAGCATCCTGGGGCTGACACAGGGCTCCGTGTCTGACCTGCTGTCCCGACCAAAACCCTGGCACAAGCTGAGCCTGAAGGGGCGGGAGCCCTTTGTGCGCATGCAGCTGTGGCTCAATGACCCCCACAATGTGGAGAAGCTGAGGGACATGAAGAAGCTGGAGAAAAAAGGTAAGCACTGGGTAAACTCAGGGTCCCAGATAAACCCAGATAAACTCAGGGTCCCAGTGAGTCCAGTCTCAGTCTGGTGTGGGACTGCAAGAAATAGCAATTCCACAGAATATAACTGCAAGCCGTTAAAACATTTACTACTTTTCCCCTGAAAATTCCAATAGCCCATCTCTCAGCATTCTTCCCCACACCGACAGCTACTCCAAAATCTTTTGTATATTCCGCAAAACCCCCTTTCTCTCTGATCCCTCCATCCTCTGCATCACCTCCCTATTGTATTACCTCCTCTGCCCATTGCCCAGCTTCTACACAACAAAGCACAGAATTGACCCAGCAAACAAGAATCCTCCCTTGTGGAAGTGGACAAGAAATTGCAGATTCTTACATGGTCTAATATTATTTTATATCCCTGAAAAAATGAGCTGGCATTGAGTACCTGTTTGTGCCCTCCCAGTCTCATGCTGTGAATAAGGGATTCCTGGATCTTAAAAAGCTCAGGGTCCAGTTGGGAAATAAGATACAAGGAGTTGGAAAGTCATCATCCAGGGCGCCAAGGCAGTTCATGATGAGGGCCCAGGGTCAAGCCAAGCTGTAAGCGGCACATGGGGCAGGGCCGAGTCTGGCTGTTGGCATCAGACAGCTGTACAGTTGAGAAGTTGTCCTGCCACTTCCTGGCTGTGTGACCTTGGGCAAGTTACTTCCTTTCTCTGTGCCTCATTCTACTTCATCTGAAAGTAGGAGTCACAGCATCTACCTCAGGGCATTGCTGTGAGGATTAAATGAGACGCTAATGCCTTACTTCCTCCATTCTGAGGTGTGCCTTTTTTCCCCTACATTTTGACAATTTGAGGCTGAGATGCATCATGCAATTACTGTGTTCGTTTAAAATTAATGTCCTGCCCCTGCCCCCAACAAAAGTAGTGAAATTCAGGGACACTGCTGACAATCAAGAGAATGCTCCAGAGCACCCTTTTTCGAGCACTTCCTTCCTGTCTGTGAGGCGAACCTTCTACATATGTTAACAATTACAGTGCTAATGACCAGGTGTGGGTAGGCGAGCGCGTCTCGCTCGGAGGAAGTGAAAGGAGAGTAAGAAAGGAGAAAAGGCTGAGACTGCGTGGGGGTCCCAACGTTTGGGGCATGGAGGGCTTTGAGGACCGCTAGCTGATGCTTGGTTCAGCTCGGGTAGCAATGGGCCTCTGGTCGGCCGCTCTCAGCCCTCCCCCACTCCCTCCCCCACCCGCCCGCCCGCCCCAGCCTACCTGAAGCGCAGGTACGGCCTCATCAGCACCGGCTCAGACAGTGAGTCTCCAGCCACCCGCTCCGAGTGCCCCAGCCCCTGCCTGCAGCCCCAGGACCTGAGCCTCCTGCAAATCAAGAAACCGCGAGTAGTGCTGGCCCCTGAGGAGAAGGAGGCGCTGAGAAAGGCCTACCAGCTGGAGCCTTACCCCTCCCAGCAGACCATAGAGCTCCTCTCCTTCCAGCTCAACCTCAAGACCAACACCGTCATCAACTGGTTCCACAACTACAGGTAGGGATACTGAGTGGGTGGCCACTGGGAGGGTGGGAAGGGGTCTCAGCCGGGCCCCCTTCCCTGTCCCGGGGCCTGGAGGGAGCCCAGCGTGGCCTCTGGGAGATAAGAGGACCATATTGCTTTATAACATAGGCAGACCTGGATCTATTGATAAATCCCAGCTCAACCATTTCCAGCTGTGAGGCCTGGGCAAGGGACTTCACCTCCCTGAGCGTCAAGTCTTCTAACTTATAAAATGGGAACCATAATGGGATCTACTTCATATAGTTGTCCTGAGGATTTGATGGGCCAACGTATTTACATAAAATACCTGGCACACAGTTTGTGGTAGGTGTTGACATTATTATTGTCACTGTCTTTATTATGACTTCACCCAGTTTGCTCCGCGTCTATGAAGGGACAGGGAATGGTGTTTGGGGCACAGGCCTGAGGAACCTTAACTACCCACTGAACCTTGTGTCAGAGCCCCGATTTGGGGCTCTTGGCCTCTCCCACTCCTAAGGCCAAAGGAAACCCCTGTGGCAGCCCCTCGGGCACCATCCACCTCAGGGAATGGGTGATTCCTATTTCTATGGTGCCTTCTCCTACTCACCAGTCCCTAGTCTTAGGAGTAGCTGACCTGCGGTGGGCTGGGCTGCCCGGGAATTTAGTCCCAGCGCTGGCTGAGGGCATTGACTGGCTGAGTTCAGCAGTTTCCAAGGAGACCGCAGAAGGGCTTCCTGAGAGCCCTGCAGAGAAGGGTTGATGGGATTTCGAGGACCATCTCTGAGGCACTCCCCACCAAGCCTGTTGAGCAAGAAATGTCTCTGGTGCCTCTGTGGTGCCAGAGAGGAGAGTCTCTTGACCCCCAAGAGAGAAGAGGAAGGAGGAGCCTGGAAGGGTGGAATGCCTGAAGTCTCTCTCCACAGCCCAGGCATGGGCATCACACAGACCTGAGTTCAAGTTCCACTTTGGCTGTGTGTTATTGAGCAAATCACTGTACCTTTCTGAGTCTCATCCCTATTTTACAGATAAGGAACCTAATACTTAACCCCACAGTGCTGAATTGAGGATCAAATGAAACACTTCAAGCATACATACTTTGTAAAGTATTGCATATTATCCTGCTCAGACCCAGAGCCTGCCAAACAGCAAATGACATAGGTCCTTAAAGCCTCATGCCCTCCTTCCCTCCCAGGAGACATTCTCTCCCCTCTTGTTTCCCACAGGAACTGAGCCCTCCATTATTATTCAGTGTACTAATTCAATAAATATTTGCCATGTATGCACAGTGAGCTAGGGTCAGGAGATACAGGGGTTTAAAGCTATCATCCCTGCCCTTGGGAGCTTAAAATCACAAACCAGATAATTTTGCAACAACCTAATTAATTCTGTAAAACAGGAATGAATACGGGGCTGAGGGAAAAGGGAATTCTACCTAGGGAAAACTTTATAGAGAGGTGTCCTTTGAGCTGGGCTTTGAATGAGCAGAGAGAATTCCACTCCTAAAAGAAACCACTCTCAAAGAGTTCTAATTGTAGAAGAATACATTTCTTCATTTAGTAAATGTTTATTGAGCACCAACTCTGTACCATGCACCAAAGAGAACAAGACAAAGTCCTTGCCCTTAGCACCTCTTACAGACCAGCAGGGAAGGTCACTATTAAATGAGTACTTATATTAATGTATCATTACAACCTTCAGTGAGCTCTAGGAAAGGTGAACAATAGGATGTTTTCAGAAAAAATTACCAGGGAGGACCTGCTATAGATTTGGGAGTCAGGAATTGAAGAAAAAGACTAATTTTTACTATGGTGTAAATGACTATTAACCTCATATTTATACATGATCTACAGTTTGGAAGCTCTAGTGACAGAGGCTCAGGCATTGAGCCATCCCAAAACACCCTCAGATCCCACCTTACCGGAAACGACTAGTGCTCCCCCTGGTCCCAGCAGCTTTTCCCTCTAGAGGGGACTGAAGGAGATGACAGAATCTCCTGGAAGGTGGGCAAGGCCACCTTTGTGGAGGGATTAGGGACTGAGAGAGAGAAGTGAACCAGATCACCCTTCACAGTCCCTCCAGGCTCAGGATCCTGGGATGGGGCCCCATCCCCCACCTGGGCAGGGAGCCAGGGAGGCAGGAGAGTGTAGCTGGACTGCTGGTTCAGGGCCCAACTGCACTACTTGCTGGCTGTGTGACCGTAGCAGTCGCAGTGCCTCTTTGAGCCTTGTAATCTTTGTCAGTGGGAGTGAGACTAGTATCCTGCTCATAAGGTTATTATGAAAAATAAATGAAATAACCTGCAAAAGTGCTTGGCCCCATACCTGGTACATGATAAGCACCCATCATTATGATGTTTATAATTAAAATTTATAAATGTGAGTATTATTTATCAGTAACATGTACTTTATTATTAATATTATAAATAATGGTATTAATATATGATGTCATTAATAAAAAAGGGCAGAGGGCTACAGCATTGAAGATAGATGCTGAGGAAGCCCTGTCGCTCTATGACCTTGGACGAGTGATTTGACCTCTCTGGACCTCATGCTATTAGGAAAATAGTTAATGGAGTTAGACTCATTCCTATCATTTCCTGCTCTAAAACACAATATATATGTTTCCCTCTGACAACAGGGAGGCCATTGAAGTGAAGAGAGGATGGGTTCTGGACTGGAGTTCAGGGTTCCCAGCTTCTGGTCCCAGCTCTGCCTCTGTGTGCCTTGGTGACCTAGACAAGTTATTCTGTGTGCCTCAGTTTCCCCTTCTGGGCTGATGTCTAAGAGTCCCTCCAGGAAAGAAGCAAGGGGTTATTGGCACAAACTAGATCTGGGTTTGACTTTGAAAAATGCTCTAAAACAACGCTGTCCAATAGAAATACAGTGAAAGCCACATATATAATATAAAATTTTCTAGTAACCACATTAAAAATAAAAAGAAACAGATGAAATTAATGTAATAGTATATTTTATTTAGCTCAGTATATACAGATATAACCATTTCAACATGTAATCAGTATAAAAACTTTAATAATGAGAGAGCCACATGTCACCAGTGGCCACTGCACTGGACAGCACAGGTCTAGATTGTGAGCTTTGGGATCCAACAATCCTGAGTTCAAGTCCTGGTTCTGCCACTTACTGGCTGTGAAACCTGGGGCAAGTCATTCAACATCTCTGAGTCTTGTTTCCTCCTCTATGAAGTGGGGATGATAATAGCACCCACCTTGCAGAGCTGTTGAGAGGACTTACTAAGACGCTGCATGTGGAGACGCTTATGCCTAGTGGGCCCCCAGGGAAGTGGGTGGGGTCAGAAGGCCACTCCTGTGATTTGACTCCAGGGTTAGGCGGTCCCCGTCCAGCGCCTTGCTCACCGCCGTCTCTGCCCCAGGTCCCGGATGCGCCGGGAGATGTTGGTGGAGGGGACCCAAGAGGAACCAGATCTCGACCCCAGTGGGGGTCCTGGCATCCTACCGCCAGGCCACTCCCACCCAGACCCCACTCCACAGAGCCCCAACTCTGAGGCTGAGGACCAGAAGCCTACTGTGAAGGAACTAAAGCTTCAGGAGGGTCCCGAGGAGAGCATCACACCCCTGACCACCCAGGACAAGACGCAAGTGAGGATTAAACAGGAACAGACTGAGGATGCGGAGGAAGAGGCCGGCAGCCAGGACTCAAAGGAGCTGGACAAAGGCCAAGTTTCCCCCAAAGAGGTGCATCCTGACCCTCTGGGTAACGACGGACTCCCAAAAGCAGCCCCTGGGCTCCTTCTTCCAGGCGGGGCCACCCCAGCCTGCCCCTCGCTGCAGCCCCTCCAGGAGAGCGAGGGCGGGGAGTGGCTACACCCGGACCCTCTAAGTTTTAAGTCGGCCTCGGAGTCCTCACGCTGCAGCTTAGAGGTGTCACTGAACTCACCCTCAGCTGCCTCCTCGCCGGGCCTCATGATGTCTGTGTCACCTGTTCCTTCCTCTTCAGCCCCCATCTCCCCATCCCCACCCGGCACCCTCCCTGCCAAAGTGCCGAGTGCCAGCCCCACTGCTGACGCAACTGGGGCCTTGCACCCCAGCACCAAGGTGAACCCCAACTTGCAGCGGCGGCATGAGAAGATGGCCAACCTGAACAGCATCATCTACCGGCTGGAGAGGGCTGCCAATCGCGAGGAGGCCCTGGAGTGGGAGTTCTAAAGGTGGGGGCACGGGGCTCGCCGCGGGGGCCACCTTCCCTCTCACTCAGGGCGGGGTAAGGAAGGGAGGAGCTCAGCCATCAAAACGTGGACCACAGTGTCGCGCCGCTTGACAGTTTTGGTTGTGATCCCGGTTCCGTGAAGTCGTGAGTGAGCAGGTGAGGCAGGTGCCTCTGCTTCCCCTTTTCAGCAGCCCCTGCCCTGGGGATCACCCCCTTTTCCACTCTGGCCCCTCTACAGGAGGCAGAAGCAAAGTGGCGCCACATTTTTCCCCTGGAAACTCCAAACTCTTTTAGAAAAGTAAATATTTATAGACCTCTTTTAGATATTTTAATAAAGGATCCTTTGGAATTTATTCCCAGCTGATGCTGTTTTGATATTACAGAGAGTTATGAAATCAGGATACCGTCACAACTGTTGCGAAGTATACACTGAAGTTGTGTCATTTTTGCCACTAGATGAGATTAAAAGGAGACAGTTGTTCAAAGCCATCACAAAACACTATAAGACTGACCAAAATTCAGATAACCTTTGAACCACGGTTTTTTCCCATGTCTGTCTGTGAGACACAGTCCATTGCTACTGCCCTTCCAGAAACCATGTTGAAAAGAGAAAGTCCAGAAGACTCTAAATGAAAACCTTGATGCCGTTGAGGATGTGTTTCATTCTGGTGGTCTGTTATGCAACCTTGATAACACAGAATGTCCCATGCCGTTGTAAATGTTGTAGAGATGTGGGCTGTGGCCGACCATCCTATCTGAGATGTAACATGGTACAAAACAAACTGCTTACACTCCCTCTTGTCAGAAACCTGTGGACCGCAGGGGGTAGACAATCCATCTCGTCCGTCTGTAGACAAGATGTGGTTCTGAATCCTTTGGAAAGCCAGGTATGGGGGTAGGTGATTAGAGGGTGGCGCTCGAACCAGAGTGACCCCATCCCCCAGCCTGAATCGTGGCCACAGTGCAGGAAGTTTCCCCACTGGCTTTCCAGAGCAAGACTGTGGCCGCCATCTTCCTCTCTTTGTGTTTTAAGAAGATAACAGCGTTGGTCATCCCACAAACACCCAGCTCAGCACCCAGCACCAAGAAGTAGATTCATCCAACTAGAGACCCCAGCTCCCCTTCTCATCATCATCTTTCTCAAGTTGACCCTGATGCTTTCCGGAAAGCGTCTGCACCTCCAGGTTTATGCAGAATGAAGCTAAAAGGTTGAGTTCACCTCAGCATGACCACCATACCCCTGTCTCAAGTCCAACTTCCTGCCTTCTAACACAGGACCTTTTTGAGAACAAAGACTCAACCCCTCAACTCAAAGAAGCCCACCCTCCAGTGTCTTCATCACCCTGGTTTTTAGGGGAAGAGTTCCCAATTTGGATGGAACAGCCACCATATTGGTTGTTGAATCTCTCCTGTTATTATTTCTTTTACTTTTTCAAACTCTGTGGGAAGGTTGAGTTAGGTGACTTCCCAGCTGAATCCAGAATGACGATGAAAAGGTGGTCATAATCGGTGCCAACCCAGTACCAGGGGGAAAGATGGCTGACAGGGGTTTCAAGGATGCAGCGAACACTTTGAAACCCAGGCCAGCAAAATCCAGTGACCAGAAGGGGTCATTTGAGGGGTGTTCCAGAAATCTCAACTCTCATGCACCCAGCCCAGGCTGCAGTCTCCACACCAATCAATGAAGAACAATGCAAACCCTGCAGGAAAACCTCCTTTTCCATACACCCAGGCTATGCATTGAAGAGTTTTCCACTGTATACATTTTTATCCAGATGAAGGTATTTTTATATTTTGACAATAGGAAACAGTGACCAATTTTCAGAGTAATCAAATCTGGAACAAACGAAACATCTCATTTTAGCCACCCTGTCCCAATTAAGGCAACCGTGGGGGACACACCACTTTTTACTGTTGAAACCCACGCAGCATTGAAATCCAGGCTTACATGCAGACTGCAATCCTTAGAGGACTAAATCTGGCTTTTGTGTGACGGGATTTGATTAAGCACTTAGTATAGTCTTTTGAACACGGAAATCCTGTTGTACTTAAAGCTACCAGACCTGTGAACAACTTTGTCAGGTTCACGTCCTATAACGGTAAACACAGAACAAAAACCCACAAGACTGTTTCTATGAGAGATTGATGAACTTTGTTTAAATTAAAAAAAAAAAAAAGGAACACGTTCTGTAATAAATGCGTCGCTCAATACAGAATTGTATAATAACATCTGCGTGTCCTGCTTGCTTTGTTCTGGAGCTGTGGGTACAAATTGGGGGTCAGATCTGGCCCTTAGGTGTTTTACGGTACTTTTAAAAACTGGTTTTTAAATTCATTTGCCACCATGAAAATATGGGGGCTTGTCACATAAAAATCGTGATTTTCTTGTATTAATATATTCCTTTTTATTTTTATTTAATATTGGAGTACAGCTGATTAACAACGTTGTGTTAGTTTCAGGTGTACAGCAAAGTGATTCAGTTATACATGTACATGTATCTATTCTTTTTCAAATTCTTTTCCCATGTAGGTTATTACAGAGCAGAGTTCCCTGTGCTATACGATAGGTCCTTGTTGGTTATCTAGTTTAAATTTGCAGTGTGTACATATCAATCCCAAACTCCCAATCTACCCCTCCCCCCCATCCTTCCCCCTCTGGTAACCGTAAGTTCGTTCTCTACGTCTATGAGTCTGTTTCTGTTTTGTAAATGAGTTCAACTGTATGATTTTTTTAGATTCCGCATATAAGCAACGTTATATGACATGTCTTTCTCTGTCTGACTTCACTTAGTTTGATCATCTCCTGTTCCATCCATGTTGCTGCAAATGGCATCATTTCATTCTTTTTTATGGCTGAGTAATATTCCATTGTATATATGTACCACATCTTCTTTATCCATTCATCTGTCAATGGACATTTAGGTTGCTTCCATGTCTTGGCTATTGTAAACAGCGCTGCAGTGAACACTGGGGTACATGTATCCTTTCAAACCGTGTTTTTCACCAGATATATGTCCAGGAGTGGGCTAGATCATGTGGTAGCTCTATTTTTAGTTTCTTAAGGAACCTCCATACTGTTCTCCATGGTGGCTGTACGAATTTACATTCCCACCAGCAGTGTAGGAGGGTTCCCTTTTCTCCACACCCTCTCCAGCATTTATTGTTTGTAGACTTTTGGACGATGGCCATTCTGCTGGTGTGAGGTGATATCTCATTGTAGTTTTGATTTACATTTCTCTAATAATTAGCGACGTTGAGCATCTTTTCATGTGCCTCTTGGCCATCTGTATGTCTTCTTTGGAGAAATGTCTATTTAGGTCTTCTGCCCATTTTTTGATCGGGTTGTTTGTTTTTTTGATATTGAGCTGCATGAGCTGTTTGTAAATTTTGGAGATTAATCCCTTGTCAGTAGCATCGTTTGCACATATTTTCTCCCATTCTGTGGGTTGTCTTTTCGTTTTGTTTATGGTTTCCTTTTCTGTGCAAAAGCATTTAAGTTTAATTTGGTCCCATTTGTTTTTTTTAATTTCCATTACTCTAGGAGACGAATCGAAAAAGATACTGCTGCGATTATGTCAAAGAGTGTTTTCTCTAAGAGTTTAATAGTATCCAGTCTTACATTTAGGTCTTTAATCCATTTTGAGTTTATTTTTGTGTATGGCGTTAAAGAATGTTCTAATTTCATTAAAAATCCTGATTACTGGCTTCACTGGAAAACAGTAAGATCTGGCCACACAGGGCCCAAATTCCAACATGACAGCAGCTAGCTGGGGAGTGGCCCTCCCCGTTAGGACATGTGCCCATGATTTGCCTCTGTCTGCACCTGCACCACCTGCCCAGGTCCTGTGGGCATCTCGGTTGGTGATTGTGCTGTGGGCTCCAACAAAGGAAGATGGAAGGATTGGAATACACATTCCACTCATTGCAGAAGGTGGAAGCTGGTTAGACTCTGGGGTCTAGATCTGAGGAGCTGAGACTGTGCCCTGCCCCAATCGGGGGCCACAGGCCGTGGCCCTAAGACCAGCCAGTTTACAAGCTGTGCCCACCTCAGTGGAGTGTGTGAGTGGCGGGTGCCTCTAGACTCCTGATGGAAAAGTGCCAAGAGGGGCTTTCTGGTGACCAACACAGCAGCGCCCCTTTCCCAGCTGTATAACTAGGGCCTCGGTCTCCCCATCTGTAAAATGGGGGTATCACAGCAGCCAACTCAGAGGGTCATTATCAGGAATGATGATGCATGTAAAACACATAAGACAGTGTGTGGCACATAAGGGCTCAGCGTTCCGTACTGTTTTCATGAGTGGGGGTTGGGTTCCTTCAACCCATGATGGTGAGTCTCTCTGTGTATCAAGCTGCAGGAGGTTTGTTTTTTCTTGACCAATAATGTCAAGAGAGTTCCCTAAGCGGCATTAAACATTATTCACCCGTGAGCCGAGGGCACGTGGCATCCCAAGACAGACCTTTTCCTCTTTGTCTGGAAACCTTCTGATCACCCCAGTTTTTCCACACGTCCTTGCGGTGGGAATGAAATGATGAGTGAACTCCTCCTTGTTTAGGGTAACTAATTGCTCCAAAGTAAAGCCAAAGACAGGCGTTTTGGACACTTGGTTTGCAGCTCCGAAGGTCAGAAGTCAGAAATCCTCAGGATGTGGCCGCGGGTTGTAGGTGGGGGCAGGAGTGGAGCAGAAAGCCTCATCTGACACACACAAGTCACCTAAGAACCTGTAGAAGTAGATGCCCCCTGGGCTCTGGGAACCAAAGCTCCCTCTGGACCATTAGCTTTGGTGTTGACATTGTGTCTGCAGTCACTGTCCATCTGGAGTGGAAAATGCAGCAAAAACACAGAAATGTGGAATTCTGAACTAGGGACCATGGGAGAGCAAGAGTGGAGAGACCAGAGAGGAATGAGAAGGCAGGGGAGGCCTTACAGGCAGAGGCAGGTTTAGATCAAGGAACACAAGAGAGGAGAGAGCTGAGCTGGGGGCAATTTGGCAACTGTTCATCCAGGTAATAAGTATAGATTGAGTACCTGCTGTGTGCTCAGTGCTTCAGTGGTGGAAACACCATGAGAGTGTGAATAAGGGGGATCCCGGAAGGCTTCCTGGAGGAGGAGGCATCTCAGCTGACACCTGAAAGACAATAGGATTTAGAGAAGCATAAGAGGAGAGCAGAAGGAATAGCTGGCAAGACATGGGACAGGGACAAGAACATGGGGAAACAAATCCAAAGGAGGCTAGAATTTGAGGTGCAGGGAGGAAGAGGGACAAGGCCTAGATCCTGAAGCCCCCTGGGGCATGGTGGGAAATAGGCCTTTCTCCTGAGGGCACTGGGGAGCCATGGGTGGTATGAGGCAGGAGGTTGCTGTGGTCAGACTTGCACTTCCAGGAGCTTAGGAGGTTCCATCTGCCTGAGGAGACGGCAGACCAAAGGAGAGTAGCCGGGCCCACTCCCAGTGCAGGCCCTGACCTCAGGCTTCTGCGGTCCTTGCTTCCCACCCCTGCCCTCCTTTTCTTCCTAATTATGCTGCTCGCATCGGGCCAGCAGCCCCATCTCCCACCATCTCCTGGGGAATGAAAAAGCTAGACCTCACCTGGCTGACTGGCCCATGACCGCTGGCATGACTACCCTAGAAATCACTCTAAAGGACAGAGCTCCATAGCTAAAGCACAGGGTGTGTGTTGCTTTGCAGGTACGCAGGAGGCTGGAGCCACCTCTCAAAACCCCAGAGCAGTAGAGATGGGGCAGGGACCACCCTGACTACCTTGGCCAACAATGAGAGGGATAAAACAGTTGATCTCTTTAACGGTCTGTGACCTTCTCCAGCCCCCTGGGGTATAGTTATTAAAAACAATAGCTTTGAACTCATCCTGGCCTGGGTTTGACTCTCTACTATTAGGTAACCTGAGGACCCTTTAATGAGATTCAGTTCCCTTATCTGTAAAATGGACATGTATTTGTCCATTCTACCTGTATTTGTTGTCTATTACTGCATAACAACCCCAAACTTAGTGGCTTAAAACAATAAACATTTATCTCACAATCTCTGTAGGTCAGGAATTTGGGAGTGGCTTGACTGGGTGGCTCTGGCTCCTTGGTCTCTCATGAGGCTACAGTTAAGCTGTCAGCCATGACTACAGTCATCTGAAGGCTGTTCTGGGGCTGGAGAATCCACTTCCAAGAAGGCACACTTAGATGGTGGGTGAGCAGGTGCTAGCTGTTGGCTGGGCATTTCAGTTCCTCTGCAAGTGGCCCTCTCCATGGGGCTGCTTGAGCATCCTTACAACATGGCAGCTAAGAGTGAGCAAGGCAGAGGCTGTGGTGTCTTCTATACCCTAGATTTGGAAGCCCCACTGTCGCTTCCACAGTATCCTCTTGGCTACACAGGTTTGCCGTTATTCAGTGTGGGAAGGGACTTCACAAGGGTGTGTACCCCAGGAGGCAAGGATCATCAGGGAGGCTGGCTACCACACTGCCTTATAAGTTTCCTTGAAGATTAAATGAGCATTTCTTAAGCTATGGTTCTAAAATCCCTTGTTTCCTACTCAAAATGCAGATTCCTGGATCCTGCTCCAACCTCCTGACCAAAATTCCTGGAGCCAGAGCCCAGGAATCTGTATTTTAAGAACTATCCCCCCCCACCCCAACCAGGTGACTCAGACATCATAGGTCTCAGTAAATGGGAGGCAGTTCTAATTCATTCTGCTTTGTTTGGCCTCACTGTGTGTGCCAGGCCCTACGAAGGATGCTGGTGCAACAGAAGAGCATAGGAGTACAGAACAAACATTCACTGGGTGTCTTGGTGTAGTCGGTAACTGTTGGGTTGAAAGAAATTGTGATCCACTTAAAGATGTGCAAACCGTTTATTGGGAAGATCCAGAGTAAACCTTGTGAAACCCAAAGGCAGGAAATTCAACCAGGCTTCGGAACACTGCAGTCTATCTTGAGCCGTTTGTTCTCTCTCTAAGGCCGCCTCATACCCAACTTAGTCTGTCCATCCATACACCCCCCCCAACACCCACTCCCCACTGATTCAAAATTCCCTGGACCCTGATTGGCTCAGCTTGTGTCTCGGGACCAACTCCTGCCCAAGCAGCTGTGGTCAGGGAGGGTAGAATCACGTGAGCTGAATGGGCACGGGAGGCAATTTTTGACATACCTGTGCCGGGCACTGTGCCAGGCCTTGGGGGCACATGGGAGGCAGACTTGTCCCTGCTCTCAAAGAGCTGCAGTCTAGGGGGCCTACTTGCGCCACCCCAGGATTTCTTGGCCCCATAGCTAGAGAAACAATGACCATAGTGCCCCTGAACGATGAAGAGAGGGCAGTGGCAGCAGCCCCGGTGCCCAAGTGCTTTCAGAGCTGCACCTGGCAAGAACAGACAGAGCCATGGCCCCAAGCACGGGGAGACCAAGCCGAGGCAGCTCTGACCCCTCTGTCAGGAGCGGGCAACTGTTTTGAAACCCTAAGTGGAAAACAGCTCACGGGCCCAGTCCTCATCAGAAAATGCGAAGCCTGCAGCTGGGCTTAAGCGGTTTATTGTTTTACTGCCGTGGAGGAGTTATTTTGAATGCTGCGACTTTAGAAGTTGGGACAAGTAGCAGGGCCTTTTCCATAACAAAGTTTGTGTAAGGTGAGGTAAGGTGATCTGGGGAGGGATTGCGTGAGGGGGGAGTGGACAGTTGGCACCAGATCTAGCCAGAGTAGAGACAAAACAGCCCTGTTGAGGAACATACAAGATACTGAGCCACAAGTGGGGGAGGCAGAGAGTGCTATTCTTTCAATATTTGTCCCACTCAGAAGAGGAGAGAGGAAGGCATCCATGGAGAGGATGAGGAAAACAGTGGCCCTTCTACTGTGCTAGAGAATCCCACTCTAGCCCAAACCTTCACCCCAGTGAGCTGACAACAGCCCTGTCTGTGGCTGGCTACCCAGAGCCATGCTCCTTAAAGGGAACAGCTGCAGTCACTCAAGCTTATGTGTTAGGAAGCCTCTGACTGCAAATAACAAAAAAAGTCCCCCTTGAAGCTTTACACATTTATTACCTCAAACAACAAGACTTCCAGAAGAAGGGCGGGTTCTCAGGTCCATTGATGCAGCAGGTCAAGGATATTTTCCAGTGTGTGCTAAACTCAGCAGGGGATGTTTTCCTTAACATGGCCTACTTCAGGATCACAAGATGGCTACCATGGCTCCAGGCTTCCGACATAGCTTACTTCCAGAGCTCTTCATTGTGTCTCTTTTTAGAAGCAAGAATGCCCTTCTACTCTTATCTGTCAGGCACAGATAGACACACACACACACATATATATATATATATATTTCTTTTTTTTTTTTTTTTCTTCTTTTTTTTTGGCTGCAGCTTGCGGGAATCCTAGTTCCCTGACCAGGGATCAAACCCGGGCCCTCAGCACTGAACGCACAGAGTCCCAGCCCCTAGGCCACTGGAGAATTCCCTGTATATATCTTTTTTTAAATATGAGTTTCAGGTGCACAGCATTAATAATTCGACATCTATATACACTAAAAGTGACCACCACCACAAATCTAGTTGTCATCCATCACCATTTCACTCATTTCACCCACCCCCAACACACAGCCATCTTTAGCAGGTCAAGTTTAGCCAGTCCCTGAATATCAAATGGGAGTAGCACAACTGACAGAATTTGACTAATCATTTAGCGTGGCTGGATGTTGGGCAGTGAGCCCACTACTTCTGGCCTAATTGCCCTCCTTGAGGTTCTCATCCCCTACCCCAAGTGGCTTCTCAGAATATTCCTTCTGAACACATACAGTATCCTCCAAACACTGTTCGAGTGAAGACAACTTCCTCAACTTTGTCACACTCCTGGGATGCTGTGGTCTTCCTCAGGCTCATGGCCCGAACACCTCCCCGGGGTCAAGAGGAAACACTGTTAGCAGGTGGACACACAACACTGACTTGTCACCCCTCCCCGTTTCATTCCTCAGAAGCCAGGCAGGTGAGGGCTCACCTGTGACCCTCCCTCTTGGGGCTGCCTCTCCGGCTATTTCCCCCATTCTGTGCCTCAGGCCTTGCAGTGGCCGCGGTCACAAATGCCACGGGCAGCACCCTGACTCAGCCTATGTGGGGAGGCACTTCCCCAACCCCGTCTGTCAGCTGGGGTCCCAGGAGAGGTGGAAGGAATTACTCAGCATGTACTGGTTGCTCACGAGTAGCATGATACCCTGACCTTGGTATTTTTCTCACTCTTTGAACTTGTTCTGCAGACCAAGGACTGTAGGTTGCTCCTCCTAAGCCACATTTTCCTGAATGTGCATGATTTTTCCAGGCTGGCAAGAGACATGTGACCAAGCTCTGGATCCACATCAAGAGGACCTAGGGCCTAGTCTATCATACTAGATGACCTTGGGCCAGCCCCTTCCCATCTGTAAACCTTCCATTAGCCCAGCAAACACACTTGAGGCTGAGATAACAGATATACATCATAAATACTGCCACCATCTGCCCTTTGCTCACAGCAGACATCACTAATCAATCACAGGATATTTCCCTCTGAACTAGCATTGGTGCCGGAATCCTCCTCACTCCAGGCCCAGAGGCAGCCACCAGGAACTGATCAGTGAGAAGAGCCAAATTTTGGCTTTTCCCTTTGGCATCCCTCCCAATTGTCAGGCCTTCAGCCCACAGTTGACTTTTTATCCTCATCTTTACCCCTGCCTTCTCTCCCCTCTGAAAAGGAACTTTGGGACTCCATTTCCTCATGTTCCTCTCAAAGACTCTGCCTTTTCCCACAGGATTCCAGAGGTTTATGTCCCTGCTCTGACACTTTTCAGCTGTGTGAACTTGGAAGATTTCTTAACCTCTCTGAGCCTCAGTTTCCTCCTCTGTAAAAGGGGGCCAGTATCTGCCATAGAGGTTGTAAGAATGTGCCTGATAGAGCATCAGGGAGCACTCAGCACACTCTAGCCGCTTCTCTTATAGGGCCTGCCCCTGGCTCTGCCAGGCAAATCAATCCAGGACTTTGATGGGGGAAAAGAATGATATAACCAGCCATTACTTGACAAACCTTTGTTTATTTTCTTTTAGCCTTTATATCCCTCTCCCAGGCTGCCTGATTATCTCTCCCCAGCCCATCTCCGGAGGCAGCCTGACCGCAGGTTGTGCTTTGGGGGTGGGTGGGAGGAGATTGTACCTTTAGTGCTTGTAAACCTACACCAGGACTGAGGCCAACACCTCACCACACCAGCTAGGTCTGGCCAGGACATGGGCACTGGGCAGTTCCTAACACCCCCTGAGACCCAAAGCCTGTGGACAAGAGCTGCCATCCCCATCCCCACCACTGAGGACTTGGGGAAGAGGGGCATGGAAAGCGTACCAAGACCCCCAGAGCACCTGCAGGAGAGCAGGGCTTGCCAGGGAGAAGGCAAAGAACCAGGTGAGATCCTTGAGGTTCCTGTGTCTCCAGCCAAGGCTCCTTGCCCTCTCCCTGGGGGCAGTGCCAACTATCCCCACCCCCCTCACTGGCCAAACCCAGAACCAGGCACCCTATCCCTTCCCACCAGCCAACAAGGAACAAAAGCAGTGAAAACACCAAGCTTTGTTGCTAGGAAAAAAAACACCCTAAGTATTTAAATTAAACCTGAAGCTCCAGTCAACTGAGCCAGCAGTGTGAGCTGGTGATTGCAGACACACAGACAGCTCCCCATTCTTCCCCAAGGTCCAAGGTCTCCAAAGGCAGCAGAAAGGGGCTAAGGGCCGAGTCTGTCTGTCACCAAGAGGGAGCCTCAGGGGAAATAAAGATTAGGGCAGGGGTGTCCTCAGGGGGTCCCAATTTGGGGGCACTGAGGACTGTAAACATGACCCAGCTTGAGGGCCAGGGGTGTCCCAGCCCCCCGAGATTCTCCCTGGATGAAGAACGGCCACTGTAGTGAGTGAAAAACAAGTTGGTCTCGAAGCAAAGCGAGACCTGGTCTCCCTCTTGGAATATTGTGGGCGAGAAGGGGGCTGAGTCTGTGAGCTCAGAGAGGGGCTGTGATGGAGGGAGAGGGTTCTGGAAGCCAAATACGGCTTTGCAGCTGCTGCTTTGCCCCTGTCAGATTGGCACCTGGGCCCTTTCTGGGCCGTGAGTCAGCTCATGGCCCCTCCTCCCTAGGGGAACCTGCTGGAAAGTCAGCTCAGGCCACAGCTGCCCAGCCCAGGACTGGACGAGGTCAGGCGAGCTCCCGAGAGGCCCCGCCCCAGGCTGGCTCTGGGAAAAGACAGAGGATGTGGCTAAGCAGTGCTGGGAGAGTGTGAGGGCTGCCACAGGAGCACAGATGTGGCCCAAAGCCAGAGGGCCGCTACGGTCCCAGGAGCACCACCTCAAGGCCTGGCTGAGGCCCCAAGGGAAAGTGCTGCCTCGGCCTCACTCCGGGCTGGGAGCCCCGGGGACCCGGCCATCCCACGGTGCTGGGCACACATGAAAGCCCACACTTATGGAGGCAGGCAGGCAGGCGGCAGCCAGGCAGCTCCTCCGGCGGATCTTGGAGCCACAGGGTCAGGCCCAGGTGTGGTGTAGCCCAGCCCAGCCTCCTGTCCGCGTGAGGCCCAGTCTGGAGCCTCTGGACCAGCGCTGACTGGGCATGTGCCTTCCAGGCCACAGATCCTCACAGGTCCCAGCTGCCCCAGTGGATGCCTGTTGCCAGCAACAAGCCTCAGCTAGGTGATTCGGAACAGGCGATGGAGGCACCTGCAGGGCTGGGTTGGGGGCTACAGTTCCCACAAAACCAGCCCTCCGGCTGCCTGAGGATCACCCAGGGCCTGGATTCTCCTGAGGATCAGGCACGATGGCCTCCTCAAGGCTGGGCTTTCTCTGAATGACAGAGGTCCCAAAGCACCCCTCAGAACCCAGCATCTTCTCCGAGCCTGAGTCCCCGAGAGAAGACCAGGCAGGGACCTCAGGGCTTACGCCGACTGCAACCGCCCTCAGGACCAGGTCCCCGTGTCTCAGGGCTGGGCCTGTCAGAGCAGGGCCTGGGGCTGGAGTGGCACCAGAACCAGGACCAGTGCTGGCCTCAAGGCTGGCCTTGACCGCTTCCTCTTGGTTCCGGCCCTCAGCCCTATCCTCAGGGCTGGGCCTGGCTGCGGAGCCACTGGCCCCTCAGCGCCCTGACCTCCTGCCCGTACCACTCGTGCAGCTGGGCGAAGGAGGCCGAGTCGAGAGGCCCGTTGGGCGCCGAGGCCCGCCGGCGGGGCGGCAGTGGCGGGGGCTCGGGGCCGGGCCGGGGGCTGGGGGCAGCGGGCGTCTCCGAGCTCCACACGGCACAGCCGTTCTCTTTGGGCGGGAGCGCGCGGGGTCGGCGGGGCGGGGCTGGGCCGCCGCCTGCGCGCACGGCTGCCAGCTGCCGCTCCAGCTCGCGCACCACCAACCGCAGGTAGTCGAAGCTGGCCCGCGACAGCGCCTTCACCCAGCCCTCCATGGCGGCCTGGCTCTCGGCCGCCAGCACATAAGTGCGGGCCCGGGCCCCAGCGAAGCGCACGGCGAAGGCGAAGTCCTCGGCCGCCTCCACCAGCTCCACAGTGCAGCCCTCCAGGATGATGACGCCCACGGGCTCACGGCTGGCCGCGTCCTCGAAGTAGAAGAGCATGTTGCCGCGCAGCACAAACCAGCGGCGGTGGTAGGCCGCATGCCGGCCGCCCTTCTTGTACAGGAAGCCCGCGTTGTCGGCCGGGGCGTCGCAGGTGGCGTAGAAGGCCAGGCTGCGCTCGTTCAGCTTCATGGCGGCGGGGCCTGGGGGCTCGGGACCTGTCCCCACCGGGGCGGCAGTTATTCACGCAGCCACCGCCTCGGGTGATCTCACACCACCCTCGGCTGCCACAGCACTCATCACTCCCGTTTCACAGATGAGGAAACTGAGGCTCAAGGACCAGAAGCAGCCTGCCCAGACTCACACAACTCTTCAGGAGCACAGCCAGGACTCGAACCCGGGTCTGACTGGCCCCAGAAGCCAGGCTGGTAACTCTCCTGCTGTCCTACCTCCTCCAAATAATGTTGAGGATTCCTAGGGCATGCCAAGCATTTTATATATGTTAACTCATTTAATCGCAAAACAAACCTTAGGTGGCAGGGACTAGCATTACCCCGACGGGGAAACAAAGTTCAGAGAGGTTAGTCACTGGCCCAAGGCCAAAAAGCAAGTTGGGCTGAGCTGAAATTCAAACCCAGGCCTCATTTCAGCTGCTGCTGTTTCCATCATCCCCAGGTTCCAGACCAGCTGACCTTTTGTGGTCAGGTTCCAGCTCTGCTGATTTCATAACTTAGCTTTGATTTGCGGGTCCATGAAACAGGGATAAATAGAACCTATTTCAGAGGACTGTAGGGACTTCATTCATCAAACATTTATTAAGCACCTACTGTGTTCCAGGCACTGTTCTAGGCACTAGCAGTAAACAAGATGGAGAGGGTTGCTGTGCTCTTGGTGCTGATGTGCTAGTGGCAGGTGAAGGGAGCAGACAATTAACAAACAGATAGAGTACATTATCTGTACTTTAACGGATAAAGGCCAGATGGTCTTAAGCGGTCTGGAAAATATAAGACAGGGAGGGGGTAAGGAGTGTTAAGGACAAAAGGAGTGTTTGATCTTAAAGGCGGCGGGGGTGGGGTGGGGGGGGTGGGGGGGTGGGGGGGTGTCTGGTGTCAAGAAAGGTTGTACTGAGAAGGCGCCATTTGAGCAGAGACCTGAAGGAGGTGAGGGAGGGAGCCCCTGGGACATGCCAAGCAGAGGGAATAGCAAGTGCAAGGCCCTGAGGTAGGAACCTGCTAGTGTGCTTGAGGAGGTTGGTGAGGCTGGAGCAGAGTGAGGAAGGGGAGAGGTGGGTGATGCAGTCACAGTGGCAGAAAAGACTGTTACGAAATAATCCAGATAAAGGGCCCAGGGCTTGGCCCACACTTACAGGGAGGGGCTGGGGGGACAGCATTGTGCACCCATTTGAAGTAGAGGAATCTAACTCTATGCACTTGGCCACAGTGATTTTACCACTTTCCTCCAAGGAGTATATGATGAGGGAAACACTGGCCAGGTAGGACTCAGGTGGCACATGGGTCCCCAAGGTGGCTACACCCTCCCTTTGGGTTTTCCATGGCCACTCTGCAAATGTACCTTGTGTTCCTGCTTCAAAATCTCACTCTACATAGGACATTGGCCACATTGTTCAAGAAGCAAAGTATATAAAGTCGCTGGAATGCAGTGGGTGCTCAGTTAATGTTCATTCCCCAACCTGGGCAGTGCTTAGGACCTGGAGTAATGAGATATGGGTGGTGCCTCTCCAGGGAGCAGCTAGCCACAGTGGGGCCCAGACAGGCAACCTGACCCAGGGCGGAGGAGGCAATTGCTCCCAACCCAATCCACCTCACCTCACCAGGCTACACAGTCAAGAAAGGCTTCCTGGAAGAAGCAACATGAGCCGTGATTTAGTGCCTGTCCTGACCTAGCAGCTGACCTGACCAAGGCCACAACCCCTGAAGACTCAGGGTGTTTAATCTCTGCTCTACGTCCCTGAGCTGTGTGACTTCAGACATGGGCCTCCCCTCTCTGAGCCTCCGTTTCTCTGGAAAATGGGAGGGATTCCTCCCTACCCCCCCAACAACTCCCATGTGGACCCCAGCCCCATTTCTCACAGGAACCACCCACCCTACTTGCCCCATTTCCCTCCTACCTCTCAGGCTGCTGCTCACTTCCCTGCCCTCTGCTCAGTTCTGGTTTCGGCTTGCTCTTCTCTGGGTTCAAATGTCAGCTCTGTAGTGTCCAGGCTGTGTGACCCCGGGCAAGCTTTAAGTCTCTCTGGGCCTCTGCTTCCACATCTGTAAAATGGGATCATAACAGCACCTAAGTCGGGGTTGTTGTGACGATGACACAATGGCTACATAGAAGCGCTAAGCACGGTGCCAGGCATAGTACGTGCTCAGCTGTGGTAGCTGATGACATTCTTCTCAGCCTCTCTAAATGCTCCCCTCAGTGCTCTCTGTCTTGGCTAAAGGCCCTTGGTTTCCCCCTACCTCCACATCTGATCACTTATCAAGTCCACTTCATCCCCTCCCCACCTCTTCCAAATCAGTGGCCTCATCTCTGCTCACTGCCACCTCCATTCTAGGCCCCCCATCGTGGCTCGCCTGGACAGCTACAGTAGCTTCTTCATTGGTCTCCCTTCCTCCACCATTGCCTGTTCCTTGTCCGTGTTGTTCAGGGTAAGATCATAACTCCTTCCTAGGCCCCTCCCCTGGCCCCCCAGAGGATCCATCCCCCACAGAGGGATCCTATTAAAACTAAACCCTATCACACCCCTCCCCTACTTTAAACCCTCCCATGGCTCCCTACTTCTCTCAGTATAAAATTCATTCTTCCCCATGTCTTCCAAGTTCCCTTCCCCTATTTCTTTCCCCCTTGCACACTCGGCTCCAGCCACCCTGGCCTCCTTGGTGTTCCTCAAACACCTGAGGGCCTTTGCCCTGGCTCTTCCCGCTACCTGGAATGCCTTCCCTGTATCTTCACATGGCCAACTCCTCATCCTTCAGTTTCAGCTTGACCATCACCTCCTCAAGGAGGAGGAGGTCTCTGTATACAAGAGACCCCCCTAGTCACTCTCCCATACCTCCGCCGGAAATTACCTGGGTCATTTTTGCTGCTCTAGGAGGGCGGAGGTTCTCTGTCTGAATTCCAGTGCCTGGCATGTAGTTGGTGCTCAAAAAACCTGTAAAATGAACCAAACAGTTACCTACGTAAACCTTTCAACAGCCCCATGAGGAGTCTTTTCCCCATCCCACATTCATGGATGTGGAAACTGAGACACAGAGAGCTTAAGTAACGCCCAAAGGTACAATTCTGTGCCTAGAATCTCATGCTCTAGGCAACCAGCCCAAAGGGGCTGATCTTGGAGTCTCACCACCCATTAAGGCCAAAGGAAGAGCAATTTCCCTCACACTCAGCAGCTCCCCTCCACGCAGCCACCCCACCCTGAGCCCAAGGTCACCAGCCAGCACAGGACCCCTCTCTGCCCATGGCCCTGCCTCCTCCAGCCCAGCAAGAAAGGAGGGGAGGGCAGGAAGCAGCAAGGGCACAGTCTCCAGCCTCCGGGAGGGCCTGGTCCCCCGCTTATCTCGCCCTGCTCGTACACTTTCCCAAGAAGTTCAGAGTCCGCTGTGGGCACTGCTGCTAATACAACAGTCCCTGGCCAGGCAGGAAGCTGGCGGGGACCAAACCAGCCCCTCTCTGGTCTCAGAGCCAACTCGCCTCCTCCAGTCCAGGCTGGATGGGCCTTGAGAACACAGCCTCATCTACATTAACATCCATCCCTCTCAGAATTGAAAAGATTAATCCTGAAGAGAAATTTTGCAAAATGCTGAACAGGTAGTGAACACTCAATCAAGAAGCTGTCAAAAGGCAAATAGGGCTTCTCTGGTGGCACAGTGGTTGAGAACCTGCCTGCCAATGCATGGGACACGGGTTCGAGCCCTGGTCTGGGAAGATCCCACATGCCGCGGAGCAACTGGGCCTGTGAGCCACAATTACTGAGCCTGCGCGTCTAGAGCCTGTGCTCCGCAGAGAACAAGAGAGGCAGCGATAGTGAGAGGCCCGCGCACCGCGATGAAGAGTGGCCCCCACTTGCCACAACTAGAGAAAGCCCTCACACAAAAACAAAGACCCAACACAGCCATAAATAAATAAATAATTTTTTTTAAATAAATTAAAAAAAAAAGATTTATATATTTTTTTTAAAAAGGCAAATAATTAGCTCCAGGTCTCCAAGGACACAGACTGCCCAGAAACCAGGACTCTGGGGAAACTGAGGCATGGCATTTTGCCACTCATTTCAAGGAAAGAAGCCAGAACCACAGGTCCTGGAGTTGGATCCAGCTGCCACAAGTGTCCCCGAGCAGTGGGCATGTTGGAGAGGGTGTGGCAGGTCCAGGCAGAAAAACATGTACTGAGAACCCTGAAGAGTTCCTGTCCAGGGCTGCCCTGGGCAGGGGCCACAAGGAAGCCAGGACCGCCATCCCAGGCCATTGCTCCTAGCTGCCCTCTATCCTTTTTTGTGTGGTGTTTTCCTTAAAGGACAGCCAGAGCCCTGGAAGACGTGGTCAACGGCAGAATGTGGGAGCCAAGTGGAGCTTTAGTCCTCAGAGTTCCCGCAGCGGCGGAGGTCTTTTATGGGGCTGGAGCGTCATCGGCCAAGTTCGCCTCCTGGAGCTGGAGTCCCTGATGGGAAAAGTACCACTGGCGTGGAATCGCAAATGGACATATCCCCAGCAGAGATCTCTCCAGACGGCTGGGGGACCCCGAGGCCCATGGCGGCCCGAGCCCGGTCCCGCATACCCTCGCAGGTCAGCCCGAAAGTCCCCCCGCCAGTCCGGCCTTACCTCACGGCGCGGACTAGGGCGACGACAGCAGTGGCGGGACGGGAGACGCGGAGCCGGGGAGCGGCCCGGCCATGGCCCGGGAACTGCTCGGTTGCGTTGGCGGCATCGGCGGTGCTTTGTCTCCCGGGCGGCCGAGCCGGCGCAGCCGCGGGAGAGCGCTGATCAGACGGAAGGAGGCGGGGGCAGCCGGACCGTCGGCGACCCACAAACTCGCCTCTTTAACCCTTCCCAACCAGCCCGAGCCGGATCCGCCCCCGCTTTCGTCCCCCGCTCCCGGATTGGACAACCCGGCCCCGACCCACCCCCGGATTCGCCACACCCTGTGGGCCCGCCCTCGAAACCACTCTTAAAGGAACAGCAACCGGTTTAGGAATTCCCAGTGTCCTATTTGGGGAGAGAAGATTAGATCCCGGAGACTCCGCGCTCTCAGGGGTAGGGATAGGGGGCGAATTCGTCCAGAAAAACCATCGGGGTCCTGGGCGAGACCACTCGCTGAAGCAAGCTCTAGGCTTGGAGTTCGAGCTCCTCCCTGGCTAGGGTTGCCAGATTTAGCAAATTTAACGCCCAGCTAAATTTGAAAAATAACTCTGCTGAAAACGTGTGATTTATTGAAAAAAGATGAATACAGGACATTTCAGGCGTCATGACAAAGTCAATACAGGACTGTTCTATATGGACAGGATGCCTGGCAACCCTACCCCTGGCCCCAGGTGAAGAGGGAAAGTTCTAGAGTTGGGCGGGCTTGGGTTCAAGTCCCAGTAAGTCACATTTAATCACTGTGAGGCCTTAAAGAAATCAATCCACTTCTCTAGCCCTCTGTTTCCTCATCTGTCAAATAAAGACAATCATAGTATATAAAGTGCATGGCACAAAGTAGACGCTCTCAATAAACAGGAATTGCTGTTCATTTTGTTCTATCCAAAATAACACAGTTCTACCTCCCTAGACCTGTCTTTACTTCCTGCTCTTGCTACGTCGTCCCCACCACCTTCCAGGACTCAATCACTGTCCAGTCCTGGCCTGAGAGCAGGAGAGAAACAGGACAGACCAGGATGATCTATTCATTCTACAGCCTCTCACTAAACACCTTTGTGTGCCAGGCACTGTGCCAGGTGCTGTCCTTGAGTCAATCAACAAACAAATAAGATGAGATCTAGAAGTGATTCTCTCTAGGAAGACTATAATCCATGGTAGTGGGGTAGAAATACTGTGAGTGCAATTTTAGACAAAGTGGTCAGAGAAAGCTTCTCTGAGGAGCAGAGACCTGAAGGAAGTGAGGGAGGGAGCCATGTTCATAACTGGGAGAAGGATGTCCCAGGCAGAGGGAACAGCAAGTGCAAAGGTCCTGAGGTGGGACCATCTGAGCATGTTTGTAGAACAGGGAGGAGGCCAGTGGGGCTGGTGCCGATCGACCAAGTGGAAGAATAGTAGGAAATGAGGTTAGAGATGATTGGCAAAGCCAGGTTGCTTAGAGTCTTGTGGATCGTGGAAAAGATTTTGCTTTTACTCTGAGAGGAATGGAGAGTCATGGGAGGGTTTTGAGCAAAGGAGGGACATGCTCTGTCTTAGGTTCAATGCGGTTCCTAGCTGCTGTGGGGAGAATGGACTGTAGGGAGCAAGGGTAGAGGCCAGGAGACCAGGGAGGAGGCTCTTGCAGTAGGCCAGGTGAGTGATGATAGTGGCTAAGAGCAGAGTGGGGGCAGTGGAAGTGGAGAGAAGTGATTGAATTCTAGAGCCTGCCTGATAGTGAAGCCAGGACAGAGGAAAGTAGGGCCAAGACCCATGGCATAGGGAGAGACAGATACATGATGATATCTGATATCATCTGAGCCCCTGGATCCAGCTGTACCTGATGGTGCCATAATTTCTTGGACAGGAAAGGCAAACTGGAATTTCCCCAAATCTGGGTGTTCACCAGATAAGGAAAATGTCAGGCACATGGGCATTTGGTCCTTGGTGTGGGGAAAATTTCCCAGAAGTCTATGAGTCTTGGTTCTCAGAACCCCTTATGCTGGAAGCAAGGGTTGACGGGGCAAAAAAGGCAGAAATCTGAGACCAAGAGCCTGGCATCTTTTCTTTCTTTTCTTTTTTTTTTTGGAGTCCTTATCATTTATATTTTTAATTGAGGTGAAATTCTCATTTAAAAAAATTAAGCATTAAAAAAAATTAAGCATTTTAAAGTGAACATAATGTATAACATGGTGACTAGTTGATAACACTGTATTGTATGATTGAAATTTGCTGAGAGAGTAGAATTTACATGTTCTCACACACACACAAATATGGGAGGTGATGGATGTTAGTTAACTAGATGGGAGGAATCCTTTCATGATGTGTATGTATTTCAAATCATCACAGTGTATACTTTAAATACCTTACAACTTTATTTGCCAGTTACACCTCGACAAAGCTGAAAATAAAGAAAAAAAGATACAGCTCCCAAATTTTAAAAGTCACCAGCAAAAAATAAATAAAATGAACGATTCAAGTACCATTTGATACATTCACAGTTTTGAACAACAACCAGCTTTACCTGGTTCCACAGCGTGTCTGTCACTCCAAAGTACAACCCCACATCCATTAGCAATCACTGCCCATTCTCCCCTCTTGCCAGCCCCTGGCAACCACCAATCTACTTTCTGTCTTTATGGATTTATCTATTCTGGATATTTCATATAATTGGAATCATACAATATGTGGCCTTTTGCGTCTGGCTCCTTTTAATTAGCATAATGTTTTCAAGGTTCATCAGTGTTACTGCATTTATCAGTACTTCATTCCTTTATGATTGAATAGTATTCCATTGTATGGATGTACCATATTTGGTTTATCCTCTCATCTGTAATGGACATTAGGTTGTTTCCACCTTTTGGCTACTGTGAATAGGGACAGTGATTCAGAAGGACTGGAAAGGGGAATTTGACAACTAGAACTGGGTTGTGGCTACCATTACCAATCCTGATGATTTACCTGCAAACCATGTCTCGAGTCTGTCACTTCTCCATCTCGGCCACCATTTCCCCATCCCAAGTTACCACCATCTCTCTTTCAGCAGGATGTCGGCAATAGCCCTCTCTCAGGTCTCCTTTCTGTCACTCTGACCTCTGTGCCCTCCGAATCCATTCTCCACTGAGGCATCCTAGTAAAACTTAAGTCAAATCGAGTCATGGCACTCCATTGCTCAGAGCCTTTCCATAGCTCCCTACTGCCTCAGGAGCAAGTCCAAACTCCTCCCCTTGAGTGACAAGGCCCTATAGTCCTGGTCTCTACCTCCCCCTCCAGCCTCCTCATGCATGGTTTCCTATCCCCACTCCCTCAGCTTTGGCCAGCTGCTTCTCTCTGTTCCCAGAATGCACCATGCTCTGGGCCTTTGCACGTGCTGATCCCCTTCCAGGGCTGGTGCTTCAAGCCTTCACCCAGCCATCGCCCCTTCTGGGAAGGCATATGACCCCCCAACCCCACCCTGCTGAGTCAAATGCCGTTGTTTCCTCCAATCAGTCATTCTTTCAACCAGTATTTATTGAGCACTACTCTTTCTGAGGCACCAGGGATACAAGTTAAAAAGACATACAAGTACATTCATGTTCATAGCAGCACCGTTCACAGTAGCCAAAAGGTGGAAACAACCCAAATGTCCATCAACAGAGGAGTGAATAAATAAAACATGGTACATCCATACAATGGAATATTACTCAGCCATAAAAAGGAATGGATTACAGATGCATGCCACAATGTGGATGGACCTTGAAAACATGATGCTAAGTGAAAGAAGCCAGTTGCAAAAGGACCATATGCTGTGTGATTCCATGTGCATGAATTATCTGGAATAGATAAGTCCATAGAGACAGAAAGCAGATGGGTTGTTGCCATGGACTAGGGAGAGGGGAGAATGGGAAGTGACTGGTTAATGGGTACAGCGTTATATTTGGGGGCAATGAAAATGTTTTGGAACTAGATAGAGGTGATGGTTGCACAGCATAGTATTAAATGCCACTGAATTGTTCACTTTAAAATGGTGAATTTTATGTCATGTAAGTTTCACCTCAATAAATTATCTGGTAAAAATGAAAGACAAGGGCTCCTGCCCTCCCTTACCAGAGAGGGAAAATATAAAGCAACATTTGTACCGTACATTAGGTGAAGTTAAGAGTCAAGGAGAAAAATGAAGCAGGGGAAGAGCATATGAATTGTGCATGAGGATGGTGGGGTTGCCATTTTAGCTAGGAGGGGCAAGGGAAGACCTCCTGGAGAAGCGGCTTTTCAGTAAAGACCTGAAGGAAATAAGGGCACAAGCCATGCAGATATCCAGAGGGACAAGCACTCCTGGCAGAGGGAACAGCAAATGCAAATGCTCAGAGGCAAGAAACATATCAAGGAGGCCAGTGTGGCTGGAGCAAAGAGAGCGAGAGGAGAGGTGAGATCAGGGAAACCTGTGGGCTTTTCTCAGGAAGCTGAGGAAATGAGGTGAGGTGAGAAGGTACATGAGGTAGAAGAACCGGGAGAAGCCAACTGTAGGTAGCATACCTGGGTTTGATGGCTCTGCCTAAGCTGTGATACCCTCTCCTTCCACCAGGAGAAGGTAGGTCCTTGAGGGCAGGGAATTTTGTCTGCTTTGTTCACTGCAGCATCTCCAGCTCCTGGCACAGTGTCCAGCACATAGTAGGTGCTGGGTGACTGGGACGTGACTCGGCCTGAACCAGTCCTGCCAGGCAGGTGCCCGTAGGACCCGCCATCTTGCATCCAGACTTTGGGCTCCCAACCCTTTCCACTGATCCTTTCCCCCCGCTTCGCCACCTGCTGGGGAAGACAGTGGTCCAAGATAGAGTCTGAGGCAGAGTTTCCTTCCACAGTGGCTGCCCCACCGCAGAAGTGGGCAGGACCAGCCAGCCCCAAGAAAGAACTGAAATTGTCCTCCGCCACAAACACGTCAGCCCAGGCCACACACTGGGAGGGTCATGGGGGAGGGGGAGTGATAGGAAGGGCCAGAGTCCCCTGACTTCAAGGGCCCCCCTCCTCTGTTGGGACAAAACCTGTGCACCACCAGCCCAGAGCTGGGGTCTAGAGTATGGACGAATTTTGCTAAAGGCGTGGAGACCTGGGATTTCTTGCTATCTCATTCCCTAGCATCAAAGGGAGGATCTGAGAGCCCTGCCTTAAAAGGTGGCATTGTGGACTTCCCTGGTGGTCCAGCGGTTAAGACTCTGCACTTGCAATTTACGGGGCACAGGTTCAATCCCTGGTCAGGGAACTAAGATACCGAATGCTGCGCAGCCAAAAAAAAAGGTGGCACTGCAGACTCCTCTTCCCCTCTATCATTTATGGGGCCTCTCATCCCCCTCCCCAAACCCTCCTGTCTGCCACAGGTCCACAGATCCCCCAGTTCCTGAATGCTTTCTCCCAAAGGAGCAATTTAAACCTCCTCTGAGTTTCACCTGTTCCTTATTAATAACCAAGAGGTATTGCATACTGGCCCAGGGCCAAGTTCCTTTTACACAGACCCTCATATTGAATCCTCAGGCCAAGGCTCAGAGAGTGGAGTGACATGCTTATGGTCACACAGGAAGGGGCAGAGCTAGGACTACAACCCAAGCCTACTGGATTCTAAAGCCCCTATTCCTAACCACCTAGCCACCTCCTGTTCAAGTCCAAAGAAACCTATCCCAGTACTGCCCTAGCAAAACTCACAGGACTAATAGCCCCTTCCAAGACATAAATCACACCCCTTCCCAGAAGGCCAGAATGGCTGCCTTTGGTATGTATATTAAGTGTGTATATTTATATATGTTTTCTGGTCAGGTGGGGCTGAAGGGAGGGGAGGCTGACGGGTATGGTCCCTGAGCCACATCCGGGACTACAGAAGAGCAGGGGGAGATCTTGCATTGTCCTGTGAAGCCCCAGACTCATAAAGCAACCTGTGACCATGCTTTGAGCTGGAAATTAATGGATTTAATGTTTTAAGTGGCTTCCAGTCCCCACTCTGCCATTTTCAAGCTGTGTGATCTTCGGCAAGTCACTTCACCTCTCTGTGCTTTGGTTTCCTCATCTGTAAATCACAAGATGTAACAGTACCCCATCTCATAAGGTGTTATGAGGGATTTCAAGAATAATAGCTAATGTTTACTAAGCACTTGCTGTGTGTTTCGCTTCTCATGAAAATGCTTAGAAGTAATTTTACCATCCCCATTTTACAAATTTTAAAAGCAAGTTGAAATAGCTTGCCTGAACTCACACAATGAGCAAGTGGACTTGAATCCAGGCAGTCCGGAATTTGAGTCTACACCTTGTTGCCCCTCTGAGTAGTAATATAAAGCTCGCAAAACAGCACCACCATGTAGTAAGTGCTCAATAATTGTTAGGTGTTATCCCCTTCTCCTGCTCACAAGTTTTGATTGGCACTTCAAACATCTTTGAGTAATAGAAAATTTTAAAACATCTAGGTCCTTACCTGGGAAATGTGTCATTTGGGGTAAGGGAATCAGAATATAGGGGATTGTGGGTAATAGGGCATATGGGAAATGTTCTGGTGCTCCAGTCAACCCCAGGACCATATCCTAGTCTCCTATTTCAGGCATGAGTGGCCCATGAGGGACATGTGGGTGATATGGTTACTAGAAGGACCCATAGGTGCTTGGAAGGACTCTCTTAGTTGCCAAGTGGCTAAAAGCTGCACACAAACAGGTTTCAGCCAAAGAGAGAATTAACTGACACATGGATGAGAAGTCTAAGAGTAATTGCTTTCCAGTATGGCTGGATCTAGGTGCAAAGCCATTATCATCAGGACTCAGTTTCTCCCAGTCTCTGGGTTTTGCTTTGCTCTGAGAGGATTCATTCTCGGGCAACATGGCCCCTGGAAGCTCTGAGCTCATGTCCTCCCAGCTCCAAGAGAATGGAATGAGTCATTTTCTTATCAGACTGTTCTGCCCAAGCCTGAAACTGATTCTCACTGGATCTTTGGGTTGACCTGGCCATCCTTGAACCAATCATTGGGGGTGAGAGAGGAAGATCAGCCCCAGGGAACAGCTTGAACCGAGATTGCATGGAAAATCAGGTGCTACCTGATATCACCATGACAAGGGTAAGTCAGGCAGCCACCCTGATGGCTACCAATCTCAGCAATGAAGGGAGCCCAGCTTGGGGACAATTGAAGTGTGTGGCTCAGCTGCTCTCTGCACACCCCTCTGCCCTCAGCTCCCTGCTTCTGCTTCTAAAAAGTATTGCCAAACACTTCCCTCCCTCCTCTTCTCCTCTCCTCTCCTCCTGTCCTTGGCCCTGTGGCTCCCACTGCCTCAGAGAGGTGAAGTAACTTGCCCGAGGTCACACAGCCAGCATACATGGCAGAGCCCAGAGATGCACCCAGGCAGCTGGCCCCAGAGTCCAGCTCTTCGCCTGGGAATAGCCTGAGGTGATCTGATTCCCCAGTGGCTGAAGGGAAGTGACAGGCAGCCTGAGGCTCTGAAGATAATCCCCTTCAAGTCTGGGTAGTTAATGGTCCTGATAGCCCTCATAGCAGAGGACACAGCAGCCTCCTTAGCCAGCAGCCTCTGCCCTCAAGGTTCCTCCTACCCTGTGGCTCCATTTTCTTCCTACCCTCTAGCCATTTTCTGCTCCTCTCTATGTATCTCAAGGTCTTACTCTCCAGAGAGGACCTGCTTGCCTTGCGGCCCCTTCTGATTCTAGCGCCCCTGCTGGACAAGCTTCCTGTGGCTCCTTTGGCTCACCCTGAGGCCCGGCTCAATTACTGGATGCTGGCGAGTGGTCACGTGGCCACAGCACGTTGACGGGGATCAGGGAGCCAGCCTGGCTGATCTGCAGGTGAGCAGTGATCTGCAGGCCCACACTCCCGTACATCCTCTGTGGGAGTGGGACTATCCCCAGCTTCTGCCAGGACAGGGGTAAGAGAGCAACTTCCCAGCCTCCAGCCGCCCATTTTGGAGTCAAAACCAGCCTGGGGGGATGGGGGGGATGGGTAACAGGAGAAATAGGAGGGGCACATCTCCAAACTCCCTCCAAATCCTCGTTCCTTTAGCTAACACTTTTTCTTTACTTTTTAAAAAATTGAGATGAAATTCACATAGCATAAAATTAACCACCTTAAAGTACAACTCAGTGGCACTTAGTCCATTCACAGTGTTGTGTAACCACCACCTCTGTCTAGTTCCAAAACCTTTTCATCACCCGAAAAGGAAACCCCATACCCATTAGCGCCCATGAGCAGTCACTCTCCATGTCTTCCCCTCTCCCAGGCCCTGGCAACCACCAATCTGTTTTCTGTCTCTATGGATTTACCTATTCTGAGTATTTCACGTAAATGGAATCATATCCAAATGGAATCACAACATGATCTTTCGTGTCTGGCTTCTTTCACTCAGCGTAATGTTTCAAGGGTCATCCACACTGTAGCATGTGTCAGTACTTCACTCCTTTTTATGGCTGAGGGTAGATCACCTTTTGTTTGTCCCTTCATCTATTGATGGACATGTGGGTTGTTTCCACCTTTTGCCTATTGTGAACAGTTTTGCTATGAACGTTCATGTATGAGTATCTGTTTGAGTACCTGTTTTCAATTCTTTGAGGTCTATAACTTGAGTTAACATTTTGATGCTACTTTTATAAATTTATTTATTTATTTTGCTGCGTTGGGTCTTCGTTGCTGCGTGGGCTTTCTCTAGTTGCGGCGAGCGGGGGCTACTCTTCGTAGGGGGTCCAGTAGGTGGACAACCAGCTCGACTGGGGGGCCTAAGGCTGCCCAGGAAGCAGCTCCCCAGCCCTCCACCACCTAGGGCCACCAGGGGGCGCCAGAGCATCGAGCAAACTCGCTGCAGCCCGTGAGGCCGCCGCCTGGGATTCCGGCCAAACTCGTGCCGGGGAAGTTCGTGCGCCCCACGCTGATCCCCGGGCAGGGGTGGGATCGCTGGAGTAACTAGGTTGTACATTCTCTGCAGAGCCATTAGGACCTTTAATTACCGGGATTGGAAGTGAATAATTATCTGCGGTGCCCCAGGCCACTGAGTCACTTCCCCTCAGAAACCAGATTCCCTGGGCGGAAGAGGGGGCGGCTCACGGCTCCCTGGGCTGGGGGATCCTTGGGGTGGGCGTGGGGTTTGGGGCCGGCGCTGACGATTTTGGTCAAGGTCTGAATTCTGGAGCCTGAGTGTAAATCAGTGCTGGGACACTTACCGGCTAGGATACTTCGCCTCTGTCGTCCTCAGTTTCCTCCTCTGTCAGATGGAGGGAAACAACATTCTCTCCATACAGTTTGCTGGGATCGTTAAACCCATAGAAAGCCCTCAAAATGATGCCTGGCACATACTGCTCTCATAATAGTTAATTCTGTTTTTACTATCACCGTTATTATTACTTGGGTATAGTAGGTAGTTAAGAGCTGCGGTTCTGCAATCAGATAGACCTGCGTCTAGACCAGCTGCTTCAATCACTTGCCAGTTGTGTGGCTTTTTTCACTGTCCTATGTCTCAGATTCATCATCTGAAAAGTAGGGAAATTCATAGCAAACCATTCACAGTGGGGAGGGGGTGGAGGGATATAATATTGCCGGTGATGGTCTCAGCTGGACACACACTTTTGGAGGAGTCCAGATTATAAAAATTGGACTTCTTTTTTGGGCAAGGACTTTGGGCAATTTTATTTTATTCATTTATAAATTTATTTATTTAATTTATTTTTGGCTGTGTTGGGTCTTCATTGCTGCGCGTGGGCCTTCTCTAGTTGTGGCGAGCAGTCGTGGGGGGCGGGTGCTGCACGGGCTTCTCATTGTGGTGGCTTCTCTTGTTGCGGAGCACAGGCTGTTAGGCGCACGGGCTTCAGTAGTTGCGGCCAGCAGGCTCTAGAGCGCAGGCTCAGTAGTTGTGGCCCACGGGCTTAGTTGCTCCGCGGCGTGTGGGATCTTCCTGGACCAGGGCTCGAACCTGTGTCCCCTGCATTGGCAGGCGGATTCTTAACCACTGCGCCACCAGGGAAGTCCCTTTGGGCAATTTTAGACTAGAAAGCACTGAGAGGACAGAAAAGGGAACTAAATCTTTGGCAAGGAAGCAGGGGGTGTAGATGGCATCAGGCACCTGGGCTCAGCAGATTAGACCCCAGCCCAGGAATCTAGCCCTGAGAGTTCTGACAGCCGAGGAGGAAAGAGGAAGGGCCCAGTTACATAATTCTTTTCTGACCAAGGATGCCCTTTCCTGAACCTTCCAGCCTCAGCTGGACCTTGATGAGTGAGGAACATGGTGGTTGGACACCCCTAGAGCTGTCTTGAGCTCTGTATTAGTTTACTATTGCTATGTAACAAATTACTCCCCAACTTAGTGGCTTGAGATGGTAAACATTTATTATTTCATATGATTTCAGGAATTTAGGAGCAGTTTAGCTGGGTGTTTCTGGCTCAGGATCTTTCATGAGGTTGTAGTCAAAACATGGGCTTGAGCTCCCTTCATGTGAAGGCTTGACTGGGGCTGGAGGATCCACTTCCAAGATGGTGCACTCAGATGGCTGTTGCCAGGGGGTCTCTGTTTTTTCCTGGCTGTTGGCAGGAGGCCTCAGTTCCTCACCACATGGGCCGCACCTTTGAGTGTCCTCATGAGGTGCTGGAAGAAAAAGAAGCAGAGCCAGAGATAGAGTGTGACAGCAGTGGGGAGGAGTCTGTTCTAGGTTTGGTGGTCAGGGACCTCCAGGGAGTGAATGAAGTGAGGGATGGAAACATCTGGTGGAAGGACATTCTGGGCAGAGGAAATAGCCAGTGCAAAGGCTCTGAAGTGGGAACATGAAGGTATATTTGAGGAACGGTGAGGAGCCCAGTGAGATCCAGTTATCCCTCGATAACAATCAGATACAGAGCATTCACTGAGTGCCACTAAGGACTAAATGTCCTACACAATTTTACTTTCCTTTACCCACTACTATGATGCCCATTTTACAGACTGGGGACACTGAGGCTCAGAAAATGGAAGTCTCTTGCTAGAAGTAACACAGTAGTGCTGGGATAAAAACCCGGGCCTGGAAAGCTCCAGCACCAGCTGTCTTAGTCCATTTGGGAGGGACATAAACATTCAGTCCGTTGCATTCTGCCCCCGGTTTCCCCAAATGCACGTCCTTCCCACATGCAAAATGCATTCATTCCATCCCAAGAGCTCCCAAAGGCTTAACTCCTTCTAACATCAACCCAAAAGTCTATAGCCCAAAGTCTCACCGAAATCGGTTATAAGTGAGACTTAAGGTATGATTCATTCTGAGGCAAATTCCTTCCCAGCTGTGAAGTCAAACATGTTATGTGTTTTCGAAAGACAGTGGCAGGACAGGCATAGGACAGGCACTCGCATTCCAAAAGGGAGACATAGGAAAGAAGAAAGGGCCTCAGCAAGTCCAAAATCTTAAGGCTCCAGAATAATCCTCTTTGGCCTGCCTCCTGGACACACGGGCTGGTGTTCTTGCCCCCGGAACTTTGCTGGACAGGAGTTGGGCCCCAAGATTCTATGCTCCCATGGCTTTGCTGGGCTCTCCTGGGCTGGAACCTCGCACAGGTAGCTCCACCCAGCTGGCGGCCCTCTGGCTGGCTGGTGCCTCCACAGCCCCTCCGACGTCTGGGTGGAGGCAGCCACGCCCGCCGCAGCTTGGCTTGTTGCAGTGTGTGCTGCACTGCTCGGGGCCTGTGGGAGCGGTGCCCAGTCCCCCGACTTTGTGCGGAGAGCAGAGCCCTGCAGCGAAGGCCCCTCCTCCGAAATCCTCCTCCCACCCAGGCCCTTGCGCTCTGGGCCTGTGATGAGAGGGCAGCCCTGATGAGCTCCGAAATGCTTGTGGGGTTGTTCTTCCATTGTCTTGGACAGGCCTCTGCAGCATCCCTCTTTTCTTTCTGGGCCCTCACCAGAATCACCCTTAATGATGGGTTCATGGCAGTGTAGGCTTTTTCTAGCACGCACCTCCAAACTCTTTCAGTGTCTGCCGATCACCCTGTTCCAAAGCTGCTGGCACGTTTTCAGGTATTTCTTACAGCAGAACCCCCGCTTCTTGGTACCGATGTTCTGTCCTGGTCTGTTTGGGCTGCTGTAACAAAATACCATAAATTGGGTGGCTTATAAACTACAGACATTTATTTCTCACAGTTCTGGAGTCTGGGAAGCCCAAGATCAAGGTTTTGACAGATTCAGTGACTGGTGAGGGCCAGGTTTCTGATTCAAAAGTGGTGTCCTCTAGCTGTAACCTCATGTGGCAGAAGCAGAGAGGGTTCTCTAGAGGGTCTCTTTACAAGGGCACTGATCCCATTCCTGACATCTCTGCTCTCATGATCAAACCACCTCTAAAGGCTCCACCTCCTAATACTATCACCTTGGCGGTTAGGATTTCAACATGAATTTGGGGGGATATAAACCTTCAGGCAATTATACCAGCCATTACACAGCTAGGGAGCAGACCAGCCACTCAGGCCTCCTCCCCACCTGCAGCCCAGACCTTGTTCTCAGTAGGGAGGGAACAGTCTGCAGAAGCACATTTTATAGATGCAGACACCAAGGCCTCCACTCACTGGCTGGGCAACAGTCTTGACTCTCAAGCTTCAGTGTCCTCATTTGTGGCCACCACTCTTCACAACCCTTGAGGGATGTATGACTCACATCCAATTATAGATTATAATCAACACTCTTTATTGAGCACATGCTCTGCGGAAGTGCCACCCAAACTCCCAAGCTCTTAATGCATCAAATTCTCCCCCACAACCCAATGAGGTAATTGTAATTGTTCCCATTTTACAGATGAGGAAACTGAGGCTTAGAGAGTCTAAGTGATCACACAGCTAAGAAGATGCTGAACACTCAATTCTAAACCTGTCTGAGTGACCCCTAGAGCCTTCATTCTTAATTATGGGCCCCCTCAGACGATGGCTTCCTGCCCTTGAAGTGGGGAGAGACTCTTATCAGGCTAATGATTTAATATTTCAGTGCCTCAGTCTCTTCATCATAAAATAGGGATAATAATAATAATAGTACCTATCCCAGGGCTGATGTGAGATTTAAATGAGTTAACATACTTAAAACATTCAGAGCTAGTACAGTAGCCACTAACTACGTGTGGCTATTTAAATTTTAATTCATTAACATTAAATAAAGTTATGAATTCAGTTCCTCAGTGACACTAGCCACATTTCAGGTGCTCGGTAGCCTCATGTGGTGACCATATTGCACAGCACAGATAGAATATTTCTATCATCACAGAAAGCTCCATCTGTCAGCACTGGTAGAGAGCATATATGGCATGAAGCAAGCCTCAAAAACTTAATCACAATATAATTAATCCTAGATCATTAGCTATTGTAATTATATTAGTTTTTTTTTTTTTTTTTGCGGCACGCGGGCCTCTCACTGTTGTGCCCTCTCCCGTTGCGGAGCACAGGCTCGGGACGCGCAGGCTCAGCGGCCATGGCTCACGGGCCCAGCCGCTCTGCGGCATGTGGGATCTTCCCGGACCGGGGCACGAACCCGTGTCCCCTGCATCGGCAGGCGGACTCTCAACCACTGCGCCACCAGGGAAGCCCTATTAGTATCCATTAATCCTATTCTAGCCTATTGGGTTTTTTGTTTGTGTTTTCGTTTTTGGCTGTGTTGGGTCTTTGTTGCTGTGCGCAGGCTTTCTCTAGTTGCGGTGAGCGGGGTCTACTCTTCATTGTGGCGCACAGGCTTCTCCTTGCGGTGGCTTCTCTTGTTGTGGAGCACGGGCTCTAGGCGCATGGGCTTCAGTAGTTGTGGCACTTGGGCTCAGTGGTTGTGACTTGCGGGCTCTGGAGCGCAAGCTCAGTTGTTGTGGCGCACGGGCTTAGTTGTTCCGCGGCATGTGGGATCTTCCTGGGCCAGGGCTCGAACCCATGTTCCCTGCATTGGCAGGGGGATTCTTAACCACTGCGCCACCTGGGAAGTCCCTGTTATTTTTATATTTATTATTAATATGTAATATACTATTAAGTGCTATTATTGTTAGTCCTAGAACTGTTAATATGATAATATTACATTGATTATTAATCTTATTACTATTCTATTGTTATTTCATATTTATTATTGTTAATCCTATCACCATTATTATTATAAGCTACTATTAACCTTAGACTTAACTGTTATTATTATATTTATTATTACTACTAATATCCTATTGTTATTTTGTATTTGCTATTAATCCTGTAATAGTTAACAGTGTTATTGTTAATTAGACCTAATAACTATTGTTACATTATTATATTTATTGTTATCGATCCTTTTATTTATTTATTTATTTTAAAATTTTAATTTCATTTTTTTGGCTGCTTTGGGTCTTCGTTGCTGGGAGCAGGCTTTCTCTAATTGTGGCCAGCGGGCGCTACTTTTCGTTGCGGTGCGTGGGCTTCTCATTGCGGTGGCTTCTCTCGTTGCAGAGCACAGGCTGTAGGCGCGCGGGCTTCAGTAATAGTGGCACACGGGGCCTAGAGCATTCAGGCTTCAGTAGTTGTGGCACACAGGCTCAGTAGTTGTGGCTCACAAGCTCACTAGTTGTGGCTCACAGTCTCTAGAGCACAGGCTCAGTAGTTGTGGCGCACGGGCTTAGTTGCTCCACAGCATTTGGGATCTTCCCAGACCAGAGATCAAACTGGTGTCCCCTGCATTGGCAGGTGGATTCTTTTTTTTTTTTTTTTTTGCGGTACGCGGGCCTCTCACTGTTGTGGCCTCTCCCGTTGCGCAGCACAGGCTCCGGATGCGCAGGCTCAGCGGCCATGGCTCACGGACCTAGCCGCTCCGCGGCATGTGGGATCTTCCCGGACCGGGGCACGAACCCGTGTCCCCTGCATCGGCAGGCGGACTCTCAACCACTGCGCCACCAGGGAAGCCCGCAGGTGGATTCTTAACCACTGCGCCATCAGGGATGTCCCTATTGATCCTTTTATTATTAACCCTGTACTGGCTAACTTTGTTTTGTTATTGATATCAGCTGTTACTATCACTACTAATAGTCCGAATAAGCATTTACTAATAGTTGTTGACTACTGTTTTGTTACTGTTATTAGTCCTGAGAGTCTCTGACCCCTGGAACTTGGCAGGCAGTAGGTGCGCTCCAACTCAGCGTTTTTCACGGTCGGAAGGAAGGGTGGTCTGCTCCCTCAGGACCGCTTTGCTTGTTTCCGGGGAATTCGAATAAACGTCTTTCTCCCTTTGGGTCCCAATGACCTGTGAAGTGGGAGGAGCCAAGGTCGGGCAGCCTACCCGCGGAGAAGATGAAATCGCTGCTCAGAGCCGTGATGCTCTTAAATCTAGGGCAAGGTGGTGGAGGGGTATTCGCTGCAAACCCTTTGCCTTTCTAAGGAGAAACAAAAACAGAGTGAGAAGTCTCGATCGCGGTGAGCATTGAAACAAGAAAGTGGACTCTGGAGGGGACGCGTGGTGAGAAGAAATTAAACGAGAAAGGAAACCACTTTGGGCCTCAGAGAAATCTGGCGCGAGAGAAGGCTTGCACTGTGATTAAAAAGGGGAAGAGCCACAAGTCTCCATTTAAGTCAGCAGAGCTGCTGTGAGAGGGAAAGTGCTTGTGGCTGGCAGATTTCAGCAACCATTTGACAACTGCTGTGTACCTGGCTGCTCTGTTGGCGCCACCTGGCAGCTGTGTGACTGCAATCAAGTAATTGCTCTCTCTGGGCCTCAGTCTCCCCAAGTATAAAAAAGAGATAATAATATGGGGTGATCAGGTTAGGCTTCCCTGATAAATTACTCCCTTTGCCTCCCATCCTCAGCTGCTGTGTGAACATCACTGGGGCACCTCAGTGTCTTGCCAACTCAGACACTGCAGCTCGAACGCAAAGCTCAACAGGTCCTTCTGTGCAAAACCCTCCATGGCTCCCTATTGCTCCCAAAATAATTCCCAAACTTGCCACCAGGACCTTCAAGTCTCCATGTGATGGGCCCGCCTTCATCTCTTCCCATCTATCAGTCTAGGCATCACCACTGCTTTCTTGACTTTCCTTGAATGCACCAAGCTTATTCCCATCTCAGGATCTTTGCACTTGCTGTTCCTTATCACTCCTGGATCCTTCTTATCGTGGGGTGGAGGGGAGAGGTGGTCTCATCCCAAATATTAGCTCCTCAGGAGGTCCTCCAAGCCTCCAGTCTAAGATAGCCTGGGAAGCACTCTCCATCCTGTAACTGTTTTGTCATCTTCGTAGTACATTATCCCATTTACCTATTTTTTTATGCTCTGTGTCCCCTCACAGAATGTCAGCTGAGGACAAGGGATGCCCATGAGGGCAGGGATATTTGTCTGTCTTGTTCAGTGCTGTGTCCCCAACACCTAGAACCATGCCTGACACACATATTTGTGGAAAGCACATGTTTGTGGCCAGTTCCTTCAAGGTTATTGAACTCTAAGGATCCTACAGCCGACAGGCCCCCTTCCGCCATCTGGGTGAAATCTGGAAATCCCCACCTTCTGGGGGAACCCCTTCCTGTAGCTCCAACGGCAGGACTCAGGCCTGATTGTTTAACAAACACTCATGTAGCAGTGTTTTCCCTTGGGCAGAGCCCCTTGCTAAGTGCTTTAATGCATTAACTCACTTAATCCTCACAATGACACTGTGAAATGGGTACTCTTATTTCCATTTCATAGATGAGGAAATTGAGGAAAGGGGTGATGTGGCCCCTGCAAGCTGGGGGTGTGAGCGACTTGTTTCCTGTTGTGGGAGGGAGAGAAGAGCAGACATTCCTCTCTCCCCTCCCTCCCATGTATTGGGGGAAGGGCTGGCTGGGTGTATGCTCCCCCTCAGGCTAGTGGGGACCCCCCTGTGAACCTCACCCCACATAAGGCCCGTAGATAAAATGAAAGTAGCCCCGGGGAGAGCAGAGAGGGAGGCCCAGAGGCTATGGGAGCAAGCGATCTGGGAGGGCTTCCTGGAGAAAGATGCACTCCTGGAGTTGGGGGACGGGTGGGCCCATAGAGGCCAGTCTATAGGGGCATGGGCTGCGACAAGAGCAGAGCTGAGGGTGGCGCTATGGGGGTCTGCTCAGTACAGTCGCGGATAGTCGGGGCCGGGCCGGGTTGGGATCTTTCCCCAGGTGATGATGAAAGCTGCGGTCGCTATTGCACTGACCGGCCCGGCGCGCGCAGATAAGGCCCTGCAGGAGGGAGTCGGCAGGGTCGCGCCCCCTCGAGGCCAGGCGCCTCGGCCCGGCCCCGCCCTCAGACCCCGCCTTTCCTTCATCTGGCCCCGCCCCCGCAGTGTGGAGGCACCCGGTGGCCCCTGGCGCTAGGTGGGTGGGGCCAAGGTTGCCCCGCCCCTCCTGCCGTTCATTCCCTTCTTTAGGTTTAGCGCTACGAAATCGGGAGGGTGATCTGTAGGCGTGGCTTTACAAGGCCCCGCCTCTCCCCGGGCTGGCTTTTGAGACCCCAGGACCTGGTCAGTCGCAGAGGAGCAGGGCTGATGGGCGGGGCGATGGCTGGCCCTGCCCCTAGTCCTGTTTTCTCCCCGCCCCCTGCCAAGTCCGGTTCACGGGAGGACTGGGGCGGGGCCTGGTGTGGCCCCGCCCACCATGGCCCCGCCCCCTGCCTGGCCGCCCTCCCCCGCCGGGCTCCGCTCGCACAGCCGGTTCCTCTTTACATAACGGCGCGGGGCGGCATGGGCTCGGGCCACCGCCTCCGCCCGGCCGCCCGCCCGGACTGTCGCGGCCCGCGGTGGAGACGGCGGCCTCAGCAAAGTTTCCCCGGTGGCGGCCCGGAGGCGCATCCTCCCGCAACTGTCAAGCGCTGGCGGCGGAAATGATGAGGCGCTGGCCATTTTCCGAGCCTGGGTTTCCTGCCTGAGCCCAGCTCGAGCGAGCCGCGAGCCAGGAGCCGGCGCGCGGGAGAGAACGCGCCCGGGGCGGGGGCCCTCCCGCCCCCTAGGGATTTCGGGGGGCCGGGGGCGCGCGACGCCATGGGCCGGCCGGGCCCGGACCCCCTCTCTTTCAGGTAAGCCCGCCTTTCCCAGCGCTCCCCTCCTCCGGGGCTAGGAGGGCTTTAATGGGGGAAGAGGAGGCCCCGTGTCCAGTTCTGCCCAGTGTCTGCTCACTCCCACAACAGCCTAAAATATTGTCCTGAAGCTAACTCAGATGGAGGTGTTCAGGGGTGACCGTTCCCCAGCTCCTGAGACACCCTGCCAGCCGACACTCCCAGCCACACACGTGTTGGGGATGTAATGGGGCAGTTGAGGCAGTGGGGGAGGCGCTGAGAGAGGGTATGGCTAATACTCCCAGTCCGCCTCTTAACGTAGCCCAGCCAGTCAACTTGTGCCTGGTGAGGAGGGGGGCGGGGGGGAGGCGGCCGGCTTGGTACCTTGAAAGTGAAAGTAGTGAAACTGAGCCCATGATAATGGAAGAGTCCTCTTGGAGTGGGGCGCAGGCTCCTCCCCACTCTCCCAGGCCAGGCCGTGTGGCTAAGAGGGGAGCCCTCCCCCCATTCCAGAAGCCCCTCTCCCCATTCCCTGCATCAGGGAGGTGGGGTGGCCCAGGCACCCCCATGCTATAGAATCTGGGGGTTCAAAAGGGTTAGAGCTCTCACAGCTCAGGTCTCTTTGGGCTGGTACCCTCCCACCCTGGACCTGGGGCTCCAGGGGAATCCTCCCACCAAAAAAATTGGGACACAGGTCATTGGCTTAATAGGTCAGCAGGGCTGGGAAGGTATTTCAGAGGCCCTTAATGCCTGATGCAGAGATCCCCTCCCTTCCCTCATTCTGTTCCTGGGGGCTTTTGGGGCAATGGGGACTGCATTTGAGGAACTGCGGCGGGGTGGGGGGGGCTGCCTGCCATTCCACTTTTTTTCCTGAGTTTCCTCATTCTCCTGTTTCTCTTCCCCATTCCCGGGCCACAATGATGTAGATGAGGAGGTCACTGCCTGCAGCTGGGGGCTTCCAGGGAGGGGAATGGCCAGGCTGGACTGAGTGGGAGGAAGTGAAATTGGGCTACAGGCGGGGGGCTTCGGAACAGAGGGCCTGGCAAGGCCAAGTCTGAAGGGCCAAGGTCCAGCTTTGGGGGCAGGAGGGGCAGAGATCTGACCCGCACCCCCTGGCCTGGGAGATGAGCCTCCTCTGACACCCACCAACTGCCAGGCTCAGCTGGGGCAGCCGGCCCATCCCCATTTACAGTCCAGCCCTGAGGCCCCTGTCAGGGCTGTGGGTGTATGGATCTCCGGGGTTGTGGGTGCGAGTTGTACCTGGGTTTCCCATCGCTGACCTGGCTGCCAGAGCGGAAACAGCCCTGGAGGCTCTCCGGGGCCTGCGGGGGCCAGAGACCCAGCTCTAAAGTGGGGAGAGCCGGCTGAGGCCGCCTTGTCAGGCTGGGGTCAGCAGATGAGAGGCCAGGGCCTGTTTTGGGAAGTTGGAAGGGTTTTTAATACACGTTTTCTGAGCCTTTTCCCACAACCCCCCTCTGGGAGGGGAAAAATCCTTCTGAGCCAAAGGGTGAACATTCCTAGAACTTGTGTGAGTCCCCGTGGGCCACAGAGGCAGCCAGCTGGGAAGGGGCTGGACTAAAGTATCAGCTTCTGGCGTCTGAGGACCTTCAGGGGCTCAGCAGCGGCAGAGGAGTGTCCTGGAAGCTTAGGTTCCATTCCCTCACTGCCTTTTTTCCTGCTGAGGGCATGGGCCAGTGATACTTGTGAACCTCAGTTTCCCCTATGTGAAATGGGGTAATAATAGGTTTGTGGTAGGGTATGTAATAAGCCTGGCATTGAAAGGATTCAATTCCAGGTGGTGGTGGTGGTGGTTTTCATCATTACCACAATTAGTGTTATTGTTACTGGCTGTGGAATGTTTGTTCATCAGCATCCCTTGAGCACCCCCTGCACGTGCAGCTCTGGGGTTTCCTGAGTGTTTGGGAGAAGAATTCTGGAGACCCAGGCAGGATGAGGTGATGGTGCTTCCTGGCTATATGGCCTTGCTTAACCACCCCAGCCTCAGTTTCTTCATCTGTCAAATGGGGGTGATAATAGTACCTACTTCTTTAGGGCCATTGGAACCACGAATGAGTGAATTCACAGTGTTTAGCGTGGCTTGGTCAGGAGGAGGAATAGTAATAAGGATGAGATTGTTATTATCTTTCTTGTTTTGGATGTTAGCTCTGCTCGTTTTCCTTCCAGATCCACCCGCCCCCACCCCCCCATCCCCCAATTCTTCTGAACCCTGGGCTTGATCCTTCTCCAGTAAACAGAACTTTCTAATACAAATTAGATCCTGTAGAGCCACTCCAGATATGGCGGTAGCCTGGGCGAGCAGGTACTGGGTAGCCCTGCAGCAGTTCAGCCTGTGCGGACCCTTGGATATCTGGGTCTGGCGGTGCCACCTCCTGGATGAAGTCTCCCCGAGGGCAGAGGGGGCAGGGCTGGAGACACTTGGAGGGACCGCCCAGCTGCTAGTCCCAGCGCTGCCCACGCCGAGTGGGGGAGACAGGGCACATAAAGCATTCAGTGCTGGCCTTGGCACTCAATTAATAATAGATAGTGTTAAAAAAAAATAATAATAATAGATAGTGTTGTTATTATTATTAAAATGAGAGGTCTCTTCTGTTCAGTTCTCACTTCTCCCAGTAGCAGCGTGGGTTTGGAGCCAAATCTGAGCTTTGCCAGCTTCTAGCTGTGAGGCCTTGGGCAAGTTACCTGAACTCTCTGGGGCGCACCTGCCCAGCGGGGGCCAAGAGTCCCAGCTTCTCCCGGGTATATGAGCCTGCATGTGAGTGCATACGTGAAGTGTATGAGTCTGGCACAGAGTAGGGACTCAAACTATGTTGGGTATAATTGCTATGGCCGTGTGACCTTGGGCTTGTCCCTTAACCTCTCTGAGCTATGGGTCTCCTCATCTATGAATGAGTGTACTAATAGGGTTTTGAGAAGAGGCATGCAGAGTGCCTGGCATGCAGTCAGTGCTCAATAAGAGCTACGCTGTTAATGCCCAAGAGGGGGGCTGCCACTTAATTGCCAGGTTTCCTGGGAAAATGGGCCCTAGGGGCTCCTGGGTGTTCAGCATCTTTGGGCGGAGCAGGAAGCTGCTTCCATCTGGCAGACAGAGAAGCCTGCCTTGGAGAGTCCAGAGGTGTAATACAAGTTACTTGTTCCCAGCCAGACCCTGTTCCCAGCTACCCGCCCTCCCTGAGGAAACTGAGGCGGGCAGGATGCCCAGGGGAAGTGACTCAGCTGGGGTCACTCGCTGAGTCAGTCCTAATTGGACCCAGGAGCCCTGTGCCTCAGCTCCCTGGCTTCCGGGGCCTGAGGTCCCTCGGGGACTGGGCAGGTCCAAACCACAGTTGGACACCCACTTACTTGGGCCCCAAAGCCTGGACGACCAGCATTCTTCAGTTGGGGCTTCGGGGTCCCATTGGTCACCACTGGGCTGCTCAGCCCAGCATCATTCCTCCCAGCAGGGGCAAGGGGTACTTCCCCAGGAGAGCAAGTCCTCCTGGCGTCTCCCGGCCCCTCCCCGCCCCGCCCGGAAACCCGGCAGCTGCGCAGATGGCTGGAAGGTTTTTCCTCCCACGCCACCCTGTCAGGGGTCGGCTAGGGGGGCCGGGCTGCAGGCTTCCTCATGAACCAGGCCTGGAGCCCCTAGGGGCCTGCCCGGATGTGGGCCCCCATCCTGGCTGGCCAAGGGCAGCCTGCCACTGCCCCATGGGTCCCCAGGGAGGCCTGGGAGGGAGGAAGTCTGTGCCCTGCTCACCCGGGAGCTGACTCACAAGGGTGCCTGAGGGGGAGGCCTTGGCCTTGAGGGGCTGGGGAACTGGAAATGCAATTAGGGGAGTGGACACAAAGGAGGGCCTTCGGCATGGGATCTGTCCTTTGAGAGCTGGCACTCTGGTGTCATCTCGCAGGAGGAGAGGCCCCGAGAGGGTGATGAGTGTGGAGAGAGGATTGCAGGAGGGCTTGAGGGCACCCGTCCTGATATCCTGAGGAAGCAACACCGTCTGGGGGCATGGGGTGTGCAGAGCTGACTGAGAGGCTTCCCCTCTCTCCCCTCAACCCAGGGGCAGTTAAAGGAAGAAGTCACATGCTGGGATGGGGGTGGCTTAGAGAGTTCTGCCTGTTCTTCGGTGGCCCTGGCTTTCCCCACCTCCCAAAGGCTGTTGGCTAGGGTGTCAGGCTGAGGGTGGGGGCAGAGGAAGCCAGAGGACATTTCCTGTTCTGGCAGACTGTGCTGGTGTGATAAATGTCCCCAGGCACTAGGTGACCCCGGCGAGAGTGCATCACGGCCCCCTGGCTGCCCGATGGGCTAGAGCAGAACCCACTTCTCAGCCTCCCCAGGGCCCCAGAACCTTTGCTCTGTACTGCCTGTAGGCTTCTACACAGTCTGGCCAGCTCGAGTGGTGTGAAAGGGCAGTGGGCCTCCTGCCAGGCAGTGTGTGTTGGAATCCCCTCAACTCTCTGGGCCTCCTTGGATGGGGTGGGGGTGGGGGGCGGGTCTGGGCTCCTGGAGAAGTTGGTGCTGTGGGTAGGAAAGGCAGAAATGCTTACAGCAGCCTGGAGTGAACTTGGAGGGCTCCCTGGAGGAGGTGTCTCCCTCTGAAGGTATAAGACTTCCTGCCCAAACATCTGTGAGCTGTGGACCTGGGGGAGAATGGAGGCTCTGGACTGGCTCATTTTAACTTCATTTATCACAATTTAAAATATTCTCCCCAAGCCTTGGCAGGTGAAATTCCCACAGGTGGGTAAAGGCCTTCTCTGCACCTGGGCCTGATAATTAAACAGGAAATATTAGCTTCCCAAGATTACATTATTACCCAGGGTGATTGGATAGAGGAGAGGCTGATGAGCCTCGATCTCTGGGGTCCTGGGTTAGAGTGAGCCCCACAACTCAGAGCCAGGATTCCCAGCTCTTCAGAGCCTGAACTCTCCCCGGCTTGGTGTAGGATGTATATGCTTGAACAGGGGACACCAGGTACTGGCTAAGGCTTCAAAGCCCTCACCAGGTTGCCCTGAGCAGGGACTCTGTGGACACAATTGTTCTAAACTTGGGGTCCTGAAAGGCAGACCCACCCCCGCCCTGACATGAGCCCCCAGGATGGGCACAGAGGTCGCCGCCTCCGTCTCCACGTGTTTGCCATGGGGACTTGGCGGGGGGTTGCTGGGATGCGGTCTGATTTTCCTGCTCCACGTCACATCATCCTCATCCCTCGCCCTGATGTGGGATTTTGGGAAATCCTGGACTCCGACTCCCTTACCCAGCAGATCTCCCTGGCCCAAAAGCCCAGGATGAGAAGGTGGGAGGGACCCCCTGGATTTGCAGGCCCCTCTCTGTGGAAGGCTGTTCATCCCTGTGGCCGCCCAGGCTCCCAGATGCTCCTGTGGGGGGTTGGAGGGGATAGAAATGCCCCAAAGATCCCTCTACTCCCTATACCCCCTAGCTGAAGCCTGGGGGCTCCTGGGAACCCCCAGGTGATTAGTAGTTGCTTCCTACCAAGAGCTTTTAGGCCCTGTTCCCAGGGTTGGCGTGATCTGATCAATTGCTCTTCCTCTGTGTTTGGCGCATAGTAAACACTCAGTAAATGCTTCCACCTGGGCCGAGGCCCAAGGAGGGGACCACCTTCCTGTGGCCTGGCTGCCTGCCCCGGCCAGGAAACCTCCCAGGCATGGCCCCCTCCCCGGCATAGGCCACAGCTGAGTGCTCTGGCTGGTGACTTCCTGCCTGGAGCTCCTGCCCGGAGCTGCCTGAGCAGTGCTTCACCCCTGAGAAGGCCTTGTGTTCGGGCTCCCGTGACCCTCCCTGCCTGGCCCAGCCCATGAAGCCAGGCTCTGCCTGTGGCTTCTTGCAGCAGGCAGGTCTGACATTCTCTGTAGCAGGCGCTCCTCTCTTCTAACAATAATAGTAATGAAATAGCAACAGCCACCTGTTTCTTGAGCCCTGTGCCAAGCATCCCTCAGACATCAGTTCTTAGAATGCTCCTAGTGAATGCCAAGTACATTAGCCCACTTTACAGATGGGGACACTGAGGCTCAGAGAGGGAAGCCCTCTCTTCTGCATCACACAGCGAGGAAGTGGCAGAATTAGGATTTGAACCCAGATTTGGTTGGTAGCTCCACCGTAGAGAGGTCATCTGTTGTGGTGGGTTTCTTGGAGCCCCTCAGCCTTTTCTGTCAGTCCACAAAGGTCAGGAGCGTGATTCCAAGAGTACGACTGTCAAATAGCAGCCTGCCTCAACCCTAGGAGTTCGTTAATTCATGCAAGTAATATTTCTGGAGCACCAGCTCTGACCAGGCCCTGCGGAGTGTGCAGGAGTGTGATGGCCCTCGGCCTGCTGGGGGCAGACTCCCGGGCTGAGGGAGATGGACAGTAGGCAGTATTGCTCATGTATAGCTGGCGCTTCCAGCAGAGCGAGCGGGTTCTAATTGCAGCTCTGCCCCTCGAGGGCCCCGTGACCCTGGGCAAGCCATTCCTCCCGCACCGTGGCTTTCTCATCCATAGAATGGGCATAATGCTAGGATTGCCCACTCTGGTGGGGAATAAATAAGTGAATAAATGCGAAGTGTTTAGCACAGAGCAGGGCACGTAGAAAGCGTGAAATAGTGTCATTTATTGATGTTTTAAAATTTTCACCCTGTGGCTATTTTCCAACCACCTGGTGGGTTTATGACCTGGACGGAGGAGCTGAGGCCTCCTGACTCCAGCAGGAGCTGAATGAGACCTCTATATCCCCTCCTCTGGATAAACATTCACTGGGCAGTGCGTCTTCCTTGTGTGCATTTGGGCATTGATCAAGTGTTTTGGGGGGCCTTGTGTGTGGGGTTTCCATTAATCGCTAGCTGTGGGACCTCTGTGCTTCAGTTTCTCCACCTGTAAAATGGGAGCAGTTATTGGCCCTACCTCCTAGTACTGTTGTGAAGCTTGGGAGAGTTGATGTTTTGCAAAAGCAGTTAGAAAAACGCCTGAGGTATATCATGTGCTGAGTACACACCACTCTTCTTATGGAGAATTGGAATAGGGGGCCTGGTGAGGAGGGCTGCCAGCCACTGCCTGGGCAGTGAGGGAGCTTGGAGCAGGCACAGCTGTTCTGAGAAGGCTCTTACCAGGGTTTGGTCCTGCAGCTGGGCTTCAGGACTCTGATGTACATGGGTGGACAGGGTCAGGTGTTCCACGCAAACGGATAGGCCTGGGTGCCCAGGAGGTGGGTTGGCCCAGCGAGAGGTGGTCACTGGTGGGTGCTGGCCACCACACATCTGCCAGAGGAGCCAGAGGTTGCAGATCCAGCCGACCTCTTGCATTCCTACATTCATTCGTTCAGCAGGCATTTATTGGGCTCCTGCTGCATGCTAGGAACTGGGGATGGAGCTGGGAGTGGCTCCTGGCACGTGGAGCTCAGTGTCTGGTGGGGAGATACTCACTAATTAAGCAATCATTGCTATTGAATGAGAGCACGTGACCAGTGTGCTGAAAGACAAGTTCAGGACTCAGTCGCCAGTGAGCTCAGGGGAGGCTTCTCTTGAGTGAGATTGGAAGCAGACTGGGAGCAGGCAGGGCAAAGGGACACCTGAGGCAGTTGTCCAGAGGCAGCTGGTGCGAGGGCACGTCACACGGGGTCTCGTGGATGGGACAGGAGCTTGGGTCTGGCATCTGGTTTCCCCAACCTGTGAGGACAGTGCTGGCCTCACCTGTGTCAAGGCGTGGGGTGGCCGAGGGCTTAACCGAGGACAGGTCGCCCACACATGCAGGTAAAACCCTCCTCTTCACCAACAGGTGTGGATTTCTTGGCAGAGCGTGGTGGCCAAGGGCACACGTGGCCCCTCTCCCTTCCCTTCTGCCCACTGTGTACAAAGTGCCTATGGTGTATAGGTGCCAAGGACCCTGTGATACGCAAAAAGTCAAATGTGTGCACAGCACCCTCCCGGCCGGTGCAGAAGCACCCACTCTGTGCCGTCTGGGCTGTCTTGCTGTGATCGGCTGCAGGGTCACCACCACGGCCTGGAGATGTGGAGTGGGGTATGGCAGAAAGAACCCCAGTTTCTAGGTTCAGATCTTCACCTTGAGTCCCCTTTCAAGGACTCCTTGCAGCCATCTTAGGAGGTAGATACTGTGTTGCTCCCAATTTGACAGACGAAGAAACAGGGGTTCAGAGAGGTCCAGTCAGAGGCACACAGCCAACACTTGGGTGTGTGGGTGTGTGTATAATGTAGCAGCAGGAGAGCAGGAATTTCTTTCTGGTTCACTGCTGTTATCTCCAGGGCCTAGCACAGTGGCTGACACACAGTAGGCCCTCAGTAATATTTAGGTGGAGGTGTCTGTGTGTGAATGAGCAGCCATGACTGTGTGGTCCCCAGCAGGGGCCTGGGCCCAGCCAGGCTTAGCTGGGAGGACAGACAGTACTGATGGTAACTAGAGAGGTCCAGGGTTCAGCACCGTGGACAGCAGAGGGTAGGGGGCTTCTCCGTTTTGATTGTGTGGGAGCCCCAGTTGGGATGAGTAGGCAAGGGTCTGCCTGTCCTGACGTTTCCCCATCAGAATAGGAAGTACCTTTGCACTCCTTGTGAGTCTTGTTAATTTATCCCTTTTTATTTGTTGTTTTATATTTATTTATTTAAAAAATAAAGTTTATTTTATTTATTTTTGGCTGCGTTGGGTTTTGTTGCTGCGTGTGGGCTTTCTCTAGTTGCGGTGAGCGGGGGCTACTCTTCGTGGTGATGCGCAGGCTTCTCATTGTGGTGGCTTCTCTTGTTGTGGAGCACAGGCTGTAGGCATGTGGGCTTTGGTAGTTGCAGCACACGGGCTCAGTAGTTGTGGCTTGCGGGCTCTAGAGCTCAGGCTCAGTAGTTGTGGCACAGGGGCTTAGTTGCTCCAAGGCATGTGGGATCTTCCCGAACCAGGGCTCGAACCCGTGTCCCCTGCATTGGCAGGCGGATTGTTAACCACTGCACCAGCAGGAAAGCCCCTATATTTCTTTTTATTGACACTAATAATACACTCTTATTGTAACATTCATCATAAGCCTTATTAGGCTTTTCCTAGGTTCTAAGGCCTTTACATTTATTAACTCAGTGAATCCTCATAACACTCCTATGAGGTAGGTGCAATCATGGTCCACATTTTACAGATGGGGAAAGCAAGGCAGAAAGAAATCACACACCTAAGGTGACACAACTAGTAAGCGGTTCATGCTGGGATTTGAGTCCAGGCTCCAGGCGCCATGTTCTTAGCCATATTTTCTAGAGACAAGTAGTAACCGTTTTCCTTGGTTACTTCCCACCTTGCACCCCAGATTCTGGCTCCTCCCCACAGGTCACCACTGTTTCTGGATGGCGTTGCTCCAGCCACATGTTTCCTGCCCACCACTTAAATACATTTATGTACACATACGAATTGGTAGTTTTGCTTTGTGTGTTCACGTAAGTGGGATCGCACGGTTGTATTGCTCTGTGGTTTGCTTTTTTCCCTTAATGCTGTGCCCTGGTGATTCCCCAAGGTAGCATAGATCTTCGTCCTCCTTCTCCACTGCTGAAGCATATTCCAGCCTGCAGATGTACCACAGTTTATTTCACCAGTCTCTGACTGATAGGGCTTTAGGTTGTATTTATTTTTTCCTGTTATAAATGTGGGGGCAGGAAACGTCTAGCAGGGGACTGTCTTGTACATGCCTCTCTGCACATGGAGGAAACTATTTCTCTTGAATACTTAGAAGTGGAATTACTAGGTCTGAAAATGATCCTACCAAATTGCCCTCCAAAAAGACTGTACCCCTAACAGTACTGGCAACACTGAAGGGAGTGCCCGTTTTGCTGCATCTTCACCAGCACTGGGTATTAACAGTAATTTTCGCTGTTTGACGTTGTGCCTGGTGACTAGCGTGTCTGGCGTTGGCTTTAAGTGGGTGTCGCTCACCCGTCCGCTTCCTCCTCCCTCACTCACTCCCCACCGTGTCTTTTAGCCCGGCAGCTCTACCTTGGTCTCCACCATGAACGGGCCCACCTTGCAGTCCTCCTCGGCCTCCTCCGCATCCTCGGCGGCGACGGCCCCATCCCCGCGAGGCTGGAGCGAGTTCTGCGAGCTGCACGCGGTGGCCGCAGCCCGGGAGCTGGCCCGGCAGTACTGGCTTTTCGCCCGCGAGCACCCGCACCACGCGCCGCTGCGCGCCGAGCTCGTGTCGCTGCAGTTCACCGACCTCTTCCAGCGCTACTTCTGCCGCGAGGTGCGCGAGGGCCGGGCGCCCGAGCTGTCGGGCACCCGAGCCGCCGCCCCTAAGCGTGACTACCGTGAGACTGGCCGCGGGCCCCCGGCCAAGGCCGAGGCGTCCCCAGCCGAGCCGGGCCCCGCCGCCCCCGCCCCCACCCCCGGCCTTCCCAAGGCCCGCAGCTCGGAGGAGCTGGCCCCGCCGCGGCCGGCCTGCTCCCTCCAGCACCTGCGCCACAGTCTCCGCCACATCTTCCGCCACCGCTCGGCCGGGGAGCTGCCCGCGGCCCCCAGCGCGGCAGCGGGGGAGGCAGGCGAGGCCCCGGCCAGGCCCGGCCTGGCCAGGAAGCTCCTGCCCTGGAGCCTGGCCCGGGAGCCGCCACCTGAGGCCCTCAAGGAGGCGCCGCTGCGGTACAGCCTGGCCGACGAGGCCTCCATGGACAGCGGGGCACGCTGGCAAAGGGGGCGGCTGGCGCTGCGGCGCGCGGGCCCCGACGGCGCGGACCGCCTGCTGGAGCTCTTCGACCCGCCCAAGGTAAGACCCCGGGCACGTGGTTATGGGGGTACGGGTGGTGACACTTTTCCAGCAGGCGGCCACAAAGTGCCTGGCGGAAAGCGCGCCTTCTTAAAAGTGAACTTTTTCCTCTGAGAATCATTTTCCATTTACAGATAGTACAGAGTTCCCTTATACACTGCACCCAGCTTTGCCTCATGTTAACATGCTACAGTACCATGTACATGCGTCTTATAATTAAGGGACAAACATTGGTACATTACTGTTAACTGAACTCCGAGGTTCCTTTGGATTCCACTAGTTTTCCCCTAATGTCCCTCTTCTGCTTCAGGACACCATGTTAGATTTAGCTGTCATGTTTCCCTAGGCACCTCTTGGCTGTGACAGTTTCTCAGGCTTTTCTTGTTTCTGATGGCTTTGACAGTTTTGAGGAGCGCTGGTCAGGGATTTTGTAGAATGTCCAGGGACAGCATACATGGGCATCATGTGGGCTAGTGGCAGCCTGGTCCAAGGTCCTTGAAACCCCTGACCCAGATTGACCCTGACAAACAGGAAGACTTCTCCTAGGGATTTCAAAACGTCGTGGAATTCCTTGGAGCCTCCCATGCTTTGTGGATGTCTTATTTTCTTTCAAGTTTAAATCTTTTTGTCTTTTTCCTTTGCGACCCACTTAATTCCGGCCGTGCAGTTGAGGCTGAATGTCACTGTGGTCTACACACCTGCCGGACTCCATCTTTGACCAGATGTGTCAAGTTGATGGGACCATGTGGTCTTCCTTTCTCTTCTCTTTGTGGTTCTGTTATGTCCTAGGGCCTTGGTCTAGAGAGTGAGCAAAGCAGATCCCAGCCCTGAGGGGTCACGGTCTGGGTGGAGGAGACCAAATGATTATTCATTCATTCAAAACATACTTGTTGAGCACCTACACTGTACCAGGCACACACTAGGTGCTGGGGGAGCTGGTGTCTTGGTGGGGCTATTGAAGGACTAAACCTACAGATGAACATGGAATCAAGTGTATTTTGTGCTCTGAAGGAAAGCAATGAGGCCTCTGGGAGGATAACTGAGGGGCCCTAATTTGGGGGTTGGGATGGGGTGTTGTCAAGGAACCCCCTTATGTGAAGTACCTTTCCTGTTAGACTTCATTGTGGGGTCCCATGCACATGCTGAGGCGTGTGAAGTGTGTCTGAAGCTCCACGAGTGTCCCTGTGTTAGTACACGCGGTGGCCCAGTGCCCCAGGGGCTCCCTCATGCCTCTTCCACGTCAACACTCCCCCCCTCCCACACATCGACTCCCACCCCCACGGATTGCATTTCTCTGTTTCGAACTTCATATAAATGGAATCGTATAGTATATTGGTTTTTGTGTCTGGTTCCTTTCACCCAGCATGTTCTAGAGATTTGTCCATGCTTTTGGGGGCATCAGAGTTTGTTTCTTTTTATCGCTGAGTAAATCCAGCCTGTTGTGTGAATGTACCACAGTTTATTTATCCATTCACCGGTTGATGGATATTTGGGTTGTTTCCACTTTGGTACTTTTGCAGATCATGCTGTAATGAAATTTGCTCTTAGGTCTTTGTATTGACATACGCTTCCATTTCCCTCCGGTAGATTCCTAGAAGTGCTAGGTCATATGGGAAGTGCAAGTTTAATTTTATATGAAACTTCTAAACATTTTCCAAAGTGGCAGCACAATTTTGCATCCCCATCAGCAGTGAATGAGTCTTTTTTCTTTCCAGCCCTTTTAGTGGATGTATACTGGTATCTCAAATCTTGGCTTTAATTTGCATTTCCCTTATGACTCATGAGGTTAAGTACCTTTTCATGTGTTTATTGGCCATTGGGATTGACTCTTTTTTCAAGTGTTTGCCATTTTTATTGAGTTGTCTGTCCTTTCCTTATTGATTTATAAAAGTTTTATAAAAATGTACTTCAGCACACTTGAATGCACTTTCTTTGTATCATACATATGACCTCCTGCTCTGTGATTGTCTTTTTTACTCCTTTAATGGAATCTTTTCATGAACCTAAGTTCTTTTTTTTTTTTGTGGTACGCGGGCCTCTCACTGTTGTGGCCTCTCCCGTTGCGGAGCAGAGGCTCCAGACACGCAGGCTCAGCGGCCATGGCTCACGGGCCCAGACGCTCCGTGGCATGTGGGATCCTCCCGGACCGGGGCACAAACCCGTGTCCCCTGCATCCGCAGGCGGACTTTCAACCACTGCGCCACCAGGGAAGCCCCCTAAGTTCTTTTTAAAAAATATTTATTTTATTTACTAGTTTATTTATATATTTGGTTGCACCCGGTCTTAGTTGTGGCTCACGGGCTCCTTAGTTGCGGCTCACGGGCTCCTTAGTTGCGGCATGCGAACTCTCAGTTGTGGCATGCATGCGGGATCTAGTTCCCTGACCAGGGATTGAACCTGGGCCCCCTGCATTGGGAGTGCAGAGTCTTAACCACTGCACCACCAGGGAAGTCCCATGAACCTAAGTTCTTAACTTTAATGAAGTCCAGTTTATCGGTTGCTTTCCTGTATGGTTAGTGCTTTTTGTGTCCCATTTAAAGAATCTTTGCCTACCCAGGGTCATGAAGATCTTTCTTGTCTTTTCTTTTTTTTGTTGTTGCCTGCGTTGGGTCTTTGTTGCTGCACGCAGGCTTTCTCTAGTTGCAGCAAGTGGAGGCTACTTTTTGTTGCGGGGCGCGGGCTTCTCATTGCGGTGGCTTCTCTTGTTGTGGAGCACGGGCTCTAGGTGTGCGGGCTTCATTAGTTGTGGCATGTGGGCTCAGTAGTTGTGGCGCACGGGCTTAGTTGCTCCATGGCGTGTGAGATCTTCCCAGACCAGGGCTTGAACCCATGTGCCCTACATCAGCAGGCAGATTCTTTTCTTCTTTTCTATTTTTGGCTGCATCGGGTCTTAGTAGCAGCATGCGGGATCTTCGTTGAGGCGTGTGGGATCTTTTGTTATGGCGCACGGGCTTCTCTCTAGTTGTGGCCTGAGGGCTCCAGGGCACGTGGGCTCAGTAGTTGTGGCACTTGGGCTTAGTTAGTTGCCCCGTGGCATGTGGGATCTTAGCTCCCCAACCAGGGATCAAACCCGCATCCCCTGCATTGGAAGGCAGATTCTTCACCACTGGACCACCAGGGAAGTCCCGGCAGGCAGATTCTGAACCACTGTACCACCAGACACGTCCCTTGTCTTTTCTTCTAGAAGCTTTATTGTTTGGGCTGAGTCATATTGATGGGCCTTCACAAGATCCATCCTGAATTAGTTTTTGTGTATGGCGTGAGGTAGGGGGTCACACTTCTTCCACTTCTGGCACTACATGCTGATGTGACTCTCTTTTTCCTATTGGATTGCATGCAATGCTACTTTCATCCTAAATCTAGTGTCTATCTGTGTGCTTCTGGACCCTCCTTCTGTTCCACTGGCCTATGTGTCTATTCTTATGTTAACACCACACTCTCTTAATCACTAAAGTTTAACAGTGAGTCTTGTGGAGGTAACTTTTTTTTTTTGGCTGCACCACACAACTTATGCGATCTTAGTTCCCCAACCAGGGATTGAACCTGTGCCCTCAGCAGTGAAAGCACAGAGTCCTAACCACTGGACCACCAGGGAATTCCCACTGAGGTGGTGACTTCTGAACTGAGACCTTAATACTGAGATAAGAACCTCTGGGCAGCAGGAACAGCATAGGCAAAGGTGCTGAGATGGGAAGGCATTTTGTATGTTTTTTTAAAAAATGTATTTATTTTTATTTATTTATGTATTTATTTGTTTGCGCCGGGTCTTAGTTGTGGCAGGCAGGCTCCTTAGTTGCAGCTCACTGGTTCCTTAGTTGTGGCACGTGAACTCTTAGTTGCAGCACGCATGTGGGATTTAGTTCCCTGACCAGGGATTGAACTTGGGCCCCCTGCATTGGGAGCGTGGAGTTTTAACCACTGCACCACCAGGGAAGTCCCCAGCATTTTGCATATTTTTAAGAAAGAAAAACAGAAGTGTGTTGGGAGCACAGATGGGGAAGATGGGGCGTGCGGGAGGATGTGCGGGTAGAGGGTCCCGTGAGGAGTCAGTATTTTATTCCAAGTGTAACATGAAGCCTTTGGAAAAACGCAAGTGCAGATAAAATCTTTACTCATTTTTAAAACGTCTCAAGGCTCCGATACCATGAAAGGCAAATAACGTCCCAGACACATGATCTTATCTGCATGATAAGGTGGGGTTCCCTATAAAACTTTAAAAACAACTCCTGCTGCTTAAAATAAACCATCTTGGAAAACCTAGTGTCAGGAGTCGGATGGACCCAGGTTCAAACAATGAATTAGCTTCTTTCTCAGCTCTGGGGCCTTAGGCAAGTGACATCACCTCTCTGGGCCTCAGTTTCCTCCTCTGTACAGTGGAGCTACTCAGAGTTCGCACCTTGTGTGGCTGTTGTGATAACTGGGAGGGCACATCTGCTGAGTGCCTGGCGCAGGGGAGGCTCACTGTTACTGGCCCGCCTTGTTATTTTGGTTGCCACGGTAGTGAAATGATTTGGGGGCTAAGGATGCAGATTTACTTCTAGTGCTGGTTTGGGCCCTCATTGCCCAGCTGGGATGCATGATCAAGGCTCCTGTTCTTTGGGAACCCTGAGGGTGGGGCCCTGGTCAGAGTCCTCAGGGCTCAGAAGTGGTGTCTGGCCTTGGAGAAACGGGACCCGGAGTGGTAGCTGGGTCCCTGAGGCTTGCCCCTCCCTCCAGGCCGCCTGGGCCTCTGCCATAGGCTTGGTGGTCGCTGTGTGACCTGGGGTGTCCCCCACCAAGTAAGCAGCCCTGGTGGGGCCTCTCCTGTCCCCTCCACAGAGTGCCTGGCCTGACAGAGCAGGCCCCAGCTCCGTCAGCTTCCGACAGCTTACCTTTGTGCTTGGAACAGTCTGGGGCTCTTCCTGAATGTTTCCTGCAGTGACTTGGAGCCTCCAGTCTCTGGGCCAAGGATACCTAGACTAGAAGTCCTGAGTGTGCCTGCCTGGAGGGTAGCCTTGACCTCCAACCTCTGACCCTGGAGTTGTCTTTGGGAGCAGCTTTAAACATAGGCAAAGGAAGGTTTGACAGCCAGGGCTTGAGCTCTGGGTTCATACCCGAGCTCTGTCACTTGAAAGGGTACTCAGCACCTGTTTGGAGAAGCCCTTGCTGCCCAGAGTGGGGAGAGGCTTGGAGGACGAGAACTGAGAGTGGGCAGCTGCCCAGGGATATCACTCGGGCCTCAGCCAAGCTAACGCCACCCAGAAGTCTGAGGCCAGGTGGCCAGCTGCTCATGGGTCAGCCTCACCTGGACTTGGGTCACAGCTCCGCCTCTGACCAGAACCTCTGACCTTGGGCCGGTCACTTTCCCACTTGGAGCCTCAGTCTAGTCATCTGTAAAGTAGGGGTGATAGCAGCAGCCAAGGGTCAAGGGTCACCGTGAGGGCTGTGGTGGGAGGGAGCTTGCCACGACAGGTGGAGTCTAAGCGGAGGCCACAGGCTGCTGCAGTGGGTGGCTGGAGGGTGGTTGGAGGAGACCTGTGTGACTAGTTCCCGAAGTCTGAAGTCTGGTTTCAGTGGCATCACTGCAGGTGGACGGGAGGTGGGGCAACCCTTCCTTGTACTACGCGCTGGCCCTCGGGGGAAGCTAGGGATTGCCTCGGCTGGGGGGTGGTCATCAAAGGCCCCTTGGCAAGAGGTGACATCTGGGATGAGCGCAGGTGCCGATCCTGGAAGATCTGGGTGAAGGAGTCCCAGGCTGAGGAAATGGCAAGTGCAAAGGCCCTGGAGTGAACACGAACCGGGAGACTTTGAGGAACACCCGGGTGGCCAGGGGCCGGAGTAGAAGGAGGAAGGAGGGATGAGGTTGGAAAGGTGATGGGGCTGGATTATTTGGGGCCTTATGGAGCATGGTGAGGATTTTAGGTTTTACACGAAGAGCAGTGGGAGCACTTGGAGGATTTAGGGCCAGAGGGGCTGGGACACCTATCCAGCAGCAGGAATGGGCTAGAGGAGCCCTCTGGGGCTGCTCTGGTCTTCTGGCTTGGGAGAGTGTGGCTTGAGTCTTCTCCTAGAAGACCCTCTGGTCCCCATGTCTGCTTGTCCTGTGGCACCTCCCTCTCCTTGGGCATCTCTGAGCCCAGGCTGGGATGGGGGAACAGTACGTTTACTACCTTAAGTAGGCACCTGCTGTGCGCCAGGCATTGCCCTAAGCACTTGACTTCAAGTCCTTCCCGTGAGGTCAAGCTTGTTGGCCCATTTGACAGATGAGAAAACCAAGGCTGGGAGAGGCAAAGAAACTCGCTCAGCATCATGGTGCTAAGGAGATCGGAGCCCCTGATCCGACAGGCCCCTGCTCCCGAGCCCCCAGCCACACTGTGAACGACCTCCCTCCAGCCGCGGGGTGCAGAGTAGGAGCTTCCAGCCGGCCAGGCCTGAGACGTACCATCCCACTCAACAGTTAAAAACAAGAAAGTTGGGGCTTCCCTGGTGGCGCAGTGGTTGAGAGTCCGCCTGCCGATGCAGGGGACACGGGTTCGTGCCCCGGTCCGGGAAGCTCCCACATGCCGCAGAGCATCTGGGCCCGTGAGCCATGGCCGCTGAGCCTGCGCGTCCGGAGCCTGTGCTCCGCAACGGGAGAGGGCACAACAGTGAGAGACCCGCGTGCCGCAAAAAAAAACAAAAAAACCCCAGAAAAGCAAGAAAGTTGGATTGGTTGCCAATAGTTAAAAACCATAAAATGGAAAGATTTCATATAAGAACCCAGTTTCTGGTTTCGCTTATAAATTGGTGGACTTGGCAGTGCTGGGCCAGGATCACTTGACGTGCATCCCAGCCTGGCCCCTGTGGAGGGAGAGCCTGACTGGGAGGTCAGGGGGTTGTCCCAGGGTCAGGGAGAGATCACAGGACCAGCCACCAGGCCCGGGGTGGCTGGCCTTAGGGCAGAGCTTTGCCGGGAGCTGGGGGTCCATTTTCAAATGGAGCACATCTGGGCTGGCCATGGCCTTGGGGCCAGCCCTTTGCTCTTTTGGGCCTCAGTTTCCCCACATGTCCAAGCCTGGTTTGGCTGAGATGGTCTCAAAGCCTTGCCAGCCCTACTGGGTCCGGGGGCTGAGCCTCAGCTTCTCTCATCTTTAAAGTGGGGGTAATGATGAAATTCTAGTAGCTGTTGTTGAAAAAATGCCCTTTTAGCCAGCATCTGTTTGGCACTTGTTACATACTAGGCACTTTACTGCCTTGGCTTCATTTAATCCTCACAGCAGTCCTGTGAGGGTGCTGTTGTGATTACCCCCATATCACAGATGGGGAAATTGAGTCTAAGAGAAGGTAGGTGACTTGCCCAAGGTCACATAGCTCTGAGCAGCTGAGATGGGGTTGGGACCCAGGTATTCAGGCTGCACCTGGTGCCTAGCAGGTCTCCAGAAGGATTTATTATCATGGGTGGTGGTGCTGGTGGTGTTTAGCCAGTGGCCCTACTTGGGAGTGGGGTGGGGGGGTGCGTCTGTTTTGAGTTCTCAGACCAGGAAAGGCTCCTTGTGGCCATCTTGTCTAGTGCCACCAAAGATGGGGACACTGAGGCCCAGAGGGGGTTGCCCAGTGCCCCTCTCACCCAGCATGTAAGACTTGGTGGACCCAGTGTGCTCTGCCCTTGGTCTCTGCTGCTCAGCCCAGAGAAGAGGTAGAGGAAGGAGTGGGGGGACTCACAGGGGATTCAGCCCACATCCCTGAGCTCCCCTCCTGCATCACAGGCCTCTAGTACCCCCAGGAAGAAGTGGTCTGGTTGGCAGTGGCTGGACCTGCTGGTCCTAGGGAGAGCCTGACCTAGGCTGACCTAGGCCGGGGGCCAGTTGGGCAATATGGTTCAGAGCTGTTCCCCCTCTGCTCCTTCTGAGCTGTCCTTGGGCAAGTGACTGGGCCTCAGTTTCCTCATCTGTAAAATGGGGGGTGGTCCCAGTGCCAGCACGTGTAAGGGAAGCTGTGGATACAGTATATGCTGACTGGGTAGGTGAGGGGCCTGGGTATGAGTGTGGCCGGGCAGCCTGCGGGCAGTAGGTGCTCCCAGCAGTCCGGCTGATGAAGGGGCTGAGTGTCCTGAGCACTGACCGTGGGCGAGGGCGGTGCCGAATTAGCCCCCTCAATGCTCCCCTGACTCTGCAAAGTAGGCATGGCCACTGTGCCTGCCTCACAGATGAGGACACTGAGGCTCTGAGACACAGAAGGAGACACTGCTGGACCCTGGGGGCCCGAGCCTGGAGCCCATGCCCCAAGTGTGGGAAAGAGGAAGCAGAAAGAAAGGGACGTCCGCCGGGGGGCCTGGCGGTTTCCTCTCAGAGGCAGGAGTGCGAGGAGGAAGAGGAGTGCTGGGCAGGAAGCGGCCGGGCGGGCGGGTGGGGCAGCCTCCTGGGGCCCGGACAGAGCTGGGCCTGAGTCCTGCCTCTGCCCCTTCTGAGCTGTGTGACCTTGGGAAAGGCACTTCACCCTCTCTGTGCCTCATTTTCCTCAAGTAAAAAGAGCTGAGTGACGGCACCCACATCAGGGCAATGGTGAACTAGCTGCTGTCCGCATGGTGCAGGGAGCCGTGCCCGGCGCAGGTGGTCTCAGCAAATCTTAGCTGCTGTGGGTTTTTTTTGGGTTTTTTTGGCTGAGCGGCACGTGGGATCTTAGTTCCCCGACCAGGGAGCGAACCCGTGCCCCCTGCAGTGGAAGCACAGAGTCCTAACCATTGGACCTCCAGGGAAGTCCCATGTAGTTGTTGTTATTTTTATTAGTCATTTTCAGCATGATGGGCACTACATTTGACACATCCCATGCAATTACCACAAACCCTGGGAGGCGGGAACAGTGATGAAGGCATCTTATAGATGAGGAAACAGGCACAGAAAGGTAGAGAGACCTGCCCAAGGCCACACAGCTGGGAGATGGAAGAGCATGAATGGAGGCCGGTGTGGGCCTGCCAAGGCCAGGGGGTGTGTTTATCCCCTGAGCAGCCCGAGAAACCTCCCACCTTCTGCCTACAGCCCGGTAGATCTTCGTGGGCTGGCGAGAGCCCTGATGTCCCAGGGGGAGACAGGTGCGTCGGAGGCCAGTGGCTTCCCGATCCCATCCTCTCCCAGGGGGACCAGGGGGCTGAAGGCTCCCAGGGTGAGAGTGGGGTTTCAGTCCTCACTCTGCCCGGGGCTGCTTAGTGACCCAGGTTGGTCCCTGCCCCTCTCTGAGCTGGGAAATGGGCAACCAGGGGGCTTGATCCGGGCTTTCTGGGGCTAGTGGGGGGAGGGAGGAAGGGGTGGTGGTGGGCAGGGCTCCCGTGGCTCCTGTGGGGCCCCCAGCCGCGCACACATAGCCGCCCCATCTGCCCCTTATTGGGCTTTCGTGTAAGGTCGTGTTTTGAAAAGTACTTTGCTGCTTAGAAGAAACCCCCAACCACGCTGAAACCACGGGCAGATGGTATCGGCGTGCTTCCTTTCAGCTCAAATTCTGTGAATCCAGAGACTGGAAGGTGCCCCCGAATCCAACAGGGGGAGGGTGGCAAACGACAGTCATTTATCATCACACCCCGCCCCCCACCCCCGGAGCCTCTGGGGGCTGCTTCCACCCCCACGCCCTTGCTCCTCGGGGCCTGTTAGCTGTCGCCAGCTTCTTGGAAGTTGCTTTTCTGTTTTCCTTTGTTTGGGGGACTGGGTGTTGGGACACACAGCTGCAGAGTCTGGGCCGTGGGCTTGGCGGCCGGGGAGAAGGGCAGATGGACAGGTTTGGGTTCAGATCTTGGCTCTTGTGTCCTTATTACATGACTTTGGGCTGAGAACTCAGCCTGTCTCAGCCTCAGTTTCCCATTCTGGAAAGTGGAATGTCAGTACTGGCCTTGCTGGGTGATTGAGTCGAAAATAGGCTCTGGGAGGGCCTGACACAATGTGTTTCTGCCCTGAGAGGCAGAAGAAGGGGCTTGCTGCGTGGGAAGTCACCAGACCCCAGGGGTGGGTCCCCAGATGCCCTCCCTGGGATGGGCAACAACCTAGCCAGCTCTCCTGGTAGCCTGGACTGGGCACCAGCCGCCAGCGGGCCGCCAGGCGGGCCCGCTGGAAATCCCCCACCCACTCCTTTGCGAATATGGAAAAGGAAAGCAAAAGGCACAAGCAGAGGTCTCTGCGTTCAGAGCGCTGGCCCCCCCGGGGGTGGAGGCGGAGGGTAGCTTCCTTCCCCAAGGCTGGAGGGGCCGCCTCAGCTTCCTTTTTGGGGCCCCACACCCTTTTTTCCTCTCTCCCCTCTGGGCTGGGGAAGAGGCCACTGTTTTCCTCAGGCCGTGGACCCCGCTGACTGCTCAGCCTCTGGCACCGGTGGGTGATGGCGTACGGGGGAGGGGGCCCATCACGGCGGCACCTGGCCTCTGGGTTCTCCCTCACCGTGGCTGACCCTCCCCTCCTGGGCCTGACCTGAATCCTGACTGCGGCCCAGTCTGAAGTCCATGGCGCAGCAGAGAGAGAAACCTCTCTCCAGGGAACCGTCTGGAATGGGAGGCCCCGCTGTGCCTCTTTTCAAATCTTCGTGTAATCTAGGAAACTGTCTACCTTACCGAGGGCCTCCACGTTTGAGTTCCTCGTGTTTCTGGTTTTGATTTTTCAATTAATAAAGCTCATGGCAGAAATTACGGAACAGTAACTGAAAAACCACCCACAATCCTACTACCCAGAGAGAACGAGCACTTCCACTTCACTTAGACGTCTTTGTAATCTTCTGTCTTGTATTTCTTTCTCTAACTTTTCCCCCAAATTGCAATTCCGTCCACATTTACTAATTCTTCATTCAGCAGTTAGCTAGGGAGCCCCCTCTGTGTGCCAGGTATGTTGGAAACATAGGCAGAAACTTTTGGACAAAACCCCCAGCCCTTGTGGGACTGACACTCATCCTACCGTTTTGTTACCTGCTTTTTTGTCACTTAACATGTCTTGAACATTTTTCTGTTCTCTTAAATATTTTTCAAGAATGTCTTAAAAATAAATACTGGCTGCACGATATTTCATTTACACAGATAGGCCATGATATATTTATCTATGCTTATCTAGACTCCTATTTCAATCACTTCTAATTTTTTTGCTCAACTGGACAACCTTGTGACAAACATGTTGTACATAAATCTTGCTGCCCATCTCTGATTATTTCCTTAGAAGCATATTCCTAGAAGGGAAGTGCTGGGTGAAAGGCTTTGTGAGCACTTCTCATGTTTTCTCTTTCTCTCAAAGCTTTATTGAGATATACTTTACAAATTATAAAATTAACTCGTTTAAAGGGTACAGTGATTTTTGGTATATTTACAGGGCTGTACAACTATCTCCACGATTTAATTTTAGACCACTTTCATCGTCTCAAAGAGACCTTGTGCTCATCAGCAGTCACTCCGCATTCCTCCTCTCCCCCACCCCCAGGCAACCACTAATCTATCAATACTTTCTGTCTCTATAGATTTGCCTAGTTTGTTCTTTTCATATAAATGGAATCAGATAATATGTGGTCTTTTGCGACTGTCTTCTTTCAGCATCACATGTTCAAGGTTCGTCCGTGTTGTAGCTTGTGTCAGTATTTTGTTCCTTTTTATTGGAAATAATATTCCATTGTATGAATAGATCACATTTTGTTTATCCATTCCTCAGTGATGGACATTAGGTTGTTTCCACTTTTGGGCGATTGTGAATAGTGCTGCCACGAACATTCGTGAATAAGTTTTTGTGTGGACATACGTTTTCATTTTTCCCTGGGTATATACCTTAGGAGTGGAATTGCTGGATCATATGGTAACTCTACGTTTAACATTTTGAGGAGCTGCCAAACTGTTTTCCGGAGTACCGCACCATTTTACATTCCCATCAGTAATGTATGAGGGTTCCAATTTCTCCACATGCTCACCAACACTTGTTTTTCTTATTTTATTATTTATTTGGCTATGTCGGATCTTAGTTGCAGCATGTGGGATCTTTCGTCACGGCACGCGGGCTTCTCTTTAGTTGTGGCATGTGGGCTCTAGAGCATGCAGGCTTAGTTGCCCCGCGGCATGTAGGATCTTAGTTCCTTGACCAGGGATCAAACCCGCACCCCCTGCATTGGAAGGTGGATTCTTAACCACTGGACCACCAGGGAAGTCCCACCAACACTTGTTACTATCTATCTTTTTGATTGTAGCCACCCTAGCAGGTGTGAATGGCTTTGATTTACGTTTCCCTGATGGCTAATGATGTTGAGCATCTGTTCATGTGCTCACTAGCTATTTCTAATGCTTCTGATATATCCTTTCCAAATAGTCTTCTAGGAAGGTTACACCCATCTATCTTCAAATAGTGGTGCAAACACTGGCCATTATTTTAAAAACCTTTGCCAACTTCTAGGTGAAGTGGTTATCTTGTCCTTTCTGCTTATGAATGGAACGAACCATTTTTCTTTTTTAAAAACAGTGAGATATAATTCACATAACATAAAATTCACCATGTTAAAGTGCAACTCGTTGTTTTTAGTATACTACTGTGCGTGCAACCATCACCTCTATCCAATTGCAGAACATTTCCATCACCTCAGAAAGAAACCCAGTATCTGTTAGCATTGGTCCCCATTCCCATCCCCGTCCTCTCAGCCTCTGGCAACCACTAATCCTACTTTCTGTCTCTGTGGATTTTGACTCTTTCTCCAATGTTTCTTGGTCATAGACATTTTCTGTGACTTACAGGCCATTAACTCTCTGTGCTCCTCTCCTGCACTGCCTGCCTCTTTCCTGTTGACTTGCAGGAGCTCTTTACACTGACATTAGCACTCTGTCACACGTTGCAAATATTTCCCTAGTTTGCCATTTGGCTTTTCGACTGGTCCTGAGTTTCTTGGCCTATGGAGGTTTCTAAGTCTGGGCAGTGAAATACAGTGATCTTTTCCTTTATGATTTTGTTCTTTGCTTTTTCTGCTTAGAAAGGCCTCCCCGACCCTGGGATCAGATAATTATTTAGGTTCTTCTATTCCAGTTTTGTCTTGGTTTTATTTTTCACATTTAATTATTTAATCCAGCCAGCTTTTATTCTTTGTGGCTGGTACAGTTTCCTGTTGTTTTTTTGGTGTCCGTGAGATGCTGTGTGTCAAGGCATATCACTAAACGTGGGCTAAGGATAATGACAACAACTCACGGCAGATTGAGCTTGGAAGGGTGGAGATTCCTGGGCTCTCGCCCTGGTTTCCCTGTCAGCTCAGCCCAAGGCTCTGCTCAGCCGACTCTGAGCCTCCCTGGCATCCCTGAAGCCCCTTGAGCCCCAGAGGCCCTCGCTTTCACCTCTTCTTCTGAATCATCATTCTTCGAAGGCAGGCAGTGGACACCATCGGGGCTTTTGGGGATCTTGGTGGTGACGAGACCCCCCTCCCTCCGGTGCACTCCCCTACCGGAGGCCGGTGACAGAGGTTATCTGTTGTTTCTTAACCACATCTTTTTCCACTCTCACCAGGCGTGGAACAGACACGGGGCCCAGGGTGCAGCTGAAGTCTGTGCTGCAGGGGCGAGGGCTCCCCCACTGGGCTGGCTCCACAGAGAGGCCAGGAGGTGGGCCCGCCGCAAAAGGCCCTGGGGGGCCGGCCAGCTCCAGGACCCCTGGCCCTGTGAGACTCAGGTGCTCCTCTGCTTTCCCCTCGAGAGCACTGAGTACACCCACCCGTGCAGCAGGAAAGCCCGGGGAGCAGTGCCAGGTTCAGGGCCGGTGTGCCCCCTCCTGCTCGGGGCCTGGGCACGTGGCAAGGAGCCATGGCTTCCTGTCTTGGGGGCTGACCACAGCCCGGTACGCGAGGCCCGGGGTGTCCTGGCACCGAGGTAGCCGGAGCAGCACTACGAGAGGAAGGCGTAGCCTGCATGAAGGTGGATGGGGACAGGGTGCACGGGCCTTGCAGCTCTTCGGCCACGCGGGGCAGGAAGGATTCCTGGCGCGATACTGGGAGCAGGATGCGGTCGCCCAAGGCGTGGGCTGGTGGCAGCTGCTTTGCAGCCGGCGGGGGGCTGGGGTGGGGGTGGGGTTCTGGCTGGGCCCCGACCCTGCTCCGGACCCACGGTCGGCCCAGGCCCAAGTGCCAGCTCAGCGATCCCAGACAGAGACACCGCTCTCTCCTCAAGACCGTCTCAGGCGGGGCAGCGGGTAACTGACTGAAGGGGAGCTGATGGAGGCTGGCTGCTGAGCAGCTCCAGGCCCTGGAAAGTGGTTGATCCTAATTTGCCAAAGGTCTTGGCCCGGAGTGGTGCCCCGCGTGGAGGAAAGGTGTAGCGGGGAGAGGCCTAGGAGGTGTGGACAAGTGGCCCGGCTAGTGAGGGTGGTGGCACTGGCTCCTCTGTTCCCGCCTCTGCAGGGCCCCATCCCAGGACACGCCTCCCCAGACCGGGCCATGTGGCCTGAACCACTGTCACCCCGAGGGGGGAGGCGAGGTCAGCTAGCGAAGGTGCCGCGGGGTCCGTAAGCTCCTTGGTTCGCCAGTTCATTCACGCCTGTGACGGGGTGCAGGGAGTGGGACTTCCAGGTGTGATCCCTCTTAAGCCACGGACCCCCCCCCACCCAGCCGGCCTCAGAGCGGAAGTGCCTGCCCGTCTTCACAGCTGGGTCATCCACACTCAACCACACGGCGTGAACTAGGACACCCGCGTCTCAGGAGGGGTTTGAGTGGCTGTCAGGGGGTCCCAGACTGGTTGTGTGTGTGTGTTTGGGGCTGTCTCTCTCTATGGGGGGTCTCTGTCTCTGGGAGTTTCTCTCTGAGGGGATGGTTGCTCCAGCATCTGAGAGGGGCTTTGTGTCCCAGTCTCTGTGATGGTGTGTGTGGGGGGGTGGTCGCCATCTCTCTCAGAAGGGGCTTTGTGTCTGTGTCACTGAGAGTCTGTCTTTCGGACATGTCGGGGCGGGGGGACTTTTACAGGCTTGAGGGGGAGCTCACTGCAGGTGGGGTTCAGACGAGCCCCCAGCCGCTGTCTGTTTCAGCATCTCTGGCTGGCTACCCCTCCTACAGGGCCTCTCTGGGTCCAATAGTGGGGGGCGCAGGCCCCCACCCTCAGGCTTGGTCGCTCAGGGTGGGATCTGGGGCTGCCACCCAGAGGAGGGAGGCGAAATGATGTGGACTCCGAGCAGGGTGGTTATGCTTGGGGGATGTCTCACCATGTCAGTGTCGGCTCTGGAGAAGCTCTGCTTCTGGCACTGGCGGGCTCTCACTTGCCAGAAAGGGGAAACTGACTTGATCCATGTGGCTTTTAAGGAAGCTTCTCCCATCCCTTTCCTGCTCCCCCGCGGGGAGAGGGAGCTTGAGGCAACAGGGAGTAGACCAAGGGGGAGACCTGGGAGACTCCTGTGTACTCAGGGTGACAGGCAGGTTCACGTACAGAAGCCCTGAGGTTGCACTCCAACATCACCCCCATTTTACAGATGAGAAAACAAAAGCACAGAGAAGTGAAGTGATTTGCTCAGGCTCACGCGGAGAAAAAGCGGCTGAAGCAGGCACTCGAAGGGCCTGTGTGTGTGTTGCGGGGCTCTGGTTGGGGGCAGAGGAAGGAAGTGACCTGTGGCCTGTAGTTCCAACATTGGTTCAGCCCCTGGAACGGGCTCATTGCCTTCGCTTTGACCCCTAGGGAGCCGGGGAACAAGGGGGTGAGATAACTCACCACACCCCCCGCATCTGCCCCTGCTCCCGAGACATGAGGGCTGGGGCCCCAGGCACCTAGCAGCTACTCACCCATCCATCTGACAAACCCTTTCCAAGTACCTCCTCTGGGCTGGACCCGGTGCTGGGCCCCAGCTGGGAAGAAGGCCTGGTGCCCTGTCCCCACCCCCCGAGGAACTCCCAGGCAGGCGGTGGGGGCAGCTGCACCTTCAGGAAATTATGGCCAGGGCTGATAAGCCCCGTGCCGAGGGAGAGGCACAGGAATCGCACTGACCACGACTTGGTGATCAGAGGAGGCTCCCTGGAGGAGGGGAGGTTCTCTCTGCTGAAACCCGCAGTTTGGGTCAGGCCTGGTGGTGGGAGAGAACACTAGCTGGGAGGAACGGGCTGGTTGGGGGTGGGTGGTGTGGGCTCTGGGGCTGGGCAGACGAGGGTCCGAGCCCCAGCTCTTCTTGGCTTCTTTCTCCGTGGCCGGGGACAAATGATTTTGCCTCTCAGGGTCCCCATTCCTCCATCTGTAACACGAGCCTGATGTGTTCCGTGAGGTGTCCAGAGCCTTCCTCTCAGCCAGTCCTCTCCCCTGGCCGGCTCGAGCCCCTGGAGGCCCAACCTCGCGTCCTCCGTCCTCGCCCCGATCACCCTGCTTTGACGTATCCCTGCCACTCCTCCAGAGCCCTCATGGCAATGGGCGGTCTGCAGTGGGGGCCATATCCTGGGCCCTACTTATTATCCCCAGCACTCACAATACTTGGCGAACAAGGGGCCTGTGATGATTATCTGTATAGGAGTGAAGTGAGCATCTACAACCTACCAGGCACCGTGGTCGGTACCGGGGATGCCACAAGAACAAGTCCCCACAGAGAGCATTTCACAGGTTGACAAGTGCAGTGAAGGAAGTAAAGGGGTTCTGTGATGGTGACTCTGTGTATTTAGACACCTGGTCAGGGAGGGCCTTCCTGAGGAGGTGACCCTTGAGCTGAGACCTGAATCCGAGAGGAGCCCGATTTGTGAAAATGTGGGCAAACTGCCTTTCAGAGGGAACAGCAGGCACAAAGGCCCCAAGGTGGGAGTGTGCTTGCTACATTGCAGAACAGTGGAGGCCAGTGTGGCTGGATCGGAGTGAGTGAGAGGATCAGTAGATGAGATTGAGGAGGTAACAAGAACAAGGTCATGCGGCGTTCACGGGCCACGGCAAGGACCAGCAAGATGGGGCCCACAGGAGAGTTGTGAGCAGAGGAGGGGGATGGGAAGTAGCTGGATTCTGGATGTGTCTGGGAGTAGCAATGGCGGGACTGATGGACAGCAACTCAGTTTTTTTTTTTTTTTTTTTGCGGTACGCGGGCCTCTCACTGTCGTGGCCTCTCCCGTTGAGGAGCACAGGCTCCGGACGCGCAGGCTCAGCGGCCATGGCTCACGGGCCCAGCCGTTCCGCGGCATGTGGGATCTCCCCGGACTGGGGCACGGACCCGTGTTCCCTGCATCGGCAGGCGGACTCTCAACCTCTGTGCCACCAGGGAAGCCCAGCAACTCAGTTTTGATGCTGCCCATCTCGCAGGGGGTTCAGGGTGTCACCCTCTTTTCTGACGCCTCACACTTAGTGGGGGCTCCCTGTGAGCGCCCCCTTTGCCCCCAGGCCAGCTGGTTCCAGAGCCCTTGCCTCAGCATCCACCATTCTGCCGCTGTGGGATGGACTGAGCCCTCCCTCCTCCAAGTCTCTTGTGCCTGGGGAAAGGGGGGCAGGGGAGGGAGGTGGGTGTGGCCCCCCTGCCCAGCCTTCCCCTCAGATGCGGTGGGTTCCAGACGCACCCAGGGCCCACGTTAAACACGGATCCCGGGCTGACTTCCAGAGTACCCAGGCCTGCTGGTTGTGTGCATCCTGTGTTGTGACCAGCCCCTCCGGGAGGTTCCCCTAGCCTTGGCTCCTCATTTGTCAAGTGGGGATAAAAACACCAGCCTCATGGGCTGTTGGGCAGGGGGGGTCATGGGAGGCGCCCACCACTGTTCCTCAGACAGGTGCCCCAGAGCAGGGTGGTCTCAGAGTATCACCATGGTCATGTCGAGGATTGCCCTACACCCTGAAACAGTGACCTTCCTACTTCTTTGGTCCCGGCACCTCCCTTCCTCAATATGATGCTTTTTTCTTTGAAATTTGAATTTTCTGGAAATGGTGCTGGCCTGTGAATTCAGCAGTTCAAAGGGATCCTGGATGGATAGCCCAGGCCCCAGTGCCTGGTACCTAGTAGGTACTCACTAAAAGGTGGTGAGGGGGTCTGTTAGTACCATTTCTAGCCACAGCAAACTCCCCTGCCAGCTTGTGGATTTGGCTGTACTTTTCTGGTCTCTGGATGTTAGCTCTTGCCGTACCTTTAGCCTCCAGTGCCTTTTCCTCCACCATCTCCACTTTGGAGAGTGCTCAGCAAACATTTAAAGCCGCTAACTCTATGCCCTGCAGAGGACACACAAAGATGGAAAGGGAGCAGGGAGGCCGCCTTGGACTCATGGTCTTGTTGTGGAAAAATAGCTGTGAAAGCTGAAAGCTTCCTCAGGAGGGCTGTTCGCTTCTGAGCAGATCAGGTATTCCTAAGACTGCATTCCTAAGGCCTTGTGCTCATCCCCACCTTGTGCCGTGTCCCCAGGGACCTTTCCATACCCTGCACACACTGTATTGCCAAATTCTCACGGAAGGTAGAGGCACTATTAACCCCACCTTACAAAAGTGGAGACTGAGGCTAGGAGAGGTGAGTCACTTGTCCATGGAGGATGAGGCAGAGCTGGGACTCAAAGCCAGGACTAATTCCCAAAAACCAGGATGGCAATGTTGCTTGTGGTGGTTGTGCAGACCCCAGAGAGGCTTCTGAGCAGGACACAGGGTGGCCAAAGTCTGGGGAACACATGGGTTCAGGTTTCTCTGCTTCATATCTTCTCAGAGCCTCTAATGTGCTACTGTGCACGTGATTCTCCATGCACAAGAGGCTGCCTTCTCTTGGGGAATCCCTCTTTGCACTGGCTGCCAGGAAGCTCAGAATCAAATTGGTGGCAAGTGAAACTCTGGTCTGTGTTCTAGCAGTTGTCTCCCTTCCCACTCTGAGTATCCCTATAACCCGACTAAAATTTTTGGAACAAGACAGGGTATTTTCTTTTTTTTTTTTTTAAGGTTGTTTTGATACAATCAGTAAGACATGATTAAGCCTTTCCCATAATGTTTTTTCGTCCATTTGTTCATTCATCCATACAGGCGGTATCGATTCTGGGCTGTGGCCTGGGGTTGGGGGACTCAGTTATCCATGACTGGGATCTAGAATTTCTTCTGGGCCTTTAAGTTTTCAGGCCCCCATCAAAGACTGCACTCTCATCCTCCTCCTCCTGGAGTCTGCTTACTGTTCCCACGCTACCAGAGAGAAAACTGAGGCTGCCAGTTAGTGCCACGCCCAAGATCCCAAAGTGGTGGAGCTAGGGCTCGTCTAACCTTGCCTCCCGGCCGCGGGGATGCTACCTTGAGGGCATGCGGGCCATGGCAGAGGAGCGTGGCTTGGACCTAGACCTTCGGGCTGTATACTATGTCCTACTTCCTGTCCCATTGCTGCTCTTTATAGGACAGGAATGAGGGTCCCAAAACCCTGGGAGAGGCAAGACTTCTAAGGGGCTGGTGTGGCCTGGGGGATTCCAGATGGTGGTGGGAGGCCTCCCCTCAAGGCTTTCCCTTGAAGGATAAAGGCCCCTACAGTGGATGCAATAAGGCCATTGTGAGGGCTCGGCCTGCCCGTACCACGGGACCCTCCGTGCCAGGCCCTTTAGTGCTTGGGTGTGAATTGGATGTTGTCTTCCCCTCCAGCCTCCCACGGAGGCAGCGGGTAAGAGCAGGGTCAGGCCCAACTAGCTGGCCTGCTTCTGCCCAAGTATTTAATGTGAGCGTCAGCCGCCCACCTCCACAGCTCCACCTTAGAATAAGCCGACGGACTCCCACAGCCTCAAGGTCCCGTGGGGACTGCCTCACTGCATGCCAGTCTCACTGTGCCTTTGTGCTTCCCCACCTCAGGGCCTTTGCCAGGGTCATCCTGGCACCTACCTGGGAAGCTCACTCACTGCCTTCCCACCCACCTGTCCCGGCCCTTACCGTCCCGTCTGTCGGGTGTCTGTCTCCCTTCTCTGGGAGCTCTCACAGCTCTGTGACCCTGTGTGTATTTTGTTCCTGCTGGGGCACCGGCACCTCTGCCGGGGTCTTGTGGGTATGAATGGCCGAGTACACGGCAGAGCAGGGTACAGCCCAGTACCTTGGAAGACTCTGGATGGGCCATCCCCACCCCTGAGCACACAGGGAGTGGCAGCAGGTTTAGGGAAGGCAGGGCCTCCAGAGAAAGGCCAGGTCTGGTCCCAGTCATCCCCTCCAGGCAGATTCGAGGCCCAAAAGGCCGCCCACCCCCGGGCCCCTGCCATGGGAGAAAGGAGTCCTTGGACAGTGGGAGCTGAGGAGGACCGGATGAACCCGCGGGCTAGGCAGAGCTGACCAAAATGCCCTCCAAAAGCACGAGAACAAACCTAGGGCCAGAATTTTGCTCTGTCTGTCTTATGTAGAAGCACATGGAACTTCCTGCCATGTCCACTGAACAGACTAATTGTCCTTTCAGGGTTCACCCTACCCACCCTCTGGCACCTTCATGTCCTTGATCTCTTCAAACCCAGAAGCACCTGAGTAGTTCCCTGTGTGTTATGCATAGTCACAGTGATATACATTTTATTTTAGTATCAATTACATTCCATTACTCCCCTTTTATCTTACTTAGGGTATGTACGTAGGGAGGGAGGTTATATTACGTGTCAACTTCGTTGCAGGTAGAAAGGGAGCACATTACAAACGGGGTCTGTAAGGTTGAGAGAAAGCAGGTGTGTGCTCAGGGGAAGCTGTAGTCCTGCACGGGACACGGGAGCACTGTAACGCCGCAGCCAGCCCAGCAGGCTTTTCCCATCTTGGCTGGCCCCAGCCTGGAAATTTAACAACAGCTGTTTATAAGGTATTTCTTTCACTTGCAATAGTTCACCCAATCACCATACCAACCCTGTGAAAAAAGAGGGACTATTAAATATTTCCACCATACATACATATGACAAAACTAAGGCATGGAGGGCTGAGTCGCTTGTCCAAGGTTATACAAGAAGGGTAGGGTCAAGACTGAACCCTAGTGCCTAGAGGAATAAGAAAAATTAAAAAGCCTGGATAAAGTTAGCTCTAGAAATGCAAGCCCTACTGTGAGGACAGTGTCAGAGCCGGTCTACATCTTTGTCTTTACGCTTCCTAGCAGCCAGAGCAAACAAAGAAATGGATTACCACTGGAGGCACAGTGGCCATTGGAGCTAAGAACGAGAAGAACAGCTCCCCAGGAGGGATGATGCAGGATGTGGCGGGTGACAGTCTACTACCGCCTGTACTGCAAACACTGGTCTGGTCTGGTCATTTTGATCACCCAAGCACAGTGTGACTCTGAGGTGGGTCCAGAGAGCAGCTGCTGGCCTGGCTTGCTCTGCGTGGCAGGTGGAATAGAGGGTGTGTGAGATGAGGGGAACCTGAAGCCCCAAGTGTTCCTGCGGCTGCGGTTCGGGCTCGGCTCTCTCCACCAGAGCTCTGTTCCATCACATTGTTCAGTCAGAACATTGTTGCAGTCACTGGTCCATCCACACAGTGACCAGCGCTCACAAGGCCTGCTCTGGACTGTCCAGCTAGGGCTGTGGCCATAGGTGGGGATGTCTGTCCCTGTGCTCTCAATTGCCCCGCCAATCTGGGCAGAGCCCCTGGCATCTCCCCCACCAGGCAGCATGGTAGTTAGATGCACTGGCTCTGGTCCTTGGCAGGCTGGGGTTCAGCCCCCAGCTCAGCCTCTGGGGTTGTGTGAGCCTGGGCCACCATGAAGACACCAAAGAACCTGTATCACGCTCAGCCAGCAGGCAGAGGGGAGCCAGGACGTCTGTGCAGCCAGGGTTGGCTGTGGGGGGAGGAGGGGAATGCTCTCTTCACTGCCTGTCAGGTCAGTGGTTCCTCAGCTGCTGGGGGTGAAGCTGGCATGGAGGGCCCCACTTTCAGAGTAAAAGCAGGCTCTGCCAGTAATCTGGGCACTCACACTGGGGGCAGGGCCCAGGACCCAGAGCAGAACTGAAAGGGAGATGAGGCCTGTTACCCTCTCGGCCTGGCCCGCTTCCTCCCAGTGACGCTGAGGGCTTAGAGACAGTGGGGAGGCTGGGGGTCCAGGCAGGGCTGACTGCAAAAGCAAGAGAAGGAAGGAGCCCTCTGCACCTAACCCGTTTTGCAGACGGGAAATAGAGACAGAGGGGCTGGCTGACAGTGAAAGCTGCTGGGAGAGCAGAGGCCCTGCTTCTCATGCGCTCCAGCGTGTCCAGTGCTTGTGTAGGTGCCAGGCGAGGCTCCCAGGCTGAGGAACTTGGTCGTGGGGGACATATAAGAACTTGAAGGGTGAAGATGCCCTGGCTGGTGCTGGTCACTTAGGGCTGGGATTTACTAGCTGTGCAACCTCTCTGAGCTTGTTCCCAGAGCTGTCCTCCCCAGACTGCTGTGTCCAACAACCAGGGCAGGACTGGCAGCTCCAAGACCTTCTGTGGGTGGGCCTGGACCAGGAAGAGCCCCAGTTTGACCAACCCTCTCCTGCCAGGCTGCCCAGTCCTGGGGTCACCATCCTTCTATCAGAACCCTGGCACCTGTGTGTCTGAAGCATGCTTAAGCATATGGCTTTAAGGACTGACTCTTGCACCACCTTTTGAAAAGTCAGCCCCTCATGGAGGTCAGGTCTGCCAAAGCCACTGTGCCTGGAACTCACCTTTGTTCCTGCCTCTTGTTTCCTCCTCCCCAGCCGGCACTGCCTTGGTGAGAGCTGTGGTATCTCCAGGTGCGTCTTGCTGTCTGTCTCCTGGCTCTTAGGAAAAGCTGCTGGAGGGAGGAGGGCCCGGTTGGGTCTCCTCTGTCCATTTCCCACATCTTGCTCCTTCCCCCACACTCTTATCTTCTTTTGGCCTCTGCTGGAAGCAGCCATCGATCATCTCATGACCCCAGAGAAACAATCTTACCAGTCTTATCACAGGAGGAAGTGGAGGAGATGGGGGCAGTGAAGGGGTGAGCTCCTTTCTGAGAAAACGATGAGAGCTCCTGGGCCCCGGGAACAAGCATCTGCAGGGTCAGCCAGGCTCAGTCAGGACCCTTTTGCTGGCAAGAGGGTAGGGGGTCATCTCCCACCCACTCTGAGCCCCGCGTGTGTTGAATGTCATGGAGACTGCTGGGCCCCAGGTTTTGTGTGGGCTTCTGGCTGGCTGTAATTGAGGCCAGCCATGCCAGGCTTTGCCCCTTTGGGCTCATTGGCAAAAGAGCCCCAAGAGCCCATAGCTAAGCTACTCTGCCAACCCCCTCCTTGCCCTAAGACTTGAAGGCAGGACAGATTAGCTAGGTGTGGGGCAAATGACTTTACTTCCAAGATTTGAGATGTGGTGATAGTATCTGCTTCCTAAGGCTGCGGAGGAGCAGAGCTAAAGGTTCAATGATAAAGTCCTGGGCCCCCAGGCAGAGTCAGCCAGCACCATTAGAGGGAACTTGGGTTGGATACCCTCACGTCCACTCTCTGGGTTTACTGCGATGAGGTGGCCAGCAGCCACTGTGACTGGCAAGGGTAGGGGGTTGGGGGGTTTTGCTCCACCAGTGGGAAGAGAAACAGGTGTCAGCCAACAGACTATGTCAGAGCTGGAATGTCCACAGGTCCAGGTGAAGCAGAGGTTGGCAAGGGTAGGGGGTTGGGGGGTTTTGCTCCACCAGTGGGAAGAGAAACAGGTGTCAGCCAACAGACTATGTCAGAGCTGGAATGTCCACAGGTCCAGGTGAAGCAGAGGTTGGCCCTTAGGCCACATCGGGTGCTGGGGAGGTGTGTGTGTGTGTGTGTGTGTGTGTGTGTGTGTGTGTGTGTGTGTGTGTGTGTGTGTGTGTGTGTGTGTGTGTGTGTGTGTGTGTGTGTGTTGGGGTCAGGGGAGACGGTGCTGTGGCTACAGGCAGAGGGCCCTCTGCAGGCTCCTGGCACTCCAGGCTTGGGGTGCCTGCTCAGCAAGCTAGCTAGCCCCTGGGGAGACTGTGGAAAAGGGCAGAGGCCTGGGTGGGTGAAGGGCCATCAGAGACAGGCCTTGAATGTCTGCCTTGGTCTCCTAGAGTTCAAAGCCCAAGCTACAAGCAGCCTGCTCCAGCATCCAGGAGATTCGGCGATGCACACGTCTCGAGATGCCTGACAACCTCTACACCTTTGTGCTGAAGGTGAGTGACAGCTTTCCACACCTGGGAGGAATAGACACAGACCTCAGGGATCCCACCCAGCTCTCCCCTCCCTCCCTGCCAGGTGAAGGATCGGACAGACATCATCTTTGAGGTGGGAGATGAGCAGCAGCTGAACTCATGGATGGCGGAGCTCCGGGAGTGCGCAGGCCAAGGGTGAGACCCTAGGGCCCCACTCCTGGCACAGCTTTTACTGATCCTCCTGACCTACCCAGATTCTTAACCCCAACCCTTCTCCAGCAGACTCAGCACAGACCCAGAGATGCATATTCCCTCAGCCTTAGAGCCCGGCACATCTAACTCTCCAAGGGGAAGCACAGATTCCTTGAACCAAGGTGAGGGGTCAGGGCCTTTGTCGTCCGGTGTGTCGGAACTCAGCCCGGACGTAAGGCACACACAAAGGATCACCGTCACCTGTCTCCTTCTCTGTCAGGTGCTTCTCCTGGGGGGTTGCTGGATCCAGCCTGCCAGAAAACAGATCACTTCCTGTCCTGCTACCCCTGGTTCCATGGCCCCATCTCCCGAGTGAAGGCAGCTCAGCTGGTTCAGCTGCAGGGTCCTGACGCTCATGGAGTGTTCCTGGTACGGCAGAGTGAGACTCGGCGTGGGGAGTACGTGCTCACGTTCAACTTCCAGGGCATAGCCAAGGTATGGGGCGAGGCAGGTGGGCTGCACCCTGGTCAGGTTCAAGGCCCTTAGGGGCGAATGCCTGAGCCTACCGTCCTCCTCTCCTGCAGCACCTGCGCCTGTCACTGACTGAGCGGGGCCAGTGTCGCGTGCAACACCTCCACTTCCCCTCGGTTGTGGACATGCTCCACCACTTCCAGCGCTCACCCATCCCACTCGAGTGCGGGGCTGCCTGTGACGTCCGGCTGTCCAGCTATGTGGTAGTCGTCTCCCAGCCGCCAGGTGTGACCCTAATGCCCCTTGATAAAGGGGGTGGTGGCACTGGGAACCGAGACCTCGTGTTGTGTCCTTCCAACACTTGCCTCCACCCCGTTAAGACTGACAGTGTGGTCTCTCTCTTGGTCACTTGTCCCCCAGGTTCCTCCAACACTGTCCTGTTTCCTTTCTCCCTCTCTCGCTGGGATTCAGAGCTGGGCCTTCCCCACCTTAGCGCTTCTGGCTGTCCACGGGGGCTCGGCCCAGAGGGTCTCCCAGGCCGGTCCTCTCCCCCAGAGCAGATCTTCCACCTGGTGCCTTCGCCTGAGGAACTGGCCAACAGCCTGCGGCACCTGGAGCCCGAGCCCACCAGTCGAGCCCGGGACTCGGACTATGAAATGGACTCCTCCTCCCGGAGCCACCTGCGGGCCATAGACAATCAGTACACGCCTCTCTGACAGGCCTCCCAGAGGCCCCTGAGAAGCACAAGCAAGTAGAGATGTGAACTTCTGAATGTAACTTTCTTTCCTTCCTTCCAGAGAGAGATTTAAGGGACACTGTTAACTGTTCATTCCAGTTTGGATGTAACCCTTCAATTAGGCCTGTTAAAGGGCCTCCTAGAAGTTCCATTCTCACCTGGCTTTCTCCTTATTGTTTACAGATGTAGTTCTTGTTCGTGGATGTCGCCAGCTCCTGCCCTGGGTCCCTAGGACCAGGCCCCATCACTCTTAGAGGGGGCAGTGGGGTGAGGGCTGGAGTTGGCAGTGGAAACTTGTTCTCTTTTTCACTGACACTGTCCCAGCTGGCAGACTTTCTACTTGGGGAGGGGGGAGGGGGGCCCATCAGGAAGCCCAAAACACTAACAAGCCCTGGATTCTCCTTTGGTTTTTCCCGTTATAGCTTCAGTCCACGTGGCGGGTCTGCTGTACCCAAGCCACAGGTGACCACACCTATCCTGCTTCGACTCTCAACTTTAGGACAAAGTTCTGGCAGATGGACAAGCTAAAGGTCAAAAATGATTTTAAACATTTTTACCTCAGATTAATTTTTCAAAGGATTCAGGTTTCAAAATTAAACCACTGCTTATTTCATTGCACTGTTTGAACTAATACCCATGCGATTTTTGTAGTCAGAGACAGCTATGCAAATCCTACTTGACCAGTTCCTGGTTCGAGCCAGCATGCCTGGCTTCCCTGTCTATTGCATCCTCAGGACAGTCACCTGTTGCCGAGAAGCCACTGTCCTTCCTAAATGTAGAGAAGTGAAGTGTGTCACCCTTTCAGGGAAATTCAGGCAATTACTGAAATAGGAGGGTGGCAAGGAACAATTCCACCCTGGTGCCTTATGAATAAAAAACTGGATTCTGGTTTACAGCAGCTTTATGGTGAGAGTTAAACTGAGGGGTAAGGGAGGGGCAAGGAAAAAGGAATAAAGGGCTGCTGGGCCCTTTCTAGTAAATCCTTCACCAACAGGGCTGGCTCAGAGCCTCCAAGTGTCTAAAGGCTTATTAAATTATCCCACAAGATTTTAGGCTCATTCTTGAGCCAAAATGGAAGCTAGGAATCTGGTGCCACAGCTAATGAGAAACTCCTTTAATAGCCCACAATCAGTGTTCTGTTCCAGCAGTAACCACTGCTTCATCTGATGAAGCATGTGTGCATGTATACATAGGCACACATAACCTCTACCATGCAGGGAGGTCCTGCAGTCAAATCTCCATCTATACTTGCCTTTCACAAGTGATACAATTCATGGGGGCTGGCTCCTCCCAGAACTTTCATGCAGAGGCTCAGAAACAAGGGAGGCAGTGACCGAGTGGAGTCAGCTGCTTTTGGGTGCGAGCAGAGCCGTTCAGTATAGCCACTGGGCTCCTCGAAGTGGCTTCTAGGAAACTGGGAGTTCAGCACAGCTTAACATTTATACATACATCAGTCAAAAGCTAAAATTAAACCTTGGCCTAGACTAACTACTTGCCTGCCTTATCTGGGGTGAGGCGTGTGTCTGTTCCCTCCAGCCATTCTCCACCCCAAGAGGTCAGAGGTCAGACTTTGGGAGCGGCAGGGAGGTCAGGAGCCACCTCTCTTCCACTTTTAAAACCAACACTTCTGGGACTTCCCTGGTGGTCCAGTGGTAGGGCTCTGTGCTTCCCCTGTAGGGGTCGTGGTTTCCACCCCTGGTCAGGGAACTGAGATCCTGCAAGCTGTGTGGCGTGCCCCTCCCCCCACCTTATATATACAGATAAAACCAACAGTCCTGGGTGTTTTCACAGACAGTAAAGCATAACCAACCCTGATCTAGAGTTGTGGTCTAAGGGCCACATTTTCTACACATCAAGCAGGTCTGATTAATGAATGCTAAGCAAAGTGTAGACCAGGAGTAAGCACTGTTTTGGATTTCTCTTTTACAAGAGAAAGCTCATCATAGAAAGTAAATGCTGACAAGTCACTGGTACAGATTTTCCCCTGTCTGCACAGGAAAGGGGCCAAGCAGACAATGAACCAAACAAGTAAGTTCCCTCCCTCCAACCAGAAGGGTAAACAGACATCTGGGATATGATATCCACAAGCCAGGGGCACTCACTTCTTAGGAGCCGCTCAACATACAATTCTCAGGTAGTGCCAAGAGGCAAGCCAGGCACAGCAAGTCAGCAGCTCTGACCGACTGGCTACAAAGTACAAGCTCAGAATCTGTGACACAGTCATCCACTTCCAGACTGCTTCAGTGTAAAATGTTCAAGAAAAACATTTCTTTACTAAATGTGTCTGAGTTACCAGGACAGCTCAAATACATTCTGACAAAAAGGCCCCTCATGGCCTGGGAAGAAGCGACACTAAGTCAATGCCTTTTCTTTCTGCTAGAGCAGGTTAAGCTGGAGGAACGGGGGCAGTGGGTCCCTGGGCTCGATGCTGTCACAGGCAGTGAGGCAGCAACCCTGACGGCTGCAGCCAGCCCACCGCAGTCATAGCACATTCCACCACCCTCTTTCCAGCCTCAATGTGACCACTGCTGGCGGCAAGAGGCCAAGCCAGCAGCCTCTACTGAGAGCCAGACTCTTGAGTGCCAGTTGGACAGTAAGCATCACAAGCCCTCCAGTTATCTCTAATTACAGACAACAAGGATAGCTTAACTGCTCCCAGCATCATCACCTCCTTCGCCTGACTTCAATGAACTTTTACAAACTAACAGTCACCAGCACCAAAGAATTAAGTCAACTAACCTGCCTTGAATTTTAGACCAGCAATCCATATGGCTTTATCTGGTATAAATCTTCTGCCTTTGATCATTTCTGGACCGTGTAGGAGAAAGGAATAGCAATCATTAAAATCTTAAACCAGAGAACACTATTTTTACATAACAGTTTCTTAACTTAAAATCAAGGCCTTGAACCCTTCCCTAAGGGTTGCCTTAGATTCCTTTATGCTATTATTCAGGGCTAAGTCTGTTATCACAAATGTCATGTGAACGCTAACATCTCCCACAGGCTAGAGGAACTTGATAGTTTATTATCCACTGACTCTTAACAAGGACACATCTGACATCCAGTGTTTAGCGGAATAAGCAGCACGTTGTAATGACAACACAGAAAATGGATTCATCTTGTATCATTATAGGCAGAAGGTATTTGGCAAATTTGTATGCATTGTTTATGTACTGTATAAGTAACTTATTCTTGAAGAATGCAAATTTTGCTAAAATGTACAAATTGCTACATGTGAATTAAAACAAAGTTTTCAGAATCTTGATTTGGTACCACAGTATTTAAAGGCTCTATCTATCTATTATGACTGTAGTCTCTGCAAAATACTTGCTTTTCCTGTTTGTCCTGCTCCCACAAACTGAAGACATTAACGAATGCTTAGGGGTCTACAGGAGTATGCTATTTTGTACATCGCTGCATCTTTTCAGCCCTCTGGATTTCTTTATTACAGATGTGTGTGTGTCTCCTGCCCCCTACTGGTAAAACAGACAGATCCCTGAATCAGGACAACTTCTGACTAACTCATTTGGGTTCAGGAGATATTAAAAAGGAAGCTTACAGAATCAGCGTCAGGGTGAGGATGTGGACTTTCGGCACTGCCCAACTCTGGCCAGCCTTCCTCCTTCTGAAGCAGACCTCTAGCCACCAAAGAGAACATCTCTCAGTCTTGTCTTTTTCTAGAGATACCTTGAACCAGAACTAAAGGTGAAGAAGAAAAGTCATTTGACAGCTAACCTTCGAGGTATTAAGACAGCAGAGTCAGCCCTCCTGCCCTGATATTCAGTATCCTACAATGGAAATAGCTCATACAAACACACATTAACTTGATATCAGTTTTTAAAACTTTTTTTATTTTTTGATTTTTTTAAAGTTTTTATTTTATATTATCTACAAAGTAAAAGTTCTTCCCTTAACTTAAAACTTGAACCACTGTAGACAGTGATTACTTCATCAAACTTGATTTATAAATAATAATCCGTCAGTTTGACGGTAAGAATTTACTGAACCTTTGTCAAGTTTAGTAAAAGGGCGTTCCAAGTCTTGATTTTTTTTTTTTTTAAGCAGTAATAGCAGCAAGAATCACTCTTGTTACTTCTTTTGCTAGCTGATGTGTTCATGACTTTCAAGGGTCATTAAAAAATAAATAACTTCCAGTTTCAGCAAGCAGAGCTGGGGTACTTGCGGGACTTGGAAACAGCGTATGGAATTATGGAACAGCCCACAAGTTCCTAAATGCCTCTACTCGGTCCAAATATCTTCCACTGCAAGTGAACTGTTAGCATTCCTATTGGATGTTACAAGAAATCAACATATATTTTTTAAAAACAAAATAAATGAAATTCTAGTTTTCTGTGCTTCCAGTTGGTAGAAGCAGTAGAAGGGAGGAGGGAATTTGGCCTTTCGGTTCCTCCAGGGCAGCCTTACAACTGCTGTTGGTGGTGGGCTTGTACTGTAAAAAAGAAAAGTGAATATTTAAACAGAAAACTGGCAACACCGCACATTAGCCTAGTGTCTCTGCAGCACATGTCTGTAAAGCTATCCTTGTGCTACCTGAACAAGACTCAAAATTTAATTCACTCTTTACCCTTCCCACCCCCCTGCATCTGTACCAAAAGGGGGAGAAAGTAGGTGGGTGGGTAGAAACAAACCAGTCAGACATAAAACCATTTCAGATAAAACTCCCAGAAGAATTGTTGCTCATGGGGTACAAAAAAGGCCTTAACATATCCCCTCCCCAAATAATAGCCAAGCACCAATATTGCTTTCAGAATAACAGGTTAGACTGTGAAGTATCGCCATGGCCACCATCAAGTATTAGAGCACAATCACGGGGCATTCTCTACCTGTCAGGGCATAGACTGGAGCTAATACTATACTCGAAACCAATCCATACACAGCACTTATCTCATCAGTGGTAGTCTCCAGAGCTACAATCAAACTCTGCCATGGTAGTAACCCCCCACATGTCAGACTGTTGGGACTCAGGAAGGAAAACACTGCCCTGTCCAACCTATCATAACAAGGAAGGCCAACTGAGTCCTAAGCATGCATCAGCTACACAGAATGCTGCTGCTGCTTCTCATCAAGCCAAATCCTGTATACCATCAGAACACACACACACTAGGCTCCCGGAAGCCTCAGGCCCTGACACTGAACTGATCATCACAGTTCCCTACTGTGTACACTCTTGACGGGTCTTGCTAGTTCTCAGATGCGGGGCTTGAAGTGCTGGCCCGGCCTGCCATTCGACCTGTGCGAGCAGAATGCTTTGGGGTGCCCGGCGGCCCCTGCACACACACGCCTCACCTGAAGGGTGCGTCATATAGGGGAAATGCGCTGTTGTCGAGACTGGAATGGGCTGTAGTGCACTTTGAGCGAGGGCGGCCTGGGGACCGCCGGGTGGCTGTGTCGTCATTAGCATCATTGGCGCATGGGCAGTTGGATGAGAAGGAACCATTCCTGACTGTACATGAGCCTGAAACAGAGAGCTCTTTTACGCATACAGGCAACATCTCCAGCTTAAACAACATGTCAACTGTGTCCCTTTCACTGGGTTGGGGCTCTCAGGAAAGGGCAACAGTGGGCCCTCAGGGCCCTTTCTTTCCTCTGGGGACATTCCCTAGTGGATCCGTCAGTTGACCTATAGACATGCTTCACCCTCTAGCAGATCCTGCAAGGCTGAGGGAGCAGGCACCCAGCGAGCCTGGGTAAAAGTCAGGGCTGCAGTGTCCTAGCCTTCAACATTTCTGAGGACTGGATTCTATGTATGGGGCAAGGTCTTCACAAAGATCCCTGATCCAAGCGCAGCTTTCTCAAATTAGTAGGAGGCTACCTGCAGTGATGCTTTAGACTCTGGCTTCCATGTGGGGCCTGAATTAGTTTTACAGATAACATCTCTTTCAAGTAAGAAAGCAGATTATTACATTATAAGCAGGGACTGTTAACTTTGTTCTAGGTTCTCTTTGCCTTTCCCCCTCTGCTTCTTGCCTGCTCACCAGCACACCTCAGTGAACAATGGGTCAAGGCAGTCAGAAAAGCCTCTCAGGCCCCTTTGCTCTGCTGAAAGATCCGCTGATAGAGCAGCAGCAGCAGAAGTTGCAGTGAATGGCTCCAGTGAGGTGGGAAGGGGTAATCTAAAATTATCTGGTCCAGCCCAGTGTCTCTCTGTACCAGGTGATAATGAGTTCAACCTGGTCTCACTGTCAAGTTGGAAAGGTTTTAGTCAGCCCAAATAGCTGGATCGCAGCTCTGCAGGGAATTGGCAGAGCCAGGAAGAGCCCTCGTTTCCTGCCTCCCATGCTGTGCACTGTTCTAGACCAGGATAAGCCTTGAATGAAATGCTGTTTTGACTCTTACATATTCAAAGGGACCCAGGGCATATCTGGGCTTCCCTGCAAATATTAACCTTGTTGCTCTTTCAGCACAAAAGCACAAAAGTGAGGTTTTAGGAACCCCAACTTACATGTAAATTCACATACCTACTTAGCCACCAGCCTCTGTTAGACATCTACAGGCCCCCTGGTCTCATGAAGCTCCTGGTTCAGCCAAACCATGCTGCCCCACACCTGACCAAACCGGCTCCCCTCCCCGCCATCAAAAGCAAATCATCCACTGCAGTGCGCCACACTACAGAACCTACACATTTGCTGGGGAGAATGCCCGAACTTCCCAGAGCTGTGGAACGCTAGTTACAAGGTCGCCTCTGAGAGTTAGCTCCAACTGAGCACCATCTCCAGCCCCACCACGCCAGAGCCTCAGTGGTGCACTGCTTGACATGAAACAGAGTTCAGTGAGGCAGGCTAACTGAGACCCAGAAGAGTTCTGTTATGAAAGCAGCAAAAATAGACAACAAATACAGCCAGTTCACCCTTAACAGCTCTAGGGAGGGCCTAAAAGGACAGTGTTGGAGCCCAACTTCGGTGCAGCTCCTTCTCATTAAGACAATCCAAATTGGCCCTGGATTGCACTGGACTTTTGTCAGCAGCTGATGCAGAAAGCAACCACACCTTTCAACCCTTAGAAGCTTTTGCTGGAGGTGAGCTCCAAAGGGCTTCCAGGGCTGCTCTTTAAGAAAAATGGGAACACCTGGGTGCTTCCAGCTTCAAGTTATACTGCACGAATGTACAAGGCCAAGCCCTTTCAAGAAGTACAACATATGGTCAAAGCGGATGTAGGAACAGCCAGGGAAAACAAGTACAGCTATTTCTTAGGAACTCATGTGACTAACGTTCGAGTGGTCAGGCCCAGTGTAGTCACTTCAGAGTTGAGAATTTGAAATCCCATCCTCCTTGCTAGACTCGTGTGTATGTGTGTGTGTCTGTGTTGGGGGGGGGAATATATGTATGTATACGTATATATAGCAATGAAGCTATATAAACATAGCAAAGCAGATACAGCAAGGAAAGAATTAGGTTGCATTCCAGAGTCAAAGATATTTTTAAGGTCTCAGTTGGGAAACGTTAAAAGACTGACCAATCAGCAACTTCACTGATCCCATTACAAAACCACACAAACATTCATTTAGGGCCAGATCACATGTATTTGAGTGGAAAAAAGGAGACAAGTAAATGGCATCACACACAGGGGTTCCTGGCTCAAAGAGCAGCTGGCTCTTTGCTGCTTATCTGACAACCTTCGTTTCCTACTTGGTCTTCACAGAAAGTTGGCTAAAGCGGGTTTACCTGAGGTACATGGGCCATGTGGGGTGGATTGGTATAAGCCGGCTGAACATGAGAAGGATGAATCGTAAAGACGGTCTGTTGTGCTGTTGGAAAACTATTCTGTGGCGACTGTGTGTTGGAGGCAGGTGTCATGGAAGGTGGGGTTGGTGCGAGCCCCGCGTGGTAAATGGCTGACTGCTGCTGTGGACTGGCCAGGTGGAGAGCCTGGGCGGCCTGATGCTGATGGTGCTGCAAAGTAACAGGAAAGAATTGAGAAAATTTTCTTTAAGGAAGAGCAGTTTAAGGGTCACACACAAAGCTGAGTTTTGCATATGACAACAGGCTTCCTCTGGGCCTATCTAAGATGAGGGGCAATGGCAGGTACCAGAGAATACACAGGGAGTAGGAGCAGGGCTGGGGTGGGGGTGCCTCCTGTTCACAAACATTCCTGTCTGGGCTGCAAGCCTGATTCTCAGCCTACAAGCCCTCACCAGCAGTGGTAAAACAGGACTACTGCTCCAGGGGCCTGACAGATGTCAAAGAGCTCCTTAAGTGCCTTCTTAACAAACATGATTAAAGAAGCTAATAGGAAAAAAAAGAAACACCCTCATCATGTAAACATTAGAAATGAGATTTTTAAAAAGTCCCAAGCCAATTCCTTACTTTATGTTAGATTTTTCAATATTGGTTAAGTTTCCAGAACTTACCCCATCACCTTATTCTCAATATGTACCTTAAGGTGATTTAAACCTTGGGGCACAGCCTGCAGAGCTGTACACTGGCTCCATGAGGCAGGGCTGCTCGGTGTTTTGATCACGTGGTACCTAGCATCTTGCCTGGCACTGAAGAAAACACTCAATAAACAGAACGATGAAGCAGTTCTGGTGAAGGCCTCTCAGTTCCTCCTTACCTGAACAGGACTGGGTGCAGGATGGCTTCCACCATGTTGGCTTTGCTGCTGTCCAGTGGGGGTGGCTGAAGGCTGAGGATGTGGAGTATGAGGGTGCAAGGTAGCATTAGGGTGCGCATACTGCTGAGCAAGGGAGCCAGTGGAAACTAAAGTGAAAGGAAAAGAAATGTGTGTAATTGACAGGTGTCATGCTCTTAATCGCTCCTCTATGCCTCATCAACTTTCAGCTCATCCACAGTCTTCTTGATGCTCAATGCCTAACCAATCTCTGTATTTGACTCCATTTAAAGCACCCACTTCTTAAAAAAACAAGTGGGAAGTTACTGCTTAACAGTCAGGCTAGCATTTTATTCATATAACATAGCTGTACACATTATATCAAAATCTAATTAAATTTACTTCTAAAACAGTCACTAGGTTTCCTGAAAAGGCAACTGAAAAGCATAGACAGAAACAATTCAAACAATCCCCCGTCTGCGACCTGTCTCTGTCTCTCACACACACACATTTAGCTCAAGGCCATCATCTGGCTAACCTCACCATGCTACTGCCCTGGACCTGATGCAGTGTCCCGTGGGCACAGACTCTATCAGGGCTGTAGTAAGGGGCTGGATAAGGTGTGTGGCAAGGTCAGGGCTCTATCTTCAGGGCCAAATGACCACAATCTCTCTCAGCTGATCACAGAAGTCACTCTGCCACTCAGTTCATTCTCTAGGCCTCCCTGCTCAAGATCTGTCACCTTTGCTTTATAAAATCTAGTAAATGGGATTACCTAAACTATGTAGAAAAACGAATTCCCTTCAAAGCATCCTAGCCTTTAAAAAGAATTTTACTAGCTAGAGTAACCTCAAAGGAAATACGATGAGCTAGTTTAAGTAAAAGTGTGTTCATTAAAGCTAAGAACCCAAAGCCAATTCTTTGTGAATCTCAGCACAGACCATACCTTGGCACAAAACAGGGAGATGAGGTATAAATTCATTTGTTCATGTCATCCCCAAACAGCAACTTGAGAATCAAAATCACAAGATGGGTTCATTGCTTCCAGTGACTACTGATAGCACACTGATACAAATCTAAGCATGATGTGGCAATGAGCTGAGGACAATGTTCTCAAGATGTATCTCCTCTTGGAAGTCAATGTGTCAATTCCAGAATAGTTCTTCACATTCTTCATATGGTGTTACATATGGGGGCTGATGGGGAGAAGCAAGCACTGCTTTGGGATCAGGTAGCCTAACAACAGCAGTCTAATAGGCCGGCTGCTGAGAGTTACTAGCATAGATGACTCTGGATGAGTCCAATGTAAATGTTATGCAGAGGGTTAGGCACATGAAACAATTCTATAATGCTTGACATTGTAGGGCCAAGGACCAACATTCCAGCCGAACTGGTTATCTCCTCAACTGTATATGTATCCTTTAAAGAGAGAAGGGTGAGGCAAAGAGCAGTGCTAGGATCACCTGTGCATCCACTGCCAACACCACAGTGGGCATCTATACTAAGTTAACTCCCAGATTAGATTAAACAAAGCATTTTTGTTTATACACTGGGAAAATCCCCTAGCTATAACAGTTAACATACACTGGAACATATTAACAAGGAAAACTGGCAACGTATTCTTTGGGTGTTTTTCAAGAAGTCAGTGACAGTTTTCTGGGACATGGGAAAAATAATGTGCTAACAGCTTTCTTGAGTTTCACAGTCCCATGAATCTATGAAAGTAGTCATTGTCGTTTTTCTAATTCATTGGTTTATTAAAAGGCCATTCTTCACCATCATATTCATTAAGTTAAGCTTCTGACCCCCAAAACTGTCTGGGCACTGACTTAGTCTAAAAGACTTGAGATAAATTTTGAACCCTTGTTCTTGTAAAAATCTTACACTTATTTTTCAAATTTATTTTTAAATAATTAGAACAGCTACATGTAGCTAGTGGCTACTGACTGGACATCATTATTTGTAGCACATTTCCTTCAGCACAGAAAGTTTTATTGAATAGTGATATCTAGAGTCATTCATTCTCCCTTATTTTCAAACCACTTGCATTAAAATCCTCCCTACTATAAATTCTTAAATGTTTCATTTGTAACAATTCTAATCTGTCTGGGGGAAAGCAATTCCCGAATCCAAATTCTATTTATGAGGTTTCATAGAGTACAGAATCTCAGAGTTTCTATTTATTTAACCTTATTTATTCAAGAAACTTTTGTACCAAAAAGTTTTAAATTTCATTTTTAATTACCTTTTAAGCAAAGTATTAAGGAAATAAAAAGTAACAATAATCAACTCTAGCTGGGTGCTATTTTATTAATATTCATACATAAAAAAGCATGGCCATCACAAAGAGAATTACACCCATGAAGTCTCATAATTTATTCATCAATTAGAAAAATATTAAAATCTTGAAATTACTTGGAGAGAATTAAAGATGGAAGTATTTTTTACTATGTATTTTAAAAAGGCATCTCTGTGATAGTTTACCAATACTGAAAGGTTATAAGATAGAGTATTCTAATCTATATGTCATTTGCATTCATAGCATAAATACTTCAAGTAATCCAAGCTGAATGCATCTACATGGGCTTTTGTTTAAAAAAAAAACACCCTTTCCCTATCTAAACACCAATAAACTGTAATGCATTATAAGAAAAATTAAGCAGATGTAAACATACATCTACAAATAAAATGTGAGGATGTTTGATTAGAAATATCTTCCTTTGTTCATCATCTTGCTTAAAGATGTTTGCTAAGCAAGTACCTTACCCAGGAATTCTTTTCCCCCTTCAAATATGAAAACTGAGTAGCTAATTGGGGAAAATGTGGAACTTATACACTTTAATAGTAAAAACAACAAAAATATACTTTGGTTCCTTGAAAGGCCAGTTAAGAAGGAGACAAAGACAAGCAGGATAAGAGGGAAATTAAAAGGCTGGGGGGCAGGGGGGAAGGCTGGAAGAGGGGAGGGGGGAGAGAGAGATAAGAGAAAGGAACCAAGATAGAGTAAATGAGGGGAAAAATCTAAGAGAATTAGGGAAAGGGAGAAGTGGAGAGTGAAAGGCAGTAAATTCTGGGCTTTCCTGACCTAAGCCTATCATTTAACTGCTTTTATTATACATGCTCATTAGCTAAAGATTCCAGAGAGGTTAAAAATAAAGTGATTTTTCTTCAAAATTCTGATTTAGCTATCCATCAGTTAAACTTCTATTTATAAAACCTAAGTTGCCTTCATGAAACCTGGATTAGTTCAAGCTAATCAAAGAAATAACTATTTTTTGGGCCAGACCCAGTCCAGAAGTTTCCCGCTCACTGTGTTCCTCGATATAAATGTTTAAAACTCTAATTATGTGATTTGTCAAATCCTCGAAACACTAACCACAATCCAAATATCATTTCCTAAGCCATGATCTTACTGAAGCCAATGCAGTCCATAGAGATGTGCATTTAATTTAATATAGAAGTTATTAAATTAAACCTAATTTAGTAACTAGGTTTTGTCATTTTTGACCTTGGATGCACAAGATATGAGAGAACACCAGCACAGCAAAACTTTAAAAATGAAACAATACAAAATCTTCCAACTTTTAAATCTGATCTTAAATTCAGAAAAAAGGAAGTAAAGGAACGTTGAAAACTCTTTAAAAGGGGAATAAAAGGCAACTAGACCAAACAAACCAGGACAAAATGCTTAGAAGGGGGTGGGGGTGGGGTATGAAACAGCAAATTAAATCACAAATAGCAGCCCCACTGTTAGTTTCTTTTAAAAGTACTGATACTCTCTTATAGGGAAAGTTGTGCTAAGGCAGTTAATGCTTAGGTGTGATGATTAAGGACCTTTTAGCTACTTACCAGGAAACTGACTCCAAAACTACTAACAGAGACAGTAAGATGGTGAGGATAACTACATTTGAGACCTCAAACTGAGTACATAATAGAATTACTGACAGTGTCTTTTATACACTATACCACATACATAGTTTCCCTTTAACAGTTATATATACAGCAAGACTCCTTTTTAAAGAGCATCTATTAAAGGATTAAATTTGTTAACATTTCCTAGCACCAAATAAATAGTATGTATGCACTTATTTTTGGATACCAAGTCAAGGCACAATTAATGAAAATTTAAGTCAAAATGTTTTCTAAATGCTTTTTAAAATTTGGCATCTAGTATATTCAGACATTCAGTCATTCTACAATAATTTAAAATTTAGTCTCTAACAAAATTTTAATCCTTAATATCCCCTAGTATATAGTATTTCACATAAAGCGACATATATTATACTGTCATACATTTCTAAAGGATTCCTGCAAGTTAGTGACTTTCCCATCCAAATACCAAAAGCCCATGAATAAGCCTTATTTTAAAATTTCCCTACAAATAGAGAAAACAAACCTTACAAGTTCATTTCCAAAAGCAATCCCTGCTCAGACTTTCTCCATTTAGGAGCAATCATTTACCTTTCCACTGGTGGTGAGAGGGGGCTGGTGTTGCCAAAGACAATCTCTGGTAGCTGCTAGGTCATGCTTTCCTGCTTAAACTCAAGACATCCATGAGGTGTCTGCTACCTGAATATCATACACCTGTAGTCATGCAAAGACTGAAAATACAGAAACGTTCCTCCCCTAGTATTTCAACCCTATTCAATTAAAAATCCTTGTAAGGATAAATGTTTTCTCACCAGGATACTAAAAAAAACCCTAATGTTTTAAGCTTGTGGCTTGCTTTGCGCTTTGTTTTAAAAACGGCTGTTCAGGAAAAGTTTCTCTGAACAAGGAGAGTATTAGGCATTTCCAAAACAGTCACATGTTTGCTTGGTATGCAAAAATTAATTTCTGAAACAACTCAATTTTTAAATTAACTCCAGCTTTCTTAAGCTGGGTTATATTTCCTTTTTAAAAACTCTGAATTATTTTCATATATATATATATATATTTTGTTTTTTAATGATTTTGTCTGGCACAAGGAAAAGATTGCTCAACAAGTCTACTCCCTTAACATGTATTCTTTAAAAAGTGTTTTACTGTTCAATTAAAATTAGTATTAAAAAACCCAACTCACTGGCAAAGTAGAAAGAAGGGCTTGTCTCCTTGTTGTATGGTAATTTGGGACATGCTGAATTTGGGAAATAGAAAGGTTAATTAGCCTTTTAAGGTGTGCATTTTCCTAATTTTCTGGAAAGGTTGACATATTTAGTAATTTCTTTTTGTATTCATGCATAACTCATTTTTCTTATTTTACAAGAGATGACAAGCACTTTAAACATCACTACAAAATTAAGTAAGATAGGGCTGAAGCAAAAGACACTTTTCTTCTGTATTGGGTTGTCAAGTACCACATGCTCACTTAGTTAAATGAAAGGAATAAAGTTATTATCTAATAAAAAGACCAACATTGCATTCCACTGAACAACCTTGATATAAATAATGTACCAAAACAAAATAATATTTACCAAGTTTAATTTAAAAGACTAATCTAATTTTGCAAATCATTAATAGAAATGTCACCTTACACCTTATTCTGTAAGGTGTTTACTAGGCATCTGGTAATGGATCCAAAAATTCAGAAACAATATTAAACAAGGGTACAATATCATTTCTTATTAAACTGTCTACATAAAGGTGTGTGCGTGTGTGTGTGTGTGAGTACACTTGTAAGGATATGCACCAAAATGTTAACCGGTGATTGTAAGGGAGAAGATTAATAGGTGCATTTTAAATCTTTTTGCCTACTGTATTTTCGAATTTATCCGCATTAAACTACCAAAAATAAACCAAAAAAAGGATTCTGGATTTAACTCTTTCTGAATAGAGAAAATTTCATTATTACTGTTTCTAAAAGGGAAAACAAAGTTAGATGAATGAAACAAAATGAGATGAATTATAAGACCAGATGTTAAGGAAACAAAGAGTAACTTATTAGGAGGAAGAGGGCAGAGGCAATGATGAAAGTGAAGTTAAAGTTAAGGTCAAAGAGATGAAGTTTGTGATTAAAGTCCTTCCTAAGATATCTAGAAAGAGTACAAGGTCAACAATTCTTAGAATGTATCTCCTAATAATTTAAATGTTCAGTGATCTGTTAGCATATTTATATATAATACACCGAAAAATTAAAAAACAATAACCAGCCTTTCATCTTGTAGTCATTTCTATTCGCAAAGGCTTTTGCTATGACCATAACAATTAATGAATGACAAAAAGGTGACATATAATTGTCATTAACATCTGGGTGCATATTCTTTTGTTTGCATTAAAAGTTTAAAAAAATCTAGATAGGATGTAGCTTAAGAATAAATATAATTCATACTCAAACTATCTGGTTCCTTTTGGAATATAAAATATAAACTGTTCAAGGGAAATGAAAATAAAATTAGCATTTCTATGCAAGTTTTGTCTTACAGTTTAAAATAACGTATTTAAAATTTGTCTATATTCAGCATAATTGTATTTGGAAGATCTAAAATAACTGAAATAAATTATTGAAGAATTAATGAACTTGCTACAGCAGATTAAATTATGGCTTATTGTGGTAAAGAACAAACCAATTCATTTCCCAGTGTTCTCTTTAGGGTATGAAGTATCCAAAACAGAACCAGCAACAATCATACCAAATCTACAGCTTTGCCCCTAGCTGCCCTCATCAACACACATCAATGAAATATAATGCAATCTGTGTAAACTGCAGGAGAGTAATTCAGATTTGGTTGAGCAACTTTCTCCTGGTATCAAAGAACTAGCTTTGATGACTAATTCATTCTAGATTTCACTGGACATTAGGTCTAGTATTTTGTTTCTTTGCAATATTTACTATTTACCCACACTTGAATGGACTTCAGGGTCCAAGATCAACTGCTTTTCAAATGGAAATATTCTGGGAAGGTAGTTATAAAAACCATTAGTGCCTCAAATACAGTATTTACTGTACTGGCTGTTTCAAACCAATGAACATCCAATCAGCAGACAAAGTCAGATGTTGGTAGTGAGTGAATATACACTGAGGAGAAAGATTCTGCTTGACATCGCAGTATTACTACAATGTCTCAAAGGTGTGGGCACACAAACAGCTATTCTCTAAAAGCAATGGAAATTTTAGCTCAAGTTTCAGATCTTATTCCAAGGGGAGTATCCCAGAAAATGGGAAAAAAGAAATGTTTTTTCCATTTGTTACGTCAAGATGTATTCAGAAATGTATAATAAACAATCATAATAAACTGTGTCACCTAAGACTTTAGCAAACTGGAAAATTATTGCAATGTATACAAATTGCATAAAAGTTAGTGTGATAAATCAGTGGTGCCTTTTCACACATACTTAGTCCTGGTTAAGACAACTAAAGACAAGCCAATGATAGGAGATCACAACCAAAATCATAAGCCAAATCAGTATGTCAATCTTTCAATTAAATTATAGATGGGCTTCTTGAAAGAAATGTTTTTCAAAATTGGAGCAATCACATCATTTTAATTTAAAGAGCATAGTCAACAAGAGAAAATTTTAAGTGCGGAAAATTAAGATCTGACAAGTATTTTATTAAAATAAAAGCCTTTAATCATGTAAAATTCCTATCATTTGTGAACCAGTGGTAAAGCAGCATGCCTCCAGAAAGAAAACATTAGCAGTGGGTTCCCGGTGACAAGAATGATTGTTGCTGCCTGAGTCCTATATTCCTATAAACCTACAAAATGTTATAAACTGTTATCTAAAGTTAAAAAAAAATGAAAGCCTTTATATTCTTATTAGTCACTCAAAAAGTTGAAAGAGGTTTAAAAAATGAAATGTCCTTGTAGTTACATGTAATATTAATTTCATTTTCATAGTGGTTCACTTTTCAATTGTATGAATAAACTTAAATTTCTCTCCCTCTCCAAAAAACTGAAATGCCAATGGGAAAACCTAAATGACAGTACAGGAGTTCTCAGAAAAGTTCAAAACAAAAGTTAGATCTTAATAAAACTGGTACTAATTAAAGGTGCATTTTGAAAAACATAATATAAAATGACCCATTAATTCTATATTACAAAATATAAGTGGAAATCTTATTTTAAATTCTAACATTGAAAACAATATTAATACTTTAGACAGTTGCAAAGCTGACTTACACAAAGTTCTCCGGCCACAAAACTAAGATGGTAATTTTAGCTTATTACTCAGATATATCGTTTAATTTTATATAGAATACTTTTCATTTTCATTTTATCACTGTATACTCATTTAAAGTATGAATCTGTCAAAAGCAGATCTAATATTACACAATTCTGACCACCTGAAATACAGCATGATGCAGAAACATAGTAGCATTGTAACAAATAGCAATAAAATATGCAATGTCAGTGACCCCCAGAGAAAGAAGTGAAGCAGAATGTTTTCTTGCTTTCATTACGGTAAAACTTTCTTGCATGCCTTAGAAGGGTATACCAAATGATGTTACTGATGAGGAAGAAGAGAAAGATACCTTTCTCCACAAAAGATGCTTTTACACACATTATTACATTTTAGTTAAAGAGAGACAATGGAACAGAGAGAAATTTCAAAGTAGAAATGATCTGCCCAGACTTATAGAGCAGGTCGGAGAGAGAAATGGATTCATCTTTTCTTTAGATTCTTGACCCTCAATGTCATAAAAGGCAGAGTTATTCTTAAACAGAGCATCTTTTCAGAGCTTAAAAACACAGTAAGAATAGTCACACACATTGAAAAAGACAAACAAACTGCTTCCTACCATACATCGCATGCGTCTGCTCATGAGCCCCGTATTGAGTTGCTGAAGAAGATACTAAACCAGGCTGGGCATGTGTTGGTGGTGCCATCATTCTAGCATTACCCTGTATTACAGGACTATAGACATGAGGATGCTGTGTTCAAACAAAAAATAAAGAAAAAAACATTAAAGTACCAGATATAGTCAAGTAGATTTTAATTATGTCTTAATTCCATGGTTTCCAGAAACAACTCCTAAATCCTTATTTGGCTAGAAAGGATTTAGCCTTTGAAACACTTACACTGATCAGCAACTTTCTATTAGGTTAAAAAGGACCCCCAAATCCTTAGTTGCCTACCCCACCGTTAACGCATAGCACAAAATATAAAGGAAAAACCCCTTTACCATACTAAAAGTTACTTCAATGGAACAACAATTAAGAGTTATTAGGTCATATCAGGCTTACCTGAGACTGATAATGTGGCACATGCTGAACAAGAGGCTGATTTGGAAACTGCTGAGGACTATAGGCAACATACTGTGTGGAATAAGCTGGTGGGGTGGCCACAATTGGTGGGCCTGCTGCTGAGGCTGGGTGCATCATGGTACTCTGATGATGTTGGTCTTGCCGTTGTTGGGGCATATTTGGTACTGCAGGAAAAAACGACGTAATATTAGAACACAGCAGCTCCTTATTAGCATAAAATACACGAACATGGTCCATAAGGCTCTGCATTGATTGGGTCAAAGCCTACCTCTCCAATGCCATGTTATACCACACCCATCCCCCTTCAGCCACTATGGGCTGTTTTCCTATCATATATGCTATTCCTCAGCCTCAAACCCCAATCCCCTACTGCCAGGTTGGAAAATTTTTACTTGTCCATCAAGTGTCAGCTTGAAAGCAACATTCTCAGAGAGATACTATGTGATGACCCCCAGACTTCATCAAGTCCCTGTAATTACAAGACTCTTACAGAACTATGAAACAACATTTCCCTCATACTTCTCATATACACTCTGTTTGAGACACTGAATTATGCCATTGCTAGAGAAGGGCACTGGATTTTATTCAAAGGAAAACAAAAGTACAACAAAAAAGCCAAAACAGACCCAACACTTATCTTAACTCCATCTTTCTAAACTTCTTACCACTGAACTCTTGCTTTTTCAAACATAGCATCACACACTACCATGTAGCGCTTTTAAAAAATTCTAATAGCTCTTTTAAAACATTACTTTTTGTCTTTTATTACTCCACACAAATTTCTGCCTGTAATCTGCTCCATTAAAGCTCTAGATAACCATTTAGCTCAACTGTCATCTCCTCTGTATCGTCTTTTCCAGTCCCCCACAAAAGCGCTAGCTGCATGCTCTGTGTACCTTTTCCTCACATGTTTATTACAGCACTGACTGTTGTCTGTGATGGGTTTATGGTGCTATGTTAACCAAGCCACTTGAGGGAAGAAGTTGTGAACCACTGCTTACAGCAAGACACAAAGAATGTGTAACTTCATATGTTCACAAAATCATCAAAACTGACTACACAGGTAACTGCTAATGTAGAGACAGAATTTGTCTTTTTTAAAAAAATATTTGAAGTTTTTTGCTAAAAATTTAATGACTGCTGCTGATACTTAGGAGAGCTAGTTACACACTGTGTTATCTAGTCAGAAAAGCAAACTTGAAAACAGAGAAAACGAATTGGGTAATATTGTTCTGAATTTAATCTTGAGAGTCCCTCATATTGAAAAAGCACAGCCTTCTAGTAAAGAAAAGCCACCCAAAACTCAAATATCATTTTTATCACATGAAAGTTTGTCTAATTAAGCTAAATAAGCTTAACTTACTATCACTATTTCTTTTCATATTTTACAACCCTCACATATTAAATTCTTTTTCCAAAAAGCCAGTCAAGTTACAGATTTTTAAAAATAAAAAATTCTAGTTAATAAAAACAATGCTTGGGACTTCCCTGGGGGCTCAGTAGTTAAGAATTCGCCTGCCAATGCAGGGGACACACGTTCGAGCCCTGGTCCAGGAAGATTCCCACATGCCGTGGAGCAACTAAGCCTGTGCGCCACAACTACTGAGCCCGTGCTCTAGGGCCTGCGAGCCGCAACTACTGAACCCATGTGCTGCAGCTACTGAAGCCTGCACACCTAGAGCCCATGCCCCGCAACAAGAGAAGCCACCACAATGAGAAGACTGTGCGCAGCAACGAAGACACAACACAGCCAAAAACTAAAAATTAAAAAACAAAACAAACAATGCTTGAACAAAACCTTAAAAGATAAAATATACAGAGATATACCTGGTTTTATGGTTGTATTACCCCCCACCCACCCAAACTGAATCTACCCTAATCTTAAACCACAGTTTAGACTGGCCATACTTCAGCTATTTCTTTACATCAATGGTTTTCAACTGGGAGCAATTTTGCCTTTCAAGGGGCATTTGGCAACATCTGGAGACATTTTTGGTTGTCACAATTAGAGAAGGGGAGGATACTACTAGCATCTAATGGGTAGAGGCCAGGGATGCTAATAAACATCCTATAATGCACAGACCCCACCCCAGTCTAACCCCCCACACAAAGAATATCTGTCCCCAAATGTTCCTGACTTCAGCATATTTTCAAATACAACTAAATTTTTCTCACAGGACGCAAAAACGGTAACGCTGCATTACGTACCAAGAAGACAAAGAGGTGGTTTTGTGCAAAAAGGCACTACTATCATGAAGGAAAGATATGCCTTATATGATCTACGGCTGCATTTCAGAAGCAAGTCCTTAATTTTCCCTGTTATTTGAAGAGTAAAGCCGCAGGATATAAGATTAACATAAAGATGGCAAATAGCCTTCATATACATAGAAGATGCAATGGAAAAGATGAACCCACTCTACATTAACAATAAAAAAAGAAAATACCTAAGGCAAAAACTGAAGAAACACATAAAACTTTTAAGAGAAACTTAAAAATACTACTGACAGGGCTTCCCTGGTGGTGCAGTGGTTAAGAATCTGCTTGCCAATGCAGGGAACACAGGTTCAAGCCCTGGCCCGGGAAGATCCCACATGCCGCGGAGCAAGTAAGCCCGTGCGCCACAACTACGGAGCCCACGTGCCACAACTACTGAAGCCCATGTGCCTAGAGCCTGTGCTCCACAACAAGAGAAGCCACAACAATGAGAAGCCTGTGCACCGCAATGAAGAGTAGCCCCTGCTTGCTGCAACTATAAAAAGCCCGTGCACAGCAATGAAGACCCAACACAGCCAAAAATAAAAACCAATAAATTAAAAAAAGAAACAAACAAACAAACAAAACAACTACTAAAGGTAGAGAAGCAGATTTAAACAAGCAGAAAGGCATCATTTGTTCATGGATAGGAAGACAATATAAAGATAGCAATTCTCCTCTAAGTTAATTTCTAAATTATATATTTATAAATTTAATGTAGTTCTAATGAAAATCCCAATTGGCAAACTGAATATTAAAACCCAGGAGTTCATTTTAATAGAACAACAACAAACCCTCACTGGTCAACCTTTAGGGATAATAGGAAACCAACTCATTATTTTGAGAACTGCCTTGAAATGATGGGCAGTTTAGCTGCCTTTCTATCACAAACTGTACCTCATGGTAACCAAATAGTTTGACAAGGTAAAGTTTTTCTTTATAGAAATAGTCCAGCTGATAATTGAAAAAGAGATGACAGAATGAGAATGCCGTTTTGCAATCCTTAATGAAATAATGAATCTAGCGCTAGACAGTGATTGTCAGTGCTGCCAAAACAAACAGAGAAGAGCTGGTATGAAACATTATCCTGGATAGATAAGGCAGCCAAGTTACTCCTACTATCCAGGAAAAAAAAAAAGAGACAGAGGTAAGACACTGACTCCTAATAAAAGTACACACATCATCTATGAAACATTCCAGGTTAAGTTTTAAAAAATACAAACTAATCTTTCTAATCTACAATCAGTTCACAAGGATTACAGGGGACAGAGGAACACTTTAAACAATATCACAGGGACACAATCCATGAAATTCAGATGGTGGGAAAGAATACAGGACAAAACAAATTAGATTTAAATAAGATAGAAACGGAAAAAACTAAGAAGAAACCTATAAGAGAGTTAACATTAAGAGAGAGAAACCAATCAAATGAAAAGTGTGGATTCTGGATTGTGGCTCAACAAGCCAACTATTAAGAAAAATTCATAAGACAGTAAGAAAAACTTGTGCTCTACACATTTGATAGGAAGAAATAACTGCTATTTTTTTTAGGTGTGAAAAACTGTATTTTAACTATGGTTTAAAAAAAGAGTCCACAACTCTATGAGGGTATGAATGAACAAAACATGTCTTTGAAACCGTCATAATAAAAATTTACCACAACATAAAACAATTTTAAAAAATGACTTAAACATGATAAACAAATGCAATTTGTAAATCTCATTTGGATCCTAACTGGAACAAATTAACCGTAAAAAAATATATACTTTAAAAATAGCCACAGAAATTTGAGGATAAAAGGGAATTACTGTTAAGTCTTTTGGGTGTGGTAACGGTATAGTAATGTTTTATGTTTGTTTTTAAAAGACCCCTTATCTTTAAGAATTTTAAAATAAAGTATTTACAAATAAAATGGTGTATCCAGGACATGCTTCAAAACAATCTGAGAGGAGAGAGGTCCTGTAGATGAAACAAACTGGCCATGAGTTTCTTTCTTTTTTAAAAAAAAAATAAATTTATTTATTTATTTTCTTTTTGGCTGCATTGGGTCTTCATTGCTGCGCGTGGGCATTCTGTGGTTGCAGCAAGGAGGGGCTACTCTTTGTTGTGGTGGGCAGGCCTCTCACTGCGGTGGCTTCTCTTGTTGCGGAGCACAGGCTCTAGGCTCATGGGCTTCAGCAGTTGCAGCACACAGGCTCAGTAGTTGTGGCTCGTGGGCTCTAGAGTGCAGGCTCAGTAGTTCTGGCGCACAGGTTTAGTTGCTCCACAGCATGTGGGATCTTCCCGGACCAGGGCTTGAACCTGTGTCCCCTGCATTGGCAGGCGGATTCTTAACCACTGCGCCACCAGGGAAGTCCTGGCCATGAGTTTCTAACTATTAAAGCTGACTGATGAGTACTTTTACATAATTGTACTAGTCTAACTGCTTACTTGTATATGTTTGAAATTTTCAGTAATAAAAACGTTCTTAAATGCCAACTGATTTTATTTTTTTAGTAGTCAACCTGAATATCAAGTTCATATGGAAAAATAAACAAGAAAGAAAAAAGTCAAGAAAACCTGAGCGGGGGGGGTTAGGGAATCAATGTTGGGAGTGGATGGATGGGAAAGTAGTCTTAACAGACAAACAGTTTAACAGAATGGAACAGAAAATCCAGATATAGATTTAACTACACATGGACACTTAATATATGATGAAAATGGCATTTCATATCAGTCTGTTCTCTGATCATAATGGAATGAAAAATAAAAAACCTAAATATTTGGAAATTAAAAACACACTACTACCACAACATAATAAAGGCCATATATGACAAAACCACAGCCAACATTGTTCTCAATGGTGAAAAACTGAAACCATTTCCACTAAGATCAGGAACAAGACAAGGTTGCCACTGTTATTCGACATAGTTTTGGAAGTTTTAGCCACAGCAATCAGAGAAGAAAAAGAAATAAAAAGAATCCAAACTGGAAAAGGAGAAGTAAAACTGTCACTGTTTGCAGATGACATGATACTATACATAGAGAATCCTAAAGATGCTACCAGAAAACTACCAGAGCTAATCAATGAATCTGGTAAAGTAGCAGGATACAAAATTAATGCACAGAAATCTCTTCCATTCCTATACACTAACGACAAAAAACCTGAACGAGAAATTAAGGAAACAATTCCATTTATCATTGCAACAAAAAATAAAATACCTAGGAATAAACATTCCTATGGAGACAAAAGACCGGTATGCAGAAAACTATAAGACACTGATGAAAGAAATCAAAGATGACACAAACAGATGGAGAGATATACCATGTTCTTGGATTGGAAGAATCAATATTGTGAAAATGACAATACTACCCAAAGCAATCTACAGATTCAATGCAATCCCTATCAAATTACCAGTGGCATTTTTTACAGAACTAAAACAAAAAATCTTAAAATTTATATGGAGACACAAAAGACCACAAATAGCCAAAGCAGTGTTGAGGGAAAAAAAACAGAGCTGGTGGAATCAGACTCCCTGACTTTAGACTATACTACAAAGCTACAGTAATCAAGACAATATGGTACTGGCACAAAAACAGAAATATAGATCAATGGAACAGGATAGATAAACTCATGCACATATGGTCACCTTATCTTTGATAAAGGAGGCAAGGATATACAATGGAGAAAAGACAGTCTCTTCAATAAGTGGTGCTGGGAAAACTGGACAGCTACATGTAAAAGAATGAAATAAGAACACTCCCTAACACCATATACAAAAATAAACTCAAACTGGATTACAGACCTAAATGTAAGGCCAGACACTATAAAACTCTTAGAGGAAAATATAGGCAGAACACTCTATGACATAAATCATAGCAAGATCCTTAATGACCCACCTCCTAGAGAAATGGAAATAAAAACAAAATAAAACAAATGGGATGTAATGAAACTTCAAAGCTTTTGCACAGCAAAGGAAACCATGAACAAGATGAAAAGACAACCCTCAGAATGGGAGAAAATATTTGCAAAAGAAGCAACTGACAAAGGATTAATCTCCAAAATATATAAACAACTCATGCAGCTCAATATCAAAAAGACAAACAACCCAATCCAAACATGGGCAGAAAACATTTCTCCAAAGAAGATACACAGATTTCCAACAAACATGTGAAAGGATGCTCAACATCACTAATCATTAGAGAAATGCAAATCAAAACCACAATGAGGTATCACCAGTCAGAATGGCCATCACACCAGTCAGAATGGCCATCATCAAAAAATCTACAAACAATAAATGCTGGAGAGGGTGTGGAGAAAAGGGAACCCTCTTGCACTGTTGATGGGAATGTAAATTGATACAGCCACTATGGAGAACAGTATGGAGGTTCCTTAAAAAACTAAAAATAGAACTACCATGTGACCCAGCAATCCCACTACTGGGCATATACCCTGAGGAAAACCATAATTCAAAAAGAGTCATGTACCACAATGTTCACTGCAGCACTATTTACAATAGCCAGGACATGGAAGCAACCTAAGTGTCCATCAACAGATGAATGGATAAAGAAGATGTGGCACATATATACAATGGAATATTACTCAGCCATAAAAAGAAATGAAACTGAGTTATCTGTAGTGAGGTGGATGGACCTAGAGTCTGTCATACAGAGTGTAGTAAGTCAGAAAGAGAAAAACAAATACCGTACGCTAACACATATATATGGAATCTAAAAAAAAAAAGGTTCTGATGAAACTAAGGGCAGGACAGTAATAAAGACACAAACGTAGAGAGTGGACTTAAGGACACAGGGAGGGGGAAGGGTAAGCTGGGATGAAGTGAGAGAGTGGCACTGACATAAATACACTACCAAATGTAAAACAGATAGCTAGTGGGAAGCAGCCACATAGCACAGGGAGATCAGCTCGGTGCTTTGTGACCACCTAGAGGGGTGGGATAGGGAGGGTGGGAGGGAGACTCAAGAGGGAGGGGATATGGGGATATATGTATACGTATAGCTGATTCACTTTGTTATACAGCAGCAACTAACAGAACAATGTAAAACAATTATACTCCAATAAAGATGTTAAAAAACAAAACAAAACAAAACACTACTACATAACCCACTGGTCAAAGAAGAAATCATAAGACAGAAAATATTCTGAATGAAATATGAAAATAAAACACATCAAGTTTTAGGGATGTAGCTAAAGCAATGATTAGAAATGTATAGCTTTAAATCTTCTATTCTAATAAAGAAAGTTTTAAAATCAATGATCTAAGCAACTGCCTTAAGAAACTAGAAAAGGAACAGAAAATTAAATCCAAAGAAAACAAAGAAAGGAAATGATAAAGAGAAAAATCAATGAAAGTATTGGGTTGGCCAAAAAGTTTGTTTGGTTTTGTTCTGTACAATGGCTCTAGTAGTGCTTAGCTGTCTATAACTTCACTCGAAACAATTTTATTAGATTGTATTGTGGCAGCTGTCACATCAGCGTGCATTTTTAAAAAAACTTATCAAAATTGGTGAATTTTTGTGTAGTCATTTTAATATTGAAGATGGAAGAAAAAAGCAACATTTTCAGCATACTATGCTTTATTACTTCAAGAAAGGTAAAAACGCAACTGAAATGCAAAAAAAAAGATTTCTGTAGTGTACGGAGAAGGTGCTATGACCGATTGAATGTGTCAAAAGTGATTTGCGAAGTTTTGTGCTGGAGATTTCTTGCTGGATGATGCTCCACGGTTGGGTACATCAGTTGAGGTTGATAGTGATCAAATGGAGACATTAATTGAGATCAACATTCTACCATGTGGGAGATAGCCGATACACTCAAAATGTCCACATCAAGTGATGAAAATCATTTGCACCAGCTTGGTTATGTGAATCACTTTGATGCTTGGGTTCCATATAGGTTAGGTGAAAAAAAACCTCCTTGACTGTATTTCTGCATGCGATTCTCTACTTGAACATAATTAAAACCTTCTGCTTTTAAAACAAATTGTGACGGGCGATGAAAAGGAGATACTGTACAATAATGTGGAATGGAAGAGATCGTTGGCAAACAAAATGAAGCACCACTAACTACACCAAAGGTCAGTCTTCATCCAAAGAAGGTGATGTTGTGTAAATGGTGGGATTGGAAGGGAGTCCTCTATTATGAGCTCCTTCTGGAAAACTAAACGATTAATTCCAACAAGTACTACTCTCAATTAGACCAACTGAAAGCAGCACTCGACGAAAAGCGTCTGGAATTAGTCAACAGAAAAGGTGTAATCTTCCATCAGGATAACACAAGACCACATGTTTCTTTGATGACCAGGCAAAAACTGTTTCAGCTTGGCTGGGAAGTTCTGACTTATCTGTTGTATTCATCAGACATTGCACCTTCGGACTTCCATTTATTTCGGTTTTTACAAAGTTCTCTTAATGGAAAAAAATTTTAAGTCCCTCGAAGACTGTAAAAGGCACCTGGTACAGTTCTTTGCTCAAAAAGGTAGTAAGTTTTGGGAAGTTGGAATTATGAAGTTGCCTGAAAAATGGCAGAAGGCAGTGGAACAAAATGGTGAATATGTTGTTCCAATAAAGTTCTTGGTGAAAATGAAAAATGTGTTTTTTCAAAAAATAAATTTATTTTATTTTATTTATTTTTGGCTGCATTGGGTCCTAGTTGCTGCGTGCTGGCTTTCTCTAGTTGCAGTGAGCGGGGGCTACTCTTCGTTGTGGTGCACGGCCTTCTCACTGTGGTGCCTTCTCTTGTTGCAAGCACAGGCTCTAGAGTGCAGGCTCAGTAGTTGTGGCGCACGGGCCTAGCTGCTCCGTGGTATGTGGGATCTTCCCGGACCAGGGATCTAACCCGTGTCCCCCGCACAGGCAGGCAGATTCTCAACCACTGGGCCACTGGGGAAGTCCTGTGTCTTATTTTTACTTTAAAACCGAAGGAACTTTTTGGCCAAGACAATAGAAGCTGGCCTTTGAAAAGGTCAATAAGTCTCTAACAAGACTGATCAATAAAAAAGGGGGAAAAGACATAAATTATCAATACCAGAAGTGAAAGAGCATCACTACAGATCCTAAAGACATTAAAAAGATAAAGGAATATTATGAACAACTTTATGCCATTAAATCTGGTAAATTAGATGAGATGGCCAGCATTAACTTGGTATCAAGATCCTACAAAGACAATACACAGCAAAGCAAACTACAGACCAACACCCACCATGAACACAGACAAAAACCTCTTTAATAAAATACTATGAAGTCATATCCAGGAAAACATATAAAGATAGTACACCATGACTAAGCGTATAAATGGGGTGCCAGGAATGCAAAGCTGGTTCGATATTCAAAAATCAATCAGACTTCCCTGGTGGCGCAGCAGTTAAGAATCCACTGCCGGGCTTCCCTGGTGGCGCAGTGGTTGAGAGTTTGCCTGCCGGTGCAGGGGACACGGGTTCGTACCCCGGTCTGGGAAGATCCCACATGCCGCAGAGCGGCTAGGCCTGTGAGCCATGGCTGCTGAGCCTGCGCTCCGCGGCGGAAGGGGCCACGGCAGTGAGAGGCCTGCGTACCACAAAAAAAAAAAAAAAAAAAAAAAAATCCACTGCCAATGCAGGGGACACCGGCTTGAGCCCTGGACCAGGAAGATCCCACATGTTGCAGAGCAACTAAGCCCGTGTGCCACAACTATTGAGCCTGTGCTCCAGAGCCTGCGAGCCACAACTACTGAGCCTGCATGCCACAACTACTGAAGCCTGCATGCCTAGAGCCCATGCTCCACAACACGAGAAGCCACCGCAACCAGAAGCCTGCGCACTGCCATGAAGAGAAGTCCCCGCTCGCTGCAACTAGAGAAAGCCTACATGTGCATCAACGAAGACCCAACACAGCCACAAATAAATAAATAAATTTATTTAAAAAAAAAAGCCACTGAAGTGTTCAATTAAAAAAAAGCAATGTAATTCTTCAAAATAACACAGCAAATCAGAAAAACCATATGACCAGCATAAGAGATGCTGAAGTATTTGACACAATTCAATAACCATTCGTCACTAAAAAACAAAACGAAACAAAAAACATCCTCAGCAAGTTATGAATTGAAACCACAACTAACACTATACCAAAGGGTGAAAGATACTGTTTCACCCCTAAGATCAGGGGCATGGTAAGGAATGCATCCCTTCTATGCAGTAAGCAATGTATTAGAAGACCCAGCCAGTGCAGTACGGTAAAAAAAAAAGACAGATATACTGACTGGATTATGACTGTGTACGAAGAAAAGTCTAAGTAAGTCTAAAAAGAAGCTATTAGAAACAACAGATGGGTTTAGCAAAGTGGCAAGACACAAGGTTGATAGTAAAAAATCTAGTGTATCCCTATATACTAGGTAAACAAATGCTGAAAAATTTACAATGCCATAAAAAATATGAAGTACTAAGTGATAAATTTAGTAAAATGCAAAACTTATACAATGAAAACTACAAAATATTGGTGAAACTGAACACTTAAATAAATGAAGAAATACATGCTTGTGGATTGGAAAATTAAATATTGTTAAAGGGGGTCAATTCCCCCACAAACTGATCTTCAGATACAGACACAGATAATTCCAAGCTGATTCTACAGTTTATTTGGAAATGTGAAGAGCCTAGAATACCTAGAACAATTTTAACAAATATGACTAAAACTGGAGGACTTCCATGAACTGATTCTAAGATTTATTATAAAGTAACAATAATCAAAAAGCGAGTACTGGCATGAGGATACACAGATAAACACAACAAAATAGTTCAGGAATAGATCACACATATACAGACAACTGAATTCTATGAAGATGACAAGATAACAGCAAAACAGAGGCTGGTGTTGGGAAAACTGGATATACATACATGGAAAAAAACAACAACAACGACGAACTGCAACATTTACCTCATGCCCTACACAAAAACTAACTTCAGGTCGATCATACACCTAATTGTAAAAGCTAAAACTTGTATTAAACTTCTGGAAGAGGGCTTCCCTGGTGGCGCAGTGGTTGAGAGTCTGCCTGCCAATGCAGGGGACACGGGTTCATGCCCTGGTCCGGGAAGATCCCACATGCCGCAGAGTGCCTAAGCCCATGAGCCATGGCCGCTGAGCCCGCGCATCCGGAGCCTGTGCTCCGCAATGGGAGAGGCCACAACAGTGAGAGGTCCGCGTAACACACACACAAAAAAACAAAAACAAACTTCTGGAAGAAACATAAAAATATTCACAACCTGGGGCAGGCAAAGGCTTCTTAGTTATGATATAAGAAAGCATGAATCATAAGAGAAAAACATGATAAATGGGACTTCATCAAAATAAACAACACAGGCTCTTTGAAAATATTCATAATACCTATACCTGATAAAGGATTTGTATCCAGAATATATAAATAACGGTTACAATTAATAGTAAGAAAACAAACCAAAAGTAAATAAAGGAAAAAAATTTGGACACTTTGCAAAAGAAGACTGACAGCCAATAAACACATGAAAAGATGTTCACAATCAGTAATCATTAAAGAAATGCACATTAAAACCACAGTGAGGTAGCGTAACACACTCATCAGACGGGCTAAAATTAAGAAGACAGACAAGGGACTTCCCTGGTGGTGCAGTGCATAGGACTCCGTGCTCCCAATGCAGACGGCCTGGGTTCGATCCCTGGTCAGGGAACTAGATCCCACATGCATGCCGCAACTAAGAGTTCACATGCCACAACTAAGGAACTGGCGAGCCACAACTAAGGAGCCCAGCCCACGAGCTGCAACTAAGGAGCCCACCTGCCACAACTAAGACCTGGTGCAACCAGATAAATAAATAAATAAGCCAGAAAATTGTTGGCAAGGATGCAAAGCAACTGTAACTCTCATACATGGCTGATCAGTTGAAATGTAAAATGACACAATCACTTTGGAAAACAATTTACCAATTTATTAATTTAAAATTGTATTCACACCATACAACTCAAAAATTCTAGTTCTAGATATTTAACCAAGAGAAATGAAAGCAAATGTTCACACAAACACTTGTACAAAAATGTTCTTAAAAGCTTTATTCAGAACAGCCAGAAACAGAAAATAATACAAATACCAATCAACTGGTAATGGGTAAACTGTGGTATAATCATAAAAATGGAATGCTCTTCAGCAATGAAAAGGAATAAACGGATACAGATGATAATATGAAATATTCTCAAATTATTATGTTGTTTAAGCCAGACACACAAAATACAATACACGATTCCATTTATTAAATAAAAAATATCTAGAAAAGTCAAATCTAATCTACAGTAAGAGAAAGTAGAACAGTGGTTGCCTAGAGTGGGTGGCACTGGAGTAGAGGTTTCATCAAAATGTACACTTAAAAGAAAGACATTTTGTTGTATGTAAATTACAGAACCATAAAACTGGTTAAAAATTTTAGATAGCCATTTGGAACAAGATAAACTGGATTCATACCTTATACGGTGTATAAGGTAATTTCCAAATCAATCAGAAATTTAAATGTAAAAAAGAGGGAGTTATATAAATTCTAGAAAGCATATGAATTCTTTCACTACACGAGTGGGCAAAAATCTTAAAAACCATAAACCAAAAAAACAAAAGGTAAATCACAGGAGAAAATCATAACACTTCTAGGAAAAAAACCACCACAGGAGAAAATCTTTGCAACCCTGCAGTATGCAAATATAGGAAACAAAAACACAACCATAGAAAAAAAATTGATCAAATGGACTCCAAAATGAATAAATAAGCCATAGACTACAAGAAAATGTTTGAAATACAGAAAAAGGAATTATGTTCACCCATACTCCTACAACTCAGTAAGATAACTCAATTAAAAAAAGTATAAGGAAAATCTTGATACAGTGATATATAGTAATTTCTAGGAATATGATGTCTTCAAACAAAAAAACTCATGAGTGCAGAACAGTACATATAGTGTGCTTCGTTTTGTGTATGAGGGAAGAAAAATAAATGTCAACAAGGATGCCATGACAATTTAACGAGGAAAGAACAATCGTTTCAACCAATGGTGCTGGGATAACTGGATATCCACATGCAAAAGAATGAAATGTGGACCCCATCCTCATACCATACACAAAATCTACCTCAGAATGTATCACCAACCTAAATGTTAGAGCTGAACTATAAACTCTTAGAAGAAATCACAGTATATCTTTGTGACCTTGAGTCAGGAAATGGTTTCTTAGTATGACACCAAAAGCAAAAGCAACAACAAAAATACAAATAAATCAAAGTTCCATCAAAATTAAAAAACTTCTGTGCTGCAAAGGACACCATGAAGCAAGTAAAAAGACAACCCATAAAATAGAGAAAATACCTGTAAATCCTGTATCTGATAAAAGATGTGTATACAGACTATATTAAGAACTCTTACAACTCAGTGATTAAGAGACAAATAACTTAAAAACTAGGTCAAATATGTGAATAAACATTTCTCCAGAGAAGATATGCAAATGGTCAATGAACACATGAAAATATGTTCAACATCATCAGTCACTAGGGAAATACAAATCAAAACCATAATGAAATACTATTTTATAACCACTAGGATTGTAACAGACAACAAGTGCTGGTGAGGATGTGGAGAAATTAGGACCTTGTACACACTACTGGTAGGAATAAAAAATGGTGCAGCCACTGTGGAAAATAGTGTGGCAGTTTCAACACTACTTCCACTCCAAGAGAAATGAAAACATAAGTCCACACAAAAACTGTACACTAATGTTCAGCATTATTTCACAATAGTCAAAAGTGGGAACAACCCAAAGAAGCATCAACTGATGAATGAATGGATAAATAAGTGTGGTATCTATACATTGGAATATTATTCATCCATAAAAAGGAATGAAGTACTGATATATGCTCCAACATGGATGAACCTTGAAAACATTATGCTAAGTGAAAGAACCCAGTCACAAAGACTGCATTCAATATGATTTCATTCATATGAAATATCCAGAACCGGCAAATCTATAGAGAAAGGAAGGTAGATCAGCATGTCTAGGGTATGAGTGTATATGTGCATGGGGTGGGAGGGGAACAATTACTAAAAGGTATGAGGTTTCTTTTTCGAGTGATGGAAATGTTTTAAAATTGACTGTGGTGATGATTGGGCAACTCTGAGAATATCTTAAAACCCACCGAACTGTATACTTCAAAGAGATGAATTTTATGGCATTCGAATTACAGTTGACCCTTGAACAACAGAAGTTTGAACTGTGTGGGTCACTTATACGCAGATTGTTTTCAACAGTAAGTACTACAGCACTAAACGATACACTGTTGGTTGATCTAGAACTGCAGACATGGAGGACTGACTACAAATTATATTCAGTTTTTGACTGCACAGAGGGTCAGTGTCCCTAACCCCCGGGTTGTTCAAAGATCAACTATATATCCTAAATAGAACCATTAAAAAAAAAATAGAACGGATTATTTGCCAAGAAATAAATGTATACTTGCAAAAATAGACACTGTAAGGATATATAGAGAGTAACTTTAAATGATCACCTGCTGGTGATGGAAGGGATGATCCACATCTGGGATGGAAGTGATGAGGAAAGGACAAATGAAGAGACTGGGATGAAAGCAAGACTTCTCTGAATAATCTTTTTTTTTTTGCGGTACGTGGGCCTCTCACTGTTGTGGCCTCTCCCGTTGCGGAGCACAGGCTCCAGACGCGCAGGCTCAGCGGCCGTGGCTCACAGGCCCAGCCGCTCCGTGGCACGTGGGATCTTCCCGGACCAGGGCACGAACCCGCGTCCCCTGTATCAGCAGGCGGACTCCCAACCACTGCACCACCAGGGAAGCCCTGAATAATCTTTTTATGTAATTTCCACTTTGAAAATATATATTTCACACATAAAGAACAAAGTTAATTAAAAAAACTATCCTTACAAATGATAACGAACTCAATCAGATTAACCTACCTATGTGTCAAACTGTTGACATAACTCAGTGACTATAGAAAATGGTATTTTGGAAGTAACAAGGGTAGCAACACCTGACTCTGAAAATTGGCACTTAAAGAATTCTTAGTGAAATAGAAACTAAAGAAATCTTAAATTTTATTCTGTAGTCCAGGAGTTAGACAACAAATAGTTTGGAAACATCTAATACACATTATAGGAAAATGTAAATAAGCCAGCCTCTAAGATGGCCCCCAACAATCCCGCCACCTGGTATTCACACCCTTATGCAGTCCCCTCCCACAAGCACCAGATTTGCTCTGCTTGATCTATATAGCAAATGACAGAAGTTAAGATACGTCACTTCCAAGGTTAGATTGTTAAACAAACTGTAGCTTCCATTTAGGTCACTTTCTCTCTGAATACTTATTGTGGGAGAAGCCAGCTGTCATGGTATAACCAGAACTATCCTGCTAACAGCTCTGAATCTGGAAGCAGATCCACCAGCCCCAGTTCAGAAAACCACTGCTCTAGCCAACATCTTGTCTGCAACTTCTTAAGAGACTCTAAGGCAGAACCACCTAGCTAAGTAGCTCCTGGATTCCTGACCCTCAGAAACTAAGTGAAATAATATATGTTTGTTGTTTCAGGCAGCTAAGCTTTGTGGTAATTTGTTCAAAGACAGATATTATTAACTCAATCGCAATGAATATAGCCAATGACCAGAAAATGGTTTCTAATTACTATTTCCCAGCAAAGAGAATGAGGGTTGCTTGGAGGATTACTGATCCAGGTCTAAAGTCAGAAGAAGATTAGCCTGAGACATCAAATTTGTAGCAGAAAGGAAGCTATCAGAGACAAATGAGTAGTACCCAAAGGACACGGGAGCCAACCTGAAGGGATTACCATCGATCAAAGATGGGACAATGGGAGCAGCAAAAAGAAAATAATTGACTGAAATACAATGAATATATAAAATTATATGAAAATCCATGTATTCATAACTTTCCCATACAAACTATTTCAGGATACCTAAACAGCCCTTGTTAAAAAGAACAGTCCCTTACAGAATGATTCTAGCTAATAAATGGAGAAGAAATACTAGAAATTGAGAAATCGCTGTTTTCAAACTCCTAATTACAGTGATTTCCAAAGTATGGCCCTGTACCAGCAGGATCACTAGGGAACTGGTTTTTTTATAAATTGCACTAGAAAAGTAAATTCTCAGGCTATGCCCCAAACTACTGTATTAGAAATTCTGGGGATGGGGCCAAGCAATTGGTGTTTTTAACAAACTCTCTAAGTGATTCTAATGTACACTAAAGTTTGAGAACCACAGCCCAATGAAAAGGTGATGTTACGTATCAATCATTAATGAATTAGATGAAAGACTAATAGAAATCTTTACGATTGGGGAGGGGAGGATCAGGCTATCACCACCTGAGCCCTTAAATCTTACCATAACTCAAAGTAGGACCAGATATTGTACAGCTCTCGAATGATCCAATATAGAGTACTCACAAATATCTATCAAGTATTCTTATCTCTTCCCATAAAAAAGTTAAACCTGAATGTAAACAATGACATCACAAGAAGTAAAGAGACAAATCTAGAATACAGGACATGCTACATAATAATTGGTTTCTGCCACAAAGCAACAGCAGCGGTAAAAACAGCAGGGGAACTACAAAGACATGTAACAAATATAATAATGTGAAGATCTTATTTTGATCCGTATTCAAAACAAACGGACTGTAAAAATATATTCTTGGCCCAGTCAGGATAATCTGATTATGATGGTTATTAGATGATAAAAAGGAATTACTGTTTATTTTTATAAAGTGTGATAACAGACTCTGGCTATCTAACAAAAATGTCCATACTTTTATATATGATACACACGTATGTATGTAGAAATGAAAAAGTATGTAGAAATGAAATGGCAGGTCCTCAGAATAAGACTAACCCTGTAACTAGACAACTTTAAATGATCTAAGGTAGAGTTCTTCCAATAGGTTCCAGTGTTCTAAGGAAAGATAAAGGATATCATACTTTTTTTTTTTTTTTGGCTGCACCACACAGCTTGTGGGATCTTAGTTCCCTGACCAGGGACTGAACCTGCGCCCCCTGCATTGGAAGCGCAGAGTTTTAACCACTGGACTGCCAGGGAAGTCCCGGAAGCAACTTAAATTTAAATGTCCATCAACAGATGAATGCATAAGGAAGATGTGGTATACAGACAATGGAATATTACTCAGCCATAAAAAAGAAAGAAATAATGCCATTTGCAGCAACATGGATGAACCCAGAGATTATCATACTAATGGTGAAGGAAGTCAGGCAGAGAAAGACAAATATCATACGATATCATGTATATGAGCCTAAAATATGACACAAACGAACTTATTTACAAAACAAACGGACTCACAGACACAGAAAATAAACTATGGTCACCAAAGGGGAATGCGGTGGGGACACATGAGGCGCCTGGGACCGGCTGATACAAACTACCATATATGAGACAGACAACACAGGGAACTCCAGTCAATACCTTGCAATAAACTATAATGGAAAAGAAAAAAAGGAGTGAAATTTGCGTGATGGGGCTAATTACTGGGCACTGAGAAATGACTTTACTATATAAACCATTCTACTTTCTATTCTCAATAAAATTATAGCAAATAATTGCTCTCAATTACCTAAATGGCAAAAGAGGGGAACCCTTTAGCATTTTTCAGCATTAAGAAATTTCCTTTTAAGATAAATATGTGTTTTTTTTCTATGAAGGCTCTTCTACACAGAGAATACTAGATTATACAACACTCTCATTTTAAAGATGAGGAAACATTTCTCTAATAGCATTTTGATGGTTTCTGAAGTGAGCCATCTCTGCTCAAAAAGAAATTCTAAATTTTTGGGGAAAAAATCATATATTATATAAAATAAGAACGTCAGCAACTAGTTAATTAACGTAGCGAACCCTCTTTCCAAATTTAACATTGAAAACTTCAAAATTAAATCACTTTTTGTGAAGAGGATCCTGAAATTCACGACTGATGGGTATTTTCTCCTCCTGTTTTTGTTCATAAAAATGCATCTAAATACCTGATGTAACGTTGAGCAACAGAAGTCAATGAACAGCTTCACTGAAAGTCAAAACTGAACCACAAATATTTATTCATTATAAACTGAGTTATTTAATTCATGCAGCATGCAAACTACAAGCAAATACAGGCAGGATTATTCTCACCTTTACCTGCTCTATATGTCTTGGCTTGATTGACGGGCATGGGCGTCATAGGTATAGGATATAAAGGCTTAAGGGAATAAAAAAAACAAAAACAAAAACCGAAGATTAGGCTCTCAAGATAGTAAGAATGTATTTTATCACTCTCTCTTAGTTGCATATTGCTAGAGAGCTAGCTCTGAGGTTTCCTGATTCTTTATGAGTCATTAAAAAATAAAATCACACCCACAGCTAAAAGGACAAACCCCAAACTACAGTAAATCTAAATCATATTTCTTACCAGAAACATTCTCAGATTTAGGTCCTTAAACTAACAACACACCACACTGCAAGCTTCCACTTTTTAAATACCTCTGTTATACCATCACTGCCTCAAATCACTGCATACCTACAGAGTGTATGGTGTCAAATACAAATAACTTAGGGTAAATGAACACCAAATTCTATGACTTACTTGCACTCCTGGGCTCACTGGGACTGGATACATCATATTTGGTGCAAAACAAACAGGTTGAGTATAAACTGGAGTTGGCTGCTGATGACCCACCATAGATGGGCTAGGTTGTGCTTGAGGACGAGGCGAAGTTGGGGTGGTAGAAGGCTTTGGCTACAAAAACAAAAATCAACTACCTTCAGGTGAAAAGCTAACCATTACTGCAATTTGAGAACTGATTCCCCCCATCTTTCTCAGTTTTACTCACTGTTGATAAGCAGTACCTCTTAATGAAAACATCTCACAGAAAATAAACTTCCACGTTTCAAATAAAAGAAAAAAAAAACTTGGTTATGTTACCAATAACCAAGTATTACTGGTTGATTAATGTTACCAATTAATCAACAATGCTATTAAAAACAGCAGTGATGATTTTTAAGGAACTGGAGACTGTTTTTAAAAATTAAAAAATAAACACATCTTCTTACAAAGTCAGTAGAATAATAACTGTATATCTGTGAACCTGAGAGCCTCGTTGGCCAACCATCTTCAAATTCTGAGTCAGAAAGACTAAAAAATTTGCCCCAGACCACATCTAATTGATGACAAAACTAGCATTTTTTCCTATGGCTCAAAAATATTCATTAATGACTACAGAAGAAAAAAGAACTTAAACTAAAAGTTGTTTTAGCATACTATAACTGAATTTAGATGGCAGGAATGGGAAAGGGAATATTACTACAAATAATTTTTTTTTAAGAGGCTAGATTACTTCAAAGAGAGAGAAAAACTTACCTGAGAAAAGGAACGAGGGTTGAACTCCTTCGCATTGGGATTCAACGTTGATTTCCTCACTTGCCTACACCGGAAAAAAAATAAAGCCCAGTGAAATCTGCATGGAACTTATGCTACTGTAAAGTCTTTTATACCTGACAGTTTTTTTTAAATTGCTAAACATTTAAACAATTCTCACTAGAATATCACTAACTCTCTTAATTAAAACACACATATACATAATTACTAGCCAAAAAAGGACAAATTTTTTAAAAAGTGTAATACGAATGGTTCTCTCAAAAGCAATCAACAAAACTTAAACTGAAAAGACAGTAGCCCCTTATAAAATATCCATAAAAGCAATCCTCAATATACCAATTCTCTAGCATGCAGTATTTTTTATGTGATAAATCGTTTCCTATATGAAATATCTTGGGAAAAACCATGACTCTAACAAAAAATTTTTGCCTCAAATTAAGAATAAGTGCTCCTTGACTTACCAATATTTGCATTCCAAAAGTTCATCTGTAACTGGGTTGTATGGAACCCAGAACAAATAAATCAATGGTGGTGTGGTTAGGTTCCGAGACTAGCCCACAAAAGCCCATTTAATTGATAATATATTGGATGTGCAGAATTAATTCTATTTTAACAAATCTATTAACTAAAACTTTTTTTTTTTTTTTTTTGATGGAAAACACATTGAATTCCAAGTAGGGGCACCAGAGACTTCTCTCTCTTCTTGGCAGTGTAAGTTCTTAGTCGAGTAGCACAGCCAGGAGGTGGGTACTGACTAGCATACAGGGGATATCAGTCCCAAAGCCAGTGATTTTTCAACTCCCTGTACATTTATAAATAAGCCATTCTTAATTTATGCATAGGGTTTTTTTGCCACAGGGTGGAAAAACGATGGAGGAGGGAAGAAGAGTATAGGATGCAATGACCTAAATGACTTAAGACGTCATTTGTTTAGACCAGTTTTTTCTTAAGTTGAGAGCTACTTATAAAGCAGTCTAAAAGTCTAGATAGATTCTTGAGTTGGAAGGCTTCTGGACACCTTAAGGAAAAGTTAAGTAAGTAACAGGCGTGCTAAATTCCAGGTTTACTCACTCAGCTGCATCTTTCTTCTCCTCTTTATCATCTTTCTCTTGTTTACATCCTGGACTGGAAGTCTGAACCCCTTGGGATGTGACCTCAGGTCCCCTCTTGTGCTCCGTGTTACTGAGGATTGAAGGGGAAATGCTGGGACTGCTCGGCTTGCTGCTGCCACTGGTGCAGTTGCTGCTATTTTCAATGAAAGAATCCTTAGCATTTGGTTCAATTTTGTCTTTGATCAAATCTCTTGATTTTTCTCCCTCTCTATTTTTGTTTAGCAGCTGATCCATAGATTCAGAAGTAGAACTTGGCTGTAACTAAATAAAGGAAATAATTATACTTAAATATTTTAAATAACTCTAGTAATCAATTTTTTTCCATGAGCACAAACTGAATAAGGCTTTTTTCGAACTTTACGAGTAATGTTTTCATTACAAGGCAACAATAACAAAATGTCTATACAATACAACTACAGCCATCCAAGCACTAAAATGTCCCAGCCTGAAAAGTTAAATATTTACTGAGTGCATACCATGTGTCAGAAATTGTGTGTGCTAGGAATGGAAATATGAAATAGTTCCTATCCTCCCAAAGCTTTCCATCTGGATGAGATCAGACACTTGACAAACTGGGGTAAATGCTATAGGATCCCATGGCAAAAAGCAACTCATGGAAAGAGAAGGCTTCTCAATGGAAATGTCATCTAGTCTAAAGTGTGAAAGATGTTGGGGGTTTGCGGGGGAGTTTGGAAAAGGGACTAATAGTCTAAGTACAAGAAACAGCATGTTTAAAGACCCATAGGAAAGGGAGAAGATGGCCCCGCTGTGGAACAGAAAAGTACTGGCGGGCACAAGATGAGTCAAGAAATGACAAATTCACCCAGGAGGAGCGAGATGATAAAGGAACTTGAAAGCTAGGTTAAGAACTCTAACTTTTAGTTCTCAGGATAATGAGAAGTCACTGAAGAATTTTAAGCAGGTACAGACTGAGAAGATTTATAGTTCACAAAGATGAGCACAGCAGCTTTGTGGAAAATGAACTGCAGGAAGCCAAGTAAGAGTGTAGAGAGACCATTATGGCGGCTGGACTAAGACCCGGGCTTGACCTTGAGAAGTGGTGAGTTGGAAAGTCTGAAGTAGGTGGATTCAAAGGGAGACCTGGCTAGACATGTAGGTCAGTTAGACCTTATAACCCATAAAGGAAACCACAAAACAGAAGCACCAACAAGAAGACTAGAAGACAAAAACGTTAGTAAAATAAGTGATGGGGTTTTTAAGTTTGCAGACCAGAAGCAGTCAATGCTACTACTGTCTGATGATGATTTAAGATGCCCTACTCCACAGAAGAAAGAAAACAGGAAAAGCTGAAGGAAATGACAAGAAAAAGAGAAGAAAAGGGCAGCAAGTAGAAGGAGCCATGGTGGAAATGAGAATAAATCCAAGCAGCAGCCCTAGGCAGTGAGAATAAGCTAAAGAGCAATTGTGCAGCAGAAGGGGCTGCAAGACTAGAGAGACAAACTACCTCCTCAGCCTCAGGAAAGGCGGACCACTGTCAAATTCTCACTACCGGAGCCCTTGGTATCCTGGCAAGCAGCACCACACATCTCAGGGGCTTCTCAAGCTTCACTGCATCACCAATATAGTTATAAAGTAGTTGACAGCAGAAGGTGACGGCAGAAGGTGAAAGCAACATTTGGACACAGTGGGAGTTTAAGTCACAATATAGGTACTTAATGTTTAGGAGAGTCTATATGCGTAACGGACCAATTGTGTATTGCATAAAACTTTAAATATTTGTCACAAGGGTCTTTGAGCAAGGCAAAAATAAGGCTTTTGATGTTGTTATTCATATAATGGCAAACATACCTATAGTACTCACTGTGAGTTGGACACTGTTCTAAACTATTTACAAACTCATTCATTCAGTCATTGTAACAGCCCTATTTGATGTACATACTATTAGCGCAATCTTATAAATGAGGAAAATAAGGCACAATTATTCATGCTTTTGAACATTCTTCTGTATTTCCTATCTGCAATATACTAAACAAAAGAAAACTGAGATTATTCTCCTTTTTTTTTTTTTTTTTGCGTTACGCGGGCCTCTCACTGTTGTGGCTTCTCCCGTTGTGGAGCACAGGCTCCGGACACGCAGGCTCAGCGGCCATGGCTCACTGGCCCAGCCGCTCCGTGGCATGTGGGATCTTCCTGGACCGGGGCACGAACCTGTGTCCCCTGCATCGGCAGGCGGACTCTCAACCACTGTGCCACTAGGGAAGCCCCTCCTTTTTATTTTTTCAAAATTGAACCACTGTTTCCTTTTATTGAGAAATAATTCACATGTAACATCGTATTAGTTGCAGATGTACAACACTATGATTCAATATATGTATGTACTGCAAAATGATCAAAATGTCTAGTTAACAGCCATTACCACACAGTTAAAAATTTTTTTCTTATGGTGGGAACTATGCAGACCTACTCTCTTAGCAACTTTCAAATATACCATACAGTATTATTGACTACAGTCACCATGCTGTACATTACTTCCCCATGACTTATTTATAACTGAAGTTCGTGCCTTTTGACCACCTTCACTCATTTTGCTGCACCCACTGCCTCTGGCAACCACCAATCAGTACTGATGAGTCTGGGTTTTGTTTTGTTTTCTTTCTTTTTTTTAAGATTCCACAAATAAGTGAGATCATACAATATTTGAACTTCTCTGACTTATTTCACTTAGCATAATGCCCTCAAGAGCCATCCATGTTGTCAAAAATGGCAATTACTCTTCTTTTTTATGGCTGAAGAGTAATTCCATTGTGTGTGTGCATATACATGCAGATATCTTGCGAGTTAGTGTTTTCGCTTCCTTTGGATAAATACCCAGAAGTGGAACTGCTGGATCATATGATAGTTCTATTTTTAATTTTTTGAGGAACCTTCATACTGTTTTCCATAGTGGCTGCACCAATTTACCCACCAATAGTGCACAGAGGTTCCCTTTTCTCCACATCCTGGCCAGGACTTGTTATTTCTTGTTTTGTATTTTTGAGAATAGCCATTCTAACAGGTGTGAGATACCTCATTGTGGTTTTGTTTTTCTAAAATACTTGTTTATTTATTTGGCTGCATCGGGTCTTAGTTGTGACATGTGGGCTCTTTGTTAGAGCGGGCAGGCTTCTCTCTATTTGTGGTGCACAGGCTTCGTTGCCCCACAGCATATGGGATCTCAGTTCCCTGACCAGGGATTAAACCTACATCTCCTGCATTGGAAGGCAGACTCTTAACCACTGGACCACCAGCGAAGTCCCCTCATTGTGGTTTTGATGTACGTTTCCTTAATAATTACATTTCCTTAATAATGTCCTTAAAAATTAGTGAGGACCTTTTCATGGACCCGTCGGCCATCTTTACATCTTCTTTGGAAAAAATGTCTATTTAGATCCTGTGCTCATTTTAAAATCGATTGTATTTTTGCTATTTAACTTGTATGAGTTCTGTATACATTTTGGATATTAACTCATAAGATATATGACTTACAAATACTTTCCCCATTTGGTAGTTCCCTTTAACTTTGTTGATGGCTTCCTTTGCTAGGCAGAAGACTTTTAATCTGATGTAGTCCCAGCTGTTTAGTTTTGCTTTTGTTGCCTCTGTTTCTATTGTCAAATAAGAAAATCACTGCTAAGGCCAACGTCAAGGAGCTCGTGCCTATGTTTTCTTCTAGGAATTTTATGGTTTCAGATCCTACTGTCACATCTTTAATCCATTTTGAGTTGATTTTTGTGTATGGTATAAGGCAGTGGTGCAGGACTTCCCTGGTAGCACAGTGGTTAAAAATCTGTCTGCCAGTGCAGGGGACATGGGTTCAAGCCCTGGCCCTGGAAGATCCCACATGCCACGGAGCAACTAAACCCATGCACCACAACTACTGAGCCTGTGCTCTAGAGCCCGTGAGCCACAACTATTGAAGCCCGCATGCCTAGAGCCCGTGCTCCACGACAAGAGAAGACACTGCAATAAGAAGCCCACGCACCACAACAAGAGTAGCCCCCGCTCGCCCCAACTAGAAAAAGGCTGCTTGCAGCAACGAAGATCAAGCGCAGCCAAAAAATAAATAATTAAAAAAAAAAAAAAAGAGAGAGACAGTGGTGCAGTTTCATTCTTTTGAATGTGGCTGTTCAGTTTTCCCAACACCACTTATTAAAGAGACTGTCCTTTCCCCATAGTATATTCTTGGCTCTTCTGTCATAAATTAATTGACTGTATATGCATGAGTTTATTTCTGGGCTCTTTGTTGTTTCATTCATCTGTTTCTGTTTTTATGCCAATACCATACTGTTTAGATTAATATCTCTTTGTAATACAGTTTGAAATTAGAGCGCATGATACCTCCAGTTTTGTTCTTTCTCAAGACTGCTTTGGCTATTCAGGTCTTCTATGGTTCCATATAAAATTTTAGTATCGTTTGCGTTATTTCTGTGAAAAAATCCATTGGAATTTTGATAGGATTGCACTGAATCCATAGATTGCTTTGGGTAGAATGGACATTTTTATGGGAAAACTAAAATTCTTATGTGACTCAGAGAAAAAGAAACCTGTGATTGCCGGTACAACTTTGGTTCATCTATGTTTTGGTAATAAAAATTAATATTTATTGAGTATATACTATGTGTCAAGAACTATATTAAACACTTTACAGGCAGTATCTCATTAATTTTCAGAAGAACACGATGAAGTAGTTCTACAATTATCCCATTTTGGCTTGGGAGATGTAGACAACATGCCTCAATGTTGTACAGAGGGCAAGATTTAAACCTAGATCATTGGGACTTCCCTGGTGGTGCAGTGGTTAAGAATCTGCCTGCAATGCGGGGGACACGGTGTCAAGCCCTGGTCTGGGAAGATCTCACATGCCGCGGAGCAACTATGCCCCTACACCACAACGACTGAGCCCGTGCACCACAACTACTGAAGCCCGCGTGCCTAGAGCCTGTGCTCCGCATCAAGAGAAGCCACCACAATGAGAAGCCACCACAATGAGAAGCCTGCGCACTGCAATGAAGGGTAGCCCCCGCTCGCCACAACTAGAGAAACCCTGCACGCAGCAACGAAGATCCAATGCAGCCCCCCAAAATATAAATAAATAAATTTATTTTTAAAAAAATAATAAAATTACTCAAAATATAAATTGGCGCAACCACTAAGAACAACAGTATGGAGGTTCCTTAAAAAACTAAAACTAGAGCTACCACATGATCCAGCAATCCCACTCCTGGGCATATACCTGGAAAAGACAAAAACTCTAATTTGAAAAGATACGTGCACCCCGACGTTCACAGCAGCACTATTTACAACAGCCACAACGTGGAAGCAATCTAAGTGTCCATCGACAGATGAATAAATAAAGAAGATGTGGTGTGGTGTGTATGTATACACACACACACACAAACTCAGCCATAAAAAAGAACGAAATAATGCCATTTGCAGCAACATGGATGGACCTAGAGATTATCATACAAAGTGAAGTAAGTCAGAGACAAATATATGACATCACTTACATGTGGAATCTAAAAAAATGATACAAATGAACAAAACAGAAACAGACTCACAAACACAGAAAACTTACAGTTACCAAAGGGGAAGAAGCGGGGGCATATACTAAGAGTTTGGGATTAACAGATACACACTATATATAAAATAGAAAAACAACATGGACCTACTGTATAGCACATGGAACTATATTCAGTATCCTGTAATAACCTATAATGGAAAAGAATCTGAAAAAGAATATATACACATACACACACACATGTGTTAACTGAATCACTTTGCTATACACCTGAAACTAACACAACATTGTAAATCAACTACACTGAAATTTAAAAAAAAAATTACTCAAAAGAGATCACAGCCTTAATTGAAACTCTGAGAAGAAAATAAGAGTGAATCTTTGAATCTTTATGAGTATGGATTAGGCAATGGTTTCTTAGATATGACACCAAAAGCACAAGGGACAGAAGAAAAAATAGATACACTAGACTTCATCAAAATTAAAAAATTTTGTGCTTTAGTTGTCAACATCAAGAAAGTGGACAACCCACAGAATGGGAGCAAAAAATTGCAAGCCACACATTTGATGCAAGACTTGTACACAGAATATATACAGAACTCTTACAACTCAATAAAAAGACAACTCAATTTTTAAAATGGGCAAAGATCTGAATAAACATTTCTCCAAAGAAGACATACAAATGGGCAATCAATTATCATGACTGTATTTTCCTTAATTCATAACTAGAAGTAGTTTTTGGCATATTGCCTGTCCCATTACTTTATAATTAGTTGATTATTTAGTATGTCTAACAGAAGGAAATACAAGGAAAATGACATTCACATAGATATCTAATTATCATTATTTGATAGATGTTGACATTTATGTCCATATTGTGACTATAAATACTGATGTGTATTGTGGTAATGTCAGTTCTGTTATATGTAAACATCTTATGTATAAGGCTGAAACTTCTTGTGAAAAATAGCAGGCAATGATCTTCATGAGTGATGGTTTGGGGATACTTTCATCAACATATATCTCCTAATAAAATCAGTAGTTATGAATTACTTCACTAAAATGTGCAGAAAGATAAAAACAAACAAAAAACAAATGGGCAATCAACATATAAAAAGATGCTCAACATCATCGGCCATCAGAGACATGCAAGTCAAAACCACAACATACCACAAGGAAGACTATAATCAAAAGAAACAAACAATAACAAGTGCTGGTAAGGATGTGGAGAAGCGGAAACCCTCCCATACTGCTGATGGGAATGTAAAATAGCATAGCTGCTTTGGCAAAGAGTCCAGAAGTTTTCCTCAAAAGGTCAAGGATAGAGTTACCAGATGAACCAGAAATTCCACTCTTAGGTATACACCCAAGAGAAATGAAAACGTATGTCCACACAAAACTGTATACTAATATTCATAGCAGCATTATTCATAACAGTCAATAAGTGGGAACAACCCAGAGGCATCAACTGATGATAAATGGATAAATAAAATATGGCCTATCCATACAGTGGAATATTATTCATCCATAAGAAGGAATGAAGTACTGACACAGGCTACAATATGGATGAATCCTGAAAACATGATGGTAAGTGAAAAAAAGCCACTCACAAAGGGCCATTTATTGTATGGTTCCATTCATATGAAATGTCCAGAACAGGCAATCCATGTTGACAAAAAGCAGATTAATGGTTGTTTAGGATGGGGGTTGAGGGGAGGAGTGTTTGAAAGCTAATGAGCAATGACTGCTAAGGGCTTATGTGATGACTGTATAACCCTGTGAATATACTAAAAACTGCTAAATTGTACACTTTAAATGGCTAAATTTATGATATGCAAATTGTACCTCAATAAAACTGCTACAAATAACATTAATATGCTTCAAAGTAAAAAAATTTCTTTTCTTCATAACATAATAAATTCATGCAAGTGTACTATAAGAAGGGAATGAATGACTGACTGTAAAAAATAATGCTGAGGAAATAAAAGTATGGGCAAGAACATGACACTTATATCAAACTGAAGATTATGCAAAATAATACCATCTGTTGCTTAGGGATCTTTTCATCTGCAGTATAAAGAACTGCAAGGAAAGATGCCCTTCGCTCTGGCAGGAGGATGCAGCTGAGGTGGGCAAGTACACAGGAGACTTTAACTGTGCTGGAGTGCTTGATGTATTAACCTGGTAGTGGGCATCTGGGCATTCAGTCACTGGGCATTCTTTGTATCGTGTCCATGCACTAACTATAGCTTAAAAAATTAAAAATTAAATTTACAACTGCTAATAGCATTAAAGCTGAATACATAAATGTGCTAAAGTATGAAATAATATTTAATATTTTAAACGGTGCCAAAAAGTCAGGAATGAAGCTACTGGCAAAAACTTATTAATTTTTAGGAAGCTAGAACAGGCTAGGAAAAGGCTGATTTTTGCTTTTGATCCATTCATCTTTTAAGTCTTCTTTCAAAGGCTGATAATCAGATTTTCCTCCATTAAGAAGCTAAGTTTCAGGATGATTTCTTGATTTGGTCTCAAAATACACCTTGATATGCACAATATGTTAACAGTAAATATTGTGCAAAAGAATGAAACAGTCATCCAGGAGAGATCAGAGTACATCCAGCAAGTCTTAAGGGAGAGAAATGATACTATAGAAGGATGTCTACCACAATACATTTGTGCATGAAGTGTATATCTGCAACTCTTTTGTAAAACCAGGGTCCAGTACATCTTCCACATGCCACATCAGATAATCAATGCCTTGGCCTTGCTCTACTGTCACTGAATAAAGTAGTCAAACTTACGTTATGGTGACTTCCAATGTCAGAATTACATTCTCTTCCATTTAATATCTGTATTGTTCTTACCAAATCTCACGATTTTAGTTACTTCACTTAAAGCATACGTAAAGACAACTTTAAGAATACACAAAGACAAGTTTAAGAATGTTTAGGGACTTCCCTGGTGGCACAGTGGTTGGGAATCTGCCTGCCAATGCAGGGGACACGGGTTCGCGGGAAGATCTCACATGGCGCAGAGCAACTAAGCCCGTGCGCCACAACACTGAGCCTGCGCTCTAGAGCCCGTGAGCCACAACTACTGAGCCGGTGTGCCACCACTACTGAAGACCGCGCACCTAGAGCCTGTGCTCTGCAACAAGAGAAGCCACCACAATGAGAGAAGCCCGCGCACCTCAACGAAGAGGAGTCCCTGTTCCCAGCAATTAGAGAAAGCCCACGTGCAGCAACGAAGACCCAACGCAGCCAAAAAATAAATAAACTAAAAAGGAAAAAAAAAAAAGATGTTTAGCTTTCTATACACATGGTTTGATTTTTCCGGGTGTATACATAATGCATTTTTGTAAATGGATGATATAAGAATTTTTAGTGATGCTTAAAAAAAATTTTTTTAATATCTAATTCATCAGTCAATACGATACTTACCCTAAAGTCATTCTTAAATTTCTTTAAATCATCAATCTGTTTTCTATGTTCAGAAACAATTGGTGATATACCTGTAAAATTAAGAAGTGTTAGATCCAGATTTATTTCTAATCTTTAACTTAAAATTCTTTTAGGATGGGATGTTAGAAATGAAAATAAACTCTATTATCAAAATAATAAAAATTTCAATATGTTAATTATAGATTTTGACATGTTAAATTATACATTTAAGTATGCACAATCCTAAGAAAAAGTACTGACCAAAAATGCTCTGTATTGGGCATGAGAGTAAGACATATTCCTTCCTATTTCTACAGTTATACCCAAAGACTTTTTAAAGCTCTAACCTTTACTTTCAGCTTTTGAGAAGCTAGGTGATGTCTCATTGGGCTTCGTATTTTCTTTATTCCCTGCAGAAGAGGTCTGCCTCTGATCTTGAAGCCTGGAATCTTTAGCTAGAAAATAATATTTTACAAAAACTCAAAGTTAGATAGGAGCTATAGAAGTAAAAGGGGAAAATATTCAACAATTTTGATCCCATGTTTTTGGAAAAGAACATTTAAACAGAGGCTTTCCAACTCTGCAGACATATGAAACACTAATAATTTTATTTATATTGACATTTACTACCCAGGAATGTAAACTATCTTAACAACACACATTCAAGAATAACATATGAAATTAGTAGCATTACTTAAACAACTAACTTCATTTGTATAAAATTTTAAATGTACCCTCAAATATTGATACATACCTATGAATAAAACAACATAGCCATTTTTCATAAACTTTTAAACCTCTAACACTCAACTTCACAAATGACATTGTGGATCTGGAAGCCCTTTCTTACATACCCTCAAGAGACGGGGTTACAGCTCTGTTGGATGCAGGACTGGCAGGCGTAGGAGATGCAGCTGGTACAGGCATAGCAACAGCTTCAGCTGGAATAATACCAGCTTGGGGAGAAGCAAGAACTGGCCCACTAGGAGTATTTCCAATACTATTCTGTCTGGGAGACCTGGGTCTGTGAGTTTTAGGAGATAATCTTGGAACTACAAGAAAGAGAAAAGTTACCCATTACATTCTCAGTTCAATGTCACTTCTTCAAAAAGGCTTTTCTGAAGATCTAGGTAAAATAGTTCTATCTGACCTCCTCCCCAATTACTTTTTATCCCATCACCCTGTTTTCCTTTCCAAAGTCTCAGGAATAGCAGTGATGATGGACAATACAAATATCTGAAGAATGAAAGCAATTACTAATACCTATGTCCCACAGTAGTTTTCTCTCCTAATTGTATTAATTCTAAAACGAAGTATTTTAAATGAATTTAGAAACTGGATTTCTAAGGCAGGAAAAATGCTACTTTTTAGGATAAAGATAACATTCTCTACTAAAAAGTGAGACTGTTTCTTTAAAATAGGTGGTGGCAGTGGTTGAGAGTCCGCCTGCTGATGCAGGGGACATGGGTTCGTGCCCCGGTCCGGGAAGATCCTACATGCTGCGGAGCAGCTGGGCCCCTGAGCCATGGCCATTGAGCCACAGGCTCAGAGCCTGTGCTCCGCAACGGGAGAGGCCACAACAGTGAGAAGCCCACCAGGGAAGCCCCAAAAGCAGTCTTAATTGTAAGATCCTGTCAAAGTGTATTTTTCACACCTTTATAGCTGCCATCAGCATATTCTTCAGACTAATCAGAGATAAAACTTGGGCCCCCGTGTTTGTTATTCCTTAAAAGGGAAATATGGTCAGGAATTAGTGCCATATATTGGTGCTAGGAAACATAAGGACCTGCGCCCAGAATACTGCCTGGCATAAAGCAGGATGTCAATAAAAATGTATGGAATGAATGAATGGGGGGGAAAAAAAAACACATAGCACTGTAAGCCCAAAATGGGCTTGAATGAATATATGGAATGAATCAATGAACAAAGTTGCTAAGAAGACACGAAATATGATCCCTCCAAATGTTATGTACTATATTTGCCTTCCATTTGAGTGATACTTTATAAAACTATAAAGTATATTCTTACTTATGAACCCCACATGAATTTCATCAGAAGACCATAAAGTAGATTAGCTAAAGATTACTCACTGAGAAAACTGAAATTCAGAATGATCACATGATTTGCCCTAACATATGGTAAGTGGTAGAGCCCAGAAAAAAAAAAATAGTTTTCCCAATTCCTGGTTACTCCACTATTTTTCATATATATACTTAAGAGTTCCTCAAACATAGCTCAAGCCCAGCCCTTTTTACATCTAGTAGAATAACAAAATGAACTTTGTCATTATGCTCCAAGCCAAGTGTTACCTACCCCCGCTGACCACTGATGACCATGTGCCCCCTGCGGGACTAGTCCTTGCTGCTGGAGGAGCAGTCGCTTCACTTGGTGGGGTGTGGGATACAAATTCTAGGCCACTGGAAATGGAACCCCTCCCAGCAGAAACTCTGTGATTTCGAGGGTGTCGCTGGGCCTTTGGGGACATCCTTGGAGGCCCTAAGAAAGAAACAGTGAACATCACATGAATGCCACAATGTCCATCAGTACTACTTTTTTGCTAAATACACATAGACCATTCTTTCTCTTTCTTTCTCTCTCTCTCTCTCTCTCACACACACAGACACACACACACACACACACACACACACACACACACACACATTCCCTCTCTCTCATTTCTTCTTGGTTAAGAAAAAGGAAACAAACACCACACTTATTTTTGGCCATACTCTTTCAGAATTATTTTGTGGAATGCCATAAAATCTTACAAATAAATTTTATTTTATTTCCCTTTATTTTTAAAGAAAGGGAGGGATGCAGTTGGTGGTAAGAAATCTAACAGTAAGATGTCATAACTCCTCAGAGATCTTAGCAGTTTCTTTAATCTATACCCATTATTTGTAGGCATATAAAAATAAATATAATAAAATATTAACAGAGTTATAGCTACATGATGCAATAATTTTTATTTTAACACATACTTTTACCTTTTTCCCTCAAATTTTCTACAATATATTACCTCTAAAATTTGGGGAAAAAAATTTTAAACAACAAACTGTTGACCGCGATATGTCTTTGTACTAGTAAAAAGATGCACATTTTCCTTCTTAAATTTCTCCAAAACCTTAATTTATCTATCTCTTCTGCCATGGTGAACAATTTCACGACCCATGTCTTAAAACAGTCCTCACCTGTAGGAAGTGTCTCATACTTAACAGGCTGTGAACTGAAAATTCTACCGTTAAGGCATGACTTATAGACTAGAATAACTGACATTTGGGGAAGAAATTTGCACTGTACAAATTGTCAAAACTCCACATCAATCAATTCTGTCACCCCATTAGCAATTTCTATTTATAAAGAAGTCTACTGTGCATTCAAACAAAACTGTCAGGCGAAAACAGTGGACACAATGACTCTTACCACAGAAACCTGACAGTGATAACACCTGGCAAAACTCATTCTTAATGCCAAAGCCAAGGCCCCTTACCCTTACCTTGCCATACTCTTTATTTTTTATTTTATTTTTTTGGCTGTGCCATGCGGCATACAGAATCTTAGTTCCCCAACCAGGGATCGAACCCGTGCCCCCTGCAGTGGACGTGTGGAGTCTTAACCACTGGACCGCCAGGGAAGTCCCTTGCCAAACTCTTTAGAATGTCACATTAATTTGTGCCCTGAGTAGGAATTCAATCATGGGCACGATCTTACAAAGAATGTTAATGTTATATAATTTTCAACTGGAGATACAATTTATATTGAAGAATGAGTTAAGAACTGGGTATTTGCATATTTATACATAATTTTTACGTCCCTTTACAGAAAAAGACCAAGAAAGACGGCTGGCATAGCTCAATGAAATCAAACTCTAACTTAAAAAAATTCAGTCTTTGGCAATATGTAAAATACTTTCAGAAACAAAATACAGTCTCCATATTAAACACAGAAAACCACTATATTTAATAGTTTTATTTTGAAGTTCACATTTCAAAAATGCTTCAGTGTCACCTAACTACATGACTAGAAAACATTTTAATTCAAATTATTTAAAAAGAAAAACTGAATAACACAGCATCCCTGAATATGGAGATGGTGTACTTTTGTGTGAGTCCTTACATCTAACTGTCGTGAACACGCTCACACTCACTAATGAGTTCTATTTTATCTAACATATTCTCACGAACATCACTTAAGCAAACAATAGACCACAACAAATATGTCAACAGAATGTAACTTTTCATTTAGAGGCCACCATCACAGGCACTTCTGAGTAAGGAAGTCACCTTGAAAATCATGCCGTTCAACATGCTTTCAACATGCTGTTGACCATGCTGTTCAACAGCTAACAAGGTTAGCTGCTTTAGTCAAGATCACAGGACCTCCCTGCCTGGATGACAACAATTTATTAAAAAACAGCCAACTAGTTTTCTCCAGGGAAGCATTTTATGCCAGAAAACTGTGTTAGTCTCAACATAAGCAATATCAACTGTAATTTTAATGAACAAATCAGATTAAAATTTTAACATATCAAATACTCTGAAATAATGTCAAAGGTCATTATCATTCAGAAAAAAGGTTTTTTACTTACGCACGACATTTAGATTAAAATGTGACCTCTCTACAACACATCCATGTATCTGATATGTAGCAATGGTGGATTTAGCATCAATGAATGAGAACTACAGTATTTTATTCTTTTTTATTGACAAGGGAAATAAATAAATAAATAAAACCCTAAAGATTCATACATAGCTTTCTAAGATAAAAATTTTATCTTAGATCAAGAACTTCTTCCAGATTAAAGACTTTCACTATGAAATATTACAAAACTATTTTTTTTAATTCCCCAAACACAAATTTAAACTCTGTATTGTAATCTAAGAGTAAACACACAAAGGCAGCTACATGTAATGTCCCTCTCAAAAAGGACCCCTAAACCATCACTCCTGCCTATGGCCAACAGGCAAATTCACTAGTACCTTGGCCAAGGAGCTATAAAACGATAGGTTCTACAAAAAGTCCAAGACTGATGAAGAAAGTTCACTGTTTACCATTAATCACTGTACACTGTATGTAAAGTGGAAGGGAGAAGGCCCTGGGCTGTAAAAGAGCATCATTACCAGGCAGAGACAAAACCCTCATTCTTACAATTCAGGATAGTTCATAGCTTCACACAGCATTTATCAAATTTCTCTCTAATGAACAAAAGGTTAATAGAAATAGTTTTAATAAACTAAAGTTAAAACACAGAAATTATAGGTTATTAAATAATGAAGAGGAAACTATTTTGTAATTATAAACTCACATAGGAGTTAAACAAAGACAAACAAAAACATGAACAAATTGTGGTATTGTACCTTCTGAAGACATGCGTTTAGGCATAGTAGAGACAGGAGCTGGAGAACCATGAGCAGAGGGGTGAGACGGGGGTCTGGATGGCCGCGAGGGGGGCCTGGAGGGCGGCCGTGTAGGGGTGGCTGCCCGAGGTGGAAGAGAGTTGGGACCTGACTGGTAGCGAGAAGGTGGGCGAGAGGAAGGAGATGGGCAAGGCGATGGCCAGGGAACACCTGACAGAACAAATGATATGAAGGAAAGTATAAAAACTAAAGAAAAAAATGAGGGAAAAAAGTAAACAGAAAAAAAAGTAAAATGACAAAAATGATTTCTTGCACATTTTAACCCTTTGAGGACAGTCATTTGATTTGTGATAAGTTTTAGCATAACTTAACTGACATAAATTCACATTTTACTTTAACCTCCTTAAAATTAAGTCTGTTTAAATGAATACACGTTCCCAAAGGGTTAATTAGGATCTACACATACTACTGAAGAAGACAGTTAAGACTTTGCCTATTAATTCTGCTTCTATAACTGTTTCTTGGTAATCAACTGTTAAAAGGAGTATAACATACACCAGATAATTTCACACAATAAATCACAAAACTCAGGAATAAGATTATTATTAAAAGTTTTAGCTTGACACATCAGCTATTATATCTCATTAAAAATGCTGGTTTCTTATAACTCTGTGGTTTTCATCTAGTTTATACTTTAATGTAAGGTTGAGTTTGAAATCTCATTAAGCAGGTACATTTAAGTAGAAATAGAACATTACTTCTACTATTTTCTAGAGTCACAGGAGTGACAGGTTAATATTCATTGCTTTTTCAGAACACATATTTTAATCTTATCAAATTCGAAAAAGGGGACCTTCTAAATAATTTATGCAGTTAAACATTCATCTAAGAGACTGCTTAATAAACAATGCAACTACAAAGCAGTCATCCCCTCCCCAAATATACCGACACTGAGGGATATGCACAGGTCAAGATACAGCTAACATGTAACATGACATATCACTTACCTTAATCTTAGGAAACAGTCCAGGTCTCCTCTCCATAGGGTTCCACACACTTGAGTATCATACATTTCCCAGCCCCTTTCAGGTTTTTTATTTTGAAAATTCTGTTCATGAACAACTAAAATTCTTTACTCAGTGAGCAAAGAAATTTCACCCTCAATACAAATGTATAGAAAATACTCAAGAGTGTTCATTGGAGAGGAATTCTGGAGAAAGACTCAATGAAAACAAATGAAATTGGAAACTTAGTGTTCTCTATTTTTCTAACTTTCCAAACTTAAATACCTAAAATTGAATGTCCACTGTTAGCCCTGAGTTAGTAACTAACACACCACCAGTATTATTATTATTATTATTATTATTATGATTATTATGGCTGTGCTGCACAGCAAGTGGGATCTTAGTTCCCCAACCAGGGATTGAATCCACGTCCCCTGCACTGGAGCACTGAGTCTTTTTTTTTTTCCATGAGTAATTACAATTTTAATAGTAATATAAATAGAATCCCGTGAGTTGGCCTTATATCTACTTTCAAATAATAAGATAAAATTAATTTTAGGCTAATAAATTTTAAAAAGCTTCCCATTTTATTTTTTTTCAGCTATATGTATACATATATCCCCATATGCCCTTCCTCTTGTGTCTCCCTCCCACCCTCCCTATCCCACCCCCCTAGGTGGTCACAAAGCACCAAGCTGATCTCCCTGTGCGATGCAGCTACTTCCCACTAGCTATCTATTTTACATTTGGTAGTGTATATATGTCCATGACACTCTCACTTCGTCCCAGCTTACCCTTCCCCCTCTCTGTGTCCTCAAGTCCATTCTCTACATATGCGTCTTTATTCCTGTCCTGCCCCTAAGTTCGTTAGAATGTTTTTTTTTTTTTTTTTTGATTCCATATATATGTGTTAGCATACGGTATTTGTTCTTCTCTGCTGACTTACTTCACTCTGTATGACAGACTCTAGGTCCATCCAGTTCACTACAAATAACTCAATTTTGTTTCTTTTTATGGCTGAGTAATATTCCATTGTATATATGTGCCACATCTTCTTCATCCATTCATCTGTCGATGGGACACTTACGTTGCTTCCATGTCCTGGCTATTGTAAATAGTGGAGCACAAGTCTTAACCGCTGGACTGCCAGGGAAGTCCCCCATCAGTATTATTAATTACCATGGTTCCATACAGTCTATGGCACTACTGTGTCCAATATCCCTGACTTGTATGAGAGATCCATGACCCGTGGGCTATATTTAACCTATATATGGAGGCAGAATAGAAAAAAATATCTTCCTACTAAAGACTCAAGTTTCTGTACTTTACTTAAGCTAAACTACAATATTCACCCTTACACTAAGAGTTGTTTCTATTTTTTTTAAGCACATTTTTTCTTCACCATCTTCACATGACTCTTGATTGTGTCTTGTATTGCAAGTTACCTCAAATCCTTTCTTGAAGTAAGCAGAATATAAATATATAAACAAACAGTTCATAAAAATGAATCTATATTAACCACTGAGTGTCTCACACAGATTGGGATTTTCCATGTAAACTATATCTAAATAATTTTATCATCCAGTATTTTTAAAATTGAGAACCTACCCAAAGTTTCCAATTTCTTCACATATGTGGAGTGTTCTTTTTGCCAAGTGAATGTCTTTGGTTACATTTAGCACTTTATCTTAATACATGAGTATTTCATCATGCTAAATGCTGTATATGCCAATAACATACTAATTTTTACTAGTTTTACTAATTTGATATTCACAAAGGCAAATTTAAATTAAGTGAAAACTACTCCACAGAAATCATTAAAGGTATGCATGTTCTTATCAACAATGTAAAACTGTAAATATTCAGAAAACTATGTATTTGATCAATGACATTGACAAATTTGGTCAAAATACTTGCCTCCATTAACTACTCTTTGGTCTGAACCAGAATTTGGGTTGAAATCTGAAGTGTGAGAGGTGGATCTCGATGGCATGGAGCCCGATCCAGGCTGGCCCATACGCGGTGAATTCTGTCGCCCACTTCCCCAGGATATGACTTCTCTATTTCTTTGTCCAGGAGGAATATATTTATTTTCCCTGAAAATGAGAGATCCTTTAAATCATTTTATCCTAATAGATACCAGGCCAATGAAACATATCTAAAAGTAATTTAGGCAGAAGGGAATGCTTGTTATTAAAAGGTTAAACACTTAAAACCAAATGGCCCCACTTCCAGACACCCCTATTCTTCCATCTTACTCTAAGCTCTAGCCTCTGGCCTTTCCTTTCCCTCAGATATTCCTGCTAAGGACAAAATGTAACAGATGTGTATTCATTCTTATCCACTTGGCCTCTTTATGGCTGTTTCTATCAATCAACATCTGTCTTCTTGAAACTGTTCTTCCTTGGTTTTCTCTACTTTGTTTTCTCTGTGATCTCTTCTCTTGGTGGCTGTTCATTAGTTTTTCACGGCTTCAACATCAATCCCCCAAATCCACACTGTCAGTCTCACAGTCTCAACATCTCTCCCTGAACACTTTAATTCAAATCACGACTCCTAAGCTGTGAGTGCCTTGAAGACAGAATGTGTATCTTATTCTACCAGGTATGTAGCAGCTGTTTCTCAACATGTTTATGAATAAATGTATAGAGGACCTGTGAGCCCCTCAAATGCAGTAAATTGCACAAATGGACTCACTCTATCTCCCCTCAAGATTGCTCCATGTTTTCTACCGCCATTACCAGTACAACCACCAATCTGCTTGGTTATCAAATAAAACTCAGGGTCATCCCTGGTTTTTCTAACCTTTCTATCACTGGTTCTGGTCTCATTGGTCACCAAGTTCTCATACTTGAACTACTTCAATACAATAACTGATCTCTATGTCTCAGCCAGTTCTCAATGTCCCATAGTTGGTTCATGCCATCCCCTATCTACAGGGTGCTTTTTAACATGACACAGAAAGAGTTTCACTACCTCAGTTCCTATCACCAGCTGTTACCACTGCAACCTCAACATACACTGTGTATTCCAGACATATGAAACAACTAGGTTTTCCCTGAACTGGACAAGTTCTTTCACCTGTCTTTCACATACAAGGAACTCCTCTGTTTTACGTCTCTTTGAGTGGCAGACAGATCTACTATCCTATCACAAAACATCACCTCCTCTGTTAGACATTCTCTCACCCCACAAAGTTATGCTAGTTCCTCCTCACTTGCATGTTTCTAGTATTCTGACCAGCCCTCTAATCTAGGAAATCATAATGAACTGTAATTATATGTACTCCCCCCGCAACCTGTTCATTATTCTTTAACAAGCTCTTCCAGACCTCGACTTGCTCATCACTGTATATCCAACACTTGGCTCCACAGAGGTGATGCTCAAAAAATACTTTCCAAGATGACTGTAATCTTTTCTCTAACAGAACCTGAAACCAACTCTATTTGCATTCTCTACCTAAGCTAGATTAAAGGAAGATGAAATATAATAATAATAATACACCTTCTCACACAGACCTTGAGTTGTGTATCCAAAATACTGCATCATGATTTCCTTTAAATACCTAGTGTTTATGTTGTGGCCCTCACGTTCACTGGAATTTCTCTGAACTGCTGTGTATTTTTCTTCTTCGCTCCTATCATCATTTTCCAGGGCCACCCGGGCTTTATACTGGGCACTTGATTCAATTTCTTCTGCTAACTGGTTTGCCCTTGCTTCTCGTTTTAAAAATTCTTCTGAGTTATCCCTTTCTAAGGGCACCCTGAAACATGAAGAAAAGAAAAAGCAAAGTGAGTATTTTTCAGTCATAGTTTACATATCTGTCACAATCAACTATTAAGAGAGTTCAGAGTTTAAAATGCTGGTAAAACTGTAAGAGAGCTACAGTCATCTATTTATTTATAAATCAAAACTTGATTTTTCTTGTTACCTTTTCCCTAGAGGAATATAACATTTCCAAAACTGGTTAAATTGACTATTCCCCCATAACCTCTGCACTTACCAATTTAGAGTTTTTACAGTGTAGAAATGAAACAAAATTTATTTAGAGCAAAAAATTAGGGTATAAGTAAACTATATTTAATCCCTGTTTTAATGGGAATTTATCAGCGTAGGTAGTAAAAGGATAATTCTTTCACATAATCGTTTAACTTAAAATCCAACAGAAACATTTATTCAACATCATAATTTAGGTTGATGAAAATCAAAGGCAAATATGTATTAAAACAAAAGCAAACTTTTTTTTTTTTTTTACAAAAGCAAACTTTTAAAACTTACGTATATGAAGATAGACTGCTATCATATGTAGACACTACACCATAATTTTCTTCATTATATCGAAACATATCATTGGGATCCCATCCATTAGACTAGAAGAAAATGAAGCTCATTTTTCAAAATGACAATGTATTTGTCTTCTTTAATTCAGTTATAGTCGATATCTACATTAACAATATCTATCGTACTATTCAAGCAAAATCTAGCAAAATTAAAAAACAGGCAAAAATTTGCTTTAAAAATGTCTTAAGGAAAAACTTTCTTCTACACATCAGCCCCTACAAGTTGGTAAATAACTACAGTCGAACCTTCAACAATTCAGGGGGTGGGGTGTTAGGGTCACTGACTCCAGGCATAGTCGAAAATCTGTAGATTCAACCAATCTTGGATAGTGCATTACTATAGTATTTACTATTGCAAAAAAATGCATATAAGTGGACCAGTGTGGTTCAAACCTGTGCTGTTCAAAGGTCAACTGTATACGAAACAATTATTTGAGATGTTATTAGTAAAAGTTCAGAACATTTTAGTTACTTCATAAAATATCCTCAGGTCAGGGTTCTCTCCTTTCCCTACTCCCTAACGGTGACCTTTCTACAAGGTATTTACCTGAAACCTTTTTGAGTTGACTGATCATCAGGTCTGACTGGTAGAAAGGGGTTATCATTATCCATGTCAGAAGAGGGCACAGCGTCATCTGAGCAATGTTGATGGCAATTTCAAGACTAAAACTTGCCTCTAAGGTCACCCATTAACCTTGGCTCCCTCTGTGCTACTCCAGATAAAACTATAATGTAATTCCACCACTAAATCAACTACTTCGGCCTAACACATGCGGGTAGGAAATCAGTTACCTATGGAAGCTTTAAAATATGCTCTTTTAGTATATGCTCCATGTAAAAAATTTAAACAGTGCAGAAAGACATCCAGTGAAAAGTAAAATCTGCCAATCCCAGTGCGCACAGATAACCACCATTAACAACTTCTTGGGCATAATTCCAGACATTCTCTGTACATATATAAGAATATGGTTATTATCATCAGCTCTCTTTTTTGAAAATTCTCTGCAACTTGCTTTTTCTTTTTTTTTTTTTGTGGTACACAGGCCTCTCACTGTTGCGGCCTCTCCCATTGCGGAGCACAGGCTCCGGACGCACAGGCTCAGCGGCCATGGCTCATGGGCCCAGCCGCTCTGCGGCACGCGGGATCCTCCCAGACCGGGACACGAACCCGTGTCCCCTGCATCGGCAGGCAGACTCTCAACCACCGCGTCACCAGGGAAGCCCTACTTTTTCTTTTAGTAAGTTTTAGATATCTTCCCAGAATATCTTTCTTTCCAGTGGACATACAGTACTTCAACTGAACGGAGGTACAATAAATCTATTTAACCCATGCACTATTGATGGACAGTTAGGATGTTTCCTATTTTTCACTATTAGAATAAAATGCTGTGAAAAAATCCTCATACATAATTATTTGAAAGTCTTATGGATAAATTCTCAGAGGTAGAATTGCTGGACCAAAGTGTATGTGTGGGGACTTCCCTGGTGGTCCAGTGGGTAAGACTCCACGCTCCCAATGCAGAGGGCCCGGCTTCGATCCCTGGTTGGGGAACTAGATCCCACATGCATGCCGCAACTAAGAGTCTGCATGCCACAACTAAGAAGCCTGCGTGCTGCAACTAAGACCCAGCGTAGATTAAATAAAGTGTATATGTGTTTTAAATTTTGATAAAACATTGCCAGAATACTCTCTAGAAAACGTCTATCAATTTAACTGCTTCGCTATCAATTAGAAAAAAAACAAAAAGAGTGCCTGCTTTTCCATATCGTCCACAGAGGTGATGTGCTGCACAAACCTGAGAACCTTCACATTCAGTTATATGTGCTTCTTTAAAAAGTTTGAAAATTAATAATGATGCATTGTCTATGTATTGCCAGTTTTGCAACTAGACAATGACTTAAACATCAAACGCAGATTTGTTAAATAAGACTTTTCTGTAATATTCAATGAAAGATTCTTCATCCCTTTGAAATTTTTTTTTTAAAGATTTTTTTGATGTGGACCACTTTTTTTTTTTTTTTTTTGCGGTACGCAGGCCTCTCACCACTGTGGCCTCTCCCGTCGCGGGGCACAGGCTCCGGACGCGCAGGCTCAGCGGCCATGGCCCACGGGCCCAGCCGCTCCACGGCATGTGGGATCTTCCCGGACCGGGGCACGAACCCGTGTCCCCTGCATCGGCAGGCGGACTCCCAACCACTGCACCACCAGGGAAGCCCCTGGACCACTTTTTTACAAGTCTTTATTGAATCTGTTACAATATTGCTTCTGTTTTATGTTTCAGTTTTTTGGCCATGAGGCACATGGGATCCTAGCTCCCCGACCAGGGATCAAACACGCCACCCCCTACATTGGAAGGTGAAGTTCTAATCACTGGACCGCCAGGGAAGTCCCCCATCCCATTCAAATTTTACTATCTAAACACTCATTTTTGGCAAGAGACTTTTTGCTTCTATCTCCACAGTTTAGAAACAGAATTTACAGAATCCTAATGACAGAGTCATTACTAAGTATTTGATTTATAGATGATGTGTTATGGGAAAAGTAAAAATAATATATGCCAAGAGCCTTCTGGAAATAGATTTTTGTTGAGAATGTTCCTAATTTTAAGACAAAGAAATTTACTTATTGCTTTAATTCTAATGTAATCTAACAATATATCTTAATAATGAGTGCCTCTCTGACAGACAAGAATCCTAAAAGTCACACTTTGACCTCGCCGCTAGGTAAAGTGAACAGACAAGACACCACTTTCCTTAGGCTGCCTATTCTGCAGAGTACTCAAAGCAAAACATGCCAGCATTTCTAGTTTCCCATGGTTTCCAATTAAAATTTTTATGTTGCTTATTAGGACTTACTTTAAAAACATACAAATAATTCATAAGCATCCCAAAGAAACATTTTTCTGTATATACTGCCTAGGGCAAAGTCTATTTACACAATAAAACTGCTACTTTAAATATATTCACAACAACATACTTAAATTAAAACCAAGTGATAGGATGTCATACCATATCACATGACCATAGCGTTACTAATCGAAAAGATTTTGCTTACAACATCATTTTCCAAAGCCTCCAGTTCCTCACTGGTAGTGAGTTCACCTGCATCCCAGGGCTCCAGGTCCTTCTCTTTGTGTTCTCCATTCACTTTAGCACTGATAGCAGAGTCAGTAAAAGCATCTGCAAAGGATGGTTTTGGTTGAAAGATCATACAACCAGACAATGGGCTACGTGAATACATACATGGATTTATCAACAGAGATGTATGCTAAAAAATAATTATGAAAAGTGAATTTCTGATACAGAAAGAATAGCATTCATTAACAGTATGCTTTCAGATGTGTAATGCTTCTAATACTATAACCTTCAAAAAACTTAATTCAGTAAATGGCACCATAGATGATTACTGGTGAAGGTATGTTTTACCCATATAATTTTAAGCCACATGAAATGTTATAATGTAGTCACACAAATCATAAATTGTATTAAAAATAATTGCTTTGTGTTTCAGAATTGATCCAGAAATTTTCTATCAATCCATCTAAAACAAGATCTCTTTTGTTTAACAGACCAGTAATTAGATATGCCCTCAGAGCTCCTTCAGCCAAACGTATGCTGATCTTTTAACTTTCCAAATCCACGTCTACATGCAGGGGTCAGTATCCTAACATACCGTTGCCATTAGTAACTAAAGCCATTCGAAGTGACCCACCCCCACACAGAACCCGTATTTCCCTAGAGGCACTCCAATACAAAGCTCAGGCCCCACAGTGTTACCTGTCCCCAGAAGGTTCAGGTGGCAGGCCTACCTGGACTTCCTGTCAATACTTTCTCACCTAATGTATCCTCCTCTCCTCCTCTGCTAACGTTACTGAAAAGCACTAGCCTGTGAGAGCAGAATGGCATTAGTATGCTCACATGACAGGAACTATATATATCATAGCTGCTGTCCAGAAAAGAAAAGCTCTAGTTGGAAGTTAGGACCCAGCTAAATAAAGGTCTACTTGCGCAATGACAGTGTTAGGAAATGCTTTGGAGATACCGGCTTACATTTAGATGTCCGGACCTATAGGGTATCACCTAGCACAGGGCTGCGGAGTAATACTTCTGCTGATCTGGCTCTCCTAGAGAGTACCGGCTCCCAGTCACGACACCCTCACTCTTACTTCAAGCTGCTATCAAGGAGGAGGAGGAAGGGAAAAAATCAACACCTGTGTTTCTTTCAAAAGAGATAATTCCAGAGGGATTTCTGATTTGGTACTGTTTCTAAAACTGTCATTGGCTCCCCAGTGGGCAAGGTGATGGTGAAATAAGAAACTTGAGCCAGCAAATTTAGGTATGGCACTATAAGCCTAGCTAGCTCTTACCTCCTCTCATCTCAAACTACAGGTGGATAAGTGGATATGGGTGTGTATTCACGCACACTAGGGAATGAAAGCATAACTGCACCTATGGGCTTAGCTGCCAGCTCTATCAGGCAGCATGGCTCCTGTTGCTAGCAATTATAAGAGCCAAGAGCGTACCAAGGGGGATCCCCAAAACAGCAGGCCTCAGCTGCGAGTGGGATTAGCATTCACTGGAAGATGACTGCATTTTGGAAAAGCTAAGAGGTTCTAACCACTGATGTTATCTTCATAATGCCATCTTCAGCTGTAAGCCACTGATGGCCCTAAAAACTTGGCTTTATATGATACTTGCCTTGAGTCAAGTTCTACTCTACATCATCTTAAAGTTACAGAAATTCTTGGTAAAACTGATTTTGCCATGTGTATTTTCAAGAATGTGAGATGCTCCAAGAAAAACATCAAATAATGACTTACATTAGGTGGCTGAAATTCCCTACTTTAATTCTCACAAAATTAGAACAAAAAACTAGACCACAGAAAAATTATAAACCAGTCATGTTATCTTCTACAACAGGGGTCCTCAACCCCCGGGCCACAGACTGGTACTGGAACCAGGCTGCAGAGCAGGAGGTGAGAGCAAGGCTAGCAACAGAAGCTTCATCTGCATTTACAGCCACTCCGCATCACTCCCACTACCGCCTGAGCTCCGCCTCCTGTCAGATCAGCGGCAGCATTAGGTTCTCATAGGAGCACAAACCTGTGAACCGCACATGCGAGGAATCTAGGTTTTGTGCTCCTTATGAGAATCTAATGCCTGATGATCTGAGGTGGAGCTGAGGCAGTGATGCTAGCGCTGGGGAGCAGCTGCAAATACAGATTATCATTAGCGGAGAGGTTTGACTGCACAGAGACCATAAGTGCTTGCAGACTCGTATCAATACCCTGCCAGTGAGTGGCAAGTGACAATTAAGCTGCATCCGGTGGCAGGCTTTATAGGGGCAAGTGAGTTGTTGTACTTCAATTGTACAGCTGTATCTGGTGGCAGGCTTTAAGTCAGAATCCGACACTTATTTTAGTCCGTGCGTGGCCCGCCCATTATTTTAATTACCACTTCTGTCTGCGCCTCTTTCCCGCACTGTGCACTTGTCTCAGTCAGTTTTGGTAAGCCCATAAGCTAACCCTAGCCAAAATGAGTAGAAAACAAACATCACTGGAGAGCTTCTTTGAAAAGGGGGAAAGACCCAATGATGAGACAGCAGAAGACTCTGAGACTGCCAACAAAAAGAAAGCTGCACTGAAAAGAAAATACCAAGAGTCCTACTTAAATTATGGGTTCATTGCAACAGGTGATTCACATTCTCCAAGCCCACTTGTATAACATGTGGCGACCAGCTATCCAACAAAGTCATGAAACCTTCAAAACTGCTTTGCCACATGGAGACCAAGCGCCCTGAATTAAAAGACAAGCCTTTGGAGTTTTTCAAAAGAAAAAAACGTGAACACAAAGAACAGAAGCAATTACTGAAGGCCACCACTTCATCAAATGTGTCTGCACTGAGAGCATCATTCTTAGCGGCTAACCGCATTGCTAAAGCTAAGAAGCTCTTTACTATTGGTGTCCTGCCTGCTGCTAAGGACATTTGTCGTGAACTTTTAGGAGAGGCTGCAGTTCAAAAGGTGGCACGTGTTCCTCTTTCGGCTAGCACTATAACTAGACGAATTGATGAAATAGCAGAGGATATTGAGGCACAATTGTTAGAGAGGATTAATGAGTCGCTGTGGTACACAATCCAGGTTGACGAGTCTACCGATGTTGACAAGGCAACAACGCTTGTTTTTGTGCGATATAATTTTCAGGAGGATGTGCGTGATGATACGTTATGTGCACTTTTGTTGCCAACCACCACCACAGCTGCAGAACTATTCAAGTCTTTGAATGATTACACATCAGGAAAATTCAACTGGTCATTCTATGTTGGTATATGCACGGATGGAGCGGCTGCCATGACTGCACGGTTTTCTGGTTTCACTAGTCGGGTCAAAGAGGTTTCCTCTGAATGTCAGTCTATACACCGTGTGTCATCCATAAAGAAATGCTGGCTAGCCAAAAAATGTCACCTGAACTTAACAACGTCTTGCAGGATGTGATTAAAATTATCAACCACATTAAAGTACATGCCCTTAACTCACGTCTGCTCACGCAGCTCTGTGAGGAGATGGACGCAGAGCACACATGTCTTCTCTTACACACAGAAGTGAGATGGCTTTCCAAAGGTAGATCACTGGCCAGAGTTTCTGAGTTATGAGAGCCACTCCAGAGATTTCTTTTAGCAAAACAGTCACCACTGGCAGCACATTACAGTGACACAGAATGGGTCGCAAAACTTGCTTACTTGTGTGGCATATTCAACCTGCTCAACAAACTCAATCTGTCACTTGAAGGGAGAATGATAACTGTGTCCAAGTGGGCAGATAAGGTGGCTGCATTCAAAGCTGAATTGGAATTATGGGGGCAACAAGTGAACACTGGGATTTTTGACATGTTTCAAACATTAGCAGAGATTTTGAAAGAAACTGAGCCAGGGCCTTCTTTCTCCTAGCTGATGCATGATCACCTATCTCAGCTTTCAAAAGAGTTTGAGCATTACTTCCCAAACACAAAAGACCCCCGAACTGGGAAGGAATGGATCCGCGACCCATTTGTGAATAAACCAGGTGAATCAACTTTGTTCGTGCTAGAAGACGATCAACTGCTTGAGACTGCAAAGGACAGTGGCCTTAAAAGTATGTTTGAGACAACTTCAAATCTCCATACATTCTGGATTATTAAAGTCAAGGTGGAATATCCTGAGATTGCCACAAAAGCACTGAAAAGCCTGCTTCCATTTCCAACATCCTATCTTTGTGAAGCAGGGTTTTCTGCAGTGACAGCGACCAAAACGAGATCACAGAGTAGACTGGACATAAGCAACACACTTCAGGTGTCACTGTCTCCCATCACCCCCAGATGGGACCATCTAGTTGCAGGAAAACAAGCTCAGGGCTCCCACTGATTCTGCATTATAGTGAGTTGTATAATTATTTCATAATATATTACAATGTAATAATAATAGAAATAATGTGCACAATAAATGTAATGCGTTTGAATCATCCTGAAACCATCCCCTACCCACCTCCGGAAAAATCGTCTTCCACGAAACTGGTCCCTGGTGCCAAAAAGGCTGGGGACCACTGTTCTACAAGAAGTAGTCGGATTATTAATTCATATTTAAGATCCTGTTAATGTTTTAATCACACTAGTTTTTGAAAAGCATATATTTAAATGAGTTAAGCATTTACTTAGATGGAAACCCAGCATTAAATATGTTTTTTATTCAAGAAATTAAAACCCAGAATAGAAGATTTTTTTTAACAGATCCACATAAGTGGACTTTTATCATTGTAGGGTACGTGTGCTATGTCAAAGTATTTAGGAAAGACTAGGGACTGAGCCAAGCTGTCCTCAAATTGAAAGACTGAAATATACAATAAAAATAACTTAAATATATTTCTATCAGTATGATTTTAAACAAAATCAAAAAGAATCCCGAACAGGGAGCCAATGTGAAAAAGCAAGCATTTAAAACTTCACTGAACCAAGTTATACTCTGCTAATTACAATTTAGGTGGTATTAAGAGGCCATTATTAAACAACCTAATTTTTTTAATGCTACATTTTCATGTTAAATCTTCTGTTTACAATACCAACCTTATAAAGGAATTAACTGTTCACAGATTGTTACTTAGCATCACATTTTCCTCTGAGGGCAGAAAAGCAGGGGAGGGAAAACACAAAAGTATGTATCTATTATTAAGGAATGATATTCCTTAATTTTAAAATTTCCCCCAAAGAAAGTCCCTTTGTAAAGATGAGCAAATGACTGCTGGTGGGAATGTAAACTGATATAGCCACTATGGAGAACAGTATGGAGGTTCCTTAAAAAACTAAAAATAGAACTACCATGTGACCCAGCAATCCCACTACTGGGCATATACCCTGAGAAAACCATAATTCAAAAAGAGTCATGTACCACAATGTTCACTGCAGCTCTATTTACCACAGCCAGGACATGGAAGCAACCTAAGTGTCCATCGACAGATGAATGGATAAAGAAGATGTGGCACATATATACAATGGAATATTACTCAGCCATAAAAAGAAACGAAATTGAGTTATTTGTAGTGAGGTGGATGGACCTAGAGACTGTCATACAGAGTGAAGTAAGTCAGAAAGAGAAAAACAAATACCATATGGTAATACATATATATGGAATCTAAAAAAGAAAAAAAAAAGGTTCTGAAGAACCTAGGGGCAGGACAGGAATAAAGACACAGACATAGAGAATGGACCTGAGAACACAGGGAGGGGGAAGGGTAAGCTGGGACAAAGTGAGAGAGTGGCATGGACATATGTACACTACCAAATGTAAAACAGATAGTGGGAAGCAGCCACATAGCACAGGGAGATCAGCTTGGTGCTTTGTGTCCGCCTAGAGGGGTGGGATAGGGAGGGTGGGAGGGAGACGCAAGAGGGAGGAGATATGGGGATATATGTATATGTATGGCTGATGTACTTTGTTATACAGCAGAAACTAACACACCATTGTAAAGCAATTATACTCCAATAAAGATGTTTAAGAAAAGAGCTTCAGAAGAATCTACCATTAGTAAATGTAGTGCTTTGATTCAAGTCTGCTCACACGAATAAATCAAAGTTAACTGTGAAAAACATGAGGCAGGTTTGAAAGCGATGAAACAATAATGCACATGTCATAAAAAATATGGAAAGTTGAAATAAAGTTGATATAAATCCCCCCCAAAAAATAAATAAAGATGAGCAAGTGGTTTAGGGAAAGACGTGCATAAGATGTGCAGAAGTAGAGAATCAGCAAAATGAGGCTAAAGTGTCAAGATGGCGGGGAAAAGCCTGATCCTAAATACTGTATTTCAGGTCAACATAGTATCATTAGTTAGAAGGAAGCAAGACCAGGATATTCCATTCTACACTATTACCATTATCTACTACTGTAAATCCTGAATATGTTATTTTATTAACAGCCATGTTTAGATTTTTGAAAAATCATTGTTGGTATTAAATAGTAAAATGTTATTGCCAGGATTTCTGCAAAATTCAGAAAATCAACTGGCTATAATCTAATTGCAATTGTGCGAATTTGTGTGCAGATTTTCCAATGCCATAAAGTCAGAATATATTAATTTTCCATTATCCTCTACAATAAGAAGCAAAAGCATTATAAAAGCAAGAAGCAAGAATACAATGTGACTGGCAGAAAAACGTCACCTGTTTCTGAAGGAACTACAAGCACAGAAAGAAAAAAAGAAAACAATAAAATGATCAGATAATAAAATATAACGAAGATGTGCTTCATTCCCGGCCTTATGACATCCAATTTAGGGAAAGGGTAAGACAGAGGGAAAGGGCATAATGTTGTCACCTGCCTCTAAACCTTCCCTTCCTTCTGATTCAGGGCAGAAACCCAGTCGTCCTGAGCCAGTGCTGCCACCTGGTGGTAATCAGAAAGAAATGTCTCAACCAATGCGCAGCCTCTCTCTTAGGCATTCTTCAGCCCCACACCCAGGAAATAAATGTTCTCTGCTCAACTTTTCCTCTTCTATCAATATATCCTCAGTCAATTAGGACTATGAAAAATCAAAGTTGTCTGAGATTTTTTTAAATGGCCAGAATAGTGGTGAAAAAACTAATGTGCTAGTGACAGGCTTTAAGTTAATAAAAATAAATTTAAAATTGTAACTACAAAATGACATAAAAGTGAATGAAATTAAAAAATCATTATCAGACTTGACATCAGAAGCCCTCAAATGTACTTTCAGAAAAGTCTTCACCAAAATCCTCAGCTACCCATTTCAACTCTCAATTAAATCTACTTTTTCTCAAACACTGACATCCTAGATAACTAAAAAAACTTATTTCAATGATATTGTTCTGTTTTGATTAATTATTAATACTGTGACATTTTTCAACAATTAAAAAAAATATTTTCTCGGGCTTCCCTGGTGGTGCAGTGGTTGGGAATCTGCTTGCCAATGCAGGGGACACGGGTTCAAGCCCTGGTCTGGGAAGATCCCACATGCCGCGGAGCAACTAGGCCCGTGAGCCACAACTACTGAGCCTGCGCGTCTGGAGCCCGTGCTCTGCAACAAGAGAGGCAGCGATAGTGAGAGGCCCGTGCACCGCAATGAAGAGTGGCCCCCGCTTGCCGCAACTAGAGAAAGCCCTGGCACAGAAACGAAGACCCAACACAGCCAAAATTAAATAAATAAATAATTTTAAAAGAATATTTTCTCATCATGTACCATGAGTTTTATATGGACCAATCTATACACAACAGAGCATCAGTTACACGGGGTGCCAACATAGCAACTAAGAGGCCATTTTTTAATTCAATTTTAGCATTGCTGAGTACCAATAATGTATGTGCTGGTCATTCAGTTTGGATGAGCTGGGGATTCATTTTTGACTAAGACACAATCCCCGTCTTTTCCTGAGGAAGCCCCTAGCTAAGGGAGAGTAATGACAGAGGTGGAGTAAATCTTTTAGAATCTAATGTGTAAAGCGCTAAAATATAATTTAGGGGGAAGTAAAAGGTGTTCTAATACAGACTAGAGTTAAAAATAATATTTTTCTGAATTGCACACAAGTCCATAGGATTCCCCCAGGGAAATGGAATTTGAGGCCAGAGGAGCGATTACCTTTTTATTTTATATTCTTCAGTTCTATGTAAGTTTTTACACTATGAATATATACTAAACCATGTATTTTATTATACAGTTAATATTAAAGAACACAGTATTAAAGAATAGGATAAACAAATAAGATAGGAATAATGAACACAGTAAGGGCCCAGGGTGTGCAGAACGGAACAAAAGCAAAGGGACAAGTGGAGGTGCTGTCCTCAGACAAGAGAGAGAAAACTGCAGGGAAACGGGGCACAGGGAGCCTATAGATTAAGGATTCTTAAGCTTTTTCTTTGATCTATGGACCCCTTCAGCATTTGCAAAAAGCCTATGGATTTAAATGCAAAAAATACACAGAAAATTAAAGGAGGGCTTCCCTGGTGGTGCAGTGGTGAAGAATCTGCCTGCCAATGCAGGGGACATGGGTTTGAGCCCTGGTCCGGGAAGATCCCACATGCTGTGGAGCAACTAAGCCCGTGCACCACAACTACTGAGCCTGCGCTTTACAGCCCATGAGCCACAACTACTGAGCCCCACGCATTACAATTACTGAAGCCCACGCGCCCTAGAGCCCACATGCCGTAACCACTGAGCCCACATGCTGCAACTACTGAGCCCACATGCTGCAACTACTGAAGCCCACACTCCTAGAGCCGACGCTCCACAATGAGAAGCCTGCACACTGCTACGAAGAGTAGTCCCCGCTCACTGCAACTAGAGAAAGCATGTGTGCAGCAATGAAGACTCAACGCAACCAAAAATAAATAATAGAAAAAAAATTTTTAATTAAAAAAAAAAAACACAAAAAACCCAACCAAATCTAGGGACTTCCCTGGTGGCGCAGTGGTTAAGACTCTGCAATCCCAATGCAGGGGGCCCAGGTTCGATCCCTGGTCAGGGAACTAGATCCCACATGCATGCTGCAACTAAAAGTTTGCATGCCACAACTAAGGAGCCCACCTGCCACAACTAAGATCCAGCGCTACCAAATTAATTAATTAATTAAAAAAATCCAAATCTATACAAGTGATATAAAATTAACTGAATTCTATAGGCGTGGAAGTCACAGATACTGCTAACACTAGTGGTTTGTTGTCTGCATTAATAACAGAAAGAAACACTCCGGGATTCCCTGGTGGCGCAGTGGTTGAGAGTCTGCCTGCTAATGCCGGGGACACGGGTTCGTGCCCTGGTCTGGGAGGATCCCACATGCCACGGAGCAACTAGGCCCGTGAGCCACAACTACTGAGCCTGCGCGTCTGGAGACTGTGCTGCGCAACAAGAGAGGCCGCGATAGTGAGAGGCCTGCACACCGCAATGAAGAGTGGCCTCCGCTTGCCACAACTCGAGAAAGCCCTCGCACAGAAACGAAGACCTAACACAGCAAAAATAAATTAATTAATAAACTCCTACCCCCAACATCTTAAAAAAAAAAAAAGAAAGGCTCCATTTCAATTAAAGATTAATGAAAATAAAGATGTGATATTTTTTCCCACCCAAGTTCATCAATGCCCTGAATCTTCTCCATGAGCCATTTGGAAATCCATGGATCCAGGTTAAGAACACTAGCTATGTGTTCTAAAAAGAAGGAAGAAAGCTGGGCTTCCCTGGTGGTGCAGTGGTTGAGAGTCCACCTGCCGATGCAGGGGACACGGGTTCGTGCCCCGGTCCAGGAAGATCCCACATGCTGTGGAGTGGCTGGGCCCGTGAGCCATGGCCGCTGAACCTGCGCGTCTGGAGCCTGTGCTCCGCAACGAGAGAGGCTACAACGGTGAGAGGCCCGCATACCGCAAAAAAAAAAAAGGGAAGAAAGAGCATTCTGCTGTGGATAAAGGAAATGAGGTAAACAGAGTAAGGAACTGGAGGTGGTACTCATTAATTAGGGTTGCAGAAACAGGCTAGAAAAGGGTCTGCTGAGCTGAAGCTCCAGCAGGAGCTAGAAACCCTACATTCCTAACTAACCAGCACCACAATGGTATTTTCCCCAGCCACACTCCTTTACTTAGCTGAAGGAGTAGACAGAGAGGAGTTTAAAAATGGAAGGCCAGGGAAGGGTCAGAGAGCCCTGTGAGAGGTAACAAGAAAAGGAGTAGAAGAGTAAAGGTCAAGGTGGCTATGGTCAGAGTAGATCTTGGAGGGCATTCTGGAAGAGAAGCAGTTAGAAGTGATGACAAAGTCATGAAAGCAGGCTGCTAAAATAAGATGGAAATGAATGATATTGAAGTAACAGAGCTAAATTTCTGCAGGAATAGTGTTCTGCTCCAAATGATCAACTTGAAAATAAAAATTTTGCAAAATCTACCATTTGCAAACTAACATTTGAAGATATTAAGGGTCTTAGCCACAAAACTATGGGAAACTTAAATACATTCCAAATGTATATACCCCTCTCTTCTAAATACCAAGAAGTTATAATTACATTACAATATGAATCAGACAATAGCACCTGCCTATTAAAAAAATGCAGAAGTGGATAATGTTCATTTTGAACAACCACAACTATTTTCTAATCATAATTCTGGGCCTATTAAGCAGAACTATTTAACATTTAAAATGTTGGAAGTGGTTTGTTTGATACACCATATGATGACAGTTATGTAACCACAAAATTCAAGTCTTTGAGGTTACATCCACAAAACTCAGTTTTTTCTTCAACTTTAAGCTTTAAAGGAGAAAATGAATCAGGAAGAACTAGTATAAATGTTGAAAAACAAAACACAGGTCATCCTGACTTCACACATGATAGGGTCAGGACAGAAAATCAGGATCCATCTCTATAGCACATGTCCCCTACAAACAGGCAACAAAGACTTCCCCGCTCATAAAATCTTCTTGTCCCAGCAGCTAGAATTCTTGACCAAACACCTGTCTTTAAAAGTCTCTTGGGAGAATCCCCTGGCAGTCCAGTGGTTAGGATGCCCCACTTTCACTGCCAAGGGCATTGGTTCAATCCCTGGTTGGGGAACTAAGATCCTGCAAGCCACAGGGCACAACCAAAAAAATTAAATTTTTAAAAAAAGTCTTTTGTGCAAATAAAATATAAGCAAATAATGGCAAAACCATGACTTTCTGGTAGATGGAGATGTTACAATAAAGAACGCACTGGTGAGCAAATCCATGCAACACCTAACAACATTCCACAGGACAGGACAGACCAACATGACAAAATTAAGAATAGGCCAACCACCTGCACCCTGCATTTTACTCAAAATTTTGAAAATTTAAAAAATAATTTCTTATCTTACTAGAAAAGAATGTCATTTTTCCAAACAGAGAACTACCTAATCATATATTTGCCTCTAGGGTACTTGAACAAGGAAAATGAGTTTTGTGACCCATAAGTAGAAAGGGGTTTATTTCTACCCTGGTTAGCACAAAAATAAAATAAGCTAATCTCTAAGGTGTGGGATCTTTTACTCGTATGATTTCAAACTGAACTGAAGTAAAGTTGATTTCATACTGTTCTTCACAAATGAATACATTGTGTCCTTTGACATAAATTCAAGTATGTATGCATTTCTAACATACACAGCAACTAAGGCAAATTAATTACTTTAAAAGACCTTCAAGGGCTTCCCTGGTGGCGCAGTTGAGAGTCCACCTGCTGATGCAGGGGACGCGGGTTCGTGCCCCAGTCCGGGAGAATACCACATGCTGCAGAGCGGCTGGGCCCGTGAACCACGGCCGCTGAGCCTGTGCGTCCAGAGCCTGTGCTCCACAACGGGAGAGACCACAATGGTGAGAGGCCCGCGTAACGCAAAAAAAAAAAAAAAAAAAAAAAAAAAAAAAAAAAAAAAGACCTTCAAAACAGCCCGCATGCATGTTCTAATACTTCACACTCCCTTACCTGTGCTTCTGACTTTTCTCACTTGTACCAGAATCATTTGGGGCTTGTTTTCAAAGTTAGCACCTGGGATTTTGTTTTCTGTATTTCAAAAGGGTATTAAAACGCCTACTAGAAGCAACCTTTTGTCAGAAAAATATACTCTGGATATGTCATGTTATAGGAAAGCTGCTTTTAGTCTGGCTAGGAATAATTGCTTTCTTGAGTTTCCTGGAAATGAGTGGTAATTACCAGTTGTCTATGGCAATGTCTACGTAAGGAAGAAAAAAAAAGAAACACCAAAAACTACTAGTTTTTCCCTGGCTTGGGTGCAGTGTGTGTAAAGACCTATAAAACTTTAAAAATATCAATTGAAAGAATCAGTATACATTGAGTACCTACTACATATCTGTAAGGCATTATGCTAGATACCACAGGGTGTACACATCCCTAGGTTCTATAAACATGATGTCTGAACTCCAGAAAATTATAATGCATTGGGAGAGACAAAATACACTCACAAAAAGATATACACTGCTTTGTAAAGCTGAGTGTTCAGTACATGAGGTAAGACAACTGATTTTTCAACTGTGCGCCATGAAATCTGATTTCTTAAGGGTACCTGAGCAGACACAGCAAAAGCTGAATAAGTAAGGTTCTAGGATAATTCCCAATCCCCTCCCCCAGCACTGCCTTATAAGTGGGATTCAGCATGAGATTTCCTTGGGGGTAGGGGGGAACAAACTATTCTGTGCTGAAAATAAAATGTAGTAAAGCTTAGAATACATTGTTATACGCAATCACAACAGACCACAGTGAGCTGGGAAGGTCAGGGAAGACTCTAAAGAGGAAAGGAGATTTGAGCTTGGTCTTGAAAAAGTATCTAAAATTCTAGTTAGGAAGGAAGATATTCAGAGTGGAGAATAAATCCAGCAGTAAGATAACCAAGCTCAAAAATGGAGAGAAGAATATCTAGCATGCAGAAAACACCACCTTAGGTCAAGAAGCGGATTAATACTGGGGAATAATGAGAGATGAGGTTGAAAAAGAGAAGTTCCACTGGGGAGGGCCCTGAATGCCAAGGTATGGCATCCCAACTTTATTCTGTAAGCAACAGTGGTCACTGTAGATTTTTTAACAAGGGATGAGATGTCTGACAACAAAATAATATACCCTAGAGCAATAGTTACTTTGACTGGGATCATTACAGAAAGTTTCTGAGTCCTGTAACTCAAAGTAAATTTACCATTCAAGGAAGAAATGACAGAGCCTTAGCAAGAGAACTGAGATGGAGACTACTGGAACAGCTGAAGTAGGCAAGAGAGCTCAAGGATGTCAGCTTCAAAAGTGCAAATACAGGAGAGGAAAAGCAGCAATAATGAGCTCTAAGAAACACAGTATGCCACATGAAGAAGTTCTTTCCTGAGCAACAAGCAGCTTCAAGGAAAAGTACCGTGTATCATGTTAAGAGTCTCTTATTTTCAGTCCAAACATCACTCCGTGTGTTAAAAATAAATTAATTAAAAATTTAAAGAGAGACTCTATGGTTTTCTAGTTAGAATCAAACCAAACCACCCAAATCATTTTCTTTTGTTCTTTTCTGAGATCTGACCTAAGTACCCCTTTGACCAAAGTTTGGAAAGAATTAACTGATGTGGAAAAGCAAATACCTAAGTTCTGTTCTTGTTAAAAATACAATTTACAAATTAATTTGTGTTTCTGTTCCTCTGATGGAAACCAATGGAAAAGCCTAGAATATGACTAAACAACAGGACAGACATCTCGATCGGTGCACCATTCAGAAAGTGCAAAGGATACAGGGCTTCCACGACAAACAACCATACAAATGCTTTTGATGTTACAATATACTTTATCACAAGTTTGAATAAAGTAATTGGACCCAGAAGCTCTATTTAGGCAGCACCAATCTGCACCAGCATGCATCAATAATGAAGAAACCTGATATTCTTCCTATACAAAACGAATTACAAAATTTTATAGTACTATGATAAAATGAGATAAAAAAATATTCCTGAGAGAAAAACATATCCTACTTAAATATTAAAAAGCAGTAGTTCTGGGGACTTCCCTGGCGGTCCAGTGGTTAAGACTCTGCACTTCCACTGTAGGGGGCAAGGGTTCGATCCCTGGTCCGGGAACTAAGATTCCGCATGCATGCATGTGGCACAGCATGGCCAAAAGTAAATAAACAAATAAATAAATATGCAATAGTTCTTATTTCCCCAACTAATAAACTCTGTTTGTGAGATGTACAAATTGGATTCCCTAGTTAAAACTTTAGGCAAAACATTTTTTTTTTTTTTGCAGTACGCGGGCCTCTCACTGTTGTGGCCTCTCCCGTTGCGGAGCACAGGCTCCGGACGCGCAGGCTCAGCGGCCATGGCTCACGGGCCCAGGCGCTCCGCGGCATGTGGGATCTTCCCGGACCGGGGCACGAACCTGTGTCCCCTGCATCGGCAGGCGGACTCTCAACCACTGCGCCACCAGGGAAGCCCGGCAAAACATTTTTAAGATAAAATATTTCACCTTAGTTTTACTGGGCCCTTTATGTAACATAAAGGCACTATAATTAGTAATTTAACATCTGAAAAGCAATTTTCTTAAAACCTTAAATTAGCTAAATTAAAAGTTGAGCTGAAATTGTTCAGAAATTTTATCACTTAAAATGCTGCTGGGGGGAGGAGTCAAGATGGTGGTGTGGGAAGACACAGACTTAGCATCTCCCTAGAACTAGGGTGCCTGCCAGCTGCTGGTGGGGAACTCTGACCCCCAAGAAGACAGGAGGAACCCCAGAGGGAACCAGTGGGATGTAGGGGGACCAAGGGGAGAGAAATGGAGGCCAAACAAGATTGGTGCCCCTGAGGCCAGGGAGATCAGGAGAGGCAGGTGGGAGGGGCTCTCCAGGAAGAGCAGGAAAGGAGCAGAGGGCAATCACCTGGCCCACTCGGGCAGTGGAGCCTGCTGAGCTCTCAAGCCAGTTCCCCCCGCACAAAGCCCCATCCAGGCCACATGGGTCCTGGGGGCACAGGAGGGAGGCTGAGGAGATCAGGAGTGGCAGGTGGGAGGGGCCGTCCAGGGGGAGCAGGAGAAGGGCAGAGGGCGACTGCCCTGGGGAACCTGCTGAGCTCCCAGGCCAGTCCCCTGCCCTCCAAGGCCCCCCCCTCCCACCCCCAGCCAGCCACACTGGTCCTGGGGGCATAGGAGGGAGGCCCAAGAGATCAGCAGAGGCAGGCGGGAGGAGCCCTCCCAGAACTCAGACCAGAGGAGCAGGTGAGAGGAGAGGAGGGCCTTTGTCGTGCCCACTCGAGCCCAGGAAGGCTGCTGGGCTCCCAGGTGAGGTCCCCTGTCCTGAGACCAGGGGTGGGGGGCACACCTGGGCCCCTTCTGTTCCTTCCAGCCCTGTGGGTCCTGAGCATTGGCTCTGCCCACCACCCAAACCTCACCCTTGTTTAGGCCCTGCTCTCCAGGGCCAAGGCCTTCCCCCCCCACCCCTCTTGTTTTTTTCCTTTTCCCTTTCTCTTTTTTACTACTGTGGTACTGATGTACCTTCCGGTTGCTGATTCATCTGTATTATTATTTTTACATTCTTTCTAACATCTGTTAGTTTCCTAGTCTAATTTTATTTTTTATTTTGTTATTGTTCTCTTTTTTTTTTTGCTGCCCCACATGACTTGCGGGATCTTGATTCACGAGCCTGGGTTCAGGCAGAAGCTCCTGCGGTGGAAGCTCCGAGTTCGAACCACTGGACTAACAGAGAACCTCAGACCCCAGGGAATATTCATCAGAGTGAGGTCTCACAGAGTTCCTCATCTCAGCACCAAGACCCACCTCTACCCAATAACCTACCCAGCTCTATCTACCCAATAGTGGTGGAAGCTTCAGGCCAAACAACCAGTAAAACAGAAACACAATCCCACTCATTTAAAAAAAAAAAAAAAAAGAGAGATGGCAAAAAAACATGTCACAGATGAAGAAGGTAAAAAACCTACAAGACCAAATAAATAAAGACGAAATAGGCAATCTACCTGAAAAAGAATTCAGAGTAATGATAGTAAAGATGATCCAGAATCTCGAAAATACAACGGAAGCACAGATTGAAAAAATACAAGAAATGTTTAACAAAGATATAGAAGAACCAAGGAACAAACAGAGGTGAACAATACAATAACTGAAATGAAAAATACACTAGAAGGAATCAATAACAGAGGCAGAAGAATGAATAAGTGAGCTGGAAGACAAAATGACAGAAATAGCTGCCAAGGAGTGGAATAAGGAAAAAAGAATAAAAAGAATTGAAGACAATCTTTGAGACTTCTGGGACAACACTAAACAGACCAACATTCCAATTACAGGCGTCCCAGAAGAAGAAGAGAACAATAAAGGGTCTGAGAAAATATTTCAAGAGATTATAGTGGAAAACTTCCCTAACATGGGAAAGGAAATAGTCACCTGAAGTCCAGGAAGCACAGAGAGTCCCATACAGGATAAACCCTAGGAAAAACACACCAGGACACATATTAATCGAGCAAAAATTAAATTCAAAGAAAAAAACATTAAAAGCAGTAAGGGAAAAACAAAAAATAACACACAAAGGAATCCCCATTAGGTTATCAGCTGATCTTTCAGTGGATACTCTGCAGGACAGAAGGGAGTGGCAAGGTATACTTAAAGTGATGAAAGAGAAAAACCTACAACCAAGATTACTCTACCCAGCAAGGATCTCATTCAGATTCGACAGAGAAGTCAAAAGCTTTTCAGACAAACAAAAGCTAAGAGAATTCAGCACCACCAAACCAGCTTTACAACAAATGCTAAAGAAACTTCTCTAAGCAGGAAACGCCAAGAGAAGGAAAAGACCCATAAAAAACAAACCCAAAACAATTGAGAAAATGGTAATAGGAACATACATATTGGTAACACTGACTGTAAACGGATTAAATGGCCCAACCAAAAGACACAGACTGGCTGAATGGATACAAAAACAAGACCCATATATATGCTGCCTACAAGAGACCCACTTCAGACCTAGGGACACATACAGACTGAAAGTGAAGGGATGGAAAAGGATATTCCATGCAGATGGAAATCAAAAGAAAGCTGGAGTAGCAACACTCCTATCAGATAAAATAGACTTTAAAATAAAGACTATTACAAGAGATAAGGAGGGACAGTACATAATGATCAAGGGATCAATCCAAGAAGAAGATATAACAATTACAAATGTTTATGCACCCAACACAGGAACACCTCAATACATAAGGCAAATGCTAACAGCCATGAAAGAAAAAATCGACAGTAACACAATAATAGTAGGGGACTTTAACACCCCGCTTACACCAGTGGACAGATCATCCAAACAGAAAATAAATAAGGAAACACAAGCTTTAAATGACACAACAGATCAGATAGATCTAACTGATATTTATAGAACATTCCACCCAAAAGTGGCAGAATACACTTTCTTCTCAAGTGCACACAGAATATTCTCTAGGATAGATCACATCTTCGGTCACAAAGCAAACCTCGGAAAATTTAAGAAAACTGAAATCGTATCGAGCTTCTTTTCTGACCACAACGCTATAGGACTGTAAATCAATTACAGGAAAAAAACTGTAAAAAAACCCCACAAATACACAGAGGCCAAACAGTGCACTACTAAATAATCAAGAGATCACTGAAGAAATCAAAGAAGAAATTTAAAAAATACATTGAAACAAATGACAATGAAAACACGACGACCCAAAACCTATGGGACGCAGCAAAAGCAGTTCTAAGAGGGAAGTTTATAGAAATTCAATCTCACCTCAAGAAACAAGAAAAATCTCAAATAAACAATCTATCCCTACACTTAAAAGAACTAGAGAAAGAAGAACAAAGAAAACCCGAAGTCAGTAGAAGGGAAGAAATCATAAAGATCAGAGCAGAAATAAATGAAACAGAAAACAACAGCAAAGATCAATAAAACTAAGAGCTGGTTCTTTGAGAAGATAAACAAACTTGATAAACCCTTAGCTAGACTCATCAAGAAAAAAAGGGAAAGGACACAAATAAATAAAATTAGAAATGAAAAAGGAGAAATCACAACTGACACTGAAGAAATACAAAGGACTATTACAAACAACTACATGCCAATAAAATGGACAACCACAAAGAAATGGACAAATTCTTGGAAAGGTACAATTTTCCAAGACTGAACCAGGAAGAATTAGAAAATATAAACAGACCTATCACAAGTAATGAAATTGAAACCGTAATTAAAAATCTTCCAACAAACCAAAGTCCAGGATCAGATGGCTTCACAGGTGAATTCAATCAAACATTTACAGAAGAGCTAACACAGATCCTTCTCAAACCCTCCCAAAAAACTGCAAAGGGAGAAACACTCCCAAATTCATTCTACAAAGCCACCATCACCCTGATACCAAAACCAGAAAAAAAAAATCACAAAAAAAGAAAATTACAGACCAGTATCACTGATAAGCATAGATGCAAAAATCCTGAACAAAATATTAGCAAACAGAATCCAACAGCACTTTAAAAGGATCATACACCATGATCAAGTGGGATTTATCCCAAGGATGCAAGGATTCTTCATATATGCAAATCAATCAATGTGATATACCACATTAATAAATTAAGGAATAAAACCCATATGATCATGTTAATAGATGCAGAAAAAGCTTTTGAACAAAATTCAACACCCATTTATGATAAAGACTCTCCAGAAAATGGGCATAGAGGGAACCTACCTCAACATAATAAAGACCATATATGACAAACCCACAGCAAGCATCATACTCAATGGTGAAAAACTGAAAGCATTTCCACTAGGATCAGGAACAAGACAAGGATGCCCACTCTCGCCACTCTTTTCTTTTTCTTTTTTTAATTAATTAATTTATTTATTTTTGGCTGCATTGGGTCTTCATTGCTGTGCGCAGGCTTTCTCTAGTTGCAGCGAGTGAGGGCTACTCTTCATTGCAGTGCGCAGGCTTCTCTTGCTGTGGAGCACGGACTCTAGGCACACGGGCTTCAGCAGTTGCGGCACGTGGGCTCAGTTGCTCCGCGGCATGTGGGATCCTCCTGGACCAGGGCTCGAACCTGTGTCCCCTGCACTGGCAGGCGGATTCCCATCCACTGCGCCATCAGGGAAGTCCCTCACCACTCTTATTCAACATAGTTTTGGAAGTCCTAGCCATGGCAATCAAGAGAAAAATAAATAGAAGGAATACAAATTGGAAAAGAAGAAGTAAAACTGTCACTACTTGCTGATGACATGATACTATACATAGAAAATCCTAAAGATGCCACCAGAAAATTATTAGATTTGATCACTGAATTTGGTAAGGTTGCAGGATACAAAATGAATGCACAGAAATCTCTGGCATTCCTATACACCAACAATGAAAAATCAGCAAGAGAAATTAAGGAAACACTCCCATTTACCACTGCAACAAAAAGAATAAAATACCTAGGAATAAACCTGCCTAAGGAGGCAAAAGACTTGTACTCAGAAAACTATAAAACACTGATGAAAGAAGTCAAAGATGACATAAACAGATGGAGAAATATACCATGCTCTTGGATTGGAAGAAATCAATATTGCGAAAATGACTATACTGCCCAAAGCAATCTACAGATTCACTGCAATCCCTATCACACTACCAACGGCATTCTTCACAGAATTAGAATAAAAAAATCTTACAATTCGTATGGAAACACAAAAGACCCTAAATAGCCAAAGCAATCTTGAGGGAAAAAAAAAAAACGGAGGTATCAGGCTCCCCGACTATAAACTATACCACAAAGCTACAGTAATCAAGACAGTATGGTACTAGCACAAAAAGAGAAATATAGATCAATGGTACAGGGTAGAATGCCCAGAGATAAAACCCATGCACATATGGGCACCTAATTTATGACAAAGGAGGCAAGAACATACAATGGAGAAAAGACAGACTCTTCAGTAAGTGGTGCTGGGAAAACTGGACGGCTACATGTAAAAGAATGAAATTAGAACACTCCTTAACACCATACACAAAAATAAACTCCAAATGGATTAAAGACTTAAATGTAAGACCAGACACTCTTTGACATAAAAAAGTTTCCTATAAAACTTTTAGAGGAAAACACAGGAAAGACACTCTTTGACATAAACCACAGCAAGATCTTTTCTGACCCACCTCTTAGAATAACAGAAATAAAAACAAAAATAAACAAACGGGACTTAATTAAACTTAAAAGCTTTTGCACAGCAAAGGAAACCACAAACAAGACCAAAAGACAACCCTCAGAATGGGAGAAAATATTTGCAAATGAAACAACAGACAAAGGATCAATCACCAAAATATACAAACAGCTCATGGAGTTCAATATCAAAAAAGATAGAAACAATAAATGCTGGAAAGGATGTGGTGAAAAGGGAACCCTCCTACACTGTTGGTGGGAATGTAAACTGATACAACCACTATGGAAAACAGTATGGAGGTTCCTTAAAAAACTTAAAATAGAACTACTATATGACTCAGCAATCCCACTACTGGACAATACCTCGAGAAAACCATAATTCAAAAGGAGAAAAAGCCACGGTGGGGTGGGGATGGTGGTATGCTGAACTGGGCGATTGGGATTGACATGTATACACTGATGTGTATAAAATTGATGACTAATAAGAACCTGCAGTATAAAAAAACAAACCAAAAAACAACTAATACTAAACTTTCTTTGGTTTATTTGTATAGAAATATGTTAATATAAATGTCTCAGACATTACATGAAATTCCTAAACATCTTTTATGTTCTGGTATAATGTTATAAGTCATAATTCTAGTTATTACTTTAAAATGTATATCTCAGAAATAACTAAATTTCCTTGTCAATTGCATTATTATGAACTTTCATCAAATCTTTAACTGTGGTCATTTTTAAGTCTTTTGTCATTTACAGACAGTTCTGGGTGTACTCTGATGCTTTTGCAAAAATGTTCCTATAAAAGGGTTTCATCTTCAAGGAATTCATGGAAAAGACTGACAAGTACAGGTTTCTGGTAACTGACTATACTGCTGAACTTAATGAATAAGCATTTTCAGAACTCTAATGGAAAACTGATGAATTCATAAAAGTGCTAACAAAAGATCAAGAAGAAAAAAAAATTACATGGGACTGAGTGAACTGATGAGGATGATTATAGTTTTTGTGACTTTGTTTGAATAATAATAATAAAAAAATCCCACAAGGACTCAGAGGCAAAATATATACAAATCAATTTTCACTGCAAAGTAAAGGAGCTGTTACAGTGGAGGATTACTGGACTGAATATCAATATTATGACATAGTACGAGTGTGTTTCATGTTTGGTAATTGCAATCATTGTTGCTTTTGTTGTGGTCATCCATTTAAAACGCTTGGTGTCAGTTTATTTATCTCTTGTAAAAATAAGATACAGTGTGTGTGTGTGTGTGTGTGTGTGTGTGTGTGTGAAAAACTAAAAACAAAAAGAGACATGCACCACAATGTTCACTGCAGCACTATTTACAATAGCCAGGACATGGAACCAACCTAATTATCCATCGACAGATGAATGGATAAAGAAGATGTGGCACATATATACAATGGAATATTACTCAGCCATAAAAAGGAACAAAACTGAGTTATCTGTAGTGAGGTGAATGGACCTAGAGTCTATCATACAGAATGAAGTAAGTCAGAAAGAGAAAAACAAATACCATATGCTAACGCATATATACGGAATCTAAAAAAAAAGGGTACTAATGAACCTAGTTGCAGGGCAGGAATAAAGAGGTAGACATAGAGAATGGACTTGAGGACATGGGGTGGGAGGGTGAAGCCAGAGTAGCACAGACATATATACACTACTGAATGTAAAATAGTTGACTGGTGGGAAGCAGCAGCATAGAACAGGGAGATCGGCTCGGTGCTTTGCAATGATTTAAGGGGTGGGATAGGGAGGATGGGAGGGAGGCTCAAGAGGGAGGGGATATGGGGACATGTGTGTGCATATGGCTGATTTGCTTTGCTGTGCAACAGAAACTAACACAGTATTGTGAAGCAATTATACTCCAATATAGATGTATTAATAAATAAATAAATAAAATAATTGAAAATACCTTAAAAAAATGCTGCTATATTTGACTTAAAAAATCAACCAAGTACCAGGGAAAAAAATTTAAACCCACAAACCAGATTCCTTTGAAAAATGTGAATTAAGATGAGTAGTCAAGACTCCACAGGATCAAATGCACAACCAATTCTACAGCAAAGCCCGATTAATGTAACACAGAAGAACAAAAGAAAAATCGAAGTCCACTTCGCGAGGCCTGCTGTATTTAAAAAACAAGGTGATAGATGCCACAGAACATTAGATTTCTAATTCCTACATTATCTCCAAAATAGGTCAGGCAAAATTCTAACAAAGATCTCAATAGAAAGATACACTTTGTAGAGTGGTATCCGGAGGTGAACATTCTGTTTTCAGCTTCTCCATTAGGCTCCTGGTTCAGAACCCCATTTTGAGGGGGGAGGAGGAGCCTTTAGCCTATGCCATCCAAAAGAATGAAATGGTCTAATTTTGTTTGAGGGTTTTTTTTAATAAAAGGTACTGTTTTCAAGTCAAAAGTTAAGGGAAGACACAGAAAAGAAAGGGGAAAGAAAGTGATTTTATAGAAGATTTAGGGCAAAAAAATCCAAGGTAAATTCAGAAATATTCAGGAATCAGAAAACAGAATGTGGGAAGTGTCTCCCAATACTATTAGCCAATACAGTAGTCTTTTTACAACAACTAACTCTTAAACTTATAGCAAAAGTGTTTGGCAATAGGTTAAGAAAAAGTTAGTAGACAAAATTAATTCCAATTCTTAAACAGCTATACAAACACCATTCTGTTTCCTCTGCAGATATATAAAACATTTTACAGATTCAGACTGTTGTTCTGTAGTATAAATTAGAAGACCAACTGTTCAAGTGCACGTTCTCACTTAAAACTATTTGCCAGGTCTGATCAGAAATTAAGGTGGAGACAATTTATCCACACTCCTTTATTGCCCTGCTGTATTACTAGTTTTTTAATACATTTGGCGTTCATAAGACTCTATTGAGACTCTGCAGAGCAAGAGAAAAAATAAAACTAAAACCAGACAGTAACTGGGTGTACTTGCATTAGACAATACTACCAAGTAAACTGTCTTCCTGAAAATGTCCTGGACTTGTCTGAATTACCTACTAGGGAGTTCAGGAATGTTACCTTTTTTGTTGGCACAAAAACAGACATATAGATCAATGGGACAGTATAGAGAGCCCAGAAATAAACCCACACATCTACTGTCAATTAATCTTCAACAAAGGAGGCACGAATATACAATCGAAAAAAGACAGTCTCCTCAGCAAGTGGTACTGGGAAAGCTGGACAGCTGCATGTAAATCAGTGAAGTTAGAACACTCCCTCACACCATACACAAAAATAAACTCAAAATGGCTCATAGACTTAAATACAAGACATGACACCATAAAACTCCTAGAAGAGAACACAGGCAAAACATTCTCTGACATAAATTGTAGCAATGTTTTCTTAGGTCAGTCTCCCAAGGCAATAAATAAAAGCAAAAATAAACAAACGGAACCTCATCAAACCTATAAGCTTTTGCACAGCAAAGGAAACCATAAACAAAACGCAAAGACAACCCACAGAATTGGAGAAAATATTTGCAAATGATGAGACCGACAAAGGCTTAATTTCCAAAATATACAAACAGCTCATACAGCTCAGTATCAAAAAAACAAACAACCCAATCAAAAAATGGGCAGAAGACCTAAACAGACATTTCCCCAAAGAAGACATACAGATGGCCAACAGCATATGAAAATATGCTGAACATCACTAATTATTAGAGAAATGCAAATCAAAACTACCACTTCACACTGGTCAGAATGGCCATCATCAAAAAGTCTGCAAATAATAAATGCTGGAGAGGGTATGGAGAAAAGGGAACCCTCCTATACTGCTGATGGGAATGTAAGCTGGTGCAGCCAGTATGGAGAACAGTATGGAGGTTCCTTGAAAAACTAAAAATAGAAGAGTTATAAACATGAAGAATATAGCAGATAATTTCTGTATGCTCTAAAAACATATAGAGATAAAATTTTAATAAATGAAACCATATATTTTAATAAACATGCAATACTTCCCTATTATGTACCTCAAACTACTCTGCTTAGGTTTCCATCACCTGTTCCACCATACCTGTTTAATTTTTTTAATCTCAATAAACTCTGTGCCACCTCCATACTGGCCTCAGTAAATGCTGATGGATCTCCATTTACTATTTGGCCCTGGCATGGACATACATCCTTCTCTAACTAGCCCACAGCAAGGCTGAGGTAGTAAACTTTCTAATAGTACAGTTTTAACAGAAGACTATGAGAACATGGACTTACTTAGAAAAGCTACTCCCAAAGCCCACAGACCCAAGACAACCCCCTGACAGGGCTTTCCTGCTCAGCTTCCGGGACAGACGCCAGCCACAAGACCACCTGCCTATCTATCACCCCACCTGCCTACCTACCACAGGGCCTATCCTACCTCCTGCCCAAAGGGCAGGCTGTCGATCCCAATCACTTCTCCAGCTTTAGAGCTGCCTGCCTGTCCAATGTTAGCACCTCCTGCCCATCTATAGAACCTACTGCACTCCTTGCTCCAAGAATGTGCCTACTCAGCTGCAAGGCTGTGGCCAGCCCCACCATACTAGAGCACCACCCATGAATGAATCTGGAACACAGAATTTAAGGATTCTCAGGCCATATCCTGCTCTGGGATCTGCCTCTTCCTTAGCGAGTGACATGGCACTCCTAATGTCATGCCCTTCAGAAAAGATCCCTCTTTGTTACTCATAGGACCCCACCCTATCAGACATACAGGATGACCACATGAAAACAAAACAGTGTAACGCCAGAATAAAATAATCTGTACAGTTTTATTTCTCACTGCTCTCTAATCACACATTCACAACCTGACTTCCTCCAACTACTACAACATACATAATTTTTCATGTCTCTGAACTCCATATGGGATTCAATGCCACCAATTTCAACTTTCCATTTTCCTGAATTCTTTCACATGCTTTGGTATCTCCAACTCTGAAAATGCCCAGAGCAGAGCTTCTTAACATGGAGTACATGAACTCCCTAGGAAACAGTGAACACCATGGAATTAAATTAGAAGTCTCTGCGTATGTGTTTTGTGTAGGGTGAGGGTATACAGCATCCCTAAGTTCTCAAAAGGGACCCAAAATATATTAGGTCTTGAATTTCTCTGTACTGTCTATAGCAATTAGCATAGCAATGAATACATTACAGAGCTCAGTAAGTATTTGCTGCCTGGCTGTAGACATAAGACCACTTATGGCTTTCTTGAAGCAGTTTCATGAAACTGCTTCTTTAAAAGTATATGAGGTAAAAAAAAAAGTATATGGGGTTTCCCTGGTGGCGCAGTGGTTAAGAATCTGCCTGCCAATGCAGGGGACACGGGTTCAAGCCCTGCTCTGGGAATATCCCACATGCCGCGGAGCAACTAAGCCCGTGTGCCACAACTACTGAGCCTGCGCGTCTAGAGCCCATGCTCCACAACAAGAGAAGCCACGACAATGAGAAGCCCGCGCACCGCGATGAAGAGTAGCCCCCGCTCGCCGCAACTAGAGAAAGCCTGCGCACAGAAACGAAGACCCAAACACAGCCATAAATAAATAAATAAATTTATTAAAAAAAAAAGTATATGAAGGCCCTAATTTCACACATTCAAAAGACATTTTATTGGGACTTCCCTGGTGGCACAGTGGATAAAAATCCGCCTGCCAATGCAGGGGACATGCGTTCAATCCCTGGTCCAGGAAGATCCCACATGCTGCGGAGCAACTAAGCCCGTGCACCATTAACTATAGAAGCCCATGTGCCATGATTACTGAAGCCTGCACACCTAGAGCCTGTGCTCCACAACAAGAGAAACCACCACAATGAGAAGCCCGTACAGAGCAATAAAGAGTAGCTCCCTCTCGCCACAACCAGAGAAAGCCTGCACGCAGCAACAAAGACCCAACTCAGCCCCCCCCCCCTCAAAAATACATTTATATTGAGAGCATATTGTGTGACAAAACACCATACTAGGCTCCAAGGATGAAAAAAATACAGTATCCATACACACAGAACTCATAATGGGGGAGACAGAAACATCTAATTATAATACGACATGGTATAAGGGCAATGATGGAGAGATGCTGGAGAGGAGGCTTCTATGTGATAGCCGATATTATGAGAGTATATAAGCGACTGACGTGGGTAAGATCAGTGGGCAAAGAAAGAAAGGGAGTTCCCTGGTGGTCTAGTAGTTAGGATTTGGCACTTTCACTACCATGGCCCGGGTTTAATCCCTAGTCAGGGAACTAAGATCCTGCAAGCCGCAAGGCGTGGCAAAAATAAAAAAATAGAATTAAAAAAGAAAGAAAGAAAATAAATAAATAAAGTTGTTAAAGAGACTAAACCTTAAAAGCTCATGTCAGGGAATTCCCTGGTGGTGCACTGGTTAGGACTCTGCTCTTCCACTGCAGGGGGCACAGGTTTGATCCCTGGTTGGGGAGCTAAGATCCCGCCATGTCGCGCAGCATGGCCAAAACAAACAAACAAAAGAGGGGTGGGGAAAAGTGAGAGCGAGACACTCAAGCAAATAATTACAATTTAAAAAATTGTCATTATTAAAAAAAAAAGTTCATGTCATAAGAAAAGAAAGAAAGAAAAAAAGAAACCCTAGGGGAACACAAACACATTGAAGGGCAGTGTGACAGAAATGAAGCCCAAGAATAAAGCAGGAAAGAACTGATTAATAAGACCCATGAAAAACAGAGGAGCAGCTTCTGAAGGAGGGTGAAATCAACAGTGTCAAATGCAGCAGTAAAGACTGAAACAGTCCAAAAGATCTAGCAACTAGAGGTTACTGGTAGCCTCAGAAGTTTCCAAGTTGTGAGCATAAAAGGCAGACTACTCCTCATGGGAGGAGTCAGTAGAAAATGCGAGTTAAGAAATTTGGATAAGAAAGGAATACAGAACAGTAGTTAGAAGAATTCAAGATAAAAAGGGATCCTTTTTAGGATGAGAAGGACTTGAACCAGCTGTCAGGCTAAAGGGAAAGAGTAAGTGGAAAGGAAGAGGTTTAAGAGTCTGGACACAGAGAGGTGACATAAAAGAGCAAGAACGCAGGAATGGTAAAATGGACAGAGTCAAGGGCATGACTGGAGAAGCTGGGATTAAACAGGAAGTGAGATATCTCCTCTACTAAAGCCAAAGGAAAGAGAACAGTGGTGGCAAGGGGGAAGATAAATCTGTAGATGGGGGAGGGGACAGTTGATTATAGAGCATTCCCAATAACCAATTTTCTCATGTATGGTTTTTCACTTACTGTGACAAAGGAGCTGGCAAGCAAAAGTGATTCTTAAGACTAAATCTAACTTGAAATAAGGAATTAGATGAAATTACACTGTACTAGATGAATCTAGAGTCAAAGGATGAGTGTTGAGACAAAATATGTTCTATGTTATTTCACTAAAGCTGGTACAATATGTATTTTTGAACAACCGTAACAGCTGAAATGCAGTAGGGAAAATAATCTAGGTCTAGACTTGGCAAACTTTTCCTAAAAAGGGCCAGATGGTAAACATTTTTTGGCTTTGAAAGCCATATAGTCTCTATTACAACTATTCAACTCTATGGCTGTAGCATTAAAGCAGCCACAGACAATGCATAAATGAATGGGCATAACTGTGTTTCAATAAAACTTTATTTATTGATGAGTCGATTTGGTCCACAGGCTTTAAGTCTGCTGATCCCTGTTCTACAGGCTGAGAATAGTACAAAGGAAATGAAGCAGGAGAAAGAAGCATGAGAGAGAATGGGATAAGGAAGTACAAAAGAAGAGAAGCCACAGAACTAAAATACAGTTGAGTTGGGGTATTAAATCAAAGAGCAAAATATGAATAAAGGAGCAATAGGAAGAGCAGAAAGAGAATAAAGGAGAAAAGGAGATGAGAAAGGGATGTTGGAAAGAGACAGAAAACCAAGTAAAAATCGAGTAGCGACAATATGCCAATTCCAAGGCAGACAGATACAAAGGCAGCTGAATGCCCTAAAAAAAAGATGGCAAAATGAAAAGGGGAAAATGAGAGCATCCCAGATCTGTCTGCACTGGAATTCAAATAAAAGATAAAACACACACTAATTTTCCAGTGATAATCTGATGGTCTCTTCTAATTACACCTGTGCAAAATGAACCCACGGCTTGCAAGATGTAAAGCTACTTTTCACTTTGCCCATAAATCAAACTGGTATGTGTACAACATTCAAGAGGTCAGATGAAACTTATTCACCATATCCTAAGATACCAATTATTTCTAGGCCTATTATTCATTTGCATATGTATATGAATGACTTTTAAACCTTATTAAAATCAGTGAAGTTAGCATTAAAAACTTAAAAGCCACATTGACCTTACTAACTCTAAGAAGTTTTCCCCAAAAGAAAGTGAAACATTTAAAAAGGAAAAGAATTTTTGAACAATATAATAATCTGCATATTTATTCTGCATGAGAATTTTGTTTTTTACTTTTGGCTTTATTTGTGGGGAAATCCTTTAAGGTAAATCCAGATTAATTCTGAACCAGCTCAGCTAAACAATAAATTAGACCACATAATTTATGTCACTATAGGACAATGTTTAAGAGCATGACTTGGGGTTAGAGAGCATTTGGGTTTGTGTCCTCACTTTATCAAGGTAATTAATCATGTCTCAGTTCCCTCACCTACAACATGTGGGTAATAATCACACCCATTTCAGAAAGGTGTGATGATTAAACGAAAAAATGCACATAAAATGCTTAGCACAGAGTCCAACACATAGAATAGGCACTTGATTTTAGTTACGTATGATCAACTTAAGATTTTGACAGTATTATTACAGAACAGAATTATAAGATAAAAGCTCAGAAAGGAAACAAATTTCCCTCTTCTTTTAGGAAGCTACGATGTAATATTAGTTTTTTTGTTCTTACCACTCATTCACTTCCATTAATCCTTTAAAAAAAAACCCTCAATCCATCTACCCATTTAAAACGTAGCAAAGTGGTATCAAACTGATACCAGTGGGGACTATTCAAGATAATCTACAATTCTGAGACAGAAAGGGCACTGTGAGGTAAGGAAAGAAAGTACAAATCCTCATGACCTCCAGAACAGAGCCATTCCTAGGATCTTATCATATGAAACTCACAGCTCACATGCCTGACTACACCTCAGAATCAAATACTCAGAGCCTCACCCAGGCTAATTACAATGAAATCAGAATCTCCAAAAGTGAGAACTAGGCAATTTTTAAAACCCATGGAGACTAAAATGTGAAACCAGCACTAAGAATCACTAGTTAAATCCTACCTTCCTTTACTCAAGGAGACTAGAAATATGAGTATGTGTTTAACACAAAATAATATAAATCTTAAAGCAGTACTAAGTGCCTTAATTTTCACAATAAATCATGCCAATTAATTACTCTAAAAATTTTTTCTCTATAGTATCTCCAAAATAATACTTTTATAAAGGCAACTTCTGCCAGGATAGTGTTAAGAATCAGGATTAAGAGAACTGAAATCCTAAACACATGACTTAATACTATTTTCAGGATACTATGCACTGGACAGAATTGTATAATTCACTAAACCACTACAGTCTTTCAATAAAATACCTGAAATTACTCCACTACTAGATGTCCTCATCAAAAAAAACTATTTATGTACATAGTAAAATACATCCATCCCCTTATGAGTGTACTGAACACTGTCAAAGCTGTTGCTTTGATTTGCATTTTCTTGGCTTTCTACAATAAACACACATTACCTGAGAAATAAAGGCATAATAAAATAATAAACAAAATAAAGTAAAAATTTAAAGGCATTAATTTTTAATGGGATCAATGAATGGGATGGATACCATACATGTCTTCAAGCAATATTTACCTTTCCAAACTTGGGAAATGCCAATTACCTTTAAGAACAAAAACCAAAGCATACTGTGAATGGCTTTTAGCTAAATGGCCTGGTTCCCAGTAGACCAGGGAACATCTGTTGCTGTTGTTGCCAATACTTTTTCCAGAGTGCTAAGTGATAAATTCAACTAAAATTTTATTTTTCCTTTTGACTTATGATCCAAGTCACTTTTAAAATATAAAACAGTGAAATACTTCAATAGTATTAAGTATAAATATAAATAATTTTGTGCTCCTGGACATTATCAACTCCAAAGGCAGTCGCTAAAAACAGACTTGTTTCCTTGTACAGGCCACTGAAGGACTCTTAGACAAAGAGTTGTGAATCAAAGACACAGACATTTAGGAAAACACAAGATCAAAACACAGTGCTTTCATCAGCAATGCAAAAGCAGTTACAGAGTATCTAGCCTGGCTAGCTTCTGAAAAAGCAATCTAACTAAAGGTGAAAACCTTATTAAGAGGTCCAAGAGAAAGACTTTAACTTTCTGGAGGCTTGTAATTTCTAAATAACAGCATATAAGAATCAGTGCAACAATGAAAACAACTGTTGGTATAGACTGAATAATGAAAATCAAAAACTGCTGTTATAATTTGCAATAGAAATGACTACAGAATTTGAACCCCACCCCCAAAAAAATCACTTGAGAATTTTAGAACCAATTTCAGAATTGCTCAGGAGAGCCTTTCAATGTGTTATTGAACACTCAATACTGCAGAGTATGCTCTCCAAATGAGTAACAGCAATTCCCATATCTTCCTCCTCAATAGACACCTGAAACAGACTAAATTTTAACATAACTGCATCACCGCTTTTATATTCTTAAAACATAGTCCCATACTCTGAATGTTTCTTCCAGTATACATGTTCTACTTCTTTACATTTTTCAACTTCATTAGACAATCATTTTCTATCCATAGCTCTCTGCCTTTCTCCCTTAGCCCTGTGCTTTGATTTCTTTACAACTTAGAAAACTGAAGTATTTATAGAACAATAAGCATAGTAAAACTATAAGTATTATTTATAAACATTATAAAACTAAAAACATATAAGCTAAAACACTAAGTCAAATGGGACAAGAAATTTTTAGTTGAGTATCATCAGTAGCATTCTTGATCATAAAACTTTAGAAAATTCTATACAAACTATTTTTTAATAGAATACAAACTCTCATTATTCATCCTACCAAAAGTACCAAGGAATCTTCCCCCGAGGTTTTAAATATTTTCCAGCAAAAGTGCATTAAAATTTCCATTTGTCTTAATCAAAAAAGTCCATTAAAATTTCCATTTGTCTTAATCAAAAAAGTTCTTATTTCTTTAAAAAAAAAGAAAGAAAGAAAAAGAAAAAAGAAAAGTCTGTATGATTAGTGCAGAGAGTCTTTGCCTGAATATATCTAATAAACCATGAAGCATATTTAGGAAATCAAAACTCACCTCTTCTTGCATAACTGGAGTCCATATCTTTAAACTGTACCACAACAAAATCTGAACACTTGAACAAAATACTCTCCATTATTTCTTCACGTTTTGGCCCCGAACTGGATTCTGTACTTTTCTCATGTGCAGCATCAAGTACCAAATCACACTAGGAAGAATAACATAAGTAAATATTCAAAACATTTATAAAATAAAGTCTGACAAGAATACTTTAGCACATCAAGGTACTATTTCTTATATGCCTTTGGTAAAAAATTATCTCAAGACATCCTTATAATCATACCTTTTTCTCAGAAATATGATCTACTATCTATTCCAATATTCAAAAATCCTCTCATCTAAAAGTTGGTCTTTACTACCATGGTCTGTCTTAAGCACAATAGTGGTAAAGAGGAAAACAATGAAACGCCAGATCACTCTTCTAGTCCATAATACTTGCAAAGGCAAAAATATTTTAATAAGCACAAAGAGCAAGAAGTCTTTTTGAATACACAAACCTGTCTATAACGTAATCAGTACTTGAAACTGAAGAGCGAAATCATTCAAAGTGGTTTTAAACAGCGCATTAAAAGTACTAAGCATGAAAATGTGACAAACATATCTGCCTCACAACTATAAATTGCTAAATCAGAAACTAATAAACACTACAAGGAAGTCATACAAACATATACAGTAGTTGATGATTCAAAGGGGTTTACATTTAAAAAAAAGAAAAAAAGTAAAAATTACCTTAGGACTGTATGTTTTAAAAACTCCTTCATATATACCTCCATTTTTCACTTGTACTTCACATTTGGATCCCTAAAAACATACAATTAATTTATCAAAGAAACACTGTGCTATGAAGTCATGGGGGATAACTGCTTTCATTTTACTTTTTAATAGCTTCATTCAACATATTACATAACCACTGACAGAATAAAAAATTTTTAAACATTAACAATACACCAAATTCTCAAAATTCTTCAGGAGGCCTTGCTCAGAGTCTGCAGTATAAGTTTAAGTAGTGAAATTTAGTATTTTTGACTCCAGTTTTATTAAGTGACAAAATAATGCACTAAAGACAACCAACTAGTAACATTATTTCGTACACAGCAGGGTTAACAAGAACACTTTTATAGTGAGTTGCAATGGCTTGAATAGAGTTCTCATCGGTTTTCTAAATCATCCTGATTAAACATGACCTAAGAAATGTTACTTTGAGAATCATTCACATTTTAACTTCATGAAATTATTTTATTCCACTCACAAGGCAGTTTCTCCCCAATACTCTGATAACTTACAACAACTGATGTAAGTATATGAACCATCCTCATATTTGCATAGATTCCATCAAAAGAAATCTGGAATATTAAGAAAAAACATTATTGGCACTCATATTTATCTCTGTATATATATTAAAGTTAACACTTCTTTTGTTACAACATATTTAGTTAGGTTTATAATACCTTACACTCATTAAAGGGAGATATGGTTTACTACAATCTTTTGCCTCCTTATGGAGTGTAAGTTTTCAAAAGTGAAATCAGTCATAACAACTAATAATGTTTTGACTATACATGATACAAAAAATCAAAAGTAAACTTCCATATATGAGGAAAGACAAAACCATAGGAAGAGAAGACAGGTCAATGACTGAAGAGTAGGATTCACTACAAACTGCCATGAGGGATTTCTGGAGGTGATAAACTGTTCTATTACCTTGACTGTGGTGGTGGTTACACAATTGTATACATCAAAACTCACAGAACTGTACACTAAATAGGGTTAAATATACCTTAAAAAATAAATGGGGTAGGGACTGCCCTGGTGGCGCAGTGGTTGGGAATCCACCTGTCAATGCAGGGGATACGGGTTCCAGCCCTGGTCCAGGAGGATCCCACATATCACACAACAACTAAGCCCATGTGCCACAACTACTGAGCCTGAGCTCTGGAGACCACGAAACACAACTACTGAACCCTGCGCACCTACAGCCCGTGCTCCGTAACAAGAGAAGCCACTGCAATGAGAAGCCTGTGCACCGCAACGAAGACCTAATGCAGCCATAAATCAATCAATCAATCCTATGCTTAAAAAAATAAAAAAATAAAATAAATGGGGTAGAAGGGGAACCTCTGTAGAAGACCCTTGACTATCTTCTCTTAGCATATCTGAATCAATGATATTGCTCTAAGGTCTAATAAACCACATCACTCCTTATTACACACTACATAAGCATGTGTCCTGATTCTAAAGAAGAAAATCTGTCCACAATAAAGGTGAAGTCTCAAAAAATAGTGACAACTTCTCATTTATATTTCTTGCATCTTGTGGAACTTGCACCTTCTGTCCTTTGTGCCCAGCTTAATTTCACTGATAAAGTTCCAAAATTTAAAACCAGAAGGCCCTTTTCCAAGGGAGAAAAATGAAAGAAATAAAACCACATTATTTCAAAAACAAAACCCCAAAGTTTTGAAAACTCCAGTCCCAGTGCTCCATTTACCTCATTAATCATTTATATTTGCCTTTAGTCATTTATAAAAGAACAAACGAGTTGTTATGATTAAGCATGAAAAATAAAAATATAATTTACAGATAATTCTGCATTTTACACATAGAGTCATCATTAAAAAACAACAGATAGGACTTCCCTGGTGACAGGTGGAAGTCCTAAGAATCTGCCTGCCAATGCAGGGGACACGGGTTCGAGCCCTGGTCCGGGAAGATCCCACATGCCGCAGAGCAACTAAGCCCATATGCCACAACTACTGAGCCTGCACTCTAGAGCCTGCGAGCCACAACTGCTGAGCCCACACGCTGCAACTACTGAAGCCCGCGCGCCTAGAGCCCACGCTCCGCAACAGAAGCCACCACAACGAGAAGCCCACGCACCACAACGAAGAGTAGCTCCGGCTCACTGCAACTAGAGAAAGCCTATGAACAGCAACGAAGACTCAACACGGCCATAAATAAATAAATTTATATTTTAAAAAAACCCAATAGATATAGCTAATGGTCTTACAGCTAACCATATTAATCTGCAAAGGTTATCTGAGATAGAAGACTATTTATTTATTTATTTTTTGGCCTTGGCTTTTGGTCTGTGGTTTAGAAATCACATTTTAGTTAACAATTTTTCCAAACAAGTAACATTAAAGTTACTCACCGTAGATTGAGGCAGTCCTTTGCTACTGTTTCGGCCTCTGAAAAGATTAAATGTTATATTTATGAAATTCAACAGGCTAAACAAGCTAAAAATTTTTTCAAATTTAAAATATCTTATAATTCCATCCAAAAACACACAGGCTATCTGTGGGGAAGGCTCATCTAATAATAAGTATAAAGGCTACATAAGTATGACTCTCGCTGCGCTTTGCTGGCTCAGAGGCCCAGAACAGGTAGGGGTCAAGGGAGGGAGGAAGGAGGAAAGAAATGCGACCACAATCAAAATGAAATAAAGTAAAAATAAAAACAACCTATTTAAAGAAATAACCAATACCAAATATAATAATCTCTACTCCAAAAGTAACCACTCACTCTGTTATAAAAAGCTACCCAGGAGCAAAATATAGATTCTATTCCTGATTTAACTGACATATTTGACTAACATCAAGTTACCGCCCATATTTTTCCCTCACCTCTAAAAATAGGTACTGTGTTTACAACTGCAGATAGACATTTCAAAATAAGTTGAATCATTCAAAGAACTTTCACTTTAAATAATAAGTGCCTCTGTCAGGATCTATATAACAAGTGTCTTTCCCTGCCAAACCCCTCCCTCTGAAACAGTGCAGTACACCAACATCAGTTGTCAAGTAATTTCCAGTAACATGAACTCTATTTTCAAGTGAACTTAGAAAACATAATACACTGTAAGGCTTGCTCCAATGGAAAAAATTAGGCCCTTTATGAAATAAAAAAATTAATAAAGTAAAATTAGTTACTCTTGAGTAACAGTATTGGAATCTCATTCTAATAAAATAATCACAACACTCAAAGCCACAAACTTCAAAGAGAAGCACAATTCAGGTGAAAAAGCCCAGCAGTATGAATGGTGCCAATTCTTAGAAAAGCGGTACTGATATTAGCAATCCGATGTCAGCTGATTGTCTCCAACTCTCATTTACCTTCTCTCATCTAGAAAGTAATGTCTTTGGACTTCCCTGGTGGTCCAGTAGTTAAGAGTCCGTGCTCCCAAAGCAGGGGGCGCAGGTTCAATCCCTGGTTGGGGAATATCCCACATGCCGTGTGGCACGGCCAAAAAAAAAAAGAAAAGAAGACAGAAAATAATGTCTTCAATCAAATCACCTGAGATTCCTTCCACTTCTAACATTCTACCTCTCACACAGCACAGATAAATTCCTTATTCTTAAGGAATATGACCAATAATTTATCATTTATAAAACATGACAAACCAGACACTATGATAAGCATTATGTCAAATCTCTCCCCTACTTTACAGGTAAGGAAACTGTACCTTAGCAGCTAAATATCTTGACCAAAATCATCCAGTTCAAGAGCAGCAGAGCTGCTATTTAAACCAGGTGATCCGAAGTATAGACTTTTCATTTCTAGATTATGTTGCCTTTCTGACATTGTATCACAAGGAATGAACTTGACAATAAAGCCTAACCCAATTTCTACATCTTTTAAATACCATTTGAATGTACTGTTTTTCTATTTATTTGTAGTCTGCAGCTAAAGACAAACAGATTTTATTTGTTTGTTTGTTGTTTGGCTGCGCTGGGTCTTAGTTGTGGCGTGTGGGATCTTCGTTGCCACGTGTGGGATCTTTAGTTGTGGCGTGCGAACTCTTACTTGCGGCATGTGGGATCTAGTTCCCTGACCAGAGATTGAACCCTGGCCCCCTGCATTGGGAGCGTGGAGTCTTAGCCACTGGACCACCAGGGAAGTCCCGTCAAAGACTAAAAAATGGCTAAGTCTTGCCATTTTATCTTATCCTAGTGGTTGCTGTGATGCCACAGTTAAAAGACTTAAACAAATGACACGAATTAAATACCCTTAAACTTATGCAGCATCCCCACAATGCTATTTAAAAGAATTTAAAATATGGGCTTCCCTGGTGGCGCAGTGGTTGAGAGTCCGCCTGCTGATGCAGGGGACATGGGTTCGTGCCCCGGTCCGGGAAGATCCCACATGCCGCAGAGCAGCTAGGCGCGTGAGCCATGGCTGCTGAGCCTGCACGTCCGGAGCCTGTGCTCCACAACGGGAGAGGCCACAACAGTGAGAGACCCGCGTACTGCAAAAAAAAAGAAAAAAACAAAGAACTCCTACAACTCGACATCAAAAAAAAACATACAACTCAGTTCAAAAATGGGCAAAAGACTTGAACAGACATTTCTTCAAAGAAGTTTATACAGTTGGCCAATAAGTACACGAAAAGATGCTCAAATCACACTAGTAATTAGGAAAATTCAAATCAAAACCACAATGAGCTACGATGGCTATTATAAACAAACAATGGCTATTATAAACAGAAAATAACAAGTGTTGACAAAAATGTGGAGAAACTGGAACTCTTGTACACTGTTTCTAGGAATGTAAAACTGTGCAGCTACTGTGAAAAATAGTATGGCAGTTCCTCAAAAACTAAACATAGAATTACCATATGATCCAGGAATCTGACTTCTGAATGTATACCCAAAATAATTGGAAGCAGAGATTTTAACATGTATTTGTACACCAATGTTCATAGCAGCTTTATTCACAAAAGGCAAAAGGTGGGAAAAAACCGAATGTCCACTGACGAATGTATAAAACACAATGTGGTACCATCCATACAATGGAATATTATTCAGTCTTAAATGAAGTTCTGATACATGCTACAACATGAATGAACCTTGAAGACATGCAAAGTTAAATAAGACATATACAAAAGGACAACTATTACATGATTCTACTTATGTAAGATACACAGAGTACTCAAATTCATAGAAATAGAAAGTAGAATGGTAGATCCCAGGGGCTGGGGGACTGTTGGAATTAGAAGCAAATGCTTAATGTGTATAGGGCTTCCTTTGGGGGTGAAAATGTTTTAGAACTTAATAGAGGTGGTACTAGTATAACAACTGGAATGTACTTAACTACAGTGAACCACACATTTAAAAATGGTTAAAACAGTAACTTTCGCATTATGTATATTTTACCACAATTTAAAAAAACAGAGAATTCCATGGCGGTCCAGTGGTTAGGACTCTGCACTTTCACTGCCAAGGGCCCGGGTTCGATCCCTGGTCAGGGAACTAAGATCCTGTAAGCCACACAGGGGCCATAAACAAACAAACAAACAAACATAAAAAAATAAAAATTTTAAAAAAAGGTGAGCTCCAAATGAAATTCATTTGCAACAGTGCGTAGAGAAGTTCATGCCTAAGGGTGCTCTCAAAAATAGTGCAGACTGTGGTCAAAGGCAACTGAGAGTAAATTGGTAAAATCATTGCTTAACATAGGCTTACTTGATTTAAAAAAAAAAAAAAAGATCAACTACAAACCGTCTATAAAAGAGATACTTTAGACTGAGAGATATAAATAGATTGAAAGTAAAAAAGATGGAAAAAGACATAGCATGCAAACAAGAAAGCTAGAGTGGGTATACTAATATCAGACAACATAGGCTTTAAAACAACAAAAAAAAATATCACTGGAGATAAAGAGGGATATTTTATAATGATAAAAAGGTCAACTCATCAGGAAGAAGGAAGAAGCATTCCAACTGGACTCTGTGTGCCATTTTCACATAAGTCCTGGGCCACTGGAGATGAACTCTTCACAGAAATTATCTGTACCATACTGACCCAGAGCCCTGCTCCTTCACCTAGAGAGTTGTCTCATGCTCCATTTCCTTGTCATACTATCAACCTGACAACTGAACTCCAACTAATAAATGTAGAAGGAATGATGGAATTAGAAGGATACCAGTTGGTAACCACCACAGTAATAACTGTTTCAGGCAAAAATCACCAAATGGATGCTAATCTAGTAAAGTAGAAACAGGATATTTACATAATCACAAAGCAACTCATCACAAGATACTGATTAATGACAAAGTGAAAAATAACTTTATAGAAAAGGAGCCCAGCACCATCCTAATCAAGTGACCAAAGTTAACAGCATGAGCAATGGGATAAATGTACATCATTCACCTCCTCTCAGGCAATGAGAACACATGCATCACTTCTGCAGTATTCTCGCCAAAAATGTGTAAACTGAATCTAATCATGAGGAAACATCAGACAAACCCTAGCTGAGGGACATTCTACAAAATAACCTGCAATATCAGAGTGTCAAATCACGAAAGACTAAGGAACTACTTCAGATTAAAGGAGACCAACAAGACATGGCAACTGAATGTAACATATAAACCTGGACTGGTTCTTAGACCAGATTTTTTTTTTGCGGGGGCGGGGGTCTGTAAAGAACATTAGAAGACCAATTAGTAAAATCTGAATAAGGTCAACAGATAATAATTTGGCACAATATTAATTTCCTTATTTTGACAATTGTACTGTGGTTTTGTAAGAGAATATCCTTGTTATTCGGAAATACACTCTGAAGTATTTAGAACTAAGGGGCACCATGTCTCTCATACGTTTAATAAAACTATTTAAATTTTATATTAATTATATACATATATATTAATTTTAATGAGAAAATGAAAAAAATGCAGTGAAAAGTTCCTTGAAGAATATACGTGAAGAGTATAGAAGAATTCTTTGTACAATTGTTGCAACTTTTCTATAACTCTAAAGTCATTTATAAACAAAATTTTTTAAAATTAGGAACTGTGAATGATTCATTAACTTCTATCTACTTGTCTAAAGTATCTTTTAATTTTTGTAATAAAAAAACTTGCCCAGCCTTAAATGCCACCTTTTCAAGAAGCCTCCCTTGGATTATGCCATACCAATCAAATACATGGTACTCTCTGCAACTCTCTAGACTGGAATTTAGCATAATCTGCTCTGCATTATAGTTACCAGTAAACCTATCATATACCCACTACTCAGGGCCATCACCTGACAACATGGTGCTTTTGTGCAAAGCAGATAATGATGGCTCCTCCAGGGAGTCAGAGCCCCACACTAGAGAAAACCGTGAGGTCAGCAGCCAACGCCTTTGAGAAAATTAGAAGGTACCAGAGTAGACGCCATCCCAAAAGGCACATCACATAGCCAAAGAAACTCCTGGATTTCAAAACCCATTTGTGGCCTCGGTCAGGAGCTCGTGGATGAAATGAAAGCTAAATAACCAAGACTGGCAGACAGGATCTTGTCCATCTTTCCACCATCTACCAAAATTAGCACAGAGGAACTGTGCCTCACATATGATAATACACAATAAATATTTAATGAATTAACAAGCCCAGTCAAAGAAGAAAGCAAAAAATGAATATGAAAGCTTTCAAAGTAAAGATCTTCCTCAACTTATGATGGGATTATGTCCTGATAAACCCATGGTGTAAGCTGAAAGTGGAAAATACATGTATATACCTAAACTACCGACCATCATAGCTTAGCCTAGCCTACCTTAAATGTGCTCAGAGCACTTACATTAGTCTACAGTTGGGTACAACCATCTAACTCAAAGCCTATTTTATAATAAAGTGTTGAAGATTTCATGTAACTTACTGAACACTGTCCTGAAAGTGAAAACCATTGTGATTATATGGGTACAGAATGGTTGTAAGTGCTTACCACTCATAATCATGTGGTTGCAGCTCGCTGCCACTGACCAACATCATGAGTATCATACCACATAAAGCTAATCTGGGAAAAGATCAAAATTCAAAATTCGAAATAGGGTGTCTACTGAACGCTTATTGTTTTCACACCGTCCTAAGTCAGGGACCATCTGTAATAATTCTCTAAATCAAGCATCAGCAAACTACAGCCCACAAACCTGTTTTTGTCTGGGCTTTGAGTGAATATGGTTTTAAGTTCTTAAAGCGTTAAAAAAAAAAAAAAAGCCCAGAACAATATGCAACAGAGAAGTTACACGGCTCATAAAGCCTAAAATATCCGGGTCATTACAAGCAGAATTTGCTGACCTCTGAACTGAAAAAATGTGGCTGCAATGTCAATAAGTGCAATCTAAAACTAAAGTCTACGGGGGATTTCCCTGGTGGTCCAGTGGTTAAGACCCAGCACTCCCAATGCAGGGGCCCCAGGTTCGATCCCTGGTTGGGGAACTTAGATCCCACGATACCGCAACTAAGCCTGCGAGCTCTGCAGCCGTTGCACTGCAACTGGAGAAGCCCGAGCGCCACAATGAAGACCCAGCACAGCCTAAATAATTAAAAAAAAAAATAAAGTCTACTGCTGTTTTACACAAACTAGTACTTCTACAAGAAACTTACTAGCACTATATACTCTCCACGAAAGTTTAATGTACACATAATTGAGAAATGTCATGAAAGTACTCTTGCTCTCATTTAATTATTTTTAGGTTTTACAATGCAATTCAATTGAGGTTGATTCACCTATTCGGGGAAAAAAAAAAAAAAAATCAAGGTATTTTACTAATGTACATTTGATGACAATACTATGAGCAAGTTCCAGAAAGACAAGAACTTTGTAGTGACCACCAAATCAAAAGCACCCAGCATAAAATGATGAAGAGGTAAGGTAAACTGTAGATTAAAACAGACCTGAGACATAGCAAACAACTTGTGAATCTCATGTGAGCCCTCATTAGAACAAATTGTAAAAGAAAAATAAAATGATGAGACACTCGAACTGGAGTTTCTAGCTTATGTAATAATGTAACAAAACAATCTTGTCTTGTTTGGACAAGAAGAAGGAAAACTGTCTTTAATAAAAGACAACATGATTATTATGCAGAGAATCTACCAAAAAAACCCTACTAGAAGAAAGCTTAGCAAGGCTAACTCGAAATGGATCAATGACCTAATCATAAAAGGTTTAAATAAAAGTTAAAAAAAAAATTTCTCCCACCCCGCCCACCCCCTGCCTATGGCCATCATCAATCTGCTCTCTGTATCTATGAACTTGGTTTTTTAGTTTGTTTTTTTAAAGATAACCACATATATGAGAGATCCTACAATATCTGTCTTTCTGTGTCTGACTTACTGCGCTTAGCAATACACTCTTGAGGTCCATCCATGTTGTTGCCAACGGCAACATTTCGTTCTCTTTTATGACTGAGTAATATTCCATTGTATACATATATTTCACTTAGGTTGTTTCCTTATCTTGGCTATTGTAAATAATGCTGCAATGACCATGTGGTACATATATCTTTTCAAGTGTTTTCATTTTCTTTGGATAAATGCCTAGAAGTGGAACTGTTGGATCATATAGTAGTTGTAAATCTTTATGATCTCGGGTTAGGCAAAGGTTTCAGAGAAGACAGAAAAAATATAAACCATAAAAGCAAAAAACTGACAAATCAGACTTCATCAAATTTTAAAATATTCTGTGCTTTTAAAGACACTGTTAAGTAATGGCCTATATGGGAAAAGAATCTAAAAAAGAGTGGATATATGTATATGTATTCAATATAACTGATTCACTTCGCTGTACACCTGACACTAACACAACATTGTAAATCAACTATACTCTGGGGTGCTTCCCTGGTGGTACAGTGGCTAAGACTCCACACTCCCAATGCAGAGGGCCTGGGTTTGATCCCTGGGCAGGGAACTAGATTCCACATGCCAAAACTAAGAGTTTGCAGGCCACAACTAAAGATACCACGTGCCACAACTAAAAGATCCCCATGCAGCAATGAAGATCCCGAGTGCCGCAACTAAGACACGGCACAGCCAAATAAATAAATGTATTTTTTTTTAAAATGGTTTGGATGGTAAAATGTATGTTATCGGTATTAAAAAAAAACCTATACTCCAATAAAAAAACTTTTAAAAGACACTGTTAGAAAAATAAAAAGCCAATCCCCAGACAAGGAAGTATTTGCAAAATATGTCTGATAATGGACTTCTACCCAGACTATACAGAAAGCTTATTAATAAGACAAATAGCCCGACTTCCCTGGTGGCACAGTGGTTAAGAATCCGCCTGCCAATGCAGGGGTCACGGGTTCGATCCCTGGTCCGGGAAGATCCCACATGCCGCAGAGCAACTAAGCCCGTGCACCACAACTACTGAGTCTGTGCTCTAGAGCCCACGAGCCACAACTACCGAAGCCAGTGTGCCTACAGCCTATGCTCTGCATCAAGAGAATAATAAGCCCATGCACCACAATGAAGAACAGCCCCTGCTCTCCACAACTAGAGGAAGCCCGTATGCAGTAACAAAGACCCAACACAGCCATAAATAAATAAACAAATATTTAAAAAAAAGACAAATAGCCCAATAAATGGGAAAAAAAGTCTTATACAGTCATTTAACCAAATAAGATTTACTGGGTAAAATTAAAGACTGAAAATACCAACTGCTAGTGAGGATACCAAGAAGCTGAAACTCTCCTACACTGCTGGTGGAAATGGAAAATAGTACAGCCATTTTGGAAAAGAGTTTGGCAGTATGTTATAAAGTTTAACATACTTTTAAAATCCAGCAACCCCATTCCTAGGTAATTATACAAGAGGAATGAATATGAATGTTAGTAGCTACTTTATTCATAATAACCAAAAACTGAAAACAACCCAAATGTCCACTACCTAGTGAATGAGTACACGAACTGTGGTAGCATATCCTTAACAATGGAATACTTCTCGGTTATAAAGTTACAAATTACTGATACATGCTACACACAACATGGATGAATTTCAAAAGCACTGTGCTTACTGACTAAGCAGAAGCCAGACACGAAAAGCTACATAATCCATGATTCCATCTACATAACATTCTGGAAAGGTACTACAGATGTAGAAATCAGATGAATGATTCTAAGGGCTGAGGGTCAAGGGAGGGGATTTAATTAATATAAAGGCACAAGAGGGAACTTTATAGGGTAGTATATCTTAATTGTGTTATTGACAACATGACTATACACATTTGTCAAAATTAAAAGAACTTTACACTAAACAAGATGAGTTTACTGTATGTAAATTATACCTCAAAAAACCTGCCACACCCCCCCCCAAACTAAAGGCAGATCCAAAGAAACCCTAAAACTTAAACTTAAAAAAAAAAAAAAAATTGAGGGACTTCCCTGGTGATGCAGTGGTTAAGAATCCACCTGCCAATGCAGGGGACACAGGTTCAATCCCTGGTCTAGGAAGATCCCACATGCCACAGGGCAACTAAGCCCGTGCACCACAACTACTGAGCCTGTACTCTAGGGCCCACGTGCTGCAACTACTGAGCCTGCAATGCTGCAACTTCTGTACCCTGCAAACCTAGAGCCCGTGCTCTGCAACAAGAGAAGCCACTGCAGTGAGAAGCCCACGCACCACAACGAAGACCCAAACACAGCCAAAAATAAATAAATAAATATAGTATTAAAAAAAATTGAAATTGATGGTACGTAAATTATAACCAAATAAATGTGAAGTTAAAATTCATATTATACACTTAAAATTGGTGAATTTTACTGTGTGTTAATTATACCTCCGTAAAGTAGTTTTTTTTTTGGTTTTTTTTTTCCCAGTACGCGGGCCTCTCACTGTTGTGGCCTCTCCTGCTGCGGGGCACAGGCTCCGGACATGCAGCCTCAGCGGCCATGGCTCACGGGCCCAGCCGCTCCGTGGCACGTGGGATCCTCCCAGACCGGGGCACAAACCCGTGTCCCCTGCATCGGCAGGCGGACTCTCAACCACTGCGCCACCAGGGAAGACCTTGTTTTTCTTTTAAGAGACAAAAAAGGGAAAACCTGAACTAATAGGACATTAAAAAATACTAAGGAATTAATGTTAATTTTAAAAAATGTGATAATGGTTTCCATTCTCTTAGATACTATACTGAAATATTTACAGAAGAAATGTCATGATGTCAGGAATTGCTTCAAAATTATCTAGGGAGGCTAGAGTAATCAAGACAGTATGGTAATGGCATAAGGACATACATACAGATCAATGAAATAGCATTAACTGTCCAGAAATAAACTCTTACATTTATGGTCAACTGATTTTTGAGAAAAGTGCCAGGACAATTCAATGGGGAAAGATTAGTATTTTCACAAATAGTGCTGGGACAACTGGATATCCACCTGCAAAAGAATGTATCTGGACCCCTACTGCATATCATATATAAAAATTAACTCAAAATGGATTAAAGATGTAAATGTAAGAGCTAAAACTATAGAATTCTTAAGGCAAAAAACATGAGAATAAATCTTCAATGGATTTGGCAATGGATTCTTAGATATGACACTAAAAGCACAAACTACAGATGAAAAAATAGATAAACGGGACTTAAAACTTTTTTGCTGCAAAGGACAACATCAATACACCGAGAGCAAAAGAAACAAGTAAGAAGGGACTGTGGATAAATTATAAAGATTTCAGACATTCCCTGACTAAGGGAAACTGAAAGCACTAGGACACCAGAGAGCATACTAAAATGCAAAGGGCATGCAATTTCTACTGGTACTGCCAACAGACAATGTAATTGAAAAACTGTTTACTTTTTTTCACCATTCTGGTCATTCATCACCACTTTTCAACACGGCACCTATACATGTCATTCACCATTTTCTACAACTATTTGAACAAGCCTGGGTGACAAATTTGAACAAGCCTGGGTGACAAATGTACACAGTCAAAATACTACATTGATCCAAATTTCTAGAACCAGACTACTTGTACGGATACAACTGATACTCTTTGGCATAGTAAGAATACTACATACCTCAAACTCCCTTCCAATAGAGTTGTAATAATGTTGTTCCCCCAAATATTCACATGGCTGACTGCTTCTTGTTACTTAGATGTCACCTCCTCAGAGCGGCTTACCCAGACCCACCCATCAAAAGTAGCTCCCCAACTACTATTATATCACTCTGTTTTAGTACTTAAGTAACTAATACTTAGTATATTACAGCACTTAATAACTGAAATTTTGGGCTTCCCTGGTGGTGCAGTGGTTGAGAGTCCGCCTGCTGATGCAGGGGACACGGGTTCATGCCTGGTCCGGGAAGATCCCACGTGCCGCAGAGCGGCTGGGCCCGTGAGCCATGGCCGCTAAGCCTGCGCGTCTGGAGTCTGTGCTCCGCAACGGGAGAGGCTACAACAGTGAGAGGTCCACGTACCGCAAAACAAAAACAAAAACAAAAAAAACCTGAAATTTTGTTTATTACACGTTCCTTTATTTTCTGTCTCTGTCTATCCCTCACCTCCAGAATATATACCTCATGAGAGCAAACACTTCTGTCTCATTCACCACTGAGTGCCCAGGGCTTAAGAACAGAGCCTGGCACAAAGTAAGTACTCTGAATTGTTGAATAAATTAAGTATGTAGTATAATTTATGTGAATTATGACAAATATTGACTAATTCAATTTCTCTTTATAGTACAGAAAAACTACAGCTGTCAAGAGAAAGGACAATTAACTAAAAACTAGAAATCTAATTCCAGTTCTTAAAGTTAACTCAATTAGGTGAGTCATTTTGTTCTTCCCATTTCAGTCTTTTTATTAGAAAGGGAAATTCTATAACTAATACTTATTGAATACTTCCTCACTGAAAAGATGAGTCAAACAAGATGGCAGTAGGGAGCAGGTCATACAACCCAAACCTAGTAAAAAGCTAGAGTTTTTTTTAGCAAACTGAGGGCTGGCAACTCTAAATTCACACAGAACAACCGCCAAATTAATGCAGCCACATAATATCTAGAATCAATGTTTCAAGAACCATCCCCACAAGAACTTATTTCAGTTTGCTGCAAACTCCTTGGGTTCAAATTCTGGCCCTATCACTTCCTAGCTCTGTGACCTTAACCTCATGACTTCAGCTCTTTGTGCCTTAATTTCAAGATCTACAAAATGGTGACAAAAATAGTACGTTCTCAAAAAAATAATAATAATACCTTCTCATTAGGTTGTGAAAATTAAATGATATTCCATATAGACAACTTGGCTTAAGAACAATGCCTGGCACATTATTAACTGCTTAATAATTGTTAGCTAATACAATTACTTTCCTCATATTACAGCACACACTAGAATTGTGCAGCGAGGGTGGGGCAGGGACAACTCTTCAAATGAAGTTTTACTTCGAGGAAGGGATAAGGGGGCTTGGCCATAAAGTCATGCACAATTAGATGTGACCTAGACATACCAAAAGCTCCAGAAGACTCGGATAAAAAGGAATCCTGGGTGCTCAAGTCCAGTGCTGTCCAACAGAACTTTCTATAATGAATTAAAAAAAAAAAAAAGAGTTCTAGGGGCTTCCCTGGTGGCGCAGTGGCTGAGAGTCCTCCTGCCAATGCTGGGGACATGGGTTCGTGCCCCGGTCCGGGAGGATCCCACGTGCCGCAGAGCGGCTGGGCCCTTAAGCCATGGCCGCTGAGCCTGCGCGTCTGGAGCCTGTGCTCCGCAACGGGAGAGGCCACAACAGTGAGAGGCCCGCATACTGCACACACACATACAAAAAAGTTCTATAACCATGTTGCCCAATATGGTAGCCACTAGGCACATGTGGTGGCTGAGCACTTGAAATATGGCTAGTGTGACTGAGGAGCTGATTTTTAAAAAATTTTAATTAACTTAATTCTAAATGTAAATAGCAGGACTTCCCTGGAGGTCCAGTGGTTAAGACTCCATGCTTCCACTGCAGGGGGCACGGGTTGGATCCCTGGGGTGGGGTGGGGGGACTAAGATCCTGCATGCCGTGTGGTGCAGGCAAAAATAAATTAACCAAATTTAAAATGCGGGCCACATTAAAAAAAACTTTTTTAATGTAAATAGCCAGATGTGGATGGATAGTGGCTACCATACTAGATAGTGCAGTTCCAGTCCTCTCTTTGAGCTTCTCCAGAAGTACATGCTATCTACCTTCCAAAGCATCCATCTCCTCTAATACACCAAGAGTGCTTCCTTATAGTGAACTCTACTCTCTCCCCCAATGGTTTTACCCACTGGTCATTAATCTTTCCTAGGGCCTCAAAACATCTTCACTCCCCTTCAAAAGACTACAAGTGGTAATGGGGAAGAGGGGAATAAGGGGAAACAGGATGAATCACTCACTGATAATGGCTGAAAGTGAGTGACAGATACATAGGCTCATTAAACTGTTCTATTTTTATCTATGTTGAAATTTCTATTAAAAAATTCTTATTAAAAAAATTCTCTTTAGCATTTATTTCAAGCTCACTTCGTTTCTTCTCTAACTACAAGGGCTTCCAAACCTGTCTCCCTGCTTTCAATACTTACTTCCTCCAATTCTTCTACCACACTGTGAAGCAAATTTTTCAACCCACAACCATGTTTACAAGCATCTCTGTAATTTGGCACAAACTTCTCCCTGCCTGGAACTTCCTCTTCTCTTCCATGGCCTCATTGGAAACTGCTTATCATTTCTTAAGATCCATCTCAATACTCACCACTTTCTTCACCACCCACCCAAAGCAGTCACTTACTCGCTTCTCAGTACTACCAGTTTATACTACCTGCATCCTGCCCTCCCCCACTACACTCACTGGTTAATTTGGAAGCAGAGATGCTTCATTCATCTTTTAACTATCCCATTCTGATAGCTTCAAACGTTTACTGAATTAATCAACAGTATGCATACAAGCTCAACAAAATGCTAAACTGTGTCTACTAATATAGCATTACCCCAAACCCACCAACAAGCAGTTTTCAGCCTTAATTTGCTCAGGTAGTTTTTACTGATTTTCTTTTTTTTAACTTATTTATTTTTGGCTGCATTGGGTCTTCATTGCTGCGCGCGGGCTTTTCTCTAGTTGTGGCGAGCGGGGGCTACTCTTCATTGCAGTGCACAGGCTTCTCACTGAAGTGGCTCCTCTTGTTGCGGAGCACGGGCTCTAGGTACATGGGCTCCAGTAGTTGTGGCACGTGTGCTCAGTAGTTGTGGCCCATGGGCTCTAGAGCGCAGGCTCAGTAGTTGAGGGGCACAGGCCTAGTTGCTCCACAGCACGTGGAATCTTCCCGGACCAAGGATCGAACCCGTGTCCCCTGCATTAGGCAGGCGGATTCTTAACCACTGCGCCACCAGGGAAGCCCTTTACTGATTTTCAAACATGCTAACAGTAACAGCTGAAAGTTACTGAGCACTTACCACATGCCAAGCATTGATTTAAGCAATTTACACATATAATTCATTTAATCCTCATCACCCCCATTTCACAGAGGAAGAAACTCAAGCACAAGTGAAATAACCTGCTGTAAGCCACTAAGTAAGAAAAGGCCTAGGGTGCTAAATAAATTGTGTGTGACTCTGGACAAGTCATTTAAAGTTCCTGCTCCTGTCCAAAATAAAGAGGATGAGTCATGATGATCTCAAATGCTAGCTTCCAATTCTAAAATTCAGATTTGGGGGAGGAGTATAGGATGCCACATAGAAGGAACACTGTCTTGTGAAAAGAAATAGTAACTTTAGACATTCACCAGAAAATTGTTTGAGGGAAAATGTGAATCTTTTTATTCTTGTAGTTTATAGCAAGCTACTATGAAAAAACATGGAACATGTTCTCAAATAAGAAAGCTAACATATGGGACAAGCTAAGTTCTACCAAGAGTTAATAAAAAGAAAAATAAATGAGAATTAGCTTCATGGAAGATCTGAACTAGATCTTAGAGGATAAGTATGAGGATGTGGAAAAGGAGAATACTGATGGAAGAGCAGGCAGGCAGGCAGTAGAGGCTGAGTTTGATACCTGCAGAGGCAATGAGAAAAGGAGACCATGTTGATTTAAATGGAGGTCATGTTTTGAAGAGTTGATGGAAAACATGACCGGAAAGATAAAATGGGGTTGGCAAATGTCCATGGTCCTGTGGCCTGTTTTTATATGGCTCAGGCCTGTTTTTATATGGCTCAGAGCTAAGAATGCTTTTTACATTTAAAGAGTTGTTTTTTATAAAATAGAAGAATATGCAAAACAAACTACATGTGGCCTGCAAGGCCTAAAATATTTATTATTTGGCTCTTTACAGAAGACATCTGCCAACCCCTGGGTTAGATCATGGAAAGCCTTGAGAGTGAAAAGGACCTTAGGCTTGGGAATAGGATGATTTTTGAGCAGAGGGGTTACCCCAAAAAAGTAGTTTAAATCTAATAGCAAAAGGAAGGCTAGGTTAAACAGGTGGGCACAATTAATGTGTTGCAAAAATTAAGAATAAAATGGGGACTTCCCTGGTGGCCCAGTGGGTGAGACTCTGCACTCCCAATGCAGGGGGACCAGGTACGATCCCTGGTCAGGGAACTAGATCCCACATGCCGCAACTAAGAGTCCACATGCTGCAACTAAGACCCAGCACAGCCAAAACAATAAATAAATAAATATTTTAAAAAAACGAATAAAATGTATGATTGCCTAACATGATTGTTTGGCCCACAGAAATAACTGCAGCATAGCCAGGAACTTCCTTAAAGCCACAAAATATAGGAATCATTTCTTCAACTATTTAATCTCTTCTCTTTGGAGGACTAATGTGTGCTGCATAAGTCTTACTCAGTGTGTTTTTCTAGCCCCAGGGCTATATAGCCTCCAACTTGACTAAGAAAGGGAGAGTGGAGAAGTGGGTTCTAGCACTCTAATTCTCCTACAGAAACATCGTTAAGTGGTGTTGGAATTCTTAGATCAAGCCAAAAATGCCTTCTTAACCTACAATATAGTATGCTACTCCTTAGTTCAAATTAATTTTGCATAACAACTATCTGATAAAATAGGTGCAGAAAACTAGCCACCATTTATAACACTGTTTACAAATTTTAAAATAAAAATCTTAAGCTTTTGGAACCAGATTCATTTATAAATAGAACTGCCAGGATTAAGGCATGGGTAGTGGAAGCCATTTTATGGCTCACAATAATGACTGAATTGTTTTCTTCATTGATTTTTATCTGCTTTTGTTTTGCCATAGAGCTTAACTAGAAGCAGTGGAGCACAGTTACTAAAAAGCAAAAGCTCTGAAGTCTTACAGGGTTAGAATCTCAGCTTCATCACTTCCTAGCCCTTTGACCCCGGGCAAGTTCCTTAATTTCTCTGAAGTGCCATTCCCTCATCTTTAAAATAGATATGGCACTACCAACCTGACAGGCTGGGCTGTTGTAAGGATTAAAGGATATATAAGTAATGCACTTGGCACAGTTCCTGAAACCTAACAGGCACAAAATAAATGGTAACCATCATTATATAAACAGAAAGCTCTCCATAAATTGTTTTCACATCATACATACATATCTAAACTTTTTTCTTCAGAAAAATGGCTTCTACTTGGCTCAGAAATGCTAGTTTTTTCTAACATGTTTTACACAGGAAAAAAGGTGTTAGTAATAAATAAGAATTCTCATTTATTCTCTAACCTTTTAGATTGGGTTAAAACTAACGCAGACTTCCTATATAACATTCACAGACTATGAATAACTAAATTCCTTATCTGTCACAAATGCAAGTTCCTCATTTTCTTTTCCACTTTTCATCCTAAGGAGCCTGTTGACTTACATTCCTTCACCCAGGGAAGCTAGTGACTCAGGTTTCTGGTCAATTAAAGTAAGAAACTAATTGTAACATTCCTTAAATCCATCACCAGTTTTCTTCTGTTCTCACTTGCATACACCTTTCCAGAGATCCTAAATACAACAATAGTAAGTCATTCCATCTCTGCCACTTTCTAGCTGAGTAACGTTAAAACAGGTCACTTATCGTCTCTGGGCCTTAGCTCCCTCATGGGTAAAACGAGATGGGGCAACAGATTACCTAACAGGACTGTGTGATAATCAAATGAGAAAGAATGTATATATATATTATATATATATGTAAAATGTATGTATATGCCCTAGCAGAACAAGCTCATGGTGGGTCCACTCAAATAGAGTTTTCCCTCTCCCTTTCAATTATGACCCTAGTCAGCTTTCACAAGCTTAGACCAGGAGGCTTCTCAAACATACTGATTTCTATGACTAGTGAGTAGCTATCCCAAAAGCACTGAAAGGAATAAGAACCTTAGCAACATACTAGACTACTCTCGTAAGAGGACCTATCTTCTGATAAAGCAGTAAGTTTTCTCCCTTCATCTAAAAGATTTGCCATATTGTGTAAGATAGAAGCATGCTAAGCGTTAGTAATAAGGGGAAGCAAAGGTGTGAACTTTCTGCCCTGTCTCCCCTACTAGTACATAAGCTCCAGGAAGGGAGAGACCTCATCTGGCTTGTTCACCACTGTGTCCCCAGAGCCTGGCAAACAGGAGGTACTCAAAAAGTTTAACTATGGTATGCCTATAAAATAAATGCCATGTTCCATTTGAGATGACAACTTTTCCTTGGCAGGGTAAACTCGTCTGCTTAATAATGAGACCAGTGCTCATGCAGTTAATAAAAAATTTACCACTTACTAAGTATACAAAGTGGTACAAAGCACTCGTCCCTATCCTCAAGATGTTCTAAATCTAGAAGGCAGGCAATGCAAATACAGAAGCTCCTTTACTTTCAAACAAGTTAGACCCCAAATACTGATAGTTTCTCATCACCAAAGATGATAAACAAATGGCAAACAAGCCCATGAAAAGATGTTCAATATCATTAGACATAAGGAAATGCAGATTCAAACCACAATGAAATACCACTGCACAGTCACTAGAACGGCTGAAATTAAAAACTAGCATACTAAGTGTTGCCAAGAAATTAGAGCAATTAGAAATCAGTTACTTTAGCAAAGTTTCGCAATTATTTTTAAATTTAAATAAACATTTGCCATACAACATAGCAATTCCATTTCTAGGTATTTAATCAAGAGAAATGAAATTGTTATGACCACACAAAACCTGTACATCAATATTCACAGCATTATTCATAATAGCCCAAAACTGCTAACAAAAGTGCATCACTTGATAAACAAACACTGTACACGCACACAATGGAATACTACTCAGCAAGAAAAAAAGAAGATACTGTTAACATGCAGTAACATGAATGAATCTCAAAGCATTATGTTACATGAGAGAAGCCAAACACAAAAGGCTGTATACTGTATAATATCATGTACATGACATTCTAGAAAAGACAAAACTATAATGTTAGGAAACAGATCGGTGATTACCAGGTTTGGAGAAAGGGGACTGACTGAAAAGAGGCACAAGGAAAATTTATGGGATGATACTCTGATTGTGGTGGTGATATAAGACTGTACGTTTTTCAAAACTCAAGAACTATACACTAAAAAGGGTGAACTTTACTTTTTGTAAATTATATTTCAATACGTCTAATTAAAATACAATCTATCACAGTAACTGTCTAGCAATTTAAGCTAAATCACGGCACACTGAACAATGAAATTTTTAAAGTTTCCTCTGTAGGATGTGATCCTAAGTCCAAAATGGACAGGAGGAAGTTTGAACGCTTATAGACCCAATATATGAACATTCTATTTGGCATCTTCTCCCAAAAGACAACCTCTTAATAATCTTTTCCAATGTCACTGGAGATTCCTTAGACTCTTTATTCAAAGTACTCTGAACCCGCAGCACTGTTTGTAGGTCTTGACAAAAATTTCAGTAATAGGATTTTAACTACTTTAGCCTTCTCCCAAATTAACACCACTAGCTGCAAACTTCCAAGTTTTTCCATTTCATCCACTAATTCTCCTTATCTTTTGTTGATTATTACTGACTAAATATGCATGGTACTTTTTGCTCTCTGTCCTTCAGAATAATTCGTCCCATCCCAAGCCATCATTTTCCTACTACTTATAATTTTTAAAAATCTCTCATTTCTACCATAATTAAGTTGTTTCTTCTGACTGGCACTATCAGTACTCACTGATGCAGCACTTTTTGAAAATGACAGCTTTAACAACGATAAACTAAACTCAAACACAGTAAACACATACAGAATTTTAAAATGACAAGAATGGTTGACTGCAAAATGACCATAAACCACCCCAAAAAAGGAAAAAACAAAAAAAAGGCCATCTGTCGGTGGGATGAACCCACTTTTGATCTGTGGTGTAGCTCTGCTCCTAATCTCAGAGTTCATCCTGAGAAAGTTTGTAAGTGGAGGAGCTGCTGCACTTAAATGCAAGACACTGTACATTGGAGGGACTTCCCTGGTGGCGCAGTGGTTAAGAATTCTCCTGCCTAATGCAGGGGACACGGGTTCGAGCCCTGGTCCGGGAAGATCCCACATGCCACGGAGCATCTAAGCCAGTATGCCACAACTACTGAGCCTGCGCTCTAGAGCCCGTGAGCCACAACTACTGAGCCCGTGTGCCACAACTACTGAAGCCCACGCACCTAGAGGCCGTGCTCTGCAACAAGAGAAGTCACCGCAATAAGAAGCCCTGCACTGCAACGAAGAACAGCCCCCGCTCACAGCAACTAGAGAAAGCCCGCACGCAGCAATAAAAACCCAACGCAGCCAAAATAAATAATAAATTTATGGGGGAAAAAACACACTGTACATTGAATGCCACAGGAATGATACTTGCCAAAAATCACAGGGGCACAGGAAGAATCTCATTTTCCTAGGGTAAATATGGTGAGGGACTGTGTAAGAAAAGATCTGTGCTAAGCCTTCAAAAACCTATGCTCAAGAGGACAAGATGACTAGATTGACATAATTTGATTTATTCTGGAGAATACAGTATGCACAGTCTGTGGAGCGACTTGACTAAAACTATTCATGAATAGTCTCAATTTGATTCAGCTAGTAATGAAAGCCACTAAAAGTTTCTTAATAGAAACAGTACACAATGAAAGATGTTTGGGGGAGATTTTTTTTTTGCCAGGGGCGGGGTGGAGGGGACGATTTTTATGGCTATAGAGTATATTGGAAGTGTCTAGGCATAAAGAGACCAATCAGAAAGTCTGCTAAGCTACAGTCAGCAAATCCCTCCGGTGCCCATAATAAAGACTCAACCCACCCCCTTCTCTATCTACATCTCTTCTCTAAAGCCAGACGAAATCTCAGAATCCTCCAAACATGAAATCTCAGAAACCTTCAAACAACACAACAATCAATCATAATTACCAGATAAAGTGAAACCTATTTGCCAGCTAGGTTAAAGATTAAGAAAGGATAGTCACAAAGGAAAGGAATGCCTGGTAGAAACAGAGGAACTTCATTTTGGATTCAAGTTCCTAAGTTAAAAGGACTAAAGAGACACTCTTCCACTTAAATGTGACAGAAAACAAAAAATAGCAGAGTAGGGGACTTCCCCAGTGGCGCTGTGGTTAGGAACCTGCCTGCCAATGCAGGGTACATGGTTTCGAGCCCTGGTCCAGGAAGATCCCACATGCCGCAGAACGGCTAGGCCCATGCGCCACAGCTACTGAGCCTGTGCTCTGGAGCCCATGAGACACAACTACTGAGCCTGAATGCCGCAACTACTGCGCCCTCATGCCATAACTACTGAAGCCCGAGTGCCTAGAGCCCGTGCTCCACAACAAGAGAACCACTGCAGTAAGAAGACCGCGCACTGCAACTAGGAGTGTCCCCAGCTCACCGCAACTACAGAAAGCCCGCATGCAGCAATGAAGAGCCAACACAGCCAAAAATAAATAATAAATAAATAAAATTTTAAAAAAATAGCAGAGTAGACCATTTGCTAATTGAAATACTTAGAAAATTTTTTTCTGAACAGGTGGATCTTTTCTTAGATAGCTAAATGAGTATCAAATTTTGAAAATAAGTCTTAAGAAACATATTACAAAGAAGAGGGAACAAGATTCCAAAGCCAGCTATGCAGCCAACGATGATGGGAGAACTTTGGCAAATAATCTCTGTGGCCTTAGTTTCCTCATCAGTAAAGAGAATGAGAAGTAAATACTCACCAGAGCCACCTCCAACTCCAGATCTGTATAATTCTAAAACACTGAGGGAATTCCCTGGCGGTCCAGTGGTTATGACTGCGTGCTTTCACTGCCAAGGGCCCAGGCTCGATTCCTGGTCAGAGAACTAACATCCTGCAAGCCGCGTGGCGTGCCAAAACAAATAAAATACTCAGAGCTTAATATGTGTCAAGAATGACATGTAATAAAAATTTAGTATCTCACTTTTTAAAGAAGGTATTATTTCCCCCTTTTAATAAGTACAGAAACTGAGCCTGAGAGTAACTTGCCCATTCATTCACTCAAACATCTGACCACTTACTAAGTGCCAAGCACTGTTCCAGGAGACTTGGATACAATAGTGAACAAAATGAAGTTCCTGCCCTCACAGAGCTTAAATTTTAGTCACCAGGGGGTGAATCCCAATCCTAGCCCAGACTGGGGTTACCAGATAAAGGATACCCAGTCAAATTTGAAATTCAGATAAATAATAATTTTGTTCCATGCAATTTGGGACCTATTTATACCAAAAAATCAGTCGTCGTTTATCAGAAATGCAAGTTGGGGAGAGGGGGGAATAAATTATGAGTTTGCAAGTTTTAACCTATATACACTATTATATATAAAATAGATAACCAAAAAGGACCAACTGTACAGCACAGGGAACTATACTCAATATTCTGTAATAACCTATAAGGGAAAAGAATGTGAAAAAGAATATATACGTCTGAATCACTGTGCCATACACCCGAAATTAACACAACATTGTAAATCAACTATACTTAAAAAATAAAATAAAAAAAATTCAAGTTTAACTGGGCATCCTGTATTTTTATTTGCTAAATCTGGCAACCCTAGAGTAGGAAAAAACCCCAAAACCCTTCCTCAATCCTTTTACTGCATCTCGGTGCCTCTAAATCAGTGACTTTGACTACACCAATGAAAAATTACAGTTTAAATTGCAACACAGTATATATACATTACAGAAGTTCCTTAAAACAATTCTTACCCTTAAAATGCAATGCACTGTAATATCTTCTATTTTTTTCATTTTTTCTAAAAATGCTTGTCATGACCCACTAAAGTGATTTTACAGTCTACTAAGGGGTCATCACCTAACCTTTGAGAAATTACTTCTTTGAAAGATATGAAAAACAATTTAACCTTGTCTTATGAGTCACCATTATGAGCACATCAATTAAACATATTATGCCATAAAATAGTAATGCCTCTGGGGTCTACTAAGGCATGGAGCTATACACTTATAGCCCTTGATGGTAAACTTTTGAGCTCTTGTGTGTTTTTTTATAATTTTCCCATCTCTTAACCTTCTATCATACTATTATTACTTCTCATCGCTACCAGTGTGTTTGCCCCTAAAAGTTTTACCTACTTGCTGGCAATCTGTAAATCAAAAAAGCAAGCTAAGCAGAATCACATATAAAGTGAAAAAGGCCCCAAAGCGCTCACCTTTCTGTAATCTGCACAAGCTTCAACCTTAAGTTTTTTCTCTACCTGATTTTCAAATGTGTTTCAGGATTGAAAAAGAGGTAACTACACAAGGTCCACAAGAAATGTTTATGAGTCCCAAAAGAAGAATGCACGATTTGATTCAAAACCAGCCTTTTCTTTCTTTAAAACTAAAACTGGGACTTCCCTTGTGGTCCAGTGGCTAAGACTCCGCACTCCCAGTGCTGGGGGCCCAGGTTCCATCCCTGGTCAGGGAACTAGATCCCACATGCATGTCGCAACTAAAGATCCCATATGCCACAATGAAGATCCCGCGTGCCACAACTAAGACCCAGCAGAGCCAAATAAGTAAATAAACTTTTAAAAATAAATAAATAAAATTTAAAAATAAATAAAAATAAAACTATAATCAAGATACTCTATTTACAACAATTATTGCTAAGAGTATCTTTTAACATATGACTTATAAAAAGCAATATGAACATAAAGTGGCAATCAAAAATATTTGACATTGACAACCTGTTAAAGTCTCTCAAGGTAATACTTTCAAGAGGACAACATTCTAAAGTTCTGAAACTTTTTTTTTTTTTTGCGATACGTGGGCCTCTCACTGTTGCGGCCTCTCCCGTTGCGGAGCACAGGCTCCGGACGCGCAGGCTCAGCAGCCATGGCTCATGGGCCTAGCCGCTCCGCGGCATGTGGGATCTTCCCGGACCGGGGCACGAACCCGTGTCCCCTGCATCGGCAGGCGGACTCTCAACCACTGCGCCACCAGGGAAGCCCCCAGTTCAGAAACTCTTAATAAAAATAAGCCACATACCACAAACTGGTGAGAATTACAAAGACTCCATTACAGCATGCCATTTTATCCAGTTCCCAAAATGCATTTAGCTACTAATCATGGCATGAAATTGTTATTGTATGGCCACTTGACTAAATTTCAAGGCTTAAAGTACAAGCAATCTACATAAGTATTATTTTAAATTAAAGGGAATTTCAAATTTTCACATGAATACAACTGCAAATAATTTTTAGCAAATAAAACCTAAGGTCAATAGTTGTGGCAAATTTTCATAAACCCCCCAGATCCACAATACTAAACAATTACAACTAACAAAACCAAGGACTTCACATTTAAGTAGATTTCACACCACATATGTACAAAATTATATATATATATTTTAAAAGGAACTAGACCTTCTGTTTTATCCAGCCGAACTCAAGGTTACAAAAGCTATCCTGAAGGGCAAGGACTGTCTGTGGCTATGTCTTCTTTAAAATACAAAGCATGATCTATTTATTTGTTTATTTATTTGGCTGCACTGGGTTTTAGTTGCCATGCGCACATGGGACCTAGTTCCCTGACCAGGGATCGAACCCGGGCACCAGGCATTGGGAGCTCGGGGCCTTAGCCACTGGACTACCAGGGAAGTCCCACACAGTACGATCTTGTTTATCTCTGCGTTTATTTAATGGGAAGGATGTAACAAAATTCTACAAATACGTTGCTTTGAGCAAATCCCCTCACCTCTCAAAGCTTAAAATTTTTTCCCTTCTATTTTAAGACTTTGTTATTTTCTTATGCTCTAAAATTCTACAGTTTTAGGGAAAAAATAAATCTTTAAAAAGAAAATATATACTCTTGAATCCAAAACAGTAGGCACCATATGATCTCATTTTCAGAGTCTGAAAAATTGTTCACCAAATTTCTAACAGTGTTACCTCAAAGGAAAGACTGTGGGAGATTTTAATTTTAAAGTAGTTTGGGCTTTTTAAAAAAATTCTGTGCACTCTTCTACATTAAATATTTAAAGCGTACTATTTTTCAAATTATAAAAGACAGAACTTTCAAATACAAATGAGGTAATACTTATACAAAGACTTTCTCAATTTATTAATCTGAAGAAAGAATCTGTTTTGGACACTGGTTTAAGTACAGCTCTTATCACTATTATAAGATAAGCAGTGTGGACCACATTCTGTACATGTCTGTATGCCCCAAAGTGTTAAATTTCACACACACACACACATATATAAAAGAAATTAGTTTTGAGTAGAAAAGTATACTTTAAAGATATAAAAAAACACATTAAGATATAGGTCAGGGGCTTCCCTGGTGGCGCAGTGGTTGAGAATCTGCCTGCTAATGCAGGGGACACGGGTTTGAGCCCTGGTCTGGGAAGATCCCACATGCCACGGAGCAACTATGCCCGTGAGCCACAACTGCTGAGCCTGCGCGTCTGGAGCCTGTGCTCCGCAACAAGAGAGGCCGCGATAATGAGAGGCCCGCGCACCGCGATGAAGAGTGGCCCCTGCTTGCCACAACTAGAGAAAGCCCTCGCACAGAAACGAAGACCCAACACAGCAAAAACAAATAAATTAAACTCCTACCCCCAACATCTTCTAAAAAAAAAAAAAAAATCTGCCTAAGATATAGGCCAACCTGTTTCTAATCATGAGTAATGTTAGTAAAGTTATGGGATCAAAAGTGTCTACATTACAAATTCTAGATTTACGTGCTACAATCTTTCAAAAGCTTGATACCAGCTTCATATTCACTGATGAGTAAATTTTCTGACAAACACTCCCTCCCCGCTTTTTTTTTAAAGACTAGTCCTTTGTTTTATTAATTAATTTATTTTTTAATAAATAAATAAAAAGCACAGGCTCCAGACGCGCAGGCTCAGCAGTTGTGGCTCACGGGCCTAGTTGCTCCGCGGCATGTGGGAGCCTCCCAGACCAGGGCTCGAACCCGTGTCCCCTGCATTAGCAGGCAGATTCTCAACCACTGCACCATGAGGGAAGCCCCCCCCCCTTTTTTCCCCTTTTGGCCACCCCGCAGCATGCGGGATTCTAGTGCCCCAACCAGGGATAGAACTCGTGCCCCCTGCGCTGGAAGCACAGTCTTGGCCACTGGACTGCTAGGGAAGTCCCAACACATCCTTATTTTTGAAATCTAACATCTAAGGAGGTAAAAAGACCTCAAGAGGAAAGAGCAATCTACTTTTATTTTAATGACACTCTTGCTAAAATATATGGACCTCTTAAATCTTGGTATGGTTAACACTCACAGATGACCCAGATAGGCTAAAAAAAAAAAAAAAAGGCAAGTACTTTCAATTAAAAAAATACAATAGCAGGTAGGCCTGTTAGTAAACTGTATCTCCACTGAAGTCACAATCATTTGAAATAGCTACAAAGAGAGAGTTTTGTTTAGGCTTAACTCTTTAAAATGATATCAAAATATTATTATTATCTAGCCAAAATAGAAAATTACAATTCTAGGGAAAAAATCTTATAAAAACTTAAAATCCTTTTCAAGGTAAACACTTTGCAATGGTGAAAATAAGTACTAACACCGCTGTATCTATTTAGACAAAAAACTCCTTAAAGCTGAAACATATGGCTATTAAATAGCTATAGTTAACATCCCCTGTGTAAAAGTATAGAAACACAGAAAATGCAATTTTACATTTAACCAAAAAAGAAACACCATGACTGATACCATGCAACGCGTTGACTTTTCAAAATGCAAAATCTTTAAGCAACTATAGGCTTACTTTTACCTTTGTCAAAGATAAGCTATTTGTTGTAGGTTTTTGCCCAATCTTAAACAGCGCATTTTTGCTGTACACCTGAAACTAACACAACATTGTAAATCAACTATATTCCAATAAAATTTTTTTAAGTATATTTTCTTTAGGTACTTGGGATGAAAATTAAACTGATTAGGTAAAATTAAAAAGCCCAATAGAAACACAAAAAGGTACCTCTTAACAGCCATCTACAGTTTACCTGTGGATTAATTTGTTAATTAATCCACATAAAAGAATGAATTAGCAAGGGATGATGCAGTTCAAACCTTATAAATTACAACTGGGGCCATATGATTAATTAATTTAGGTTAAAAGCAAATGGCTAACTACCTCACGTTCAAAACTTTGCTCAAATGTTACCTCTTCAAGAGGCCTCCACTAACCCATTTAAAACTGCAACCCACTCCCTTCCCCCACACTCCCATATCATATCTTTAATCTGCTCTCCTCTAATCCTATGGCTCTTAACTAATATATACAGTTTGCTAATTTAAAGTCTCATTTATTGTCTGGTTCCTCACACCTAAATGTAAACGACTGGAGGGCAGCTATCTTTCCTTTTATTCATTAATATATCCCAAGCACCTACCTCTCCATTGTACACAGATTTTCAATACATTCATGTATTGAATGAATGTAGTTTTTTTAGGCTCTTCTATAAGAAACTTAATTTAAAGAGACAAAAATCTCACCAATATTTAAATGGAAGCATGATGAACAACTACAATGAACTGCAGCATAATTTCTAAGTTGCAATGCCTTAAGAGAAAGAAGCAGTGAAAGTACTAAGCTGAAAATTATTAAGAAAGTTTTCATTCACACTTAATCCTGCATCCAAAGAAATTCTAATACTGTATTATTTTAGGGTCTGGAATACAGTAATAGGATTATAAACCTGTATCTACATCTATCTATCTATCATACATATATATATTTTAACAGGGAAGGGAACATGGAAAAGAAAGAGATACGGCTTAACCAGTGATAATTCCCAATAGTGCTATGAAATTACAAAAAAAGGTACTAAAAAATAATTTGATCTTATACTAGCAGCTAATAAAAAACACTTTTAGATGAACGAGGAAGGTTAACCAAAAACAAAGTTTCAGAATAAGTTCCTCAGGATTGTCATTCCTCTACGTAGCAGAAGTATCAGCACAATAGATATACCATGTATCCTCATTAATATTAACAGTTACAATTTTCAAACCACCTTCACATTCATTAATTAAATCCTCAGAGAAACCGAAGTGAAAGATAAACAGGTAACTAATAAAAGCACTTAATTATGTATGCACTCGACAGTAAATGCAACTTTTCCCTTCAAAATCCCCCAAAGTGTTCGACAAACTACAAAAAACCGTTCCATAAAAGAACCACCTTCTGGGCTTCCCTGGTGGCGCAGTGGTTGAGAGTCTGCCTGCCGATGTAGGGGACGCGGGTTCGTGTCCTGGTCCGGGAAGATCCCACATGCCGCAGAGCGGCTGGGCCTGTGAGCCATGGCCGCTGGGCCTGCGTGTCCCGAGCCTGTGCTCCGCAACGGGAGAGGCCACAACAGTAAGAGGCCCACGTACCACAAAAAAAAAAAACCACCTTTTCAGCACTGGAAACTAACACAAGTCTCCTGAAGAGTATTATGGCACAGCTAGCAAGAGCCATAAAAAACTTGAAGACCTCTGACCTAGTAAAACCACTCCTGGGAACTTTCTCTAAGGAAATAATTAGACTGAAGCAAAAAGCTCTTAGTATAAAGATGTTTACTGCACCACCATCTATAATAGCAAAAATGTGGAAACCCAAATCCCCACAATAGAATGGTTAAGCAGAAACTTTAAAAAGAAAATTTACAATGCAGTGCTAAGAAGAAAAAAGCTGAACACAAAATAACATACACAATCACTAAAACCACATAAAAATCAAAGCGGCAAAATTAAGAATTGGATTAAGGTAAAATTACGTTCACACTTTAACACTGTGTTTACATTAATCTAAGAGAAAACAGCCACCTTCTAAAGCGTATGACAATTAAAGACAATAAATTTTTGAAAGCCATGAAAATCCACTGTTTACAACAAAAAAATTCGAATAGGAAATGCTGTATTATTTAAAGCAGACATGTGAGTTTCTAGACTTTCAAGAATATTTTGCTGTCTATAAACATGGCAAACTCAATGCTGCATTTTTTTTAATTCACCTTTGGTCTCAGAAACACATTTGAACTGCTGATACACACAAGCATACGTGAAGAAACTCTAGAAACTGTAACTGGTTTACAAAGAACCCAGTAACAGTGATTCAAAATGGAAAGGAATTCCACAAGTACATTAACTAAAGAACGTGTACAAGAACAAAATTTCACATTATATGAATCCAATACATTAAATGAAACTTCACATATTCATCAAAAAGAATAAGGGCTACATACAATTTATGACTCAAAGAAAAGAACTTAAAGCAAGCAAGAATCTAAATTAATCTTAAATGTTTGTGAAGTCTCAAGAAACAAAAAAGATCTGTGGTATTAAAACATTCCAAATATTTTTGATCACTCAAGCCACTCTGAACAAATTCTCTAATTTTTAAGCCTAAGGAAAACTGATGCAATCTAAAAACCTTAGTTTTCATTTTTAATTATTTAAACAAGTTGAATATATCTGCCAGATTTCTATCTGATCCCAAAAAGGAAAAAACAGTGCATCCTTCTTTATAAAAATTATACTTAAATTTTTTTTTTACTATGGATGCCACTGGAAAACGGGAACTGAAGTTACAGAATTGTATGTGGACAGAGCTGAGAAAATAAGCACTTCATTTTAACTAGTTTTGATAGGTAGCAACTGTAGATGCTTCAAAGGCGAAACTGGGAGTGGGGGGCGGGAGTGGGGGGCGGGAGTGGGTGGGTAGGGTAGAAGTCAAGAAAAATCCAGTGTTCCTGACTGTCCCACACTGAAGGCAGAACTCCTTAAAAAACCAGCTCTGGGGCCTTCCTGGTGGCCTAGTGGTTAAGAATCTCCCTGCCAATGCAGGGGACACGGATTCGAGCCCTGGTCAGGGAACTAAGATGCCACATGCCGCGGAGCAACTAAGCCCGTGCGCCACAACTACTGAGCCTGCGCTCTAGAGCCCGCGCGCGTGCCACAACTACTGAAGCCCGTGCGCCTAAAGCCCGTGCCCCGCAACAAGCCACCGCAATGGGAAGCCCGACACCGCAAGGAAGAGTAGCTCCCGCTCACCGCAACTAGAGAAAGCCCGCGCCTGCGCGCTGCAAAAATAAAATTTTTAAATTTATTAAAAAAAAATCAGCTCTGAATCATCTTGATGGATAAGTTATCCTGCCATAAATGATAATTCTTTGGAAATGGATTACTAAAAACCTGTTTTCAAAAAGAAAACTGAAAAAAAATGAAGAAAAAGAGAAAACTCTGCGTCAAAAAATACCCTTATCCCACCACCTGCTAAAGCCAGGAGGTCTACTTGAGGACTCTCATCACCGAGCCTGCCAACCCCGTCTAGGCCTAAGGGGAGGCACGGTAGTGCCGGTAACACGGATGGGCTCGGGACACAGGGGACGTGGACTGGCCTGCCCTTGGTGATCTCTGGCGGAAATCCCCAAGTTAAGGGCACTGGCCACAATGGAACGCAATCTATTGACATTTGCTGCCCCGTCTGAACACTAAGCATTTTCTTAGTTCGTGAAATGCGAACTGACAACCCCCCCCCCCCCCCCCCCCCGCCACGCACCCGGCACCAGGCCTACAGAGCCAGACCCGGTCGGCTGAGGCGACGTGAGCTCCCAGTCTGTACCACAAACCTGGGTCAAAGTGAAGTGGGGAAAGCGACGCAAGTAAACACCGCATTTCTGCCTTCCGGAACCCCACCGTGCCTCCTGCTGACATCCCTCTCCTCTGGAAATTTATAAATCGGGGCAAGGACTGGGAAAAAACACACAGCGTGCCCGCCCCCTGCCGCCAACGCCCGCTACGTCCCCGGTCCGGCCTGAGCTGCAGCGCCTGCGGCCGGCCTTCGCCCACCACTATGCAAAGGCGCCTTCTCCTCTGCGGCCTCGGAACAGCAATGCGGCTCGACCGCCACCCGCGCCAGAGAGGCCTTGCGGGGGAAGGAGGGAGGCCGGGAGGGGGTCGGGCACTCTCCCATCCCTTCCGCACGTGGGGGAGGGCGGAACGCTGCGGGAAACTGCACAGATCCCCACGATTCCCGCGGAGCTCTGGAGCCCCCGCCGCCGCCTAAGACTTAAATGGGAAGGGCTGCGGGGGTCACTGCCCACCCACCTCCACCCGGTCCTTCGATCTCTCCCTGGGCAGAGAAGGGCGTGGGTAAGGAGACTGCACAGACCCTCATGACTCCAGCTGAGGCTGTGGCTGCCCCTTTAACAGGCGGGGGGGGGAGGGGGGGGAGACACTGCCCTAACTTTCCCCCCCTCCCTCGTTATTCCCAAACGGGGGAGTTGGCAAGTTTCGGGACAAAACCTAAACCTAAAGACCCTTCCACGTTAATATTTAAAGGAGGTGGGAGCGCTGCCCAAGCATCCCCCTCACAGGGGGCAGAGGAGCCTTAAAAAACGTGATCGAGGGCTGACAATCGCCGAGACCTGTGAAGCCTCCCGAACACTTAAACGGAGAGGGGGAGGCTGCCGAGTCCTTCCATCTTGACCGTTTGAGAGAGGGGGTGGGGATGTTGCAGGAGGATGGACACCGCCTGACATTCCCAGAGGGATTCCGCGGCGCCCCCTCACCCTACCGCACCAGGGTCTAGACGGGAGCGCCACCCCCACTGAAGGCCCCCAGCCCACCCCACCCCGCCCCCCCAGCCCAGGCAGTCACGGGGCGGGGACCGCGGTGCGGGCCGCGGGGGAGGGGACGCAAGGCCCGGGCTGGTCGAGGCCCCTAAGCGTAGGGGGCAGGGGCGCGACACCCACCTGCCCAGGCCCGGCCGCCCGCCGCCTGCGCTCGCCGCCGCCACCGAGGAGGAGGAGGAGGAGGAGGAGGAGGAAGCCGAGGACGACGAGACTGAGGAAGAGGACGGCGACGGCGCGGCGGCGGGCGACGTGAGAAGGCCGCCGCCGCCGCCGCCAGGCTTGCGGGCATTGGCGGCCGCGGGTTGCTGCTGCTGCTGCTGCTGCTGCTGTGGGGCTTCAGCGACATGGTGAGGGGCCCATACACCGGCCCGCACGCCGGGCGGGGACAGCCGGGAGCCGGGCGCGCCGAAGAGACGCCGGAGCGCGGCGGGGACGCGCGGGCGCCGAGCGGGGAGGCGCGGGTCGGCGCGGCGGGGGGGGCACCCGGGCCGGCGAGGGGGAGAAGGAGGACGACGAAGGGGCGGGGAGGCCCGCCGAAACCGAGGAGCCGCCGGGAGCCGGGCCGGGGCGCGCCACCGCCGTTGCCGTTGCTACCAAAACAGTCTGAGGCGCAGGGAGGCGAGCGTTGCCCGGAGGGAGGGGGGCCGGGGCCGGGCGGGGGAGGGGCGGCGGAGGGATACGGTGTCGGAGCCCCGCCGCTGCCGCTGCCGCCGCCCCGCCGCGCCGGCCGCGGGAGCGAGCGCCGCCCGGGCCACCTAGCCGCGGCGAAGCGACGAGGCTCGATGGCCGCCGCGGGGCCCCGAGGAGCTGCGGCCGCCGAGCGCATCGGGGGTCGGGCACACAGAGGTGCCGCGTGGCGACGCCGGGTGGGCGCGGAGGTGCGGAATGGGGACTCTTTACCGGAAGTCGGAAGGGTCGGGCGGAAGCAGAACGTGAGGCGGCACCGGGGCAGGGAGGGACACGTGAGGAGCGGGCGCCGCGCAGAGCCGCGTTCGCTGGGGTCGGTTGAGGGCCCGGCGCCGGCCGGCCCTGCCCGGATCCGCCCTCTTCGAGGCGGGTCTGCCCTTCGGAGAGGGAGTGTCTATGTTCGCCTGCAGGGCCGGCCTAGTGTAGAGATCCCAAACGCAGTGGTTCTGGGCGCCCCTCACCCGCGCAGCGTTCACCGTTCTTAGGCTGCTAGGGGAATCCGTGTTTGCCCCACCTGATGCAACTTCGAAAATGGACTGCAAGTGTCTTCAGGGCGGAGACTGTCTTGCTACATATAAAGCACCTGGAACACAAGCCTCCCATAGTTTTCTTTATATCCCCGGCACCTGGCACACAGTAGGCTCTCACTGTGTCAGCCGGGTGTCAAAGACAGTCCGTCCTGTCTTCCCTTGCCAAGACCAACAGGGTATAGGAATCGAACAACCTCCCGGGGCCACCCACATCTGATTACCTTTTCCCCGCTTTTCCAACCCCGGCACCACTGACCAGAAAACTCTTTTGGGTATCTGACCTTCATTTGAACCCATGTTCCTTCACTTTGAACTTCTTTTTCCTCCTTCATGAGACTCAAAAAGAAGTGTACATGATTGGTAGAACTATTGGTAATGGAGTTTCCTTCGGTGGAGACAGATCTCACAAGAATGTGCGAACTTTAGACCTTGACCCCTTTAGAAGTTTTACTTTAACTTAGCTTGGTAGCCAGCACAGTAATCCGTGTTTCTTTTCTTTCTTTCTTTTTCTTTTTCTACTGTGTTGCAATTAAATTGGAAGCGGTTAGGTAACTTTTGTTTCCCTTGGTGAAGAATCTAGTTTTTTAAAAAGTGAAATTACTTCAGGAAATGATAGGGAGGAAACACCAACATGTACCTCAGTCTCCCAGAACTATCAAATAAAGGTAAAGACATAGAGAAACTTAGAAAATGATTAAGCCATGAGCCTCCAGTAGCCAAATTGAAAATCTCCTAGATAGTTGGGCAAAAATGATTATCATATTCTGCAAACAGTTGAAAAGTGGGATATCAACTTTATCTTCCATCTGAGGTAGAAAGGAGGCTGAGGAGAGAAAGAGCATTCTTTTAAGCCAACAGTTGCAAACTCCTTGAAAAATTAACCCAAAGGAAACTGAGACTAAAAAACTGGATGAGGAAAAAAAAAAAAAAAATAGAAGGACCATAATAGAAATACAATCAACTTTCTCTCGTTTAATGATTTGACAGTTAGCCATATCTGGGACCAAGGTCCCAAAATTCAATGCTAGGACCAAATTCCACAGATAGAAGGGAAAAAGAAAGTGGAATAAGAAGACCTGAAGCTGACATAGCTAAACTTGATTTCAATTATGCTGAGAAAGCTGAAGTTTTCACCTATTATTATTGAAACTATATTTTAACAGCTTTATTGAAATATATCTTACATACTATGAAATTCACCCATTTTGTGTACAATTCAGTGATTCTCCGTAAATTTGCACAGTTGTGCAACCATCACAACTAATTTCAGAACATCTCCATCACCCCAAAAGAATCATTTTTACCCATTTGCAGTTACTCCCAGAACATCCTCAGCCCCAGCAGCCACTAATCTACCTGTCTCAGTGGATTTATCTGCTGTATACATTTCCTATAAATGGGATTTTACAGTGTGTTCTTTGCCTTCTTTCACTTGACATGTTTTTCAGGTTTATCCATGTCATAGCATGTATCACGGTTTCATTCCTTATTATCACTGAATAGTATTCCATTGTATGGATATACTCAGATTCAACCAACCATGGATCGAAACAGAAATTTTTTTTAAAGTTTTATTTTATTTTTGGCTGCGTTGGGTCTTTGCTGCTGCACGCGGGCTTTCTCTAGTTGCGGTGAGAGGGGGCTACTCTTCGTTGCGATGCGCAGGTTTCTCATTGCGGTGGCTTCTCTTGTTGCAGAGCACGGGCTCTAGGTGCGCAGGCTCAGTAGTTGTGGCGCACGGGCTTAGTTGTTCCGCGGCATGTGGGATCTTCCCGGACCAGGGCTCGACCCTGTGTCCCCTGCATTGGCAGAGGATTCTTAACCACTGTGCCACCAGGGAAGCCCCCCCGCCCAAATTTTTTTTCTGACAGGTTTTTTTGGTTTGTTTTTGTCTTTTGTTTGTTTTGGCCATGCTGTGCGGCTTGTTGGATCTTAGTTCTCCCACCAGGGATCGAACCCAGGCCCCTGGCAGTGGAAGTGCTGAGTCCTAACCACTGGACCGCCGGGGAGTTTCCCCCCCAAAAATTTTAATTCCCAAAAGTTCCAAAAAGCAAAACTTGAATTGGCTAAGCTCTGGCAACTATTTATATAGCATTTACGTTGTATTAGTTATTATAAGTAATCTAGAGGTGATTTAAAGTATACGGGAGAATGTATATAGGTTATGTGCAAATACTACACCATTTTATACAGAGAACTTGAGCATACTCGGATTTTGGTATCCATGGGGTTCCTGGAACCAATTCCCTGAGGATACTGAGGGATGACTATACCACATTTTGTGTATCTACTCACCAGTTGGTGGACATTTTGATTGTTTCAAGTTTTGGGCTATTATGAATAATACTGCTATGAACATTTGTAAATATATGTCTTCATGTAGACATATGTTTTTATTTCTCTTGAGCAGATGCCTAGTAATGGAATGTTGGGTGATATGGTAAATTTAAATTTAACTTTTTAAAGATGCTGTCAAACTCTTTTCCAAAGTGACTGTGCCATTTCATAATTCATCCACACCTGGAATTTTTGAGAGTTTATCATTAAAATTTGATTTCTCAGGAGTTCCCTGGTGGCCTAGTGGTTAGGATTCTGGGCTTTCACTGCCATGCCCGGGTGCAATCCCTGGTCAGGGAACTGAGATCCCACAAGCTATGCGACGTGGCCAAAAAAAAAAAAAATTTTTTTTTGATTTCTGTTTTTATTTTAAAATAGAAACCAAGGGAACCTCTACTGTTGATTCTATTCTATACAGCCCCCTTTTTTTCTTTGTGGAAGGAGGATCACCACCCAAAATGAAGTAATATCACTTATTGCAAACCCTTCATCTGAATTCTGGATCTCTGAAGACATGGTTAACAACAACTGTGATGTCAGAGGGCTTTAGCTTTAGATGAAAATGCCAGGATAATGCACCGTAAGACAGAATGGTGTATGGGAATTCCCTGGCAGTCCAGTGGTTAGGACTCAGAGCTTCCACTTCTGGGGGCCTGGGTTTGATCCCTGGTCGGGGAAACTAATCCAGCCCCCTCCAAAAAAAAGACAAAATAGTGTGGAAGGCAGCCGTTAAAGTGACCCCCTATGATCCTGTTGTCCTGGTGTTCAGACCCTGTGAAATCCCCTCCACTTGAATATGAGCAAGACCTAGTGGCTTCCTTCTAACGAAAAGTTCGAAAAAATTATGGGTTTTCACTCCAAAATTAGGTTACAAAAACTGTGCCTTTTGTATTGGATTGCACATTCTCACTTGCTTTGAAGAAGGCTAGCTGCCATGTTGTGAGCTGCCCTATGGAGAGGCCTACATGGCAAGGAACTGATGTCTCCAACCACAGTGAGAACCTGATGGACACCAACAAGCCATGTGAGTGAGCTTGGAAGAGGATCATCCTCCAATCAAGCCTTGATATGACTCTAGCCCTGGTCAATGTACCTTATTAGGCTTTCTTAGAAACCCCGTGCCTGAGACACTCAGCTAAACTGTACCAGACTCCTAACTCTTGTTGTTTAAGTCATTAAGTTTTGCAATAATTTGTTATGCAGCAATAGATAACATGGGCTTCCCCGGTGGTGCAGGGGTTGAGAATCTGCCTGCCAGTGCAGGGGACACGGGTTCGAGCCCTGGTCTGGGAAGATCCCACATGCCACGGAGTAACTGGGCCCGTAAGCCACAAGTACTGAGCCTGCGCATCTGGGGCCTGTGCTCCGCAGCAAGAGAGGCCGCGACAGTGAGAGGCCCGCGCACCGCGATGAAGAGTGGCCCCCGCTCGCCGCAACTAGAGAAAGCCCTCGCACAGAAACGAAGACCCAACACAGCCATAAATAAATAAATAAATAGATAGATAACTAATACACACAACCCCCAAAAAAGTGCATTTCCTATGATTTCTGTGTGCATTCAGAATTCTTTAAAGACAAATGCTGAAGTCAGGAACTAACACTGTATCCAATAGAAGTTGAATTTTTGAATGCTTCCCCCACCCCAGATGATTTTCAGGTAGCCATTTAAACAAAACCAACAAGTGTCATTGGGGAGTTGTCATTGAAGACAGTGAAGAACATTGTTCTGAAAGAGTTCAGATATAGAAAAGTATTGCTTAAATACTTCAAAAATAGCTGTGGCCATTTCAACCACTATTTCAGAACTGAAAGAAGTATCAAGTGAGAAACCATATAGAGAAAGACTTTCAAACTTGGGAATCCAGTCCTGTGGATTCTATACTTGCTTTCTGATTTTCAGTGACCCTTCAATGAGCCACACGGCCCTTTAATTTTCATCATAGCAATGAGTAATCAAGTCTGAGGATTTGGAGATGAAAAAGTGATGTAGCCATGCAAAACAGAAATGGGAAGAGTGATTTGTGACCACTCAGTACAGCAGCACACATCAGGTGATCCAGTATTCCCAGCAATTCATTTTTCTGCAATCATTTCTTTTCAGCTCTCTTCATTTGAACATGCTTAATGTATGATGATACATTATTCACTCAATACTCTTGATTTCTCTTTCAAAAGCATGAAAATTAATTCAAATCAAAACTAACGTGCACCCCCCCAAAACCCATCCTCTTCAAGTTTTTGCATAGACTTGAAAAAAGAAAAAAGAGCAGATGTAATTTCAAAAATAGGACCATCGCTAATTAAACCAGTGTTTTTTTTTCTAGCCATGGTTACTCAGAATTCTTAGAGGCTAATCTATTTGTAGGCACTCCAGGAATCCCAAAAGACTAAAGGCAATAAAAAAAAAAAGAGAAAGAAAGAAAAAAGGAAGGAAGGAAGGAAGGAAAGAAAGAAAAAAAAAAGAAAGAAAGGAAGGAAGGAAGGAAAGAAAAAAAAAGAAAGGAAGGAAGGAAGGAAGAAAGAGTGTGGTATGATGCTACCAGGAGGGCATTATTTACACACCTTGTGTGCAAAGTAACGACGTTCCCATAGGTTTGAAAAAACTGAGGAGGGTGTGACAAAATAGGGAACACAGCAACATTGTTTGAAAAGCTTTTAAATGAGCCATTTCCTCCACACAAGCACACTTCTGGTTGTTAAGTTGCTCGTTTTGTTTTACCTTGTGGGACAGAATAATGATGCAGTGACATTATTCACAAGGCAAAAGCTGGATGCCGGCTGAAATAGACACAAAAGAAAGAATTCTTTATTTTTCACTGGAAATGCTTATGCTGTGCAGAGCCAGAAATTTAAAGAAACTCGGCCATTTGTTTTTCCTGGTTCTCCCTTTCTGTTTTCATTCACCCTCTTTTTGGGAGGTGAATTTCCTGGGCAGCCTGTTATTTCAGGGTCCACAGGTTTATGGAAAGCCAAAGATGTGAGGTATGCACCATTTGGAGAATGCAGGATGGGATTTAAAATGGATGCGTGCAGCACCGGTGACAGCTGAGCTGGCCTTTAGCATGTGATCTTGTTAGTTTGCTACAGGATACTGTGAGCCCTACAGTGGAACCCCAGAGGGATCAGACTATAATTAATACTGACATTGCTGACCTATGATCTTAGAAGAGGGACTTAGATTCTTATTTGGAAGTGGAACACATACAGACTTAACAATACCCACTGTCTTACTTAAGCTCCCATATTATCAAAACTATTTCTTTTCTATAAGGTAAGCCAGGACTTGAGAATGTTAATGATGAAAATAATTGTAGTTCCTTCTATAGCAGGTACCGTGTGCCAGCTCTGTTCTATGTTCTTTCTGCATAATAACTCATTTAATCCTCACAACAATCCATTGACTCTTGTCAGGAGGGGAGAATTTTGCCTCGCCCTAAAGGACATTAGCAATCTTGAGAGACATTTTTGGATGTCACAATTGAAGGGGAAATGCTACTGGCATCCTGTGGGTAATGACCAGGGATGCTACTAAACACCCTACGATGCACAAGACAGCCCCCACCAGAGAATTTTCCAGCCCTAAATGTCAGCCCTAAATGTCAAATGTCCATTTGATACATGGGGAGACTGAGGCACAGAGAGTGTAAGTCACCTTGCCTAAACTTAGACTCATTAAATGACAGAGCTGGGATTTGAGGCCAGGCAGTCTGTCTCCAACATCTGGACTCTAAACCACTTTGCTATTTGAAATAGTGATGGCCCAAGCTGGCTCTCTGGGAAAATAAACTAATCTCCTTGGTTTCATCAAATGCAATCTTCTAGGGAGCTGGCACCACAGATTACTGCCTGTTTCCTGATTAGAGAAATAACTGACTATTGTAAAAGTCACCATCTGCAAGAGACAAGCTGGCAGTGCCTATCAAAAGTGACACTGCACCTTCCCCTTGGCCCAATAAGGGTGAAAAGATGAATGTACAAGGATAATCACTGCAGTGTTGTTTGGAACAAAGAATAGAAACTCCATCAGCGGCAGACAGATAAATGCCTTGTAGGGTGTCCCAAATACAATGGAATATTCTCAGCTGTTCAGTGAGAAAGACGTAGATCTTTACACTGATCTGAAAGGATCTTTAAAACCTGTTGTTAAAAAAAAGAAAAAGGGTAACTATGTGAGGGGACAGATGTGTTAATTCACTGGATTGCAGTAATCACTTTGGAAAGTCTACAAATATCAAACCATCACGTTGTACACTTTAAATATATACAATTTTATTTGTCAATTGTACCTCAAAAAAGCTGAGGAGAAGAAAGACCTGTTGGTAAGCCAAAAAGCAGAAAATTAAAAAATGAAACAAAACAACAAAACATAAATGTGTAGAATATTTTGTATGGTATACACATACTTGTGTTAAACAAAAGGGAAGTATGTGTGAGCGTGTGTGTGTATGTTTGTGTGTGTGGGTTTTATTTTTAATGTGTATATATGCATACATCTAGAATATCTCTAAATGAGGCACAAAAAATTGACACTAGGGGACTAGGGACCCCTTACACTGTTTGAAAACTTTTTTACCATGCCTTTTATACCTTGTATATTACCTTTTCCAAAAAAAAAAACATGTTAGGACATCAGTAGGAATAACTAATATTTGTATAGCACCTTGTGGTTTACAAAGCACTTTTTTTTTTTTTTTTTTTTGCCATGCCTCGTGGCTTGAGGGAGGCCTATGGGATTGAACCCAGGGCCATAGCAGTGAAAGCGCTGAGTCCTAACCACTGGACCACCAGGGAACTCCCACAAAGCCCTTTTATTTGCATTGTTTCCTTTGGCACTGACCCCATTATAGGGATGGCAACACCAGAACAGAAAAGTGGCATGAGCTATCCAAGGTCACTCGCTGCTAACCTTGGGTACTGCCCTTTCTCATTTCCCAAAGTAAGATCAATTACTATCTCTACCACTTTAATTTTGTTTTATTCAGCCACAAACTGCCATTCTCAAACTCTAAGCAGTCAATCCTAGGTCACATAGAAATGGAAAAGAAAGGCTTGTTTCAGGAACTTTTCACCCCTGCATCCCTTTCTGCCACATTTATATTGTTTTCTGCTGAAATGCCATATTGGTCAAATATAGGAGCTGCAGAAACAGGTAGAACCCTTCACTCCCACCACCCAAACAGAGTCCATCTGTATGTGGTAAGCACTTAATAAACTTCAGCTGATTTGATTTGACAGAGACTAATTCTCAGTTTATACACATTTGCTTCTTTGAGCTTGAAATGGCATATGCTTCCTATTCAGACCTGCTGATGGCTACCAGCCATGGGCCACAATGATGGGGCCAACATCAAGGTCACCCCCTAATGACCCAAGGCAGTGATGGGGACAGTTGAACAGCTAGCCTTCCTTACGCACATGTCTCCATCATATGTGATTTGCCCAGTTTGCATTCACCCACTGGATAAAGCTTCCTTCTCTTACAGTTAATAACTTGTGATGCGGTCTTGTAGGCATTGGAGCCAAGAAACCACGAGGGGCATTTTGGGGAACTATTCTAAGTCACCAGCCTTCTGCAGGCCTGAAGAAGGTCGCAGCTGAGTCCCTATGAGAGTTGGTTTCACTCTCCTTTGATCAGGGTTCTCTTCCATTGCACATGTGGCTCATTTCTGTCCTCAGAGGGTCAATACAGGACAAGTCTTCATGCAGCAGTAAGCAATTGACAGGCTTCTAGTATCCTGGAAATGACTCAGAAATCCTATTACTGCAATTTCTAATGATCTAGACACATGATTTTTTTTTTTAAGTTACACAAGCCTTTTAAAGAACATTCTGAGTATTTGTGTATCAGCATTCCCTGTGTAACAAACCACCCCCAACATAGTGGCTTAAAACAATTAACTTTTAAAAATTTCTTAAAATTGTGTGGGTTGACTGAATAATTCTTCCATTCTGGGCTGGCTTGACTGGGGTTGGATGGTCTAGGATGGTCTCATTGACATGTCTGGCAGTTGGCTCTATGTCAGTTGCAGATGGTAAGGACAACTTGGCCACATGTCTATCAACTGTACTTCAATTTAAAAAAGAGAAGTGAGAAATGCAAATCAAAACTACATGAGGTATCACCTCACATCGGTCCAAAAGGCCATCATCAAAAAATCTACAAACAATAAATGCTGGAGAGGATGTGGAGAAAAGGGAACCCTCTTGCACTGTTGGTGGGAATGCAAATTGGTACAGTCACTATGGAGAACAGTATGGAGGTTCCTTAAAGAAAGAAAAATAGAACTACCATATAACCCAGCAATCCCACTCCTGGGTGTATACCCAGAGAAAACCATAATTCAAAAGATACATGCACCTCAATGTTCATTGCAGCACTATTTACAATAGCCAGGACATGGAAGCAACCTAAATGTCCGTCAACAGAGGAATGGATAAAGATGATGTGGTACATATCTACAATGGAATATTACTCAGCTATAAAAAAATGAAATTGCGCCATTTGCAGAGTCGTAGGTGGACCTAGAGACTGTTAAACAGAGTGAAGTAAGTCAGAAAGAGAAAAACAAATATCGTATATTAACATATGTATGTGGAATCTAGAAAAGTGGTATAGATGAACTTATTTACAAAGCAGAAATAGAGACAGACACAGAAGTAGAGAACAAACATGGATACCAAGAGGGAGGAGGGGGTGGGATTTATTGGGAGATTGGGATTGACATATATACACTCCTATGTATAAAATAGATAACTAATGAGAACAGACTGTATAGCACAGAGAACTCGGTGCTCTGTGGCGACCTAAATGGGAAGGAAATCCAAAAAAGAGGGGCTATATGTATACGTATGGCTGATTCACTCTGCTGTACAGCAGAAACTAACACAACATTGTAAAGCAACTATACTCCAATTAAAAAAAAAGTGGAATCATACAGATAAATAAATAAATGTGTACAATTCACTGGTTTTTAGCATATAGAGTTGTGCAACTATCACCAGAGTATAATTTTAGAACATCTCATTGTCCCCCAAAGAAATCCAATACCCATTAGCAATCTCTCCCCATTACCTCCTTTCCCCAGCCCCTAGCGACCACTAATCTACTTCCTGACATTTGGGCTATTTCTTTTTATTGTGCTAAAATATACATAGCATAAAATTTACCATTTTAAGCATTTTTAAGTGTACAGTTCAGTGGCATCAAGTACATTCACATTATTGTGCAACCATCACTGCCATTTACCTCCAGGACTTTTTCATCATCCCGAACTGAACTCTCTGCCCATTAAACACTAACTCCCCAGTTCCCCCTCCCCCGGCCCTTGGTAACCAGCAGTCTACTTTCCGTCTCTGACTTCGACTGCTTTAATACCGCATATAGATGGAATCGTACGGTATTTGTCCTTTTGTGTCTGGTTTCTTTCAGTTACTATAATGTCTTCAAGGTTCATCTGTGTTGTAGCAGTTGTCAGAATTTCCTTCTCTTTTGAGGCTGAATCATTCCCCAAAGTGTGGATAGACTACATTTTAACTCGGGCTATATTATGCCAAGGTTTTCTTTGTTTGTTTTGTTTCTTTGCTTTTTTTATTTTGAGGCAATTGTAAATTCACATGCAGTTGTAAGAAAGAATACAGAGATCTCATGTACCTTTGCTCATTTTCCCCAATGGTAACATCTTGTAAAACTATAGTACGAAATCACAACTAGGATGTTGGCATTGATACAGTCGAGATACAGAACTTTACCATCACCACAATGATGCCTAATGCTGCCCTTTTTAGCCACACCTCCTTTTATCTCACCCATGGTCCCCTTACCCCTGGCAGCTACTAGTCTGTTCCCCATGTCTACAAGCCTGTCATTTCATACATACATACTGTAAATCATATAGTATGTAACCCTTTGGAGTTATACCAAGGTTTGAGAGTGATTTTTTTCTAGATTGACCTCTAGTAATTGAGTTATGGACTCATTCACACTCATCTCCATCTCCTTCCAAACGAAAACTAAGAGTTAGGCTGAGCTTACGCCTCTGTATCCTACACGGCCCGGGGAGAGAGTAACACGGGAGAGGCTGTGGGGAAGGGAGAGATGACGGGGGCGTGGAGCAGCCTTTACCTGCATGTCTCCCTCAGGGCCAAGCCCTTCTGATCTTACCCACCTCAGGCCTAAGGAGGCTTTGGGTATCCTGGCATTCAGAGCGCTGAGTGTTCTGTTCCATGTTCTGCAGGCAGACAGGAGTGACTCAGGTGAAACTGACCTGTTGGGAAAGCCCTACATAGCCAGGACTGAGGAGGCGGGTTCAAAAATCTCAACCCCCATCCAAAGCCTGGTGTTCGAGAGCTGCTCCAGCTTGGGGAGCAGCCTCTGTGGACTGCTTTTGAATAGGCTGACCTGAGCATTGTGCAAGGAGGTTCACATATTGTCGGCTGTTCTTTGTAATAGTGACACCCTCATTCGCTTCCACTGGGTGCTCCCCACTACCACCTCTACCCCCTTTATCTATTCTGCACTAATGCTGGAGTAGAATGACCAAAAATATACAGAAATTGGAACCCGCCTTTTTCATTGCAAAGGATAAGGGAGCACAGAATAACACAACCATCGTCCACTAGGAATTCATCCAACAAATAACAAGTGTTGATCTTTTGATCTATATTGATATGCTCTGCCAAGCTCTCTTCTAAGTACTTCAGATAGATGATGTCATTTATTTATTTTTGTTGACTTATTTGTTTATTTTTCGCTGCAATGGGTCTTCGCTACTGCACGCGGGCTTTCTCTAGTTGCGGCGAGCGGGGGCTACTCTTCATCACTGCGCGCCGGCTTCTCACTGCAGTGGCTTCTCTTGTTGCGGAGCACGGGCTCTAGGTACGCGGACTTCAGTAGTTGTGGCACGTAGGCTCAGTAGTTGTGGCGCATGGACTTAGTTGCTCTGCGGCATGTGGGATCTTCCTGGACCAGGGATCAAACCCGCGCCCCCTGCAGTGGAAGCGTAGAGTCTTAACCACTGGTCTGCCAGGGAAGTCCCCAAAAATGACCATTTTAACCATATTTAAGTGTCCAGTTCGGTGACATTAAGTACATTCACGTTGTTGTGCAACCGTCAATACTATCTGTTTCCAGGACTTTTTCATCATCCCAAACTGACACCTGGTACCCATTTCCCCCTCCCCTAAGCTCCTAACACCCACCATTCTACTTTCTGTCTCTATGAATTTGACTACTTTAGGGACCTCATATAAGTGGAATCATACAGTATGTGACCTTCATGCTTCTTTCACTTAGCATGATGTCTTCAAGGTTCTTCCATGTTGTAGCATGTGTCAGAATTTCATTCCTTTTTAAGGCTGAATAAAATTCCATTGTGTATATATCACAACCCACTATTTCCCTGTATTTCAGAGGAGAAAACTCAGTCGCAGAAAGGTTATGGGATGCTGAGTTTCAGATCTGAACTCCTCTGTACCCATGGACAGAGAGACATTTGCACCAAGATATTCCCTGCAGCACTGCAATAACCAAAACCAGGAACTACCTCAGTGCCCATCAGCAGGGGACCAGTTAGACACAGTGTAAGACACCCAAACAGCCAAATAGGATGCACACGTGGCAAATAATGCAGCAGCTGTGTCTACATAAATAAGGAAAGGTCTCTAGGATGTTATCAAGAGGAAAAAACAAGGTACAAAACAGTGAGTGTGGGCTGCTAACGTTAAGGTTTTCGAAAAGGTAGGGCAGGAAATAACATAAACATAAGGTCACGTGTGCCTAGGCTACCTTTGGAAGGCAACAAACTGCGAACATTGGTTGCTCCCTGGGAAGGAGGATTGGAGATTAGAAAAAAGGAGACCTGTCATTTACTGGGTACCTTTTGGCACTATTTGAATTAATTAAATACTGCCTTTCCTTACAGCTTTATTGAGGTATAACTGACGTACAACAGACTGCATATATTTAAAGTGTTTCATTTGATGACCTCTGACATATATACATCTATAAAACATTGCCACAATCCAGATATGAACATATTCATCACCCTCTAAAGTTTCCTTGTGCCCTTTTGTAATCCATCCCACAGCCCAAGTACTGATTTTTTTTTAAGTGAAAAAAGTAGCAATAACAACCCGAATGTCCATCAGTGGATGAATGGATAGACACAACATGGTCTACCCATGCAATGGAATAACATTCAGCCTTAGAAAGGAAGGCTTTTCTGACACAGGCCACAACATGGATGAAATTTTTTTTTTAGTTTATGGATCATTCCTCATTCTGGAGACACTTCGGTCACCTGGCTCCCTGGCCTTGACTCTCCCATGGTTCTCCCCATTCCCCCACTGGTGGCTCCTTCACTAGTCCCTCCTCACCTCCCTGACCTCTCAGCATGGACACACCCTCAGGTCAGCCCCTCCACACACCCTAGATGATTTCTCATCCAATCACACTTAAGGCCTCAAGTACCACAAAGTCCCCGAACATTCCCGTGTTGTTTCTTCCAGCCCCGACCCCTCATGAACTCCAGGCTGCTTCCTTGACATCTCCCATTGAGATTTCTCACAGACTTCTCATACTCAGCATGTCTCCAGAGCTCAACTCTGCACGTCCCGGTTCCCCCACCTCAGGTAGCTCTACCACCACTCTTCAGCCGCTCAGGTGCACCACCACCACCACCACCAATGGACTGTCCTTGGCCCCTCTTTTGCTCACTCCCCACCCCCAGTGCCTCAGCAGATCCTGCTGGCTCCACCTTCACACATGCCCAGGATCTGCCATTTCTCCCACCTCCATCACTCACACCCTAGTCCAAGCCACCATTATCTCTCAACCTTATGGTTGCTGGGATCTCCTGATGTGTTTCCTTGCTTCCACTCCTACCCTCATTAAGTCTCTTTTCCAAATAATGTCCAGAGCAATCCTTTAAAAGCACAAGCCATGGCGCCTGGCTCCCCTGCTAAAAATCTTCAGATGGCTCCCATGTCACAGTAAATGCTGCATGCCTCACCTTGACTTCCAAGGTCTTAAATATCTGAACATTCACTACCTCCTCGACCTTCCACTCCTTCCACTCTTCCTCTTGCTCACCCAAGCCCAGACACACTGGCCTCCTTGAGTGTCTTCCAACCTGCCAAGGCCACTCCCGCCTCAGGGCCTGTGCATGCGCCGCTCCCTCTGGCTGGAATATCCTTCCCTCGGGTATACATATGGCCATGCCCTTCATTCAGATCTTTGACCTCATTTTGGGTTCTTCTTACTGGAGAAGTCTTCCCTGAGCACCCTATTATATACAATTGCACCCACCTCATCACTCTGTACCCGCTTAACCTGCTACATTTTTCTTCATACCACTTATCACTACTAAATATATATTAGGTCTTTTCTTTATCATTTGTTGCCTCCCACTAGAAAGCAGGAACTTTACTGCTTGTATTGCCTGGAACACTGCCTGACACTTAATAGATGCTCAACAATTTTTTAAAAAATAAATTTATTTTATTTATTTATTTTTGGCTGCGTTGGGTCTTCGTGGCTGCATGCGGGGTTTTTTCTAGTTGCGGCGAGCGGTAGGCACTCTTCGTTGCGGAGTGCGGGCTTCTTATTGCAGTGGCTTCTCTTGTTGCGGAGCACAGGCTCTAGGCACGCGGGCTTCAGTAGTTGTGGCACGTGGACTCAGTAGCTGTGGGTCGCAGGCTCTAGAATGCAGGCTCAGTAGTTGTGGCGCACAGGCTTACCTGCTCTGCGGCATGTGGGATCTACCTAGACCAGGGATTGAACCCATGTCCCCTGCATGGGCAGGCAGATTCTTAACCACTGTGCCACCAGGGAAGTCCCCTCGACAAATATTTTACTGAGTTAATGAATACTTAAATTAATGGATTTTAAATGAAGTTCTGTGTGTGTGTTTGTGGGTTGTGCTTTTTGAATGTACTCCTAGAGAACCAGGAAAATGATTGACAAGGTAAAAAAGATATATTCATTTATCTATATCTATCTGTATAAATACAGACAACACACAGGGATTAATGGAAATGGACCCAGATATAGCTATATCTGTATCTGCATCTATATTTGTATATATCCATATTTATATAGATAGGCAGAAAAATATATGCTTTAGATAAATATTTGAGTCCATTTCCATTAAATTCTTCTGATCATGGTCAAATTAATACAAATATATGTAACAGGTTGGCTTCTGGATTTTTTCTTTTCTTTTCTGCTTTGTTCAGTTGTAACAAGTATATCACAATTCTTTCCACTATTCTGATAGTTATTTAGGAGCCGGGTTCAAAGTTGTCAGTATAGGTTTCCACTGTTCTTCTTTTGTTGGTTTTTGTTTTTAAGCACATCTCAGTGAATTTAACCTCATAAGGGCATTTATGAGGGTATTTCCAACCTCAAATTGTTCAAAATCCAAGCCTTATTGGAATGGATGAAAGGTAGAAGCCTAGTTTTTTTTTCCTTGCATATTTTTTTCTTTTTAGAAAAATCAAATGCAAGATTTTGACCCTGTTGAAATAAATATTTAGGAAATTGATGGGCACCTCTAAAATCTGTCTTGTCACTTTGCACTCACTAGGGTGGCCACATTGAAAACAATGGAAAATAACAAGTGTTGGCAAGGATGTAGAGAAATTGGGACCCTTGTACATTGCTGGTGGGAATGTCAAATGGTGGAGATGTTTTAGAAGACAGTTAGGCAGTTCCTCAAAAAGTTAAACATAGAAGTACCATATGACCCAACAATTTCATTCCTAGGTATAAACCCCCAACATTGAAAGCAGGTATTCAAAGTAATATATGTACACGCATGTTCATAACAGCACTATTCACAATAACCAAAATGTGGAAACATCTCAAATGTTCATAACTGGGTTAATGGATAAACAAAATGTAATATTCCATACTATGGAATATTATTCTATCATAAAAAAGAATGAAGTTCTGAAACATACCACCATGAATGAACCTCAAAAACATTATGCAGGGCCTCCTTGGTGGCTCAGTGGTTAAGAATCCGCCTGCCAACACAGGGGACACAGGTTCGAGCCCTGGTCCAGGAAGATCCCACATGCTGTGGAGCAACTAAGCCCGTGCGCCACAACTGCTGAGTCTGTGCTCTAGAACCCTTGAGCCACAATTCAAGAGAAGCCACTGCAATGAGAAGCCTGTGCACCGCAACGAAGAGTAGCCCCTGCTCAACACAATTAGAGAAAGCCCACGCACAGCAACAAAGACCCAACACAGCCATAAATAAATAGATAGATAGATAGATAGATAAAATACCTTCCTTTAAAAGAAAAAAACAGTATGCTATGTGAAAGAATCGAGACACAAGAGGCCACGTATTGGGAATTCCCTTGCGGTCCAGTGGTTAGGACTCCTAGCTTTAACTGCTGAGGGCCTGGGTTCGATCCCTGTTCGGGGAACTAAGATCCCACAAGCCACTCAGCACGGCCAAAAAAAAATAAAAGAGGCCACATATTATATGATTCCATTTCTAGGAAATATACACAATAGGCAGATCCATAGAGGCAGAAAGCAGATTGGTGGTTGTCAGGGGCTGGGGGAAGGGGAGGTTGGGGAGTGACAGCTAGTGGGTACGGGGTTTCCTCTTGAGGTGATGAAAATGGTTTGGAACTAGACAGAGGTGGTAGTTGCACAACATTGTAAATGTACTAAATGCCTCTGAACTGTTCACTTTAAAATGGTTAATTTTATGTTATGTGAATTTCACTTCAATTAAAAGAAAAAAACCCTGTCTTTGCTTCATGTTAGATCCTTTAATTTGCATAACCTTGACTTCCATTATGAAATAGTTAGCATTTTTGCAACGACCCAGTGATAAAAAGGATTGTGTGTCTCCGTAGAGAACACAAATTACAAAATTTCTAGGGCAGAGGGGACAAAACAGAGTTCCAAGTCAGAAAGGAAACTCCATTCATCTTATTCTCCTTCTGGTAAATATATACTACTAAAGAATCTGGGACTTAATTAAGTATTAAATTTAGCTCCTCTTTCTTTGAAACATCTTCCCTATCACAGTTACTCACTCCCAGCAGACTGCCTGCAACACTCACTGTTGGTTCCTCACCAGCATCTATTCTTTTCTTTCTCCCAGATTTCATTCAGGCATCTCCCTTCCCCCACACAGCTCTACGCTTCCAGGAAGCTGTCCCCAGCCCCAGAAGTGACTAATCTTAGAATAATCTATTCCCCTTACCAGTGACTGATTCAAGTATAACCATGTGACCCAAATCTCATGAATGATATGTTAGGGGAAAGCTTGACCGGTGGTGTGGTGGTTTAAAAAATATGCCCACAGATTCTCCGATATGCCTCCCTTTAAGAAGTGGAGCTTAATTCTACTCCTCTTGTGACTGGGCTGGACTTAGTGACTAGCTTCAAACAAATTGGATATGATGGAAGTGATGGTATGTTACTTCCTAGATTAGGTTATTAAAAAGACTGTGGCTTCCATCTTGGGTTGTCTCTTCCTCAGAAAACTCACTCAGGGGAAAGCCAGCTGCCGTGTCATGAGGGCACTCAGACAACTTGTGGACATACCCACATGGCAAGGAGCCAAAGCCGCCTGCGACAGCCAGTGAGGAAATGAGGCCAACAAACATGTGAGCTTGAGAACAGGTGTCACCCCTAACCAGTACAACTCATACCCGTCTTCCCGAATTTAAGCCAGGACTCTCTGTTGTAAGTGGCACAAAAACCTAGCACAAACTGGTTGAGGAATGTTTTAGACTTGGGGACTCAAATGATGTCATTGGGACTTAAGTTCCTCTCCATTTCTCAGCTCTGTTATCGTCTTTGTTGACTTCATTCCCAGGTAGGTCCTCCTTCCGTGGTAGCAAAGATGGCCCCTTAAAGATCCAGGCTTCCATTCTGACCAGCTTGGCAATCCCAGAAGACAAGATTCCAGCAAAAGTCCTGGGGCCGGCACCATCACTCTGATACCAAAACCAGACAAGGATACTACAAAAAAAGAAAATTACAGACCAATATCACTGACGAATATAGATGCAACAATCCTCAACAAAATACTAAGCAAACGATCCAACAACACATTAAAAGGATCATACACCACGATCAAGTGGGATTTGTCCCAGGGATGCAAAGATTCTTCAATATGTGCAAATCAACCAATGTGATACACCATATTAACAAACTGAAGAATAAAAACCATATGATCATCTCAATAGATGCAGAAAAATCTTTTGACAACATTCAACACCGATTTATGATAAAAACTCTCCAGAAAGTGGGCATAGAGGGAACCTACCTCAACATAATAAAGACCATATACGACAAAGCCACAGCCAACATCATTCTCGATGGTGAAAAACTGAAAGCATTTCCTCTAAGATCAGGAGCAAGACAAGGATGTCCACTCTCGCCACTATTATTCAACATAGTTTTGGAAGTCCTAGCAATGGCAATCAGAGAAGAAAAAGAAATAAAAGGAATACAGATTGGAAAAGAGGAAGTAAAGCTGTCATTGTTTGCAGATGACATGATACTATACATAGAGAATCCTAAAGATGCCACCAGAAAACTACTAGAGCTGATCAATGAATTTGGTAAAGTTGCAGGATACAAAATTAATGCACAGAAATCTCTTGCATTCCTATATACTAACAATGAAACATCAGAAAGAGAAATTAAGGAAACAATCCCATTCACCAGTGCAACAAAAAGAATAAAATACCTAGGAATAAACCTACCTAAGGAGGTAAAAGACCTGTACTCAGAAAACTATAAGACACTGATGAAAGAAATCAAAGATGACACAAACAGATGGAGAGATATACCATGTTCTTGGATTGGAAGAATCAATATTGTGAAAATGACAGTACTACCCAAAGCAATCTACAGATTCAATGCAATCCCTATCAAATTACCAGTAGCATTTTTTACAGAACTAGAACAAAAAATCTTAAAATTTATATGGAGACACAAAAGACCACAAATAGCCAAAGCAGTCTTGAGGGAAAAAAACGGAGCTAGTGGAATCAGACTCCCTGACTTCAGACTATACTACAAAGCTACAGTAATCAAGACAATATGGTACTGGCACAAAAACAGAAATATAGATCAATGGAACAGAATAGAAAGCCCAGAGATAAACCCACACACCTATGGTCACCTTATCTTTGATAAAGGAGGCAAGAATATACAATGGAGAAAAGACAGCCTCTTCAATAAGTGGTGCTGGGAAAACTGGACAGCTACAGGTAAAAGAATGAAATTAGAACACTCCCTAACACCATACACAAAAATAAACTCAAAATGGATTTGAGACCTTAAATGTAAGACCATACACTATAAAACTCTTAGGGGAAAACATAGGAAGAATACCCTTTGACATAAATCACAGCAAGATCTTTTTTGATCCACCTCCTAGAGTAATGGAAATAAAACCAAAAATAGACAAATGGGGCCTAATGAAACTTAAAAGCTTTTGCAAAGCAAAGGAAACTACAAACTAGACGAAAAGACAACCCTCAGACAAATCTCGAAAATATATAAACAGCTCATGCAGCTCAATATTAAAAAAACAAACAACCCAATCCAAAAATGGGCAGAAGACCTAAATAGACATTTCTCCAAAGAAGACATACAGATGGCCAAGAGGCACATGAAAAGCTGCTCAACATCACTAATTATTAGAGAAATGCAAATCAAAACTACAGTGAGGTATCACCTCACACCAGTTAGCATGGGCACCATCAGAAAATCTACAAACAACAAATGCTGGAGAGGGTGTGAAGAAAAGGGCACCCTCTTGCACTGTTGGTGGGAATGTAAATTTATACAGCCACTATGGAGAACAGCATGGAAGTTCCTTAAAAAACTAAAAATAGAATTACCATATGACCCGGCAATCCCACTACTGGGCATATACCCAGAGAAAACCACAATTCAAAAATACACATGCACCCCATTGTTCATTGCAGCACTATTTACAATAGCTAGGTCATGGAAGCAACCTAAATGCCCATTGACAGACAAATGGATAAAGAAGTTGTGGTACATATATACAATGGAATATTACTCAGCCATAAAAAGGAACGAAATTGGGTCATTTGTAGAGACATGGATGGATCTAGAGACTGTCATACAGAGTGAAGTAAGTCAGAAAGAGAAAAATAAATATCGTATATTAACGCATATACGTAGAACCTAGAAAAATGGTACAGATGAACCCATTTGCAGGACAGAAATAGAGACACACACGTAGAGAACAAATGTATGGACACCAAGGGGGGAAAGTGGCGGGGGGTGGTGGTGGTGGGATGAATTAGGAGATTGGGATTGACATATATACACGAATATGTATAAAATAGATAACTAATAAGAGCCTGCTGTATAAAAAAATAAATAAAATTAAATTAAAAAAAAAAAAAGTCCTGGGGCCGGGACTTCCCTGTTGGTCCAGTGGGCGCTCCCAATGCAGGGGACCCGGGTTTGATCCCTGGTCATGGAACTAGAGCCCACATGCTGCAACTAAGAGCCTGCATGCCACAACTAAAAGATCCTGCACGAGGCAACGAAGATCCTGTGTGCTGCAACTGAGATGCGGCGCAGCCAAATAAGTCAATAAATATTTTTTAATAAGTCCTGGGGCCAATGCTCTTTGGGCAGAACTGTCCCATGTTGTTTCATGAACCTATCACTGTAGCTGGGGAGTCAATGTCCCAATTGGCCAGACCTGAGTCACATGACTACTTCCAGAGTAGAGGCAGGCTATAGATCAAGGACTGGGGGAAAGACAGTTTCCCAAAGGAAAACTGTGCTTAGAAGAACGAGAAAGTGAAAACAACATCTTTTACTGCTCCCTGTAAACATGTCCAAGTCTCCTCCAACCTACAAATACAACAGAACAATAGCATCTCCCCTGAGCTTCTACAGATCGCTCTCCTTCCTTTTGCTGCCAAACTTCTAGTCTACACAGGCTGCTCCATTTCCCAACGTTTTGTGCCCTCCTCAGTCCTGGATAACCAGGCTTCCAGCCCCACCAGTCCACTCAAAGTGCTCCAGCAGTGGCCATCAGTGACCCAACACCCAGTGCAGTGGCCTTCCTTCTGTCCCTATCCTGCTTGGCCTCTTGTCTACATACTAAGCCACTAACCACCATTTCCTGTTCCCCTGATAAGAGTGGTTTCTGGACATCTTCCCAACTGGCCCTCCTCTGACCTCTCAGGATGCTCTTTTTCTGTTTCTTTCACTCCTGCCCAACTGCCATTGTTCTCCAGGCTCTGTCTTAAGCCTTCATGTCGTCTTACATCTACACTCTCTTCCAGGCATTCTTTCTTACACCTATAGCCTTGGCCACACATGTACAATGATGAATCCCCCAATCTTTCCTGCTCTGAGCTCTGGACCCATCCCATCAGTTGCCTGCTATTCATGTCCAACTAGAAGTCCTGCAGAACCTTCAGACCTGCATGTCCAAGAGCACAGGCATTACCCTTCCTGCTGGCCAGCATCACTTCACTCCCAAGTCTAGGTTGCCTGGGTTGAACGCCAGTTCTACTCTTTGCTAGCTGGGTGATCATGGGCAAGTTATCTCACTTTTCTTTTTCTTTTCTTTTTTTTTTTGGTCACACCATGCGGCATGTGGGATCTTAGTTCCCCGACCAGGGATCAAACCCGTGCCTCCTGCATTGGAAGCATGGAGCCTTAACCACTGGACCACCAGGGAAGTCCTCACTTTTCTTTCTGTCTCAGTTTCCTCATCTATAAAATGGAATTGATAACAGTACTTAGCAAATAAGGTAATTCACACAGGTTCAGAGGGTTAGGCCGTGGACATCTTTGAGGGCCCATCACCCTACATGTCACTCAAACAGGTGACACCGCTGCTCTAGGCAGCTGGGCATCCCCTGCCACTCTCAGGATCCACGAGGCACTTCCTCAAGGCTTAGCTCAAATTGCACTTCTCTTTCGTAGCTTCCCTTAACCCCCAAATCAGGTAGAATGAAGCACACCCTTTCTCCTGTTCCCAGAGCCTAGCATTTTATGACACTGAATCACAGTAGCTGGTTTACATTATCTGATCACTTGTTTGATCACTTGATCTGATCACTTGAAGTCTTTAGAGTAGGGGCTTTTTTGTTTGATCATCTTTATTGCCCCAGGCTCCCAACACATAGCTCGTGGCATTTAATAGAGTGCAAAAAAATATTTGCTGAATCCAACAACTGTTAGTGAAATGCATTAAGATTTCTTAAGTTCCAGTTTGTAGAGGGATGGCTTTACGGTGGATGTCAGCTGTGTCACCTTGCCCAGTGGACATTCCTGACCCCCTTGTTTGCATAACAGCTCCCGTCCATCCTTCCTCTGGGGACTCCCCTTCCCCACACAAGGTGGTTACGCGGCCCTATAGGCCACAGTGCTCTGGGACATGGCATAGGCCTAGCCAGTCAGAGCCAGAGTGATCATCCCAGATAGGGGTGTGTGGCCCAGACCGGGCTAAAGAGAATGAAGTCCTGGGATATTCCACAGAGGCTGGAGAGAGAAGGAGCCCCCCAGCTCGTGTGGGCAGCACCTGGGGCTCTCTAGGGCCCTGCGGCTCCCATCCCCCTCCACCTGGAGGAAGCTCTCCAGCAGTCAGAGAGCTCTGGGCAGTGAGTGAGATGGTAGATGTGGGACAACGGTCCTGAAGGCCAGCTCCACCCCTGAAGTTGGCCTTGGTAGGAGCTAAGCAATTCTCTTTTCTGCTTCTATCGGTTGGGGTTGGATTTCTGACACCTGTACCTGAATGACTCTTGACTAATACAGCTTTTACCTTTGTAAGGATTCATGGTGTAATGCTCTGCACGCTATGGAAACCCAGCAACGGTGCCTTCCCACTGCCCTGAAGTGCCAGGCGTCTCCTCCTTTCACCTCTCCTGCCCTTCTCTTGAGGGAGTGATACTGATGATACCGACAGAGGTAGCATTCAAAAGTCTGGGAAGCAGGAATGAGGAGGGAAAGTAGTGAGTTCATCTCCTATACAAATACTTTATGATGATCTGTGATGTGAGGGAAGGCCCTGAAGTGGCACTTTGGGGCACAGTATATTAATCAAGACTCTTTCAGTAACAGAAAATCAAGAGAACCTGGATTAAGAGAATAAATAAATAAGGGAATGGAATGTATTGGCTTATGTAACTGCAAAGTCCAGGAGTAGGTCTGACTTCAGGCATAGCTGGATCCAGAAGCTCAGACAATGACATGAGGGATTGGCCCCTTTCTATCTCTCTCCTCTGCATTTTTCTGCATTGGTTTTATTCTCGGGTGGTCTCTTCCCACATGGGAGAAAAGATGGTCACCAGCAGCCCCAAATGTATTTGTTACCAGCAAAGAAGGAATGTGTGGTATGTAGAGAGCAGTAAGGTTAGATAGAGAGTTGGAGACCCTATCAATTAGAAATGCTTTAGGACTTCCCTGGCGGTCCAGTGGTTGGGACTTTGCCTTCCAATGCAGGGGGTGCGGGTTCAATCCCTGGTCAGAGAGCTAAGATCCCACATGTCTCGTGGCCAAATAAACCAAAACATAAAACAGAAGCAATATTATAACAAATTCAATAAAGACTTTAAAAATGGTACACATCAAAAAAAAAAAAAGAAAAAGAAAGAAAAAAATATAGAAATGCTTTAGGGTGTAAGTAATAGAACACCCTACTGATGGGACTTAAATGATAAAGGTTTATTTATTGCATATATTAGTTGTCTGGAGATAAGTAATTCCAAGCTTGGCTCTCCCTGCATGCCAGGGGCCCAGGTTCTTTTTCTCTTTCTGCTCTGCCATCCTTAGCATTGTCAGCAGCATTGTCCCTCTGGATCACAAAGTAGCTGCTGTGACACCAAGCATCATATCCTCACAATGCCTAGAGGCATTCTGAGAAGGAAGGAAAGAAGGAAGGGGCCAGGAGCAAAAACAGCTTTCTCATTTTCGTGTTTTTCATTTCAGGGGGTAAAACCTTTTCCAGAAATCCCCAGCAGACTTCCTTCTCCATCTCATTGGACAAAATAAAGTCACCTGACCATCTCTGACCCATCTCTTGCACAGGGGAATAGGATTGACATGATCAACTATGACCAATCATGATTCACCTCTTTGCTGAGAGAGCAGCACAGCTGTCCAGATATTCACCCTCTCTGAGTTTCTGGGCTGGTGAGTCCCATCCCCAGTCTTGGGAGGTGATTCATGATCACCCTCATGGAATGTGGGGGAAAGTCTCTGGGAGGGCTTCTGTACCAGGTCTTTGGTGAGGTTGTTGAGCTGCTCATTTAACCAATCCAGAACTTGACCTAACTGCATTCTTGTTTTGTGAAATAATCAATCCCCTTATTGTATGAATCATTTTGAGTTGGGATTCTATTACTTGCAGCTGGAGGCATCCTCACTATCCTCTAACTCAGGCAGAATTTGCTTGAGGCAATACTTTGCACACTTGCCTTAGGGCTCCAAAGACAGAGGGCACATGGCGGGCCAGCCGGCTCTGTCCTTCCAAGGTCCATCTCAACTGCAGCCTTGTCCCTAGAGACTATCCTGGCATGCCCAGTCACAGTCATTCTGCCCTCTTCTGAATCCCATGGCATTTTTGTGCATTCTTCTCATTGCCCGTCCTGGATTCTTAAAGCACTGTACCTTCCTGGGGAGGAGCTAGGTGCCAGCATCATATGGGTGAACATGCCCGGTGCCTGCCTTCAGCTGTGCGAAGTCTGCTTGGGTTTACTCTGCCTGGCCTTTGTTCATTCATTCCTTCATTTATTGCTCCCAACAGTCCTTCGTTGAGGGGCTTCTCTGGGCCAGGCCTTGTGCAGATGAAGGAAAATGGTCCCCACCTGCAAAATGCATGCTGTCTAGCCAGGCCACCAGGGAGCAGGATAGGGGCCCCTAACACAGCCTGGAGGAGAATAGGGGTGGGCAAAGCTCTAACACAGAGACCACAGAAAGTGCCCACTGAGAACTTCCCTGGTGGTGCAGTGGTTAAGAATCTGCCTGCCAATGCAGGGAACATGGGTTTGATCCCTGGTCCAGGAAGATCCCACATGCCGAGGAGCAACTAAGCCTGTGTGCCACAACTACTGAGCCTGTACTCTACAGCCCATGAGCCACAACTACTGAGCCCACGCACTGCAACTAGTGAAGCCCACATGCTCTAGGGCCCGTGCTCTGCAACAAGAGAAGCCACCGCAATGAGAAGCCCGTGCACTGAAACGAAGAGTAGCCCCCGCTCACCGCAACTAGAGAAAGCTTGCGTGCAGCAACGAAGACCCAACGCAGCCAAAAAAGAATTAAAAAAGTGCCCACTGAGCTAAGACCTACTTCCTTTAATCCTCCCAAAAGTCATGTAAGGGGCAGACACTATTATCCATTTTGCAGGGGATGAAATCACTGTTCAGAGATGTCAAGTAACTTCCCCTAGATCACACAGCTAGACAGTAGCTGAGCTAGGACTTGAACCCAGACAGGCTAACTCCAGGCCCACGCACATAAGCTCTGCACCACACCGCCTGTTCAGGCTCGGTGGCCTACTTGCCAGATCTCTGCTCATCCACAGTGAGCTCCTTGAAGGCAGGGACCCTGTGCTGCTCGTCTGTGTCCCCCAGAGCACCTTGCACTTAGAGAGCACTAGCTGAATATTCAAGGAGATAATATTATTTCCTGAATGTTAACATTGATTCAAGAGATCGCCTGTTTCTTCTGACATTTACTGAACTCACGCTAGGGACTTTACAGACTAACTCAGTCTTCATACTGGCCCTAACAGGTGTGTATTATTACCTGCCTTTTACAGAGATGGAAATGAAGCACAGAGAGGGTAAGGAATTGGACCAAGCTCACACAGCTGGTAAGGGGAGAAGCTGGGATTTGAACCCAGGTAGCACAGATGCTTAATAACTTATTTGTAATGATTATGCAAAACAGCTTCTTTGGAGGCTCACTTCATAGTAATGCTCAATTGGAAAGGGACTTTCTTAGGCAGGGAATGTGGGAAGCCATGGAAATTTAGAGGTGAGAGATCTGGGTTCTGATTCTAGCTCTGTGGTGTGATGAGGTAAACTTTACTTTTATTCAGTCATTTTCTCCAGAAAACTAGGGACATAGTGAGGAGAGAGCATGAAGCCTGGCTTCAGGGAGTTTCCAGTCACTGGAAAGAGACAGGAAAAATGTATATACAGACAGAGAAATAAAACTGTGGCAGGTTGTCTTACATGTTATGAAGGAAACAGAGTCGAGACAAAGAATAAAGCAAATGGCTGGGCCCAGGGTAGCTCGGGAGCACTCGTTATCCAGCGGGAGGCAAGGGTCGGGGATGGCCTCTCCGAGGAGGGGTACAGGAAGGGATGGCCCCAGTCCTTCAAAGGTGTGGAGAGGGCCTTCTGCACAGTGAGAACAGCACATGCAGAGGTGGGAAAATGCTGGGCAAGTCAAAACCACGCGCTATGGGTTGAAGTGTTTCCCTTTCAAACTCATATGTTGAAATTCTAACCCCCCAGTACCTCAAAATGTAGCTTGGTTTGACATAAGGTTTCTATAGAGGTGATCAAGTTATTATTTTTTTTTAAGTTTTTTTTTAAAAAATTAATTAATTATTTTATTTATTGGCTGCGTTGGGTCTTTGTTGCTGCGCACAGGCCTTCTCTAGTTGTGGTGAACGAGGGCTACTCTTCATTGCAGTGCGCAGGCTTCTCATTGCGGTGGCTTCCCTTGTTGCGGAGCACGTGCTCTAGGCGTGTGGGCTTCAGGAGTTGTGGCTCGTGGGCTCTGGAGCGCAGGCTCAGTAGTTGTGGCTCACGGGCTTAGTTGCTCTGCAGCATGTGGGATCTTCCTGAAGCAGGGTTCGAACCCATGTCCCCTGCATTGGCAGGTGGATTCTTAACCACTGTGCCACCAGGGAAGCCTGAGGTGGTCAAGTTAAAATCAGCTCATTAGGGTGGGTCCTAAACCGATTTATGACTAGTGTCTTATTTTTTCCTCGGCTGCATTGGGTCTTTGTTGCTGCACATGGGCTTTCTCTACTTGCAGTGAGTGGGGGCTACTCTTCATGGCGGTGTGCGGGCTTCTCCTTGCAGTCGTTTCTCTTATTGAGGAGCACGGGCTCTAGGTGCGCAGGCTTCAGTAGTTGTGGCACACGTGCTTAGTTGCTCCACGACATGTGGGATCTTCCTGGACCAGGGATTGAACCCATGTCCCCTGCATCGGTAGGTGGATTCTTAACCACTGTGCCACCAGGAAAGTCCCATGACTAGTGTCCTTAAAAAGGGAAATTTGCAAACAGAGAAGCACCCAGAAGATGGGGGTAGGGCAAGAGCAGGATGATGCTTCTATCAGCCATGAACGCCCAAGACTGGCAGCAACACCAAGGTAGGAGGGGATCCTGGAAGCGAGCCTTCCCTCACAGCCTGCAGAAGGAACCGACCCTGTAGACACCTTGATCTCAGACTTTCGCTTCCAGACTGTGAGCCAATACATTTCTGTTGTCTAAGCCATTCATTTTGTGGCACTTTGTTGCTGTGGCCCCAGCAAAGCAATACACCACATACGTCTCACAGTAGCTAGGACGACAGAAAGGAGAGGGAGTGTGGTAGAAGGTGAGATGGGAAAGGCAGGTCAGGGCCAGATCACACAAGGCCTTTCAGGCTCGGGTAAGACTTCGGATTTTACTCTAAGATCCAGGAAAACCATGGATTGGTTTTCAGACTGTCATAAGCAGAGAAGTGATGCTGTGTAGAGAATGATTTGGAAGGGAGCAAAATAACAGCGGAAAGACCAGAAAGGAAGCCACTGCAATTATCCCAGTGAGAGAAGATGGTGGCTTGGATCAAGTGGTGGCCACAGAGGTGGAGAAGACAGAAGAGGTTCCATAGGGACTTACCTGGTGGTCCAGTGGTTAGGACTCCGTGCTTTCATTGCCGAGGGCCCGAGTTCGATCCCTGGTCGGGGATCTGGGATCCCATAGGCTGTGCAGCACGGCCAAAAAAAAAAGAAGAGACATCTGAGGGCCAGGTCCACCTGGACGGTCAGTGAGGGGGAAAGAGAAGGGAGGGATCGATGGCGACGCCTGGGTGCATGAAGATGGTTTTCTGTTTGCTTGTTTGGGCCACGCCTCATGGCTTGTGGGATCTTTGTTCTGGATCAGGGATCAAACCCGGGCCCTTGGCAGAGAGTGTGGAGTCCTAACCACTGGACCGCCAGGAAATTCCTGGGGATGGTTCTTATTCTGAGTCAAAGACCAGATGTGGGAGTCGGGGGGAGATTTGTGGAGGAGAATGAATTCCTTTCAAACACGTGAAGTTTGAGATAACAGATGCAACATCCCAATAGAGATATAAAGCAAGCAGGTGGATCTGTGAGTTCTGAGCTCAGAGCAGGGTCTAGGCTGAAGGTAGAAATTTGGGGATTTGACTGCATCAAGGTAGTCTTTCACATCACCGGAGTTGGTGAGCTCACCTAGAGAGAGAGGAGAGAGAATAGGAAGGCCAGGATTGAGCCCTGAGAATCCCCTACTTCGGGGGGCTGGTGTGACTGAGGAGGAGGCCTGATTGCTGATGTGAGGGAGAAATTAAGGCCTGGGGCTGCCAGGCCGGCCCAGGAGACCAGGGAGGGCCTTCCTGAGGAGGCGGCAGTTAAAGTCGGTTGACGGCACACATAGGGGCTGGCCGGGGGAAGGTGTAGCTGCTGGAGGAAACAGAAGCACAGAGCAGGGGGTTAGTTTCATGAAGGATCACAGACTGAGGGGGCTTGAAACAACAGAAGTTGATTCTCTCACGGTTCTGGAGGCCAGAGGTCTGAATCAAGCATTTTTGGCACACAGTAAATCATGAGGCATTCTCCAGTGATCCAACCTAAAACGGCCCTTCCCTCCTATCTCATTATACGCTTGCATTTTTTCTCCTAGCACTTACTGTTTCGTTTTGTTTTGGCCACTCTGCACAGCTTGTGGGATCTTAGTTCCCCACCCAGGGATTGAACCCGGGCCCTTCCCAGTGAAAGCGTGGAGTCCAAACCACTAGACCACCAGGGAACTCCCATCCTAGCACTTACTGTTATCTGAAACTTTACCCAACTTTGTTTGTTTTTAGGGTGGCAATGCCTGGGACTGTTGTATTCACCATCATATCCTCAGAACCTAGACAGTATCGGGCACTTAGTAGGCCCTCTAATTACTGAAAGAACAAATAAACCATAAAAAAAGAATATGTATAGAAAACCTTGGAAGAAACAATGACTTCCTGTGTTGAGATAAGGGTACTTTTAATTTTCCTCTTTCTATTTTTCTGCTTTAAAAGTAAAACATCCTATTTGGGGGTAGATGGAAATGTTCTACATGTTGATTTGGGTGGCAGTTACACAGATGTATACAATTGTCAAAACTCATCCAACTGAATGCTTAAAGGCTGCATTCTGTTATATGTTAATTACATCTCATTAAAAAATAAACATACAAACAATATACTCATGTATTTTAATAAATTTTTTATTTTATTTATTTTTGGCTGCATTCGGTCTTCGTTGCTGCACGTGGGCTCTCTCTAGTTGCGGCGAGCGAGGCTACTTTTCGTTGCAGTGCGCAGGCTTCTCATTGCGGTGGCTTCTCTTGTTGCGGAGCATGGGCTCTAGGCATGCAAGCTTCAGTAGTTGCGGCACGCAGGCTCAGTAGTTGTGGCTCTTGGGCTCTAGAGCACAGGCTCAGTAGTTGTGGTGCACGGGCTTAGTTGCTCCGTGGCATGTGGGATCTTCCTAGACCAGGTCTCGAACCTGTGTCCCCTGCATTGGCAGGCGGATTCTTAACCACTGCGCCACCAGGGAAGTCCAATACTCATGTGTTTTAGAAGAGAAAGCTCCTACTATTGTTGTACAGCAGGTAGAATATGTAATTGTAAATAGGATAAGTAGAAATAAGTGGAGATATGAGGTACATAACAAAAATTGGTACTGAATCTCTATCATAAATTAAGTTTTGGGGACTTCCCTGGTGGTCCAGTGGGTAAGACTCTGCACTCCCAATGCAGGGGGCGCGGGTTTGATCCCTGGTCAGGGAACTAGATCCCACATACATGCTGCAACTAAGAGTTCACATGCCACAACTAAGGAGCCCATGTGCCACAACTATGGAGCCCATGTGCCACAACTAAAGATCTTGCATGCCACAACTAAAAATCCTGCAACCTGCAACAAAGATCTCACGTGCCACAACTAAGACCCGGTACAGCCAAAATAAATAAATAAGTAAATAAACTAAATTTGACTTGTGATAATATAAAAGAAGAAATAAAGCTCTTATAGAATATAAGAATATAGAATGGATAAACAAGGTCCTATTGTATAGCACATGGAACTATATTCAATATCCTGAGATAAACCATGATGGAGGGACTCGCTTGGTGACGCAGTGGTTAAGAATCTGCCTGCCAATGCAGGGGACATGGGTTCAATCCCTGGTCCAGGAAGATCCCACATGCTGTGGAGCAACTAAGCCCATGCACCACAACTACTGAGCCTGTGCTCTAGAGCCTGCGAACCACAACTACTGAGCCCACGTGCTGCAACTACTGAAGCCCACGCGCCTAGAGCCCCTGCTCTGCAATGAGAAGCCACCACAATAAGAAGCCCACGCATCACGATGAAGAGTAGCCCCCGCTCGCCACAACAAGAGAAAGCCCTCACGCAGCAATGAAGACCCAACACAGCCAAAAATAAATAAATAAAATAAATAAATTTATTTTAAAAAACATAATGGAAAAGAATATTTTAAAAATGTATATATGTGTATAACTGAATCACTTTGCTGTACACCAGAAATTAACACAACATTGTAAATCAACTATACTTCAATTAATTAAAACAAAACAGAAAAAACTCTTGGAAATATTTGTGCACAGACACATATACCAGGCTATACCTGCCAAATTAACACTGCTTTATAATATCCCTCAGTAGTTTATAAAAATCTTGTTCTAGGCTTTCTCTTTCCCCTATTTATTCTGTAATAAATTGAAGCCACAAATTAAGCTGATCCCTCCAGAATTTAAAGTTTCCAGTTAGCCTGTTTATGCCTGTTTGACTGTGCCTTTGGGGGCAGTTACTGAGTCTACACGCTCAAAGAAAGGACTCTTTAGGGTCTAGATAGTTTTGTTCCAGAAGCAACTTTTCCAGCTGGGGAAGCACCTCGGCTCCCATGAAGCTCCATATAAAAGAACTGAGATGTCAGCTTACTTACTTGGTATGGCCTGGACCCCGAGTCCCCCAGGGTGAAGGGCCACTACAGGCAATTTCCCAGAGCCAGCCCTCAGGTGTAACAGGGGAAGCAGTGGCATTGTTTTCTTCGTCCTTCTTTATTAGCTCTGGCTCAGTCAGGCCCTGCTAAAGTGGGAGAGAGCCAGGGAGAAGTCAGAAAGTTCCATGAGGAGAGGGGAAGGCTTGCAGAGGGTGGGTGTGCAGAACTGCTGTCCTCACACAAAAGTAATCTCAACTCAGTACTCTGCTCTTTTCCCAAAGCGATCACAAAACTGGGGGCTGTGTCCTTTGTTCCCAAGTTCCAATGTTAGGGGAGCAGCAGAGCAGAGTGGTGAGGAGACCAGATTTTGGGGTCAGACAATACTGAGATGGGGCGCTACCCTTTTCACATGTTTCAGCTATGTGACCTCAAGTCAATGCTGAAATATCCCCCACTGAGCCTTGGTTTCCTGATTTGTAAAATGGGATAACTCTACCTACCTTACAGACTAGTGTTGAGTACAAGGAAAGCACACTCAACGCAATAACTGCAGTTTGGTACGTGGTTGGGAATTCAACAAATGCCAGCTTGCCTTGGAATCAAACGCCTCAACAAAGACAGGACTTGCTTCCGCTTCTAATTCTTGGCAAGAGCAAGGTGACTCTATCAGCTCTGGGTCCTACCAAAGAAAACAGAGATCTGGGGTCTGCCCCTCTGGACTGTGTACTTGAGGTAACCAGGGCTGGAAAAGAGGTCTCTCAAGGGGATGTTTTTTAGGTTTTTTCTAGTCTACTTGGGTTCACACAAGCAAACAATAATCCAATCAGTGTTCTCTGGCATCAGTTACCTCCCTTCCCACAAGAATGTTCTCTCAGAAGGTGAGAGAAAAGTGTTTTTAAGAGTTCACCAAAAAGGCAGCCCTTTCCTGCGGGCTAACGGAGAAGACAGACGCTGCTTAGTGGGGCTTATGTTTCTGGGATTATTTTGGTTCTGAAAAACAGCAGAACATCCTTATTTACAACTGTGAGGGGCAGTGGGGCCCCAGGGAGAGGCGATCCCGGCATACAGGAAAAAAAAGGAACAGGAGAGAGCTTTAGCCTGACTGTGGCCAAGCAGAGCCAGGAATCTCGCCAAAGAGAAAGTGCAGCATTGGCAGCAACCAAGAGGTCCTGTATAGACTTTTAGGAAAGATTCTGGGCCACAGCACGGGGCCTCCTCAACCGGGCCAGGAGAATCTGGCGGCAGCCCCCAGCCTGGGCCTGTTCCCACGTAATTGAAGTTGAATGTGCTGGGGGGAGGGCGCCGGAGGCTGCAGAATCTCGGCGTCCGCAGTTGGCCCTGTTTGGGATCAAAGCCAGTCAGTGTTGATTTTGTGCAGCCTGGAAACAAATGAAACGAAGGCTGTTTTCCTGAGGTGTGCGTTTTGAAAGGAGGCTTTTCATTTGTTTCCCCAAGGACAGGTGGAGCAGGGAGGGGGGAAGTTGTGACGTGGCTCTTCTGTTGCAGTCCCTTTGGCAAACGGTTTTGGGCTCACAGTTTCCATAGTGAGCATAAACTCATCAGAATGTGTGAGTGGGCATAGCTACGATGAGGGCTAGGTCCTTCACAAAAGATAGTTCCTGGAAAATGCTGCTGGAGGACCCGCTGGCTGTGTGTAATAAGTCACAATTCACTCTCCACTGGAGTGTTTCCAAGCGAGCAACTCTCCTGATTCCTTCTGAAATTTTCCATTTCTTCTTCAGTTATAGGTCTTTCTCCGTGATTTGTTCTTCTGCCCAGAAATTAGTTTGCGTTCTCTCTTTTTCAGTTAGCGCCGCAGCCTTTTTGTGTGAAGCACGATGGTAATGATGTAAAGTGATACAAGCACGTATCTCAAGTGATGGAAACACCACCTTCTTTCAATGGCACTCGCCTTCTCCCAGCCCTCTAGCGAAAGTCTGAATTTTTGGCCCATCGGGCTATAACCAAGGGACTGAGAATTTAGAATCAAAAATCAATATAGCTGGAGAGATCTCAGTTGCTCCTTTTTTTTTTTTTTTTTTTTTTTTTTGCGGTACCCGGGCCTCTCACTGTTGTGGCCTCTCCCGTTGCGAAGCACAGGCTCTGGACGCGCAGGCTCAGCGGCCGTGGCTCACGGGCTTAGCCGCTCCGCGGCACGTGGGATCTTCCCGGACTGGGGCATGAACCCGTGTCCCCTGCATCGGCAGGCGGACTCTCAACCACTGCGCCACCAGGGAAGCCCGCTCTTTCTTTTTAAGTGAGGAAACAACTGAACAAGGAAGTTTGGTCTGGGACTTGCTGCTTCTTCCAGGCAGAAGATGGCAAAAGACATCTCCAGAGAGGCCAAGTCAGAACTGTTTTTCCTATTCAGCCATTTATGCTTAGTGTGCCATAGGCTCACTTTCATCTTTTGGAAAGAATCGCACCGTCAGTAGTGTTGTACTAGGGTAGATTCATTCTGGGTGTCGTACACCTTCATGGTCCAAGACCTTGCAGGTGATTGCACTCTTGGATGGACCCCTCCTCCCACTCCCTACTGGACAAACTTCTCTGCATTTACTTCGAGAGGCTGGATCTGAAAGGAGTTTTGGGTCAGGGGATTTAGAACAGGGTCTGAAAAGAAGCAAAGCTTCTTTAGTTCACGTCGTGTGCTTGGTAATTAGCCTTGGAGTAACAAACGTTATCCGCACCAGCGCAGCTCCGTGCCAAGTACCAAAACTACATTTTGCAGCTGATTCTAGTGAGAAGTTTCTGACCCGAAGCAGTTCAATATTAGGCCCCAAAGACCACAGTCATCCTGTATAAGACAACGGACTGTTCATCTCTTCCTGGGCTTCTTTAATGCAGTAAGAATTCAAAATCCAGATTAAAAAACCAACTGCAGAGCCCCTTTCGGGCTCTTGTAAGCTTTCAGAATCACAGTGAGAGAACACTCAATGTTCATGAAGAGCATACTAGCTAAAATGATGCTAAAATAGTTTTGGCCTCTGGAAGTACAGCTTTCAAAATTCATGTCGGATAGAAACTGCTATCGTAAATGACAGCATTCCGGGGAGGGCACGTGAGTTTCAGGGATGCAAGAAGAAGGGTTACCATCAAGTGGTAAATGGTTACCACTGCCTTTAAAAAATACAAAGAGGATGTAAAGGAGTTGATTATGACATTGATCAGGATAAAGAGGCCACACTCCCCGTCCCCCACAAAAAAAGTAAAAAATAAGTCTTATATAACTTCCCTGAAGTCTCCTAATGCACAAATGCAAAGAATGTTTTTTGCATGCCGCAGGCTGACCGCAGTACTGCATTTGCGGGGAGGAAATCAACTTCACATCACAGAGGAGACACTCGGCTTTGGCTCTGGGGTAAAACTCAGGGTTCCTAAAGGGAAAGGCTTTTCTCCCTATTACGACTTCACTCTGTCATTTAAAAATTTTAACTTTAAAAGCCACATCTGTTGGTGTAGCCACTGCACAGAATTCTAGGACTCCCGTTTCAGGAATTTTCACGAGCAAGAATGAAGACTGGCCAGCAGCAGAGGCCTGCCAGAGAACACTTGGTGCCTTCCTAAACTTGCTTCAGGTGTTGGCCAGGTCTCTGGGTAGTTGAGATGTCCCCCAGCACCACTGAAGAGCAGGAGCTGGGTCTTAAGAAATTCCTGAAAATTTTCCCTTCTCTTGCCAACAAGTAACACAGCAGAATGACCACGGCATAAATCAGCTTTATCTTGGAGAAAACAAAATAGCTTTCCTCAAATGTTTTAAAAGTGACTTTCCATTTTTAGATAAGCCCATGGACTTTATCACAACAAACTAAAATCTGCCACCAGCCCAAGCAACGTGGCATCGTGCAGAGCAGCCAAATCTTATGGATAGTATATTTGTAGCTTGTGTATCCCGACTGCACTAGGAGAGGGGTTTCCAAGTGATGACAGAAGGTTGTTCATTTGTGATTTGCCAAGTTCTCCATATTCTACTGGCTGACTGTTTGAATCACTTTCTCAGCCCTTCTGATGAGGACAACTTCACTGCGCAAGCAGGAGCGGGGAGTTGCTTCAGTGCTTTTTCTTACATGGTGGATCCTTAACAAGTCACATTTATGACAGTTTCCAAAAATAAAACAACCTCAGCTCGGTGTAGGGCCTGGAAAAAAGTCTCAGGTGTAGAAATTGACTGCTTTTAGTTTGCAAAAGAATTGTGTGCCTGGGTCTTCTCCTAACCCAAGCTTCCAAATTCAGAGGATTTTCCCTATTCTGTACCTGGTTCAGCTACTTTTTCTTATTCAGATACAAGCTCCAAGCAAATGTCAACCAGATAGACACAGATTTCACACGGGGCAGAATCATTTCAAAGTTTGGTTATTTTAATGCAATTTCATTGTTCAAGGTAGTATGGATACATTAAGTGGTTCATTTCCATCCTGTAGGAAACACTAACAGCTTCTACCTTATGTAATTTTGTCAAATTCAAACATGACTCGTTGACCAGTTTAATAAAACATTTTCTTTACATAGCTTGACAAGTTTTTCTGGAACATTTTTTTAAACCTTCAAGTAGTTTGGAAACATTTGCCTATTTGCTCATTACTCCGGGCACAGCCTTTCAGAGCATTTATCCCATCTATACTGAAAATCTCTGTTCTCCCAGCTGGTGGTAGGCTGCTTGGTGGAGGTGATCGCAGAGAAATGGGCAAGCAAGCTTTGTCAACTACTTCTAATTCTCTTAATTAGTATGCTGCGATCCACCCCAGCTTCTGCAAGGTCAGACATGCAAGACGAGTACTTGGCCAAAAAAAGCAGGATTCTAACTAGTGTAAAAATAGATCTTAAATAAAATAGAATCTCTATAGGAAAGAGAAGTTAGCTTCCCATTCCCACTCTTGCTTTAGGATATCTGTATATATAAGTGCAAGGGGGACTTATGGAGTTGGTTTGCCCTAAGAAAAATTTGAGAATGTCTGAGTACATTCATGTTGCAAAGTTACAGGGAAGGTTCTTTGGGAAATGCTGCGGCACATCCCACAGAAGTGGATGGTGATTAGCGAGACAGTTGGTGTGCGAACAAATAACGTGCAAAATGTTTAGGTCAAAGAGGATGCGGCCTAATCGTAGGCTAAGAACCAATTCTGAAGTGTGATAATTTGAAAACCTTGGCTAATTATAAACACAGGAAAGAAAACCCATAGTGTTAATTTGTTAACACTATGTCTTGTTAACCTACCCAGCTACCTCTTTTGGAAGCGAAATTCCAACACGGGTCTTACTTTAATTTTGCTTAATTTCCACACATTACGATTTTTTTTTTGGACATTTCTGTTTCTAGAAAAAGTACACGGCCCCTCTGTTGGCCCACACAAGCATTACATGACTGTTTTAAAGGGGCCTCTGTTAAAATTCTAATTTTTGGATTTAGCCGCAGCCTTTTGGATATGCCTTGAAGGCATAATTGAAAATCTGCCCAAGCTCCCTTTAGCTGCAACTTGAACACGCAGCCCAATCTTTTGTAAACACTCAGAAAATACTGATCCCAGCAAAATACAGTCAGCCAGTCAGAGGCCTCACTCTGCCTTTTCACATGGATGATAAATCTGCCTGCTTATTCTTGCTGGATGCTAGGAAATCCATTCTGAGATTTGAGTCTCAGAGCAAACATTTAGCCTCCTTCTCTGAGGTACATAATGAGCTGTGGAGGCATCAAAAATAAACAAAGTGGGGACATCACCATTTTTCCTACACTGGGTCCACTCAGTCTGCTCGGGGCTGTTTGTTTTTCCTGGCTAGGCCTGGAGCAAGAGGAGATGGCTGCTGGTGACAAGCCAGTGCCAGGTTTACAGATCCAGCCTCTTTTCATGTAACATTTGACCAATTATTCAATTCCCTGGAGGCAGGGAGGGACGCCAATGCTAATGCTAGGGAATTTTCATAAATCCTCAGTGGCCACGGAGAACCTCTCTCTCAAGCTGCTGTGATGACCTCAGGCAGGTTTGGTGCTTTAAGGATAGTTACCTTTGAAGAGACACAAAAAAATTCTACCTCTTAAAGTGATTCCAGAACTGAACGTCTAATACACCAACTCAATAAATACAACAGAAAAATGCACAGCAGAGTTGGGGCATCTATCAAGTAGGAAGGCAAAATGGTCATTAGAACGTCTGAGGTCAGTGAACTATTACGGTTGAAAAAAGCAGCCACCTTTGAAAACACTGCCCGTTTCCCTCAGCTCTACTAGCTGTCAGCCCTCTAACGTTCGTTACACCACACGGTAGCAAATGAAAGATCCGAACAACTGCGTCTTGATCTTCACTTATACTTATTCAGGGTCCACCCTCACATTCAGCTGAAGGCCCTAGCACACCCTTGCTGTGCCAGGGAGAACAGTCTCAAGGACATGTGTTTTTCTGAAGGTCACTTGCCCCTCTTGCTGCGGCCCTTCCTGGAGGACAGCTTCCCGCTGCCCCCCGAAGACGGGGGGCTTGAGGCCGAGGCCATGGCAATGTTGATCTGTCCCTCCTGGATTTCCTGCCGGGTCTCAGCGGGCAGGTGGTTGATCTTCTGCTGCGTCTCCAGGTAGAACATGACGTCCCGCAGCTGCTCCTGGATCTCAGTGATCTGTAGGTCCTTCTGGTCGCAGGTCTCCTTTAACACCCTCTCCTCTTCCTTCAGCTTGTTCTGCAGGAGGACTTGGTTGGCTCGCAAACACTTGTTCATTTCCTGCTCCTCTTTGAGCTCTGTGGTGAGTTTGGCCACTTTCGTGTTTAGCTGAGTGCACCTTTTACAAAACAAAGGAAGACAAAGCACGTTTTTCATTTGCTGACACAGTCCCCTTTCTGCTCTGGGATTGAACAGAGGAGCCATGACCTCAGAAACCATTTAGGGCAGACCCCGCCCTCCCATGGCCAGGGGGACTGGTTTGCTGCCATTGCAACAGCTACCTAAAACAAGAATTTTGCTCTAGTTAACTCAAGTGTAGCCTCAGGACATTTTTTGTTTTTTTAAAGGATCAGAGAATTTTCAATAGCAGAAACTATTCTGTGATTCATGGTAAAATCTCTACTGCTTCTCTGTTTTGTTTACATGGATGGCTTAAGAGATGATAGCTGTGATAAAGAAGTTATGAAGAAAAGTGACATTCTTAAAGAGTCAAGTACTCTGATCTCAACTGCATTTGCTGGAGAAGAGTTTGCAAGAATAGGGAGTGCCTTACTGATGCTCAATCTTACTCACAAGTAAAGAATGACAAAACACCACTTGAGATACCATTTTTATGTATCAGAATGCCAAAGAACTCAGATGTGGGAAAAGGGGGTACTCCCACACGCTGGTACTACAGTGTGAACTGGCACAAACTCCTTGGAAGTCAACTTGACACCATCTATGAAAATCAAAATTCCACCTGCCCTTTCACATAGCTATTCTACTTCCAGGAATTTATCCTATAAAGTAAATATACTCAGGACTGCACTAAATGACAAATGCAGAAAGATGCTTATTGCAACATTGTTCATAGTAGTGTGAGACTTGAAACAACTTACATGTCCTTCAAGGGGAACTGGTTAAAATTATTATGGGACCCTCATATGATGTTACAAAGATCAGAATAGATCTAGATACGCCAGTACAAAAAAACCCAAAAAACAAAAAAACTCCAAAACAGAATATTTTACCAAATAGAATACCTAATATTATTCAAGTTTTGTAGAAAAAAGATGTATATGAGAGGTTTACACAGATACTGCAAAAGACCGAGAACAACAAAGATTCACTGGTACCATTAATAATGGTTACCTCTAGATAGCCGGATTTGGGGGTGAAAGAAAACTTCCAGTTTTAATTTTTAAATTCTTTGGAACAGTTCAATTTGTTAGGGTGCTGAAAGTATAGGAGAATTTTTGATTTGTATTTCTATTAATGTAGTGTTGTTTTCACAGCAGTTAAAAAACACCTTTGCAGGGGGCTTCCCTGGTGGTGCAGTGGTTGAGAGTTCGCCTGCCGATGCAGGGGACGCGGGTTCGTGCCCTGGTCCAGGAAGATCCCACATGCCACGGAGCGGCTGGGCCTGTGGGCCATGGCCGCTGAGCCTGCGCGTCCGGAGCCTGTGCTCCGCAATGGGAGAGGCCACAACAGTGAGAGGCCCGCACAACGCAAAAAAAACACCCCAAAACAAACAAACAAACAAAAACAAACAAACAAACACCTTTGCTGAAGAGTTTCTTTTGGGGTGATAAAAAATTCTGGAACCATACAGTGGTCACAGCTGCACAACACTGTGAGCTGCATACTTAGAACGGCAGAATCTACGTTACATGGATTTTACCCCCCAATCCCCCCACACAAATGACTAAAAATACCCACCTATTTGCAATGAGGGAGAACAGGTGAAAGGTATACGGGAATCCTTTGCACTATCTTTGCAACCTTTTTGTAAAACTAAATTTATCCCAAGATTAAAAAAAAAAAACTTAAGGGATAATTATCCCCCTTAAATTTATTTTTTATCCATTTGTCTGGAGTAAAAAAATCCAATTATTTTTATGAGTATAACTTAAACTAGAAAGGCAGTTTCAATCAGTAGCAATTATCTTCCCAAATAACACTAGTAGAGTCTGTTCTTGCCATGTTGTTGATGAATTTTTTGCTCCATGTTCAACATCTTTGGCCTGTAATTCCCGACCAAGGCCAGAACACATGCCATCTTCAGCTTAAACGTAAATCTCTTTCCTAACTGCCATTTCTCAGCCACCATGGCTCAGAGATGCTCTGGGCACAAGGAAGTTGCTTTCTACAGGCCAAAATGGAAGATACTTGCATGTAGCATGAGCACAGACATCAGGAGAGCGTCCTGCATTCCACATGGCATCCATCTGGCGTGAAACACTGAATTTTTTAGTAAACAGGAAGTCACAGTAGGTTTGCTCCATATATGGGGAGAGCCCTGAAAACCTGGTGATACACACTTGACAATGAGAGTGTGTCCATGGGTATAAAGGAGATTATCTGTTTATGGAACCTGTTAGAATAAAAAAGCTAATTAAAACAACAGGCCAGTTATACCTACTTTCTTTCCACAGACTGCTTTTCTTTCAGGAGATCATTTAGTCTGTGCTCCAAATTATCACATTTCTCAATTGTTTCTTTAAATTTGGTCTTCATGTTGTTAATCTGAAAGAGCAAACAGAGATCAGTTTCACTTCACAAAGACAAAGCTGTGTGGCCTTTGGGGCTAACATCACCATTTTTTTTCCCAATTACCTGTCTTTAACTTTGACAAACCAAATTTGGAAAAGGTGAGACCATTATCTGAAAGAATTTCTGCAATAGGAATAAAAATTTTCAGAAATCCTTTTTTTTCTTACCATTTCTCTAAACCAGGATCAAGAGGGTCAAGAGCTACTGAATGTTGAGTGAAACTGCCAGAAGGTAAAGAAAGAGCTTCAGGCTGTAGAGCATGAGATGATTTATCAGAGGCCAGACCAGAACCTCCCAATCTTTGTTTTTAAATTGAAGTGTAGCTGATGATATTGTGTAATATTGTGTTAGTTTCAGGTTTACAGCAAAGTGATTCATATATATATATTTCAGATTATTTCCATTATAGGTTATTACAAGACATTGAGTATTGTTCCCTGTGTTATACAGTAAATATTGTTCCCTGTGTTATACAGTAAATCCTTGTTGCTTTCTATTTCATATATAGTAGTATCTGTTAATCTCATACTGCCCTTCCTTTCCCCTTTGGTAAACATAAATTTGTTTTCTATGTCTGTGAGTCTGTTTCTGTTTTGTAAATAGATTCATTTGTATTATTTTTTAGATTTGGATATAAGTGATATCATGTAATATTTGTCTTTCTGTCTGACTTACTTCATTTAGTTTGATAATCTCTAGGTCCATCCATGTTGCTGCAAATGGCATTATTTCATTCTTTTTTATGGCTGAGTAATATTCCATTGCATATATATACCACATCTTCTTTACCCATTTATCTGTGGATGGACATTTAGGTTTCTTCCATGCCTTAGCTATTGTAAACAGTGCTGCTATGGACACTGGGGTGCATTTTTCTTTTCAAATTAGTTTTCATCTTTTCTGAATATATGCCCAGGAGTGGGATTGCAGGATCATATGGCAGTTCTGTTTTTAGTTTTTTAAGGAACCTCCATACTGTCTTCCATAGTGACTGCACCAATTTACATTCCCATCAACAGTGTAGGAGGGCAGAATCTCCAATTCTTAACTGACCAGTTTTTTAACTCTTGAGATCATATTCTAAAAGTTACACTTGACCCTTGAACAATGTGTGGTCTCGAACCTCCTTGAAGTCGAGAATCTGAGTATAACTTTATTGTCGGCCCTCCGCATCCATGGTTCTGCATCTGTGGATTCAACCACTGGCGGATCCTGCAGTACTGTAGCAGGTATCCACTGAAAACAATCCACATATAAGTGGACCTGTGCAGTTCAAATCCATGCTTTTAAGTGACAATTGTATTATCCAAATAATCTGAAGTTACTTGTAACAGGTGATTCTGTTTGGTGCTTTTTTCCATCCAATTTCACTATTAATTTTCTCATGTACTGTGAAGCCATATGGAACATAAGCAGTTCTTATTTTGAGTTTATATAAAGGCAATTTACAGAGAGAATTCAAATTACATTGTCTTAAAAACTTAAGAGAAATTAAAAATTCTGGTGTATTATGTGTCAGATGGCAGCAATCCTAGCAAGGAGTCTGTGGAAGTCTAGTTATGTAGACACTGGATTCACACAGGTGTTAAGATCTACAGACTTGGGAAACACCTCAACTCCACTTGTCTAAGGACACCGGAAGACAGGTGGATCGTGAGGTAATAATAATAATAGGAACAGAAGTGACTGAGAATTTAAATCCTATGGCCCAGGTCCTGGCTAGGTGTTTTATAGGTAGTATCTCATTTATTGTTTATAACAAGCCTATGACTTAGGTATGTAAACTTTTTACAGAAACTGAGGCTTAGAGAAAGGTGAAGCAATACACTCCAAGGTCACCCAGCTCGAGTGACATGGGTCCAAGATTGGACCCCCAAGTCTGGGTCCAAAGCCAAGTTCTAAAACTCTCTCTGCACTATATGGGAGGCCAAAGCTCTATAGCAAAGGAAAACTGACCTCTTGGCAAGATTTAAACTCTTAGCAGAGATCTGTGATGCATGCAACATCTATCACGCCAGAAAAAGGGCCACTACTTTTAACGCTTTCTTTTTCTTTTTTTTGAGGTATGTGGGCCTCTCACTGTTGTGGCCTCTCCCATTGCGGAGCACAGGCTCTGGACACGCAGGCTCAGCGGCCATGGCTCACAGGCCCAGCTGCTCCGTGGCATGTGGGATCTTCCCAGACCGGGGCACGAACCCGCGTCCCCTGCATTGGCAGGCGGACTCTCAACCACTGCGCCACCAGGGAAGCCCTTAACGCTTTCTTTTTAAACATTTGCTACGGCTCGCCTAGCAGGTCTCTAACAGCACTGCTCCCTCTTTTTTTAAATAAGAAATTAACTGTTTTGTAGAAATTAACTTTAGAGCCAACGTCATTAAGTTGGAAGAACATGCAATTAAAGAGAGATTTCTAAAAGTTCCTCTATGTCATAAAAATAAAAATAGCTTTCAAATTGCTATCATTCTATTTGGTATTAATTTTCTCCTCAATATTGTCTTAAAATAAGACCACTAGATCCTTCTGACATTTTTTCTTAAACTGACTCCTGTCAGTTTAGGGAAATTGGAAAGGACAGAAATGACCATCAAAAGGAACCAACCTGTCTGTTTTGGTCACTAAAGACAATAAGCTAAACACATTTAAATCAAGATGAAAAATATCTAGTAACCTCAAAAAGGTTTCTGATATTGCTAGAGACAAATGTTACAATGGCTTAAATTTGTGTTTGTTTTTTTAAAATTTATTTTTGGCTGCACTGGGTCTTCATTGCTGCGTGCGGGCTTTCTCTAGTTGTGGCGAGTGGGGGCTACTCTTCGTTGCGGTGCGCGGGCTTCTCATTGCGGTGGCTTCTCTCATTGTGAAGCATGGGCTCTAGGCACGTAGGCTTCAGTAGTTGTGGCACACAGGCTCAGTAGTTGTGGCTCGCAAGCTCTAGAGCGCAGGCTCAGCAGTTGTGGTGCACAAGCTTAGTTGCTCCGCAGTATGTGGGATCTTCTCGGACCAAGGCTTGAACCCGTGTTCCCTGCATTGGCAGGCGGGTTCTTAACTACTGCGCCACCAGGGAAGTCCTAAATTAGTGGTTTTAAAAGCAATTCTGACCATTAGCCCTCAGTAAGAAACACTTAGTACACACACACATACACACACATACACACACATACACACACACACACACACACACACACCCTGATACAAAAGTTTCACAAAACAATATTAAATGTGATACACTCTGACATCTACCCTATGCTAATAAAAATGCCAGTAGCCACCAAACTCAGTTCATAATCCACACCTGCAGAAAGAGCAATTTCTATATGGAGCTAGAGGTTTAAAAAGAAAAGAGGTATCTTTAGGGGAATGCACCTGTACTGATGGCCTACTCTATGCTCTTATACATGGCCCCACTAAAACTATGAACCTTCAAGTGGGTATGAGCTTCATTTTCCAGAACAGACTCTGCTCACATACTACAGCAATTGTACTACCTAAGGCATCGTGGGACTGGAATAGTATTATAATTGAAGTCCGCAGTGAATTTCAATCTGCAGTTCCTCTCCTCCCCAACATTACCTTTATATGAGGCCCATGACCAAGAATCTCTGCCAGTGAAATGCACGGTTACTGTTTCTCCCTGCATGTGCTCTACTGCTGAAGGTGCCAACGGACAGAGGACTGGTCAAAAGGAGGACAGCAGCGGGAACAAAAGGCTTGCATCACCAATTAACTTACGGATAAGTGACATTTTTTACTAGAAGACAAAATACCCTTTTCGAGCTTTTTATTTAGGGCTGCCCTTGCCTCTACCTTATCCCTACCTAAAAGTAGACACAAGTTTCACATTTTTAGCTTCCCTGCCCCTTGACTTGCTTTCCATGGGCATGTGTTAGGGAATGCAGTTAATCCTAAAGAGTCGTAAAGGGCAGAGAGAATCCTGAGCTTAGCTCTCAAGGGTCTGCACAAAGCACTTGAGGTGCTCACGCTGGTACAGCCCGTAGAAAAACCCATCAGTGAGGCTGCATGGCGTTGCCAGTGCTCCTCCCTGGGAGCCCCAAACCTGACACCAAGTGGCAGCGACCTCTGCTCTGCCTTGTGAGTGCCATCAGACGCACCTCCTTCCCATGTGGACTCCAATCAAGCCCTATTCAGAACAGTATGTCAAGTGACCTGAAGCCCCTCTGGAAAGGCACTTCCATTGCTTAGAAGGTTCCTGTAAGAATTTCATCATGAACTTTTCACCAAAGATCATTTTAAAGCTGGTGTTAAGCCTTAATGAAAAAACCTGATTTCTCCTCATTTGTAGGCATATTCAGAAACTTGGGCCCATGGGCCTGGCATAAAGTGAAAGCTTGGCCCTGCCTGCTAAGCTCCACGATAACACCAGCTACCACTGAGGTGACCCCAAACCCGGCTCTGCAGTCCCCCCATCTGAGGGCCCAGTTGCTGGTGAGGATTCGCAAAGTTATTAAAATAATCACTTTAAAAATAATCATTTAAGTCAATCATTTAAAAACATTTAAAAGCCTTTACTCAACACTAAGAGAATCACTGAATTATGAACACTGTCTCTAGGTCCTGATAATGGTTCCCAGAGCCCTAGTTATACACGAACACTTAGGTGCTCACTGGTTTTCAAAGTCCCTGGTCTGGAACCCTCAGGGTTCCTTGTACATGCTGGAGCCAAAGGCCAAACCAAGCAGGTGGAGCTCTGGGCCACTCTGGGCCGGGTTTCCACCAAAATCACATCACTTTTCTCTTCTATCCATCCGAGTAGTGAATGGCCTTTTCTTTAAAGCATTATTTTGTTAAATTTTCAAGACTACTGCCCTAGACTAATAAGGTGCCATGGTGACCACTTCAGCATCTCTGCCTAATTTTATTCCCTTCAGTTTCAAAGCACCATCTTGTTGCCTCAGGAGCCCATATTCAGCTCCCCAAAGCAGCTGTTCCCAAGATGACAAACCAACTGGCTGACTGAAAGTACAAACCCTCATGCACATACTTCTATTTTTTAAATGGAATTGCACAAGGCACTAGAAAACCTGATTGAAGTTAACAAACAACATCCCAACCCCAAAATACCAAGCCTTTAAGTCCAAGGTTTCTTTTGTTTCAGGTATGTAGCAAGTATTTTATTTCTTCCTTAACTTAGTATAGGGCTCAGCACACAATAAAATCTTCTTGATTTACTAATCCTAGGTGAGAATATATCTCTGCTTCCCTTCTTTTAAATTATGCTTAGTTGATTACATTTGCAATAGCGTATTTCTGTCTCTTCCTTTTCCTCTTTTCGACTAACTTCATTCTCATTGTGGTCTACAATTTCTTGTTCCCTGATACGACCTTCTGGGGCTAAGTCTCTAGCATAATGACAAGTCAGGTGTTTACTACTTCTCCCTGGAAACTTGATGTAGAGTTAGGTTACTGGGGTGAGCCAACTGATTCCAAATCTTTTCTTTTTCCTACCCCTTACGAGCCCCCAGCTTTGTTGAGATTTAACTGACATGTAACAAAGGTTTCTTTTTAGAGGCAAACCAGTTCTCTACCTATAGATGAGACTGAGAAGGAAGACTCTGAGACCCCTTTTTCCCTGTACTCTTCCTTCTCCCCCCAACATCAGGCTATCGTGGCATGTGGCATTTCAGCAGTCACCAGACCAGAAACTTACTTCCTCTGCTGTGTCCTTCTCTATCCGAACTATCTTGTTTTCCCAGTAGATTCGCTGAGACTCCAGCTGGCTTGTTAGTAAATATGAATACTACAAAAACAGAGAATGAACACCAAAACATAAGTCACAGTTGTCAGTCTCTGAAATTCAATTAAAACCTGACTTTTAATGACCTGCAGAAGACTAAGAGGAACATACAGAATGTATATTACACCTTGGTTCCACTCTACTCAATAAACTAGGGGAACACAGAGATGACAATTACACTTTGGTCCTCTGGGGGCTTACAATCTATAGGGACAAACAGAGAAATGTACAATTTAAAAAACCCTTAGATTTCTGTTTAAGCTGACTTCAAGAAGAACTACATGGTTTTTTTTTTCCCTTCATTTCTTTCTTTTTTTTTTTTTACATCTTTATTGGGGTATAATTGCTTTACAATGGTGTGTTAGTTTCTGCTTTGTAACAAAGTGAATCAGTTATACATATACATATGTTCCCATCTCTCTTCCCTCTTGTATCTCCCTCCCTCCCACCCTCCCTATCCTACCCCTCCAGGCGGTCACAAAGCACCAAGCTGATATCCCTGTGCTATGCGGCTGCTTCTCACTAGCTATCTACCTTACGTTTGGTAGTGTATATATGTCCATGCCTCTCTCTCGCTTTGTCACAGCTCACCCTTCCCCCTCCCCATATCCTCAAGTCCGTTCTCTAGTAGGTCTGTGTCTTTACTCCTGTCTTACCCCTAGGTTCTTTATGACATTTTTTTTCTTAAATTCCATATATATGTGTTAGCATATGGTATTTGTCTTTCTCTTTCTGACTTATTTCACTCTGTATGACAGACTGTAGGTCCATCCACCTCATTACAAATAGCTCAATTTCGTTTCTTCTTATGGCTGAGTAATATTCCCTTGTATATATGTGCCACACCTTCTTTATCCATTCATCCGATGATGGACACTTAGGTTGTTTCCATCTCTGGGCTATTGTAAATAGAGCTGCAATGAACATTTTGGTACATGACTCTTTTTGAATTACGGTTTTCTCAGGGTATATGCCCAGTAGTGGGATTGCTGGGTTATACGGTAGTTCTATTTGTAGTTTTTTAAGGAACCTCCATACTGTTCTCCATAGTGGCTGTACCAATTCACATTCCCACCAGCAGTGCAAGAGTGTTCCCTTTTCTCCACACCCTCTCCAGCATTTATTGTTTGTAGATTTTTTTCATGATGGCTATTCTGATCAGTGTGCGGTGATAGCTCATTGTAGTTTTGATTTGAATTTCTCTAATGATTAATGATGTTGAGCATTCTTTCATGTGTTTGTTGGCAGTCTGTATATCTTCTTTGGAGAAATGTCTATTTAGGTCTTCTGCCTATTTTTGGATTGGGTTGTTTGTTTTTTTGTTATTGAGCTGCATGAGCTGCTTGTAAATTCTGGAAATTAATCCTTTGTCAGTTGCTTCATTTGCAAATATATTCTCCCATTCTGAGGGCTGTCTTTTGGTCTTGTTTATGGTTTCCTTTGCTGTGCAAAAGCTTTGAAGTTTCATTAGGTCCCATTTGTTTATTTTTGTTTTTATTTCCATTTCTCTAGGAGGTGGGTCAAAAAGGATCTTGCTGTGATTTATGTCACAGAGTATTCTGCCTATGTTTTCCTCTAAGAGTTTGACAGTTTCTGGCCTTACATTTAAGTCTTTAATCCATTTTGAGCTTATTTTGGTGTATGGTGTTAGGGAGTGACCTAATCTCATACTTTTACATGTACCTGTCCAGTTTTCCCAGCACCACTTATTGAAGAGGCTGTCCTTTCTCCACTGTACATTCCTGCCTCCTCTATCAAAGATAAGGTGACCATATGTGTGTGGGTTTATCTCTGGGATTTCTATCCTGTTCCATTGATCTATCTTTCTGTTTTTGTGCCAGTACCATACTGTCTTGATTACTGTAGCTTTGTAGTATAGTCTGAAGTCAGGGAGCCTGATTCCTCCAGCTCTGTTTTTTGTTCTCAAGATTGCTTTGGCTATTCGGGGTCTTTTGTGTTTCTATACAAATTGTGAAATTTTTTGTTCTAGTTCTGTGAAAAATGCCAGTGGTGGTTTCATAGGGATTGCACTGAATCTGTAGATTGCTTTGGGTAGTAGAGTCATTTTCACAATGTTGATTCTTCCAATCCAAGAACATGGTATATCTCTCCATCTATTTGTTTCATCTTTAATTTCTTTCATCAGTGTCTTATAATTTTCTGCATACAGATCTTTTTTCTCCTTAGGTAGGTTTATTCCTAGATATTTTATTCTTTTTGCTGCAGTGGTAAATGGGAGTGTTTTCTTGATTTCACTTTCAGATTTTTCATCATTAGTTTATAGGAATGCAAGAGATTTCTGTGCATTAATTTTGTATTCTGCTACTTTACCAAATTCATTGATAAGCTCTACTAGTTTTCTGGTAGCATCTTTAGGATTCTGTATGTATAGTATCATGTCATCTGCAAACAGTGACAGCTTTACTTCTTCTTTTCCGATTTGGATTCCTTTTATTTCCTTTTCTTCTGACTGCTGTGGCTAAAACTTCCAAAACTATGTTGAATAAGAGTGGTGAGAGTGGGCAACCTTGTCTTGTTCCTGATCTTAGTGGAAATGGTTTCAGTTTTTCCACCATTGAGGATGATGTTGGCTGTGGGTTTGTCATATATGGCCTTTATTATGTTGAGAAAAGTTCCCTCTATGCCTACTTTCTGCAGGGTTTTTATCATAAATGGGTGTTGAATTTTGTCGAAAGCTTTCTCTGCATCTATTGAGATGATCACATGGTTTTTCTCCTTCAACTTGTTAATATGGTTTATCACATTGATTGAGGATACTGAAGAATCCTTGCATTCCTGGAATAAACCCCACTTGATCATGGTGTATGATCCTTTTAATGTGCTGTTGGATTCTGTTTGCTAGTATTTTGTTGAGGATTTTTGCTTCTATGTTCATCAGTGATATTGGCCTGTAGTTTTCTTTCTTCGTGACATCCTTGTCTGGTTTTGGTATCAAGGTGATGGTGGCCTTGTAGAATGAATTTGGAAGTGTTCCTCCCCCTCTGCTATATTTTGGAAGAGTTTGAGAAGGATAGGTGTTCTCTAAATGTTTGATAGAATTCGCCTGTGAAGCCATCTGGTCCTGGGCTTTTGTTTGTTGGAAGATTTTTTTTTTTTTTTTTTGCGGTACGCGGGCCTCTCACTGTTGCGGCCTCTCCCGCTGCGGAGCACAGGCTCCGGACGCGCAGGCCCAGCGGCCATGGCTCACGGGCCCAGCCGCTCCACGGCATGTGGGATCTTCCCGGACCGGGGCACGAACCCGTGTCCCCTGCCTCGGCAGGCGGACTCTCAACCACTGCGCCACCAGGGAAGCCCCTGTTGGAAGATTTTTAACCACAGTTTCAATTTCAGTGCTTCTGATTGGCCTGTTCATATTTTCTATTTCTTCCTGATTCAGTCTTGGCAGGTTGTGCATTTCTAAGAATTTGTCCATTTCTTCCAGGTTGTCCATTTTATTAGCATAGAGTTGCTTGTAATAATCTCTCACGATCTTTTGTATTTCTGCAGTGTCAGTTGTTACTTCTCCTTTTTCATTTCTAATTCTATTGATTTGAGTCTTCTCCCTTTTTTTCTTGATGAGTCTGGCTAATGGTTTATCAATTTTGTTTATCTTCTCAAAGAACCAGCTTTTAGTTTTATTGATCTTTGCTATCATTGCCTTCATTTCTTTTTCATTTATTTCTGATCTGATTTTTATGATTTCTTTCCTTCTGCTAACTTTGGGTTTTTTTTGTTCTTCTTTCTCTAATTGCTTTAGGTGCAAGGTTAGGTTGTTTATTCGAGATGTTTCCTGTTTCTTAAGGTGGGCTTGTATTGCTATAAACTTCCCTCTTAGAACTGCTTTTGCTGCACCCCATAGGTTTTGGGTCATCGTGTCTCCATTGTCATTTGTTTCTAGGTATTTTTTAATTTCCTCTTTGATTTCTTCAGTTATCACTTCGTTATTAAGTAGTGTATTGTTTAGCCTCCATATGTTTGTATTTTTTACAGATCTTTTCCTGTAATTGATATCTAGTCTCATAGCATTGTGGTCGGAAAAGGTACTTGATACAATTTCAATTTTCTTAAATTTACCAAGGCTTGATTTGTGACCCAAGATATGATCTATCCTGGAGAATGTTCCATGAGCACTTGAGAAAAATGTGTATTCTGTTGTTTTTGGATGGAGTGTCCTATAAATATCAATTAAGTCCGTCTTGTTTAATGCATCACTTAAAGCTTGTGTTTTCTTTTTTATTTTCATTTTGGATGATCTGTCCATTGGTGAAAGTGGGGTGTTAAAGTTCCCTACTATGAATGTGTTACTGTCGATTTCCCCTTTTATGGCTGTTAGTATTTGCCTTATGTACTGTGGTGCTCCTATGTTGGGTGCATAAATATTTACTATTGTTATATCTTCTTCTTGGATTGATCCCTTGATCATTATGTAGTGTCCTTCTTTGTCTCTTCTAATAGTCTTTATTTTAAAGTCTATTTTGTCTGATATGAGAATTGCTACTCCAGCTTTCTTTTGGTTTCCATTTGCATGAAATATCTTTTTCCATCCACTTACTTTCAGTCTGTATGTGTCTCTAGGTCTGAAGTGGGTCTCTTGTAGACAGCATATATATGGGTCTTGTTTTTGTATCCATTCAGCCAATCTGTGTCTTTTGGTGGGAGCATTTAGTCCATTTACATTTAAGGTAATTTTCGATATGTATGTTCCTATTCCCATTTTCTAAATTGTTTTGGGTTTGTTATTGTAGGTCTTTTCCTTCTCTTGTGTTTCTTGCCTAGAGAAGTTCCTTTAGCATTTGTTGTAAAGCTAGTTTGGTGGTGCTGAACTCTCTCAGCTTTTGCTTGTCTGTAAAGGTTTTAATTTCTCCATCAAATCTGAATGAGATCCTTGCTGGGTACAGTAATCTTGGTTGCAGGTTTTTCTCCTTCATCACTTTAAATATGTCCTGCCAGTCCCTTCTGGCTTGCAGAGTTTCTGCTGAAAGATCAGCTGTTAACCTTATGGGGATTCCCTTGTGTGTTATTTGCTGTTTTTCCCTTGCTGTTTTTTTTGTTTTTTGTTTTTTGTTTTTTTGGCGCTACAGTGGCGTCTCACTGTTGTGCCCTCTCCTGTTGTGGAGCACAGGCTCCGGACGCACAGGCTCAGCAGCCATGGCTCACGGGCCCAGCTGCTCTGTGGCATGTGGGATCTTCCTGGACCGGGGCACAAACCCCTGTCCCCTGCATCGGCAGGCGGACTCTCAACCACTGCGCCACCAGGGAAGCCCTTCCTTGCTGCTTTTAATATGTTTTCTTTGTATTTAATTTTTGACAGTTTGATTAATATGTGTCTTGGCGTATTTCTCCTTGGATTTATCCTATATGGGACTCTCTGTGCTTCCTGGACTTGATTAACTATTTCCTTTCCCATATTAGGGAAGTTTTCAACTATAATCTCTTCAAATATTTTCTCAGTCCCTTTCTTTTTCTCTTCTTCTTCTGGAACTCCTATAATTCGAATGTTGGTGCGTTTAATGTTGTCCCAGAGGTCTCTGAGGCTGTCCTCAGTTCTTTTCACTCTTTTCTCTTTATTCTGCTCTGCAGTAGTTATTTCCACTATTTTATCTTCCAGGTCACTTATCCATTCTTCTGCCTCAGTTATTCTGCTATTGATCCCATCTAGAGTATTTTTAATTTCATTTATTGTGTTGTTCATCACTGTTTGTTTCATCTTTAGTTCTTCTAGGTCCTTGTTAAATGTTTCTTGCATTTTGTCTATTCTATTCCAAGATTTTGGATCATTTTTACTATCATTATTCTGAATTCTTTTTCAGGTAGACTGCCTATTTCCTCTTCAGTTGTTTGGTCTGGTGGGTTTTCACCTTGCTCCTTCATCTGCTGTGTATTTCTCTGTCTTCTCATTTTGCTTATCCTACTGTGTTTGGGGTCTCCTTTTTGCAGGCTGCAGTTCGTAGTTCCCATTGTTTTTGGTGTCTGTCCCCAGTGGCTAAGGTTGGTTCAGTGGGTTGTGTAGGCTTCCTGGTGGAGGGGACTATTGCCTGTGTTCTGGTGGATGAGGCTGGATCTTGTCCTTCTGGTGGGCAGGTCCACATCTGGTGGTGTGTTTTGGGGTGTCTGTGGACTTATTATGATTTTAGGCAGCCTCTCTGCTAATGGGTGGGGTTGTGTTACTGTTTGGTAGTTGTTTGGCATAAGGTGTCCAGCACTGTAGCTTGGTGGTCGTTGAGTGAAGCTGGGTGCTGGCGTTGAGATGGAGATCTCTGGGAGATTTTCGCCGTTTGATATTATGTGGAGCTGGGAGGTCTCTTGTTGACCAGTGTCCTGAAGTTGGCTCTCCCACCTCAGAGGCACAGCACTGACTCCTGGCTGCAGCACCAAGAGCTTTTCATCCACACGGCTGGCACAAGGTGCCCATCCCCGGTTTCACATCAACATGATCTCAGGCACAAACCTCGTTTTTCCATTTTGTCTTTAAGTTACTTGTTGAAACAACGGCCCGCCGTCCACACGACTGTTGCGGCTTCGGCCGCCGGGGCCCCTCCAGAGCCGGCAGCCTCAGTGAGGCCACCCTCCCCTCGGGCTCCGGGGCAGTTCCGTGATGGCGGAGGGAATAGACCCCAAGCCGCTGGGAGTTCTCTACATGGTTTTAAATCAAAGTGTAACTCAAATCAGCTCATCCGTCTGCCCCCTACAGGAAGCTGTCCCTGTCACTCCCAGCCCTGGGTTAATTGCCTCTCTCGGCTCCCACGACACCGTGCCTATCATTACCAGCACTTATGACATTAGCACTTAATCACCAGTTTGCCTGCCTCTCTCCTTGACTGGACTGAACTCTTTGAAAGCAAGGATTATATCTTCATTTCTGTACCCCCAGTGCCTGGCACATTCTGGATGTCAAGAAATGTTTGCTGCCTCAATGCATGAATGAATGAACAGTGCTGTGTAACTACAGAGAAAGGACAGGATCCGGTAGGACTTCTGAGAGAAGGTGAGATGTGAGAGGACTCTTGACAGACAGGAGGAGGAGACAGATTCCAGAGAACTAACAAGATGTGAGCTGTGGATGTTTAGAATTGCTTCAGAGATGAAGTGAGACCAATGAGGCTGGGGTGTAGGGTATGGAGAGATGGGGCCTATGGAAGGCTCTGGGGTATGATATTGAGAAATAAGAGCCAAGGAGTGGCAAGATCACATCTGCATTCTGGAAAGACCATTCCAGGAGACTGGAAGAGATCTAATCATGTTTGCAGGCCAGAGAAGGAATGAAAGAGCAACAGAAAGAAAGGACAATTGGAAGACTGTATGTGTGTGTGTCACTAGAATGTATGTTCCATGAAGGCAGGGAGTCTATTTAATGCTGAGCTCCCAGCAGCACATGGAAGAGTGGCTAACAGATGGCAACCCTCAATAAGTATTCACTGAATGAACATACTTAATTTGGAAGAGTTACTACAAACTTAACATTAAAAATTTGAATTTTTGGGGGGGACTTCCCTGGTGGTCCAGTGGTTAAGAGTCCGCCTCCCAATGCAGGGGATGCGGGTTCGATCCCTGGTCAGGGAACTAAGATCCCACATGCCGCGGGGCAACTAAGCCCACAAGTGCTGCAACTACTGAGCCTGCGCACTCTGGAGCCCAAGCACCACAACTGGAGAGAAGCCCTCCCGCCGCGATGAAAGATCCTGCATGCCACAACTGAGACCTGATGCAGCCAAAAATATAAATAAATAAATATTTTTTAAAAAAGATTTGAATTTTTTTCACATCAATACAATTTATTAATGGTAACATTAGCTCTATTTTAGGCCATCCCATTGACCTTAAGAGTCTAGAGATAAGCAAGTTTTCAAATGTCCACCTCCTCCCAAGGTTAATGTATTTGTTTTTAAAGTAATCATTTTGAAATTTATAAAATAGGAGTCATGTTATCATGTTAAACTTTTCCTTCCTTAATATAAAATTTACACATCAATTTTATAGTAGATGGGGTTTACTGCTATGAGAAAAATACGACTGTGGTAATTTTATTGCTTCCTCAATTATATGAAAACCCTAAAAATGGCTTTATCTATATAAGGGTCCAATTATAAAAGCCAGCCCAATATATGGGAAAAAGCTTCTCAGCATGGAAAGATGCTATTGGGGTTAACTTATCCTGACCAAGTTTGCTCAATTTCCAACTGCTACTGTGATGCCAACAGGAAGGATTTTTTTTTTTATAACTTTTTTTTTCAAGGATATATTTTATTTTATTTTTTATTTTTTGGCCACACCGTGCAGCATGTGGGATCTCAATTCCCCGACGAGGGATCGAACCCGTGCCCCCTGCAGTGGAAGCGTGGAGTCCTAACCACTGGACCACCAGGGAATCCCCCCCAACAGGAAGATTCTTAAACATTTTTTTTTCTTTTGCTGTACGTGGGCCTCTCACTGTTGTGGCCTCTCCCGTTGCGGAGCACAGGCTCCAGATGCGTAGGCTCAGTGGCCATGGCTCACGGGCCCAGCCGCTCCGCGGCATGTGGGATCTTCCCGAACCGGGGCATGAACCCGTGTCCTCTGCATCGGCAGGCGGACTCTCAACCACTGCACCACCAGGAAAGCCCAGGAAGATTCTTAATTTCCACCTTTATCACAGCTATAGAGGACAACACTAATACTGAACTTGAGACAACCAGGAACATGACACTAAAGGTAATAAGGCTCAGTGAAACTTATCAGATTTTCAAAGAAGAAAATCAGATGGAATAAAAATATTTTTATAATCCTTCAGAGCAAAACAGATCTTTAAAACAAAAGCTAACATGCAGGGCATATGGCAAAATTAAAAGCCCAAACAACCTTTCAAGTTAGAGTAGTAAAAAGCAGTAGATATACGTATTCAGTAATTATTAATAAAATATCTTACCTCTAACTGTAAGGCATCTATTTTCTCCTCCTGGCAAGTATCACCCTCACATTCATACTGTACTATCTTTCCATCTGTTTTACTTGCGACCAGTCGATGGACATAATTATCTAAAGAAAAGAATTAGTCAACCAAGGCATGTTTCTTCAGAATGAAAAGGGTCTCCATAAGCCTTTAACTTTGGCAAAATTATGTTTTTACAGATCCAAATTAAATGCCTTGCAATATTTCTTTAAAACTGGGTTAAATCATTTGAATTAAAAAAAAAAGAGAGGGCAGAGTGTAAGTATTAACTCTCTTTATCCTCTGCAGTGCAGGCCATTCACAGGAAATAGTGCCCTGTGGGGCACCATAAGAATTGGAGTTTGCCACAGCTGTCAGGAAGACTTCAAGCTGTGAGAGCAAGGGGAGAGGTTCTGACGGAGATGTTTTCAGAAAGAATGAATCCAAATTAGAAAATGGGAGTGGTGTTCACCTCCAGCATAGTCCCAGACTCGATGGTTGGTGAGCTGCATGGCATATGTGTGCTGGGTCTCCTCGAAGTGCTTATAGGCATGTCGACTCACATACCGTCCACATCCTATGTGGCCACATATTAAACAAATCCACAGGTTCTGCCAAGAAGGAGGTAAGATCTTAATTAGTTACATAAAAACACATGACCTGGTCCACTGGGGTGGAAAGAGGAGAGCCTGACACAGGATGAGGTTTAGAGTTGTTTCTACAGGAGTTCTGAATAAATATGTTTAAAACCCAACAAGCAAGGATGCTTTTAGGGGTCAATTAATTTTTCGCTCTGGATTCTATGGAACTCTATGTAAATAGTAAGAAAAAATAATCACAATTATCAACAAAAGTCTAGGCGTTTTCAAAGGACAAAGAATGAAACCATAAAGTATTTTGTGTAGGAGTAAAATAGTTTGTGTATTTTTATTTTTTGCCTGACCCTGGACAAAAAGAAAAAAAAAAATCAGTCTCAAAAGAATTGAAAAGAATTTACGCCACACTGGGTAGAAGAAAACCCCAGACGATTAAAGCCGCGTGCGTTACTCTTCCCCACCACTCGTTACTTACTTCCTGAACGCCACACTCGAAACACTTATTTTCTTCTACTGGCTCTGGTGTCTGACAATATCGGCAAACAGGGCACCTATAAAGGACACCAAAAAAAATAATAATACAGATTAAATATAAAAGACAGCTGTCACAGAACCCAAAAGTCAAAAATGTAATTGTATATCCTCCCTCTCTTATATAATAGTTTTAAGTTTATCGTAATTAAGGACATCATTCAAAAGACAAATGCTTTCAAGCTATTCTCAAATGAAATGGAAAAAAACCCACAATTTTTAAAAAAGTAATTATAATTTATTTTTGGCTGCATTGGGTCTTCGTTGCTGCATGAGGGCTTTCTCTAGTTGCTACAAGTGGGGGCTACTCTTTTTTTTGTTTGTTTATTTTTTTGTGGTACGCAGGCCTCTCACTGCTGTGGCCTCCCCCGTTGCGGAGCACAGGCTCCAGATGCGCAGGCTCAGCAGCCATGGCTCACGGGCCCAGCTGCTCCGTGGCATGTGGTATCTTCCCAGACCGGGGCACGAACCCGTGTCCCCTGCATCGTCAGGCAGACTCTCAACCACTGCACCACCAGGGAAGCCCGGGGTCTACTCTTTGTTACAGTGCACGGGCTTCTCATTGCAGTGGCTTCTCTTGTTGCGGAGCATGGGCTCTAGGCATGTGGGCTTCAGTAGTTGGGGCACGCAGGCTCAGTAGTTATGGCTCACGGGCTTAGCTGCTCCACGGCATGTGGGATCTTCCCAGACCAGGGCTTGAACTCGTGTCCCCTGCAACGGCAGGCGTATTCTTAACCAATGCGCCACCAGGGAAGTCCCACAAAATATTGATAAAGCTGAGGATAAGGGAAAAATCTTGATCTGCCTCATATCTTTCTCCACTCTTCTGTCTAAAGCTTAGGTAATCAAAGAACTAAATATTTATAGGTTAGAATTAGAGACTTGAGACGAGTTGTTAATTTTGTTTCATGTCTGGCTACCCACAATGTATTTTTACTTCAATCTAGCTTATCCCCACTTCTCAAAGTTTTAAATCATCCAAAATGTACCCTGTCCTCTCAAGGTTGCTCCTAAGAGTTGAAACTAAATTCTGTAGTAAACTTCACTAAAAAAAATAGTTAATGTCCTTCATGAAACACATACAACATTTTATCATACAATGAATTTCATCTGGAAAAAGATACGCTGACTTGCTTGGCTGTGGTGAGCATTTTACAGTGTTGATGTATATCGGGTCATCTAGTTGTACACCTTAAATATATACAATTTTTGATTGTCAATTATACTTCAATAAAAATGAAAAAAATTGAAAAAATCCATTAACCCTTATACTCAAGACAAAGTAATGCTAAGTTCCAGTCACGAATATTTGTGTCCAATGGGCAAAAATGATAGAAAGTAGGTGATAGTTGAGGCTAAGTGAACTGGCACCAAGAAGAAAGAATGCTCAAGATATAACTAGTATCAGTTTGTTACCCTACTGAATAGATAAAACCAAGAAATGGAAATAAGCAGGAAGAACACTAAGTTCTTATCACAGATAAGGACTATGTTTCCCAAGAGAAAGCTAAAGGATTTAGTCTGTCTCTTTCTTTAGTACCAAAAGAGAAGACAGGACAAACTTGAAGAAGTAACAAAAGTGGCAGCTAGGGACTTCCCGGGTGGCCCAGTGGTTAAGAATCCACCTGCCAATGCTGGGGACACGGGTTTGAGCCCTGGCCAGGGAAGATCCCACATGCCGCAGAGCAACTAAGCCCGTGCACCACAACTACTGAGCCTGTGCTCTAGAGCCCACAAGCCACAACTACTGAAGCCCGTGTGCCACAACCACTGAAGCCCACATGCCTAGAGCCCGTGCTCCGCAACAAGAGAAGCCACTGCAATGAGAAGCCCACGCACCACAACAAAGAGTAGCCCCCACTCGCCACAACTAGAGAAAGCCCGTGCACAGCAACGAAGACCCAATGTGGCCAAAAATAAATAATAAATAAATTTATTTAAAAAAAAAGAAGTGGCAGCTAGGACTCCACAAGCAGTCTTGTCAAACGTAGGAACTAGCTCTGTGTCATCACTTCAGTCTTTGTGGCAGCTGTGGTAGTGGTGGGATAAGAAACAGCAAACGAATTCTGAAATCTAATTTTCTACACTGTGCCAAAATGATCTTTCCGAAATGTATGATCCTGAGAATAAAAAGGAAAAAGGGGGGAAAATTATAAAAATAAACTTATCTGTACTATACAATTAGCCCTCTATGATATACCATCTCATCTATTAAAAAATAACAGTTCATTCAATTCTTCCTGCCTTCCTTTCAAAAATAATTTTCAGTTGTAATCTTATTTTCCTGAGGAGATATTTGGGGAAATCCTCTCAGAATGTCCTTCCCTGACAAAAAACCACCCTTCGTGACCCGGTACCAATACCGCCTTCTGTAAGCAACCCTTCCAGACCACCCCAGCGGGGCAGCTGGCTCTCTCTCATATCTACCTCGAATTGTAAGCATACATGTATGTGTGGCTCTACCTTAGCAGATCAATGTTCCCGAGGAGGGTCTGTGTTTGTTTCTCTCCCCCTCAGCACACAGCACTGTAGTTGCACATAGGGAGGCTCAAAACCCACTTGCTGAAGGCACTGCATGGTTTTGAGGGCAGCTGCCTGGTGGGTTGAATTCTGGACCCAGTTCTGGCATTCGTTCTCTGTCATGACACTTTGAGCATGCTAATTTTCACCTCTGGGCCTCTGTCTCCTCTTCTATAAAATGAGGAGGTTGGACAAGATGGTCCCTGAGGAAACTTCCAACTTGAAAATGCTATGGTTTTACAAAAATTAACTTGTACGGAAAGTAAAATTGGAGTGGCAGGAAACAAAGAAGCATCCAGAACTTAAATGGTGTAGCAGATGGACACAAGATACAGACAGACCCTTTATGGAACACAAACATCTCAGCGTGGCTTTATTCAAGGCAAATTTAAACCTGGACAATTCTCTGAAGAACCCTCAAATGATACCCCAGAATTGACCAAGGACTCTACAGAACTGGGGCAAGATTCTTCTCCAGGTAAACACACCACGGAAAAGCCAGGGTCTATTTATTTGCTCAAAGATATTTACTGAGCTCCTCCTATGCACCACATCTCCTGCTAAGTGCGAGCGGCACAGCAGAGAACAGCCAGACAGGGTCCTGCTCTGTAAAGCTGACCATGTCGGGGCAGAGAACAGAGACTCCTGTGGACTTTCGCCCCTCCTTATTCCTGGGCTTTGGAACGTGATTTCCCCCTTCCCATGCAGACCCCCTCCCCTACGCTGCCTTCTCGCCGGTTCCACTGTTCAGCTGGCTAACTCCTGTTCATCCTCCCTGAGAGGCTGCCTCTCAGACAGCCCTGACTGTGTCAGGGCCCTATTCTCAAGTCACAATGCTGCAACGCTGCTCCTTTGTAACACTTGCAATGGCTGTAATTTCACATTTATTTGTGTGATTATTTGATTTTGCACCTTCCTCTCTGTACTGGGAAACACACGAGGCCAGCGTCTGAAGGCCACAAGGCCTTTCTAGCTAAGACCCACAATGCAGTTTGCAAAGGGAGCAGCAACCTCTGACTGAAAAAAAAAAAAAGGTACAGGTTACACCTCAGTTCTTTGTCTGCACAATGCCACCCTACAAATAGGGCCTCTGTTGCACTGGGAAACAGGAGAACATAGGTGTGTGTGTGCCTCATACTTAGTGACTACTGTTACTACTGGCCACCAAGCCATCAACAACATGATAAATCCAAAATGTCAGATTGCTGTAGCCTAGCACCCTTTGATAAGAAAGCCAAAGTAAAGAGTAGACATAAAGTGCAGGTGATAAACAAGATTTTAGACCTGGATGTCATTTTAGCATGAGAGCCTCAAAGCTAAACTTCCCCCACCCCCTCATTTTCTGGCTCTTCGAAGGAAAGAACAATTCATGCTGCTTTGGGACATTCCGTAAGCATTCAGAACTGGCACACTAAAAGGGACTTGGTCTAGGAATGCTGATCCTCACGTGAACTGAGGAAAGCAAAGAAGAAACACGGAAGGCCCTTCTATGTGACCTCTTCACCATCGTGGTACCCAGGTTTATAAAGTCAAATACTTGGAGTGATTCATTTTGGGGGGGCGGCTGTTCTTAATTCTGGGAAAGGGTAATAATGAGCTTTGACAGGGTAGGGGGGTAACCTCCTGCACTCACGTTGTGTCATCCCAGCGCTGCAGACACTGGCTGTGGAAGCTGTGGTTACATAAGGTGGTGAGAATGCCGTTCACGGACTCGTCCATGCGCTCCAGACACACTGTGCACTTGGGGAGCTCCGTTAGGTCCATCACAGGGAGGCTGGCCCCCTACAGGGAAACACCTCGAATAAGCCTCACTTGTCATCCACGGTTCTAATTTTTTTTTTCTTTTAAAGCAACAGTTTTCCTGTTACTTTTTGACTCCTCGCAGGATGTTCTCAGTATTATTGCTTTGTGAAAATAAATTGGTAAGATTTTCATCCATGCAACAAATATTAATTAAGCACCTCCTACAGTCCCAGCACTGTGCTAGGCACTATGGATACAGTGGCGAACAAAGCAGACAAGGATGCCTGCCCTCACAGAGCTGACATTCTAGGAAGGGAGACTGCTGCCAGAATCTTCTGTTACCAGACTCCTTGCTCTAACTCTGAATGGCCATGACTATACTAGAACACAAAGGAATAAAAGCAGGAGAACAGGAGTGTATCTGAATGATTTTTCTACAAAGTTAAGTTAAAACTTGACACTTTCCACTAAGTGATAACAGTATCAACAACAGTGATTTTATTTATTTATTCATTTAGCACATACTTATTAATTCCCTGCTATGTGTGCCAGACACTGTTCTAGGTGTGGGGCAATGGTGAGCAAAAACAGATTCAGTAAGTCCCAGAAAACAAAGTCTGTCCCTGTCCTCACACAGCTTAGATTCTAGTAGAGAGACATACGAAATTCAAAATTTTAAAAAGTATAATTACCTATGGTTATAAATGCTATGAAAGAACAGGGTGTGAAATAGGGGGCATAACAATCTAGGTGGTCAAGAAAGGCACCTCTAACACAGCGGTGTCTGACCCAAGCCCTGCCAACTGTGGGACTATTGAGGCAAAGGTAAGGCGTACAAATGAGGACACACTGAGAAAAGTCACATTAATCTACGGTCCCTGAAGAGAAGATATTTACAGGAAATCTCTCAAGAAGCCGTGTTCATTTAGAGAAAGGAATTTCTAAAACTGAGGCCTTGCCCAGCACCTGGCAAAAGGGAAGACTGATTTTATCCTTTGCCAATTTTTATTTTACCTAATCTAATGACAGAACAATCTAATCAGAACTTATTCCTATCAAGCTGGGTAAAAAAGGTAAAAAGACCTTTAGGGCTACTTTAAAAGAAAGGAAATATTAAAAGCATAACCGAGCTAGATCTACTACTTTATAAAATGATTCAAACAGCACGTATTATAGGAAAGCTTCCCATGGAGGGTGGGAGATCAGGGGAATCATAAATTGCTATCAAAACAGAATCAAAAATCAGGACAAGGATTAAGGGTTAACATTTCAAACAAAAACATTTCTTTTAGGCTCTAGGCAACGTTTCATCCATCTGGAATAGATACATACTCATTTTCAACAACACAGATAATACCCTTTTTTAAAAAAAATACTTTGGACAATTTTTAAAACTTGAGATAAAATTCATATATGTAAAATTTGCCATTTTAAAGTGGTTTTTAGTATATTCACAAGGCTGTGCACCCATCACACCACCACCTAATTCTAGAACATTTCTATCACCCCCAAAAGAAACTTTGTTCTTGTTAGCAGTCACTCCTCACTTCTCTCTCCCCCAGCCTCTGGCAACTAATCTATTTTCTGTCTCTATGGACTGGTCTATTCTGGACATTTCCGCAGATATCTTAACTTTCAACTTTATACCATTCTGATATGTTTATATCAAATATAAGAATTATTCACACTTACATCTTCAGATTTCAGTACTTCAGCCCTCTCCACATAGACCAGCTGGCAAACATCATCTTCTATTGAGTTGAACTGGCGGCCATTGCATGCCATGTAAAAACTATCTGCATCGGCCTAGGTGAACCAGTGGGGAAAAGGAAAAAGTTAAGAGAGAGATCCTGAAAACGTGCTTTCTATTCAAGATGCATGGCTTCAGTTATTCTGTTCTTCAGCTTTTAAAAGTTATACTTAGGAGAGAAAGCAACTGCCAAAAGTAACATCTATGGCAGCAGGTTCACAGGCTAACTGAACCCTGCAGGTCAATATCCTACATCCCTACAATTTTTCCTGATACGTGATAGTCTTACTGGAACTAGCAGAAGCTACTGAAGTGCAATAAACTGACAGCTACTACAATTTTAATACATATTCAACCAACAATGGTCAACGTTTCCCATGATATCATTTTTTTTCTTTCTTCTTTTTTTTTTGCCTCTAGTCAGCACTTTCACAGCCACTGAAGTCAAGCCTATTTGGAACCAAGTCATAAGCAATGATTGTTACAGAAGAGTTTTTTTTTTTCCCTAGTCACACCACATGGCCTGCGGGATCTTAGTTCCCCACCCAGGGATTGAACCCGGGCCCCTGGCAGTGAAAGCACTGAGTCTTAACCACTGGACTGCCAGGGAATTCCCTACAGAAGAGCTTTTTAAAACAAATGTCAGCACGTATGTGAGGAAAAATAGAGGACCAGTGGAACTGGTATGGAGTGAAAAGCCAATTCCTTCTTTTCAATAAACCCAACAATAATAATAATAATACATGATAGATAAGAATCCTATCAGGAGGTTTTAAGCAACTAGTGTGTAACACCAAAAGCAAAACTTCTGTCCAAGGTCAAGAGGTCCAAGATGAACCAGCCTTTAAAATACTAACAACTTGTTCCCTTGGAGTGGAAGACAGATAAAATCAGGGGAAACAGTCCCCTGTAGGTAAAGCTGCAAAGGCACATGTGCATTTGTGAATATGGACACAAGTAAATCAAATCTTCCAGTCTAGCCTTAGTAGAAAGTAACAAAGAAAAAAGTCCAGCTTTTAAAACTCATTAAGTTTTAGAGGCAGCTGAGAGGCCAAGGCTTATCTGGGTTTCACTCTCACACAGGCATTAGCCCAAAGATAGGAAGTTGTGTGCTTTGGCCTCACCAGTGTAGACAAGCTGCCTGAAGAGAGGAAGGGTGTTCTGCGAAAGGAAATGCCGCACTATCAACCTCAAGGACGAGATTCAAGCTGTACCAGGCGAAACCCGTCCTGGCCGTCTACCCTCATAGGGTCTGAACCTTACAGCCACTTTTAAGCTTTTCAGCAGCTTTTCACTGCACTCTGATGATGTAATTCAAGTGTGGATTCTTAATTACCTATGCTTTCTTAATCTGACCAAGTAAGCTAAGCCACTAAGGAAGGATGACCAATTCTGAACACAGATTTTGCAGGCACTTTTTTGGGGGTGGGGTGGGGAGGCTTTCCTTCAGGAAACAACCTGTGTATTTGAACTTCAAAATGTTAAAAGCCAGTTCTTGGACAATAAGTCTCTTTAACGCTAAGAAGTAGCAGCCCCAAATGGCTTCTCCCATTTTTCAAGAGCAGTAGATATGTCTTGAAAGGCTTTTGGATGAGTAAGCAGCACAGTGAGCAACTGGACTCATACACCGAGGGAAATGAGGGCCACGGCTGGCTCTTCAGGGCCTCCGGCACCACCAGGAACTGCTGCAGATATGGCTGCTGAGAACAGCAGACCCAGCCAAAGACCTCCAGCTCTGTAGATGCTCCCTAAGTGTCCAAGCCTCCTCAGAGGAAGGGACAAGGTTTGTGATACTGGGGATGTGACAAAATCTACTCAACATGAGATAAATTATTTCTTTCTTGGGGGAATTATCTATACCAAAGAAGTATACTTTTTGAACACATTGTTATCTTCTTTAAAATCTTGGTATTGGAAATGTCGCTTCACTGGCTGGAATATTTACTGAGTACCAAGCACATGCTGGGCACTGTGCTATGCAAAGGACAAGAGCAGGGAACAAAATCCATGTGGTTCCTGCTTCAACTCAGCACCGAAATGCACAAAAGCCTGAAGCTAACTGCCAAAAAAACCCACAGAAGAAACAACTCTTGTTTAAAATGCCTGCCTGCACTGTACAGAGCCCCAAATTTATTTAGTTACTTATTTATTTATTTTTGGCTGTGTTGGGTCTTCGTTGCCGAGCACAGGCTTTCTCTAATTGTGGCAAGCGGGGGCTGCTCTTTGTTGCAGTGCATGGGCTTCTCACTGCAGTGGCTTCTCTTGTTGCGGAGCATAGGCTCTAGGTGTGCGGGCTTCAGTAGTTGCAGTGCCGGGCTTAGTTGCTCCGCGGCATGTGGGATCTTCCCGGACCAGGGTTTGAACCCATGTCCCCTGCACTGGCAGGCAGATTCTTAACCACCGCACCAGCAGGGAAGCCCTAGAGCCCCAAATTTCAAGAAACCCAGCTTTTGGTTTTTTTCTAGTCCTTTGATTTTACTGTTCTTTTCTCACCATAAACTCAGAAAAAGAAAAACCTATTATGATCAAGGTTCCTTTACTGTCACAGTGATCACATTTTTACTTCTGAGAACACATTTTTACTTTTCAAAAGAGCTATCTCCTGGGCTGGCCCAAGCATATTAAGTGAAAATGAGTCAACATACTCCATTGAGAGGTTATCTGTTCTTTTTTGTCCCAAGGAACTACAAAACTGAATCCCCTTCTATTTCCCTGTATCCTGAATTACAAATTCCTTACCCAAAGACTAAATTTCCTAAGGGGCACAGTACAACTCTGTAGGCACATCTAACACCTCCAGCAATAAAGAAAGATGAGGCCAACAGAAATTCAAGAAATGATAAAAGACATAGAGAAGGCCTATTAGTTCTTAATAAAATTCTATGATGAGGAAAAGAAAGGAGTAAGAATATAGTTATGTGCCCAGGCCATGGAGTCAGGCTGCCTGTGTTTGAATCATAACTTGGACACTTACTAGCTACGTAGCCTTGGGCAAGTGTCTCACCCATGTCTGTTTCCTCAATTTTAAAATATGAAAATAATGATACCTACCTTATGGCATAACTGAGAGGACTCGAGGAGCTAATGCATGAAAAGCACTTAGCACAGGCTTGACATCTAGTAAGTTACTCAGGAGTTGGTGATATTGAGTCTATTCTCATTAGGGCCCAATATTAATTCAACAACTTCAAGTCTTATACCAGGAGGGTAATTTTAGGCCTTAGAAAATCCCTGATAGGATGAGCCTTAGACCCTAAGATCTAGCATTACAGATAAACAATACAACTCACGATACCAAGGTCAAGGGTTCTATCCTCACAGAGCGCTCAGAAAGCTGTATCACAGTCTCAGAAAACATGTGTCAACTTAAGCAACCTGCACTTGGTCCAAAGACAGAGATGGAGAGACAATGCAGTAGTACAAAGAAAATCCATTAACAGTAGCAGAAAATTTCCACAGCACTAACTGCAGACTGTGAAGGGCAGCATGTGCTACAGGGAAGTTTGTGGGTTTACTAGACAAGTTAGTGCTGTGGGCTTAATACACTTCAGACTAAAAAAAAGTCTAATATGTTCTTAAACATTTTTCCCCAGTCTCTTTCTGTGACTTTCCCTGTGTTACTTATCACCCTTGCTTGCTCGATAGAAGCTATAAGTAAAATACTGCCATTACACAATTTTTTTGGCAAAAAGTGAATATCTTCCCTTCCCCACACTTTCATCCCACTCCTGCTGGAAGAGGACTACACCCTAGGGATTAAAAGTGAGGGCTCAAATCCCAGCTCAGTCACTTATTTCTAGCTGTATAACCCTGGCAAAATCACTAACCTCTCTCCGTAGTCAGTTTCCTCACTTGTAAAACTAGGATAACAACAGTAGGGCTGTAGTGAGGATTACATCAGCTAATGCACATCAAGCACTTAGCAGAGTGAATGGTACAGAATAAGCGGTCAATAAAGGTTGCATGTTATCATCAATACCCTTATTATTAGATTCAAAAAGATTTAAAATACCACTTGCCCATTATTTGGAAAGTTCTTCAGCAACCTTGGAAGGTCTTCTGACAGTCAGTGAAAGCAGCTGTGAGGTGCTTTTCAGTTCTCAATGTCAACTTGTGAACTCTAAGCTTACAGAACCATTGAAACACGTTTTAAATGTCTCTCTCAAATGTGTGGTGCTTGTAAAGGTTAAAGATAACAACTGTGTACCCTCTTGTACACGGAATTCCACACTAAGCGTTCTTTCTTGGTGGCCTGCTGAACAGGTACAAATATAATCCAACTCATTTCTCTTTTTTGTGTGTGTGTCCATGTGGCATGCAGGATCTTAGTTCCCCAACCAGGGATTGAACCTGCACCCCCTGTAGTGGAAGTGCGGAGGCTTAACTACTGGACCGCCAGGGAAGCCCCGAACTCTTATTTCTCTTAATTCTGTTCCCACGGCCAATGAATGGCTGCTACTGCTGTCAACTCTGCGTTTTTGAAATGAGGAGATGACAAGTGGGCCTTGTGTCATGGGCTTCCTATTACCCACAAATCTTGGTGATTGGTCAGAGGCAATGGCAAGTGACCCTAAAGGCACACTCATTTCTTTGCCAATCTGCAAGTTGTAACTGTCTATCTGGGGCAAATTCAGGACGACTGTTTATCAATGAGGTGAGAAAGAAGTAACTTGGACAGAGCTGCATTTCAAAACCTAATGAGGGCTTCCCTGGTGGCACAGTGGTTGAGAGTCCGCCTGCCGATGAAGGGGACACGGGTTCGTGCCCCGGTCTGGGAAGATGCCACATGCCGCGGAGCGGCTGGGCCCGTGAGCCACATTTACTGAGCCTGCGTGTCTGGAGCCTGTGCTCCGCAACGAGAGAGGCCGCGATAGTGAGAGGCCCGCGCACTGCGATGAAGAGTGGCCCCAGCTTGCCACAACTAGAGAAAGCACAGAAACAAAGACCCAACACAGCCATAAATAAACAAATGAAGCAAACTGTCAACAAGTAAAAATAAACACTATTATAAAAAAAAAAAAAAAAAACCAAATTGAATGAAACCTATGGATAAGGTAGCCAGCCCTTTAATAACCTGGATAACACCTAAAGCTTACCTCATTTTTATATTCACATAGAAACATGAATACTCCTAAGAATAAAAACCAAGAGAATATCTTTCTAACATCTTTAGAACTGAGGCGCATGCAAAATGATGCTTAATGCAACAAGTGAAACGGACTGGATGGCAAAACCTTCCTAAGTCAAAAACTCTGTTATAACGTGCAAATACTTTTAAAAGCTGAAAATATCACCATTCTTTCAGTGTTTGTCTCTCTATCGCAGTGATTTCCAATTAGAACTCTAAAGCATCTTTTGCAACTTCCCTGGTGGTGCAGTGGTTAAGAATCCACCTGCCAATGCAGGGGACACAGATTCAAGCCCTGGTCCAGGAAGATCCCACATGCCGAGGAGCAACTAAGCCCACGAGCCACAACTACTGAGCCTGCACTCTAGAGCCCGTGAGCCACAACTACTGAGCCCACGTGCCACAACTAATGAAGCCTGCGCACCTAGAGCCCATGCTCCGCAACAAGAGAAGCCACTGCAACGAGAAGTCCACGCACCGCAAAGGAGAGTAGCCCCAGTTTGCTGCAACTAGAGAAAGCATGTGTGCAGCTACGAAGACCTTACACTTTATGCGCCAAAAATAAATAACTAGATAAAATACATTTAAAAAAAAAAAGACCTCTAAAGCACCTTTAACGATGCAAGGAGTGTCACAAAACCCCTCCTGTCACCAAAATTTTTTTTAAAATTGATTTTATTTTCTAAAATGTTCCAAAGAATATCTACTAAAAAGAGGATGATACAAGCAGGGGCAGTTTTATAAAGGCAAATAATAATACAGGATTAACTTCAGAAAGTTTGGGAACTCTTGTTTTACTGGAATGGTCACTACTGGATAAACAAACACACACAACCCTAGATTTCATACTCAATCCGGTTTATAAAAAAGAGCAGGTATGAATTAGAACAGCGTGTCTGCTGATGAATTTAGAAATATTTCTAGAATTACAACAATACTCTAGAACATATCAAGACTCTGAAGTGCAAAATGCAGTAAATCACACACGGCTAGTATCAAACAGTTTCAAAATCACAGTTTCTGTGGCAAAGAGACTTTTAATATCTTAACTTTTACCTGTGCACTAAACTTTATCAGCACCATATACTGATTTGGAGTAGAGTCTCTGATGATTTTCATTTGTTCAATTACTTCATTAAATGGGGCGACAAACTTCATAAGGTCATGACTGGTCATTGTAGCAGGGACTGTGAGAATACACAGCATGGCACTGCGCCTCACATCTTCTTTTAAGGAGGTCATCTTACTAATAAGACAATAATTAGACTGTCTTGAATAGATGAGGTATAGTTAGTGCAAACAACACTAAGTACACAACTTTTATGTCCAAGAAAAAAAGTGTAATGCTTTATAAATCAAGTTAAACAGCTTGTTATTTTACCTGAAAATACACACTACATGGGTAAATGCAGAATCCCTTAAACATACCTGCAGTGGAGTTTAAGGTAAGCTTTGAAATGTTCTACATTATACCCAGCACTGATATTTTTAATCTTCAGTTAAAGGCTTGTTATGGTTATAAATCTCCATCAGGCAAATCTGCAGTTTGTGTTTTGCTCTCATTAGTTTTCTAGTAAGAACTATCCTTAGATAATGTAGAAGCACAACTCAAACTACAGTCTTCTCTCAAAGGGTCTCAAAGAAAGAGCTCAAAATATAGGAAGGAAAATTCTGAACCATAAGAATGTGACTCTGAAGATTACAGAAAGTGTTGCTGGGTTGGAATAGCTGGAATAGAGGGGAAAGAAAAACCTCCCACGATGCAATTTGCTTTTGAAATGCTGCAAACTCACTTCAATAGCTGTGATCCAAAATGGCTCCCCGAGTATTCTGCTTCCCATTGGGAACCTAGCAGACAAGTTAGGACAAGGACAGCCTTTAAAGAGATCAGCTACCAATTATCCAAGGAGCTGGTGGCCCAGCTTGTAGACTAGCAAAACCCTTCCTTTCCTTTGGCCTCCAGCAAGCCTTGTTTGGACCACAGAAAGGGGTAAAATGACGTGATGAAATTGCAACCCATTATGTGACTTCTTAGCAGCTTCTTTAGTAAAGACTTGGTGGGAACATGAGTCTACAATGATGTTATGGATCATCTAGAATTTTTCTTTTCTTTTCTTTTTTATCTTCCTTCCTTTCAATTTCCCAATCACCTGCATGCCTACCTTCTTAGGGAATATTTTCCTAGGTATTTTCTCAAGTGAATCTACACAATTCTTTCCTAAGAAGCTTTGACCCAATGTATGAGATTTAACCATATATAAAACATCTAAGAATTCTTTAACACACAGTATATGAAAGTACTATCCCTTTGAAGCTTAAAATACCCACTTCCCTTCAGGGCAAGAGATTTTTCTCTGCCCTGTGGCAAAAAAACAGACAAACTCAAAAGAGAAAAGGATTTTCTTACTTTGTCTTGTATAGATGCATAATACCGTGAACTATTTCAACGGAGGGGTTTCCACTGAAGAACGAAATCTGGTCTGGAAGTTGTTTGGATGGAGAATCAGGAGCAGTGTTTACGCCTTCTTTACTTTGATCTTTACTTCTCTGTGCAGTGGGGGATGCTTCTGAAGACTTCCTGTCTTCCATTGTAGCTTTCAGCTCATCTTTCACAAACCAAAAATTGGATTATAAACTGATAGGAAATATGCTGAAGGACTCTAATCAGATGAAAACTTTGAGTAGAAGAATAAACTTTGGAAGAGAAATTGTAATGTACTGCACTAAGAACTACATTCACAGAACAGCAGAACTGTAGCGGCAACTCAGCTAGGAAGTGCTCTTCACCCGCCCCCCGCCCCAAATGTCATTAACACCCTCAGAGACTCAACAGTGGCCTTTACATTTAGAAGTACCATAATAAGGCAGGTGTCTTCCATCGTGCACTCCTAAGTGGGATAAATATTCAGGGCTGTGAAGTTCGAAAACCAAACCTACCAGTTCTCCACTCTGGAGATGCAATACACTTCCATTCCCCTGGATGGAATGAGCTGGCAGAGCAGGGAGAGTCACAACACGTTTACCCGATTTCAATATGATCTGCCCCTGACCTATGTGGTAAGTAGCTCTCCTCACTGAGCAGAGCTGTCAACCTAGCTTGTTAGGATTGATTTAGGAGAAATATTTAGAGAAGCTGAAATGCAGCCTAATGACCTCATGTAAGGCACAAAGGCGTAAAAGATAAAAGTAGGTTTCATTGAACACTGCGTATAAAACAGGCAACTGTGGGTTTAGGTTACAAAAGATAGTCTTCTCGGGTTTTAGGAAGCATACCTGGGTTGGCCTTCATGGTCTCAATGATCATATCTGTCATTTCTCGATGGCCAAGATGCTGATGTATGATCGCTGCTTTCTCCCCTGGTGATTTCCCTTCTAAACAGGCTACAGCTGAAGCTAGTGTCTTCTTTTTGATCTCCTCATCAGACATTTCCCCGACTAAAGAACACATGAATGATTAATACCTGATAATAAAACAAGCTCCTTTCTACTCTCAATGTATCCATCCATAGGTTTTCCTTTTCTCTCTGCTGCCCTCCCCCAAGACTGTAAGATGCCTTTGCAGTGGCCATCTCACTCACCTCTGGGGCTCCTGCAGTGCCTGACAGTCAATTAATGCCCGGTGCAATAAACTCAGCAATGCAGGACTGCTCTAGTGAAAACCATGCGCTTTAAAGCAAATGAACGAGATAAAAGCTTTGAGAGTGATTATGCTCAGATAAACCAACATTTTAGTAACACTTGTAGAGTGAAACTGTGTGTTGAGCCCCAAATGAAGGCATCAAGTCCACTAATAAACAAAACTTTTAAAAACTTTTGGGGGTAGTCTTCTTAAACACCCTTATGCTATCATGCCCTGGAAATCCATGATCATTGTCTTAAATCACTAAAACACACAAAAATGGAAAAGGAATTTGGAAACTCGACTGGAATATCCTTAATATAGGCTCTATCAGAACAGAGATCAGGCCTGTTTTGCCCGTCACTGTATCCCTTGCACTTACAGTGCCTACCACACATTGGAAGCTCTTTAAAGATCTGTTGAATAAATTAATGAATCAATGACTGACCCATGTAGGAGTGTATATGTGGTCTATGTCAATTTAGTTGACTTTCAGAACTCAGTAGCCTATTAAATCACATTCAATCTTTAATTTGCAGCTTCAAAACTCACATACTCAGGGAAGTTTCCAATGACACCATCCCTACCAGCCCCAGGCCCCTTCCCCAAACCAAACACATACTCTTGTAATAGCTTTCCAAACTCTTTTTTCTTTTCATTCACCACATTTGTCACAGCTGTAATTCTACATTTATTATTTTTTAAATTAATTAATTAATTTTTGGCTGCGCTGGGTCTTTGTTGCTGCGTGCAGGCTTTCTGTAGTTGTGGCGAGGGGGGGCTGCGGGCGTCTCATCGTGGTGGCTTCTCTTGCTGAGGCGCACAGGCTCTAGAGCACAGGCTCAGTAGTTGTGGCGCACGGGCTTAGCTGTTCCACGGCATGTGGGATCTTTAACGACCAGGGCTACGAACCCGTGTCCCCTGCACTGGCAGGCGGATTCTTTTAACCACTGCGCCACCAGGGAAGTCCCTACATTTAATTTGTAATTATTTACTTCATCTGTCTCCATGAACTGAACTGCTGGTGCCATTAAAGCAAGGACCACATCTCTTTCCGCACACAACTAAAGCTCCAACAGAGAGTGAACATTCAAAAACTATTTCTTGAACGAATGTTGTTGTTAGGTAATTGTTGGAGGTCCAAAGAGCAGAGCCACACCTGCATTCCCCACTGAGGTGGCTGTGTGGCTGGGAATGAAGAGCTCAGACTCTCAAGTCCAGCTCTCCGAGGTAGAATACCCATTTTGCCACTGACAGATGATCGTGGGCAAGTCACTTAATCCCTGGGCTTCAGCTTCGCAGTTCTGTAAAAGGGTCATACACCCATCTAACTAATAGAGTTATATGAAGATAATTAGAAACAGTGCACACGAAGTGTTTAGCACAGTGCTCGGACACCAGAAGTGTACACGTTTTAATTACAAGTATAACTCTTGCTACAGGGCGCTTAAATAGTCTTTCAAAGAGGAACGATTTAATTAAACCAGGGGCCGTCAGCGAGCTGGGGATTCCGTCTTTGCCTTCACAAAACGTAGAGGAAACCAACTCGCACAACTCGGCCCCAACCCAGGGCGGAGAGGGCGACGCGCCAAATATAAACAGAGTCCCGATGAGGAGGCACCAGGAAGGAGGGACCGGGAAAGGCTTCCCAGAGGTGACATCTGGGAAGACCTCTTAAGGATGGAGGAAATGAGAGGGATCCCAACCACCTCTCGGCTTCCTCTTGAGGCGAAAGCCCTCGTCACGGCCCTTCCTCGGACCCGGACTCTTGGAGGACGAGCCCCCGGGGCCCAGGCGCGGGCTACGGGGGAGGCGGCAAGGCCGCGGACTCACCAGCGGCGCTGAAGCCGAAGCCGGCGGGGACCGGCGAGTGTTCTGCGAGCTCCAGGCGGATGACAACCAGTGACACACTCATAGGGCAGGCGCTGGTCGGCGCGAGCCCCGGCGGGCTCAGGCGAGGCTGGGAGACGAGCCTTGAGGCCGAGCGGCCTGGGGCGGGCAGCGCCGCCGCCGCGCCTCAGCTACGCCGCAACCGCCTCAACAGCAGCGGGTCCGCGTGCCACCCTCGGAGCCACAACACCCTCCGCTTCCGCCTCCCGGCCGCCGTCCCTGACCCGCGAGGTTACGCATGCTCGAATCAGCGCGCCCTCTGATTGGGTGCGGAGGCAGGCACGTGACTGGCGTGTCTGCGGGGAGGTGCTCCTGCGCCCTGAGAGACGGAATCTCAAAGAGTTCGTGGAGGTGGCACGTCACTGGGATACCGGAAGCTGGGCCCCGAGTAGGGGAATCGGTGGGTGTGCGACCAGACCCGAGTTAGCTTATCTGAGAGACCTCGCCCTCATCCCAGCCCATCTGACGGCGAGGGGTCTTTGGCTCCGCGAGGTCTCCGAATGGTCCGTGGAACCCGCGCCCTGCAGAGAGCTCTAGCCTCTTTTTGTCCTGTTTGATCTCTCGCTCTAGCTGTAGGCAGGGTTGCTTTGTGTCAGCCACCCTTTACAGACAGGTGCGCTGAGGCTCAGAGAGGTGAATACGCTTCTCTGAGGACCCATCGGGAGTCGGGATTCGATTGCAGGGTTTCTGATTCTTTTAAGGTAGGGCGGTGGACTGGTTAAGCGCCCAGAGCTAGAGATACATCTGGGGGTGAATGAGATGAACACGCAGTTCCTGTTATTATTGAGTAGACCCTGTTCACCTGTTTTGTGACCTTGAGTTAGATTTTGCGTAAAATTGGGATAATATCCCTATACAGCTGTGATGATGAAATGAGTAGAGCCTGTGGCTCTATTTACACCAGTTTTTCTGAGAGACAGCATTCTTTCCAGTACCTCAGACTGCCTTTAGCATGTAGACATGGAGAGCCACAGTCAATACATATATGGCACATATGTGACAGAACGCTGTTCTAGGTATATGCTACCATTACATGTAAGGTGTGTTACAGCACGTCGTTGACGTGTAGGTGTGTGGACTGTATATGCATATAATGTGACCAAATGATATTTATAGCTTGTGACTGCACCCTATGAATTAGTTTCAGTATACACTATTTATATCAGTGTTTCTCAACCTCTGCACTATTAACATTATTGGACTCGATATTTCTTTGGAGTGTGTGTATGTCCTATGCATTATAGGATATTTAGCAGTATCCCTGCCCTGACCCACTAGATACCAGTAGCATGTCCCAAGGGGTGACTACCAAAAATGTCTCCAGACATTCCCAAACGTCCCGTTGGAGCCAAAATTGCCCCCACTGACCGTCTGATTTTTGTGAAACTGCATATGCCATTTGCACCTGCTATATGCATATAATATATGAGACCTCATGAAGTTTTTAAAAATTCTTATTATTTAAAAATTTCTTTGGCCACGCCACTTGGCATGTGGGATCATAGTTCCCCAACCAGGGATCAAACCCGTGCCCCCTACAGTGGAAGTGTGGAGTCTTAACCACTGGACCTCCAGGGAAGTCCCTTATGTGAACTTTTTAATAGTATATTACAGTAGTAGATAACATTTAATGGTGTGCCAGGTACTAGCTTGAGTGCTTTACATACATTATCTTATGTAATCGTAACAGCAACTTCATGAGACAGGTAGTATAATTGTTCCATTTTAACGGAAGAGGAACCTGAGGCTCAGAGAGAGCCACTTGCTCAGGATCTCACACTTAGCAAGTGGCAGAGCTAGACTTTGAACCCAGGCAATCTGATTGCAGAGCCAACACTCAATCTCTACTAAACTATCTCTTTAATATGTGGAAACATACACTACGTGTGCATATTTATGAAAGCATAATTTAGGTAGCAAATCTGCATCGTCATACTGATCTCATTCTGAGAGAGAAGACATATTCTTTACGGTAGAGGAGGAAAATGCCAGTTGCAGAGAACTAGAATTATTCTCTAGAGATGGGAAAATTGGGCTTGTTACACTTCTTTGTGGCTGCCAATCACTATGCCTGCCCCCTATGTTCCCCTATTTTCTTTTTTTTTTCAATCTTTAAATTTTATTTATTTATTTTTGGCTGCATTGGGTCTTCCTTGCTGCGCACGGGCTTTCTCTAGTTGCGGCGAGCGGGGGCTACTCTTCTTTGTGGGGCACGGGCTTCTCATTGCAGTGGCTTCTCTTCTTGCGGAGCATGGGCTCTAGGCACGTGGGCTTCAGTAGTTGTGGTACGTGGACTCAGTAGTTGTGGCTCTCAGGCTCTAGAGTGCAGGCTAAGTAGTTGTGGCACACAGGCTTAGTTGCTCTGTGCCGTGTGGGATCTTCCCGGATCAGGGCTGAACCCGTGTCCCCTGCATTGGCAGGCGGATTCTTAACCACTGTGCCACCAAGCGAGGTTATCCCCTATTTTCTGAATCATCCAGTTTATTCATCCTTCCAACTCATGTTTCTACTGAGCATGTGTTATGTGTCTAGACACCATGCTAGGTCCTAGGGGATGGATATACAAAGATGAAGTAAGATAGGCCTTTCCTTAAGGAGCTGATAAGTAGAGGAGCACATAGAGTTGAAAACAGGAACTGTGTGATGGGGTAAGTGCCCTAGTGAAGGTATGGAGAAGAAACAATGAGAGTGAAAAAAAAAAAGTAGTTTCAGAATCTTCCAGGAAAAAGAAAGACTAGCCTCTCTAGAGGAGGTAAAGCTGAGGCTGTAATATAAAAAAGAGTGTAAATTTACCATCAGATAAACAGGTGAAGACATTCCAGTCAGTGGGCATGTACCACGGAGGTACCAGGAGGTATGAGAAATCACAGCGATAACCTGCTCCAAAGAGAGCATTGGGAAGTGGCTAGAACAGAACTATCATCTCTAGTTGGAAGGAAGAAGCAAGGTAGTCGTGGGAGCGTTGCCCACTTATCCATTAGCAGAATTATGAGGAGGACAGTGTCCTCAATGAGGATGAAAGTCAGCCCTTTAGGTCCAGAGACAGATTTCATCTCTGTTAAGCCCTCACAGAGAATGTGTTGACACTTTCAGGAGCCTATAAATAAATTTCTCCTTCCTCCACTAACTTTGGCCATGGCGTAGGTAAAACCCAAAATGCAAATCAGTCTTTACATTTTTCATTTCAGCATTCGTGCCCCAATCCAGCAAATTTCCAATTACGTAAGAAGCACATTATATTATCTTGAACATTTGCTTCTTAAAAATCCTTTCTTTAGGTGGCTGTCTGGCCAGATACAGTTATTTGATACCTTAATAAAGAATGGCGTCGCGAATACTTCTAAGAAAAAAAGAAAAAGAATCCTTTCTTTAGGGACTTCCCTGGTGGTCCAGTGGTTAAGACTTGGCGCTCCCAATACAGGGGGCCGTGTTGGATCCCTGGTCAGGGAACTAGATCCCGCATGCCGGCGCTAAAATTTCTGCATGTCACAACGAAGATCCCACATGCAGCGCAGCCAAATAAATAAATAAATAAATTTTAAAAATTAATCCTTTCTTTAGGATCTTACAGAGTTTATTTAGTCCTTATGGTGGCACTGAAGTGACTCCCATGAACAGGCAGGCTGTCTTACCAACCTGTTTTGCTCTAACTTTCTTCTTAGTAAGCTTTTTAACCATAGACATCGCATGAGAAGCTTTAAGATTTTCAAGTGGAACTGACTGCAAATAGAATTTGGTTTAATTATTTTGTTTTTTTCCCAGGTTTTTATTTCAGACTTACAGAAAAATTGAAGCATAGTACAGTGATCTCTCATATACCCTTCATCGTGTACCCTTCACCAAGACTGATTAATTACTAACATTTTGCCACATTTGATTTATGTCTATACATGTTTAAATATCTATATACACGTGTACCTGTTATGTGTATTTTGGTTTTTTTCCCGATCTTTTGGAAAGTAAGTTTAGAAAAGAGGCAATGGAGAACAATCAGAAGGACATCGCCCTGCTCTGTAGGAGGGGTGATGGTGTGGTGGCATCGCGAGCGCTAGGAGGAGGTGGGTACAGGGCATCCTGCTCATTGGTCTCTTCTGGTAGCCAGAAGAGGTTTCATGAAGGAAGTGACAGGTAAACTACAGCCTAAAGGACAATTTGCAGTTAGCCACGTAACAGATGGAAGGGAGCATTCAGGCCAAGGAAACACCATACCCGAAGGCCTGGAAGCAGGAGGAAAGCATCACGTGTTTGAGGAAGCTGCCGTGGACCTGAGTGTCCCGATCACCCAGGTTAAGGTGAAATACGAGGGAGAGCTGCGGCTGAAAGGGGAGAGGCAGAACTCAGAGGGCCTTTTCAGGCAGGTTAAGGAACTGAGAGTTTATCTTGAGGACAGTGGGGGGCCACTGGAGGTTTTAAATGGGGTTAGGATATGATCAAATTTGCAATCTTGAATGATAACTGGTTGAAGTGTGAAGAAAGAATGAGGTTTGAGAAGAGGCAGGGGGACCAGTTAAGGGGCCGTTGCAAAGGTCCGTGGTTGAGATCACGCAGTGAGAGTGGAGAGAGGTAGATGGAGAGCTTCGGGAGGAAGGATGGGCCGCGCACAGCACCCGGAGCAGAGGTGTCTAGCTGGAGGACTGAGGGAAGTCGGGGTGAATCCAGTTTTCCAGCTTGGGCGGCTGGGAGAACGGTGGAGCCCTTTCCTGAGCCAAGGAACTTAGGCAAGGAGTGGTCAGGGAGGGCGGAGATCCTGCGTTCCTCTCGGGCGGTGTCTGAAGCGCTGGTTGGAGGTCAGAGGAGGTGTGCAGGTGCCACCCTGAGCACCAGGGTGGAGGTCTGCTTGGAGGCAGTGACGGCAAACTATGTCCTGTGCCTTCTCCGCAGCCTCGGCCCCAACATGTGCCTAAGGCGGCTTTTGCAGTCTGCGCAGCTTCAGCGGGCTTGGAGGGCGGTCTTCGGGAAACATGGCCAGGGCAGGCACCAGGGAGCCTGGCGATGGACACATTCTGGAGGCGGCACCTACAGAGCAGTGATTTTTGACATGGGCGGAGTTCTCATTCCTTCTCCAGGGAGAGTGGCTGCAGGTGAGCTCTTCATTCTACTTCACCTTTGGAGACTGTGGTGGGTAGGGGTGGGGGAAAGGAGGGTGGTGAGGGGAGATGGCAGTGTGTCCCAGTGGGAGCTATACTTGCTCTTCATCAAATTCCAAGCAACAGTTAGTGGCTGAGTATCTTGGGCAAATTATTTAACTGCTCTGAGTCTTAGTTTCCTCATCATTAAATTACGGCTGATGATAGTACCTACCTCTTTGGGGTTGGAGGAGGGTTAAGTGAGATTATTCATGGAGGGCACTTGATTAGCAGGGTGAGTGCTTGGCTCATCTGAAATTCTCAATAAACGATGAGCTGCTATTGTTGTTAATGTTATTGGTGGAATTTAACTACCTTTCCCTGAGAACTACTTCTGAATCCTGACATCCTCTCTGCCCGCCCCGCCACCCCCACCCCGTCCCCGCTTTGATCATAGCCTTTCCTTTTCCACCAACCTCCCTTCTAAACCTGCTTTTGCTACTACAAGATCAAGCCTCTAGGCTCTGATCCTTCCTTTTTCAGCCCCTCCTGGTATTACCTTTTTACCCGCTCAGTTCAACTGACTTAAGTGTGATTTGTTTGGCGTGAAGTGTTAGAAAACCTAACAAAACAGTGACTGCACCAAGACTGAAGTTAATTTCTTTTGCACATGAAAGTCCAGGTATGTGTCTGGGCCAGTGTGTTGCTCTGTGATGGCAGCGCCCTGGGCTCTTTTCATTGTGTTGCTGTGCTATGAGTGCACTTCATTTCTACTTTCACCATGTGGGTCAGGCTTGGCTGCCTCACTTTCTGCCATCACATCCCATTCCCAACCAGCAGGAAGGAAAAAGGACCAAACAGCTGTCCCTGTTCTTTTCACTTACTGTGGTTGCTGACTGGGCAGTTTTCTATGCTAAATCAACCCAACTTCAGGTTTTCTGTGCCCCTGGTTGCAAAATTATCCAGCTCTGCTAACTGGTTAGGTGAGCTCCTTTTTTTTTTTTTTAGCTCCAGCTGCAGTTGAGCCCTCAGCCTCTCTATTCCTCCACTCATATTCCTCTTGCATTCATTACAGGGCTGTTCCAAACTCTGCCCAGAGCCATCATACTTCCCCAGACCAAACCTTCATACTTGGAAGATGGCCAAGTCTCCTTTTACAGAGAACATAAAGATTACTTGGCAGGAATTTTCTCAGCTTTCTCCAGAACATCTTGAGAACCTATTCACTCCTTCCCACTGCCACTGCCTCTACACAAATTAGATTCCTAAATTCTCCCGCCTGCACTGGCACATCAGCCTCCTAACTCCTAACTCTACCTCTGGCCTTCTGGGTTTTGCACACAATGCCTGGAGCTGCCCTTCTGAAACACACATCTTATCCCTTCCCTCTCTTGCTTCAAATCCTTGAGTGCCTGCATTTTTTCACTTAGATTAAAACCAGAAGCTTTACCTGGTTCCAGGGCCTCTCACAACCAGCGCTCATGTCCTCTTGTCACACCATTTCCTATGTATGCCCACATTTCAGCTACCTTGGACTACCTGATGCTCTTTAAACTTGTCAAATGTATTTATACTCCTGTGCCTTTGCAAGTTCTGTTCTCTCTGATCAGAGCTACCCTTCCCTGCCTCCTCTGCCTTTTCAAATCCTGCTCATACTTTTAAATGGTATGTTATTCAGCAGTGCCTGGAATCTTCGGAGCACTTAGTAAGTCTTGTGGTTGTTGTTATTATTGACTTGTGTTTTTATTTTATATTTATAATGTTTTTGCCATGCCAAAATTTTCACTTTTGATGTCATCAAAATCATCTGTGTTTTTCTTTATGGCTTGCATGTTATGAGACTAGGCTAAGGAAGTCGTTTCTTTCTTCACGTTCATAAAGACGTTGCATATTGTTTTCTAACTTTTAGAGGGTTTTTTTTTTCTGATTTGGGTATTTAGTCTGTTGGGAATTCATTTTTGTAATGGTGAGAAACGGATTTAATTAAATTTTTTCTATACAGAAACTCAGTTATGCCAACCTCATTATTAAATAGTTGGTGCTGAAAGGATATTTTTAAAAATACAAAGATATGCTGTATAGCACAGGGAACTCTCCTTCACTTTGCTGTATAGTAAAAACTGGGAACTCTTCCTTCACTTTGCTGTATAGTAGAAACTAACACAACATTGTAAAACAACTTACCCCAATAAAAAATAAATAACTAAATAAAAGTGCACCTAAAAAAATAGACAAATTTCTTACTGTCACCTCCACCCCTCTCTGGCCAGTCCTAGGCTTCATTGGTTATCATTGTGAAAAGTTTGTTTATCCTTCCAAAAATTGCCTATATATACATGAGTGTGTGTGTGTGTGTGTGTGTGTGTGTGTAAACTGTGTCTACATAGATTGGGTCATACTGTACACACTGTTATGTACCTTTCCTTTTTTCTGACCCAGTAGAATATCTTGCCAAATTTTCCACATCAGTAGGCATAGGTCTAGTTAAGGGATTAGCAAACTATTTCTGTCAAGGGCACTAGATGGGCTTCACGAGCCACACAGTCTCTGTATGACTTTACTATTGGAGCCAGCAACAGCCATAGACACTAGTAAACAAGTAGGTGTGGTTGTGCTCCAATAAAACTTTATTTACAAAAACAGATGGGAGACAGATTTGGCCCCCAGGCCATAATTTGCCAACCCTTGGCCTAGTTTATACATTTTAACATCTATGAGGTATTCCATCATATGGATGTACCATGGTTGATTTAACAAGCCCTTTAGTAACATGCATGTAAGTTTCTAGTTTTTATTGTGAGCAGTTCTGCACAACAGCTGTGTACATAATCTTTGCTTACTTTTATAAATATATCTGTGGGAGAAATTCCTGGAAGCAGAATTACTACATCAAATGTAAATGTGTATTTAAAATGTTGCACTCCATAGAGGTTGTATTTGTTTACACCCCCATCAACAGCATACGAGAGTGCCCCTTTCCTTGCATGCTTGCCAGCTCTAAGATCCTAAAAAATGCTCTAACTTTAGTTCTAAAATTAAAGATGTATTATTATTATTATTTGGATTCAGTTTTAAAAGTCCTGTTGTTCTCAAAAGACATACTGAATTGGTCATATTGGTGATTTCTGAAGAATGGGATTGCTTTGTCATTTAACTTTCTTTTTTATACCTTTCTACATTGTCTGAAATATTTTCAATGCACAGGTACTGCATTAAACAAAAGATATGTGCTAATGTATATTATTGATATATCTTAGATATAATTATGAATGCTGTATACATTTTTGCACCATAGCAGGTATATTATACAAAGAGAAAACACCCTTGTACAAGAAAAAGTAACCCCTATCCCAGTGTTCCCAGTATACACAATAATAATCCATCCACTGCCTTAGCTCTTTATGGACAGAATTTTGTTCTTTATTTCTCAAAGACAGCGCCCCCACAGGTGAATGTTTCAGTGTGCCAGCTACACTGCTCTGAAGGATTACTACGGTTTACAAAATGAAGGCCTTGTCTTGGAGTGCTGTCAGAATCTGCTTTATTCCCTAATGCACTTCCTTACCATGTGCCAGGACTGTGTGAGTGACCTAATACATATGAACCAGCCAATGAGAGACCAGGGAAGAAAATTCGTACTGCAGTGTCCAGAGTCATCTCAAGGTGGTGGTACGGACCTGACGCTTGGCACCAGTGTCCCCTCAGTTACACAGATTATTATTGCTGTTCCTTTGGAGGTCCAAGCTGAGATTTTCCATTTCCTGAATTTGTCTGAATTCCCAATGGAACCCACTAGGCACCACAGTGATGCCACAGGAACTTGTATGGTACTTCCCCTGCTCCCCAAACCCCAGCTGTTTGTCCATATATTACTGTTTCACTTACCATATGTTTTACTTCCGGTAGAATGGGAGGTACAGAATCATATCCCTTCCGGAACTATATTGAAGGCCTTGATCTCAGGTGGCGTAAATGGGCCCTGGATGAAATTTATGAGAGCAGAGATAACAACAGAGGATTTCCTACAAGAATTTGGGAGACTTTGCTCTGAAATTGTGAGTGATAAACATACTTGAATTTCCATATCCTTTTTGCCTAGAATAGTGGATGCAACAGTTATCCATTAAGTTGGTTAAACTAAAAATAAAGAAGGGAAAACCTAATAACCTGTTATAAGATTTTAAGCTATTTCTTCCATCCGCAGGTGCTCAATTTTAACTACACGAATGAAAAAGTAAAAATATTACGTACTAAGCCTCTCCATCAGTTACTGCTCATCTGAAGCTGGAGTTGTATAATGGCTTTGATCAGAAAGCTTGTTTAATGCAGTAATAACATTGAGCCTTTCTCTGGAAAGGCTCTGCATTCTAAGCTCTTTATTTGTATTAACTCATGTACGTTCACAATAACCCTGCTACAATATAATTTAAGATATAATAAAGTTCTGTGGATAGATGGTGGTTTTGGTTACATAACAGTCAATGTACTTAATATCACCCAAAGTGGTTAAAATAGTAAATTTGATGTTATGTGTTTTTACCTCAATTTTAAATAAATGAATAAATATTTAAATATATGTATAGAAAACATTCTGCTAAGTGACAGAAAGAAGCCAACCCAAAAGACCACATATTGTATGAGTCCACTTATTTGAAATGTCTAGAACAGGGAAATCTATAGAAACAGAAAATAGAGTTATTTTCTAGGACTGGGAGTATTGGGGTGTGGGGGGGGAATGGGTAACGACTGCTAATGGGTATGGGATTTCTTTTCAGGGTGACGAAAATGTTCTAAAACGGATTGTGTTGATAGTTGCACAACTTTGTGAAGATATTAAAAAGCGTTGAATTTTACAGCTTAAATGGGTCAGTTGGGTGGTATGTGAATTGTATTTCAATAAAGCTGTTGTAAAATGTGCGTGTGTATCAGAATAGCAGACTTGGCCTTGCAGATTTTGAAACATGATAAAATAAGAGTTTTCAAAACCCACAGAGGTTGAATTTAAAAACACAAAAATTGATCAGAAACTGACACTCAGTTCGTAATGGTGAAGTTGAGGCAATGCAGAATCATCAAATGTCTCTGGATCATTAAAAATTAAGTTACATCTGCTTAATACACTTATAGAATTTAATGTACCTCTTAGGGTCTTCTGAATCTTTTTAAAATTGACAATGAGTGAGTGAAATAAAGAACTCATTTAACTGGAATACTGATATAAATAGCTCCATTCCCTAACCACTGTAACTCTAATTCTAAGCCACTTTTTACAACCTTATATACAAAGTTCTGCACAAGGGCTGAGGGAGGGAATTCCTTTTGGCAGCAAGCCAAAGGCCCGGGGTCCTACACCAGGTAGTGGTAGGAAGCCAGGAATATGTGTTTTTCTGTGTCAGTGACAAGCTGTTCTTACTCTTAATGATGGCTGGTTCTCCTCTCCCCTCCCCCATTCTTAGTCAAAGACCTCCGTGCCCCTGAACTCCTTTTTCTCTCTGCTGACCAGTGAGCGAGTGGCAAAGCCGTTCCCAGTGATGACTGAGGCCATAACTCAGATTCGGGCTAAAGGCCTTCAGACTGCAGTCTTGAGCAATAATTTTTATCTTCCCAATGGGAAGAGCTTTCTGCCCCTGGACCGGAAACAGTTTGATGTGGTAAGTGATCCGGAATAATCCGAATCAAGTCTGTGCCCTTGCTGCAGGATGCAGGATTAGTGCTGCCTCTCAGTAGGTCTGGAGTAAATGGGTTTTTTATTCACACACTTGACTCAGTTAGGACTAAATATAACAGGTGGGAAGCAAGACTTGTAAAATATCACTGAGCTCTCAGCAAGGTCAGTCATTTATGGGCTTTGATAACTGATTGAAACCTCAGCTTTCAAGACTCCCTTTCATTCTGGAGTTGAACCTTAGTCATCAGATAACACATGCACTTTTGTCAGCCCTCACCTCTTAACGGGCCCTTTGACCTTTTCTCTTCAAAGACCAACCCCATTGCCCTCTATTTCTATGGCATTAATCCTTAGACCAGTGCTGTGCAAACAAACCCACTGCAGTAAGGGAAATGTCCAGTATGGTTGCTACTAGTCACATACGGCTGTTAAACACTTGAAATGTGGCTAGTGGCCCTGAGGAATTCTATTTCATTTCAACTTAAATGTAAATAATCACATATGGCTAGTGGCTACCGTATGGGACAGCACATGAAGGGCTAGACTATGAAAGTACCTGAGAAGATTCTGAGTCAGGAGATGGTCTTCTGTGCCAGGAGGTTACTTCTGTGAAAGACTTCCCATTTCCCTAAGAGAAAGTACATCGTTATCCTGGGACAGATATGAATTACTGAATTATTGACTTGCCTAAACTTCATTCAGTTGGAAAACACGTTCTCATTAAGCAGTGACTGTGTGCCGGGCACTGGCTAGGCATGAGGGGATACTGTGTTCAGTGTGACGGACACAAGCCCTGCCCTCTGGAACATGCATTTGCCATATTTCAGGTTGTCAGTTGCTACATGTGGCTAGTGGCTACTGTGTCGGACAGGACAGTATAGCATTTCCATCATTGTAGAAAGTCCTATTGGATAGTGCTATTTTAGAACGTAAAATCTAGTTGGATTGACAGGCAGAAAATTCAGAGCACAAATATGGGAAATGAACGACCCAACCTAATGCTCTTTTCACCTCCCACCTCCTCATTCCTCCTGTACAAAGCCAGTCAGAGATAGAGTTCTTTTCCCTCTGCACAGCTGCCTGGCTCCTTGCCCACTTTAATTGTTGGTTTCCCCGCTTGTCCACAGCACAGCCCTCCTCCAAGCATCCTCCCCTTCTGGTGCTCAGGGACCTCAGCCGGATTTGAATCCTGTCTTGCAGCTTGCTATAAGCAGCAGTAGCTTTGATTCTCTGAACCTCGGTTTCTTCACCTGTAGTTCAGCAGTAGGAATTTTCTTTGTTGAGGGTAGCTGTGTGGATCCCAGAGTATAATGCATGCAAAGCACTTTACAGAGTGCCTGGCAGATAGGTAAGTATGCAATACGTTGTAATTATTTTCAGAAATTCCTTCCCTCCAGTGTGGCTATGGGGATATATCTTCATCTGGACAAAATCAGTTGGCCAGGCTCGTATTGGGCCCTTCAACTATGTAGGGACTTGTGAGCTTCTTTAAAACAATGGACTTGTTTATTCAGGCTTCACAGGCTCTCTGGCGTGTGCTCTTCAGATCCATTTTCATATTCTATGTCTGCAGGAAACCTGGAGTTTTGAAAATCTGTTTCCTCAAGAGCAAGGGTTTACATTTTTGTTCTCTAAAGCTATAAGGAAAAAAATTATTTTGGTAGAAGTAAAGCTAATGGAACCATTCCTGTGATCCCCATCATCCCTGGAGGCTGTTCCTGAACTTTTCAATGTCACAGAAATCTGTTTCTTCTGACGTGTATGTGGCTTTTGAATTTTGTTCATCTACTTTGTTTTTGGTTTTGTTTTTTTTTTTTTTAGTATGGATGTTTTATATCTGAAATTTTGCTTGTGTCCAGGTGTAAGCAATCGGTAATGTCTTTTTTTGTGTTTTATTTTTGGCTGTGTTGGGTCTTAATTGTGGCACACGGGCTTCTCTCTAGTTGTGGCACGTGGACTCCAGAGAGCACGGGCTCAGTAGCTGCCACACGCGGGCTCTCTAGTTGTGGCGCACAGGCTTAGTTGCCCCGTGGCATGTGGGATCTTAGTTCCCCGACCAGGAATCAAACCCATGTCCCCTGCATTGAGAGGCAGATTCTTAACCACTGGACCACCAGGGAAGTCCTCATCTACTTTGTTCTTTAAGTAAAAACTTTTACATTATTATTATTTCTTTTTGTAAAGAACACATGATGTAAGATTTACCATCCTAGGGGTTTCCCTGGTGGCGCAGTGGTTAAGAATCTGCCTGCCAGTGCGGGGCACACAGGTTTGAGCTCTGGTCCAGGCAGATCCCACATGCCACGGAGCAACTAAGCCCGTGTGCCACAACTACTGAGCCTGCGCTCTAGAGCCCGTGAGCCACACTACTGAGCCTGCGCACCACAACTACTGAAGCCTGCGTACCTAGAGCCCGTGCTCCACAACAAGAGAAGCCACTGCAGTGAGAAGCCCGTGCACCACAATGAAGAGTAGCCCCTGCTCACCGCAACTAGAGAACGCCCGTGTGCAGCAACGAAGACCCAACACAGCCAAAAATAAATAAATAAATAAATTTATTTTTTAAAAAAAGTAAATAAAAAATGCTAATGTAGTACAATGAAAAAAAGAAGATTTACCATCCTAGACATTTTTAATTATACAGGACAGTAATTTTAGGTATATTCACATTGTTGTGAAACACAACCCCAGAAATTTTTCATCTGGCAAAATAGAACACAAGAAGTCCAGGGACCTTATCCAGTTTAAATCTCAGGAATTTTTTCACTTCTGCAAATGTACTCACCTATGAGAGGAGGTGTCTGCTTGGCAGACTTGGCCCTGACCCCCAGGGTTTGCTCCCCCTCTCCTCTTGTCTCGGCTGGTACAGCTGTGCTGCTTTCCTGTCGCATGATGCCTTTATTGGTGTCTGAAACACCTGGCTTCTCTGCTACCCACTGTTGACATTTTCTTTAGAAGGAGCTTCTTTGTCTTCTTTTAGCTCATTCAGGTCCTTAGGAGACCAGGAAGAGTCAGTAACTTATTCAGAACATTTATTTGTCTGAAAAGGCAGTTCTTCTCTAACCTTGAACAATGGGAGTTTGGAGGAGAGGGAGGGGCCCTCAGGTTTGTCCTTGGTCTTGGAGAGCGAGGGTCAATTCAGGAGTGACTGAGGGAGTTAGTTCTATTCTTTGGGCAGACCAGAGGGTATTGGTTACAGGCCTCTATGGACATTTTAGGCCTGCTCACAGGAGATCAAGCCATGGGGACAGTGTCAGAGGACTTGGGGTTGCTGGGTCAGAGGTAGCCTGACACTGAGACAGCTGTTTCAGGGTTCTCCTGAACCCTCAGCAGCACCCCACCAGTTCTGGATCAGATACAGGTTGAAGCAAGGCTGTCAGGATACAGGAGGCTCTTTGCATGAAAGGGAACCATGTCTTTGCCACTGACGATCTCTTTGGTGTTAGCCCTCCTGTGGGATTTATCTGTCTAGGCTGAGTACAGCTGTTTGTTTTTTAACTTCTGAAATATGGACATTAAAGTCATGTTTCTTTTATAACAGTAAACAGTGCCTTCTTTCTGAGAAAACGGTGAAATACTTTCCCTAAAACTGAAACGTGCAGCTTTTCTGTGCATTCACAATACCTAACATTAGCAAAGTGCTATGTCATTTCGGAGTACACTGAAGTTCACTAAGTTTCCCAGCTACCGTTAAGATAGGTAAGATGGGGCTTCCCTGGTGGTGCAGTGGTTGAGAGTCCGCCTGCCGATGCAGGGGACACGGGGTCGTGCCCCGATCCGGGAAGATCCCACATGCCGCGGAGTGGCTGGGCCCGTGAGCCATGGCCGCTGAGCCTGCGCGTCCGGAGCCTATGCTCCGCAACGGGAGAGGCCACAACAGTAAGAGGCCCACGTACTGCAAAGAAAAAAAAAAAAAAAAAAAAAAAGATAGGTAAGATGGCTGTTAGTGTTCCCAGTTTCCTGACGATGAACCTGAAGCCCATAGTGCCTTCGCTGTTTGCGCAAGGTCACTCACTGTGTCTGAACCAGAACTTTGGTTTTCTGAGTCTTCCCTTAGGTTGTAACCCAGTATTTCCAAATCACTCCTCTTAAAAAAGCAACATCATTTTATATCATGACACTCTTAAGTTACTTGTTATAACAAATCTCCACTGCCTGCCTTCTGCTCTGCTTTTCAGAAAATATACTGGGTGTACGTGGGAACACCACTTTTAGGGACATTCATCTCTCCTTCCTGTCCCTCCCTCTCAGGTTGTGGAATCCTGCCTGGAAGGTGTCTGCAAGCCAGACGCCAGGATGTACAAGCTGTGCTTGGAGCGGCTAGGCCGGCAGCCTTCTGAGTCCATCTTTCTGGATGATCTTGGACCGAATCTAAAAGCAGCTGCCAGCCTTGGTATTCACACCATTAAGGTAAAGGTCACTGTTTTTTGAACCCCTGTTGTGCCCCAGGCACTAGTGTAAGCATCTCTACGCAGTCCTCTTACACTCAAAATGGCAGTTGCCTCTGGTGGTTTTCACCCATGCTGCCATAGTCTTTTTATTTTTTATTGATTATGAAATCTAGGTGACTAGCCACTTGTATTTTCAATAGGAAGTAAGAAGGCAGAATGAGAAAAGAGTTACACAGGGAGGTGAATGGCAGGCTTAAGACATTTCGGGTGACAGCTCTGCTGGCCTGGTGATGCTGCTCTGGGTGGGGACCCAGCAGCTACCAGACACACGGGCCATCCCAATGCTTTGAAGCAGGAGAAGCCACGTTGGTGGCTGGGGTCTCTGTCCAGCTTTCTGCGTTTGGGTTTTCGTTATTAGCTGACGGGCCCGTAGGGACAGAGTGGACACTACACACAATATTCTGCCCTCCTGGCACAAGGGAGTATCATTCACTCTTAACCGGCACTCTTCCCAGCAGATAAGAAAGTTTAATGTGGTTAGGAATTAAATGGGAGGAGGAAACTCATTCTGAGGCTTTCTCATGAGCTGACTCCCCTGGCTGCAAAGTCCTTGCTCAGAGAACTGACTTCTTCTATATTTCCCTCTAAGAAAGTACCCTCTCAGAGAACAGGCAGGAGGGTGGGGCAGGGTTGACTGGGTGTCCATGTTCAGTATTCTCTGTGAAACCAGGTTCATGACCCAGAGACTGCAGTAAAGGAACTGGAAACTCTTCTGGGTTTTCCGTTGAGAATGGCTGTTCCAAACACTCGCCCTGTGAGAAAGACGATGGAAATTCCCAAGGACTCCTTGGAGAAGCACCTCAAAGGCTTACTGGGGACCCAAGCCACAGGTAGTTAAGCTTCTGCATTTTGGTAAAGGCTAGGCTTTCAGTCTGGCTCTCACTTTCAGTCCTTAGTGGAATATGCTGGAGACAAAGACGCCATGTGGTGAAGCAAATAGCCAGTGGGCTCAGTGAGCCCAGTGGACCCGGGTGCTGCTCTGTTTTACTTGGGAAAAAGCACTGACTTCCTTTTTTACGGATCCCCAAAGTGTACTTGGCCCTTGTTCCATGTGAGAGTGTGGTGTGGCAGCAGCCGCCTGCAAAGGGCTGTCCCGGAGGACAGGAACTTGCAGTATGTGCCCAGGGGTGTTTGAGTGTTTCTAATAGTTTTGAGATGACAGCCTGTTTTGTGAAGGTGACTTAAAAGTTGCACGAATTTACAATGTGACAAGCCGTCTCTATCTCTTCAAAGGAACCTCTAGCTCCTTCTTCACATTCCACCCTCAGAAAAACAGGTGCCTCATGACCTTTTTCTTTTTAAATTTATTTTATTAAAGTATAGTTGCATGAACTTTTGAAGAAATTTCTACCTGGTGATAAAGTTTGATCCTTGAAAGTACTTTTTTTTAATTTAATTTATTTTTTTATACAGCAGGTTCTTATTAGTCATCCATTTTATACATATTTGTGTATATATGTCCATCCCAATCTCCCAATTCATCCCACCACCCCCACCACCCCCGCCACTTTCCCCCCTTGGTGTCCATACGTTTGTTCTCTACATCTGTGTCTCTATTTCTGCCCTGCAAACCGGTTCATCTGTACCATTTGAAAGTACTCTTTGTATGCAGCTTCTCATAAGGATTTTTTTCCAGTGATGGGATTGTTCTTAGAGCCTCTGCAAAGCTGAGGGACCCTTTCTGATGAGACCAGCTAAGTCAGGCAAACTCCCATTTCCTGCGAATCTGTGTGTAGAGTTCATCTCATTGTGAAGACTAGGGTTAATTAGGCTGTTTCTGCAAGGGAGCCTCAGAGTTTAGCCTGCTGGGGTGGGAAACGCATCTCCTGAAAGCAGCTTTGGCTCGAGCTGCAGGCCTCTGCATAGCTCCTTTCAGCTGTCACGTCATTGTCAGGCGTGGTGTGGCCAAGTATGGGGTGAGGGGCACACTTTTCAAGTGAGGGCACTTTTCATCCTCGGCTTAAAGCATTCCATTTAGCAAGATGGGTTTCCATGACTGTGCTTGTGTTTTACAAACAGAACTAAAAGACTTTTCTTTACGGAGCAGGAGTTGGCAAGAAGGACAAAATTGGACACCTGCACAAAGTGAAAATTGTCACGGTGTAAATCCAGTGGCCTTTGCCACACCATAGTGTGATGTTCTGGACTCGAGCTGGAGGTGGGGGGTATGCCTGGGACGCAGTCACGTCTGGTACCCCGGGAGGAGCTGCTTTCCTTACAGATCATTCCAAATCAGGGCGCTCCGCATCCATATGCAGTACTCATTAGAAAGAAAGAATGTCTGTCCACATTTGTCCTCCAGAGCTGGTTTGAGTTTTCCTTGCTTTCAAACTTGCAGGCCCATTGGAACTCCTTCAGTTTGATCACGGGCAGTCAAATCCCACCTACTACATCAGGCTGGCTAAACATCAGCTGGTTCTGAGGAAGAAACCGCCAGGGACACTGCTCCCGTCGGCGCATGCAGTAGAGAGGGAGTTCAGGTAAATTCTCAGAGCTGGGGGCGTGCTTGCCATCCCCAGCCTCCGCAGCCCAGCCCCTGAGCTGGCCAATCAGCACTCCATTAAAGTGCCTTGAGACATTTAAAATTACAAGTGTGACTCTCCAAAATTATTTCTGAGAAGAACATGTCACCTAATTTTATTCAGGAGCTTGTTTTCTCTTTTCTCTACCTAAACCTCTAGGAGGCTAGACTTTTTTTGAGCCTCTGTTAAGTGCGGTCATAGCCCAAGGAGGCATGGTTGTGAGTTGATAGTTATTGAAACCTGGGGTTCCTTATATGAATCCCTCTACTTTTATGTATGTTTGATATTTTTCATAATAAAATGTTTAAAATGATAAATGTATTACAACCCATCCAAAATAAAATCTTTTGCTTTGTGAATAGGAAAATTTAAACGTAGTAGGTTGAAAAACACTAGCTCCAGACTCTTGGACAGTGAGTGGCAATGCGATGACTGGACTCCAGAGTGGGGCTTCCTCTCCTGAACGGCTTTCTCTTCCTCTTCTGCCTTCCTTCCAGCCTATCATGTTCTGCAGAAGGAAAGTTGCAGAGAGTAGAAGGAAAATGTGATTGCGGCTCCTGGCCTCTTCTTTCTCACCATTTACTGTCTCCCCTCTGACTTTTTGGTTCCTTGAATCTGACTTCTCTAAGTGTTACAGGGACTGATGACTGACATTTATGAAGCCTTCAGGGTTCGTTTATGAAGCCTACAGGGAGAAACCTGTAGCTATTTGTGAGCATTCATAAATGTGCCCGTGTGATAGTGAGTGTGTGCTTGTAGAAGAGAAACCCTGAAATGCAAAACTCCCACTGTCTCTGTGCCTCCTGCTTGTGAACTCTCACCAACTTCCTAGCGTACTGAGGAATTCTGGAGTGTTAGAAAGACATCGAAAAATCCAAGAATGCACAGAATTTCTGTTTTAGTAAAGGAATAAAATGTGCATTTGAAGATGAAATGTGTACGGTATCTGCTTATAAAATGCCAAATCAAATTTGGAAAACTGGGAAAACAGTATAACATAATTTATAAAAACCTCAGGGTAGTCATACTTTTATACCTAATAATTCCAATAGGGGATCTCTCTTTAAAAAAATAATTCTAAATAGGGAGAAAAGCTTTATGCATTAATATGCTCACTGCAGTGTAGTTTATAATAAAAAAAATTGGAAACCTACAGGTACAATAACTGAGTAATGATTGTGCAAACCTTGGTATTTCTGCTTGTTGGAACAATAACAATAATAGTAACAGCTAACATTTACTGAGTGTTTAGTATGTGTCGGGCACTAAATAAGTGCTTTGAATATATTGTTAATTCAAACCGTTCTCATGACTCCCTGATCTGGTCCTATTACGATCTCCATTTTATAGATGAGGACAGTGAAGCTTAAAGAAGTTAAGCAGCATGCCTGGTGACACACGTCTAGTATGTGAGTGATGGAGTCTGGCTTCACACCCAGGGCTGGTAGGATCCCATACCCCAGTCTTAATGATTATGCTATTATTGCAGCCAATAAAAGGATGCCTATAATAAAATTAAAATGTGTAGAATAAAACTTTTTTCCTTTTTGGCCGCCCATTGTGCCTTGGGGGATCTTAGTTCTCCGACCAGGGACTGAACCCAGGCCATGGCAGTGAAAGTGCCGAGTCTTAACCACTGGACCACCAGGGGACTCTGCAGAAAATAAAATTTTAATGTAGCAAAAACAGATACAAACTATATATGTCTTAACTATGTTTTTTGTAAAGACTTGTACATTGAAACAAAAATATTGGAAAGGAACACACCAAAATGTTTACCCTGGTCATGTTTGGGTAGTTTGTTAGTACAAGTTGTAAGTGACAGAAACCCACCTAGCCTGACTTAAGCATTCAAAAAAAAGAAAGGAGGAGAAGTGGTAAAATGTATTGGCTTCATTATCTAAACCTTTCAGGTGTGGCTGGATCCAGAGGCCCAAATAATGTCACCAGGACCCATTCATTCTCTCTGTCCATCTCTCAACACTTCTCTCCTTGATAACTACAGTGAACGTTCCAGCATATCTCCTGAGATTGACTTGTTGGCCTGGTGTGGGTCACAGCTTTTTTCCTGAACCAATCTCTGTGGTCAGGAGGATGCATTATTCAGATTGGCCAAATCTGGGTCTTGTGCTCAACCCTGGAATCAGGATTGAGTCACTCTCACCCAAACCATGTGAATCTACAGTGGAGGAGAGCTGTTTCCCAAAGGAATGTCTAGGTATTACTATCAGAACATGAAAAGGGGAAAGGACAAAAGGCAGCCCAAAGCAGGAGCCAGTTATTGGTGATAAGACTGACTCATTATTTTTCTATTTAAAAAGATTCCTTCCTTAATGTTTCATAGAATTTATCAGTAAACACATCGGGCCTGGAGGTTTTTTAGGAAAAGTTTTTGGATTATGGGTTTGATGTAATAGATATTGGGTTATTCAGGTATTTTATTTCGTCTTGCCTTAGTTTTGGTAAATTGTAATTTGCAAGGAATTTGTACATTTATTAAAATATATAAAATTATATTATAAAATATATAAAGTTATATATGTCCATTTCATGTTAACAGTTGAATTTATTGTTCAAAATATTCCCTTACTGTCTGTTTTTTTTTAATTTATTTCTGGCTGTGTTGGGTCTTCGTTGTGCGTGGGCTTTCTCTAGTTGCGGTGAGCGGGGGATACTCTTCGTTGCGGTGCGCATGCTTCTTATTGCAGTGGCTTCTCTTGTTGCAGAGCATGGGCTCTGGGTGTGCAGGCTTCAGTAGTTGTGGCACACAGGCTCAATAGTTGTGGCTCTCGGGCTCTAGAGCAGAGGCTCAGTAGTTGTGGTGCACGGGCTTAGTTGCTCCGCGGCATGTGGGATCTTCCCGGACCAGGGCTTGAACCCATGTCCCCTGCATTGGCAGGCGGATTCTTAACCACTGCACCACCAGGGAAGTCCTCCCTTACTGTCCTTTTAATGTATGTAGGATCTGTAGTGATTTCCCATCTTTACCATTCCTGCTGTGGATTGATAGTATTTTCTCTCTCTTTCTTTCATCAGTCTACCTAGGGATTTATCATTGTGTTGATAATTTAAAAGAACAAATGTTTCGTTTTGTTAATTTTTCTGTTGTTTATTTTCTATTTCATTTAGTTCTGCTCTGAGCTTTATTTCTTTCCATCTTCTTACTGTGGGTGTATTTTTACCTTCTTAGGTGTAACCTTATGCCATTGATTTAACATCTTCCTTTTCTAATATGAGCTTTCAAAGTTATGTTACTTTGTAAGCACATATGCATCCCACAAATTTTGACATGTGTTTTTATTATTATTATTATGGTTTGAAATACTTTCTAATGTCCCTTGTGATTTCTTCTTTGACCCATGGCTTACATGGAAGTGTGTTATTTAACTTCCAAATATTTGGGCTTTTTCTAGCTATCATATAGTAACAAGTTCTTGTTTAATTCTATTGAGGTCTTAGAAATACTCTGTAAGATTTTGATACTTGGGGCTTCCCTGGTGGTGCAGTGGTTAAGAATCCACCTGCCTAATGCAGGAGACACGGGTTTAAGCCCTGGTCTGGGACGATCCCACATGCCACGGAGCAGCTAAGCCCATGCACCACAACAACTGAGCCTGCGCTCCTAGACCCCGTGAGCCACACTACTGAGCCCGTGCACCCAGAGCCCGAGCTCTGCAACAAGAGAAGCCACCGCAATGAGAAGCCCGCACACCGTGACGAAGAGTAGCCCCCACTCGCCGCAACTAGAGAAAGCCGCACGCAGCAATGAAGACCCAATGCAGCCAAAAATAATAAATAAATAAATTTATTTTTTAAAAAAGATTTTGATACTTGGAAATTTATTAGGACTTATTTTATGTACGAGTATGTGATATATCTTGGTGAATATACTGTGTACACTCTAAAAGAATGTGTATCCTGCAGTGTCTGTGTGAGTGTTATAGAAATGTCCATCAGGTCAAGCTGGCTGGTAGTGTTGTTCAGATCTGTGTCTTACTGACTTTTTCTAGTTAGTGTAGTTTTGATCAAGTCAGTTACTGATAAAGGCATTTTACAGTCTCAGCTATGATTGTGAGTTTGTCCGTTTCTATCTTTCATTCTGATAATTTTTACTTTAGGTATTTTTGAAGCTCTTTTATTAGGCACATACACATCTTTTATTTACTTTTGTAATTTGAAGTATAGTTGATTTAATGTTGTGTTTTAATTTCTGCTATACAGCAAAGTGACTCAGTTATAAATATATATATTCTTTTTTATGCTGTATTTTTTTATATATATATTCTTTTTCATATTCTTTTCCATAATGGTTTATCACAGGATATTGAATACAGTTCCCTGTGCTATATAGTAGGACCTTGTTGTTTAAGGCACATACACATTTATGATTGTAATATCTTCCTGGTGAATTAACTCTTGTATTATTTTGAAATGTCTCTTTTTATCTCTGGTAGTCCTCTTTGCCTTAAGGTCTCTTTTTCTAATATTGATATAGCTATACCAGCTTTCTTATGCTTACCAATTGTATGGAACTTCCCTTTCCATCCTTTCATACTTTATTTTATTTATTTATTTTTATCTATGTTTTTATATTTAAATCATGTCCCTTATAGACAGTATATTAAGTCTTGCTTTTGAACCCAGTAGGACAACTTCTGTCTTTTAATTGGAATGTTTACTCTATTAAATTTAGTGTAATTATCAGTATGTTTGAGTCAGGTCTATAATTGCTGTTTGATCTTTGTCCCATTTGTCTTTTGTTCTCCTTGCCTTTTTGCCTTCTTGGGTCAATTGAAATTTTTAAGTTTTAGCGTTCCATTTTAATTTCTGCATGTAAAATTTTTAAATCAAAAAATAATTTCAGGGCTTCCCTGGTGGCGCAGTGGTTGAGAGTCCACCTGCCGATGCAGGGGACACGGGTTCGTGCCCCGGTCCGGGAAGATCCCACATACCGCGGAGCGGCTGGGCCCGTGAGCCATGGCCGCTGAGCCTGCGCATCCGGAGCCTGTGCTCCGCAACGGGAGAGGCCACAACAGTGAGAGGCCCGCGTATCACAAAAAAAAAAAACAAAAACAAAAACAAAAAATAATAATAATTTCAAGAAAATCCAGTCATCTCATTCAGCAGTGTCTCTCATTTTTCTTTGTTCTGGCAGGATAATGAAAGCCCTTGCGAATGCTGGAGTCCCTGTCCCCAAAGTTCTTGACCTCTGTGAGGACTCAAGGTAATGTTCAGATTTATTTTTACTATTGTGTATTCAAGCTACAGAAAAGTCCTTATACTAACTCACATTCCAGTTTGCTAGAGTAAAGACAAGTAAAATTTGGGTAGAAGAGAAAAGAGATTTTATAGTTACCTCCCCTAGAAGTTCACAGATCTTTAAGTTATCCTGAAAGATAAATGCCTGCTTTCGTGAGAATTGGTAGGAAACATCTTTTCTAACATTAAAAAAATATATGTCCATCTAGTTTCATGTTGCTTGTTTTAATTAATTTTTTTATTGTGGGCTTTCTAAACTGTTTTTGAATTGCTTTATAATATTGCTTTCTGAGTCTGTCTCTTTTTTCCCGATTTTTTAATTATGAAAATTTCGAAACATACACAGAAGTTGAAAGAAGAAAAAATAGTACGATGAGCACCCATTTACACTTCATCTAGATGAAAACATTTGTTAACATTTTGCCACATTTGCTTTCTATGTATATGTATATATGTGTATGTGTATATATGTGAATAGGTGTACTATATAGATAAAATAATTTTATAGAAATAGTTAATTATATATAACATTTTTCTAAAAATGTTTTATAACATAGTTTAATAAGTTTTATTAAATAATTATATAATTATTTTGTAAGTTAATAAGTATATCTTATATGTATGTATATAAATTATTATTCACTGAAACTTTTGAAGTAAGTTTCAGACAGCATACATCTTCTAAGAATAAAGACATTTTCTTTCATAACCACAGCAATATTACATTTAAGATAATTAAAAATAATTTAATAATATAATTTAATATCTAGGCCATGTTCAAGTCAGGATGAATAGTTATAATAGAATTTTCAAAACAACTTTTCAGAGTACTAAACTGATTTCTAGTAGTGACAAAAGATGGATTAATGACATTTTGGTGTGTCACCTTAATACTTTGGGGTGTTGTATATGCCATTCATACCACTGGATAATGATGAAAATAACATCAATAACAAGAAGGGATACTTATCCAACCCTCAGTGAAGCCAGAAACATATGCCAGGCATTCCCTATGTATTTGCTCCCTTAATTCTTATAACTATCCTTTGAAGCATTATAGACTGAAAAAAAACAAAGCTCAGAGAGCTTTAATATGTTTCTCAGGATCACACTGCTAGGAAGGGCAGAGGTGGCACTTAAGCCTGGTTCTCTGACTCCAAATCCCCCTCTCCACATGCTGCTTTCCTGTATTATCACACTTAATCCCATTCCGATGGCTTCTACAAGTGGACCAAAGAGAAGAGAGGCATGCTGGCAAGAAGTGTAGACAGGGATGTGTGTGTGTGTGGATTGGTTTGGGGAGGGAGTACTTCTAACCCCTGTGCTTGTGTGCAAAGGAAAAAGGAAGTTTCCAGTACTCTGGATCCAAACTCCCACCCAGCACTCAAAGCTTACACACAGGACAGAGCAGTGCCTGCCACATCATGGGCCACTGAAACACCCTGTCTGTGCCCCTGCTAGGGTCATCGGCACTCCCTTCTATCTGATGGAGTACTGCCCAGGCCTCATCTACAAAGACCCCTCTCTGCCAGGCTTGGAGCCCAGCCAGAGGCGGGCCATCTACACTGCCATGAACAGAGTCTTGTGCAAGATTCACAGTGTGGACCTCAAGGCCGCAGGCCTAGAAGACTATGGGAAACACGGTGAGCACGGGGCCGCTTGTCTTCTGTGCTGCTGTTTCCTCACTGGTGCCTCTGCTTTCATGATTTCCATGGTACGAAGGTTTTAAGGCACCACTGGTAAATGTGAGGTGGGCTTGTTAGCTTCCTACTTGGAAATCCACTTTCATTTTAGTATAAGTGTCACTTACCTAGATGCTTTGTCCTGAGATAAATCCCTTCATGGACTACAGAATCTCTCTTCCCTGAAACTTTTATCTCACTGTATCATTTAAATCTTGTTTTTTTTCGATACTGGCCAAAAGTACTTAAGATACGTATTTTCTTCTCCATTTTTCACCATTTCCTCTAAATATTCTTTTCAATATTTAGAGGAAAGATTTAGGGATATATTTTTAAAATGCCATTATGCCAAGGTATTTGTATAATTTGTTTCTGTTTTCTTCTTTCTTTTTTTAAAAAAATGTCTGAGAGTTCCAGTTGGTCCTCATCCTTGGAAGCACTTGGTATTGTCAGGTTTTCCCTTTTCTTTTTTACTGGAAGTCAGTTGTATTGAAATGTAGCATTTTACGAATGTTGACAAATGCACACACTTTTATAACCACCATCACCATTGTCTTCATGCTTTTGCATGCAGAAACTTTAGCATGAGCCAAAGAGTTTCACTTTTTCTGCCCTGCAGCATTCAACACTATCTGACTCTCAACCAGTGTGCATTGTTGACCATGGTCAAAAAGAATCTCTCAAATAAGCTGTATTTTTTTCTTTCTCTGCTTTTAACCAAAATGTGCCTGTTTTGTCTAGGACCATATCAAAGGCTGCAGTATGTGTACAAAGTACATCAACTTCCTGACACATTTCTACCAAGTTACCTAAAATTCTGTCATTCCATAGGCACATGATCTGAGGTCTCAAAACTAACCATTTGAGAAACTTTGCTACCACAGAGCAGGCTTGCTGACTTCGCAGCCCCAATTGAGGGAGTTCTTCACCCCTTCCATACGCAGCCTGAGCCATATCATACACTAACCTGTTGACCAGAGTTACCAGCTTAGAGGGGTTCCCCTCCATCTTGGTGGTCTCATTGGAAAACATTTACAGTAAAAATTTGTTTGTTGTTTATCCAAAATTCCAGTTTAACTGAGCATCCTCTATTTTATCTGGGAGCCCTAGTTACCAGTAAAAGGGTCAGCAGGCAAAGACCATAGATGTTGCCTATATTGAGCCATTGTTTCAAAGTGGAAAGAGCCCTAGACCAGAAGTCAGGTGCTGATTTGTGGGGTGACCTTGGGCAAGTCCCATTACTTTGTTATAGTTTTCTCAACAGTAAAGGTTCAGTAAAAAATAGAAAATCAAAAAAAAACCCTGCCCTGCCCCCCTCACAGTGCTGATGTGAAAAGCAAAGGAGATGGCACCTGTCCTAGTCTTTATGGAGATAAAGCCTCTGTCACATGAAGCAACGGGCAATGTGACATCCCATCCTGCGGTGGAGAGAGAGCAGCCTAAGGAGGCCTCTCCCATGTGCTGAGTGGATCCTTTGCCTTTTATTTTTAAAGTAGACTGTTTTGATGCACTTTCCACTGGCCTATTAGTTTGACAAAGAGACAAAGCAGAAATCTGGTGTGATTTTATATGATTCAGGGTCAGCCTCCTGGGCCACAGGCTGTATTTGGAGCTTTATCGCATAAAGCAGCTTCCTCAAATTTCACATTCACTGATCCAGTTTACCCGGGCATCAGATCTTCCTTTTCTTCTCAAGTTATGTCAGGAACCCAGCTGCTGCGTGGGGCATTGGCTATATATAGATAGTACACCATTTGTGTAAAATTGGTATATTTGAATAAATTTAAATGTTTATTTGCACACGTGAAGATATCTCCAAAAGGATGCCTAAGAAATTGGTCACATGGGTTGCCTTTGGGGAATAACGGCTGAGTGGCTGAGCAGGGGGATGGGAGAAAATCTTTATTGCACTCCTTTTTGTCACTTTAATTTCGAGCCATGTGAATATATGATTTATTGAAGAGAACAAATTTAAATTTGTAAGGAAAAGAAACAGCACACCAACATGATTTCTGATCAAAAGGGACTTTTGACCAGATCCTTTAGGTCCAGTCTAGTTATCACAAAGAACCTTTCCATCAAGGACCTGCAGGGAACCATAATTCTCATTTCTCATCCCAGAGGGCAGGCTGCTTTGGGGAGGAAGGGCGTTAATGCCTTGGCAGGCCTGCTCGGGACCAGTGGCCAACAGAGCCAGAGCCGCAGGGACAGCTGCATCTGCTTCCCACGAGAAGGGAGTGGGTACAGCACTGGGGTGGTGTGTATGCGTGGGCGGCAGGGGCACATCCTAAATCCATATAGGGGCTCCTTCCGCAAAGGCTCAGTTCCTGGTGGCCTTTGTATTCATTTTATTATGATAATTTTCAAACTCTAGAAATGTGAAATAGTACAGTGAATAACTATATGCCCACGACTGATTTTAACAATGGTTAACTTTTGCCATATTCCTCTATATAGCTCTTTCTGTTTCTATCTGCACAACTAACAAGGTTGTAGAGATCCTGGCGCTTGACTCCTAACAGCTTCAGTACGCATTTCCTACATTTCCTAATAGTAAGGACATCTCCCAGCACCATTATCACATCCAAGGAAATTTACCATTTTCCCAGAATATATAAAACCCAGTCCATATTCAGATTTCCTCATTACCCCCCTTACATCTTTTATAAGTGAGTTTTTTTGGTTGGTTTTCCAAATCGGGATCCGATCAAAGAATCTAGAACAGTCCTCTCACTGTTGTTGTTTTTTTTTTAATGAATTTTTTAAGGGACCAGGCAAGTATATTATAGATTTGTTTTGATTGTTACCTGATGATTTCATTTACTGCTGTCTTCTACTTCCTATAATTCTGAAAACTGGAAGTTAGTTCTAAAGGCTTGATTTGGTTGGGGTTAAATTCCTGTGGATTTTGATCTCACCTCTCATCCAGCCCTGCTGGATCCTCCGAAGGACAGGTGTCTGGGTGCTCTGAGTGTGCATTGGACTCCACAGAAGGAGCCCAATCTCTCTATCCTTGTCTTCAAGCTTCTGGGGAACATTTTTCTCTCAGATGAGGGGTGAGGGCTTGACTTAGAGCTAGTGGTGTGATGTGTTATTAATTATAAATTGTTTTAATAGTGACAATAATTGACAACTAATAACAGTGACAGTAATAATGGTCATTATTCATCGAGCAGCCTTCTGTGTTTGGCATATTATATATGGACTGCATTTGGCCTTCACAGTGGTCCTAGGGAATATAGGTGGCAGTACACTCATTGTGCTGATGAAGCAATGGAGGCTTAGAGAGGTTAAATTCGTTGAAAAGCTTAACTGTGAGCCAGCAACTCCAGAACTCCCTCCAGTTTGTGGTCCCAGATATAACTTGCAAGTTCCTCAACTGTGGTAACTCTGGTAGCAAACAGCTGAATAATAGCAAATACTCATGTAGTACTTACTACGTGCCAGGAACATTTGCAAGGGCTTTACATATTTTGTCCTCCCAGCAACTCTATGAGGGCCATCTCATCAATGAGGAAACAAAGGCATAGAAAGGTAAAGTAACCTGCCTGAGATCACACAGAGAATGACAGAGCTGGAAACCAAACCCAGGCCAGCCGTCCACCCCAGAGCCTATGCTCTTAGCCAATTACTGTCCTTTAGCCAAGAAGGGATTTATTAAAGGCTGTTAGGAAGCTCATAGGATCTGAGAGGGCCAGGGATCAGGCTTGGAGGCTATGTGGCTGGGAACAATGCCCAGATCACACAGATCCAGCCAAGATAAAACAGCAGTGGCTTCCAGGTTGAGGGGGCAGGAACATCACGTGGGAAATTCTCTAGTCATGGGAAGTAGACGCCTCAGACGTTACAAAGGGTTTCATCGCACTGGTTGATTTTCGAATCCTCTGGAGGTTGCTGAGATGGCACACCATGTTCTAATCCTCTTTCCCTCAGGGGACTATGTTGCACGCCAGGTACAAACATGGATCAAGCAGTATCGAGCCTCGGAAACCAGCACCATCCCGCCAATGGAGAGGCTCATCGAGTGGCTGCCCCTCCACCTTCCCAGGCAGCAGCAGACCACAGTGGTGCATGGGGACTTCAGGTCGACTGGGCGTGAGGAGGGCTGATACTTAGCTGTGGAAAGTGATGGGAAGGGTATTTGAAGGGGAAATTAAGCAGCTGGTCTTGCCCCAGTTTACAGTTGACAATTATCCACTACATGGGCTCTCCCTCTGCAAGGCCTTTAAGGCAGGGTTTCTCAGCTTTGGCACTATTGACGTTTGGGGCCAGATTATTCTCTGTGATGGGGTGCCTGGCCCGTGCAACAGCAGAAGTTAGTACCACCCGCCGGGTCTGAAGGTACAAGCACGGGCTTCAGCTGTAACGACAACTCCAAAGCTGCGTGGCTGTCAACAGCGACAGCAATGATCTTACTCATGAGTCTGCAGTCTGGGACAGGATGGCTTGCTTGAGCCACTGACGTGGGTCTCAGGCGGGGGACTGGAATCACCTGAAGGCTCGCTCACACCTGCACCAGGGCAGAGGAGAGCTGGGCTCCCTGAGCCTCTGCCTGTGTCTCTGTGGTTTCCCACCTGGTCTTTCCAGTATGGCAGCTTCCAGCTGGACTTCCTACCTAGTGGCTCACGGTGTGTGTTCTGAGGGGAGAGGGCCAGGGGGGAGCTGATCACCTTTTCTGTCCCTGTCTCAGGAGTCACTCAGCACCACTTCCACCTGTATTATAATTGTTAGAAGTGAGCTGCTTCCAGGGGTGAAGGATTAGACTCTTTCTTTTGTGGTAGGAGTGTCAAAAAATTGCAGACCTGTTTTGAAACCATCTCGGGAAGGAGTAATTACCAGAACCCAGACATGGTCTCAATGTGGCGAGGGCCACCTGACCAAAGCTGTGGCCCTCAGGAGAGGAATACAGCTGTCCCTCAGCTATCTGCTGAGAGGGGGGTGGGGAATTAATGTGCAGGCCCCCTTCCCATTGTCTGCTGGTGTCCCGTTGGCTGCTCCCAGCTGAGCCAAAGGGCAAGGGAGCTGGTGGATGCAGCCCATGCAGGCTCCCGGGCACATGGGAGGGGTGGGGAGTGCTTCTGAAGGGGTCAGCAGAAGACGCCCAGCACAGAATACACCCTAGCGGTCAGTGTTCTTAGCGCTGTCTCCATCCCTTCTGTGGCTCCTGCAGGCTGGATAACGTGCTGTTCCATCCGGAAACGGCCGAGGTGCTTGCCGTCCTTGACTGGGAACTCTCTACCTTAGGCGACCCCCTTGCCGATGTGGCCCACAGCTGCCTGGCTCACTACCTGCCATCCAGCTTTCCCGTTCAACCAGGTAGGAACTGCCGCTGGGGGAGTGAGGGATGGAGCCAGCGCTCTTCTCAAAGCTTTGGGGCAAACTCTGCTGAAACAGTTGGTGATTGGGCTGCTTCATGAAATTCAGGTATTGAGTATTTCTTCTACAGCATCATTTTTAATGACAGTATAGGATTTCATTGTTATAGAATTAACTTAATAAGGCATTTGGTTTGATTCCTATTTGGATATTTGTTTCCAGTGTTTGTTTTTTTTAAAGTATTACCTTCCCTGTGCTTCCACAAAAAAAGGCAGTGAATATCTGTATAGTAATATCTTTGCCTGTATATAAGTTATACTCCTAGGATAAATTCTTGGAACAGAACATATTACATGCTTCTAAACCATCAAAATGTTACAAATGAAGGAAATAGGTAAGATTTTTTATTTGTTGCAGTTATCTTTTTCATAATTTGGCGAGATCTTCTTTGAATACCATTTTTTTAAACAAATGACTGGTAGAAAATAATATGCATCCACCCTGAACTGTGGCCCAGATGGAATTGGAGGCCCCTCATTCCTTCCTTTACTGCCAATTTAGTCTGAAACTTTTAAGAGCCAAATTGTGAATAACAGCTTCATGCCTGGATTCCAGGCATCTTGAAATGATGAGCTATAACCCTTTGAACTAGTTGTGAAACTGATTTCCAAGGGACGAAGTGATTTTCAGAATTCAAATACTTGGAGCCACAGGAGAGCATGGGGTTTTTGCCTAGTCCTGGGTCTGTCTGTCGCTTCAGGTTTGAGTGACAGTGATCTGTCTGAGCTGGGAATCCCTACTGCAGAGGAGTATTTCAGGATGTACTGTCTTCACATGGGGATCCATCCCACTGAGAACTGGAACTTCTACATGGCTTTCTCCTTTTTCCGCATTGCTACAATCCTGCAGGGAGTCTACAAGCGCTCACTCACAGGTAATGGGGGCCTGGGAGAGCTGGCCTCAGGCTGTGAGTCACAGCCAAGGGGCTTCTATCCCTGAAACCCTCTCGTAACCGAACTACAAGATTCAGTTAATTCAGCCATTTGTCATTAAGTGTATATCATATATATATATATATTTTTAAATATCAATATTTAAAATTTTTTAAGTTATTAAAATAAGGCACAAAAATTTTTAGAGTAAAAACATACATGATAAGAATTCAACCATATAGAAGAATATAAAATTATTTTCTGGGCTTCCCTGGTGGCGCAGTGGTTGGGAGTCTGCCTGCCGATGTGGGGGACGCGGGTTCGTGCCCCGGTCTGGGAAGATCCCACGTGCCACGGAGCGGCTGGGCCCGTGAGCCATGGCCGCTGAGCCTGTGCGTCCAGAGCCTGTGCTCCGCAACGGGAGAGGCCACAGCAGTGAGAGGCCCGTGTACCGCAAAAAAAAAAAAATATATATATATATATATATATGTATACATATATATATATATACATATGGTAAAATACTTTATTTAACCAGTGTTTTCTAGACTGCATCTTTTAAGTTTGAACTTTTGAGAAGAAAAGTTAAGTATGGCTACTTAGAACTGATGGTTTGATATATACATATGTTACCTATGGAGTGTTCATATATATATGCGAGGATGGCACAATGTTACTAGTTTTAATTCTAAATTCTACAGGGTAGAAATGGAAATAATCTATACCCTAAGTTATTTAAGAAAGTAGAAAGACAGATTAAAGTTTGTTTCCTATGTAGAAGGAAGGCAAGTAGAAAGCAAGCAGTTAGAATCTACCCAAAAGACCTAGAAGTAGTGACTAAGCCAATAGCATTAAGTACCCCTAATTACCCACATTATAATCTATAAATTCCATTCTCACCAAAAGGAACCAAGACTCCTTGGAGAAAGTGGCTGATTTCAGGTCTAGGGCAGAATATCCACAAGATGAACCTGGAACATCTTGCTGTACCAGAGAGCAAGGAGGTTGTTGAAGATTAAGAGGGTCATATCTAAAGGTCTCAGGAGTCAACCTGAATAGGCTCCCACTTGCTAATGACAGGAAACTTTGAGCACCAGTATGATGATAGCTGAAATGGATGAAACACATCAAATATATTTAAATCCATGAGTAAAGAATGATACTAAAACAAAGACACAGTGTCTCACTGGTGACTTTGGAGGTTGGCAGGAAAGCAACCCATTACTCTGAAAATTGGTAAATAAAGGGAAGAGAGTCAAACATTTATCCTGCCTTTCCTATACAAATTACGTATCAGGCTAACCAAATGATTGATGAGAGAAAGTTTCTCTTTAGAGAAGCATCCTGGACCCAATGATAGAATTAGCATGTCACCAATTTGCCACCCCGACTACATGAATGCATCTGGAAAATAAGCATTAATGGTGCTGAAATCGAGAGAGGCAGCCAGACATTACATACCTCCTGATGCTGCCCTCAAAAGTCAAACCTGGATCTGACCAAGCCTCGAGTGCCAACCACCAACTTACAGGGAACAGAGGGTTCAGCGGAGCACATTCAACAGCACCGTTGAGGCAGAGCCATTCACAAAAATCCAGATTCTGGGAAACTTCACAGAGCAAACAATTTAGTTTCTTCAGCAGATAAAAAAGGGGAACAGATGTTGAAAAGGGAACCTATAGATTGAACGGAACTTAAAAGATACATTAGCCAAAAATAGTAATTTGGACCTTATTCAGATCCCTGTTTGAAAAAAGAAATTTTCTGAAAAAAAATATTTGAGACAGTCAGTGAAAAATGAATTCTGACTGGAGAGTTGATGATATTAAGGCATCATAGTTAACTGTTGTTTAAGTGTGATAATGGTATTGTTGTGGGTGTTTTTAAGTCTTCGTCTTTAGACATAAATGAAATGTTTATAAATAAAATGATGTGGTGTTTGGGATTTACTTTAGCAAAATCCAGGGCAGTGGGGGTGGGGAGGGCAGAGGGTGAAATAGGATTGGCCGTGCTTTGACGATTGTTGAAGCTGAGTGGTAGAAACCTGTAGGTTCATTATATTCTTCTGTCTAGTTTTGTTTGTCTTTGAAATTTTCCAAGATGAAAACTTAAAAGGCACGTAGAAAGAAGCCCAGCAGTGGGTTTGCTAGTACTATGGGGACATCTTAGCTTCGTGGTCATCAATACCCGAGGCTTTCTGGCAGCATGTCGCTCTCAGCCAGGGTGCCAGAATCTTCTGAGAAAGGCAGTTGCAATAGGGGAATTGATCATCCATTCACTCACAAGAGCCTCTCCTAGGCCAGGTACTGTGCCAGGTGTTAGTGGCAATAGAAGGTTGTGATTTTTCCAGAGAAGAATCAGCATCCAGAGAATTTCTAGTTTAACCCTCCGTGATCTCAAGCAGTAATCCCTGGAAATGGTATTTTCTCTTCTTTTGGAGAGTCTCAGCTCTAAGCCAGTATTTCCCAATTTTTATTATGGTTTTACAGTGAAAGGTAACCAGAAACATTTAATTAAACAGAATGGCTGCTAAGTCCAAACAGTGATGTGTAGGCCTGATTGCCTGTGGGCATTTTCTAGTGGGCAGCCAAGTTCTCACTGGGTTCTGCTCCAGTGACTGGGGATAGCTGGTTAGATTTTGCCCATTATGTCAATTATATCTCAGTTTTTAAAACAGAATTATTCATTCTAGAATCTCTACACCAATAAACTTCGCCAGGTTGTCCTCAAGTTGCCTGTCAGGAAGCCCTTTGACAGTTTCCAAGATCCTGTGAGCCGCTGGCTTGGCCTCAAGCTTGTCTTGGCCTCAGAGGCAAAACACGCCAGTGTTTGCCACCACATGGAAAAACAGATGTGCTGTCCTTTCAGGCCTCTGTTCCTCTGATCTTGATTGTGCTCTCCCTTCCCTCCTACCTGGAAAGCCAGCAGACATTCTGAGGAAGTGCCTTAGTTTTCTTACATAAAAACAGTGAAGTCAGTTTTTTTAAAGAATAGGATAAAATCATTTGATTAGGGAAACAAAAAACAACTCTCTGAACACAAGTATTATTTCTGTGCATTTGTCTTCTTAATTAGCTGTTAAAGTCTTTTTTTTTAAACAGTTGAGATACTTGGTATCACCCTGGGAAAGGGGGTTTTGGAGAAGAACAATGTGTTTCAAAGGCATTCTCTCTGTGATGTCATCACAGGAGATTTGGGCTCATCCTTAGGTTGGCAGAGGGACAACAGTGACCAGAGCCTGGGGGCTGATTTACTGTCTGTACCAGCTGACCCCAAGTATCACTTTGCTTCATTAAGAAGTGGTTACTGAAGTTTAGGTTTCTTGTAGATGGCTGCTGAAATTCTAGAAAGGAAAAAGTGCTGGTGGCTGCAGTTTAGGAAGACGTCAGTCATGGATATGGTCTTTTCTGCTGGGATTACATTTGGGAAAATATATCGGAAGTGATAGTTTTAAATCAACCCAAGCTCATACAAGTGACCTTCAAAGAGACAAAGCAGTACTCTGAGAGCAAGATCCTACTAAGGAAATGAAAATTAAGAAAACACTTTGTACCCTCTGTTAGAAAAAAAAATCGAGGATTGGTTCAAGGTGGTGGAGAAGAAGGACGCGTGCTCACTCCCTCTTGTGAGAGCACTGGAATCACAACTAACTGCTGAACAATCATCGATAGGAAGACATTGGAACTCACCAAAAAAGATACCCTACATCCAAAGACAAAGGAGAAGCTGAAGTGAGATGGTAGGAGGGGCGCAATCACAAAAAATTCAAATCCCATAACTGCTGTGTGGGTGACTCACAAACTGGAGAACACTTATACCACAGAAGTCCACCCACTGGAGTGAAGGTTCTGAGCCCCACGTCAGGCTTCCCAACCTGGGGGTCTGGCAACGGAAGGAGGAATTCCTAGAGAGTCAGACTTTGAAGGCTAGCGGGATTTGATTGCAGGACTTCGACAGGACTGGGGGAAACAGAGACTCCACTCTTGGAGGGCACACACAAAGTAGTGTGCACATCAGGACCCAGGGGGAAGGAGCAGTGACCCCACAGGAGACTGAACCAGACCTACCTGCTAGGGTTGGAGGGTCTCCTGCAGAGGCAGGGGGCGGCTGTGGCTCACCATGGGGACAAGGACACTGGCAGCAGAAGTTCTGGGAAATACTCCTTGGCTGAGCCCTCCCCGAGTCTGCCCTTAGCCCCACCAAAGTGCCTGTAGGCGCCAGTGCTGGGTCACCTCAGGCCAAACAACCAACAGGGAAGGAACTCAGCCCCACCCATCAGCAGACAACAGGATTAAAGTTTTACTGAGCTCTGCCCACTAGAGCAACACCCAGCTCTACCCACCACCACTCTCTCCTATCAGGAAGCTGGCACAAGCCTCTTAGATAGCCTCATCCACCAGAGGGCAGACAGCAGAAGCAAGAAGAACTATAATTCTGCAGCCTGTGGAACGAAAACCACATTCACAGAAAAATAGACAAAGTGAAAAGGCAGAGGACTATGTACCAGGTGAAGGAATAAGACAAAACCCCAGAAAAACAACTAAATGAAGTGGAGATAGGCAACCTTCCAGAAAAAGAATTCAGAATAATGATAGTGAAGATGATACAGGACCTTGGATAAAGAATGGAGGCAAAGAGCAAGAAGATGTGAGAAATGTTCAACAAAGACCCAGAAGAATTAAAGAACAAACAAACAGAGATGAACAATATAATAACTGAAATGAACAATACGCTAGAAGGGATCAATAGCAGAATAACTGAGGCAGAAGAACAGATAAGTGACCTGGAAGATGGAATGGTGGAATTCACTGTCATGGAACAGAATAAAGAAAAAAGAATGCAAAGAAATGAAGGCAGCCTAAGAGACCTCTGGAACAACATTAAACACCAACATTCACATTATAGGGGTCCCAGAAGGAGAAGAGAGAGAGAAAGGACCCTAGAAAATATTTGAAGAGATTATAGTCAAAACCTTTCTAACATGGGAAAGGAAATAGCCACCAAGTCCAGGAAGCACAGAGAGTCCCAGGCAGGATAAACCCAAGGAGAAACACGCCAAGACACATAGTAATCAAATTGACAAAAATTAAAGACAAAGAAAAATTATTAAAAGCAACAAGAGAAAAATGACAAATAACATACAAGGGAACTCCCATTAGGTTAACCATTGATTTCTCAGCAGAAACTACAAGCCAGAAGGGAGTGACACAATATATTTAAAGTGATGAAAGGGAAGAACCTACAACCAAGGTTACTCTAGCTGGCAAGGATCTCATTAAGATTCGATGGAGAAATCAAAAGCTTTACAGACAAGCAAAAGCTAAGAGAATTCAGCACCACCAAACCAGCTCTACAACAAATGCTAAAGGAACTTCTCTAAGTGGGAAACATAAGAGAAGAAAAGGACCTACAAAAACAAACCCAAAACAATTAAGAGAATGGTAATAGGTACATACATATCGATAATTACCTTAAATGTGAATGGATTAAATGCTCCAACTAAAAGACACAGGCTCACTGAATGAATACAAAAATAAGACGAATATATATGCTGTCTATAAGAGACCCACTTCAGACCTAGGGACACATACAGACTGAAAGTGAGGGAATGGAAAAAGATATTCCATGCAAATGGAAATGAAAAGAAAGCTGGAGTAGCAATACTCATATCAGACAAAATAGACTTTAAAATAAAGAATGTTACAAGAGACAAGGAAGGACACTACATAATGATCAAGGGATCAATCCAAGGAGATATAACAATTATAAATACATATGCACCCAACATAGGAGCACCTTAATACATAAGGCAAATGCTAACAGCTATAAAAGAGGAAATCGACAGTAACACAATAATAGTGGGGGACTTTAACACCTCACTTACACCAGTGGACAGATCATCCAGACAGAAAATTAATAAGGAAACACAAGCTTTAAATGACACAAAGACCAGATAGATTTAATTGATATTTATAGAACATTCCACCTAAAAGTGGCAGAATACACTTTCTTCTCAAGTGCACACGGAACATTCTCCAGGATAGATCACATCTTGGGTCACAAATCAAGCCTCGGTAAATTTAAGAAAATTGAAATCATATCAAGCACCTTTTCTGACTACAATGCTATGAGATTAAAAATCAATTACAGGGGGAAAAACATAGAAAACACAAACACATGGAGGCTGAACAGTATGTTACTAAATAACCAAGAGATCACTGAAGAAATCAAAGGGGAAATAAAAAAATACCTAGAGACAAATGACAATGAAAAGATGACAATCCAAATCCTGTGGGATGCAGCAAAAGCAGTTCTAAGAGGGAATTTTATAGCAATAAAATCCTACCTCAAGAAACAAGAAAAATGTCAAATAATCTAACCTTACACCTAAAGGAACTAGAGAAAGAAGAACAAACAAAACCCAAAGTTAGTAGAAGGAAAGAAATCATAAAGATGAGAGCAGAAATAAATGAAATGGAAACAAAACAATAGAAAAAAATCATTATGAATAACAATGAATGTTAAGGAGGGGATATCTTTCCCTTCGATGAGACCTGAGTCTGAGTTAGGAGGGGAAAATGTAGCCTAGCCCACTCATGCTCAGTGGCCCTCGCTGTAAGTCTGTGACTCAGGGAAGGGGGTTACCTGATTCCCAACTGGCCCCCCAGGGCCTGGGTCCATACCCAGTACCCAGAAGGTGCCAAGCAAAGACTTGCTGAAGTCCAGTGGGCTGCATTCTCTGCTGTGTAGCAGATGGATCCGGTTCCCAATTTGTAAGGAATAGCGTAATATCTTTAAAACCAAAGCTGCATGAGAATGGTTCTTTTGAGGACTAGCCCTTGACCATTGGCAGGAGCCAGAAGTAAAATAGGCCTCGGCAAAGATCCATTTATTGATACAAAGCAAATGAGGAAAACAGTCTCTTTAGAACATGGAAATGCTAAAAACAATCCAGGTGAGCTGACTGAAAAATCCCACTATGAAAAGGCAATGTTCACAGTATAAGGAGACACATAGATGGATCCCAGATATACTGAGTGAAAGAAGCCACACTGAAAAGAATATGACATATGTATTTATGTGACGTTCTGGAAAAGACAAACTACAGGAACATAGATCAGTGTTGTTCCCCAGGGGCAAGGGGAAAGGTCTGACTACAGAGAGACCCCATGGAAGTTTGGGGATGATGGGAATATGTGTACTGACCTTGATGGTGGCAGTGGTTGCCTGGCTAAGCTCACGGAACTGTACACTTTCTAAAGAGGATGTATGTACGCTACATCTTAATTTAAATTTTTTCAAAAATCTTTTCTTAAAAAAGTCTTGATATGTGTATTAAGCAAAGAAAAAAACAGAGCATGAGTAGAGTGACTTCTGTGACGCTGATGACAGTGTTGATCTAGACAAAATGGTGCCCAGGAACTAGCCATGAATCCAGTCCCCTGTGACTATTATTATGAATTTCATGGCTTCCTATAGCCCAAGGTGACAGCAGAAGTGATTTGGGGAATTCCCAATTTAATTTCGCTTCTTTAGGAAAAGAAGAGATAAAGAGCAGGGAGCAGGCCAACTGAGTCCAACTTCTGCTCCCAGCCCACTGATGTAAGCTTGGGCATGTCTCCTCCTTAAAACCTGAATCCTTGTCTGTAAAGTGGGGATTAAAACAGTTGTGTAGCGCCAGGAATTCAATTAGCTATAATAATGCATGTCAAGCACTTAGCGCTGAGTCTGGTGCAGGTCAAGTGCTCAGCAAGTGGTAGTAGCGGCTGATGGAACAATACTGTCACATGTTAGCATCACTATTAAGGGTTATTTGGGGGGTACTCACTGGTTTTCTTTGCCTCTGCTTAGGGCATGCAAGCTCGGCTACTGGGGAACAAACTGGAAAGCTGACTGAATTTACGTCTAACCTGGCGTGGGATTTTGCAGTCAAAGAAGGGTTCCGGGTTTTCAAGGAGATGCCAGCCACCAAACCGTTAACAAGGTCCCACCACACACGGGCCAGGCCACAGTCCCTGCCGAGGACCCCAGGCATGAGGAGTTATGTCACCTTGACAGACTCTTCCCCAGCTCATGTCTCAAAGGGAGTTCTGGTCTTCTCTCCAGAAGGCCTATCCCCACCAGTCAGGGAGCTGTATCAACGGCTGAAGCAGTTTATGGAGCGGCATGTGTACCCCGCTGAGCCAGAGCTGCAGCATCACCAGACCTCAGCCGAGAAGTGGACCCCTTCCCCACTGGTCGAAGATCTCAAGGTAAAGCCGTGTTTCGAGATGTGGGGAGACCTCGTTAGCAAGGCCCAACCTCAGCTCGTACGCCGGCCACATCTGTTCCCTCACAGTCAGTGAAGAGATGGGGGGGCCGAGTTGAATGACCTCTGCTTTCCACCATCATTAGAAAGAGCCAGCTCTAGATCACTCCGTTTCACTTCATTGCTCTTTCTCTGTGACCGCGTCTCGGCCTCATACTCAGCCAGGCAGAGGAATGCCGTGTCTGTGGTTTATAACTCTGAGGCAGGTGGGTTCATTTTATGCATATCTGAATCTCGTGAATTTGAAACAAAATGATATAAATTGCATCAATTAAATAAGGCTCTCTTTAAAGAGTCCCTAACATCAAAGTTAAAGGGCCAGTATAAACTGTGTTTATGCTCTTGACACACAGTGACACCACTTTTGCTGATAACGGAAATACCTGCTGTTCTTTTTCAGGATTAGTCTTGGCTTGCGTTAGTTCTTAAGTTATTTGAGGTCTTCAGGAGCACATATTCTGCCTGTGATGCAACCATCACCTACTTTAAAAAGAAATAGCATTATCTCTTTTTTCCTAGTTACAAACCTATCGCAAAGTAACCAGAGCTCAAACATGGCAAGAGTAGAAAGAGTTCATGACATAGAAAGAGTTCATGACATAGAAAGAGTTCTCTAAAATTCCCTGCCCTCTGAGCTAATCAATGTCAACAATTTGGTTTCTCTAAAATTCTCTGCCCTCTGAGCTAATCAATGTCAACAATTTGGTTTCTCTAAAATTCTCTGCCCTCTGAGCTAATCAATGTCAACAATTTGGTTTATTAGCCTCCCAGCTCTGTTCTCCTATAACATATTAATATATATTATTATTATTCCTATTGTAATGAAATTGTTTTATACATTTGAATCTCCGACTTGCTTATGTTATTTGATGATGTATCACCTTCCCACATCAGCTCCTGGAGATGGACCCCCGAGAGGACCACATTGCAGGTGCACCATAATTTGTCTACCCCACCCCTGGCTGAAGGACACTGTGGGGATCTCAGTCTAGGTCACTCTGGGTCACTTAAGCAGCAGAGTTAGCAGCTAGCTGCTAACATGGACAGGGAGGCTGAAGAGCCACCTGAAGGAGACAGTAGAAGCCAAGGGAAGGCTGGCTGCAGGGAGCGTGGCCAAGGCTGTCACTAGGGCAGCAACCGGGAGGTCTCTGCTGGATGCTTCCTCAGGACTCCAGGATTGAGGTGGGAATTTTCAGCCAGTCAGGTGTAGGTCCCATGCTCGTGCCTTGATGCCACCGAAATTTATACAGTGAGAGAGCACCCCAGAATAAGAAGGTGTTGGGGGATTCCCTGGTGGTCCAATGGTTAAGACTTTGCCTTCCAATGCAGGGGGTGTGAGTTCAATCCCTGGTCAGGGAGCTAGGATCCAACATGCCTCCTGACCAAAAACTAAAACATAAAGAAAACACCAGAAGCAATATTGTAACAAATTCAATAAAGACTTTAAGAATGGTCCACATCAAAAAAATGTTAAAAAAAAAAAAAGAAGCGGTTTGGATCCTGTGCAGGGAAGGTACATTGAATGCTCTTACATGCTTCTGTGTCCATTTACTGTTTCTACAGCATCATTTATTTGAAGTAAAAATACTGGTCTAAGAATGAGGCCATTTTGAGTTTCAATAAATATTGCCAACTTTTCATTAGAAAGGTGCTTACCGATCTGTGCTCCCATTGTTACTGCGTGAAATGCCCTATCCCCCACCTACTGGCCTGCACACTTAATCCTCGCCTGTATGATGTACCTGTGGAGTGCACAGAAGCATCGGAAAAGCAGACACTCGTGTCGCAAACATCTCTAGTCTCTAAAATGAATGCATAGGAAAAACCTAGATTAGGGTACATTCTACTTGTGGTCATACCTAAATGGGAATCATAAGGACAGCTAACATTTTTGGGGAGTGTGGTGAAATTATGTCTCGTGGCTTTTATCCAAAGTGTCATTACTACCCATAAATGAGAAGTATTTGACTTTTACACGGCACCTCACAAATCCTGTGAGGTAAGCATTAAGAACCTCAATTTAAAGATAAGGAATTGAATTTGTCCAGGGACACAGCTAGAAATAATAGCACCTGGACTCAATCCAGATCTTCTGGGCTCAAATCTGTGGGTTTTTCCCCTCCCACAAGGAGATGATTATATTTATTCCCTTATTCTTCCTCCTCTCAGAACTCCCTTGCTTCCCTTCCTACTTTGCCCTTCCCTTCCTGATTCATTTGTTCCAGTTAATCTGTCCTTCTTTTCTCCTTGGTTGCTGCACTCTGAGCTAATTGGCTTAACACAGCAATGAGTGTATGTGCTGATTCTAGAAGTACATGTCCTAGAGCCCAGGCCCAATGTAATGGAAAAGTCAGCCAGCTGGTCACCTCCCAGTGCGAAGACTATCCATCATCACTAATATTTAGTACAGCCCCCAGCTTCTGAGTCCGGCACTTTATATTCTGTGTGTTACCTCATTTCATCTCCCCAGCTACCCAGTGAGGTGGGTGTTGTGGGCACTGGTTGGCTGCCTAGAGACTCTTCCCCTTTCTTTGGGTAGCAGCACCCCAGTTTCATTTGGGGGCCTCCCTCCCCACCTTTGGACACAGTCTGGCAGAGCTGTCAGTCCAGGTGCCAACCCAACCCCCCCGGCCAGGAAGTGGGCATGTTGAGCCAGCTAGGCCAGCCGGGCTGGCCCTTCCTGCAACTGAAAGTAAACGGTGTTTTCAAGAGAGAAAACGGCTGGCCTCACTCATTGCACAGCAGGAGTGCAGAGTGTCTGTCCTAAGCTGTGCTGCCTGGGCTACTGTCCATTTCTGAGCCTCCTCTAATCTGAGCTCCTGATAACCTTCCCATGCGGTTCCTCTTTCCCATCAGTTAGTCACCGTCCACTCCTACTGCTCACTCAGTAGCCATGACTGATAGTGAGGGTGGTGACATCCCGTTTCACGGATGAGGAAACTGCCACGTGGAGCTCTCCAGTATCTTGCCCAAGGTCTCCCAGCAGCTGTGGTGGGGCAGGGTCTGAAACAAGCAGTGTGACTCAGGGCCTGGGCTCCCGACCCCCAAGCTAGACTTCCTAGTTTCCATGTTGGGAGCTACGTTCAGAAACCCAGAGTTACTTTCCCAGGAACAAAGCTGTGCCTCATAAAGGAAGCTGGATCAGGGGATGTCCTTAGGCACCTCATCAAAGCAGCTGAGGCTGCCGCCAACTGTCCTAGGCTGGCTCCCCGCAGGCTCACTAAAGGACCCTTCACTCTCTTGTGCTCAGGGAGTGAGTTCTAAGCTGCGTCGTGGCGACAGTAGTGATGCTAACAGTGATGGAGGTGGTGTATGTAGGGCGCCTGGGATGCGGGTACCAGGGAGGTGAACTGATTGCCACGGTCACTGTTAGGACTGGGCTGTCTCCAGGCGCCCTCATATTCTCCTCCCACAGATCTGCAGGGTTTGTATCCAGCCCGATGGTTTGGACTGGCCTCGTTATTTTCCGCGGGACAAAATAAAATGAAATCACCATCTGTGGATCCCTGACTTCTTTTTCCCGTGATAGGAGAAAGCCAAGGCTGAAGGACTTTGGAACCTTTTTCTACCCGTGGAGACTGATCCCGAGAAAAAATACGGAGCAGGGCTGACCAATGAAGAGTACGCACATTTGTGTGAGGTCATGGGCACATCTCTGTACGCTCCCGAGGTACCTTCTTTAATGTCCTTCTCAGTGTGGGAGGAAATCCTCGTCTTCCACACGAGTTCAGCCACCCTCCTGGGCCGATGGGGTTCCCTGCAGCTGTACTGGACCCAGGAGCACTGATGCAAACTCAGACTTCTTATGGGGGAGGACACTGTGGGCAGGTGGCTGGAGCCACAGCAAGAAAGCAGCTTGGGGTGGGCATCTACTCGGGAAGTTAGGGCCCAGGTGAGCACAGCCTGGCTGGCTTCCATGGGCCCCAGCCCACCAGCTCCAGTCTCCTTTCTCTCCCCCAAGGAGCTCCGTGGTTGAGCTTCAGGGGCTCTGAGCTGCTATATTCAGAATGTCGTGGGTCTTTGCATTTCCTTGGGGAGAGGAAGGACTTTCACGAGGGTGTCAGAGGGCCTGTGACTTGGAAGGAGCCCAGGTCCATGCTTCTGGGGTGTTTGAAGTTTTGAATATGGATGTGGAAGTCACCCTTCTGCTTTTTCTCCTTTCCAGATCTTTAACTGTTCTGCTCCAGACACAGGGAACATGGAGCTTCTGGTGCGACATGGCACCGAGGAGCAGAAGGCCCGCTGGCTGATTCCGTTGCTGGAGGGAAAGGCCCGCTCCTGTTTTGCTATGACTGAGCCCCAGGTACCTTGCTTGGGTCACCCACAGGTACCCCTTCTCATCAGCCCAGACCCTCGCCCGAGCCCATCTGCGCTCTGCCATCAGGGACTGCAGGACCAGCCCTAATCAGAATGTGCTGTCGCTCAGGTTGCCTCCTCAGATGCCACCAACATTGAATCTTCCATCCAAGAGGAGGATGGCTTCTATGTCATAAATGGTCACAAGTGGTGGATCTCAGGTATTTGGCCTGAAATTCATTTTTCAATTACACTTATGTGGGTCTGCATTGATAAGCATGTCTTCTCTGCCCGGCTGTTGTCTGAGAAACTGTGGGAGGGACTAGCTTCATTTCCATTTGATGCAAAGGAGATTCTGTGTCTGTTCTCAGAAAAGGCAGCAAACCCTGGGAGAACCAGAGGTTCTACGTGGGTTACCAGTTGACCCCACGTGACAGTTCCAGGAACCTCTGCTTCACTCCCCTCTCTCTTGGTTCTGCTGTGGGCATCTCCCTTTGGAAAGGCAGGAGGTCACTTCCTTGGTGGCTTCTCCGTGCTGTGAGGTCAGGTGTGCCTCAGCAGGAGGGCTGGTCATAATCCTGTTGTTCACCAGGCGTTAACTCTGCAGGGCTCTCCATACGTGCTGAGTCCGCACCCCTCCCCGGAAGGTCTGTGTTATTATCCCCACGTTACAGAGAAGGAAACTAGGACGGAGAAGTGACTTGAGTCACTTGCCTAAAGTACTTGCCCCCCACTAGCAAGTAGGGAGCCCAGAGTTCAAGGCTGGCCTGATTCTGAAGCCTGTGTCCAAAGCCATCATGTTTCCACTGCCTGTGGGAACAAAGCAGAACAGGCTGCCAGTAATAAAGTAGCAGTTTTCAGCTTCTTGTCTCCAAACTATATTTTCAACTTGACTTGGTGCTTAAAAAAAAAAAACTGCTTTTAGGATGTTGGATTCCTTCCTCACTGGGACAGAAACCAATTGCTCCTACTGCTGGTCAAGGGCCTGCACGTCCTCATCTGATCATGTGAAGTCTTAAAGGGCCCTCTCTCTTCACTGGCTTCAGCTTCCCTGGGCCAGGACTGCGTGTGTAAGGAGATCTGATGGCCCTCACGTCAGATGATGGGGTCTCTCTCTTTTTCTGGCAGGCACCCTGGATCCTCGCTGCCAACTCTGCGTGTTTATGGGAAAAACAGACCCACATGCCCCACACCACCAGCAGCAGTCCATGCTCTTGGTTCCCATGGATACCCCGGGGATAAAAATCATCCGGCCTCTGACAGTATATGGGCTGGAGGACGCACCAGGTTGGCCCCCCAGGAGCAGCTCGCCTCTCTGTGTGGGTCTGGGTCTGGGCCTGGGGAAAGGGCTTTGGGCAGCACTTCCACTGCAGGAAGTAACACCTGTAAGGGTATGATGACATTTGGAAGGCCATGTGCTCCTGCATTTCAATTCCATCCATGAGTATCAACCATGCAGGCAAATTTCAGACAGGCATTTATCCCTTTATTTTTTTTCTCTTCCATGCTTAGAAGATAAGCCGGATTCTGTGAGGTAAGGAGGCCACAGAGGACAGAGCAGGAGGCAGGAAGTGCCCTCCAGACCTTCTCTTCTAGACCCCAGGGTGGACAGCTGACCTCCAGGCCTGGAAGTCCTCTCACAGGGGCTCTTTCCCTCTGCTGATGATGTTCACGTTCTGCCTTGGGTGTTTCTGTAGGATCACTACATTATTAGAGTCACATACCGCTAAGGAGATTCAGCTGAAGTTAGAGTCATGTTTTATAAAAGGAATGCCAGACTATTCATTTGATATTATAAATCAGTGATTTATTTCCCATCTTTAATAGACTCCTTCCTTCCCTCCCTGTTCAACATGTTCAACCATGTTCCAGTTAGAAGGCTACAAAAGGGCAGGAGATGAGATAAACTCATTGCCAGCAGATGAGATAAACACATCTGAGGAAAACAAGTTAGGCAGATGGCTCAGGGGTACCCTTTGGGTCTTTCAGGTGGCCACGGCGAAGTCCTGTTTGAGCAGGTGTGCGTGCCCAAGGAGAACATGGTCCTGGGCCCTGGCAGGGGCTTCGAGATCGCCCAGGGCCGACTGGGTCCTGGCAGGATCCATCACTGCATGCGGCTGATCGGGTTCTCCGAGAGAGCGCTGGCGCTCATGAAGGCCCGAGTGAGTACTTCCCTTTGCGACTGTCTCTGTACCAGAACGACCCATCTGTTTTCCTATCAAACTTCAAATCCTAACTGTTTTCTGAGAGCAGACTTAGCAGGTGAAGCAAGGTGATATTCTTTACAAGAAGCTATGTCCCTGTCTTTGCTTTGCATCTGCTACTTTGCTAAAGTTTCAAATTCAGAGCAGAATGGGCCTCACTCTGTCGAGGTGACCAGAAGGAAAAGGCCAGGCTCTGTAGCAGCAGTGGGCAAGGTTCCAAGGTCCACAGGGTCATGGTCTACTGATGACCATTCCTGCTACCAGGTCATCTTTAAAAATCAGATACCAGGGAGAACCTAGTGTTCCAGCGTTCAGCCCTGCGCCATCCTCCTCCCCAAGCACATACAAAACTTTATTCTTCTTTGACCCCCTCAAAGGTTGCAAGCCCACACAAAAGAAAGCTGTTGCTGGCAGTGGTAATTCAGATTGGTGATATCAATTTCACAAAGACGAAGCAACCCCCTGAGCCTCCAAAGTATCTCATAAAACACTGTCCAAAGAACAGAGATGGTCCGGTGCACATAGCTTACTGAGCAAACCTGAGATTCAACCTTTTTAGTTGAGACTGACTAGTTTTTTGGGTTTTTTGGGGTTTTTTTTTTTTTTTTAAAGAAAATGCTCCTTTCTTAAGAGCTCAGGTATAGTCTCCAGTCCCATCCTGCAGAGCAGTTTGACTGTACGTGTCAGAAGTCTTAGAAGGTACCATAGTATTGACGTGGCCATTCCACTCATAGGACTTGGTCTCAAGAGAGTAATTAGATTTAATACTAGGAGGTTCACCACAGCCATGACTATAATACATTGGAAACAACCTATAAGGCTAACAACTGGGGCCTGGTCAGATAATCCTGGTTATGGGCATGCAGTGAAATTCCAAAATGATGCTGTAGAAATCTATTTCCTGATATATAGAGAGATGCTCTTAATGAAAAAAAAAAAAAGGCAGGCTACAAAGCATTATAGAGTATGACTCCATATTTTTGTAAAAACTGCATATGTATGTTTATGCATACAAAAAGGTATCCACCAAATATTAAGTGTGACTAGATAATGGAATACCAGGTGTTTATGTTTTTTCTTTTTTTTTTTGTCTGAAAATGGATACATTTTCTGCCATGAGTAATATTATTTGTGTCATTAACTGTTTTTAGTTAAAAAAAAAGGGGGGGTGGGGGATAGGTCCCTTATAAGTTTTTCTGATTGCTTGTAACTTTCAAAGACTGTAGAATCCCCACTGCAATAACAGTTGCCCTAGAGGGGGGTCTGGCACCCAGACTTTGCTCCTGAGGGCACCCCAGGACATGAAGCAGGCCCTGCTGTCAGCAGAGGGCGCCCTCCCCTGCCTGTGTGAGGTGCCCACAGTCACTGCCTAGTTCCCAGAGTAGCCCTGGGCCAGAGGCAGCTCAGATCAGGCACTGTCCCTGCCTGGCAGCCGAGCCTGCCCAGAAGGAGCGGAATGGCTGGAGTAAAGGGGTTCCTGGAGGTAATTTGTGCAGCCACCACGTTGACTAGCTCCACGGTGCCCACGAACGCTGTCTACTTCTGGCTCTTCTCCCTGGGAGTTTCCAGTGGCTGGAGAGCTGGCAAAGTGGCACCCGAACTGCACGGTCCCGCTTCTGCCCCCCTTCCCCTCCAGCCCTCTCCTGTGTGCTTCCACCCACCTCCTCTGCAGGGCACAGCCCCGTGCCTCCCGTCCTGTCTCCTGTGTCCACAGGTGAAGTCCCGCATGGCCTTCGGGAAGCCCCTGGTAGAGCAGGGCACGGTCCAGGCAGACATTGCCCAGTCCCGAGTGGAGATCGAGCAGGCCCGGCTGCTGGTGCTGAAAGCTGCCCATGTCATGGACGTGGCGGGAAATAAGGTAGGGGGCCGAGGGGCCTCACAGAGGTCCTGAGGTCGCAGTGAGGGACGCGGGCCCGGGAATCTCTAGATGCTGACTCTTCCCTCCCCACTCAGCAAACCATGGAGAAAGCACTTGGCTCCTTGACATAAATAAGTTTGCTTCAACTCTCCTTGGGACTACTTGGGCAGCTTTTCAAAAATGGAAAAGTTACAATAAAAGAGGACTGAACTTTCTGTCTTACTGACCCAGTGACCTTCTGGTTCAAGACAGTGGACCTGACAGGGCCCCAGGGCCCCAGCCTGAGCTACGGCCCCACCCGGACTTCCGGGCATCCAGCAAACTAAGAGTAAGCCATGGAGTTAGCCAGAGGAGAAGCTTTATTTTCAAGTGTGACATTATTCTTTAAATGGCTCTTTTTGAGGGCCTCTAACAGCCAGGTACAATGCCATGCTGACCCCTGCCTTCTCTACCTCTCCATGGGGCCTCCACCCCTTAGCCGAGAGGCCTCGGTAGCAGTGGGTTGACCCAGGCTCAAGTTCCCTATTTCTTGGCACTCTAGTGCCGGGTATGAGGGCTCTCGGGGGCTTTGATTAAAATCCCAGACTGAAGGCAGATCATTGCCGCTCAATTCCCCAGAGTCCTGGCTGGCCTTGTTCCACTTACCCTTTGGAAACAGAGCTGGCCGTAACCCTGAATGAGGCACAAGCCACTCACTACCCTGCCCTGTGTGTGTGTGCTGGCGACGCTGCCCGTCACCTGGGAAGACGCCCTGAGTCTTTCCTTGACCAGACAGCCACTCACACCGCACAACATCCCGAGGCCCTTCCTAGTCACCCCGCTGCCCCCTCCACCCCCGTCAGTGCTGGGCAGGGACCACACACCAGGCAAGGCCTGTGGTCCAGCGGGACCTCAGCTCTCTGTTCTGAGCTATTGTTTCTACTCCTCCCTGTGAAACTGACCGTTCTTCCAAGTGTTCAGCCCTCGGGTCTGCCCTCCTAACCACACCTCGTCTTCCTTGCAGGCTGCAGCTTTGGGTATTGCCATGATTAAAATGGTGGCCCCGTCCATGGCCTACCGAGTGACTGATCATGCTATTCAGGTGAGCACAGATGATGGATCACTGATTCGTCTGAATCATTTACAACAGATGCAAAACTCCCTCTCCTTCAGCTGCCCAACCTCCTGTAAACTAATGGCCGCCCTTTGTCGCACACTCACCACATATGACTTTCCTTTTCCTCCTCAGAACAACTCTATGAGGGGTTCTATTCCTACCTTCATTTTGAATATGTGGAAACAGAAGCAGAGGAAAGTGAAGTGACTTGTCCAGGGTCACTCAGCTTGAAAGGAGCTGAGCTCAGATTTGGGGAACCTAGGTCCTTCTTTCAGCAGGCCCAGCCTCCTAACCACGCAGGGATGCCTCCTTCCGAAATCTCAATCCCTGGCCCCAACAGAGGGATTTCCCGATGGCAGAAGTCACCTAGCAGAGCAGACCTGGGAGTCTGGCATCCCTGGGATGGCAAGTGCGGCCCCACCTGAAGTCTTCCAGAACATTGTTATCACAGGTGTCAGGGGACAAGCTTGGGAAAGAGGCTGTTATGAGCCGTTCTGAGATCTTAGGAGCAGGCACTTGTTCCTGCGGCTCTCAGAGACGAGGGCTCACCCAGGGCTTCCTCCCCTCCCGCTCTGTGTCTGCCAGGCCTTCGGAGCAGCAGGGCGGAGCAGCGACTACCCGCTGGCTCAGTTCTTCACCAGGGCTCGAGCCCTGCGCTCTGCTGACGGCCCTGATGAGGTGCACAGGGCAGCAGTGGCCAAGATGGAGCTGAAGCGCTGCAGTTAGACCTGTGGGACTGCAGGAGCCAGATCATCCCTGTCAGGCCTGTGGTGCCCAAAACTTTAAATGATGTGCTTTGAAAGACCTGGTATGTGTGATTCTTGCACCCTGCCCGGCAGCTCTGTCCTTCCATCCTTATTGTGAACTCAGCCTCGGTGGGTGCCCACAGAAGTCACTTCTGTAAGAAGCCTGGAGTTGCCTGTTTCAGACAAGGAGGGAGGGGATTAGCTGAGGGCTGAGTGGGTTTCAGGACAGAGGGTGGAGAGCTGGTCTTCAGTCCAGGCGCCCGGCTGGGCAGCCAGGCCCCCTTCTCTCTGGCTGTGGCACATAAGGGCTGTGGGACTCTGCGCGAACATTAAGAGTCCTGCTGGGGGTGGGGGGGGGCGGTGCCTGTGCTCGCTCACTGCTCTGTGCTTCCGTACCCCCGCTCCCAGCTGATGGCTGCAGCCGACAGACCCAGGGCGGGAGTGCTCCTGGGAAAAAGGAATGAAACCCCAGTCATGAAGCCACTGCCATCTGATTTTCTTCCTTTGAATGTCCAGAACACTGAGGTGTTATTTTGGAAAGGGACTTTGGAAACATGAAAGAACAAGAAAATATACCTCAGAGACATCACAAATGTTCTATATCATACAAAGAGAATGGAGAATGAAGGCTCACACCTTAGCTCCCCTGTCTCAGTACGTCAGGTGCCTCCTCATACTTGAGTTTACACAAGATCCTGCCCAGTGCATCGGCCCACCCAAATGCATGGGGGACACAGACACGGTGACCCCGGTCGGTCCCGAATCAGCCACCTCACAGCTACACATGTAAAGGTCAGCAAAGGACCACGGCTTTCTGGTGTGTGAGGCCCACTCCTCCCTCTGCTCTATAGTCAGAATGTTTGCAGGGAGGGGAGGTGGTGGGCAACATGCAATTACAATTCAGAGGGCAGTACTCTCCCTGCAGAGAAAGGTGGACATACTCACTCACTTGAGGTCTGAGCTCTTCAAGGAATGGGTGTCCCATGAGCCCAGGTGGCAGTCAGAGATAAGCCACTGGCTGTTAGGACCTGGACTGCTAATCTCATGATTTGGGATGATGTGGCCGTCAGCTGCCCATTTCAGGTCAGACCAGATGGGCAGGGACCGTCGTCCCAGCATCTGCTGCATTGCAGACTTGACCCCCTTGAGGGAACTGCTTTAATGGAGAGAGTGCCCATTAAATTCAGACCCCCCAGTGAATTGCTGTCACACCAACTACACTGGCAAACAACCTTTTGCAAACTCAGGCAGGGTTCTAGCATCCTGACTTCTTGTTTCAAGCCTTAGGAAGGAGGAGGTTTGAAAAAGGAAGTGCTTGGCTGGTGGCCTGCTGTATCACGTGGCCCTCAGCTTTGTCAACCTTGCTTGTTAAGTAGTGCAGCGGCAGGGATGAAAATAGAAGCCGTGCAGTGGAGCAACCCCACGTCTCCCTCAGATACTGTGCTGCAAAGTGGGGAGGCCCTGGGGCGGCAGAGTGGACACTGCCTGAAGGATGCGAGTCATAGAGATGTGGCCTCCAGCAGCCCCTCATCCAGGGTCTCCCATTCAGTGAAATAATTCCACTCCCCACTGTCAACTGCACCCGAATTCTGGGCCAGGCACTGGTCTCGGCCTTGGGGAATGTGCAAAAATACAGGTCAAGTTGCCATTATAAAGGGGCCCACATCTCAAGTGGGGGATGGTGGTGAGTGTCTGAGACCGTGGTGAGTGACTTGGGTGCTGTGCTGGGTGACTGATGAGTGACGAGGGTGCTGTGGTGGGTGACTGATGAGTGACGTGGGTGCTATGCTGGGTGACTGATGAGTGACGAGGGTGCTGTGCTGGGTGACTGATGAGTGATGAGGGTGCTGTGTTGGGTGACTGATGAGTGACCTGGGTGCTGTGCTGGGTGACTGATGAGTGATGTGGGTGCTGTGGTGAGTGCTGTGGTGGGTGATGTGATAGGCACTGCTGGGGGTGCGGAGCTGGGGGCTCAGGAGGGAGGACTTGTTCCAGAAGAGGCATTTGAGCCAGACCTGCACGACGAGAATGGGCAAGGGTGCTTCAGAAGAAGGAGCAGCAGATGCAGAGGCCCTGTGGGGCAGCCCAGTATGTCTGGGTACAGAGCAGAGAGAGTAGGAGGTGGTAGATCATATTAGGCCTCAGGGGCCTTGGTGAGGAGTTTGGTGTTGGTTCTAAATGTGACAAAACGGTGAGTTTAGGTGGCAGCGCAATATGCTTTGATTTGAGTTTCTAAAAGCTCCTTCCGCTCTCCAGAGTTCACCAGGATGAAGAAGGAATAAAGGAAGACTAGAGCGGGTTCAAAGTTCCCTAAAGCTGCAGAGGGCTCCAAAAGAACCACCTGCAAAATTAAAATTAAAGAAAAAAAAGAGAAGGAAAGGCAGGGAGATGAGGGGCAGGGCCTTAACAAGATATGAGCAAAAAATCCAAAGGATAAAGGAAGTCTAACCTGGTCCTTATCCGGCTTTTCCCCCACCTTCAGCAGACAGTTGGCATTTCTGGTGGGCCGAGGCAGTAACTAGTGTGGTGACGCCCAGCACTGTGCTCCTCTGGAGTGGGGTCAGCGTGTGGTTATAGGTGCACGCTGGGCGTAGACAGGCCTGGCATGGTGATGAGCATGCCTGACCAGTTTTATCTGTGGCACACTTAACATCTTGCCACCAGCCCTATGTGGCTAGGCCTGCCTTCCTATCAGCCTGCCTTGGGAATGGGAACAAAACGTCCTCATAACATACTAGTGATTGTTTTTTCTCACAGTAATTTGCTATCCCAAAGCAATTGAACACACATTCCTCTGCTCATGTCTTGACATCAGGGGCTAGATTCCCTTAGGGCTGAGCCCTCCCCAGCGGTCCCGTGACAGTCCCCGGGCCTCAGGGCTCCAGCCCTCCCCATTCTCCCGCACCTCATGCTCCCTGTAGCGACTTGTGGTCTTGCCATCCACAGCTGCCTGTGCTCCTCCAAGCCCTGATTTCAGATATTGTCAGATCATTCCAGAATAATCCCAGAGAGGCTGTAAGAAAGAGACTGGATTCCAGGTAATTTGCCTGGGTGGGGTGCCTTCAGGACATCACTGGGGGTGATGTTGAAAGAACAGGCTCCAGTGTTCTCCACCAGCATTCCCCTCCTAGAGTCCCCAGTGGTCATCTAAGAGACGGCTCCTGTCTGTCACCGCCCGGGACTTAGAGTTCCCCAGGGATGCGTTGGGGATGCCAGGGCTGTGCTGCAGCTCACCTCTTTGCAGTCACAGGGAAACTGGGTGCAAGTCCAGGGCCGAAGCACTGGTTGAGCATCTCTGGGACATCTGGATCAGTATTTATACTGCCCTCCATGGTGCTCTGCGGCTACAGCCTTCTCCCCTCCATCGACCTCACTAATGTGTGTAAGCGTCAGAGCAGAAAGACGGAGGAAAGACAGAGGTTTGGACCCGGGGTCCAAACCTGTGATCACCTATTGGACAAGTACTCTGGGAGCAGAGTTCTTTTAATCAAGTTGGCTGAATGGAGAAATGATTTCAGGGAATTCTCCATCTTATCAGCATTAGATAGATAACCTAGTGGTAAAGAGGTGTCACAGATAAACACAGACAGACACTAAAGTGTTAAGGACAAATATTAATCAGTAATATGCTATTGCAGTAGGAAAGAGGGCCCAGCATGAACTGACCTCAACTTCCATTTGTACAGAGGGCATTTTAAAGGGAGAATGAGAGAGCAGGGAGGGGCAATGGTGGGGTTTACACGTGGAAATTCCTGCTAAATGTACAAAAAGCGGGAAGGTGGAGGGCTCCACATGAAACTTATCTGGGTTATCTAACTTAAGGCGCTTAAGGAAGTTAGGCTCCTAGCCTCTCACAGAGACCCTAAATCATTCGTGCTGAGAGTCTGCTGTTTTTTTAGGCTGAGGTTGAGGCCCAGTCAGGAAGAGAGCTTAGAGGAGCCCAGCAAGAGTCTAGTCAAGGAGAGGCTTTGTCAGCTACACTTCTGGATTCAAATGACCCTGAGTTTCAACCTGCCTCTGTGACAGATGAGCTGGGTGACGACAGGGAAGCGATTTTTCATCATGTAGGGTTGGTTTTCTCATTTGGAAAATGGAGAAAACAGCATTCCCTCCGAGGATTGTTTGAAGATTAAATGAGCTGACCCACGAAGATTAAATACGAAGCCTGCGGTACATGCCAGTGTTTCACGTGGCTGGAGTCCGGAGGGGGCTAAAGAGGAGGCTGTGTTCCGGTTGGGATACAGTCCTGCGGGGGCCCCACTAGGGCCTGCCTGGCACAGCTGAGGCTGCAGCCTCTCACAGGCTGACGTGCAGAGGAATGAACCCAGGGATCTGGTTACACTGCCAAGCGTGACTCAGCAGGTCTGCCTTCCTAACGCGCTCACAGTTAATGCTGCTGGTTTGGGGACCCCATCTGGAGAAGTGAGGGTGAGGAGAATGGCTAGACTCCCCTCACTTTGTCACCTGGATGGAGTAATAGCTCCTAGATATTTAGTACCTACCAGGTGCCAAGAACTGCACATGTATTATTTTGAACCCTTAAAACAACTGGCAGATACTTTTTCTAGCCATTTTAGAGGTGAGGAGAAGGAGGTTCAAAGAGGTTTCATGACTTGCCTAAGATCACACAGCTAGTCAGTGAATTCAAACCTAAACTACGAGACTGTAAGAGCTCTTTCCACTCGGAAGCATGAATTTTTACCATCTCTGAGGTGCTTCCTGAGAGGTGCTGGCTGCCTCACCTGGAAAAGGAGGAAGAAGAAAAAGAAGCCCCAGCTAGCCAAGGAGAGGCATGTCCTGCCATGAAGAAAGTATGTGAGTGTGTTTCCAAAGCCGGGGAATCTCCGGGGTACCTACTCACTGCCTTAGGGGGCCAGGCTGCAGGTGGGGCGTGGTGAGCCTGTCACGAGTTTCTTTGCATGTGCAAATAAGGAGGGCAGCTCTTGCTGGACCGCATTTTTTCCTCCTGCTTCTGAGAGAGAATGTCTTTCCGTTTAAATGTTGCTTTGAATTACACCCCCCCACCCCCACACACTGTTTGCAAAAACAAACCAAAAAACACCTTTCATTTGATAGTGTCAGTGTCCCAGCACTGGGACTAAACAACCAAATATTTAAAATCTCACGGTTTGGGGACCCTAAAGGACACCTCAGTTACCACTGTTTTTAGAGAGCAGGTGGAACTAGATTTTTTTCGACCTGAAAACACACTGTTGTGCCCTAACAATGAAATGCTTTGGAATATTTCAGGGCTAAGACTTTGTATAACTTCTTAGAGGAAGTGAATGGCTGTTTCTTACCCAATTCGGTGCTTCTCCCAATGATCTCAGCACAGTGGGAGGACAATGTTTATTCATGTCGAAGTGTTCACATCTCTTCCCTCTGCAGCATCCTGAAAAGACGTTACATTTTGCTTGCTTAGTTCCTCTCCCAGCTTCATTCTTCTTCCATCTAAGGATACTTTGCTTTTGTCAGTTCCATTCCTGGCACTGAGTCCACAGACAAGGGTCAATGGAGAGAATAAGAGAAAAAGTTGGACCTAGAGAAAAAGAGATTAAACAACAACAAAAAATCAGAACAAAGATTTACATAAGAACAAGAAAACAGATTGAAAGAAACGCGAAAGAAAGAGCCAACACAGATTGTCAGGGAGAAATCTAGGTTGAGAGTTAAATTGTGCTTAATGCCTTGGGCAGACTGAGCCACGTGGAGCCACAAATATATTAGGATTTCAGCACATGCACTTAATCTTGGGCTGCAGTGTTTGGTTGACCTTGAACTGAAAATTGTGTGAAAGCAGCTAAAGGAAGCTAGTGTGGTTACAGAAGACTTCCCCAGAAGATGGAATTTGGGCTGAATCTTGGTAGGTAAGATTTCTTTAAGCAGAGTCAGTAGGATGGGCATGGGGAAGAGGGGCCCCCAAAACTAGGGGACCAGGGGTGAGAAAGCTGCTGGTGAGGTATGGTGAGCACCACAGATGAACAAACCAGAATAAATGAACCTGTGAACCAACACGTGTGCTAAACGGATACACACAACTGTGCACACAAGTGGGGACCCAAGCACGTTGCCACACAAGCCTGTGTGACTTGAGTGAGTGAAAGTAAGGGTCCTGCCTAAGATCACACGGCTGGTAAGCACTTGATTCCCATTTTCAGTTTCTTTCCATTTTAATACTATTTTTCTTCTTTTAGACAAAATCAAATAGCCACATATTAGATGATTTTCAGGGATGCTAAAAACTCATACCCCGGAATGAGGAAAGTCCTATGCCACCAACAATGTTTATTACTCATGGAAGGGAATGCCTGCTTTTTTTTTAAAAAAAATAAATTTATTTATTTATTTTTGGCTGTGTTGGGTCTTCATTGCTGTGCGCGGGCTTTCTCTGGTTGCTGCGAGTGGGGGCTACTCTTCATTGCGGTGTACGGGCTTCTCACTGTGGTGGCTTCTGTTGTTGCGGAGCACGGGCTCTAGGCATGTGGGCTTCATTAGTTGTTGCACGCGGGCTCAGTAGTTGTGGCATGCCGGCTCTAGAGCGCAGGCTCAGTAGTTGTGGTGCACGGGCTTAGTTGCTCCGTGGCATGTGGGATCTTCCCAGACCAGGGCTCGAACCCATGTCCACTGCATTGGCAGGGGGATTCTTAACCACTGCGCCACCAGGGAAGCCCCTGGGAATGCCTGTTTATATGGGATATGTGAAAAGCTGCTCTTAGGGGCCATGTCTAATTTTGTTTCATTTGAACTAACTTTAAAATCAGAGCACAATAACAGTTTTATTATCATCTTTGAAATTATTGTCCCAATCGTAATACCTCAGCATCAAAGACCAGCAACTCTAGCAGCACAGGCTTTTAATTGAAAAAGAAAAAAGGACAAATGTTAATCCGTTTTTGTTTCTGGAGGAGGGCCATTATTCAGTGTCAGATCCCTACTAATAGTTAAATAAAAAAATATTTCCGAAGAAGTCAGAGAGAATAGATTTTTTAAACTTTTATTTTTAAATGTCCTATGAGGACTCATATAATAAAATAGGCCCCAGATATTGCCAATATACTGTATTCACAGTCAGAGCTGTTGATTCACTTGGTCTTTTTTTTTTTCCTTTTTTTTTTTAAACCAAAATGACACAATCCTGTGTACACTTGATGGCCTGGCACTCTGCACTAACTCCAACATGGATGGAACACTTGCTTTGTATGCTTTTAATTGAGGATACAGAGGTAAATAAAACTCTTGTGGGAAAACTGTCTTCCAAACTCAAGCTCTGAAAAGAAGTCTTTCTTCTCTACCAGTTACAGCATTGTGTAACCTCAGGCAAAACTGCGAGACTCTGTGTGCCTTAGTTTCCTCACTTGTAAAATGAGGATAAAGTGGTAGCTACCCCAAAAGGCCGTTGTGAGGATGAAATAAATTAATCTATGTAAAGTGCTGAGAAGAGCGTCTGGTAAGTACTGTATGTGTGAGCTGTCTGTTGCTATTGTTGTCTCTGCCACTATTAATGCTCTAATAACCTCAAAGATTAACTGGATTGAAGATCTGATGTTCGGAGTCATTGGCACAGAAAGTCTAAAGATTAAATGTAAAAGAGGGCAGATCTTAAAGAGCCTAAGAAAATTTGGTATAGAGATTGATTGGAGAGAATGACAGCCCTCACTGAGGCCGAGCTGCAGAGAAATCTAGGCACTCTCTTTTATCCGTGGATGTGGTGTGGTGATCATAGAGAAACCTTGGAAGGTCTCAGGGGTAAAAAGGGGAGCGGACATGGAATTAGCGCCAAGCTAAAAGAATTACTATCCAGCTAAGCTGAGGAACTGCATTGTCTGCAAGAATGTGTCTGTCTTGGAACAGGCCTCCCTGTTCCCTCAGGGTTGAAAATATCATGAACACTGCAGACTTCCCAGAAAATGTTTATGCTTTCAAAAGATTACACGGAGATACTGGGAAAAGAAAACTGAGAACCTTTTCATAACAAACAGGAAGGCTAAGGGGGAAATGACATTCTACTTAACAAATTTTAATTTAGGTCAGTGATGGGAATGGGCTGGGGTAAGTAAACACTTAGGAGTCCTTCCCAGGAAGACAAATGGTGTCCTAGGGACACACTCAGGATTCCCTCAGAAAATAATTGTCATGTCTAATCCTAATAAAGAAAGAAAATTCTAGTATTTTTAATGTTTTTAATTTCTCTTGGTCATATAGTTCACCAGGGGACTCATCTAGACCTTAAAAGAAGGTTAGAAAGTTCAAATGTTCCTGTTTGGAGCTGAAGAAGGGTTAAGGAAATATTGCTTTCCAAACTGGTGGTCACTTTGTTCTTCCCACCACCTTAAAAACAAACTATTGTGTCTTTTTCTTTTTTCCCTGAACATGACTCTATGATTTTGCTTATGGTATGCTCCTTTTTTAGAATATCTTTCCCTGAAAATTTTTACCTGATAAATTCTTAACCTTAACAGCCCAGTTCAGAGGTGACCACTATACTGTTTTTATAATCTCCTAGGGTAAAATGACTACATCATTTGCAGTCCTGTAGTAATACTCTATTTTGAGTATCATATACTCTATTTTGTTTGTTTACCACATAGTCTGTTCTGTTTATTTGTTTACATGTCTGTTTTCTCTTGTACACTGTGAAGGACCTAAGGACAGGAATCATTTGCCTAAAAATGTACACAGCACCTAGTAGGTGCATAAATGTAAACATTTGTATGAGCTAAAATCTGAGCACCTTAAGTGAGTACTGATTCTCAAGCTAAGACTGTAGAAAATAGAAGTGGGATTAAGTTTAACCCCAGGAGTGTCCCTTTAGCAAATTTCCAGCAGGATCATCAGGTAATTAATAAGATAAAATTCCCTTTGATTTAAACAGCCCATCACTAGGAAAGGGCACTGTTTTCTCCTAGAGGTCATCACCATGACTCAGGTGGATTTACTTATGCTTTCATGTAAATTACCCATGACTGACCTTCGGATTTGCTGCTTGGTGCTTCTACCTATACTTTCACTCTGCTTTGGCGTGTGGAATATTTTAATACTCAGAACCCACAACTTCTTCCCCTGTGCCTTCTATAAACCTCACAAAAGTCCCTTCTTTTATAAGGTCATTACTGTTTGACAGGAAATAGATTTGAATGAAATCCTTTCTGGAGCTTGTCATTAAGTAGGCACCCCCGCAAGTACATGTGGGAGTAGGCTTTAAATTCAGATTTATTTTATCCTGGAAGAGAAGCTCATGTTTTGTTAGTACGGGTCGAATGCAGCAAACCAAATCTGAGGAAAAGGAAGATAATGAATATTTATTAAGCACTGCTGTAGGTAACATACGTTATTTCATTTTATCTTAACAATGCTATGGGATGTGTCCTGTTAACCCGTTTTATAGATGAAGAAAGTGAAGCTAAATGAGATTAAATCACATGGTTGAGGTCACTTAATTAGTAAACGATACAGCTAGTATTCAAAGGCAGATCTGATCCAAATCCAATGAAAATGCCACTCTACAACCACACCCACGGGAAAAGACTCCTCCTACCTACCTCTGGTTAGGTCTACCAGCAACAACCAGACCTCCAGTGGGCACTTCTTCCTGAATGCCTTCAGACCGCTTTTGTAAGTTATCTCCAGCCCTGACCTCTTCCCTGACTTCAGGCTCCTCTATCTAACTGCCTACTCAACACGTCCAGTTGGCTAGCTGCTCTGCATCTCAAACTCAACGCGCATGAAAACCGAACTTCTGATTCTGGACTTCCACCCAAACATGCTTCTCCTGCATCTTTCCTTTTTCAGGAGATGGCAAGTCCATTCTTAGGAATTTTAGGCCCACACAAAGGAATTATCCCAGACTCCTTCTTTTCCCTCTTCTACCCACATCCAATCCATCTACAAATCCCGTGGGCTGTACCTCTGAAGTTTACCTCAGAGGGTTGTTATGAGCAGGAATGAGTTGATGTTTATAAAGTTGTTAGAACAGTGTCTGGCATATATAATGAGCACTATGAGTATTTATTGAGCAAAAGGAACATCCAGCACACTACTGCTACTCTGTGTCCCCACTCTCCCACCCTAGGTCCGGCCAGCATCATCACTCACCTAGACTACTGACTGCAGTAAGTCATCACCTAAGTGGTCTCCCTGCTTCCAGCCTTGTCCTCCTAGAGCCTACTCTCCAAGCAGCAGAGCAATCCTTTAAAAACCCAAGACATATCGTGTCACTGCTCTAAACCATCCAGAAGTTTTCCATCTTACTCAGAATAAAATATAACAAAGTCCTTATCACGGCTTATAGCCTTGATAGCTAATCTACAAGATTCCTGCCCCCACCTGCCCTCACCTCTGATCTGCTCTTTTATCCACTGTGTTCTCTCTGTTCCACTCATCCTGGCCTCCCTGCTGTCCTCACCTCTGATCTGCTCTTTTATCCACTGTGTTCTCTCTGTTCCACTCATCCTGGCCTCCCTGCTGTCCTCAGCCCTGTCGAGCATACTCTTCATCACCATCTGTGCATTTGCTATCCCGCTGTCTGGAACACGCTTCCCTTAGGTATTCACAAGGCCTGTTCCCTCACTCACTCAGGTCTCTTCCCAAATGTCATCTCATCAGAGAGGCCTCCTTTGTTCACCCGACCCCTACACGTGTCAATCTCTAGTACCGCCCTGTTTAATTTTAATCTAGAGCACTTATCACACTTGACACTTAACTCTTTGTTAATTGAGTTATTGCTTCTCTCTCTGCCCCTGATGTCAGTTCTAAAAGGGCAGGGCCTTTGTTTCATTTGTCACTATAACCCCAGTACTCAGAACTATGCCAGGCACACAGGAGACAAATTTGTTGAATACAGGGGAAACATGTATATGTTCACTCATTTTCAACTTACGGTTGTCTGTAACATATTCCTAAAATGTCACAGAGAATGAAACAAATTCTATAAAATCCCCTGTATTACAGAATGAGTTCAGTTTTCAGCAGGAAAATTTTATTTTTAAATATTAAGAATTTTATTTTTAAATCTTTCCTTTCATTTGAGTAAAACTGACGAAAGATGAGTCAAGCCAGTTTTACCTTTGTACCTAATTACTTATCAGTAGTCACAAAACTATCTATAAATGAGGTATAAAGACTTTTCCCCCTCTCAAATTTACCTTACTGGTTACGTCCAAGACTTTTTTTTCTCAAAAAATATCTCCCACTAAATGTTCAAACACAGAAATGTGGAAGAGCAGGGTTTAGATTTTGGTGGCAGCAGCTAAGTGATCGGGTAATCTCCCATGGGACATTCTACCAGTAAATTTGGGCATTTGTTTAAAAAAACAAGAATTGGGGCATTTGTTGATGAAAATACTTCTCACATCTTGCCTCACTAAGATTTTATATCATCTGATGGTTGCCATGGAAATAGCAGTAATGCTAACAAGGGTTAGCCCCATAGGGTTTTACCACTGGGTACAGAATTATTTTCTGTGAAGTCACTGGGGAAGCAATACAGATCCTATGTGGGGATAAAAAGCTGGTGAGACTTAGGTAGTGGACCCCAAACTCTTCCTCCAAATCAGAGGCGATCCATTCTTTACCCTGATAATACCTACAGCTTCATCATCTAAGTTCTGAGCCTCTTTAAACCCTACATCCTCCACAGAGCCTTTCCTAATAAACCCTAGCTCTCAGTTCCTGCTTCTGTCTCTCAATTCATATTTTTTAAATGGCCTTCATATCATACTTTAATTATCTAATGATAGTGTCTTGCATGGCTCTCCAGATGCAAACTGAATGAACAGTCCTTGAGTGCCTACCCTGCACCAGGCACCGGTGCTAAGTGCTGTCACGTGAATTATTCCCTGAAGTCCTCATAATGATACCTGTTAGGCAGGTATTATGAAACCACTATTTAGATGAGGAAATTGAACGTTGGAAAAGTTAAGTTACTTTCCCAGTACAATAAGTTAAATGTTTCCTCAAAGCAATCACAGATGTTTGACTGTAGGCTCCTGGAGGAAAGGGTGGCTCGCCTTCTGCCACTTCTCCAGGATTCAGAAAGGGCTGGCTCACAACAGGCAATCAACTGACAAAAACATGACTTAAAGAAAACCAACAGTGAAAAAAATAAAAAGAACTATACTTGATATAATCAGACAGGGAGGCAGAGCCTGCTGGGTTTTTTGTTTGTTTGTTTTGTTTTTGTTTAAGAAATCAAATGTACTGAAAGACGTAACAATGGCCATTTACTATTTTGGAAAAAATTAATTAAATCTTATGTAAAGCTTTAACTATGAACATACTGTTTGGTCATGATCAGTTGTGAGATATGCTGGCAAGTCATTTGTTATTACTAATAAAGTAATGAAGTATTAATAAATATGTCATTTCTTCAAAAAATTTCAATGTAACAAACTCAGAATGTTCACTCACTATATTTTCTTGACGAGAAGAGAAAAGGTATTGTATTATAGTTAGAGCTAGCCCTCTGGGCAAACTAAACATGTATCTCGATGAAAAAAAATGATTAACTACCAAAAAATATTGGGACAGGGATAACCTGTCACCGGACTCCATTCCTAACTGGGTGAACATAAGCAATTCATGTAAGCAATCTGGCCTCTGTCTCCTCAAGCTTCAAACACATGGGACAAACTAACCCTACCCACGGTGAGACCACCCTTCAGGGGCAATTAGATGTTACTTTGTGTTCTGAGTTGGCAACTGTTCTATTTTCTTGTTTCTCCAAGGATGGCGAGGGAGCAAGAGGCACTTACTGCTTCTGGAAACTGTCTAGTGTGTTGGCTTCATGAAAATAAAACCCGTAAATTTTGAAGCTGACTCAGTTTCCGCCTTCTGAGAAAAATGAAAGGTCAAGGGATAAGTCTCTTAAAAAATTCAGATTAAAAAAATAGAAATTTATTATGTAAGCCTGGCAACAAAAAATGTCTTCATGATTTTAAACAAAGTAAGTTGTTTCCAAGTGAATGTCCACTTCTCAGGAAGAGTTAAGATATTAAAAACATATCTCGCCTTCTCAGCCATTAAATACGTAATAAAAACCCATTTCCTACTTCTCCAGTGTGTTGGAAAATCGATTAATGTCTGCCAAGGATTTCAGGTATACAGTGTTATCTCACTGTTAAGCGCTATTCTATTTAAACTTGTTTCTGCTTCCTTTCTGTCAACCCCCATGTCTATCTGGGATGCAATGATGGAGATTATTAATTAACTGCAGTTTTATAAGCCTGAAAATTCTCGGGAGCAGGGAAGCTTAACAAGATAGAAATGAAAGTTTGGGCACATCCAGACAGAGCCTAATTTAAATCTTAGAATAATTATTCCAAATCAAAAAGAATCCAAATAACCTGTCACCTCAGAGCTCCTAGGTGGAAAAGAAGGTGCTGTGTAAGTCAAAATGATCATTCATTAATACACCTAACATACTAAGGAAGAGCAAAAATGCAAAAAGGCAACAATTCCAAATAATGTGGTAATCCAATACTGTTTCAACACACAGTTACTGAACATCCATCACAGGCAAGGCAAGATTTTAGGCATTGATTAGGATGCAGCCCTGCATTCAAGGAAGGACATGAAACAGGTAAATGAACAAACAGATTTCACATTTGCTAAAGTGAAAACAACAACATAGAAGCACATATTTTAAAACATTCAGTTGACAGAATTTAAGTTCTGGAAAGTGAATCTTCAAATAAAGCATACTGAAACAATGTCTTTATTTATTAATTTGATCATGTTTAATTGATATTTCTATACAAGGAGATTCAACATTTCTAAGCTTTCCAGCCAATTGGCCATAATCACTATATAAACCCACATGAATAGGTATTAGGCAGCATGAAAGAAATACATTTCCAGATGAACTTCAGAAAAAAACAAGGAAATTGCTTACTGATTCTATAGTTTGTTCCCACACTGAACAACGTGTAGCTAGTTTACACTGTAGAAAAGTTAAACTAGAATAAAGGCTATGATGCTGATTATGGAGTAAATTCATAGAAGTCCTGAATCATCTTCCATGCTTAGACCTTCTGATCCATTAATTTTACTGCTAGGAATCTATCTTTAGGAATAATCATCAGAGAAGCTGTCAAAGCTTTATGTACCTAGCAATTCCCTATGTGTATATCCTACAGAAATGTGTGTTCAGGTCTATCAGAATAGATGTCCAAGATTGTTTATAACAGCATGATTTGTTAATAGCTAAAACCTATAAACAACCATTACCAGAAAAATAGGTAAGTTATATATTCACACAATGGAATACAATACACCAAAGCAAATGAATTACCTAAGCTACAAATATCAACATGGATGAACTATAAAAACAAAATGTTAAGCAAAAGAAATGAGACAAAATAATTCACACTGTATGATTCCATTGATGCAAAATTCCAAAACAGGCCAAAAAACAGTATTATTTACAGATACATACTTAGCAAGTAAAACTCACTAGAAAGCAAAAGAAAGGAATGATTACCATAAAAGTCTGGATAGTGGTTCCTCTGGAAGAAGGCGGTGGTACTGTCACTATTTGCAGATGACATGATATTATATATAGAAAAACCCTAAAGACTCCACCAAAAAACCATTAGAATAAACTAGTTCTGTAAAATTGAAGGATATAAAATCAATATATAAAAATGTGTTGCATTTCTATACACTAATAATGAATTATCAGAAAGAGAAATTTAACAAACAATCCCATTTATGATTACATAAAAAAGACTAAAATAGCTAGGAATAAATTTAACCAAGGAGGTGAAAAACCTGTACATTGAAAACTATAAGATATTAATGAAAGAAACTGAAGAAGACACAAATAAACAGAAAGATATTTCATAATTGTGGATTGGAAGAATTATACTGTTTAAATGTCCATACTACTCAAAGCAATCTACAGATTCAATGCAATCCCTATCAAATTACCAATGGCATTTTTTACAGAACTAGAACAAAAAAATCTTAAAATTTGTATGGAAACACAAAAGACCCCGAATAGTAAAGCAGTCTTGAGGAAAAAAAATGGTGCTGGAGGAATCAGACTCCCTGACTTCAGACTATACCACAAAGCTACAGTAATCAAGACAATATGATACTGGCACAAAAACAGAAACATAGATCAATGGAACAAGATAGAAAGCCCAGAGGTAAACCCACGCACCTATGGTCAACTAATCTATGACAAAGGAGGCAAGGATATACAATGGAGAAAAGACAGTCTCTTCAATAAATAGTGCTGGGAAAACTGGACAGCTGCATGTAAAAGAATGAAATTAGAACACTCCCTAACACCATAGACAAAAATAAACTCAAAATGGATTCGAGACCTAAAGGTAAGACTGGACACTATAAAACTCTTAGAGGAAAACATAGGAAGAACACTCTGACATAAATCACAGCAAGATCCTTTTTGATCCACCTCTTAGAGTAATGGAAATAAAAACAAAAATAAACAAATGGGACCTAATGAAACTTAAAAGCTTTTGCACAGCAAAGGAAACCATAAACAAGACAAAAAGACAACCCTCAGAATGGGAGAAAATATTTGCAAACGACTCAACAGACAAAGGATTAATCTCCAAAATATATAAACAGCTCATGCAGCTCGATATTAAAAAAACAAACAACCCAATCCAAAAATGGGCAGAAGACCTAAATAGACATTTCTCCAAAGAAGACGTACAATGGCCAAGAAGCACACGAAAAGCTGCTCAACGTGGCTAGTTATTAGAGAAATGCAAATCAAAACTACAGTGAGGTATCACCTCACACCAGTTAGAATGGGCTTCATCAGAAAATCTACAAACAACAAATGCTGGAGAGGGTCTGGAGAAAAAGGAACCCTCCTGCACTGTTGGTGGCAATGTAAACTGATACAGCCACTATGGAGAACAGTATGGAGGTTCCTTAAAAAACTAAAAATAGAATTACCATATGACCCGGCAATCCCACTACTGGGCATATACCCAGAGAAAACCACAATTCAAAAATACACATGCCCCCCAATATTCATTGCAGCACTATTTACAATAGCCAGGTCATGGAAGCAACCTAAATGCCCATCGACAGATGAATGGATAAAGAAGTTGTGGTACATATATACAATGGAATATTACTCAACCATAAAAAGGAACGAAATTGGGTCATTTGTTGAGACATGGATGGATCTAGAGACTGTCATACAGAGTGAAGCAAGTCAGAAAGAGAAAAACAAATACCGTGTATTAAAGCATATATGTGGAACCTAGAAAAATGGTACAGATGAACCGGTTTGCAGGGCAGAAATTGAGACACAGATGTAGAGAAAAAACGTATGGACACCAAGGGGGGAAAGCCATGGGGGGGCTGGGGGTGGTGGTGTGATGAATTGGGCGATTGGGATTGACATGTATAAACTGATGTGTATAAAATTGATGACTAATAAGAACCTGCTGTATAAAAAAAGAAGAAGAAAGACTTAAGTTTCTCAGATCTGTGGGTTTATACTTTCCAGCAAGTTTGGATAATTTTCAGCCATTACTTATTCAAATATTTTTTTCCATACTCCCCTCTCTTTTGGGAATCCAATTACACATGTATTAGGCCACTTGAAGTTGTCCTACAGCTAACTGATGCTCTTTTCGTGTTTCAATGTAGATAATTTCTACTACTGTTTTCAAATTCCCTAATCTTTTCCCCTGCGATGTCTAATCAGCAATTAATCCTGCCAGTGTATTTTTCATCTCGGACATTGTAGTTTGCATTTCTAGAAGCTCTATTTGGATCTATTTTATATATTCCAAGTCTCTATGTAACTTCTGAACATACAGAATACAAGTTATAATCACTCCCTTAATGTTCTTCTCTGCTAATTCTAGTGTGTGTCAACTTTGGGTCAGTTTCAATGGATTGATTTTTCTGCTTGTGGATCATGTTTTCTTGTCTCTTTGTATCCTGATAATCTTTGATTGGATGTCAGACATTGTAAATTTTACCTTATAAGGTGTTGGATATATTTGAATTCCTAAAACTGCTTTTTCCCCCCTGTAACTCTTTGAGTTTTGTTCTGGGAAACAGTTAAGTTACTTGGACATGGTTTGATCCTTTTGAATCTTGCTTTTAAGACTTGTCAGGCAGGTCCAGAGCAGTGCTCAGTCTAAAGCTAATTATTTCCTACTATGAAACCAAGACCTTCCTGAGCAATCCACCCAGTGCCTAATGAAGTACGAAATTTTCGTGTCTGACTGGTAGTAACAGTGCCTGTTCCTATCACTGTGTGAGCACTGGACATCATTGCTTCTAATTTCTTCAAATATCCAGTCTTGACTAGTTTGTTCACATGCTTGTGCTGGTCAGTCTGCTGAGTATTCAAGGGAGAACTTCTGTAGATCTCTGCAGTTCTCTCCATGTATCTCTTCTTTCTGATGCTCTGTCCCATGAACTGCAGTTGCACTGTTCTCTCTAGACTCACAGCTCCATGTCAACTCAGGGAGTCTACTGGGCTCTGCTTCACTTCCTACTCCTGATGCCAGAGCCTGGAAACTCAAGGCAAAATGGGTCAACTGCAGGGCTCACCTCGTGTTTGCCATCCCTCAGGGATCACTGTCCTTCATTGCTTGATGCCTAGTGTCTTGAAAACTATTGTTTCATAGAGTCTCTCTGTTTTTTTAAGTAGGGAGGTAATCTGGCCTCTGTTACTCTAGCTTGGCTGGAAGCAGAAGTTCCCAATATCGTTTGCAAATATTTTCTCCTGTTCAGTAGACTGTCTTTTCATTTTGTCAATGGTTTCCTTTGCTGTGCAGAAGCTTTTAGGTTTAATTAGGTCCCTTTGTCTATTTTTGCTTTTGTTTCTTTTGCCTTATGAGACAGATCCTAAAATATACTGTCACAATTTATGTCAAAGAATGTTTTGCCTACGTTCTCTTCTAGGAATTTTATGGCTCTAGGTCTTACATTTAGGTCTTTATCTATTTGGGGTTTATTTTTGTATATGGCGTGAGAAAATGTTCTAATCTCTCTGTTTTACACGTAGCTGTCCAGTCTTCCCAGCACCACTTATTTATTTTTAAATTTATTTATTTTATTAATTTATTTTTGGCTGCATTGGGTCTTTGTTGCTGCACATGGGCCTTCTCTAGTTGCGGCGAGTGGGGGCTACTCTTCGTTGTGGTGGGCATGCTTCTCATTGTGTTGGCTTCTCTTGTTGCAGAGCACAGGCTCTAAGCACTCGGGCTTCAGTAGTTGTGGCACGAGGGCTCAGTAGTTGTGGCTTGCAGGTTCTAGAGCACAGGCTCAGTACTTGTGGTGCACGGGCTTAGTTCCTCCGCGGCATGTGGGATCTTCCCAGACCAGGGATTGAACCCGTGTCCCCTGCATTGGCAGACAGATTCTTAACCACTGTGCCACTAGGGAAGTCCCCAGCACCATTTATTGAAGAAACTTTCTCCCATTGTATATTCTTGCCTCCTTTGTTGTAGATTAATTGACATTGGTGCCTGGGTTTATTCCTAGGCTCTCTATTCCGTTCCATTGATCTATGCATCTGTTTTTGTGCCAGTATCATGCTGTTTTGATTACTGTAGCTTTGTAGTATAGTCTGAAGTCTTGGAGGGTGATACCTCCAGCTTTGTTCTTTTTTCTCAAGATTGCTTTGGCAACTCAGGTTTTTTTGTGGTTTTATTTGAATTTCTGGCTTCTAGCACAAGATGATGTTTCGGCTCAGCCTGTTAAGTTTCTACTCTAGACTTAGAATTAGTCATTTCTCCTAGGAGTCCTGGTTCCTTTTAGTTGGGAGTGATATTTAGGAAGTAAAATCTGTGCATTAGGGGTACTTATTACTATTAGTATTTCATTGCTTCTAGGACCTCTGCAGACAAAGCAAGGAAAAAAAATACATGATGAACTGCACTTGTCTTATATGTTCTGATCCTGGCTTGTCTATCTATCCTAACATTTCTGACTCTTGATTTTTCTGATGTTGACTTCTTGCCTGACTATTCTTTACAGCTGTCCCCTCGTGTCCATTCTTTTGTTTTTTATCACACTTGGTATAGCTACTAAAGCATGTCTTGCTAAATACTGAGGTGCTACTATTTTTGTCCCTGGGGTGTATGACACTGCATGACTTTGACCATGAATCTCATTAAACAAAAAGGAAGGGATATTGCCATTAAAATAATATGTAGCAACACTTACTTGCTGAGCACTAATTTTATAATGCCACAGCTCTGTTAATTATTTACCTATGAATAACTGATTTAAAAAAAGAAATCAAATTTTCTGTTTTCTATATCATCAAATTTTATAACCTTCTGAGCATTAGGGCACCGTGACTGGCACTGGAGATACAAACGAGTCAATGACAATCTTTAGCATGAGTAGGAGTAGTATATACAATACACCTGCTACTTACTAAGCCAGGAAGTATGCTAAGAACTATACAGTCCACAATGCTAACAACCCTGTAAGGTGTATAGTATGATTCTGGTTGTGTTTTTTGTTTGTTTTTTTTTTGCAGTACGCAGGCCTCTCACTGTTGTGGCCTCTCCCATTGCGAAGCACAGGCTCCGGACGTGCAGGCTCAGCGGCCATGGCTCACGGGCCCAGCCGCTCCGTGGCATGTGGGATCTTCCCGGACCAGGGCACAAACCCACGTCCCCTGCATTGGCAGGTGGACCCCCAACCACTGCGCCACCAGGGAAGCCCTCTGGTTGTGTTTTTAATAATCTCTATTTTTGTCCACATGAGAAAAACGTGCAGTTGCAAACTCTGAATCTCAAGCAACACAGCTAGTAATCAACAGAACCAAAATAAACCCAGATTCATCTAGGGCCAAAACCTGAATCCATCTCACTATGCCACATTGCCTCCTACAAGGAGTGATGATGGATGAAACATGCCCTGACTTCAACATGGCTTAGTGTTTTCGCTTATCATTCCACAGAACCTCCTTTCAGATACTGACTGTGCCATTCTGGTAGAAGACAGGCTTACCTGAGAGGTTCCTCCAGTGGCTTGGTGTCATTCTGACAGGCTATCCCAGAGACTCTATTTTGCTTAACGCCTTTACTGATGAAGGAATTAAGATATTTGTAACACTGGCTGCTGACACTCAAGTAGGCAAGAACAGCTGTCACAAATCCTGGTTTCATATTAGAATAGTAATTCTCATCCTTGGCCACATATTATAATCACCTGCTTTTTTAAAGAACTATCCTGATGTGCAGATCACATCCCAGAGCAATTAAATGAGAATCTCTGGGGATGGGACCCAGTATTCAGTGCAAAAGCTACCCAGGTGATTCTTATGTGCAATCAGGGATGAGAACTGCAGCTTTAGAATACAGGAACAACTTTTGCTAAGCAGCTTTGGTAATTTGAGGGTGGGGAGGAGAAGCTTCCAAACCCAAGGAAGATGAAACCAAATGAAATGGATAGATACAAACAGCATTTTGAAGTCAGCAAGGAATAAGTGTAGAAAGAGGTGTTTCCAAGAATCCATACAGTCTCTGTTCCAAGGCAGTTTGAGTAAAGAAGAGACTGTTATTATTTAGCCTGGTTCAGGAAAGTTAGAATTTTCACCTGTATGGCTCCAAAGCCTATACTCTATTAAGTCACACTAATCCCTAGTAGTAATAACTGTCACTAATTGAGTACCTAGTATGGGCCAAATGCTTTAGCTTCTAAACAACATTATGAGGTAGGTCTCTATTTTACAGAAGATGGATAAAAAGATAGCTTAAATTTATTTCTAAACAACTCATCTGGACCAGTAGCTCCCAACCATGATCCTTGGGGGACACTGAATTGCTGTAAAAGTGCACAGAAAGAGCTGCGTGTAGACTAAATACATCAAGTCATTAAATGCTGTTGTGATTACAGAATATAAAACCTTCTAGGAGTATTACTAATTCCCTGTCATTTTTATTCTTTTTATTAACCTGCAGATACTAAAATGACACCTATTATATGTGAGAGTATACAGTATTTTTTTAATATTAAAAAAGGGTCCTCTTTTTGTTGAAATTGGAACTCTCAGACATTGCTGGAGGAAATGTAAAATGATACAATGTTCTTTGAAAAGCAGTTTGGCAGTTTCTTAAAAAGTTACACAGAGACATACCAGACAGCAATTCCACTCAAGAGAAATGAAACAAATGTCCACACAAAGACTTGTACGTGAATCAAGTTCATGTGCGCAGCAGCACTATTCATAATAGTGGAAAACTGGAAATAATCCAAATGTCCATCAACCAGTGAACGGATAAACACAATACACTATATCCACACAAGGGAATACTATTCAGCAATAAAAAGGAACTATTCATATGTGCTACGATGTAAGTGAACCTCACAAACATTATGCTAAAGAAGCCAGACACACAAAAAACCACCAGTTGTCTGATTCTATTTATACAAAATATCCAGGAAAGGTAAATCAATACAGATCAAAAGCAGATCAGTGTTGCCCTGGGGCTGAGGGTGGGGGTAGGGGTGGGAGTAAAAACTGACTGCAAAGGTCATCAGGGAACTGTTGGCGGGGGCGGGGTGGGGGGACGGGCTAGGGAAATATTCTAAAGCTGGTTCACAGTGATGGTGGCACAATTCTATAAATCTGCTGAAAATAACTGAATTGTACTACCTTGTAACTATTCAGAGGCACCTCTTGGAGACCTGCGCCTCCTCAGACCATAGTTTGAGAACCACTGATCTAAACTATGGCTTTCCAAGTTATGTCAGGTGGGGTTTTTCCCACCCCATACACTTTTCCATATATAACCTTATAAGAAGCCTCAGTAAACAGATACAGGTTATCTTTTATTAATATTGAATACTTTAAAAGTTTAACTGTATTAAGATTGATAAACTCATTAAAAATAATTAGGCCTTCTAAAAACAATTTGAAATTGGAAGACAACGATAATAGCAGTAGCTTTAATCAGTATTGATGGATTTGTGGATTTAGCTTTGATTTTAAAGTATTGAACACAATTTTTTTAATTCACCCAGTGAAGTAGTTACAAATGCTACCCGTTTATACGCAGCGCATGTTACAACAGCATCATATTATTTAGTTAAGCAGAAAGCAACGTAAGCTGGCAGCACAACCTGAGGCACCAATGGTCTTTCACCTGTTTAATATGGCGTTCATCTCAAGAGAGCACGTGATATGTTTTTTGGTAATGGTTCTTCAAAGTGTGACAAATGTTTTTAAAACACAATCAAATTTGCACAATCTGTGAAAAGCAAACATTTTACCAACATTTTCTAGTCTAGTCCAGCTAGACTAGAAGTTCTTTTTCAGTTCTAAAAACTGTGTGATAGCATTGGATCACTGTCCTGGACGCCAATGAAGAGCAGTGAAGAAGACGCTATCTGAGTCAAACATTACAGGCTTTTCTGCTGACTACGTTTACTCACTGAATACAGATACTTTATTTTTCAAGGCAACAATATTCAGGGGCCAGAACTATAGGTCAGCAAGCTTAGGTAACAAAAGAGTATAGAATTTGCAGCTAATTTTTTTTTTTCTGTGCCGGGAAACTCCAACCTTATTACCACCTGCAATCCATCTGGCAGGTACAAAACTTAGAGGCCTCACCTCACACCATGCAGGGGCAGCTCATTTAACTCTGTTTTCATCACTCCAATGCAATATGTTAAGCTGCCTACAGGGACCAAGGGAATCCAGATGTCAATTAAGAAAAAAAAAGAAAGGCCCACTGCCATTGTATTAGGTCAAATCTAGCAGCATTAAGAAGATCTACTCCCATAGTGATTCATCTGAATCTTGGGCCTTGCAAACCGCCTGCCCCCAACAAATTCAGACCTAATATGCTAGAACCTCAGGCTCTCCTCTTTTGCAAAAGATAATCAGAACATGATACAGTTGTAACTAACAGAACCAACCTGATGAATCAGGCATGGCTCTCTATGCATAAATAATTAAGAACAGGCTCAAATAATCAAGACATGAATCTACCAATAAAAACACCCATATGCTGAACGAACAAGCAATTACCACCCTAATGTGTTTAACCTACTAATTAGCAAGAGTACCCAACTGGAAAAAGCTGGAAATGCTGTCTTCACAGAGGAGAGCTCCTATGTGCCAAAGCCCCTTTTTTCTCCTAGCTGAAGTGAGCCTCTCAACAAATCCTTCTCAATCTTTGCAGCACACCCTTGATATAACAAGCTGCTAAAAATAGACCCCAAACCTTTGGATTCATTTTACTCAGTGACTCTGAAGTTAAGGGGCAACCAAAACAATAACTTCCAGCCAATATCAACTAAAAAACAAGCCAGTGAGATGGAAATACATGTGAGGTTTTTGTTTCTGACTACCTGTCCTTGAAAATATACAAAAACCACTCCTGAAACCAGTGGTTAACCTGTAACCAGTGCAAAGCCTTGGGCAATGTCACTAAACTTCTCATAGATGGACCTAGAGATTATGATACTAAGTCAGACAGAGAAAGACAAATATCACTTATATGTGGAATCTGATTAGAAAAATGATACAAATGAACTTATTTACAGAACAGAATCAGACTCACAGATCTTGAAATCAAACTTATGATTACCAAAGAGGAAACGTGGGGGGAAGTGATAAATTAGGAGATTGGGTTGGGAGTAACATATATACATTACTATATATAAAATAGATAACTAATAAGGACCTACTGTATAGCACAGGGAACTCTACTCAATTTTCTGTAATAACCTATATGGGAGAAGAATCTTGAAAAGAATGGGTAAGTGTATGTGTGTATATATATATGTATAACTGATTCACTTTTCTGTAAACCTGAAACTAATACAACATAGTAAGTCAACTATACTGCAATAAAAATATTTTTACAAAACTATAAAAAACCCCTCTGATGCTCAGTTTCCTCATCTGTCAAATAAAGGATAAATACCACTACTTCCATCACAGAGTGGTAAAGAGATCAGTGCTCTCTCTACGTCACGCTAATATTTGCTTTCTCCTTTTATCTCTCTCGGCCACCTACGTTTCACCAGATCAGAAAGCAGAGTTGAGTTGGCTTCTGCTCACATTCTTTTGTAACATGAACTTAGCTCCCAGGAATAATTTCCTCTTAAATTGTTCTGGTTTGTGGTATTCCTTTCATGTCTCCATAAGAAACACTTGTTCAGAGTAAGTATTAAATAAGTGTTTTTGAACAAATAAATCAATCTGGCCAGGCCTATTTGGTTAATCTTTCATGAATAATGAATGAAGACTCAAAAACCTATAAAATCTTATGAGAATAGAGATTCCCTTCCCAGTTGCTGAAAAAGGTCTTATTCTTTACTTTTTTGGCCAAGCCACACGGCATGCAGGACCTTAGTTCCCCGACCAGGGAGCGAACCCGTGCCCCCTGCAGTGGAAGTGCAGAGTCTTAACCACTGGACCACCAGGGAAGTCCATGAAAGAGGTTTTAGAACTGAGTCGGAAAGGCTATTGAGTTGGCCCTGTAATGACTTCTTGAAGAACTGTCCAGCTCCTCCTTTCCAGCCAATCAAATTGTGATTTGATTCCCTAGCTGAGAAACCTGCAGGCAAGATCTTTAGCTCCACCTACCACCTGAATTCTCACCTTCACATACATTCTGATAGTTCCTGCAACTAGCTGTTTTCCAAATTATTAGGTTCCCCCCTCCCCTACCCCATCTCCTCCAGGACCCCTTGTTCATCCTCTCCTCTGTACCTCTCCTTCTTCCTCTCCCTTTCTCTAGTGGTAGCATTTACTTTGCACTTCCTTGTGAGGCATGAAGGTTTTGACCAGTCTCAGGGTGCCCACGGGAAGAAACTATGACACAAACTAGTGAAATAACTTCATATGCTGCTCTAGCTAAGCCTTTCCCAGAGACCTAAGCACCAAACACTAACCATGCAGACAAGGGCAGTGCTCTCATGAGAACGTTAGTGCTTAGGGATGAGATCAGAGTAGAAGTTCTTTTTTTCCTCTGGTAACTGAACTCATTTTCAACACATGAGAAAGACTGAGGTACAACAATAAATCCAGCTCTTAATTTTCAAAAGTAGGTGGGTTTAGAGACCAGGGCATTATTAACAACCTGCATGCATTTGTTAAAAGGTATGTTCTGTATTTAAATTAGATTTCCACCTACCCACCCCTCAAACACCTTCTTTGCAATGATTTTACAGTCTTGACTTTGGTTAATTAATTATTACTTCCATGACACCACCTTATAAAAGTACCAAAAGGAACTTTTACTTAATGTGGAAATAAAGAGAACAAATTTTAAACACAGATACACATGCCGCCTTTCATATTTAAATAATATGAAATGTACATTCACAAATGTAACGTCAATGAAAATAATTTGCTCTAGAAATTTTCCCCAAGCTTTTCAGTTTAAAGATGGCACTGTTTAACATTTGAACTAAATGCATTAACATAGCTTTACCAGAAACAGATTTTCTCTAGGTAAAAAAATCATAGACTTTTAGCGCTATAAGGAACATCAAATCATTAAGCAAACTCTTACATTTTAAAAATGAGGAAACTCCCAAGTTAAGTGATTGCCAAAGTCTCACAGCTGGCTAATGACAGGCAAGGGTCTTTTCTCCTGATGCCTATTTCACCACAGCTGAAATTCTTATAGGTGAAAAATACTTCATTTGTTGATATCAATACCCAAGGCAAAAAAAATCAGAACTACTCTTACCATATAAATGGTTGACATTACACAAAAGCTGTTTCAACTTTTATTATTTTATTCCATAAACTCTTGTAACTCACCCTGAATTGAGCCAATAACCTTTGGTTCTGTTCTGATAATTCCTGGACAGCCTGTGTTTGTTCTCCATCTACTTCCCATAGATGAACTTGCCTCTCCAACTCATCCTGAAGCTCTTTCACATCATTCTCCATCTCAGCCTCGCATCCTTCCCACTCCCCTTCTTGGTTCTCAAATCGTCTTAGTTCACGTTTCTCTTGTTCCAATTGCTGAGTGATAAGTGAAGAGGATTTAAAAACTGTTAAAAATTCCAGAGCCTTTCATTTTTTTCTTTTCACACTCTCCTAACTTTTCTTTTTCCTAGTCCGTCAGCACAACAAAACACTGTCACGTAGGAAAAGTTGCACACTTCACAGCTGCAAAAATATTCCCTTCTTCCAGAGAAGGGAAGGCTGGTTTCACAGAGAATGCCTTTCCTACAGAAAACACTTAATGTTATTATGTTTATTCTTGTCCTTGGGCATAGGGGTTCTAGACTTAGGAACTCACTTGAAATTTAGTAAGTCATCTCTTAGTTGGTGAAATATACATTTAAACAACTTACAATGAGTCCTTAAGAAAGCTTCTTTTGCTGTCAGCTATTATGCCTGGCATAATACCAGGCACTTAGAATCACAGAATTTTCAGAGATAGAAAGAATTACAGAGATCCTTCAGATTAACCACCTTTTCTTATTCAATACAAATGAAGCAACAGAAGAGTTTTAGTAACAATCTCAAGGTCTATACTACCAAATGGGAGAACTGGGATTGGTGTCTCAGTCACTTGACTCTGTTTAGTGCTCTAACGCACAACTTAATAAATATTTGTTGCTATATATAGCATTGTATTTCAAAATCATTAAGGCAAGTTCAGGTTCAGGCCTACTTTTGTTAAATCATGGCCTATTAGGCTTGCATATTTATTTCTGATCCTTTCTTTTCTTCTTGAGTGCCTGTTATGAGCTAGCCACTGTGCTGGGTCATAGTGATAGCAAAACAGACATGGTCCTTGACTTTATGGAGTTTCCATTCTAGTGGGACTGATAAAAGTAGTAAGTTGTACAGTGTGACAAATGGTATGTAGGAAAAGTACAGATGGTTTGAAGCAGCAGCTCAATAGAAAAGAACTCTTTTGGATTGAAGGAAATGAGAACATCTTTTTGCTTCTGTGAGAGAATACAAATGCCTCTTTACAGAGGCAAGTACGTTCCCCTACTTACAAAGGATAGTATGTACAAAAAAGTCAACTCTGTACCTCAGGGAGTATATGAAATATATATGAAATGTAAAGCAATGGTCCTCAATTTTTGGTGCTGTGAGAAAATCTCTGGTATTTTTAAAAATATATCTACCTGAACACCAGTTCCAAAGATTGTGATACAGTTAAGAATGGTATGAGGTCTAGGGATGCATCTATCTACCTATCTCTCTATCTATCTATCTATCTACTTACCTATCTAGGTTCTACAGGAAATTCGGATGCACTGAAGGTTGATATCAAGTACTGAGATTGTTTCAACAACCTAAGACGAGCATTTTAATCTTCTCCTTCAGAGTATTCAGACATCTTTTCACCCTGGAAAACCATGCTCTTATTCTACCCAAGTTCTCACCTTTCAAATGTCTTTTTGGAATGCCTCTTTTGGAAAGCCTTAGGGGGCAGTATATAGTTATACAAGAAAAACAGTCCCATTACTTCACATCTGAGATGTGTTTAAAAAGAGATTATTCTATTTCATCCTGCCATTTTATTCCCCTAATTTGATCTGAGTGACTTGTGAATGTTTCTTAAAGTGTAATTTACCCCCCAAAGATGAAAATTTACTGTGACAGAGCAGTCAGAATAATGTGCCAAAAGAAAAACAGTGATCCAAAATTAAAATTCTGAGCACATTAGCAAAGGCAGTTTTCACTGAAATAAATGTATGCCCTCCAAAGTTGACCACTTCAAGGGAAAAACTAATTTGGATATAGCCACTCTGTTGAAAAAGTCACATTACAGTTATACTTTTTACGGCCTCAGTTTGGAACACATGGGAAAAGGAATGACAAGAGAGGGACTTGTACTCCTCAGCATGAGAATTTTCTGATCTATGCTTCCCTCATTTTGCTGAACTTCCAAAAATGAGAATGTTTTAGTCACTGTACAAACTTCAGAAAGATGAAATGCAGAAGCAAACGCTAATTGCAATCCTAAAACTGTGACACTTGCTTTTATCGAGTTTTTCCAAAATGGAAAAGATCAAGCAGAAGGCTACAGCAAGAACTCAGTAATCAGTGCTACTGAGAGGCCAGATAAATCAGGCTTCTCTTCTAAAAGAACAGAGACTTAAAAATATTCAGCAAACAGCTGCTGGTGAATAGCCCAACAAAGTAACTAAACCAGTCTAATCTACTTGGGGGGGAGGGTTGAGGACAGGTGGTGCTGATCAGTCTATTCTGTCCTTACATTTCTTTGGACACGTGACAAACTTCCCAATTCAGGTTTCCCCATACTTTGAAAAAAAAAAAATCAAAACTTAATGAACATACAGAATTTAGCCTTTTGTCTATTTTGAGAAAAGAAAGTTTCCTCCTAGAGTTATATTTTCAATTAAGTGCTAAATTAACCAGTAAACTCTAGGCAGAAAATCAACAAGTGTGGAGGTTAGGCTCTGCCCATGCTATTCTTTGTTTCTCAGGGTTATATGGTATTTTAAAGTTAATATCTACACCTGAAACTAATAAAATAATGTATGTCAGTTATACCTCAATAAAAAAAGAAAAAAATACCAAAACTGTCAAGGTCATCAAAAACAATGAAAATCTAAGAACTGTTACAGCAAATAAGAGACTACGAAGATCCAGAAACTAAATGTAAGGTGGTATCCTGGAACAGAAAAAGCCATTAGGCAAAGTTTAAGAAATCTGAATGAACTAAGGACATTAGTTAATAATAACATATAAGTATTGGTTCACTAATTATGGCAAGTATACCATGCTAATGTAAGATGTTAATAATCGAGAAACTGGGGGCAGGGCATATGGAAACTCTACCATTTTTCCAATTTTTCTGTAAATCTAAAACCATTCTAAAAAAAAAGTTTATTTCAAACTCTGAAAAAAACAAGTTAGTATTATTAGCCTACCTAAAATTGGTTGTTACAGAAACAGATTTCTACAAAGAACCAAAAAAGCAATACTACTCTCATAAGTCTAGTATATGGTTCTTGAAAAATACAAAGAAAAAATACTACTTTTTAAGTGGACCAAGCACCAATGCAAATAAGGACCCCTGTGTTTGCTTACCTAAATCTACTACCTCATTATGTAATCATTTTCACCTTACTTGTTTTGCCTCTTTAAAAAAAATAGTGCTAGAATCATGAGAATTGGCCTAGGGAAGGGAGAAGAAAATGTAATTAAGGGAAAAGACTACCTTTGTAGTAAGAGATAATTCACTATCAGCTGGAATGGGAAAAAGGGGGATCCTGGATATTAAACACATATTTTTAAAAACTAAATATATAATCTCTGAAGAAAAAAGTGTATAAATGCAAGTTACTGTTTTAGTTCATATTCTGGGGGGAAAAAACTAAGGACCTGGCTGGATATGTTTTAAAAGCAAAAGGGCTAATTGTGTATGCAGAAGAAATAAATTTTTTTTTTTTTTTTTTTGCTGTACGCGGGCCTCTCACTGTTGTGGCTTCTCCCGTTGCGGAGCACAGGCTCTGGACACGCAGGCTCAGCGGCCATGGCTCACGGGCCTAGCCACTCCGCGGCATGTGGGATCTTCCCAGACCGGGGTATGAACCCATGTACCCTGCATCGGCAGGCGGACTCTCAACCACTGTGCCACCAGGGAAGCCCAGAAGAAATAAATTTTTTAAAATGCCTTTAGCTCTTTAAGCATGTGAAAATTTGATTCAGCGAGTGAATAAAATACAGTATAGTCAGTTTAAGGGTGGAAAAAATGACCAAAACCTTACGGCCCCTCAAATTAATTGAATCTTCATTTTAACCCTAAGAGACACATAACTAAAAAACTTCTATGTTAATCTTTAAGCCAATAAAGACTTTAAAGAGGATGCCTTTAATGAGAGAGCAGTATAAGATCAAGTACCTTATGTTTTAAATGACAAAACAAAAGCTTAGGTTTGGCGTACAGAACTGGAGAGGTATTCAATATTAGCCAATGAATAAGTAGAAAGGATCCTGAAAATGACTTGTTGGTCCTGAACTTAGAAAGGTGCCAATTTTGAAGTCATAACGAAGCAGATGGGACTAAAACCAATCTCATTATGTAACAGTCAAACCAACATTCTCTCAAAGTCCACTCATGTATTTATCTTTCAAACTAACCTATGAGAAAATGTGTTTGACTCCACTAATAGTTTGTAGAAAATTACAAATGCTTTCTAAAGTAAGGGCTGGTTCTCTACTCCTAAATGTTGAATTTAACTGAAAATCTAGCAGAATGGCTGTAATAAATTTTAGAAAGAATTTGTCCAAGCAGACATTCTAAAATCAAGGCTGCTTAAAAAACATACTTGCAGGCATAATTTGCAAGGGAAAATTCACTTGCAGGAATCAAGTGAAATAGTCCCCTGTTAATCAGATCTGTCACTCTCATTAATACTAAAAGAATTAACAAGGAGCTCATGACAATACCTTTAAGATATTTTTAAGTTTACTTTTTAAAAAACTAAAATTTAATAACTTTCAGACATACCTAGCAGAAATAGTATAACTGAACCATCTCATCAATCATTAATATTGATTAATGATCAGTATTTCACTTTTTAAAAATAAACTTTTTAAAACATTACTTTTTAAATTGTGGTAAAGTATACATAACCTAAAATTTACCATTTTAACCATTTTTAAGTGTACTAGTGGTTCAGTACATTCACAGTGTTGTGCAACCAACCTCCAGAAATTAAAATAAACTTTTAACACGAGAGCTCATATACTGACCTGAGAGGAGTGAAGATTTTTTTAATAGTTTTTTTAAAATTAATTAATTTATTTTTGGCTGCATTGGGTCTTTGTTGCTGCATGTGGGCTTTCTCTAGTTGCGGCAAGCGGGGGCTACCCTTCTTTGCGGTGCGGTGCGCGGGCTCCTCATTGCAGTGGCTTCTCTTTGTTGCGGAGCATGGGCTCTAGGCACGCGGGCTTCAGCAGTTGTGGCTCACGGGCTTAGTTGCTCCGTGGCATGTGGGATCTTCCCGGACCAGGGCTTGAACCCCTGTCCCCTGCATTGGCAGGCAGATTCTTAACCACTGTGCCACCAGGCAAGCCCTAAAATAGTTGAATAAGAGTTTTAAACTATTTTATTATTGTCTATCAAGTCAACAGCAAAAAGTCAAATGTAACTTATTCTTTTACAACAGAACCTTTCTTGTTATAGAATTTGAAGATCATTTTCCTTTGTTGAGGACATGTATAAAGTTTCCAAATGGAACCCAGGATGTGTGTTACTGCACGCTCGGGATTACCCTGAAATCTATCACCAATCAAACTGACTGATACGATGTTCCTTTCAAGTTAGCTGCCTCTTTAATCAAGTCCCTCACTGAAGGAATTTGAAATCACAAGCATACATCTATGCAGTAGTACTTCTATATAGAGACTGTAATTGATTCTTTTTTTTTTAAGAAGACACCTTTTATTTCTAGGCCTCTACCTCAAGTGAAAATTCAACAATTCAGTTCACTGAGTTGTTTTTTGGCAGTCTACCTATAGGTTTCACAAACCACTTTTCAGAGAGGTATCTCAGGAGTTCATCAACTGGCAAACCTAGTTAACTACAACTAGGCATTCAAGTGAACTACAGGGTACTCATTGGTTTCCTTTTTTCTCCCTGATTTGATATGTCATTGGACTACAGACACATTTCTTATTACAGAAAAGTTTCTGAACCTACATTCTGACCGTTCGACAAGTAGCAGTGATATGGGAACAGACTAGGGTCAATTTCAGACCTTATTCAGGACTGTACTATTCTCTTGTAACTAATAAGAACTGGTTGCAACCAAACTGAGTAACAACAGTAAATGTACAGGCAGAAAAGGACAGCAGTTGAAGTTATACGGTTCTCATAGGTTGCATTTGGCCATCCAGTTGCATGTGTGAGACCCAGAACAGAAACAGAAAAGTACTGTTTAAATACATATAAAAACTGCGGTCCAAATTAAATCCATAACCATCGGTCACGTGATGAGCCCAGGGTGGCCTGATTTCTGTAATGGAACCAAACCTCCTAATCCGTGACTATTTGAAGGCTATCTAAAGCTCCTTTGGGGGCACTTGTTTCCTTCCTAGCTGCTGCGAAGTTAAAACAAGGGGCTTTAACTCCAAAGCTGGAAAGCTTTAGGCTAACACCCTGATTAGCGATTAACTACTTCTCTGAAAACCTGGAGCATGTTTTAAGCCTGGAGCATATTCCCGGCTTTCTAATTACTCTGTGTGCAGGCATCACCTCAGTGCTGTATAAATTAGCCATACTGTAAGCTCTACTTTAGATGCTGTGTATAGTACCTATATAGAACGGCCCATGGCGGTTGGAGCCCCGCATGGACCCATTTGCTGAGCAGGGTGGGAAAGTTAGGTGGGTTCCATGAATGACCTCTTCTGATAATCCATAACCCCCATTCCACCTCCCTTCCAGGCGGTTTTCTGCGAGGTAGGATGATCAACGAAGGGATGAGGTGGGGTGAGGTAGGTGAGTGGCTTCCGAAGCTACCATGGGCTGGCAGGCGGGTACCTGTCCCTTCCGCCCTCCACCCATCCCCGGAGGGACGTCCTCATCTCCAGCTTATCTGTCAGCGCCTTGTGCATCTGCTCGTACTGCCGGCTCATGTCCTGGTTCCTCTCGAGCAGTGCCTTGCCCACTAGGGCCGCCAACACCAGATCCTTCTGCCGGATCACCGACAGCAGCTCGGGATCCTGGTCGGGCGGCGGCGGCGGCGGCTGCAGTCCGGCCACCTCGGCTAGAGGCCCGGGCCTGTCCTGAGGATGCTCCCCCCGGTCAGACGGCCGTTCCCCGGCCGCCAGCAACGCCAGCTCCTCTAACGCCAGTTCCAGCTCCGCGGGGCCCCGGGGAAGGAGATGAGGGCGGCGGCGGCAGGACTGACGACTGCGACCGCGGCGGTCAGCTAGGTGCAGCAGGCGCTGTTCGGCTCTGAGGGTGCTGAAGCGCGGCCGGCTAGGCCCAGGCACAAGGCAGACGAGGCCCGCGCGCGCCAGGCCACAGTGGAGAGGGGCCCCGCCGCCTCGCCCCGCCCCTCCCGCGCGCCGGCCGCGTGGGTCCCCTCCCCCGCCCACGGGCTCAGCTGCTCACAACGCGCTGGGAAGGAAGAATGGGTGGCAAAGGAAAGGCTGAGGAAGGTAAGACTGACGGGACACGAAGCGGGAGGGATGTTGCAAGAAGGGACCAACGGGTTTTCATCCGCCCTGTTGAGCTCCACGTCTCTCGACTCGGCGGCAGCCCCAGCAGCAGCGGCGGCGGCGGCAACGGCGGCTCCACATCGCGCGCCGCACGGCCCGGCCAGCTCCTTCCCGCCAGCCTCTGCTCCTTCAGTTCACCTGTCCGGCCGCACCCCGCCCCAAGCTTCCTGCCGCGCCCCCTCTCCCCGCCCCTTGCCGGCTCCTGACGCGCGGGGGCACCTGTTCGCTGTGCCCGCGAGGGATTCAGCGGTTCGTGGGTCTCCTCAGCGACGCCCAGGAGGCGCCGACGGCCTCAAGGCCTGCCCTGCGCGCGCCACTTGTGGAGACGCTGGGCTCATCCCTAACGGTCCGGGCAGCTCCCCGGCGCAGCCACGCCCCGGGCCTCGGGTCCACCTCGGGGTGTGGCCCCGCCCCCAGCACGCTCACCTCGGGGTGTGGCCTCACGTGCACCTTGGACAAGGCCCCGCCCCCAGCCTCGTTCTCACCTCAGGCACCGCCTGGACCCTGGCCTCGCTCCCGCTTCTGGGCTGGGGCGTTCCTCTGTGTTCGATGGGTCTCAGTCTTAGGTGGTCTCCAAGGGGACTGAGGACATTCCTCCAGCCACGGATTTTGGGTCTGAGCCCCCTCGAGAGCTAAGCAGTCAGGAGATGGAGCCCTAGAGAGCCATAGGAGAAGAGATGACTTCAGAAACCCAGCATCTTAATGCTGACGACTTAGGGGTATAAGGGACCAGCTGCCTTGGAGATCAGCAGCCCCGAAAGAAAGGGTTTATGTTGACAAATAAAGGAAAAAAACTGCTCACAGGGACTTCCCTCGTGGCGCAGTGGTTAAGAATCCGCCTGCCAATGCAGGGGACACAGATTCAAGCCCTGGTCCTGGAAGATCCCACATGCTGTGGAGCAACTAAGCCCATGCGCCACAAGTACTGTACCGGCGCTCTAGAGTCCGTGAGCCACAACTACTGAGCCCACGTGCCACAATTACTGAAGCCCACGTGCCTAGAGCCTGTGCTCCGCAAAGAGAAGCCACCGCAATGAGAAGCCCGAGCAACGAAGAGTAGCCCCCGCTCACCGCAACCAGAGGAAGCCCACGCGCAGCAAGGAAGACCCAACACAGCCAAAAATAAATAATTAAATTTTAAAAAATCACACTGGAAGATCATGATTTATGTGATCTTCTTGTGGTAAAAGACACAGGTCTGCCATGTTTACACTGCCTGCCCCACCCTGGGGGCTCTAAAAAAAAAAAAGTTTGTTTCAGCTATTTATTCTTCCCTGACACAAACTTGCAGCCTATCTTTCCCCAAAGGTCTTTGTCTTGCCTTCCTTAAACTCAATGGTCCTACTCCATTAGACTTGCCTGTTATTGTAAGAATGAACTATTACAATGCTAACTCTACTTTCTGAAGATCTTTCCTCACAATGTTCCCCTGCCTAACCTGACTAGGAAGTGATCATTTTCTACTACAGGTGTGGCCCTAAGTACTATCTTCCTGTGAATAATCAAAGAAGACCAGCCCAAGTTTGGAGAACTATTAATAATAGTGATTCTTACACGTTTTGGTCCCAGAATCTCTCACTCTTAAAAATCAGAGATCTCAAAAACCTTTAGTTTATAGGGATTTAGATATATACTGTATTAAAAATTAAAACTGAAAAAAATTATTTAAAATACTTATAATAAACCCATTACATGCATAATGTATTTAATGAAAAATAACTATATATTCCCAAATCAAAAAAAAAATGAGCAAGAGGAGTGACATTATTTTTTATTTTTGCAAATCTCTTTAATGTTGGCTTAATTGCAGAAAATGGATTTTTATATCTGCCTCTCCATTCAATGTAGTCATGTTTCATTTTGGTTGAAATATATGAAGAAAATTTGGTCTCCCAAAGATTTGGTTGGGAAGAGGAGGAATATTTTAATAGCGTTTTCTGATTGTTGAGGGTATTTTTCCTTGATAACATACCAAAGCTCAACAAGTGATAGCAATGTGGAATAAAAAACCATATCAAGGAAATCCGTTGATCTTTCTTCCACTTGAAGGGCTCTTTTACCCACGTGTCATTGATTCTTTTTTATTGTATTTTTGTGATTGAGTCTTTCACAGTATGTATCAGTCATTTGGAAAATGCTAGTTCCCTAAGTTATGCAGATCTTCCAAATATTGTTACATGTCATTATACTATATATTTTAAAATCCCATTCATTAAAATCACCACTGATCTCATCAGAAAAGTCTTCACGTGTTGGTGAGCTATCAAGCTCACTGAAGTGGATTTGAGTTTTCCAAAATTCTTATTTCCACTGCAAAGCTCCAACTTTATCATTGGTAACCACAGTGTCTATTGTTTTCCTTGAAGTGACAGTCTTTTGTTTTTTTTAATGAGTTTGGTCCTTTTTTTTTAGATTAATGAATTAAATTATTTATTTATTTATTTTTAGCTGCGTTGGGTCTTCGTTGCTGCACGCAGGCTTTCTCTAGTTGCAGCGAGTGGGGGCTACTCTTGGTTGTGGCTTGCAGGATTCTCATTGCAGTGGCTTCTCTTGTTGCGGAGCATGGGCTCTAGGGGCACAGGCTTCAGCAGTTGTAGCTCACAGGCTCTAGAGCGCAGGCTCAGTAGTTGTGGCACGCGGGCTTAGTTGTTCCGCGGCATGTGGGATCTTCCCGGACCAGGGCTCGAACCCGTGTCCCCTGCATTGGCAGGTGGATTCTTGACCACTGCGCCACCAGGGAAGCCCCAAAGTGACAGTCCTGCTACATACATTTTTGAGAAAATATCTGCCAAATACCCAAACCTGAATACCATAGTCTGTCTGTCATTCATTCAAGCAAAAATGGTGTTCCATGAAAAATGTGGCTAGTTCAGCTCCTAACTCAAACGGTGGTGCAAGGGTTTTCTCTCAATACAGCAACATACTTAGGTATGCAGCAGAAGTGCTTTATGGATACTTCCTGTTTCATCACATGGAGTATTAAAAAGATACGTACTCAAGGATCAGGATTTAATAAGAGTACTGCTTTGTCAGGCACATTCTCAAATCAAACTAGCTTTTTTTCTTCTTGTGAGCACATAGTAGTGAAGAATAACACATCAACCAGTACACTTTGGTACCACTGCCATGATCATGCTAAGGTATCAGTCTGTTATCTACACTGTTCTTTTTGCACCACCAATGCCACTGTCAACACAGTGAAAAACAAAAATAGTATTAGACAATTAGTATTATGTTTACTAATATGAAATAAGATATGAGATTACAAAATTAGTTTTACTGTTATTAATATAGTTAGAATTACTGTCATTGAAATTATAGTGCTTACTTTGCTGACTCTCTGGAAGGGTCTTTGGGACCTCAGGAGTTGATGAACCACACTTTGAGAATTGCTGACTTAGAGCCATTCAAAACAGGTCAACCTTAAGCTAAGAAGAATGAACAAGTACCTCCCCACATGGAAATTAGTTCCAGGATTCAAAACTCATCAAAGCAAAGATGTGAAAACCCTCAGACTTCTAAGAAACTTATTATTTATTTTATTCTGCTTCATACTAGAATAATAGTGGCTAAAATATATTTAGCATTTCATTCCTTAACTCCTTTATATGACATCTCATTTAATCCCCACAATAACCCTATAATACTGGTATGTAACACCAGTATATACTAGGACATGGTACTATGATGCTGTCTAACCCTAAAGTGCTTGCTCTTAGTTAATAAGCTTCATATTTTTATCATTTTTGTATTCTTTTAAAATACATTTGCATCAGTATTCTTTTGGCTACCTGGATACTTTGGTGATCTTAGGTATGACCCGTCTTAACAGACCATGGATGGATTTCCACATAAATGCTGTCACATCACTAAGGACAAAGCATGAAATTTTCTTTCTTAGAAATCCTAGTATTTCCAAACATGACAACACTCATTAAATTTCCTCAAGTTATTTATTTTTATTAGCATCTTGATCTGTGAAAACTGGAAAGTGTAAAAGACAAAATATTTTCCAGAAAACTTGTTTTTGAAAAGTCAAGCGTTGAAGAAACATGAGGAGCTGGCAAAACACGTGATAAAGCAGTTTTACACTTGGTATTTTCATTCAGCAATTACAAGTGTGTGTGCGTTTTTTAAAGTTTTATATTTATTTATGAACTAGTCATGGGAACATAAAAAGTCTCAAAAATTCCTAAAATATTACCCAATAGCTTTTTATGTTTTTTTGGAGATGAACTGACTTAACGTTTGCAGAATGTGGTGTGTGTACCTCCAGTGATTCTCAACTTGGTTTTTAAGGGAAAAACACTAACTTCAGTGGCTGAAGCTCAGTAGCATCAGTCTTTAGCAGAGGCCCTGCCCTGCCTGGTGTCGGAGTGTGATTTCTCTGCTACTCATCGCAGGGCCCCAGCTCGTCCTGCTGGGACTCCTTCCCAGCCCCTCCCATCTCTAGGTTCTCACCTTGGCAGCTCCTCACACCTTTCCCTTCACCCTCCAGGGTCCTCTCCTGGGCCTCACCCCCACCCCACACTCCCTTTTCCCTTTTTCCCTTAGGTTGTTATTAAGATAAAAAGATTTCATGTATGGGGACTTCCCTGGTGGTCCAGTGGTTAAGACTCCATGGTTCCAATGCCGGGGGCACGGGTTTGATCCCTGGTCGGGTAACTAAGATCCCACATGCCCATGGCACGGCCAGAAAAGAAAAAAAAAGAAAAGAAAAGAAAAATGATTTCATGTATGTACAGCACTTAAAATGGTGCCTGGCACATGGTAGGCACAGTGTGGGTGCTTGATAAATAAGTAAAAAATACATAAAATAACTGAGCACAAATTTCTCCCTCTGACACCATGAATCTTCATACCTTTTATGTCTGACTTTTTTCCCTCTATATGCCTGTTTCCCCCAGGGATTGAACCCGTGCCCTCTGCAGTGGAAGCACGGGGTCTTAAGCACTGGACTGCCAGGGAAGTCCCTGCCTGTTTCCTTTTTTTTTTTTTTTTTGCGGTACGCGGGCCTCTCGCTGTTGTGGCCTCTCCCGTTGCGGAGCACAGGCTCCGGACGCGCAGGCTCAATGGCCATGGCTCACGGGCCCAGCCGCTCCGCGGCATGTGGGATCTTCCCGGACCGGGGTACGAACCCGTGTCCCCTGCATCGGCAGGCGGACTCTCAACCAATGCACCACCAGGGAAGCCCTGTTTCCTTTTTAAATAGATTTATTAAGTTAAAAAATCAACTCATATAAAAATAATAAATAATAATATAAATGGCATTGGATATAGCAAAATCATGATGGTGGTATGCAAATGACTAAAGTTGGTCTATAGTGGAGTTACTGACAGTGATGACCTGGGGTTCCTGGATTAGATCCACCATTTACCAGCTGTGTATATTTGAGCAAGGCGTTCAGCGTGTTTGGGCTTTGGTTTCCTCATCTGTATGGTGCAAGGTTGGGCTGGATGATCATCTCTTCATCCCTTAAACCATTGGTTCTCAACTTGGGGTGATTTTGCACCCTGGGGACATTGGGCAATATCTAGGGACATTTTTGATTTTCACAACTGGGAATGGGGGTTGCTACTGGCATCTAATGGGTAGAAGCCAGAGATGCTGCTAAACACTCTACAATGCATAGCACAGCCTCCCACAACAAGAATTATCTGTCCCTAAATGCCAGTATTGCCGAGGTCGGGAAACCCTGATCTAAAACAATAGGCTTGGACTTCCCTGGTGGTGCAGTGGTTAAGAATCCCTCTGCCAATGCAGGGGACACAGGTTCGATCCCTGGTCGGGGAAGATCCTACATGACAAGGAACAACTAAGCCTGTGCGCCACAACTACTGAGCCCGTGTGCCACAACTACTGAAGTCTGTGGGCCTAGAGCCCGTGCTCTGCAACAAGAGAAGCCACCATAATAAGCCCCTGCACTGCAATGAAGTGTAGACCCTGCCTGCCACAACTAGAGAAAGCCTGCACGCAGCAACGAAGACCCAATGCAGCCAAAGATAAATTTTTTGAAAAAAGGCCAAATAACAATATATAGACCGGTCTGCCCTGTAGCAATCAGAAAAAAAGTCTTTGATCAGTGTTGGCTGCAAGCTCTACAAACACTGGTCTATGGTCACAATCAAAAGGCAATTCCCACTCATATATAATGTTTAAAAGATGAGGGCTTCACTGGTGGCGCAGTGGTTGAGAGTCCGCCTGCCAATGCAGGGGACATGGGCTCGTGCCCCGGTCCGGGAAGATCCCACATGCCGCGGAGGAACTAAGCCCGTGGGCCACAACTACTGAGCCTGCGCTCTAGAGCCTGCTGGCCGCAACTACTAAAGCCCGTGCGCCTAACAGCCTGTGCTCCGCAACAAGAGAAGCCACCACAGTGAGAAGCCTTCACACCACAAGGAAGAGTAGCACCCGCTCGCTGCAACTTGAGAAAGCCCGCACCTAGCAATGAAGACCCAACACCGCCAAAAATAAATAAATTTTAAAAATAAATTTATAAAAAAAATAAAACAATAGGCTTCTGGAACTTCCCTGGCAGTCCAGTGGTTAAGACTCTGTGCTTTCCACTGCTGGGGGCAGGGGTTTGATCCCTGGTTTGGGAACTAAGATCTCACATGCTGCAAGGCATGGCCAAGAAAATCAATCAATCAAACAATAGGCTTCTACAATTTGACCATGGGACTTGTTGCCCGAGAAATACATAAGTGGGTTATACACAAGAGAGGCTGCGATGTGAGCCCAAGTGTGCCTTTGGTTGCTCTTAGGAATTCCCATCTGGAAACCAGCCCATAATAGATCTAGACCACTCAGGCAAACAAATAAACAACAAAACCCTTCTGTTTTGGGCTGAATGGCTCCCAACATTGATTAAATTTCTCCCTACTTCCCCCTCCCTCTTCTAGTGATTTGGTGGTCTCCACTGCTCAAACTCATCAGAAAACAACTGCTTTATCCTCAAGAGTTGGCTATTTTTGGTTCTTCCAATGCCCAAATCTAGAAAGATTTGTGATTTAATTTTGTGTTCACACTTTCCTGCTTTTCAATGATCTTGGCCCTAAACACACTACTGATGTGTTTTGTACATATATCAGTCATCTGACGCTATTTTTAGACATTGTCTAGTTTTATTTCATTTCAAGAACATTTGTTATGTCTTGTTCTTCCTGCCTCACACTCTGATTTAATCTGTTGGCAGGCAAGTTATTTATACCTATTGATACTGCTCATAGTATCACTGTTTTTTAAGTGCATTCCCCCCACCCCCATTTTTCTCCTTTATATTTCTCTGTCAATTTCAGAGTAAACTGATTGTAGAAGTAGTGTACCATCCAGTGCCAGAACACCTGAAAACATTTGCTGGTGGATAGGTAAAATGCTTTTAATCTATTTATCATAGTTTGTGTTATCATTGCTATAACTACCCTTCTTGCTCTTGATAAAAGCCTATGTGGGCTTCTTGGTGCCTTTCTGTGATAAGAGGACTAGGGTTAATTGCATGCTCTGCAGACTGTAGTTACGTGTGTGTCTGGGGTGTATGTGTGGGCATGTTAAGTGTTCTGGGAAGACAGGTGGAATAATGCACCAGTTAATATTGGTAATTTAATTTATACTTGACAGTGGCTGGGAGAAATAAGATCTTATTGATGGTTAAATTTTTACAGGTGAATTAATTTTTTTTAATTCCCAAGTTATAAAGAAGTCCAATGGATTGTACAGTTACCAAGGCAGTTGTCCAGTAAGCATTTATTAAGTAACCATCAGAAGTTGGTATGGGTTTAGAATTAACATTATGTGAGCCATTTAGGATTTATGAAAACACAAATCCCTAACCTCAAAAAGAATTCCACCATTGCTTGTGTAAGAGAGTGTGGTCAAACTGGGCAATCACCAGTCTCCTATGGCTTGTTTATAGCTCACAACAGAGGAAATATAATATAGTGGATAAGACCATAGTTTCTAGGGCAATACAGCTCCCCCAGTTACTAGCTGAATAACCCTGGGTAAATTAGTTAATCTCTCTGACTGCCATGCATTATGTAAGTAAATAATCTTTTTCACTAATGTGTTCTTAAGGCCTAGCACAGTGCCTAAGATAGAGTAGGACCTTGATACATTTTAATAACGAATGATGTATGTAAAGCACTTAGTACACTGCCTAGCACATAGTCAATGTTCACTCAAGAGGTTTAAAAAAAAATACCTTGACCTCAGAATGCCAGATGGGTTACATATTAACTTGGTCTGTATGGTTGGTATTAACCTCTTCATTTATCTAGAACATTAATTCTATAGAAACTGTGGTGTTGGATATTATGTAGGGGAAACAAAAATGTATATGTTATGATACTTGCCCTCAAAAAGTTTACAATTTAATAAATAATAATAAACATGGACAGAAAAAACTATAATTATAACCAGTATTGAATTATATTAAACAGTATATCAAATACCTTATAAATTATGCTATGTGATTTTTTGAATTCTGAGAAGGGAGGTATTATTAGATAGAGTGGCACAAAATTAAAAGTCTGTGTGCTTTTTATTATCACTATAAGCTGGCAGTTCTAAACAATGTCAGTGGCAACATGCTCTCACCTCCCCCCTTGGCATGCCTCTGACAATATTTGACAAAATCGATCAAGGAATACTTCATGACTGTAGCCCTTAAAGGACATAGGGGATTTTGTGGGTAAAGATGGAAGGCAAAGCAAGTAGAGAGAACAGCTTCTCCAAAGACACAGGGGCAGGACATTGTGTTTGGAGAACAGCCAAGGAGGGAGAATAAAGTTGTAAAGATAAAGATAGGTTGGCACTGGCTTGCAGAAGAAGGAAAAATGCCATTTATTGAGTGCCTACGATGGATGGCCAAAAGATTGACTTACATTATCTTGCTTAAACCTTACAATAATCTTTCCGGATGAGTATTATTACCCCCATTTTATAGATGTGGAAACCGGTTCTGAGAGGGTCAGGGTCTTGCCCCAAGTCCTGCAACTAGTACAGGGCAGAGTTGGTATTTGAACAGAGATCTGTTTGCTTATAAAACCTGTGGTCTTCCCACCTATGTAGCCTTGAATGCTAAGCCAAAGACAATGGGGAGCCACTGGAGATTTTAAAATCGTGAAGTCATCTGAATAAAGCTGTAGTTCAGGAAGATTCATCTGGCACTGGTGTTGAGGATGAGCTCACCGTGAGAGCTGGGAATCAGGGAGGCCAGTTATGAGGCTGCTGGAAGAGTCTAGATGAAAGGGATGATGGAAATGGAGAAAAGATGTCAGAGAGACTGAAAAGAAAGAATTGCTAGGGGACATTCCTGGTTGCGCAGTGGTTAAGAATCCTCCTACCAATGCAGGGGGACACGGGTTCAAGCCCTGGTCCGGGAAGATCCCACACGCCGCGTAGCAACTAAGCCCATGCTCCACAACTACTGAGCCTGTGCTCTAGAGCCTTTGAGCCACAACTGCTGAAGCCCACATACCCTAGAGCCCGTGCTCTGCAACAAGAGAAGCCACTGCAATGAGAAGCCCGTGCACCGCAACGAAGAGTAGCCCCTGCTCGCCACAACTAAAGAAAGCCTGTGTGCAGCAACGAAGACCCAACGTAGCCAAAAAGAAAAGAAAAGAAAGAAAGAATTGCTAGGACTCGGAGACTGATTAGAGATTAGTGAGTGGGAGTGAGGAAAACGAAGAGGATGCAGACATGCCTCTGAGGTTCTAACCTGGACGACAGAATGATGGTGCTATTGCCAGAAACAAGAAAGCCAGAAAAAGAGAGAGAATCACATAAATAGGCCCTTTGATTTGTCTATGGTTGAGGACATGTGGCCTATACAGAGAAATAAGACAAGCATGTAATCAGTATAAAAATAACAATTCTAAGAGTGAGTTGTTGATGAGATATTGGTCAGGAATCGTATCATTGGGCTTGAAAATGAAAAGAGTTTCCTCATCTGGAAGAAACCTTCTTAAAGGAAGCTACTGAATGGAAAAGAAGGGCTAGGATACTTGACAGGAGGAGAGAGGTTGTTCTTTGTGATTGGAAAAACGTAAGTCAAGGCCTGGGGATAGGAAACGGCTAACCATGGCTCCATGCCTGCGGGAATGGAAGCATTTCCTTTTACTGGGCCAGGGTGACTACAGGTGGAGTGACCATTTCCCCCATCTTCCCCAATTCCCATCTGCAAGCAAAGAGCACTGGACTTCTCTTCCCGACAGCCCACTCCACTCACCCACCCCCCATCTAATAAAGGAAAGGCTTAGGGAGAGAAGCAGTCCCCCCGATGGGTTTAGAAAATAATTGCACAGAAGAAAGCTGTATGCATGTTTTATTATACATTTGCATTTACAAAAATCAAGAGTTTGCAAAGGCTTATATTCAAGAAGGCATATGGAATCGCCCAATTAAAAGAAAAGAAGATGGTAAGGACTCAAAAACTTGTTACAGAATTTAAGAAAAACCAAGCAATACATCAAACGTATAAATCTGCATTTCCCTGGGGTCTCAATTGAGTGATTCAGCTTTTTCAGTAAGTGGGTCAGAAAACTGTTACTCCTACAATGATTTTGTTCAACTGCACTCAGCTGGTACATTTCTTTCTTGCAGATCTTAAAAAACAAGTATGTTAAGATTGTTGAAGTTGATGTTAACCCAATATCAAATTGCTTTGTTTATCAACCACGAATAATATATTTATTTTCTTGATTGAAGTCTGTCCTTTTAATTGGCAAGTAGTGACAATATTGCTTGTTGTTTTACTTTGAAATGTTGTGTTTTGTGTTGCGCAGCTCTATGGTATAACTGATATACTGATACCGTATAATAGGGAGTCTCAACCAGAATGAAATTTAACAGGATAAAACATTCCACTGCAAGGGAACAAATATAGGAGCTGAGATATATTGTTTTTTTTGTTTAAGATGTTAGGGGTAGTAGTCTATTAGTTTATTTATTTATTTTTGCTGTGTTGGGTCTTCGTTTCTGTGCGAGGGCTTTCTCTAGTTGTGGCAAGGGGGGGCCACTCTTCATCAGGGTGCGCGGGCCTCTCACTGTCGCGGCCTCTCCTGTTGCGGAGCACAGGCTCCAGACGCGGAGGCTCAGTAGTGGCTCACGGGCCTAGTTGCTCCGCGGCATGTGGGATCCTCCCAGACCAGGGCTCGAACCTGTGTCCCCTGCATTAGCAGGCAGATTCTCAACCACTGCGCCACCAGGGAAGCCCCAATATATTGGTTTTGTGGAGACAGAATTCAGGTTTAAAAACATAAGCCATGAGTCAGCATGGAAGAGCTACTTTTTTCAGTTGTGGTAAAACTCGTATAACATAAAATTTACCATTTTAACCTTTTGTTTGTTTGTTTGTTTTGTGGTACGCGGGCCTCTCACTGTTGTGGCCTCTCCCGTTGCGGAGCGCAGGCTCCGGACGCGCAGGCTCAGCGGCCACGGCTCACGGGCCCAGCTGCTCCGCGGCATGTGGGATCTTCCCGGACCGAGGCACGAACCCATGTCCCCTGCATCGGCAGGCGGACTCTCAATCACTGCGCCACCAGGGAAGCCCCATTTTAACGCTTTTAATTGTACAGTTCAGAGGCATTAAGTATATCATATTGTTGTGCAACCGTCACCACCATCCAACCATCAACTCTTTTCATCTTGCAAAACTGAAACTCTGTACCAATTAAAAACAAACTCCCCATTCCCTTTTCTCCTCAGCCCCTGACAACCACTGTTGTCCCTTCTGTCTCTATGAATTTGACTATTCTACGTAACTCATATAAGTGGAATCATACAGTATATGTCCTTTTGTGACTGGCTCCTTTCACTTAGCATAATGTCCTCAAGGTTCATCCATGTTGTAGCATGTGTCAGAATTTCCTTCCTTTTTAAGACCAAATAATATTCCACTGCATGTATACACCACATTTTGTTTATCCATTCATCATTTTATAGACGCTTGTGTGGCTTCCACCTTTTGACTATTGTGAATAATGCTGCTATGAACACGAGTGTACAAATATCTCTTTGAGTCCCTGCTTTCAATTCTTTTGAGTATATACCCAGAAGTGGAATTGCCAGATCATATGGTAATCCTATTTTTAATTTTTTGAGGAACTGCCATACTGTTTTCCACAGTGATGGGAGAGCTATTTTAAAGTCATCTGCCATTGAGATGTACTTTCACTGAGATGTACATCCATTCCTTCACTCTCCTTCTTTCAACAAACATTACTGAGGAATTGCCTTGTATAATGACTATGCTAGGCTTTATAATATTTATAGATAAGACTTATTTGGTGGCACAAAAGAGATCTGTAGATACAATGGGGCTTCCCTGGTGGCGCAGTGGTTGAGAGCCCGCCTGCCGATGCAGGGGACAAGGGTTCGTGCCCCGGTCCGGGAAGATCCCACATGCCGTGGAGCGGCTGGGCCTGTGAGCCATGGCCGCTGAGCCTGCGTGTCCGGAGCCTGTGCGTACCACAAAAAAAAAAAAAAAAAAAAAAAATATATATATATATATATATATATATATATATAGTGTATCAGAATAGAGAAATACAGTCACTCCTAAGACAAAGCAAGGCTTGAATTCAGGGGTTCAACACAATTTCAAAAAATTTTGTCTATCAGAAGAGAAGTTGGTCTGTTTGAAAGCATAGGAAAAGGAGCATCACAGAGGTAAATATCAAGAATTCTATTCATATGGCTCAGCCATGGACTTCTAGTATTACAGAATCATTGGCAAGAAGGGCAGAGGGTGTCTAAAAAAGCTAAACTTTTAGCTCATTTATCTAATTCTCTTTATTCTAGTTATATGCTCCTTAAGCTGTGTTCTGATTGCAATTTGGTTTCTCTGCCTACAAAGGGAAAATGCTGTTATGCAAACCGCAGCAACGTGGTCTTTGAGAGTTTACCTTTCTCATCATGAATTAACAAGTTGGCATCCTGGCTTTGAACACTGGACGTAGTGATCTTAATTAATGTGAGTCCTATTCTGAAATACGGACCTGCTGCTGTTGAGCTGCTAAATCAGATTTCTAAGTGTGTTAGACCATAGACCAGGGCCAGGCCATGACCTCTCTGAACCTCAGTTTTCTTATCTGAAAATGGAGTTGAAAAACAGTGCTTACCACAAATAAGATTTAAAAAACAACAGTGCTTACCTTATGGAGTTGTTGTAACGACTAAATAAATAAATTCATGTAAAGTGATGAGAATAGTGCCTCGCACAAAATAAACACTATGTAAGCGTTGAATCTTGTTATCGATGGGAAGTTCTCCAAGGCGTTATTACCTTATGAACATTCTATACAAAGTCTGACCGCACAGAACACATTTGCTTCTTTTCTGTTGGAATCTGCATAACTCATATTCTCAAAGCACAAGCAAAGTTGTGAGGGATTCATCTGAATTGTCTATTCTTACCTCTTCCTTCGGTGCCCCTCCCTCTGCTTCCAGGCACCCCACACCCACAGGATTTTGTACTCTGGCAAGACAAAGTGAGCATCCCACAGGCAATACACCAAGCTCTGGCCTTCTCATAACCCAGCTCGCAAGTTCCTCAGGACTGGCTGGGTCATCAGTGTAGCCAATATGAGAAATGATTGATGCCACTGAAATCATGACTGATGATGACAATGGATTACACATGTGTATGTTTTAACCTTCCTGAAAATTTATTGCCAACATCCAAAGGAACGCTCTCAAATTGTAGAATTTAATTGACTGAGATTGACCAATAGGGAAAAAACCTTTGGGTCATATGAGGCCAATTTGGTGGCACCTCTGAGGTCTGTTGTTTTCTCTACTGTCCCTTTAAAGAATTCTGGGCCATTACAGAAAGATAACTTTTGCTCTTGTGTGAATTCAAGGGGTTTTATGAGATTTGCAGGACTTTGGGTGAGACTAGGGAAATTCTTGGGCTAAATTAGGGGTTTCCAGGTGTGGCTGAGCTGCTGAATAGTAAGTATAAGGTAGTTCTGGGGCAGGTGCGGAAGAGTAAATTGAAAGGGAGCTGGTCTGAGCCTAGGACAGACATTGTTTCTTTTGGAGCAAACTAGGCTTTGTCCAGGGGACCTGAAGCAAAGAGATGGACTAGGCACCTTTCACTCTGCTGCTTTCTACTTATAAGTCAGTACACGATGCCAAAACTAGCGGATGGTTCAGAAAAATCACAGAATACGGTCAAACAATTGGTAAATAGATCTTGGAAAAATGTGAATGAATAGAATTATTTAATCAGAGATATGAAGATTTATTATAGGAATTGGCTCACATGAGTATGGAGACTTGAGAAGTCCCACGATCTGCTGTCTGCAAGCTGGCAAACCAGGAAAGCTGGTGGTGTAATTCAGTCCAAGTCCAAAGGCCCGAGATTTGGGAGGGCTGCCGGTGTTAAGTCTCAGGTCTAAAAGCCTGAGAATGAGGACTTCCGTGGCAGTCCAGTGGTTAAGACTCCACACTTCCACTGCAGGGGGCATGGGTTTGATCCCTGGTCGGGGCGCCGCGTGGTGTGACCAAGAAAAAAAAAAAAGGAGAAGGTCAATGGCCTAGCTGCTCTGCTCAAGTGGAAAAAAGCAAACAGAGACTTGCTCTGCCTTTTTATTCTGTTCAGGCCCTCAGTGGATTGGGTGATGCCTACTTGCATTGGTGAGGACAAACTTCTTTATCAGTCTACTGATTCCAATGCTAATCTCTTCCAGAAACACCCTCAAAGACGCACCCAGAAATAATGTTTCACCAGCTATCTGGGCATCTCTTAGCCCAGTCAAGTTGACTCATAAAATTAACCATCACAGTGGTGATCAATTGTTCGCTAATTGCACTGAGGGTTTTAATTAAACATCAAAGAAAACTTTCAGAAAATGTTGGTTGCCTGACTCTGGGATCATTTACTGAGTTTACAGGGTCTCTGGACACTTTTAAAAAACTGGGGAGGTGGGCTAGGATGGCTTGGATGTGGCCATGGTGAGCATCCAAATATGAATAAATGATACACAAAAGAGCTTTTCATTAGTCTCTTCTGCCTTATCTCTATTATAATTAACCATAGAAAGAGAAGTTAGTGTGTGTTGACCTAAGCTCACCCACTATAATGGTCATATATGTCCACATGTAGTGAAACACTTCCAGAAAGTTCTTGCCCTTAATTTAACACTTAGGTTATTAGGGTAACTGGCCTTCTTTGAGATGTCTGCAGATAGATCAGGATAGTTTGTTTCAGCTGTGGAAAGTTTTTTTTTTTTTTTTTTTTTGCAGTACGCGGGCCTCTCACTGTCGTGGCCTCTCCCGTTGCGGAGCACAGGCTCCGGACGCGCAGGCTCAGCGGCCACGGCTCACGGGCCCAGCTGCTCCGCGGCATGTGGGATCTTCCCAGACCGGAGCACGAACCCGTGTCCCCTGCATCGGCAGGCGGACTCTCAACCACTGCGCCACCAGAGCAGCCCTGTGGAAAGTTTTGACAGTGAAAAGTGAAGGATACAATTTTATATCAAAGACAGCTGTGACTTCCATGATAAAAATTACTTTTTTTTCCCACACAAATGGAATTTGACTTTAAAGCTAAGATTAAGTCTCCAGGATTTAAGTTGGGTTAAGGATACTCATTAGATTCTTGTGTAATAGATATTCCAAATGAAGAATTACCGCAAACTGTTACTCTAGGAAATGAATTCATGACTATTTCTTAGGGGTAGGAAGCCTTTCTATGTCAAAGCCACCTAGAGGAGAGTGGAAAGGTTCACACAGGTTTGGGCCACTAACCTCATTTACCCTCCATTCACTTTTTCTTTGAAGTTTTAAGTGGGACCTTCTTTTGGGTGGGTGCAAATATAGGAGAGAGAGGAAGAGGCCAGAGGAGAAACAGTGGAAAAATTAAGCAAGGAAATTGTTTGATCAGGGGGTCAGATCAGAGCCAGCTGTCTCAGTAAGTTTTTATAGGATCAGAAAATCAGAAACCTATATTGTTCAACTCGGCTTTTTTCTTTTCTTGCTTTTGGTACTTCCTGTGTTTACTAGTGAAGCTTCTTTTGAAAACTATAGATAATCTCATCTTGCTAAAGGGAATAAGAGAAAGGGGGTTTTAGATTTGTCTGTGTTTCAACCAATTAAAGGAAGAACTATGGAGAAAATCAGAGATGTGTTGGATTTTTTGTTGTGTTTTGTCAATTTCTTTTTCTCCTTGAAATGACCGGGGAAGTCATTTAAGGTATAGAATCTTTGTACAAAACCGAGAATATGTACAGTATCACATACAACTGCTCTCATAAAGATGGGGATGTCCCAAGAGGATACAGTTAACAACTTTAAGTTATCCTAAAGCTCACTAAATATTGCACCGTAACAACATAACTTTTAGGGTTGATCGGTCTTTTCAGAGCACATTCTTGGGAGTATCTAGTATAGTCAACTGGCATTGTTTCAAATGATGATTAAAAATTAATCTTTTGCGCTTCCCTGGTGGCACAGTAGTTAAGAATCCGCCTACCAATACAGGGGACATGGGTTCGAGCCCTGGTCGGGGAAGATCCCACATGCCGTGGAGCAACTAAGCCCATGTGCCACAACTACTGAACCTGCGCTCTAGAGCCCGCGAGCCACAACTACTGAGTCTGTGCCATAACTACCGAAGCCCGGGCTCTAGAGCCCGTGCTCCGCAACAAGGGAAGCCACCGCAATGAGAAGCCCACGCACCACAACGAAGAGTAGCCCCTGCTCGCCACAACTAGAGAAAGCCCGCACGCAACAACAAAGACCCAATGCAGCCAAAAATAAATAAATAAATTTAAAAAATGAATCTTTTGCGGTAGGGAGTTCTTACTGTTGTTTATTTTTTAAGCCTCCTCCCCAACCACCATGGTACAGTTCTGTTTATTTTAGGAAACGTGCATACGATTTGCCATTAATGTATTCAGTATCAATTATCCACTTGCACACAGCTCTGTGTGGGTGAGTTGCAGTGTTGAGAATTTCCTTAAGAAAATGAGTTCTGAATTTTAAGTTTACTTTTATCACTTTCTTATTTCAGCTGGCTACCTGGGGTAAAGAAAGCTCAAAAGACATCCGATGCTGCTTTTAACTTTTGGCTTGAGTCATGCAGATAGGATTTAACTTTAATGAAAACAGAGGAAATAGACTTTGAGTGTATGTGTTCGTCCAAATTTATAGGTCTTAGACAAGAAGCCCAAGTTGTTTTTAAAATTCATAGAAAATGTACTTTTCATTCTTGCTGTTTGAAATCTCAGGTATTGCTTAGCCTAAAACAACCAGGCCAACAAAATGATGTACTATTAATTTCTTGGCAAAATTTTTAAAAACTCTACCCAACCTCCCCTCCTAGGGTCTACCTCTCCCTTGTCAGCCTCTGCTTTCCCCTCATCATCACAAAGACACCCTCATCAGCTTCAGCATGGTGATGAGCTGGCCCCCTGCCTACCTCTTAACCTTATTTTCTGTCATTATAGAGACTGTTTCTCAAAGTCCTGTTTGTGATTAAAAAACCTGAGTGGTGTTCTGATTTATAAAATTTGTCTCCCTAAGAAGACAGTGGGTGGTTCTTCCTCACCTCTGTCTGGATCTGGAAGGAGTTAAGCCAATGAAAGATTAAAAACATCTTGGATAAAAACATCTTAGATCTGGCTTTGTGTCCAAAAGAATTTAAAGCAGGATCTTGAAGAAATATCTGTATATCCATATCCATAGCAGTATTATTCACAATAGCCAAAGGTGGAAGCAACACAAGTATGTACTGACGGATGAATGGATAAACCAAATGTGGTATATACACACTGGAGTATTATTCAGCCTTACCAAGGAAGGAAATTTTGATATGTGCTTCAACATGGTTGAATCTTGAGGACATTATGCTAAGTGAAATAGGACAGTCTCAAAAAGACACATATAAGGTACCTAGAATGGTCACATTTCTAAAGACAGAAAGCCAGATGGTGGTTGCCAGGCTCTGGGGAGAAGGAGGAATGAGGAATTATTTAATGGCTGGCTATTGAGTTTGTCTTGCAAGATGAAAAATTCTGGGGATTGGTTGCACAATGCTGTGAATATAATTAATGATACTGAACTGTACGCTTAAAAATGGTTAAGATGGTAAGTTTTCTGTTATGTGTATTTTACTACAGTAACAAATCCTGGAAAGAGGGGTCAGTGAGAAACACTGACTGATGCCAAGTTTGAGACCGCAACAGGGAGAGACAAGTGTTGGGTCCTGGACACAGATGGGGCTGTTGTGGTTGGCACCAGCCATCCCCCTTCGGGACTGAAGGGCACTTGTCACAGCTGACACACCCCCGTTACCAGCCCTCAGCTGTCAGCCTTGTGTGGGAATCACCCTCGCCAGAAGAAAGCCATCCTACCCAGTGTCACAGCCACTTCCCCAGGGCAGCTCGCATCCAATAAGAGGTCAAGGTAAGGGCAGAAAAGGCCCAGTCCTCTTGGCCCCAGGTGGGGACAGCTCTGAAGGGTAAGCCCAGCTTCAGAGCTCCCTGAGGGGTCAGCTGGAATCTCGCTGTGACTATGTCACAACTTCTCTCTCTGTCCCATCTTGCTTCCTTCACTTGCCCTGCAGGTGTCGTGCTGAGAGCCTTCTCTAATAAACTTCCTGCCTGCTAAGCTCAGAGATAAGCTGAGCTTATCTGAGTCTGAGTCACATCACCAGCTAAGACACCAAAGCCAGCAGTGGTGGTAGCTGAGATGGAGGTGAATCCAGACCCGGTAGTGGAGGAGGAAGAGAATGGGGACCAACTGCAGCAGCAGGGACCGCGGCTCAGCCCACTAATTCCCGCTTCCAAGTTCTCCCTCAAGAAGAGAGACTGGGCTTCCCTGGTGGCGCAGAGGATAAGAATCTGCCTGCCAATGCAGGGGACACGTGTTCGTTCCCTTGTCCAGGAAGATCCCACATGCCGCAGAGCAACTAAGCCCGTGCGCCACAACTACTGAGCCTGCGCTCTAGAGCTCGTGTGCCACAACTATTGAAGCCTGCGCACCTAGAGCCCGTGCTCCGCAACAAGAGAAGCCACCACAATGAGAAGCCCGTGCACCTCAACAAAGAGTAGCCCCCGCTCACCGCAACTAGAGAAAGCCTGCGTGCAGCAACGAAGACCCAACACAGCCAAAAATAAAGAAAGAGAAAGAAAGGAAGGAAAGAAAGAAAGAAAGAAAGGAAGGAAGGAAGGAAGGAAGGAAGAAAGAAAGAAAGAAAGAAAGAAAGAAAGAAAGAAAGGACGGAAGGAAGGAAGGAAGGAAGGAAGGAAGGAAGAAGAGAGACCCACGGGGCCATAGAGGAGCCAGTCCATGGAGGAGAGTACATGGAGACGGGCTGCAAGCAGAGCGAGAAGTGGACTCTGGTAGACAAAGAGATGTCCCATTCAGATCCCTCTTCAAGGAGGGACTTGCTGCCCAGCTATGAGGAGTGCGGTCAGCAGATGGCCTCCAGCTGTCAGCTCCTTCAGCGTCAGCCTCTCCTGAGATCATGCCCTTCCCAGGGCAGCCTGCATCGGGACCAAAATGATGAGGGCATATAAAGGGATAGTTGTTTTGTCCTAAGAGCTTCAACACAGGACAGGTACTTCAAACTGACCGTCTTAACCTATCTCATTGTCTACCACGTTGTAGGTCCTCACTAAATGTTTGTTGAATAAATAATTCAAATTCAACAATATTGATTAACTACTATGTGTAAGGCATTGTTATGCTGGTTATACAAAAAGAGAATAAGAAATTCTGTCTTCAGTGGGGCTTACTGGCCAATGCTCATAGCTTGCACGTGGGCCCATGCACAAAGTGACCATGGTGACAGGGATGGAGACTGTGCCTTTCTCAAATTACATCCAATGATCCACTCGCTGATTCTGTGCTTCTCATCCCTGTAACCTTGGGCTCTCTAGGGCAAGCGTTTCTCATTTTTGGAGGAGCACTTAAGCCGGGGACACAGGGAGCGTTCCACTGAATTACACGTTGTGACAGCACTTAGTCACTTTGGGCTCCTATGTCATTGAACCAACAGACAGAGAAGGGAGTTACTACATGGCCTGGGTTAATCAGTTCTGATTGCCAGGGGGAATTACTAGGGCTGCTGCTACACTTGGCCCTTGAACAACATGAGTTTGAACTGCAAGGATCCACTCATACTCGGATATTTTTCAATAGTAAATCCTATAGTACTACTTGATCCAGTCCACAGGAACCACGGATACAGACAACCAACTATAAATTGTATGTGGATTAACCCCCTTGTGGTTCAGGGTTCAACTGTGCTTGACAGGGGCAGGATAGGGAATGTCTGGAACCCAGAGGATTCACTACTGTTATCACTAGATACTTCTATGCTTTGGATGACTGTTAGTGGACAGTTACAGTACTGTGACTTGGCAAGGACACAATCACTCACACCCTTTGGGGATGAATGTCTGGACACCCCACCAGGCAAATCACCCTGACCAACAAAAATACTAGCTGAAGATGAGGGAAATCCAGATGGGTAGTGGAAGAGGGAGATGATAAATGAATTATGGCCCTAAGACTAGCTACAGCAGTAGAGACTATGTATTAGTTTCCTATTGCTGCTGTAATAAATTACCACAAACTTTGTGGCTTGTGGAACAACACAAATTTATTTTCTTACAGTTGTTTAGGTCAGAAGTCTAACATGAGTCTCACTGAGCTAAAATCAAGTGTCATCAGAGCTGTATTTCTTTCTGAGGTTCTAGGAGAAAATCTGTTCCCTTGCCTTTTCCAGCTCTGAGAGGCTGCCCACATTCCTTGGCTAGTGGCCCCCTTTCTCCACTGCAAAGCCAGCAGTAAAAGCCAGCAGTATAGCAGCACTCTGACCCTTCTTCTGTTGTCGTGTTTCTCTTTAACCACGGCAGGAAAAGGTTCTCTGATTTTAGGGATTCATGTGATTAGTTTGGGCCCACCTGGATAATCCAGGCTATGCTTTCCTTCTCCAAGTCCTCAACTTTATCACATGCAAAACCCCTTTTACCGTGTAAGATAACATATTGATAGGTTCCAGGGATTAGGACATGGATATCTTTTGGGGCGTGGGGCATTATTCTTTCTACCATAGACTGTAACTTGTGTCACTGATCCTCTTGTCTCAGCCTTCCTGGAGTTGGTGACTGTCACCTCCCTGAGACAGGCTCTATATCTGACTGACCTTGTTTCGCTCCTCTATGGGAAAGAGTAAGGGTGATGTGTCTCTTACAGATACAGTGGTGGCCTAATGTTATCCTATGGAAGGGCATGAGTGGACCTGAGTCATGCAGGGGAACTGCACCTTATAAACCTTTCCTGATTCCCTCAACTACCAACTTCTTTCTTCTCTCCTGATCAGCTTCCTACCCACATTGAGTTGTCTTTCTACCTCTGGCTTTGATGCAGTGCCATATCATGGAAAATTTCCAGCCTGGGTGGCTTCAAGGTGCCAGATTACACAACCAGGAAGTGTAGGGAAGTAGTTTCCCAAGTGATGAGTCTTGACCCCTGGGAAGTAGGAGACGGGAGAGAGCAGAGCAGATAAAACCCGTCCCCTTCCTACCCTTTGCAGACCCGCTCTTAGCTGTGGTTTTTCCTCTGACCCCTCTGGAAAAGACTGTCTGCCAAGCAAAGAAGCCTCAGCATCCTGCCGTGGATGACTGGGATAAGTGGCCACCATGGAAGTGCATCACATTGCTTTGCATCTTTCCTCACCTCCTTTCTCTCTCTCTCTTTTTTTTTTCACATCCTCACCTCTGTAGGTTTTACCTCCTAAATAAGGTGTTAGCACTTTAATCCTGTCTCAGTCTCTGTTTTCTAGAGGAACCGAGGAAAGGAATCTTTGATTATGTTAAAGAGAAGGTTCCTAATATCAGGCCTCTGGGTGCTTAGGAAGAAAGTTGTAAGATCATAGAAAACACTAAAAAGAAAGGTCCTAAAGGCATATTTCCCTGACTTAACACTTTTGTTGAAGCAAGCCTCTACAACTAGAGATAAAAAAGGGAATGTGGCCTACTTAAATGTCACAGTGACACAGAGAATGTCAAGACAGAGGGAATTCAGAGCTTGAGAGAGAAATTCCATAAAGCCGTCCTTCCTATAAGCTACAATCTAGTTTTTCATCCATCCATCCATCTCTCCATGCAACCACCCATCTTCTTTTGAGCACCCCCTATGTGTCAGGTACCACATTAGGTGCTGATGAAACAGCAGTGGAGAGAGAGATAATAATCCTGGTCCTTATGGAGCCCACATTTAGCAGGGAAGACAGAAAGCACACATATAAATGAGAATTGCAGAATCAAAGGGGAGACTTTTTTTATATTACTATAAGCATATGAATGGAAATAAGGAAGGCAGAGATCACAAAAGGCTGCCAGGTCTCATGGGAATCCAGATAAAAGCTTCCAAGTCAGGCTGTCTGAATGTATGGAAACTTGATCTTGTTGGGTTTCCAAATGACTAGATTGTAGGCAGGAGCTGTAAGGCCTTTCAGACCCAGTACTGTGATCCCAACTCTATTATTTCATGAATAAGCTACTGTATCAAACAGACCCCAAAATACAGGGGCTTAATCAAGTTAGAAATTTCCTTCTTTCTCACATTCTTGTCCATAGGTAGGAGATGGTCCAAGGAAATTAGGTAGCTCTGCTCCAGGAAGCTGAATGGGGACCCAGGTTCCTTCTGTGTTGTTGCTCTGCCATACCAGGGTGGGTACTGTCTGTATCTACACAGTCTAAGCTGGCTCTCCAGCACTGCATCAGCATTTGATCCTGTGGGAATGGGGGAAAGGGAGAAATTGAGCGGGCAAGTCATTGAAGTGGCACACTTCACTTCCACTCATTGACAAGAACTAGTCCCATGATCACTGCTAGTGCAAGGGAGACATGGAAAGAGTCTCGATCTGGACTAAAACTCCTGGGGTGGGGGGTGGGTACTATTACTAAAAGGAAGAAAGGGAGAATAGATACTGGATAAGATTGCCAGAATTAGAACATAATAATCCCAATTAACTTTGAATTTCAGATAAACAACAATTTTTGGTATAACTATGTCCCATTTGGACATATTCATTGTTTATCTGAAAATTAGTTGTCATCTATCTGCAATTCAAAGCTAACCATGTGTCCTGTATTTTGTCTGTCAACCCTCATAATGGGAAACAAAGAGCGTTGCCACTTTTGTCACTGGTATTGTCTTTTTGCGTTGATTACAAGCGAGCCATTAAGGCAACCCAGATTCAAGGAGAGGGATTAGAACAACTCTTGATGAGGGAGTGACAAGGTCACATTGCAGAAGAGTGTGTGTGATGGGAGATATGGTTGTGGCCATCTTCGGAAAACACAATTCGCCTTACATATTTTATCTCATTTGAGCAAATCAAATGTCACCCCTCTTAAACATTAGTTTCATCTTTCTCTTGCATCAAGTCTATTAAAGTTCTCCTGACCCACCCTGGACTCTCTCCCAGGAATCTGAAATTGGAAATAAAAAGGAATGAGGTAAGAGGAGACCTGGAACAAAGTCATGTTGATGGCAGTACTCTGGAGAAAAAGTTCATGAGCTGCTACTGAATTCTCAGAAATCACCCTTGGTTTCTTCCTTTTCTAAATTGTAGTTGTTCAGCTCTTCTTTTGACGCCACAAAATACCCCCAGCATCCTTTCATTAGCTTCCCCTTCTCTCTCGCCCTGTTTTTCTTTTTTGGTTTATGCTAACCATAGGACACTGCCATTAATTGCAGTCAAAATTTTGTGAACAAGACATTGCATACAGCCAAGCTTAACCTTGAAAGAGGTACAAAGGACAGCAGCTCATTGGGGAATATTTGTCATTTCTTCTGAGGGATCCATGAAAGATGTTACTTTTGTCAGCAACTACCCATGGTCTGTGTTATGAATAAATAAGAGGTATAGGGCTTCCCTGGTGGCGCAGTGGTTGAGAGTCCGCCTGCTGATGCAGGGGACACGGGTTCGTGCCCCGGTCTGGGAAGATCCCACACGCCGCAGAGTGGCTGGGCCCGTGAGCCGTGGCCGCTGAGCCTGCGCGTCCGGAGCCTGTGCTCCACAACAGGAGAGGCCACGACAGTAAGAGGCCCACATACAGCAAAAAGAAAAAGAAAAAAAAGGTATAGATATATGGTGATAGCTTTCACTTCAGTATTAGAAAGGTAGAATCTGAATGTATTTCCACTAGTGGACTGGCCAAGAAAATACTGACCAGTGAAAATTTGATTTACTTTTCTCTCCAATCTGATAAAAGAGGGAGGGGAAAAAAAAACAATGGGCAGCAAGAAAGACAGAGAAGAAAAAGTCCAGGCAGTCTACAAACTGAATAATCGTATTAAGGTGTAGAAGCATCAGAAATGAGAAAACGCTAAGGAGATATTTCCAGGTAAAGTGTCCTGATATTCAGGGAACAGCCAACACTGAATGATAATCAGGCTTAGCTGGGCGGTTTAAAAGATAAACTAAGAGGAAAGGTTTTGATAAGAAAGACTTAGAGAAACACTTCTTGATACCGGAGAGGTATGATTCAGTGCAATGAGAAAACAGGAATCATTGTGGATCTTTCTGGGGAGCTGAAAGAAAAGAGCAAGTTGCTCGGATTCATTTGGGATGGGCCAGGTGAGCTCACCAGATCATCCAGATGAATCATCCTCGGGGTTTCTTAAGGTTTTACGCCCGCAATCATTTAAACTGCTCTTTTCATGTGTGTCACGACCAGCACAGTGCCTGCTCTCTGTGACGCAACTCCTCCTCTGCTGCCCTCTGGCTACGTGGAGGCGAAGGCTGCTGGAAACCGTTATCACAGGCCACAAGCTTCTGGATGCCTGGCGCCCTTCAGAAAAACTATTAAAGAATCACAACATGCCCCAAAATGCGACGAACCTAACGATCTGTCACCCCAAACGTGCTAATCACATGGAACAGTAACAATCAGATTCATGGCTAGCTCTTGTGAAATAGAAACGTGACACTTCAGTGGCTGCCAGCTGGTGCTTAAACTGCGACACTTCACCTTGAAAGCTTTCGGTAAGTGCTGGGAAGCTGTGTCCTGTAAACACAGAAATAAATGATTTTAAAAGCCCTGGCCTCGGCATAAGAGTAGTTTGGTCCCGTGCTGTACAATGTCATAGTCTAGTGCTGTTGAGCACCTGGATTGAGGCTAGTGTGATGGAGGAACTGAAGCTGTAACTTTAATTAAATTTTATTAATTTCAATTTTTAAAATCAAGGTGAAATTCACATAATATAAAATTAAACATTTAAAAATGAACAATTCCATGGCATTTGGTACATTCACATTTGGTGCAACCACCACCTCTATCCAGTTCCAGAACATTTTTATCACTCCAAAAGAAGACCCTGTACCCCATTAAGCAATTATTCCTCCCTCTCCCCTCCCCCCAGCCCCTGGCAACCACCAAGCTATGTTCCATCTCTATGGATTTACCTATTCTGGACATTTCATATAAATAGAATCATACAATATGTGACCTTTTGTGCCTTTTTTTTTTTTTTTACTTAGCATAAAGTCATTAATATCCATGTTAAGTTTTTAAAAAAATAAATTTATTTATCTGGCTGCTTTGGGTCTTCGTTGCTGCACGCGGGCTTTCTCTAGTTGCGGTGAGCGGGCACTACTCTTCGTTGTGATGCGTGGGCTTCTCACCGCGGTGGCTTCTCTTGTTGCGGAGCATGGGCTCTAGGTGCGCGGGCTTCAGTAGTTGTGGTGCACGGGCTATAGAGCGCAGGCTCAGTAGTTGTGATGCATGGGCTTAGTTGCTCCGCAGCATGTGGGATCTTCCCGGACTTGTGTCCCGGGCATTGGCAGGAGGAGGATTCTTAACCATGGTGCCACCAGGGAAATCCCCATGTTAAATTTTAAAACTGATACTTGACTCCATTATTGTAAAAACTTTTAAGTATGTTTGTAATTCCTTGGGTATATGAATCTGCTTTTTCAAACCTAAATTTTTGAAATCTAAATACAGAGCAGTAATTTACAATTCAAATTTATCATCCCAACTGAGATATGCTGTAAGTATAAAATTATACTTATACCAGATTTCAAAGACGTAGTATGAAAAAAAAGAATGTAAAGGATCTCCTTTATCTTTTTTAAAAATATTGATTACCTACTGAAATGATACTATTTTGGAAATATTAAGTTTAATAAAATGTATTACTAAAATTAATTTCAACTGTTTCTTTTTATGTTTTTCATTGTGGCTGCAAGAAAATTTAAAATTATACATGTGACTCACATTACGTTTCTATTGGACAGTGGTGGGTTAGTCAAAAGATCTAACTCAAACTAAATACTAATTCCAAAAAATTTCCGAGCACCTACCATGAACTTTTATATATTTATTTTTGCTATCATGTGAAAAAGTTGGTTAGAAATAATGTTTGCCAATTTTGTTCACCTTTCCTTAGACTTTAGCCTGGACCAGGAATTGGTTATGGGTTAAATTATGGGAGTTTGATGAAGCTTTCCTCCTCTCCTGCCACTTACTGATGCTCATACAGAGTCAGAATCACTAGGAAACGTCTTATGATACAATCATTAAAATATTTTAAATGAGGGAAAATAAAGGATGTTGGCTGGCCTCCCTGCTTTTCAAGTCATACTTTCATGATATACCATCAGTTTTGGATGAATCAAACGTATGTGCCTTTCTGCTGTTGAGAAATGAAAAATAAGCCCTTGTTTATGTACATTCACTCATCAACATTTTGGGTGGATATTGTGTACACTGTGGTTGCTGCTGAGCGTTTAGGAGTGAAAAACCAAACAAGGTGCCTGTCCTCATGGAGCCTACATTCCAGTGAAAGGAGACAGAAAAATCGATGAATAAGATAATCATAGATTCTGACAAGTTCTATGAAAAAAATTAATATAATGATTTGGTAAAGAGTAACTTTATCAAATGGTGGGGAGTGTGTGTGTGTGTGTCTCTAATTTAGGTCAGGTAACTGGGCAGTCTCTCTGAGAAGATGACATTTGAGTTGACATTTGAAGAAAAAGGGGTCAGACATAGGAAGAGCCATAGGAAGAGCAGTCCAGGCAGAAGACACAACAGACGCAAAGGCCTTGGGTTGGGGGAGAGTTTGATGTGTTTGTAGAACAGAAAGGAAGTCATAAGACTAGGATGTGGTGAGCAAAAGGGAAAGGGATAGGAGATGGGATTGGCAAGCAGGAGCCAACAGCAGCCAGTAGGTCATGTTAAGAAGTCTAAATTTTATTTTAAGGGTAATGGGGAGCCATTGATGGTTTTGGAGCACAAGAGTAACCAGATGCATTTTTCTCATACAAATGATCTTGTAGTATTTTCAATGGACAGCTATCCTGTTCTACAATTGCCAGAAAGAAGACCTAAGAACTGATTGTTCTGGGTAGATGTCCTCCAATATTCAATAGTATTTTAGTTAATAATCCCATATGCCAAGACACCTTGTACATGTTGCATGTATCATCTTGGCACCAGGGGCCCAAGGACCTCCCAGGAGATAACTCATCAAAAGGAAAGAAACGATCAAACAAGTTAGTCTCAAAACAAGGCTTATGTTTGGCTAGAGTTTGGTTGGGTGATTTTTGAGAAGAGTGGTGTACCTGTCACTCAGATTAGTTCTCATGACCAGTCCTTATGGACTTACCATGTTTGAGTTTTATGTGGCTATGGCTATAAGTAAAAACTAAGGAGGTTTTTTTGTTGTTGTTGTTGTTTTTGTTTTGGGGTACACGGGCCTCTCAGTGTTGTGGCCTCTCCCGTTGCAGAGCACAGGCTCCAGACACGTAGGCTCAGCGGCCATGACTCACGGGCCCAGCCGCTCCGCAGCATGTGAGATCCTCCTGGACCGGGGCACGAACCCATGTCCCCTGCATCGGCAGGCGGACTCTCAACCACTGCACCACCAGGGAAGCCCAAGGAGGTTGTTTAATGAAAACCTTTTTGGCCCCCAAACAGTGTTGTTCTGGCATCTCATCCACATACATGATGGACACAGTGTGGTTGGGAGGCATCCCCTCCTACTGAACATCACGTTGAACATCAAACTGCTTTGGCACCTGGCACCTATTTGGTACCTGATAGGAGGCAGCAGTGCCTGGCAGGAAAGTTGGTACCCAGTAATACAAGGTGGACATGACTCTTGGATAAAATGGAAGTCAACTGAGATAGTTATAATCAGCAGAAATAGCAGCATGCTTGGTGGATGGGAGGGTGTCCAGAACAGGAGAAAAGGAGGAAAAATCCATAAACACTGTAGATGACTAGACTTGTTTTTGAGCATGTGTGACTCCCTCCTGAGCATCCCCAGAGATTCTGACAGGGAGTGAATTTTGCAGGAGCCTGGAGCTCTACAATAAATAGCAGAGGAGGGTATGGTGAACTATTTTTATTGGGTTCCCCAAGAAGCCCATCCTGAGATAAGGACTCAAGGGCAGGTAGTTTATTTGGGAGATGATCCCAGGAAACAGCAGCATGGGGAGAGGGAAAGTGCGACACAGAAAGGAAGACAACCAATAAAGGTCATGTGGCAAGCAAGTGACTGCTACGGGCAAGTGGAGCTCAGCATCCCCGGGGGCACTGGGAGACTGCAGAGAACAGGCCTCACATTATTTCAGTGGAAGGACAGGAAGCTAGGAGATTCCTCCACCAACACCCATCCATCACTGGGTGGGGCTGTTTCTAGGGACACAAACTCTTTGGGACTTCCAGACCATCCTGCTTGCTGGCCAGGTGTGCTTCCACAGCCAGAACAAAGCCCTCATTCAGAGAGTCACAGGTGTAGCAATGAGCATCCTTTGGTGTATAGAGAGGAGTGTTGAGGGACTCTGGGCAGGGCCCCAGCAGCATCTACTACACCAGTGACTACACCAGGCTATAAGCATAGAGGAAGTTATATTTATCTCTGTGCTAGTCTCATTTCTGGCCCCATTTCAGTCCTCACTCTTGTTTTGTTTTTCTTTTTCTCCCTTCTCTCCTACTTATAATTTATGCATCTGGCTGTGTTTCATGTATCCTTGTAAGCAGCCTTAAATCTTTTTCTGGAACACAGCCACACGTAAATAAATAAACACCAGCAAGGTTTAACACTTTCCCTTTATTTATTGACCATTTTTTTCCCCTCTGTGAACTTCTTGGACCAGAGCCTCGTTCACCTGCGTCTAGCACTGTGCTGGGCACGTTGAAGGCATTTGATTATTGTTCTGTAGAATAATGGCACGAAGATATGCATCTGGTTTGTAAACCGAGTCTGTGACTAGAAGCAGGTACTTTCTGGCCCCTTCTTTCTTGAACCCAGTGCTTAGAACAGTGCCTGCACATAGCAGGTACTCAGTAAATATTTGGAAGAATGAAGATTGAAAGAATGAGACTTAGAGGACCTATATCCCTAAGGGTTCCCATAGATCACCAGTTAGAAATCTACCAACATACTGGGATTGTGTGTTTTGTAAGGTCAAAGTTGCCCTTGAAACCTCTGTCATGTGGATGTACTCATTTTCATGAGCATAAGCTGGGAGGCAGAGACTAAAGCTAGATCTAGAGATGGTGTTTTAAAATGTATACCCAGCAGGCTCTGTGCATCTCAGAACACCCAGTGGCAATTCAAATGCAGTCTGTTTATGAACCTAATCTTTGCTTGTAGGTGTCCTGGGAAACTGTTCTCAATACCACCCCTATTGAGAAAAGAATTACAAGCAATGTTGGAAACTGGGGTTCCCCAGGAATCTCAGACGCTAGAAATTGAGTGACTGCTTTACATCCCATAAATCCGAAAGAAATTATTTAATGATGGGTCACAAGCATGTAGGTATCTGGAGTTTTTTTTGTTGTAATATTTTCTCCTTTAGCGGAGAATAAGCACAATAGTTTTATTTAATAAACCACTAACTAGAAATGACAAAGTCTAGCCTTCGAAAGACAAATTCTTGACATTGAATAGATCAGCATTACCCGTAAGTAGGTTACTTCTAGGAAGCTCCATTTTCACGTAGATCTTAGCAAAGGAGGAGCGCGTTTGGCACTTGTGTTATTTATGTACGTTTAAATTAAGATACTATTTGCATAATATAAAATTCATCCTTTTAAAGTGAACAATCCAGTGGTTTTTAGTATATTCACTATGTTAAGCAACCGTCACCGCTATCTAATTCCAGAACTGTTTTCCATCACCCCAAAAGAACCCTGAATCTGTTAGCAGTTACTCCCTATTCCCCCCCTTCCTAGTTCCTGGCAAGCACTAAACTACTTTCTGTCTCTATGGATTTACCTATTCTATACATTTCATATAAATGGAACCATACCATATATGTGACCTATCCTATCTAGCTTCTTTCATTTACCAGGATAATTTTAAGTTTCATCCATGTTGTAGCATGTACTTCCTTTTTTATGGCTGAAGAATATTCCATGGGTGTATGGATACACCACATTTTGGTTATCCATTCATCCATGGACAGACACCTTGGTTGTTTCTACGTTTTGGCTGTTGTGAATAATGTTGCAGTGAACTTTGGAATACAAGTATCTGTTCAAGTCCTCATTTTCAGTCCCCTTGGGTGTATACCGAGGAGCAGGATTGCTAGGTCATATGGGAATCACCTGTTTTCCAAAGTGGTTACACCATTTTACATTCCCACTGGCAATGTAAGAGAGTTCCAGTTTCTCCACTTCCTCACTAACACTTGTTATTCTGTGTGTGTTTAAATTATAACAATCCTAATGGGTGTGAAGTGGTTTCTAGTGGATTACGTCTGTTTTTTTTAGATGTTGGGGGTAGGAGTTTATTAATTAATTAATTTATTTTTGCTGTGTTAGGTCTTCGTTTCTGTGCGAGGGCTTTCTCTAGTTGTGGCAAGCGGGGGCCACTCTTCATCGTGGTACGTGGGCCTCTCACTATCGCGGCCTCTCTTGTTGCGGAGCACAGGCTCCAGACGCGCAGGTTCAGTAGTTGTGGCTCACGGGTCTAGTTGCTCCACGGCATGTGGGATCCTCCCAGACCGGGGCTCGAACCCGTGTCCCCTGCTTTAGCAGGCAGATTCTCAACCACTGCGCCACCAGGGAAGCCCTTTCTTTTTTTTTGAAAGTTTCCATTTCCTGCTTCTTGTCTGAGCCCAGATACAACTGTTCTGGAACATCCATCCATTTTTCCCCCTATCTTTCTTCTTTCACATACTTTTTTGTTTTGTTTTGTTTTGGTTTTAGAACAGTTTTAGGTTTACAAAAAATTCAGCAGATAGTACAGAGTTGCCATATACCCCCTTCTTCTGGTCACAGTTTCTCCTCTTAGAAACACCATATATTAGTATGATATATTTGTTACAATTGGTGAACCAATATTGATACATTACTATTAACTAAAGTCCCTAGTTTACATTAGGGTCTGTTCTTTATGCTGTACAGTTGTATGGGTTTTGACGAATATGTAATGTCCTATATCCATCATTATAGTATCGTACAAAGTAGTTTCATTGCCCTGGAGATCCTCTGTTCTTCACTTATTCATCCCTCCCTCCCTCCTCCAAAGTGCTGCCAACCACTGATCTATTCCTGTCTTTTTTTACTAGAATCCCTTTTACTTTTGACTATCGTTTTGTATTTTCTAGAATGTCGTGCCTTTAGCCTTTTCAGATTGGCTTCTTTTACTTGTTTGTTCACCTTTTGAAGGACATCTTGGTTGCTTTCAGTAATTACACATAAAGGTATCATAGGCATTCAGTGATTGAGTGGTGACAGGGAGAAGCCAATGACATTGAATAACTGTTTATTACTTACATTACACACCATACCATGCAGGGCCACAGGGGAAGCATCAGGTTTTGATCAGTAGGCAGAAGCAGGAATAAGAGGAAAGCCTAAGCGAGAGCCTTTACTGAGCTTCTGCAGGAAGGAAGAGGCAGGACGAACAATTTAGGATCGGCTCCTTTGAATAATTCCAGTGGGCTCTGGAGCATAGGAGCTGTCCTCAGCTGTCCGGGACCTGATTCTGGGGTGATTAGGGCAGAGGAAATATTGGCTTGGTGTGTGTTAGCTAAGCAGGTGGGTGAGGTCATGGCACTGGATCAGGTGGTCTGTGCGTGCCTAGACATGTTCCAGGCAAGCAGTCCACCACCCCTAGGAATTAGCTAGCCCTGTAGGGGCAGTCTCTCCTCAGGTCTGAAAGGTCCCCCAAGATGTCAAAATATCGTACAATACAGAAAATAAAAAAACATGATTAATACACTGAGTTTCCCTATAGGGATGATTTTGGGATAAGTTCTCTGGAAGCAGATGCTTATATGGGGTTTGGGATCCAGCTCCTCTGAAAAGAAAAGTCTGGTTGCAATAGTAGCTTGACAAAGGCTTGGCCAACCCAGAGGGAAGCTCTGGAGCGAGGACTGCCCATCAGACTGTCCCGCATCTGGAGGAAATGGGCAGCTGTTATAGCCTGGCCTTGCTTGGTCAGTAGTGCAGGCTGCTCTGGGAAGGACATGACCTTGAGCTAGGCGTCTCTCTGCCCCTAAAGTAGACCCTGAAGGAGCTGACAGCTGGGGGCCATCTGCTGACCCCACTCCCTGCAGGTGGACAGCAAGTCCTTCCTCGAGGGGGAATGTGGGTGGCACATCTGTGACCGCCTCAGGGATCCCGTTCCAGTTGGCCTCAGCGGTTGCTGGCTTGAGGACACAATCTTACTGGCTGCCTTTCTGTCCCTGCCTCACTTTCCCACTCTCCTTCACTTCCTCAATAAACTGCTTGCACCGAAATCTTTGTCTTAAAGTCTGCTTTTGGGGGAACTGAAACCAAGACACATCCAACTTACCTTTAGAGTGACGTTCCTTGGGGCAGGTCTGGTGGTTTCCAGTTACATAAATGTACTTTTCTTGACTTACATATACTTAGGGTGATTCAAGTCCTGGTTTGTTCAACACAATTCCTGTTTAACCTATTGCCCTGATGTTCCATTCCATTGCCCCTTTTTCTCTTAACACTGTCTTGGTTTGGATGATACATTTTATGATCAATGTACCACTCTTTGAAGTGAGTGATCCTTAATAAGATCCATGGACAAGGGAAAGTGGTTTGTTTTGATCTTGAATGCCATTAACTCATTTATTTTGGGTGAATCATCCAATTTTAGAGCTGGAAGCAACTTCCAGGCCTGGCTAATCCATTGACTCTCAACTTTTTTTTTTTTTTTTCTCTTTTGGGACACACATGGTTGGATATTCACATGCATAACACTCCCATGAGATTCCCAATATGCCAGCTGTAACTCCACTCCTTTTCTCCAACTTAGGAAAGCATATTGAATGCGCGCGAGAATTAGGTTGTTATAGGGATAAGGTATTATTTAAAAAAAGATGAGTCATTCTCCAGCTCCGGTGCTTTAACCACTAGCATCAAATCAGTCATGACACAGTTCATGACCGATTGAATTTGAGAACTGCTTATCTTGTTCCAAACCCCTGCATTACATAAAAAAGTCATTTAGCCACATGGTGGCTCCATTTTCTCACCTGGAAACAGGGATGCTAAAATCCTCCTTCCCTGTCTGATGGAGTTATGGGTGGAAATGAGATAACGAATGTGAAATCTTTGGGAAGTATAAATCCTTTGAACCAATGGAAGCTCTTGTGGTGGCTATCTGTAGATGGGAAGAAGCAGCCATATATGCTGAGAATTTTCTAGAGCCACACCAGAATTTACAAAATAGGTGACTGTGCACCCATCTGGTTTGCCCACGGATTCTTTCCTTAGGACATTTGTGAGTCAACATTTTATCGGTGCTCCTGGTCATTACGTGGATTCTCTTTACATCTTTGCTAAGGTGTCTTAGTCAAAACCCAATGGTTGCAAGAGACAAAAATCCAACATGAATTAGCTTGAATAAATTGGCTCACATAATGAAACCACGGGAATATCCTGGTTGGAGTTGGCCACAGGGATGACCAGATTCCACGATGTTCCAATCGCAGAGATTCTTTGTGCCTCTCACGCATACTGCTCTCTACTTACTGGCTTCGTTTTCTCAGAACAGCATCTTCACTAGGTTGCAGGGATGGCTATCGGATGCTGGGCTCCCATCTTTACCGCTTTGGCTCACCCTTGGACCAATCACTGTAGTGGGGGAAATAATAGGTAGACTAAGCCCGTTAAGCCAGATGCCCACACCTCAGATCAATTACCCAAGGGCTTCTCATGCACACGGTTGTTTCAGGGATTGTTGGGAGCCGGCAGCTACCAGATCTGTGCCTATCATTCAGGGAAAATAAAGTCTTATAGATTGTCAAACCTTTATTCCTAATGACTCTTTTACATTTCCTGGGCTATAAATAATAAATCCTTTCCCTTTCCTTCCCAATGCCAATATTTTGAATATTTTAATAATTGCTTTCCAAAGCCTACTTTCAAAATCACTCTTCAAAAGGTTTATGCCAATATATACCCCCACAAACAGATGGTGGTGGGCATTCTTGAATTGAAAACTCTCATTGATCTGTCCTGTGGTTTTCAGTTGAGGGTGATTGTGACTTCCCAGTGGATAACAGCAACGTCTGGAGACATTTTTGATTGTCACATACTGGCGTGATGCTACTGGCTTCTAGTGAATAGTAGGACAGGATGCTGCTAGACATCCTTCAATGCACAGATAGCAGCTCCCCACAACAAAGAATTATCTGGTCCAAAATCTCAATAATGCTGAGGTTGGGAATCTCTGATCTATACAAACAGATATGGTCTGGGTTTTATTTTTACATATAAAGAAGTCTCAACAAGAAGACTTGCCTCAACAGAAAACTTTGACAGCACACTCTATGGCTGGTCTTGACATAGGGAGGTACACTTGAAGTCCTGTTTTCCCAGGTTGGGAGGAGGGCATTGAACACGGCAGGTAAAAGTTTTCAAATTGCCCAGCTAAACTGCTTGGAAAACTCACTCTTCCAAGCTCTGCCTGATGCTTTGTTTTAAGGGTAGTGTGCATTTAAAGCACTTTAGCAAAAGAGGGGTAGCTTGGATTACAACTGAATGCGAGAATTACCAATGTTTGGTTTATTTCTATTCTGACTCTTGGAAAATAATAGTCATATACCATCATTAAAGAAATTTAATGCATGACAAAATAGAATGTAAGCAAACTCCCACTAACAGGGTCTCAGCAAATTAGACAACAGAAAATAATTTATCTTTAACTTTCAGCTTCCTGATTTTGCATCTTTCTCCATGTCACTCATTTTCCCCCTCCATCCATTGACCCCAACTAATGGTACCAACTGCTTCTTCTCTTCAGAAGTAGTATAATGAGGCAATAAAGAGGAGGGAGTCTGTCACTGGCCTACCTGAATTTGCTGATTACTATTGGTGCAACTCCAGGCAAATTACTTAACTAACCTTAGTTCCCTCATCTGTAAAGTGGAGACAACAATGGTGCCTCCTCATAAGGTTGTTGTGAGGGTTAAATAGTTAATATACACGAAGAACCTAGAACAGTGCCTGGAACATAAACACTATGTAAGTGTTAGTAATATTACTTTCAATTCTCTACCCCTTTCTCGAAACCTGATGTCAGACCGATCCCCAGTATAGTTTAAATGAATGGGAACAGTTTAGTAGGGAGTGGTGGTGACTGTCTTTGGGTTTAAGAACCTGAAATCTCAACTGAATAGTACCCCTCATACAACCCAGCCAACACGTTTTCAATACAGGCGTAAAACTCTTCCAGGAATAGAGATATTTAGAGCAGGGGTGGGCAAACTATAGCCTGCAGGCCAAATCCAGCAAGCCTTTTGTTTTTGTAAATAAAGGTTTTTGAAGTCCAGCCACACCTATTTTTAATGTATTATCTAAGTTTGTTATTGTGTTATAATGGCAGAATCGAGAATTCACAAAGGCAAAGTTGAGTAGTCACAACAGAGGCTGTAGGATTTGCAGTCTCAAATATTTTCATCCTTCACAGAACAAGTCTGCTACTCTCTGCTCTAGACCCTTGTGACTCCAAGTACCAGTTTGTGGACCTGCAGCGTCAGCTTCACCTGGGGACCAGTTAGAAATGCAGAGTCTCAGGCTCCTTCCCAGACCGACTTCATCAGAAGCTGCATTTTAACACAGTCTCCAGGGAGTTTGTGTGCACGGTAAGTTTGGAGGATACTGTGCAGAGGGCACTTGCTTTGCAAGGAAGAGTAATTTATGTGACTTTCAGGGCTCCTTCTAATGCCAAGCTTCAAGTGAAGAACTTAATTGATTCCTTTTTATTCTTTTTTTAAAATTTATTTTTAATTGAGATATAATTGACATGTAAAATTATATTAGTTTTATATGTACAACATAATGATTTGATATATGTATATATTGTAAATGATTACCACAATAGGTTTAGTTAATATCCATCACCTCACATAAGTACAATTTTTTTTTCTTGTGATGAGAACTTTTAAGATCTACCATCTTAGCAACTTTCCATTATACAATACAGTATTGCTGATTCTTACTTGTCTCTCACTGATCTGAAATTCTTTTTTTTTTTTTTTTTTTGGCCACACTGCACAGCTGGTGGGATTTTAGCTCTCCAACCAGGGATTCAACCCAGGCCCTTGGCTTTGAGAGTGCGGAGTCCTAACACTGGACTGCCAGGGAATTCCCTGATCTGAAATCTTAAACTTTGGGAATATTACTTGAAATTAATAAGTTTAGAGCTTGGAAAAAAAGGTTAGAGATGCCGTTTCTTCCTTCTCTCTCTTCTTGGTCCATTTTCCTTTTCTTTGTCACTTTCCAGGGTTTATGTGCCTTCAGAGCTAGAGAACTTAGCTTTTGTTTGCTTGTTTGTTTTGTTTGTTTTGTCTTCTACCCAGAATAAAACTAAAGAAGTGATATCAATTTGGTTGTAGTCGGCAAACTAGGAGTCAGATAACCTGGGTTCCAGCCTCATCTGAACTCTGCTCTTGCCCGGCTGCAAGGGCCTATGCAAGCTGGGTCTCAGTTTCCTCATCTGCAAAATGGGAGTAATTTTACCAGCTCAGGGTCTCCCTCACAGGGTTGCTATGAGGATGAGTTACAATAGTGTATGTGAAAACGCTCTGTCATTGGTAAAGAAGCGTAAAAACATAAGGAATTATTTATAGACTGCCTGGAATAGAGCCTTGAACACAATAGGTGCTGCAGAGCTGTTGGGTAGAATTTTTTCTGTGCGAACTGCTGCAGTAATAGCCACCAGATGGCAGCAAAATGCAAGCTTCCCCTCAAAAGGCTCCTCAGGTCTGCTCCTGGGGTTTTCATAGGGCAGTAACGTACAGCTGATGGTTTTCCCTGATTTCTATCAAGTTGATACCCCTTCACTCACTTTCCGCCTCCCAATCTTTCCTTACTCCCAAACCAACCACGTGTCTTTTTTTTCTTTCTGCCGATTCCTACCATGGGAATGGTAACTCCCCCCCTCCACCCCACTGCCCCCCGAATGCATTGAGGGGCAAATCAGAAGTTACAGCAGTCTCTGAATTCAGAGTCCAAAGTTAATATGAATTGGCAATGGGGATTAAACCTAGGGGAATTATGAAATAAATGTCAGGCAAAATCGGTGAAAATTGATGAGGCAATGGGAAAAAGGAAAATATTTACACATATTATTTGTTCTCCTGTTCCTGGTGGGCCATCCATCCACCCATCATCCAGTTGACAAACATTCATTCTTCATTTGGGAATTCAGATGCAGTCCCAATCTCTCTCACGGAGAGTGTAGAGACAACTATTGGACAGCTAATTTATCACACATGTGATGGGAGCTAAGCCATCTAGGGAACCCTGGAGATGTGTAACGGGGTGACCTAATGTTTGGAAGGGGTCAGCAGAGGTCTCCCTAGGAAAGTGATGCTTAAGCTGAGACCCAAGGAGGAGTAAGAGTTGTCTTGGCAAAGGAGGGCAGGGTGTGGGTAAGAACCCTCTAAGCAGAGAAAACAGCATAGTTGATGGTTCAATGACCTCCATATAATTTTAGAGCACTCCCATGGAGAAAATACATAAAGACCCAAAGAAACCAGGATTCAAGGACAACAGATTTCTATTTTATTTATTGTAACATCATCTATACATAATGGAAAATTTCTCTTACATGTGTGTAGGAGGCAACATTTCTTCAGTCTGTAGCTGATGATGGATTGCATTAATTTCATACAGTCCCTATGATAACTCTATGACCCTCCCACCCCTGAATTACGCAGGATACAATCCCTGTCCTCAAGGGGCTGATAGTTTATTTGGAACAATGTTTGCCTCCCACTCCCCACTCTCTTTGTCTTAACACTTCGGGGCAGCTCTTATTAAACATTCCACATTTTGGTCCTGTTTTTCTTGTCTCTGTTCCTATTCCTCTGACCTCTCCCTGTCGCCTCTTCCCCGACACTTGTTAGACTAGGAGTTCCAAACCGGAATCCATGGACCCCCAAGGAGACTGTGGATAGAATTCAGGCATCTGTGAACTTGGCTGGGGGAAAATCACTTCTTCATTTTCACCAAGGTCTAAATCAAAGTCAGCCTTTCTCCTTCCATTATGGGTGTAAGCAACAAAACACAAGAGTGTCAGCGGTGCCTGTGACTTGGCCACCAGGACAAGTCACAGACATTTGAATCTCACATGTGTAGCTGTTGCTGCTATTTCAAAGTTAACGCTTGTCACTACTTCGAAATGATGGCAGTTTTTAGGTCTGCTGCTGGACGTTACTATTCAGTGCATTGATAAAGACACACACACACATTACTATGTCCCAAATTAGTTTTTTTTAAGGTTTTGATAACTCTCTTTCAACATAATTAGTTCCCTGGTAACCATGCATGTTTTATTTTAAGCATTTTAAACTGTTATTCTGAGGACGGTCCCTCAGCTTCACAGGGTGGCCGAAGGTACTCCACACACAGGGGAGGGGAGAAATCCACGCAAAACCCAAGAGCTCCTTGAGCTTGGCTTCAGCTCTCCCCTCTCTGGGTGGACTCAGGGCAACATGATGACTTCTGTGGGCCCGAGGCACTTTTGCCTCTGGGGGCCCCTCCTCCATAAAGGATATTAAAAATTCTGTTTTACGACTGCATAGGTATAAAGATGCAAATAATCCAGACTGGGTTCATTATTATTATATTTATTTGTTTTCTTCTGCTTTCAAAAGCAATTAAAACATTTTTGTGGGCACTAGGCACTGGGCCTGCTGGGCCCGATGGAGAAGTCGGCCCTGAGTGAACTCATCCATTTCCATTCTTCAACTGTTGCCTTTGGCCCAGTGACACTCAGGTCTTCCATCACCAGTCCTATCATCTTTCTTGATGGCAGAGCTGACCATCTAGCCACTCACCGAATATCCACACTGGCTGTTCCAGAAGCATCTCAAATGCATCAGGTCCCAAACTGAACACATCGCTTTTCTCTCCAAATTTGCTTTGGCTCCTATATCCTTATTTTTACCACCATCCAACCAGTCATGAATGGAGAAGCCCTGGGGTCATCTGTGACTCCTTCCTAACCCTTCATTCTCCACATCCAATCAATCACCAAATCCTGCTAACCCCACCTCCCAAGTCTGTCCCAGGTCCAGCTCCTGCCTTCCATTCCCAATGTCCCTGACCTACTTCAGACCAGAATCACTTGCCTGGAATCTCCCACAGCTCCCTGACGAGTCTTCCTCTATCTGCCCGCTTCAGTCATCGTACTGGGATCCTGATCCGATCTGATCATATCCCATGGCTGCCCAATCCTTGAACCGTTCCCCACTGTCTAAATTAACAGTGAGTCTTGAACTGAGGGGTTTGTTAAAAGTTCAGGTTTATGGGTCCCACTTCAGAGACAAAGCCCACCAAATTAGAATCTCTGCAGATTCTTACCAGGTTCCTACCCAGGACCTGTGTGCTTAATAAATTTCCCCCCAAGGATTCTGACGCAGATTCAAGTTTAGGAACCATTGCACATTACAATTACCTGGAGCGTTTAAAAAATACAGATTTCTAGAGCCCACTCCAAACCACTTAAACCAGAATGCCTGTGGGTGGAGCCAGGCATCTGGAATTTTTAAAACCTCCCTTGGCAAGTCTGGTTTGCAGTCAGGATTAAGAACTACTAGTTTAGGAAATTCTTAAACAGGTTAAACAGTCCCTGAACAACGAAGTTGAACATTTACTGAAGTTAATAGGTTATTTTCTCCCTGGAACCTGATCTTATATGTTGCTTTTTTTTTTTAGCGGCCTCTCACTGCTGTGGCCTCTCCTGTTGCGGAGCACAGGCTCCGGATGCACTGGCTCAGCAGCCATGGTTCACGGACCCAGCCTCTCCACGGCACGTGGGATCCTCCCGGACCGGGACACGAACCCGCGTCCCCTGCATCGGTGGCGGACTCTCAACCACTGCGCCACCAGGGAAGCCCTGTTGCTTCTTTTTTATGTTGGGAAGAAGGAAAACTCATTCTTATTTTGACTGCTGTCACTGGGAAACTGCTTAGCAAGTCAAGTCATGCATTTCCATTTGGTGCTGGGCACGATGATTATTAAGCTCTGAAACTGTCTTGAGTGCACAGAGCTGAAGTTGGCTGATTTGTCATTCTGTGGCTTCGTGTTAATCAGGGGGGCGATGGCCCTGCTGCATCCCTGATGTCTATGGACTGCTTTGCACAGTCCTCTTGGAAATAATATACCTCTTTTCCTCTTCAGTTCATGGAATAAAAATAAGACACAGAAATTTAAGGGAGCTGCTCAAGGCTGGATATCTCGTAAGTGTCAAAGTCAAGGGTAGACTCTCAAGTCAGGTTATACTACACAAAGTGGTAAGCTGATGATATTAAAGCTACTGGGCATTTAGAATAAGTATTTTGGATGACACAGGCCCTTGTCTTCACCTATTATCCTTGTTCTCTCTCAAATTTTTTATCATACAAGCTGAACTCATGGGCCAAACTCATCACTTATTTGCTTGTGCACTTTGCTAACATATACCCAATCTAACGGGAATAGGTTAAGTTCTTACTATTAGATGTGGGACACGGAACTGAATTATACAGTCATTTCAACATTCGTACAAAGCTGTGGTGAGCTGGAGCCAGATCCTGCCAGCCACCAGCAACCAGTTATGTACATCTCTTCCCATCTGTGTAGTCAGTGACATCACACTGATAACTTGAAATGTAAGTGGGTGTATTTACATCACAGAAATTGGCAAACATAACAAATGTCATGGGTTTCTGGTGGGTTTTTTTTTTTTGGTTTGTTTGTTATTTTTAACCTCTAGACAGCCAGTTTTTAAACATTTATGAAGACACCACTGGAGCTAGATCAGCATAGAAACTTATCCAAGCCCTTCAGGCTTTCACAAGTGGTGCAATCAACTAGCCAACATGATGAAAGAGAATTGATTTGAATGTCACCTTTGGTACATTCTTCATTAGGCTTTCTTTTGAATTCAGCCTACAAAATGTCAACTTCAAAATGTGATAACATTTCTTGCCTATCAGATTGGTTGAGAAGGATGTTGATAATATCCAGAACTGGCAAAGGTGACGGGGAGAGAACGCTCTCAGGCACTGGTGATGGAAGAGTCAATACAATCCTTTTGAAGGGCAACTGACCAAATTGTGTCCAAAGCCTGAAGATGTGCTAACTTCCTGAGGTTATCCTAAGGAAATAATGAAAGATGTAGGCAACAGCGTACGCTTAAACATGTTCACTGCAGCATTATTTACAACAATGGTTCTCAACTCTACTTGCATTTTAGATTCATTGGGGAAGTTAAACCCAGTACAGCAGTGGTTCTCAACCAAGTGGGGGGCTGTTAGGGAAGTAAAGGAGCATTTTGCATGCAGGAGACATGTGGCAGAATCTGGAAACATTTTTCGTTGTCACAACTGGGAAGGAGTGTGCTCTTGGCATCTAATGGGTAGAGGACAGGGATGCTGATAAACATACTACAGAGCACAGAAAATGTCCCTGCAACAAAGATTAATCTGGTCCAGGGACTTCCTTGGTGGTCCAATGGTTAAGACTCCACACTTCCAATGCAGGGGGCCCAGGTTCAATCCCTGCTCTGGGAACTAGATCCTGCAAAGAAGATCCTGCATGCTGAAATGAAGACCCTCACAGACAAACAAACAAATAAATAAATAAATATTAAAAAAAAAAAAAAAGATTCATCTGGTCCAAAGTGTCAATAGTGTTGAGATTAAGAAACCCTGTGGTATACCGATGTCTGGGCCTCACCTCAGACTAATTACATCAAGCAAATACTGATGCTGTCTTGGGGGAGAGCATCAGTGTTTAAACAAAAACAACAACCTCTCAGGTGACTCTACTGTGCAAACAGAGCTGAGAACCTCCAAGATTTACTTTCAAAAAATTGGAAATAACATATAATTAATAACAAGACACTAGTTACATGAATTTGGTACCTTCTTAATGACATGTGAGATTAGACATCAATGAGAAAAAGAGAAACAATAGAAAACTGCACAAAGGACATGAAAAGGCAATTTTCAGGGAAAATAAACAAATAAGCAATAAATATCTATATATCTACATGTACCTCTCTCTCGCTCTCTCTGTGTATATGTGTGTATATATACATATTTATATATAGATAGAGCAAGCTCACTAACAGTTAGAGAAATGCAAATTAAAAACAACCATGAAATACAATTTTTCACTTATCAGTTTAACAAATTTTTAAAAAATTGACACTAATGTTGGCAAAAGGGTGGAGAAAGAGTAGAAAAATACTTTCAAAACTTTTGGTGAAAGTGGAAGTTGGTACATCCTTTTGGAGGGCAATTTGGCAGTATTTTACAAAATTTAAAATATATTATTGATCCTAAAAGTGTATAGATTTGCAAAGTATACAGAATTTATAAGTCAAAGGAGATATGCATTTAAAATGTTGTTCTATATTACCAAATTGGCTTCATACACACACACCCCACATATTATATGTGGGCACTGTTCTAAGCAATTATAAGATATCTATCTATCTATTGATCATCTATCTTTCTATCGAGAGAAGAAAGAAAGACAATAGAGAGAGTGAGAATTTCATCATTGTGTATAACATCAAAGAACTAAGAATTGCAAAAGTGGCCAAGTGGAGACTAGTTTAAAAATTATCGTATATTTATGCAACAAACCATGAAGAACACCATGCAACCTTAGAAAGCTATCTAGATTATATTGCTACATATTAAATAATAAGTTGAACAAAAATGTAGTGATTCCATTTATAGGTGTATAACCGTAGAATATTCTGGAAGGAATCACAAGATACCTTTAGCAGTAGGAGTGTCATAAAGCTTTTTTTCTTTCCTACTCTCCTGTACTGTTAGAATTTTTCTTTTTTTACCATGGGTGTATACTTTACATATTCAAATTTATTTAAATATATTATGATTTATACACATTTTTGAAGAAGAATGTTAAGTAAATAATAATATCCATGATATACCACTAATGGAAAAATTTGACTCCCAAACAGTTTATATGATACAGATTTACTTTTAAAACATTCACAGAGAAGACTGGAAAGTATACACATTGAAATGTTTTGCTGTTTAGAAGATCGATGTTTTCTTTGTGCTTTCTGCTTTTCTCTGTTTTTCAAAATTTCTGCACTGAACTTGTGATTCTTCTGAAATTAGAAAAAATTTTAAACCAACAATAAATGTTATTTTTCTCCCAAAAGTACATGTACACCCAACTGCTAGGACATTGCACATAGCTCTAGTGTAGTAATGTGCGAAAACAATTTGGCCGTGAGTACAATATTTTGCCAGGCATCTGTGGTGAGGCTGCAAAGTGGATCAGCTGGCACAGTGACCCTGTAAGCCCTTTGTTAAAAATGGCACTTCCTCCACACATGGCTCCCAGAAGCACTTCATTTTTGTATCCTTTTATTTAATGTGAAAAATATTTCTGCTGCAGAAATTCATTGCCATCTCAAGTTTAAAGAGAAGATATTTTCTTTTCAGGGAATGGAGTGCCGATATCTCCAAAGGGAAGCAGTGCCCCTCCCGAGTCCTTTATTCAACAGACATTTATAGGGCTCAGACTTATGCCCTGGGCATTGTTTTAGGAGTTTGGGTTCCAGGGGTAAAGGAGACATTCAAGGTTCCTGCTCTTAAGAAGATGACATTATATAGTTGGTAGACAGATGAACAGGATGGTTACAGAAAGTAAAAATGCAAGGGTGGTGAGGGAGAAAAACTAAGTGAGTAGGGGTGGCTGATTTTGGATTGTGTGGTCACCCACATAGGAGGGCACATTTGAACCAAGAAATAAACTACAAGATGGAATTACCCACCTGCTGTGCTGCTGATAGAGCCCAGCCAGAGGGAGTGGCAAGTACAAAGGCCCTGGGGCAGGAACAAACTTGGCTTATTTGAGAAAAAAAAAGGCCAATGTGGTTTTTTGTTTTGTTTTGTTTTGTTTTTTAACATCTTTATTGGAGTGTAATTGCTTTGCAGTGGTGTGTTAATTTCTGCTTTATAACAAAGTAAATCAGTTATACATATACATATATCCCCATATCTCCTCCCTCTTGCATCTCCCTCCCTCCCACCCTTCTAGCTGGTCACAAAGCACCAAGCTGATCTCCCTGTGCTATGTGGCTGCTTCCCACTAGCTATCTATTTTACGTTTGGTAGTGTATATATGTCCATGCCACTCTCTCACTTTGTCCCAGTTTACCCTTCCCCTTCTCCATATCCTCAAGTCCATTCTCTAGTAGGTCTGCATCTTTATTCCCATCTTGCCCCTAGGTTCTTCTTGACCTTTTTGTTTTTCTTAGATTCCATATATATGTGTTAGCATACAGTATTTGTTTTTCTCTTTCTGACTTACTTCACTCTGTATGACAGACTCTAGGTCCATCCACCTCACTACAAATAACTCAATTTCGTTTCTTTTTATGGCTGAGTAATATTCTATTGTATATATGTGCCACATCTTCTTTATCCATTCATCCGATGATGGACACTTAGGTTGCTTCCATGTCCTGGCTATTGTAAATAGAGCTGCAATGAACATTGTGGTACATGTATCTTTTTGAATTATGGTTTTCTCAGGGTATATGCCCAGTAGTGGGATTGCTGGGTCACATGGTAGTTCTATTTTTATTTATTTATTTTATTTTTAAATATTTTTTTAACACGTTTATTGGGGTATAATTGCTTTACAATGGTGTGTTAGTTTCTGCTTTATAACAAAGGGAATCAGTTATACATATACATATGTTCCCATATCTCTTCCCTCTTGCGTCTCCCTCCCTCCCACCCTCCCTAACCCACCCCTCTAGGTGGTCACAAAGCACCCAGCTGATATCCCTGTGCTATGCGGCTGCTTCCCACTAGCTATCTACCTTACGTTTGGTAGTGTATAAATGTCCATGCCTGTCTCTCTCTTTGTCACAGCTCACCCTTCCCCCTCCCCATATCCTCAAGTCCATTCTCTAGTAGGTCTGTGTCTTTATTCCTGTCTTACCCCTAGGTTCTTCATGACATTTTTTATTCTTAAATTCCATATATATGTGTTAGCATACAGTATTTGTCTTTCTCTTTCTGACTTATTTCACTCTGTATGACAGACTCTAGGTCTATCCACCTCATTACAAATAGCTCAATTTCATTTCTTTTTATGGCTGAGTAATATTCCATTGTATATATGTGCCACACCTTCTTTATCCATTCATCCGATGATGCACACTTAGGTTGTTTCCATCGCCGGGCTATTGTAAATAGAGCTGCAATGAACATTTTGGTACATGACTCTTTTTGAATTATGGTTTTCTCAGGGTATATGCCTAGTAGTGGGATTGCTGGGTCACATGGTAGTTCTATTTTTAGTTTTTTAAGGAACCTCCATACTGTTCTCCATAGTGGCTGTATCAATTTACATTCCCACCAACAGTGCAAGAGGGTTCCCTTTTCTCCACTGCCTCTCCAGCATTTATTGTTTGTAGATCTTTTTCATGATGGCTATTCTGATCGGTGTGCGGTGATAGCTCATTGTAGTTTTGATTTGCATTTCTCTAATGATTAGTGATGTCGAGCATTCTTTCATGTATTTGTTGGCAAGCTGTATATCTTCTTTGGAGAAATGTCTATTTAGATCTTCTGCCCATTTTTGGATTGGTTGTTTGTTTTTTGGGTATGGAGCTGTATGAGCTGCTTGTAAATTTTGGAGATTAATACTTTGTCAGTTGCTTCATTAGCAAATATTTTCTCCTATTCTGAGAATTGTCTTTTCGTCTTGTTTATGGTTTACTTTGCTGTGCAAAAGCTTTTAAGTTTCGTTAGGTCTCATTTGTTTATTTTTGTTTTTATTTCCATTTCTCTAGGAGGTGGATCAAAAAGGATCTTGCTGTGATTTATGTCATAGAGTGTTCTGCCTATGTTTTCCTCTAAGAGTTTGATAGTGTCTGGCCTTGCATTTAGGTCTTTAATCCATTTTGAGTTTCGTTTTGTGTATGGTGTTAGGGAGTGTTCTAATTTCACTCTTTTACATGTAGCTGTCCAGTTTTCCTAGCACCACTTATTGAAGATGCTGTCTTTTCTCCTTGTATATTCTTGCCTCCTTTATCAAAAATAAGGTGACCATAGGTCTGTGGGTTTATCTCTGGGCTTTCTATCGTGTTCCATTGATCTATATTTCTGTGTTTGTGCCAGTACCGTACTGTCTTGATTACTGTAACTTTGTAGTATAGTCTGATGTCCGGGAGCCTGATTCCTCCAGCTCCATTTTTCTTTCTCAAGATTGCTTTGGCTCTTCGGGGTCTTTGGTGTTTCCATACAAATTGTGAAATTTTTTGTTCTAGTTCTGTGAAAAATGCCAGTGCTAGTTTCATAGGGATTGCATTGAATCTGTAGATTGCTTTGGGTAGTAGAGTCATTTTCACAATGTTGATTCTTCCAATCCAAGAACATGGTATATCTCTCCATCTGTTTGTATCATCTTTAATTTCTTTCATCAGTGTGCTATAGTTTTTCGCATACAGGTCTTTTGTCTCCTTAGGTAGGTTTATTCCTAGGTATTCTATTCTTTTATTTACAATGGTAAATGGGAGTATTTCCTTAATTTCTCTTTCAGATTTTTCATTATTAGTGTATAGGAATACAAGAGATTTCTGTGCATTAATTTTGTATCCTGCTGCTTTACCAAATTCATTGATTAGGTCTAGTAGTTTTCTGGTAGCATCTTTAGGATTCTCTATGTATAGTATCATGTCATCTGCAAACAGTGACAGCTTTACTTCTTCTTTTCTGATTTGGATTCCTTTTATTTCTTTTTCTTCTCTGACTGCTGTAGCTAAAGCTTCCAAAACTATGTTGAATAATAGTGGTGAGAATGGACAACCTTGTCTTTTTCCTTATCTTAGAGGAAATGGTTTCAGTTTTTCACCATTGAGAAGGAAGTTGGCTGTGGGTTTGTCATATATTGCCTTTATTATGTTGAGGTAAGTTCCCTCTATGCCTACTTTCTGAAGGGTTTTTATCATAAATTGGTGTTGAGTTTTGTTGAAAACTTTTTCTGCATCTATTGAGATGATCATATGGTTTTTCCTTCAATTTGTTAATATGGTTTATCACATTGATTGATTTGCATATATTGAAGAATCCTTGCATTCCTGGGATAAATCCCACTTGATCATGGTGTATGATCCTTTTAGTGTGTTGTTGGATTCTGTTTGCTAGTATTTTGTTGAGGATTTTTGCATCTATGTTCATCAGTGATATTAGCCTGTAGTTTTCTTTCTTTGTGACATCTTTGTCTGGTTTCGGTATCAGGGTGATGGTGGCCTCATAGAATGAGTTTGGGAGTGTTCCTACCTCTGCTATATTTTGGAAGAATTTGAGAAGGATAGGTGTTAGCTCTTCTCTAAATGTTTGATAGAATTCGCCTGTGAAGCCATCTGGGTCCTGGGCTTTTGTTGGAAGATTTTTAATCACAGTCTCAATTTCAGTGCTTGTGATTGGTCTGTTTATGCTTTCTACTTCTTCCTGGTTCAGTCTCGGAAGGTTGTGCTTTTCTAAGAATTTGTCCATTTCTTCCAGGTTGTCCATTTTACTGGCATAGAGTTGCTTGTAGTAATCTCTCATGATCCTTTGTATTTCTGCAGTGTCAGTTGTTACTTCTGCATTTTCATTTCTAATCTATGCCAGTGTGGTTTTTGAGAGATAAGTCAGTGAGGAGTAACAGAGCAGATGAGGTGGCGAAGATGGACAGTGTCCAAGCAGGGTCTTTTAATTTATTGATGAAGAGGTTGCATTTTATTCTAAGTTAAAAACCAACAATGGTACAATAGCGGACACATATGTATTTTGTACCTACTATGTGCAGGTACTGTTCTGAGCATTTTACAAGTATTATTTAGTCACTACAACAGCCCTGTGGAGCAGGGATTATGATGATCCTCATTTTTTCCAAGAAGAAAACAGGGTCACAGAGAACTTAAATAATTCACTTCAGGTTACACAGGTAATAAGTGGCTGAACTGGGATTTGAACTCTGGATGGACTCCTACCTCTATGTACTGTCCAAGGAGCCAGCAATATGAACCCTACAACTTATGTGACCAGCAACGAAAAGCTTGTTCCAAACAATCCAATCTTTGCAACTGTGAGAGCATCACAATAATTCCTATAAACAGTCAGAAAAATCACTTGTATAGCAAAAACATTTCAGATACATTTTACATGCCATGTATTGTGTGGATTGTGTTTTTTATATGTTTCTATCATTTTGCCTCCTTAAAGCCAGCATCTTGAAAAAAAATCTGATAAACTTATTTTTAAAATTTATTTATTTTATTTATTTTTGGCTGCCCTGGGTCTTCATTGCTGCCCACGGGTTTTCTCTACTTGTGGTGAGTGAGGGCTACTCTTCGTTGGTGCATGGGCTTCTCATTGCAGTGGCTTCTCTTGTTGCAGAGCATGGGCTCTAGTCATGGGCTCTAGTTGTGGCTCACAGGCTCTAGAGCGCAGGCTCAGTAGTTGTGGTGCATGGGCTCAGTTGCTCTGAGGCATGTGAGATCTTCCCGGACCAGGGCTCGAACCCGTGTCCCCTGCACTGGCAGGCAGATTCTTAACCACTGCGCCACCAGGGAAGTCCCTGATAAACTTACTTTGAACTTAACCTTATAGGGTTGTGACTCCCTGCTTTAGAATTCCACATCTCAGCCCCATTGTCAGCCATAACGGTGATAGGCAAATAACCAGGGAGCCAACCCTTTTATACCAAGAGTAGAAAACAATAGAAATAATCTCTTAAATCAGTACAGCTTTTAACAGTTCTCCGAAGACTTCCCTATCTGCTATTTAACTTGATCCTCTCAACAATCCCACATAGTGAAGGTGATGCTCTTCCCTACTCTTTTCCAGTTGGATGTGCTCATGTGACTTGCTTTGGACAACGAACTGTGAGCAGAAATGACAGCACATCTCGGTGGGGCTTTGAAGAGCCAGTTCATGGTTCACCACACCTTTTCCCTTGGTCATGACCACTGATGGCTTCAAGTAGATGGCTGCTCCATCAGCCTGAATCCCAGGGTGACTATGATGAACAGATCCTCTTGTCAACAGAAGACGGGCATTTAGTGTGAGCAGGAAATAAACCTTTGCTGTGTTAAGCCACTGGGATTTTGAGTTTGTTGCCTTGTTATAACCTAGCCCAGTGGTTCTTGAACTTGAGCATGCATCCTGCTTTAGATTTCCTGGTCCAGCACCTCTGGAGTGGAGCCCGATAATTTTCATTTCTAACAAGTTCCCAGGTGGTACCGCTGCTTCTGCTCATGCAGGGACCACACTTTGGGACTCAATGCCGCACCTCTCCTTACCAATTCCATATTATCCCAGGGAAACCAAAGCCCAGGGAAAGCTTATTCATTCCTTTGTGGACTCAGGGAATATTTACTAAACCTGCTATGAGCAAGGCGCTATGCTAGGTTCTGCATAATCAATGATGAACAAAGCAGACACAATCCTTGCCCTCTTGTCTCATAAACTAGGGATTTGCTCGAGGTTACCCAGCTAGTGGTGGAGCTAGCAGTTGTATCTGTGTCTTCTTACTCAAAATCCAGTACGTATTCCATTATGCAATAAGCAACTTTGACAAACACGTTGGTTGCTCTTTATTACCCCCTTCAATATCTTCAAAGGAGGTAACTCTTAGTTAGGGGTAATTCTCAGACTCTTTCTCTGTGGAAAAAAAATTCCGCTAAATTCCACTGTTTAAACTCCTCAGTTTGAGGTACTTTGTTATGGCAGCCTTAGGAAACTAACACAATATTCTATTTGGAAGAGCTTGATGAGGAAAATCAGGTGACAGCTGATCATCATAGGAATGGAAATGAAATGTTCAGTGCTGGGCATGCAGTAGGCACTCAATAAATGTTTGTTGAACTAAACTGAACCAAACGTTAATAAAGGGGAAGAAAGTTTTTCTCAGCATAGCTTCTTGATTTATTTTCTTTAGACTCTGGGCATGTGGATATCTGCTAATTTGCATACTTACGGTATTTGATTCTACCCATGGAACTGTGGAAGGGTCAGTATTCATTTCTGGACAATTCTAATAACTCCTTAAAAATCAGTCACTAATGTGGTCCCTGCACTGTGTCACTATAAGGCATGTCGTGCTGGGGTTTTTGGGGATTTTGTCCTGCTCATTTAAACTAGATTTATAATTTTAAAATGCCCCTGGTCTTTACTTTTCTTTCTTTCTTTTTTTGGGGGGGCGGGGGGGGCTGCTCCCTCAGAACTCCAGTTCTATTTTTAGGTGTCTAGGCAGGTGGATAACATGAGTTTTACAAAGGTTATTTAAGAGCTCTGCTCAGCATCAAATGTGACCACTGTCGCTAGTGCTTGTCTTGTCAAGCTGTAGCTGAGACAATAACCACCGTATGCCTCAATTTGCCTTATCCTTAAAATGGAGCTCACGGGCTTCCCTGGTGGCGCAGTGGTGGAGAGTCCGCCTGCCGATGCAGGGGACATGGGTTCGTGCCCCGGTCTGGGAGGCTCCCACATGCCGCGGAGTGGCTGGGCCCGTGAGCCATGGCCGCTGAGCCTGCGCGTCCGGAGCCTGTGCTCCGCAACGGGAGAGGCCACAACAGTGAGAGGCCACAACAGTGAGAGGCCTGCGTACCACAAAAAAATAAAAAAATAAAATGGAGCTCACACATTCTTTTCATAAGTCAGCAGCAATAAGAGAATAAAGTGAATTATCTGATCGGCTCTCACAAGCTCAGCTGCTCCTCTGGTCACTTTTGGAAGTCCCAAATCATTTCTGAATCCTGCAGGATGAGCCTTTGGGTCAACATCACACAGAGGAGAGTTGTGTTTATCGATGGCCAGAGATGCAAAATAAATGATCTTCTGAGCTTTATGTGGGTTGTAAGAGCCCAGAATGAGCCCCAAGACACTTGCTCTGTTTCTTCTTGCCTACTTCTTCACACTTAGAGACCCAGAGTATAGGAATGATTTTCAAAGACAAACTAAATCACAGTGAAAATTTCTATTCAATTGCTTTTCTTGCTTACGTAGAACACTCTAAAAAGTTCCATTGGAGGACTCAGACATATGGTTTCTATAACTGAAGGGGCTCAAAGAGGATCTGTGAATACCCCTTAAAGTGCCAAGAGAGCCTGCAGAGCTTGCTTTGGGAGTTGGGTCCTCTTTAATGGCACATGGCCTGAAGTTCCTCCATCTGTTACCGCCTAAAGAAGTAGCAGGTTATTCTTATAAGAGATAGTCATCAGTGAGGATGCTTTTGATAGCAGCCTAACTCCAGATGGCTTCAAAAATACAGGGAATTTATAATCTGTTTGCTCACATAACTGAAAGTCTATATGTAGGTCTCCCTTCAGGTAAGGCTTGATCCAGTGGTTTACAGAATGTCACCAAGAATGTCATGTCTTTCTTTCTAACTCTCCATTCTAACTCCTTTAGTGTTGGCATCATCTCCAGAGTCTTCCCAGTGGTCCTATGGCTGCTCTGGATCCTGCTACTTTTACTACATCTCATATCTTCATGCCACACCATTCAGGGGAGGAAAAAACAGATCTTCTGGTACCTCTTACACGAGTCCTGCTGTAGGGCTAGCCAACTGGAGGATGAGAGGTCACATGGAGGAGAACTGAGGCTCCTCAGATGACAGTCAGCACCGACTACCAAATATTGAGTGAGACCATCTTGGATCTTCTAGCCCAGCCCAGCCAACTTTCTAGCTGAAGGTAGCCACATGAATGAACCCAGGTGAGACCAGCAGATCTGTCCAGATGACTAACCCACAGAATAATTATAAGAAATTATAAATCAGTGCTGTTTTAAACCTCTAAGGTTGGGGCTGTTTGTTGCAGAGCAATAGAAAACTGCAAGGCACGCCCACCCCCTGGAGCTGGAGAGGAGGGATCTGTCAGGGGGGGCCTCCAGGAAGCCCTTTGTCTTCCTCAACGTAAGGGCTGCATCCTGGATTTTCTGCCTCACCAAACGCCTACAGTCAGGGAGAAGTAATTCTTCAAAATGCAAGCAGGGTGCTGTTTGGAAGCGAGAAATATATACCTGGCAGTAAAAAACCAACAAATATCCATTTTATATTTCTTTGTGCTTCTTGTAGGCAGAGCTGTGTAAATACTCAAAATACCTATTACATGTTGTCTCAAACACATACTCTGGAACAAATTCCATCAGGACGGACTGATCTGAATTAAATAGACAGAGACTACAGCCTGTGCCATCTGCAATCCTTTATTTCTTCTCTCGGCCCAATTTGAGAACGAATGCATACACACCGAACCACAAGGGAACTACTGATTTAGAACAAATTAAATAAAGCAACGTGTAGGATGTCAAGGCTGAGAGCTCCAAGACAGGACCCACACACCTTCTCTGAGTAAGGAAGACAGCACTGACCATGTGTTCAAGCACTAAATACCCCCAGGTCAGAAGCAGGGTTGGAACTACTTCCATTTATTAAGTAAACTCTAATACAGTGATTCTCATCCAGGGCGGTTTTGCCTCCCAGGGACTCTTGGCAATGTCTGGAGACAACTTTAACAATCAAAACTGGGGCTCGTGGAGGGCATGCTAGTGGCATCTAGTGGGTGGAGGCCAGGGATGCTGTTCAACATCCCACAATGCACAGGACAACCTCCCTCCAACACAACAAAGAATTCCCTGGCCAAAAATATCAGTAGTGCTGAGGTTTTGTTTTGTTTTGTTATTATTATTATTTGGCCGTGCCACATGGCTTGCAGGATCTTAATTCCCTGACCAGGGATCGAACCTGGGCCTGGCAGTGAAAGCTTTGAGTCCTAACCACTGGACCACCAAGGAATTCCCAATAGTGCTGAGGTTGAGAAACCCTGATTTAAGAATTGCTAGATAGTCCAGGAGTTGAAAGCACATCCCTGGGCCTGAGAATAGTCATAAATATCAACAAAACCCTGTTATTTAACACAGAACAATCTGACGTATTACCACCCTCTAAAGCCGTACTGCTCACCAGCAATCTCACTCCTAGGTATTTACCCAAGGGAAATGAAAACATACCTCCACACAAAGACCTCCTGCCTGACCCTGGGCTGGTGGGGACTCCCCCAGGCCCCCTCCCACTGTGGCCCACAGCCAAGGAGCGTGGGTGGCAGAGGTGGACAGTCCCAAGTGCCTGGGATGGACAGAGAGCCCTGCCCCGCCGCCTACAGCATGAATGTCTCCAACCCCACGATGACACACCGTATGTGATGCCACCTGCATCTTGAGGCTTCCTTCCCCTGGGGATTCTGGGTCTCACACCCGCACTCAGATTCTGCCTGCGGCCAGCAGGCCGATGCTGCCTGAGTGCTAAGACCCCTCCCTGGGGGCTGCAGGAGCGTCTGCCCAGGCGAATGTTCTTGCACATGAATGTTCAGAGCAGCATTACTCACAAGAGCCAAAACATGGAAGCAACCCCAAACTAGTGAATGCGTAAACGAAATGTGGTCTGTTCATACCACTTAGCAATGCAAAGAAATGGGAGCAATGACACCTGCTACAATATGGATGAACCTCCAAATCATCATACCCCCTGAAAGAAGCCAGGCACAAAAGACCGTGTATTGTAGGATTCCATTTATGGGAAATGCCCAGAAACGGCAAATTATAAAACCAGAAAGTAGATTAGTGGTTGCCTGGGATGGGGGTAGAAATGGGGATTAATTGTAAATGGGTATGGGACTTCCCTGGTGGCGCAGTGGTTAAGAATCTGCCTGACAATGCAGGGGACACGGGTTCGAGCCCTGGTCCGGGAAGATCCCACATGCTGTGGAGCAACTAAGTCCACGAGCCACAACTACTGAGTCCACGCGCCGCAACTACGGAAGCCCGTGTGCCTAGAGCCAGTGCTCTGGAAGAAGAGAAGCCACCACAATGAGAAGCCCCCTCACCACAAGGAAGAGTAGCCCCTGCTTGCTGCAACTAGAGAAAGCCTGCCCGCAGCAATGAAGACCCAACGCAGCCAAAGATAAAATAAATAAATAAATTTTAAAAAATTGTAAATGGGCATGAATGACATTGTTGGGGTGACGAAACTTTTCCAAAATTGGGTTAAAATGATGGCTGCACAACTTGATAAACTTACCAAGAAGTATTAAACCTCACACTTAAAACGGGTGAATTTTATGATCTGTAATCACACCTCAATAAAACCTTGCTATTCACAGTGTGTCCATGGACAGCAGTACCAGCATTCCCTGGGAGCTCCTTAGAAAAGCAAAATCTTAGATCTCAGACCAGACCTGCTGATTCAGAATCTACATTTTTAAGACTCCGAGATGATTCATATGCACGTTAAAGTTTGAGAAGCACTGCTTTTACACCGGGACTTGGCCAAAATGTGCAGAACCCAAACCTATCCAAGCATAACTTTTGGCAAAACAAAACAAAACTCCAGTCCATATACTAATAATAGGACCCAGGAATATTGCTGCTGATCCCACCAATATGTAGAAAGACAGCATCTCTGATGCAACTTAAACTTAGATTAAAGAAGGTTGGCCATTGCGTTTATACTTGGAAAATAGCAACTACTAACGCACATAGAACATTTTTAACGTACCGGGCACTATGCTGCATTTACATAGCATTTCACTTTCTCTTTACGACGCTCCTGTGAGGTAGGTGCTATATATTAGCTCCATTTTACAGATGATGAAACTGAGGCACTGAGAGATGAATTGACTCGTTCAGAGCCACACAGCTTGTAAGAGCCCCTTGTTGCAGAACCCTGGGCAAAGGGAGGGGAAATGAATTTTCCTTCAGGGGGCACAATTCACATTGCATTCCATGTGCACATGCTGTCCCAATGTGTGCTTTTTTACTCATTAGTCTGTACTGACTCCAGCTACCCCTTCTGGATGCACTAACTAGGCCAACAGAACATTTGAGAGATGGAGGATACAGAATAATGACTTAGCCCTGAAGTCACCTGACTTAGCAAAATAGTGTGACATTAGCTGTCACTGCCATGCTGGGGATCTGGAGTCTTGACAGGGAGCTTAGGCGGGGCCGGGGGTGGGGGGAGGAAACAAGGCAGCAAGCATCAGATGGAACCCTGCAGCTGCAGCTGGGGACCCAGGAAAGGCTGTGTGCAGGCTGTGTGTCAGTCTAGGCTGGTATGCAGAGACTAGAAAGGCAGAAACTTTAAAAGGCAAAAAAGAAGGGAAGTGGTCAAGATTGGGTGGCTGATTGGAAGTTAGAAAAAACACAGATAGAGGCAGACAGCAAAAGTCCTTGTGCCTTTACAACAAAATTGGGCACCCTCTCTCCCAGACTGGTTTGGTGGGTGCCAACCCCAGTATCCATCACCGGGAGCAACAGAGGGTGAACTTGAGAGGTACCACTGACATAAAGAAAACAAGTGCCCAAAGCCAGGAAATGTATACCTATAGCTAGCTAGATATAAAGATGTATTTTTTTTTTTCTCTCTCTCTCTCCTTGTCTCTGTCTCTCTCTTTCTCTCTGTCAGTTTCTTAGTCCAGGCCTTAGACCTTGGCAATAATAGCAATTCATATTTGCATCTCATTGGAGGAACATGCCAGAGATTTAAATGCCTTCCTTCTGGGTTTCTTGTTCACAGGATGAGCACCATCTCAGGAACTTGAACCACAGGGCAACTTTGCACAGCTGTCTTCTCTGTATACAGCTGTTTGGGAGGCTTATTAGCATGTTTGAGGTTCTGCCAAAGGTTTGTAATAAAAACACAATGGAAGGACACAAGAAGCTTTAGGGAGATTTTTTTTCTATAACAAAATACTCTTCTAAACAGACCCAGTGGTTTACATTCTATTCCAGGACTCGATTTCCTCCTGCAAGGGCAAAGGTCTCTATGCCATGTTCTACTGAGTCAGGCAAGAAAATAACTCTCAACTCCACATTCCTAAGTGCAGGTAACTTAAAAATATATATTTTTGCTGACAACTGGAATAATGCACGCTCATTATTAATAATCAAACCTGACAGGAAAATGTATAACTTAGATGTGGCAAGGCCCCTGATGGTAACCACAGCTCTCACCCTTGGTCTACTCTGAGGCTGCATTCAGCACTTAAATGCAATGCTACGTAACTAGTTCCAGTCGGCTATACATGACGGAGCGATTAAGTTTTACTGACGATTTTTTGGAGAAGGTGTGGAAGAAGGGTGACATCCGTACCATGTGGCAAACGTCCCAGCAATTCCCTTTAAACTCTTCGTTCCGCCAGAATTTCCTCTCTGAATATCAGCCTCCTCTCCCCCATCCCCTTCTCCTTCCCTGTCTCTGCCTTTGTTCCCCATCACAATATAAATTCCCCTCAATGGTCTGGAACAATTCAGTTCTGGCTCCTAACTTTCCTATCCCACTCAAAAAGTGAAAAGCTCAGCAGATGGCTGATCGTACTCTGACCCTTTTGAAAAAGAAAGCAACTCACTATCCAATTATTTATCAAGAATGGCTGGGAATGGGCACTGGAGCTGGCTTTTTTAGGCTTGAAAGACCTAATTGTGTGTTTTTCTCCCCAGTTGCCCATTCAGTGAAATCATGGTGGCAGATTGAAATGGACTGTGGTTGTAGCATTTACACCACAGAAATTGGCAAACACTGTAAATCACCACCTCCCCCCAAGCTAGTTCTTAAGCTAGTGGAAAGCAGTGCCAGGGGTTGGGGTTGGAGTGGAAGATAGATTTTGACATAAGAAAATAAAAGATTTCTCCATATTGTGACGTATATAATATATACTATTAAAGAGAAAAACGACTGGCCCCAAATGGCATCACTTATGCTAAAGCCCACCATATCAAACCTAGATTTAATACTTAATTTAATTGCAGTGTTTTTAAATTATTTATTTATTTATTTATTTGGTGCGCTGGGTCTTAGTTGCAGCATGCGGGATCTTCGTTGCAGCGTGCCGGATCTTTAGTTGCGGCACACATGCAGGATCTGGTTCCCTGACCAGGGATCGGCCTCCTGCATTGGGAACGTGGAGTTTTATCCACTGGATCACCAGGGAAGTCCCTAATTGCAGTTTTGACCTTCACAGAAATGCAATCTTAATTAACCAGTTTGGGATTTTCCGGTCAGCCCCAATGAGATAAGCTGTCGCTTGGGTCCTCTCCATTCCCCCCACCTCCACCCCAGTGGATGAGGAGACAGTCTGCATAATATCTCCCAAAAGATATCCTGGCCTGAAAATAATCCTTTATTTTTTTCTGCTAATCACTCCCTTGCCCCTCCTTCTTCCTATAAAAACCTTCCATTTTGTACAACCCCTAGGAGTGCTCTTCTAGTTGCTAGATGGCACGCTGCCTGATTCGTGAATTATTGAAACCAGCTAATTAGATCTTCAAGTTTATTTGTTGTTTTTAACAATATGGAAAGTATAACTGTCATTTCTTTCCCCATCACAGCATGCATTGTCCCCAAGATAACCACTCAAGTTTTGTGTATACTTTCCTCATTTTTTCCAAGCATCTGAGATATTCCTATTATTTGTATAGGATTATGCTATACATCCAGTTTCTATCTTACTTTTTTTTTAATCTAACAAGGTATCTTGGACATCTTTGTGCACATGGAGTCAGTTTTTAAAAACGGATGCACAGTATTCAATTATGGTTCTACCATAATTAATTTAGCCACATCCCAATTAATGGTCATTTTTTTCCAGTTATTATTGTTATTATTATTTTCTGTTAGGTAAAGTTTTTTTCTGTAAATTCCTAGAGGAAGAATTGTTGGACAAAGACATTTTTCATTTTTGTAGATATTGCCAAACTGCCCTCCAATAAGGTTTGTGCTGATTTAGGCTTCCACCAGCAATGTAGGGTAGAATTTTTTTTTAAATGACTTTCCAGATAAAATGTAATGCTCTGGTTGTTTTGGGCAGCCACAGCTGAGACTCAGCAGTGATGACTTGATTGATTTCTTCGTGAGCATTTTGTTTTCTCTCCCCAGTTCCTTTATTCATGTCATTATCCCCACCAGAAATACTTTTCCCACATAAGTATATACATCCCACCCCTTCTTCCAGATTTATTGCAAATCCCCTCTCTAGTTCATTAGCTTTCAATTGGGACATTTGGCGATATCCAGAGATATTTTCATTTGTCACAAGCCGGGGTGGAGGGTGCTTCTGGCATCTAGTGGGTAGAGGCCAGGGATATGGTGAGCATCCACAATTCACAGGACAGACCCACACAATAAAGAGTTATCCAGCCCCACAGGTCACAATGCCAAGGTTGAGAAACCCTGCTATTGCTGAGTTGCTTTCTAGGGAGAGACCTCTGAAAACATTATACTTATGGTCCATGCTTTAGTGTTGGCACAGAATGGATTGCTTTATTTTATTAATTACCCTCTGTTGAGATTTGTTCCGTGGGAAATGACAGAAATTTCAGCTTGAATTCGTTTCAGCACTAAAGGAAACTTACTGGCTCGCAAAACCGAAATGGTCTGAGGTCATGCTGATTTCAAGTGATGATGCTTTGGTGACTCATATGATGTCACCAAGGTCCCAGTTTATTTCCAATTCTCTTCCCTAGATGTGGTCAGTTTTAGTATAAGCTCCCCCTCCCCCTCACACTTGTGATGTCAAAATAGGTACAGATCTACTTTCATATCCTCATACTGTCCTGTCCAGAGTTACACTGTCCAAGACAGTAGCCAGTAGGCACGTGTGGTTCTTGCCTAGTCTGAATCAAAATGTGCTGTAAGTACAAATACAGTCTTAAAGACCTAGAATGAAAAAAAAGTAAAATATTAATAATTTTTATACTTACTACATATTGAAATGATAACATTTATGATATGTTGGGTTAAATGGAAATGTATTATTAACATTAATTTCACTTTTTTTCTTTTTACTTTTTAAAATACGGCTACTAGGGGAGTTCCCTGGTAGTCTAGTGGTTAGGATTCTGGGCTTTCACTGCCAGGGCCCAGGTTCAATCCCTGGTCTGGGAACTGAGAGATCCCACAAGCTGCACAGCACGGCCAAAAAAAAAAAAAAAAAAAAAAATTTAAAAATTAAGCTAAAAAATATGTCTACTGGAACATGGAAAATTATATATAAAGCTTACATTTTGTTCCTGTTGGCTAGCACTGGTATAAGGGAAGAGACTTTTCAGGAAACACCCTCGAGAGTGGGCATTTTCTTTCCCAGAGACCACAGTAAACCTCTCCTTATGTGTCATTGGCTTTGGTTGGGTTGCCTCTACCATCACTGTAGGGGAAAGGTATGGGATAAACAGATTAGCTGATGCCATATACAGACCCACTTCTGGAGGAAGGCTTAGGTCATTCTTGTCTAAAGCTTCTGGTTAAGAAGACGTGTGTGTGTGTGTGTGTGTGTGTGTGTGTGTGTGTGTGTGTAGGTTCACAAAGGATACCTGGGATTCTGTTTCCAGAGGTAGGATGAGGGATGTTTACTCTCAACTCCTAGCTATGGTCTGAGTTGCAGACAATTTTTAAATTTTTTGTTGTTGTTGATTACACAAATACTGCATGCTTATCTTTCAAAAATTCAAGCACAGTGGACAAGAGCCGTCCACTATGCCCTATAGGTTTATAGTCTCTTACTCTCTCCTGGGAGAGACTGTAGAACAGTTTTCATCCAGACTGTGAATGTCTTGAGGTCACGCCTCCCTCCTCTTTGCATCACGTCTCATGGCTAATGCTGTGCTTTGTGTGGAAGCGGCACTGAACAGCTGTACCGACAACAGTGATGGTGGAGACCTCCACATACACATGGGTATATTCTCAGAGACAGGCATGTCCCCACTGGGGAGTGGGAATCCAAGCAGTGCACTCCAGGAGGGTAGCAGTGTGAGTCTCAGTATTCGGAGGGGAGCTCGACAAGAGAAGGAAAAATAAGGCACAGGTAAGGTGAGAGAATCACCTGAGGTTGCCCTCACTTGTGTGATAGATGCTATTCTTGAATTGAAGGAGTAATGGCAGAGGATGGGCCATCTGTCAGTCATGGGGATGGAGTGATCTCCATTTAAACCAACTCATCGTTACTGGTGATATTGGCAGCCAGTCTGGAAAATATGGAGGGCAGACTCTAAGGCCACTCCCATGACCAAGGCCTCCTGATGTTTTTAATATTTATTTTATTTATTTTTATTATTTTTGGCTGCGTTGGGTCTTCGTTGCTGCGTGCGGGCCTTCTCTAGTTGCAGCGAGCAGGGGCTACTCTTCTTCATTGTGGTGTGCAGGCTTCTCATTGCGGTGGCTTCTCTTGTTGCGGAGCACAGGCTCTAGGTGCACGGGCTTCAGTAGTTGTGGCATGAGGGCTCAGTACTTGTGGCTCGCTGGCTCTAGAGAGCAGGCTCAGTAGTTGTGGCGCACAGGTTTAGTTGCTCCATGGCATGTGGGATCTTCCCGGGCCACGGCTTGAACCCGCGTCTCCTGCATTGGCAGGCGGATTCTTAACCACTGCGCCACCAGGGAAGCCCAGCCCTCCTGATGTTTATGTCCTTGTGTGATCCCTTCTCCTTGACTGTGGATGGGACCTGTGACTTGAATATGGCAAAAGTGATGGGCTGTCACACCTGTGATTAAATTCCCTAAGACCGTAATGTCTTTCTTGCTACAAGACTCTCTCTGTTGCTAGCAGAGAGGGAGCAAGCTTGTGAGCTTCTCTATGAACAGGGCCACATGACAAGAAATGGAGGGTGACCTTCCCTGATGGGCAGCAAGAAATCATAGTTACAGCTTTCAAGGAACTGAATGCTGCTGGCAACCACACATGCTTAAATACAAATCCTTCCCCAGTCAAACCTTGATATGACACCACTACCTGGGCTGAAACCTTGATTGCAGCTTTGCAGAGGATCTGGCTCAGTGTGTCTGGACTCTTGACTTACAAACTGTGAGATAATAAGTCTGTGTTTTTTCGTGCTGCTGAGTTTGTGGCAATATTGTTACATAGCATTAGATAATTAATACAGACAGACCTGAATGATATGCTTCATTTAATTTGCAACAGGTGTAAAAGCACCTTATAGGGTGGTTCTCATTTTATTCACTAGCAGTGAATAGAGAGACACACGAGTGGCTCAGAAAACAAAAAGCTATCTCTATCAGTTAGCATGGAGAGATAGGCCCCAATTTTTGTCATTGATTGGATGCCATGGGTATTTCCAATAAATCTCAGATCTTAATGATTTCTTATTCCTTGCAGAATCTTAGCTACACAGAGTGAAAAACTGGTAGAGGATCTCAGGTGTATTACCTTTTTGTTAGTGTTAGAAAAGGTTTTTAGTCGGCAAAGGAAAGTAAGCTGGGATTCATGCTCCTCAAGGTAGAAAGCCTTTATTTCCAGTCAGCTTGTTAGACACTGCTAATGGGGAGTGGAGGGAAAACTAGCTCAGAAGACTGATCATCGTCAAACCACATTACCCCTTAACGAGAGATTTTGTTTCTAAAAATAAACCACCAAGCACACTGATTGAAAGAGAAATGTCTTAATGGTCGTGGAAAATCATCATGCCCAGAAAAATCGGTCCCATTAAAGCGGTCATACTTTTCTCTGCAGTGAACACAGAGGATGTTGGTGCATCAATCTGTTGCTCTCCCTTCTCAAGTGTTTCATCCTAAATAACAGCCAACCATGGGAGTTTGCAAAACCATTTCATGCCTGTTCTCCCCTCTGCTTCTTAGTGTGTGCTGGAATCTACCATCTGATGTTTGCATATTTCCCCTCTTAAAACCCTAGAATTTATTTCAGTTTACAGGTGGGCCTTGTTCGTATGCCAGGAAATGGTATATTCTTGGGGCCCTCCACGATAAAGGGAGCATCCTGAAGGAATTTGCACGTCTTGTTGGCCTTTTGGTCGTAGGACGATTCTGAAACAGGCATCCAGGACTCAAAGCTGAGAACAAAAATAGCTTCATGGACCCCACATTCCAAAGAGAGAAGAAAACAACTGGGGTCCCCGTCTTCTGTAAAAAGGAACCAAACTCCTATGCTACCTGCAGCCTCACTCTAGGCTGTATGGGGGCGGGGGTGGAGATAAGGCAAGGGCTGAGACTGTTCCTTCTCCTTCCCACGGGGGAAACTTCCTTAGTGATGGAGGGTGATATGGAAGAGCTAGAGGCATCTGGTTCCCAGGGTGACCATGATGGTCAGCGGACTTGCTGATGGGCTCTCTGAGCTCATGATTTTTTTCTTACCTGGCCTCATGCATTTGTGCTTCTCAAAGAATTTTATTTTCAGTGTCTTCAAGTCTCAGCCACACCTTTCCCACAAACCCTAAAGTTGGGTTGTTTTTTGGAATTGTGCTTCATTTTTTCAACTTTATTGAGGTATAATTTATATACAATAAATGTACTACTTTAGAGGTACATTTAGATGAGTTTTGACAAATGTATACACCATGTAACCATCAGTGCACTCAAATACAGAACGTTCTCAACAGCCTTGGAAAGGTCCCTCATGCCCTTTGGCAATTAGTCCTCAGTTCCACTCCCAATTCCATCTGCTATCAATTTTTCTGCTTTCTAGAATTCTACATAAATGCAATCATACAGTATGTACTCTTTTTGTCCGCTTTCCTTCACTCAGCTTATGATTTGGGGATTTATCCATGTTGTTGCATATATCAGTAGTTACATTCTTATTGCTGAGTAGAATTCCATTGTTTGGATAGACAGCAATTTATTTATCCTGCATTTTATGTTTATGTTAATTTGGGAAGTAAAGGAATTCTTAAATGTTGATGCTTCCTATTTAGGAACAAGCTATGCTTCTTCATTTTCTTATTCAAGTCTTGTTTTTTTGTTGTTGCGGTACGCGGGCCTCTCACTGTTGTGGCCTCTCTGGTTGCAGAGCACAGGCTCCGGATGCGCAGGCTCAGCGGCCATGGTTCACGGGCCCAGCCGCTCCGCGGCATGTGGGATCTTCCCGGACCGGGGCACGAACCTGTGTCCCCGGCATCAGCAGGTGGACTCTCAACCACTGCACCACCAGGGAAGCCCCTCAAGTCTTGTTTTTATGTCTGTGGTCAAGCTTTGTAGTTTTCTTTGTGTGACCTCTGCTCTTTTCTTGCTGAGTTTATTTCTAGGAACTTGGTATTTTGTTGTTACTGGAATAGAATCTTTTCTTTTTAACATTAGCTCAATGGTTGCTGCTGGTATAATGGAAAGCTATTGATTTTTCTGAACATTTATCTTATATTGGGCTATCTTTTGGAAGTCTTTTTAGCTCTAATAGTTTCTTAGCTGAGCCTCTTGGATTGTTTTAGGTTTACAGTTCTATCTAATGATAACATTATCTCCTTTTCTAAGAGTGATATTTATTTCTTTTTCTTATTCTTGTGACCTCTAAGGAAAGGGAGGAAAATGGGAGGAAGATGGCTTGGGTGTGAAGGTGGAGAGGCAGAGATAGGGTAAAATGAAGCAGCCTGGGTATTCCCTGGTGGTCCAGTGGTTAGGACTCAGTGCTTTTACTGCTGAGGACCCTGGTTCAAGCCCCAGTTCAGTCCCTGGTCGGGGAACTTAGATTCTGCGAGCCAGGTGGTGTGGCCAAAAGAAATAATAATAATAAAATAAAATAAATAAAGCAGCCTGAACTCTTGCTGTTGGGTGGGGCACAAATGAAGTGAGTAGACACCTTGGAACTTAGCTAAGGGTGTGAGCTGAGGAGAGGGTAGTTGGAAAAGTCCAAGTAGGGTCCCATTTCCTATGTTAGAAAATTGTGTAGGATGGGTCCCTTCCCCCTAATTTCTAGTCTCTGTTCCAAACATCAGCGGAGTTTTAAAGGAAGAAGGAGGCAGGGAATAGCATAAAGAGACCACTCCCCTGCCACACTCCAAAGCCCCACCTATTCTGCGGAGGAGGGAGGTGAAGTATCAGAAACTGTGAAAGCTTGAAGAAAACTGAAAGTTATGGGATTTGCTAGGGATGTCTTTAAAGGGTGGAAAAGGGAGGTTCGATAGAGAATGGTTGAAGGAAGAGATTGGAAAAAAGATAAAATTGTTTCTTTTTTTGGACAGATTGTTCAACAAGCCAGTTGCATTTAAAATGTCAGCTGCATTTCTATTGATCCTATTTTAGGAAGGGGTGTAATTAAGAGGACACTGGAGAAGGCATTGCCATTTGCAGAGAAGCCTATCTATATAATTTTTATAAAAGCATCCTCTTTTGAATCGGATTTGGATTTCGCCTTTCATGGCAATACCAGATGGGTATCACCAGGTATATAAAATATAATCAAGTCTTGTGTTAAGACACGCAGGAATGAAAATGGGAGCTGCCCCTGCAGTTACCTCACTGTACCACTAGATGGCGCTATGGCTTTGGTGTGGCAAACGTAGAGTAAGCAGTTGTGCCTTAGGTGCTTTAAAGATAAGGAAGCCACTAGTGGAATTAGGTAGTCTCCAAGGTGAGAGCCTAAAAGTTATTGGAAGTGAAGTATAGGAGTTCATTAGACAGTGTGGAATGAATGTGATCTGGAGAAATGCCTGAATTTCATATGAAAATCTATTGTTAAACAAAGAAAGTAAATATAAATAGGCACAATGAGATAGCACTTCATGCCCATTAGGGGTGGTTATTATTAAAAAAAAAAAAAGCACAGAAAATAACAAGCATCGGTGAAGATGTGGAGAAATTAGAGCCCTGATGCATTGCTAGTGGGAATGCAAAATGGTGTAATGGCTGTGGAAAACAGTTTGTCACTTTTTCAAAAAGTTCAGTGTAGAATTACTGTATGATCCAGCAATTCCACTCCTAGGTATATACCCAAAGGAATTGAAAGCAGGGACTCAAACAGAGGCATGTATTCCGGTGTTCACAGCAGCATTATTCATAGTAGTCAAAAGGTGGAAATAACCGAAGGGTCCATCAACAGACGAATGGATAAACAAAGTGGTATATCCATACAATGGAATATTATTCAGCCACGAAAAGGAATGAAGTGTTGACACATGCTACAACATAGATGAACCTTGAAGACATTATGCTAAGTGAAATAAACCAGACACAAAAGGATAAATAATGCATGATTTCACTTACATGAGGTACCTAGAGTAGGCAAATTCATGAAGACAGAAAGAACAGAAGTTACCAGGGGCTTAGAGGAGTAGGGAATGGGGAGCTATTGTGTAATGCACACAATGTACAATGCTTCAGTTTTATAAGATGAAAAGAGCTCTGGAGGTGGATGATGGTGATTGTTGCACAACAATATGAATATACTTAATGCCACAGAATCGTACATTTAAAAATGGTTAAGATGGTAAGTTTCATGTGTATTTTACCATGGAAAAAAAAAAGCTATGCAAAGCCGGATAGTGTCTTCCTCAATAGATACAAGCCCCCAAATAGAGATCTTGGGCTTTTCTGAAAACTGATGCTAATGAACAACAGAATACACGGGTAGAAAAGGATCTACCCATCCCATGTTTTGTGTTTCTTTTCTTCCCAAAGTCCTCCCAGCTGGGTTTGCTCTTCAGGGTTGGAAGGCCTCCTTCAGCACCCACACATGGAGAGCTGAAATAATCTATATTGCAGTCTCCCCAGGTGTTTTAACGTTAATAGAAGTTGAGAAATAAAGAGAACATTATAGAGGTGCTTTGAGAGCAGAAGGAGTAGAAAAGTGCAACCCAATATTATTCATTGTGGAAAAAGCCAACCCAGTTAGTTTTAAAGAATGAAGTTGCAAAGAGAGTTCTTTTTAATGAATAGGCTTGTAGTCATTAAAAAGAGCATCTTTGACCTCATCTGCTACTCTCCTTGCCTGCATGAATTCTTCAACCTTACGGGTTGTGGTAGGCCCAGTCGTAGCCTCCAAAGATGTCCACTTCCTAATCCTCACCAATTGTGGATGTTACCTTACTTGGCCAAAGGGACTTTGCAGAAGTCATTAAATTAAGGATTTTGAGTTGGAGAGGATATCCAGGTGGGCCCAATGTAAGTACAAGCATCCCTATGAGGGAAGCAAGAGGGTCAGAGACAGAAGGAAAGGTAACAAATAAAGGGGAGAGGAGAGAGAGAGAGAGTGAGAGAGAGAGCAGAAGATCCCAGAAGGTGCTACATCTGTTGCTACATTGCTGGCTTTAAAGATGGAGAAAAGAGCCATGGATCAAAAAGCTGAAAAAGGCACCAGCAAGGACTCTCCCCTGGAGCCTCCAGAAAGAGCCACCCCTGCCAGCACCTCGATCTTAGTACAGTGAGACCTTTGTGGTTTTCCTGACCTCCAGAACGGTAAGAGGACAAACCTGTGTTGTTTTAAGCCACTACGTTTGTGGTCACTTGTTACAACAGCAACAAGAAACTCATACACTGGCCTCCTTACTGTTTCTCCAATGCTTCAGGCTCCATCCTACTTCAGGGCCTTGTCTTTGCTGACCCTGCTGCATGCAGTGCTCTTACCCCAGTTGTTTGCATGGATTTGTCCCAAATTTGGAGTCTTTATTTGAATGTTACCCTCTCAATGAAGTTCTTTGTGAGCACTTTAAGATTGCAACCCCTCCCCTGCACTCTGTGGGCCTCTCTTCTGGATCATTTTTCCCCATAGCACATCTTGCCGATTTTCTGTCTCTGCCCACTAGAATACGAACTCCCCAAGGTCAAGGACTTTGTAGTTTATCTACTGTTGTCTCCCCAACACCTAAAAGAGTACCACAAACAGTAGGCACTCAGTAAATGTTTGTTTGCAAACTTATTCTTCCTTGTTAGATGCTTTGTCTAAGGTCAAAGAAGGAAAAAAAAAACATAGATGGGAACTCATTCCAACTTGGAGAAAACATTTGGAAAATGATGGTGTCAATGAAAGTTCTAACAGTTAAAAATTTCAAAACATTTAAAATGTATTTTGACTTGTTTGGGAGCTCTGCTGGTTGAAATAAAGTATATTTAATGTATTCGTTGGAAATTTTCACATCGTACAGTTATAACAGGTGGTTCTCAATTCTGGGCAATTTTGCCATCCAGGAGACATTTGGCAATGTCTGGAGATATTTTTGGTTGCCACCACTGGGAGCATATGCTAGTGGGTAGGGCATCTACTGGGTGGAAGCCAAGATACTTCTAAACATCCTACAACACCTGGTTTATACCTGGGAGTATAAATCAGTACAGTCTCTTTGAAAAAGAGTTTGCCACTATTTGCTAGCTATACTTTTTCCTAACACACAGTAACATGTATAATTTTAAAAATAAATGACATTTGTATGTGACCTGAAAGTGTCTCTCATGCCAGTGGTGGGGAAAACAGGTAATACCTGGGATATGGCTTGCTCTTAAAAGGACTCAGCTTAAAAAAAAAAAAAAAAAGGACTCAGCTGACGGTGCTTTCTAGAAGCATTCCCTAGAAGTTACCCACAGCCAAAACATCTTGAGGGACATTCATACATAGCTGGGACCAGAATAGCTTTGTCTCTTTATATCTAGAATGGGGTTAGCTTCTTACTTTTCCTGTCCTTTGGGGGCATGGTTTGTACAATACTTAATGTTCCACTAAGTCTCGTTCGAGTCTTGCAGTCATTCCTCTTACCTCTTTAAGGTGCCTTGGAGCATCTCTGCTTGTGTTACGGCCCAGTTGAATGCTCTGAGGGCAATCACATTTCTGTTTTCTTCGTGTTTTGGGAATGTGCTGTGACATACCACCTGCCACCCCTCCCTTGTTGCCAGGGCCCTCTGGAGTCTCCATTGTTACAGGAGATTATCACAAAGTTTCACCATCTTTTGCCTACAGCTCCATCTCCCCACTATAATGGGCTTTTCAAAGACTGACAAGGAGGGTATCTTTTTCCTTTTGGTACCCCCAGTGCTTGGCACAATAAAAAAACTTTTTTTAATAAAATAAATGAATAATTGAATGTAAGAACATCATGAAGTCCTTCACTATGACTCAGTGGTGATGATGTTCTTCCAGAGTCTCCATCACAATAATCATCATGGATTCCTGTTCTGCATAAAAGTGGTAATTGTTTCATTCTGCGCAAGAACAAAGAGACAGTCTCAGCTTTCCTGTCAGTCTAGTTTTTTTTTTGTTTGTTTGTTTTTTGGGGTCCGCGGGCCTACTCATTGTTGTGGCCTCTTCCGTTGCGGAGCACAGGCTCCGGACGCGCAGGCTCCGCGGCCATGGCTCACGGGCCCAGCTGCTCCCCGGCATGTGGGATCTTCGCGGACCGCGGCACGAACCCGCGTCCCCTGCATTGACAGACGGACTCTCAACCACTGCGCCACCAGGGAAGCCCTGTCGGCCTAGCTTTAACGACGGTTATTCTCTTTGGCAGTGTCTTATCCTTTTAGTATTGGCACACCGCCGTTGGTCCCTCCTAATGCTCTTTCTTCATATGCTTACTGTGCAGTTACTACTTCTGAAAGAAAATTGGGGTTAATGTGGTTTTTGCTTTATGTTTCCTTATTCATTTTATTTATTGTTTTTCCCTTGTTCTGTTTCACAAAGGATTTGCAGAGGCCAGCGATTGTTCTAATAGGAAATTAGTAGGCAGGATTCAGGGAAATGCAAAATGGTGCTGTTAACATTGTATTCTAATTTAGGATGAACAAGTCCCAAGATTCTGGTAAAGACTTCTATTTCTGACACCTGGAAACTAACAGGTTTGGCTGGATTAGAAAAATCAGCAGAGGCATTGACTAGATCCACATTCTCACCTTTCTGAGATTTTTTTATATCAAGTTAACAGCGTCTGTGACCTACTTTACCTCTCTCTTCACCTTGCCATCCCCAAACTTTGGTTAACTCTCTCTTGTCATTAGAAGTATTTGTTATTTTCATATATTTTTCTGGACTGGGTCAGCCCTTGCAACATGACAAAAGCAGAGGCTGGGAGGATTTCTAACATCTGCTGAGAAGCAGGTTTTGTATAGAGGAAAGGATTTGGAGTCAGACAGTCCAGAAGTTCCAAATCCAGCTTCACCACCTAGAGCTGAACAACTGAAGATTAGTCACTCCATATCTCTCAGCCTCAGTTTCCCCATCTGTAAAATGTGGATTATAGTTCCTCCCTCTCAGGGTTATAGTAAAGATTAAATGAGATGTGCTTGATTAAAAAAAGGGGGAAAGGGGTTTGCTAAATAGTAGCTATCATTATTATCCCAGGATTATGTTTGGGGGGGAAAAAAGTGTATTAAGCAAGTCTGTAGCTTTGGTTTTATACTGATGTGTGCATGCGTGTGTGTGCCTGCATGCGATAACACGTTTCCAGTTCTATCTAGTGTAGGGATTGGAAATGTACAGAAAGGACTGCCTCCCTTTCAAATTTTAGAAATATACATAAATAGAACATCTATACACACAATTTACAAATTGTGAAACAAAAATCCATATTATTACTAGCTAGGCTGAGAACTAGATCATAGTAGCAACATGACTCCTGAAAGGTCACCATCCTAACCCTAGGTAACCACTCTCTGGACTTTTGCTTTCTTTATGGTTTTATCACCTGTATATACATCCTTCTCTAAATATTTTATTTTGTTTTTCCGCTTTTGAAATTTATATGAATGAAAACATACCTTAATAACCTAAAAGGGAAAAGAATCTGAAAAAGAATATATATATGTGTGTGTATATATATGTATACACACATATATATGTATCTGAATCACTTTGCTTTACACCTGAAACTAACACAACATTGTAAATCAACTCTACTCCAATAAAAAGACATACTTTATTGTTTTGCTTCCTTCACTCAGCGTTGTTTTGAAAGTCATTATGTCATTGTGTTCAGCTGCAATTTGTTCCTTTTCATTGCTGTATGAAAACACTGCAATATAAAAAATTATCCTTTCTATTGCTGATGGATATTTGGGTTGCTTCCAGTTTTTCTTTGTTTTTTGCCATGATGTTGTACGGTACTATTTGTACATTCTTGTACATATCTTCTGGTGTACACAATTAGGAGTTTCTCTAAAGTATATACCCAGGAGTGAGTCATAGAATGTACATATCATCAACTTTAGCAAATAGTGGCAAACTCTTTTTCAAAGAGACTGTACTGATTTATACTCCCATCAGCTATGTATGAATGCCTGTAGCTCCATATCTTTGCAAACACTGTCAGACCTCCTCCCCCATCCCCCGCCCCAATCTGGGTGCATGTTGTTGTATCTCATTGTGGTTTTAGTTTTCTCATTTCCTGATTAAGAATGACGTGGAGTATACTTTCGTATATTTGTTGGCCTTTTGGATTTCCTCTTCAGTGAATTGACTAAGTTCTTGTCTTTATTTTAAAATGTCCTATCAGACAGTCTCAAAACCTTCACCTATTTGTTGCAGGACAATCAGTCATCGAGGCAGATGGAATTTCAAACTCAAAACATTTGCTGCCTCAGCTGTACCCTATAGCAGAGAACCAGCTGGTTTACCAAAGTAACAAGTACTTCGACCTTAGGCAGGATTGAGGAACAAGACTACCAGGCAGAGCGGCCTAGCTGTCTTCCTCCTCGCAGGTGGCCTGGGAGCGAGCAGGGGACACGGCCCCGGGATCCCAGAGATCCCCAGAGATCCCAGACACAAATAGGCGCGCAGTCAAAATTGCATCCTTGTGCTTAACCGCCAATTTCAAACTTCCAAGACCTGCCCTGCCGGGTTTGCCCTCCCCGTTTCCCATTGGCCATGAGTCAAAGGAAGAAACAATTTGATTGGCTATCTCTTTCACTTCCTCTGTCCCTTTAAGAACTTGGGCAGGGCCTGGTTGAGATACAACTGTCCATCATAGGAGCGGGAACGCTGATTGGTCCAGACGTATCTGGGCCCCGCCCGCGCCGTTCCACGGGTTCAAATGCTGCGGCGGGACGCCCGGGGCGGAGCGGAGCGCTGACTGGCGGGGTCGGCTGCGCGTGAGTGTGGTTCCCCTACGCCCAATTTCCCCTCCACCCCATCCTGCCAGACCTGGGGAAGGGCCTCCTCCACCCACACCAATCCCGGCTTTGCCTCTCGGAGCCGGGAGGGCGGCGGTTCCACCCCTAGGGCTTCCGGGGGTCGGGAGGGTCTTCCTAGGCTGGCGGTGCACTGGCCCACTTCCACCAGGGCCGAGGGGTCGGCCAGGCGATGCTGCGGCCAGAGGAATTGTTCCTTTCTCAAGCTTGGTGGGATCCTGTGTTTATTCTGTCCTGCCTCCTGTCAGCATTACTAGTGGGGGCTGGTAGCGCCTTAGAATCTGTGTGACCTTAATTTGTTTTAGTGTCTTCATACTCTTCGTACCCATCCATCACTCTTACTTCCTGCCTCTTTCACCCTGTTCCAGCCCAGCTATTGTTAGAGAAGCCTACCTAGGTCCTGCCTCAGAACCTTAACTCTGACTGTGCCCTCTGCTTGGGATACTTTTCTTTCCCCAGTTATCAGCAAGGCTTGCTGCTTTAACGCCCTTCAGGTTTTGGTTCAGATGTCACCTTCTCAGTGACGTTACTCTGACGCCACTGTTACACACACACTGCCATGCCCCAATTCCCCCATCTTGCTCTTTTTCTTTCTTTTTTTTTTTTTTTTTGAACCCCATGGCGCTTGAAACCTTTCAACATACCTGTATTATGTAATTTGTTTATTTTCAGCGATTTATTCAGTAGCTATTAGTATTTATGTGCTGGGCTATATGTTTCCCCACTATATGAAGATAAAAGTCCCTGCCCTGGTGGAGCTTACATTCTAAGGAGGGCAGATAAACAGACTTTTAAGAGAGTATGTCAGATAAGTGTTACTCCTGTTACACTGAATAAAAATCTGATTTTTAATCTCCGTCATCAGACTGAGCATCCCAAGACCCAGTGGTGGCTGATTTTCACCTCCCTTTCCTGATATCCTGAGGGAGCTCGGGATCTCAAGCCCTTCCTGCTCAAATCTGCAGAACACAATTAACCCATCTTCCTTCATCACCAGTGAGGAGATGTTGAAGTTCAAGTATGGAGCACGGAATCTGCCGGACGCTGGTGCTGCGGAATCCATTGCCAGCCGGGCCTCCAGGTTGAATCTTTTCTTCCAGGTAAGAGACTGGCTTGCCAACTTTGCTCACCTCTGTGTGTTTCCTTGGAACCTCTTTGTTACCTTTGCTTTTGTTATAGGACTGAGGCTAATCCAGGAGAAAATCCCCTTTGGTGTTTCATATGTGCTGATAGTTTTGGAAAGGAGCCGTTGTTCAGACAGGAGTGGGTGGCTCAACTTGCCCTGGAAGGAAGACCTTTTTTATGACTTCAGTACTAAAGTTTGTCCTTTTATTAAAGAAAAGTAATTGAACAAAGACACTCTTTTGACCGAATTTTCTATACTTGTAATCCTATAGAAATACAGAAATCCTTTTCATTCAAGGGATGTTTATAGTTTAGATTAAAAAAAAAAAAACAGTTTTGATAAATACCACACCTGTGAAACCCCCTTTCCTCTCAAGATACAGAACATTTCCATCACCCCAAAGGATTAAAACTTAATGTCAGATTTTTTTTCCATGTAGATTTCTAATTCTTTTGTTTCTGATGTAGGTGGAACACCGTTGATGTAGAAATCCTTGTTTGACTTACGTATTTGTAAGTCAAAGGGACAATACAGATAGTGGTGAAGATTTAGGTTTGAACCCAGGCCCCAGTACTTGTTAGCTGTGTTACCTTGGGCGAGTCAGTTGCCTTCTCTGAATCCATTTTCCATTCTCTATAATAGAGGTTATAACACCTAATTTACAGAGTTGTGAGGATTAAATGAGATAATCCATGTAAAGTACTTAGTTTCTTGCCCAGCTCTCGGTAAGCCTTTTATAAATGGTAACTATTATTAATAATAAGTGTAGAAATAGTATTAGTGACAGTAATAATAAATTTTTTTTTAGCAGTCTTTCCTGATCTTTTTCTTTCCAATTAATACATGCTCTCATAGGCTTTTTAAAAAAAATTTATTTAATTTTTGGCTGTGTTGGGTCTTCATTGCTGCGCGTGGGCTTTTCTCTAGTTGTGTAGAGCGGGGGCTACTCTTCGTGGCGGTGTGCGGGCTTCTCACTACATTGGCTTCTCTTGTTGCGGAGCACGGGCTCTAGGCGCGCGGACTCAGTAGTTGTGGCTCACGTGCTCTAGAGCTCAGGCTCAGTAGTTGTGGTGCACAGGCTTAACTGCTCCACGGCATGTGGGATCTTCCTGGACCAGGGCTTGAATCCGTGTCCCCTGCATTGGCAGGTGGATTCCTAACCACTGTGCCACCAGGGAAGCCCAGTAATAATAAATTTATGTTCACATAGCAGTAGTTATATTTAAGAAGGCATTTTTGTATGATACCTGTATGATGATAAATAGTAATACTATTTAGTAGTAAGTTAATAGTAATACTATTCAATTTAATAGTATTTAATAGTAACACTAATACGTTTAAACCAACTATACTGGTTTAAATGTAATAGTATTTTACAATGTTATATTAGTTTCAACACTAATACGATCTTGAGGACATTTTCCCCAAGATATTGGTATTGGGGAATGTTCAAACAGGTCAGAATGGGGACAGATTGAAAGTGTAGGTGGGAGCATCCCCATCACCATTTAAGTCATGAGCCATTTTTCACTAATGAATAGTCTATTTTTAACCTCAGCTGACTGAGTGCTACCACTTTTTAACCCCTTTATCGTTTTACTCCCAAACTTTCAACTTATGACAGAATTTATTAAGGGCTTATCATGTGCAGATGTGGAGGGAGACAAAGACTTGCCCAGAATCACACAGCTTGTAAATGGCAAAGCCATGCCCAGTTTTTGGTCTGTGGGTATGTAACTGCTGGGCAATACCGCCAGAGTATGTCAGAGTTTATTAAGTGTGTCTTGTACTTAAATGTCATTTTAACAGCAAGGATTGTGGATAAACCCCTAATTCATCTTTTTTTTTAAACTAATGATTTCCACCCCGCTCCCAGGAAAGCTGTTATCTGCAAGTGTAGCGTAACCCTAACATTCGCCTTAATATAAACAGGTAAGGATACTGTTTTTCCCCCTTCCAGCTGAAACTGCATTCCTTCTTGGATGGGACTTGAACACAGCCAAAACTCAGATTGGACTTGAACCCACGATCCCTGACTTAGGAGGGGACTTGAACCCACTGTCCTTTAATTGAAACCATTCACCTGGTGTCAGGACTTAACTGAAGCTCAGGTTCTCTTGTCTCAGCACAGAAAAGGCAAAGAGTGAGTTTCTTAGCATAGGATGCTTGTGAGAGATACAAACAGCCGACAAGGGAATGCAGCCCCGAGAGCAAAGAGGGGCTACGTTTTTATAGTCAAAGAAAAAGTGGGGAGAGGGGAAGGCCACCTTTTTTCTCATTTTTGGGCAGACATCAAGGCTTATATCATTAGTTCTTCCTTTGACCCTATATGGTCTAACCGGGACTGTCATGGTGTTACTTAAGTCATGTGTATTAGCAGGAGAGTGGTAACATATACTAAAATATGGTAATTCATCTCAGGTTTCAATATAATGTCCCCTTTCACCTAGTTTCTTTCTCCTTTTACCTATATTTCTGTCTTGGATACATGCAGAAATGCTCCTCTTCAAGGACCATTAACTTCCTGACTTCGTGTAAAAAGATTCAGAGCCCATAACTATTGTCTCGTGTTTTAGCTATCAGGACTTGTGGCTTTAGTGTACTTGGTACTTGAATGCACCTGGTCTTCCTTCAAGGTAGTATAGATTGTTGCTAGGTTACTGGATTCTTTTCTTGAGTGGTCATTAGCTATAACAGTCTCCCAGACTCCCTTAAAATTCCCTCTCTGTCCTTAATCCCCTAGTGGGATTTCTAAACTATTTAATTATCCTACTCTAGCCCTATCCCAGCGCCCTTTTAATGAGGTTTGGATAGAGAGTAGTGGTTTTGTTTTCCATTTAGGTAAGTACTTTAGACGGGGTCTCAGTTTCTACTTAACAGAACTTCCCCACAAGCTCTAGGTCAGTGGTTGGCAGACTTTAAAATTTTCGAGCCAGCAAAATTTTACAAATTTGCTGGGTTGACCTAGGTTTGCCAACTTTCTATTTTGCCAAGTAAGGAATGTAAAAAACACAGAGAAAAAAGAAAATCATATTATCTTCTTTATTTCATAAAGAAAAGACATTTTAAGAAATACCATGAGAGGAAGGACATCGTTGCAGAATAAAGGACCATTTTACAATTTGAATACATGTAGCTTTATAAAACAGTCATAATGTGGTGTTCATCTTTTCTTATTTCATGGCAGACTTGAAAACTTTGTTAAGACTCAGTACTGTATTTGGGAACAGCTGCTTAAACTCATTAAGGAACAGAAGAAACAGAGAATCTTAGTTTCCCAGTTAGTGACAGAGCTCTAAAGTGACAGAAGGGTGACCTTTTGTGACCCAGTGCTTCACAAACCTGGCTGAGGTCTGACTCTCTAGGGAGGACTTGTTACTAAACATATTCTAAGCTACAAACTGGGAAATTGGAATTCAGTAGGTTGGGTTGGAACCTGAGAATCTGTTTTTTTTTGTTTTTTAAGTGCTCCAGTTCTCCAAGTGATTCAGATGTAGCCAATCTGTTTCTGTTATCCAGTGCTGTGTAACAAACCACTCACAAAGTTTAAAACAACAGTGATTTATTTTGTCTTATGATTCTGTGGGTTGGCTGCATTCAACTAGGTGGTTCTTCTGCTGGGGTCACTCATGGGGCTGTATTGAGTTGGGAGCTTGGCTGGGACTGGAACATTTGGGTGCCAGCTGCTGGCTGGGGAGCCTCAGGGTTCTACTGACCTCTCTTCTCCAAAGGTCTTTCATTATTCAGTCAGTCTAACCTGGGGCTTGTAATTTTTTTCTGTGGATAATAAGTATTTTAGATGTCATGGGCCTTACGGTCTCTGCTGCAACTAGTCAACTCTGTCATTGTAGCACAGAAGCAGCCATAGACGATGTGTAAATTAATAGGTATGGCTGTGTTCCAATAAAGCTTTATTTATAAAAACACACAGTGGGCCAGATTTGGCTGACCCCTGGTCTAGCCCAAGCTTCTTGACTTGGTGGATGGCTTCCCCAAAAAAGCAAAAGTAGAAGCCAGACTTCTTAAGGGTTCCACCTTGAGCTGGCATATGATCCCTTATGTCATGTTCTGTTGGTTGACGTGAGTCATGGCGATGGCACAGATTCACGGGGAGAGGAAATAGATTCTGACTCTTGGTGGGTGCAGTGGCAAGTGCCTTCAGAGTTAGAGGAACTGTTGGTGGCCGGCTTTGCAGAGAGACCTGCACACAGTCCACAGCTTGGCACATGGGTTTCATTGCTCTAGACCAGGGGTGCAAACTCATGTCTTTGGGGGCCAGGCAGTGTAAAGGAGTCAAGTGAGCCAGATGGAAGAGCTGCGAGTCAGGTCTGCAGTGAAATGCAGACCACATCCGCTACCCAGAGGGGCAGCGCTCCTCAGCTGCAACTCAGCATCCCCAGGCAGGAATGTGGGGCATTGTTGCCAGATCTGCCAGGGTCTCACGAGAAGCTGGAAATCCTCTCCTCCCCTTTTTTTTTTTTGGTGTGAAATCTCCTGATTTTTCAATATTGGCAGATAACTCAAATTATTTTAAATACCACAGGCCAAACAAAACATGTCCGTGGACTAGATGCAGTTTGCCAGTTTGCAGCTGTTGCTCGAGATCGTGAATAAATTCAGCTTTAGCGCAGTCACTCCATTTACACGACCCTAGATTGTTCAAGTGAATTAAACCAAAGTTATGTCAGCAAACCTCTGGGAACACAGGGAGGAAGAGGCAATCATTTGTGTCCTAGTGCAGAGACATGGAGATCTGACAGGACCAGCAGGGTTCAGAGTAGATGTCCCCACGAGCCTCAGACCATTAAGAAAGAAGGACCTTTTCTTACTCTTGGCATGCTGGTGAAGTTTTTCTCCCGAGGTGCTGGAGGAAGAAGCCCACGGTGATGGAATGTCCGAGTGATAACTTAATGACTGTCAATGGATGTTGCTTTAAAGAACGAGGCCACCGAATTACGTTGTTAGTGTGTGTCGTGAGCAGTTAGTCGAGTTGGTGGCTTGCAATTTACTCTGCGTGGATGTTATTGATCAAAGCTTTTCATTATTGACAGTGTCTCCATCTGCTGTTTGCTGTTTTTAGGGGAAACCACCCTTCATGACTCAACAGCAGATGTCTCCTCTTTCCCGGGAAGGGATATTAGATGCCCTCTTTGTTCTCTTTAAAGAATGCAGTCAGCCTGCTCTGATGAAGATTAAGCACGTGAGCAACTTTGTCCAGAAGTGTAAGTGTGGGCAACTTTTTCTTGAAAACTGTCCTGCTTAGAGAGAACTAGAAGGGTGCCAGAGGCGGGATGCGTTTGTGGTCGGTGGGAGTGGGTGGGAAGTCTGCTTTAGACGGACTCACCTTCAAGGTCAGCTTCCACCTTCTGTCTCTGGGAGACCGGATAAGTCTTGGTTGCAGGTGACAGAAACTCAACTCAAACTAGCTTAGGCCAAAAAGTGAACTAAAAAATTTTTAAAATTTTATTGAAGTATAGTTGATGTACAACATTGTGTTGATTTCTGCTGTACAGCAAAGTGATTCAGTTATATATATTGTTTTTCATTATGGTTTATCACAGAATATTGAATATAGTTCCACGTGCTGTGCAGTTGGTCTTTGTTGTTTATCCCAAAAAGTGAATTTTTTTTGGCTCATGAAACTGATAGTCCAGGGATGGGTCAAATTTTCGGCATGGCTGGTTCCAAGGACTTAAATAATGTCCTCTGACTTCATCTTTACACTCACTCAAAGCTGATTATTCATTAAGCATTATAAGCACAGTGCTTAGCGCCCACAGTATTTAATTTTAATAAATTGAATTTATTGTAATTAGTTTAACTTAATTTATTTTAAAATCATAAGAAAATATGGGTATGCTAATAATGTTTAATGATTCTGGATTATATTCATCTTTATACCAATGCAGTCATAAAAAATATATATATTTATATAAAATATATTTCTTATGGAGCAAGGGACTGACAAAGGCAGAAGTGCCTAGGGACTGTGAAAGTCATGAATAGGCCCTGCCCGCACCTTGTTGTTGTGTTTTATTTATTTATTTTAAAGTATTTATTTATTTATTTGGCTGCACTGGGTCTTAGTTGCGGCATGTGGGATATAGTTCCCTGACCAGGGATCGAACTCGGGCCCCCTACATTTGGGAGCGTGGAGTCTTAGCCACTGGACCACCAGGGAAGTCCACGAATGCACCCTGTTCTCGACTCTCCTTGACTTCCACGTGGTGGGGAAGTTGACTGCTGGTTCCCCAGTTTCGTATTTTTTCACCTGACCCCAGTGTTTTTCGACCAGCGGTGATTTTGCCTCCCAGGGACGTTTGGCAGTATCTGGAGACAGTTTTGGTTGTCACAGCTGGCGGGGAGGGGGCTCATGGCAGCTAATGAGTGGAGCCCGGAGATGCTGCTAAATATCCTACAATGCACGGGGAAGCCCCCCACCACCCAGAACTCTGGGACTAGCGGGCCTTTCTGTCTCGCCGTGAAATCTCAGGGCCTCTTCCTCTCCATATGGCTCTTCTGTGTGGTCTCTCCATGAAGGGCTGGCCAACTACAGCCTGAGATGCCTGCTTTGTAAACAGAGTTCTGCTGGAATACAGCCACGCCTGTTCCCTAGGGCTGCTGTCACATCACGAGGCATTTGAGTAGGCGTGACCATATGGCCTACAAAGCCTAAAATATTTACTGTCTGGCCCTTTAAGAAAAAGTTGCTGACCCCTGGTCTACACTCTAGCAGAGATGTCTAGACCTCCTCCATGGCAACTCAGGGTTTCCAAAAGCACAAAAGTGGAAGCTGCTAGGCCATTTTTGGGCTCAGGCCTGGAAGGGACGTAGAATCTCTTTGGCTGCATTCCACTGTTTGCAGTGAGGCATAGGGCTCCACAGATTCCATGTGCCGGGGAACTACGTGTATCTTCCACTGTCTATGTTCATGCAATCCCAGGGAAGATTCTCATTGGCTCTGCTTTGGGTCACTTGCCCACCCCTTGACCAGTCACTGGGCCAGGGTGTGAAGTACTGTGATTGGCCTCATCTAGGTGCCCAGGGGTCCAGGGCACTGTGGTCACCAGGACCTCATGGGAAGGGGGATATACATTGCCCAAAGGACCTGGAAGTTTTGAGTGGATTAAACCAATGTATTGCTAAGTGACCGTCGGTACCCTGTCTGTTCTCAGTGCCCTCATCTGCAAAATAGGGGAAAACACATTATCTCATCAATAGGGATTGAATGAGTTAGTGCACAGTCCAGGCTTATCATGTTGCCTGGCACGTAGAAACAATAAATGTTACCCAATAATGATAACCATAAACCTCAATGTTTAATATATTGTGTACCTTTAACTTGAAAATGTACTTGGCGTATTTGTTCATGATTCTGTGTTTGTTTGAATAAGCTCCCACCTTATTTTGTGGAATATTTAAATTCTCAAATAGGGAGTGGGAGGGGAAGGGGAAGGGGAATTATGTGACAGACTAATTTACTGAGCTATCAACATGCACCTTCTTTAGTCCTGAGATTGCCCTCCGGTTCCTTTAAAGCAGTGGATCTTCTAGACTCATTCAGTAATCAGGGGACTAGACTTAGTGAAACATAGATTTTTCTAGTAGAATCCTCTTCCAGGGAGATGTTTCATATTTTTAAAGAGGCTTCCTGGAGAGTATGGTTGAGAGACTGTGACTGGAAAAGGGTGATTGCATTAGTATGCTTTTTTTTCTCCCCTTTGATTTTCTGTTTTGGAATGTAAGCTTCATTTCTCCATGGGAAGAAGGGTCCAACAGCTCTTACTGCATAAGTTTCTCGAGTCTTGCAATAGAGATGGAGATTTTCTTCAGGGACTGTTGGAGGAAGTGAGACAGAATAATACAGCCTTGAAGCAGTGCCCCTAGCTTGGGCCAAGAGAGGGCAGGGAGCTGGCATCTGGGAACCAGGGAAAGGCTTTTTGTTTCTTAATTGTTATTCTAGCCCCAGTGCCTAAAACAGTGTCTGGCTCACAGAAGGTTTTAATAAATATTGGTTGACTGACTGTTGCTGATGAACAGAATAGTAGCAAAATCTTAAGTAGTATATCACATATTTTGTGTAAAAAATATCAAGCGTGATATTAAAACATGCAGACAAAGTGTTGATAATGGTTAAAGTTGGGCTCTTCTTGGTGATCTGACAGTAGCTGAAATTCTACCCTCTTTTAACTAGGTTCGCTGCAGGCAAGCGTATGTTCACAACCTTAGTACTTTGGGCAAAATGTAACTTTAAGAAGTTTTTTTTTCCCCCTGATTGCAAACATGATACAAAGTAATTATTTGCAGCAATGTGGATGGACCTAGAGATTATCATACTAAGTGAAGTATGACAGAGAAAGACAAATATCATATGATATCACGTATATGTGGAATCTAAAAAAAAGATACAAATGAACTTATTTACAAAGCAGAAATAGACTTACAGACATAGAAAACAAATCTATGGTTACCAAAGGAGAGGGGAGGGATGAATTAGGAGTTTGAGATTAACATATACACACTGCTATATATAAAATAGGTAACTAACAAGGACCTACTGTATAGCACAGGGAACTATATTCAATATTTGTAATAACGTATAATGGAAAAGAATCTAAAAAATATTTATATATGTATAGCTAGTCACTTTGCTGTACACCTGAAACTAACACAACATTGTAAATTAACTATATTTCAATAAAAATATTTTAAAAATACAAAGTTAAATATAAAAGGTCAGAGTGGGAGAAGATCCCTCAAAATCTTTCCTAAGATAACCACTGTTAACGATTTGGTGCGTAGTACTGCAGTTTTTCTTTTTTTTTTATGTGTTACGCGGGCCTCTCACTGTTGTGGCCTCTCCCGTTGCGGAGGACAGGCTCCGGACGCGCAGGCTCAGCGGCCATGGCTCACGGGCCCAGCCGCTCCGCGGCATGTGGGATCTTCCCAGACCGGGGCACGAACCCGTGTCCCCTGCATCGGCAGGCGGACTCTCAACCACTGCGCCACCAGGGAAGCCCTGGAGTTTTTCTTTTGTCCTTATAAAATATTTATTATGAAATGTTCAAACATACCTAAAGGTGAAGAGACGAGTGTCGTGAGCCCGCACATACCAATCCACTAGCTTGAGCAATGAACCCTTTTCCATTGCATGTTCTAACATTACTGTGTTTTAATTTTATGCAAAATGGCTCATATGTTTATAATGCTTTTGCCACTAGGTTTGCTCACCAAGCAAAATATTTACTCGACAGGTATTTACGGAGCACTCGCTATGTGTCAGCTTCTGTTTTGGGTGCTGGGTTTACAGTAGTGATCAAGACAGAAAAAATCCTTGTTCTTGAAGAACATAGACTCTAGTGGAGGTCGAGCTACTGAATTCTTTTAAACATGTGCCTAATATTCTTTTATGTGGGTGGACTCTTAGGCTGTTTCCCCTTTCCTACTAACAGACCTCTAGGTTGTTTCTGATTTTTTTCCTGTAACAAACAGCGCTTATCATAAATATCTTGATATGTATGTCTTTGGAGCATTTCTGTGAAGGATGAATTCCTAGAGATTGAAGTGTCGCAATACTGAGTTTCTAAAAAGGAAGCAGTACACTCATCTGTGGTGGCTTTTGCCTCCTGGGTCCAAATATATATCTGACAAGGTCCTTCTTTGACTGCATTTTCATTCCATGCTTTGGGTCTTTACCTCCCCTCAGTGTTCGGTCTGCACTGGGCTCAGAGTGGACAGGGATGAAGGGTCGCTGTGGTTTTGAAGTCACAGAAGTTGCTGGTAGGGAGAGAAGTTGTGAAGGGTTATTTTTTCCACAGTCATAGACATGAGTTTAGCATCTCACCTGTTCACCTTAATAATCCACAAGCCTGACCCTGTTGGACAGGGGAGGAGTTGGCAGGACACGGCCGAGGCCAGGAAGCCCCAGAGGAAGTTTGGGCAATGGCGCCTACCCTCGGCACCAAAACCAGTAAGCCACTTGGTGTCTTTGGTCAACTTACACATTTGGAGGGCGGACCACAATGAAATCTGTCGTGTGCAAAATGAACCCCATGACGGACACAGCTTCCTGTGGTTCTGAGGTTAAGAAGTGGGGGACCCAGCAGCTGACAGTGGAGAGTGACAAAAGCAGAGATGACCTTCTGGACATTTAGATGGAAACCAATGCAGGTGAAAGTCCACTGGTGAAAACTGACTTCTTTTTTTTTTTTTGATGTTGGAGGTAGGAGTTTATTAATTAATTTATTTATTTTTGCTGTGTTGGATCTTCGTTTCTGTGCGAGGGCTTTCTCTAGTTGCGGCAAGCGGGGACCACTCTTCATTGCGGTGTGCGGGCCTCTCACTATCGCGGCCTCTCTTGTTGCGGAGCACAGGCTCCAGACACGCAGGCTCAGTACTTGTGGCTCACGGGCCTAGTTGTTCCGCGGTATGTGGGATCTTCCCAGACCAGGGCTCGAACCCGTGTCCCCTGCATTAGCAGGCAGATTCTCAACCACTGCGCCACCAGGGAAGCCCGAAAACTGACTTCTGATATGTTCTTTAATTGTCCAGTGAGCAATCGTAATTGATATATAATTTAAGTCCAACTTGTAACAAGATTTTTTAAACTGGAAAAAAAAAAAATCCAAAAGCCTTTGGATAACAGCATTGCGATGTGGAATGGTGTCTCAGAATTCTGAGAGCATCGTGATGGTGTTGCCTGCAAGCAGTTTTGTCTCCCTGGGTGATTGAGGTGCCTGGTGGTTGCCAGTGACAGACCCAGAGTTATTAAGTTGGACAATGCTGTAAGCAACACGGGGGCCCAAGGCCTAACAGAATCAGGAGAGCCTGGCCTTGTATGCGAGCGGTGATGAAATCAGGTTCAAGCCAGCATATTTGGGGAATTAATAATTCAAAACTCAAGTACTAGATCTGAAAGAAACTTGGAAGCGGGCAGGGCAGAAAGGCTGGCCTTGGCACAGTGATGTCAGGGCAAAAGGAAGATATCATGCAGCTTTCAGTTTTGCTTCTGCATGGAATTCTCCCTGAAAGTGCTCTTTCTTTATTTTTTTGTTTTGCAACGGTCACGGTGAATTCATGCGGATCCACCCACCCCTCTTGCCTGATTACTCAAGGGGCCAAAAGAAGGTGTTTTTAGGATGACTGTTGAAGTAACAGATGTGGTTACTGCAGTGATGTTCATCGTATGAGCCTTTGAGCTAAGTTAATTCAACTCCACCCACGCAACAAAGAAAGGGAGTGGGTAACAACAATTAAAATTGCATCGGCTAATGCATTAATATGTTGACAAGTGACTGTGGTTATGAAGTGGCTTTTCCCTTCGTTGGATTCTGTCCCTTTCGCTGTGTGAACAACTCTCTGAGTGATTGTAACTCTAGAGTGTGGCTCCCAGCTTTATCTGGTGCCCACCCACAGAAATGAGGATCACTCCAGGGTACCCGTGAGATTTCAAGAGTCCCTTGGTCTTCACCATGGCACCTTTCTGAGGGATTCTCCAGGGTAATTTTGATTACATGTTTCTCTTGTCTTGCTTAGGAGTGTAACCCTCTATATGAGGCAGTTTCCCTATATCAGGCAGGATTGAAGGATTTGGTCAGTCATAACTGTTCCGCTCTATTCTTTTTTTTTTTTAATATTTTATTGAAGTATAGTTGATTTACAATGTTGTTAATTTCTGCTGTACAGCAAACTGATTCAGTTATACATATATATATATTCTTTTTCATATTCTTTTCTATTATGATTTATCACAGGATATTGAATATAGTTCCCTGGGCTATACAGTAGGACCTTGTTGTTTATCCATCCTGTATATAATAGTTTGCATCTGCTAATCCTAAACTCCCAATCCATCCCTCCCACCCCTCCTCCCCCTTGGCAGCCACAGGTCTGTTCTCTATGTCTTTGAGTCTGTTTCTGTTTTGTAGATATGTTCATTTGTATCGTATTTTAGATTCCACATATAAGTGATATCATATGGTATCTGTCTTTCTCTTTCTGACTTACTTAATATGATAATCTCTAGGTCCATCTATGTTGCTGCAAATGGTATTATTTCATTCTTCTTTTTAAAAAATTTTTTATTGGAGTATAGTTGATTTACAGTGTTGTTTCAGGTACACAGCAAAGTGGATCAGTTATACATACACACACATATATATATATATACTTTTTTTTTTTAGATTCTTTTCCCATATAGGCCATTACACAGTATTGAGTAGAGTTCCCTGTGCTATACCGCAGGTTCTTATTAGTTCATTCTTTCTTATGGCTGAGTAGTATTCCATTGTATATATATAAACCACATCTTCTTTATCCATTCATCTGTTATGGACATTTAGGTTGCTTCCGTGTCTCGGATATTGTAAATAGTGCTGCTATGAACATAAGGGTGCATGTATCCTTTTGAATTATTTTGTCTGGGTATATGCCCAGGAGTGGGATTGCTGGGTCATATGGTAGTTCTATTTTTAGTTTTTCTGAGGAACCTCCATACTGTTCTCCATCGCGGCTGCACCAATTTACATTCCCACCAACAGTGCAAGAGGGTTCCCTTTTGTCCACACCATCTCTAACAGTTATTATTTGTAGACTTTTTAATGATGGCAGTTGTGACTGGTGTGAGGTGATACCTTATTGTAGTTTTGACTTGCATTTCTCTAATAATTAAGTTCCACTCTATTCTTTAGACCATTAGAGTTGTTGCAAATCCAGCGATGCCCCAACTTAGTGCTGTTAAATAAATATATGTTAGATTCCAAATCTGCCACCCGTTTAGTCCACACTTTAAACACTGAGAATCTCTCACTGTTCCGCCCCCTCCTCCAATCCCCCAAATTCATATGTTAAGGCTCTATCCCCCAACATGTGAAGGCTTTGGGAGATAATTAGGTTTAGATGAATTCATAAAGGTGGTCCCCCATGATGGAATTAGTGTCCCTGGAAGAAGAGGGACGAGGGCTCCTTTTCTTTCTGCCACATGAGGACACAGGGAGAAGATGGCCGTCCATCAGTCAGGAAGCGGGTTCTCTCCAGGATCTCAGTCTGCTGGCCTTCCCAGCCACCAGGACTTTGAGAAATACATGCCTGTTGTTTAAGCCGCTTTGCCCATGGGTCTGTGGTGTTTTATTAAAGCAGTCAGGGCAGATGAAGACACCAGCTGAGAGATTGCACTCTGAGAAGGAATAGTCTATATGCCAAGAAAAAAGATAGTTGCAAACCCATCCAGGTGTGTGATACGTCAGCTCTGCAGGACCAAGGTCAGGGCTCTATTTGGTTCCTTGGGGTCAGGCTTTTTTTCCCCTTTGGTAGCGCTGCTGCATATTAAGGCCAGGAAGGTATTTACTGACACGATCCAAGGGAGATAAGACTTGGGCTAGTGGGATAAAACTGAGCAGGACACGTGTAGTCAGAATGGAATGATCTGGAAGTCAACTCCAAAGTCGACTGACATGGGGATCACATTGCTTACATCCCATTATAAACTGATCTAAATGCTGGTAAGAACTTTTGATCACACACTGCCCTGCAGCCTCCAGAGAGGAGGAAGAAAAGCATGCTTTCCGTTCTCCTTCCCCTATTTTCTACGTCTACAGGATTCAAATCATAGCTGCCATGGAAACTGTGCTTTGGAATTTCTGGAGCCCTTAATTTTAACTTAGCATAGGAAAACACTTTTATGCTGATTTTATAATTATTCACGACGACGAGAAAGTGACTAAGTGTCTTCTGACAGCTAGGGAAGACATCGCAACACTTTCTTCTTCCTTTCTTTTCGCTTTCATAAAGATGCGCGTATTTGAAGCACGTTATGGATCAGGAGTCACTCTTCCGTCTTTTGCAGATTCTGACATCGTAGCTGAGTTGCAGGAGCTCCAGCCTTCAGCAAAGGACTTTGAAGGGAGAAGTGTGGTAGGTTGCGGTAACTTTGCCGAAGTGCAGGTGGTCAGAGAGAAAGCGACCGGGGACATCTATGCCATGAAAGTCATGAAGAAGAAGGTTTTGTTGGCCCAGGAGCAGGTAGGAGCGTTTAACATCACAGCATTTTCCCCCTTTCTGTACCAGCATGTTCATTGCAGAGATGAGAATCTGCTGAATTGGCATCTGGGATGGAGCCAGTTTTCCTTTGCCTCTCTAGTTAATTACGGTGGCACAGCCAGGAAGGTCTGAACACTCTTGAACTGACATTGACTAATTTTGAAGACTGACAAGCTCCCCTGAGTTGCTTTTATAGTTGCATATTATTCAGAACCAACTTGGCCTTTTCACTAATGAATTGGAGATGATCTTTCATGACCATCCCTTGGGGATTCAGAGATGTGCATGTTATGGGGTGAGTCAGATAGCCTTTGCTTTCGTACGCATCTTATATATTTGTGTTGTGGGCATGTGTATTTGATTTTAAAACAGGCCTCTGAAGAAATTAAATTGTTCTGTGGCTAGGGAGTTGCTGGGTGGAGAGCAGGTGAGAAGTTATCTTTCCTGTTGTGGTGTTTTTCTCTCTTTTAAACAAGGCTACTGCCTCCAGACAGTATTGATTCATTTGCCTCGTTTCTAGAGAGGTGGCCATCAGCCTTGGTGTTCAGAGAGCAATTTATTAGTTACCCATGTTCAGGTGCACATCATGTGTCTGATAATGGACCCAGCTCCGTGGGAAGCCTGCAAAAGGAATCGAAGCTCCATGGCTGTTAATTTCAGGGTTTTAGAACAACCTTGGAAAGTGGAGGTAAAGCACAGATCCGTAAAGCAGGCACTTAGGAGCTAAAGCATCACAGAAGAGGGAGCAGTTAGCAAATTCATGAACGATAGAATGAGGAGAGGTGTGGGTGAGCCAGAGACAGTTAGGGAAGGTTCACAGTGCTGAGAGGGAGCATGGGCTCCGGACAGAGAGAAGTGACGAGAATGTACCAGGTAGAAGTGTGGTGTGTGTGCCGTTCTGGAGGTGTGAGTATTAGAACGCTACGCAGATGTGTTTGTTTGTTTTTGTTGTTTAAGTGGTTTAGAACGAATAGACTGGGAGATGGGGAGAAATAAGGGTATTGGAGTTGGGAGGGGGTGATTGGTGGGAAACCTCAAGAACCCTTTTTTGGTTACTGTGATAAAATACATGCAACATAAAATTTACCATTTTAGCCATTTTTAAGTGTACAGTTCAGTGGCATTAAGTACATTCACAGTGTGCCACCATCACCGCTGTCCTTCTGCAGAACTTTTTCATCATCCCAGATAGAAACTCTACCCATTAAATAGTAACTCACCCTCCCCAAGAACTGCTTTTCGGAGTCACAGTTTAATTTGTGAGATGTTTGGGAATCACGTAGGTTTTTGGAGGAAGGCGGCTGGGATCTGGGTCTGAGTACCTAAGTGACTTTGTGTGGTCTCCAGTCAGAGACTCAGCAGAGGGCAGGAAGCTGCTTGTCAGCATCCAGGAAAGCTGTGGTGTGCGTTCAGGAATGAAATGTGGGCAACTTCACAGAAAGGACAAATGACAGGACATGGCAAATCATTCGGAAGAGAGGCGTGGAAGATGCCCACTCAGCCACGCAGCACCTAACAACCACCTGTCATCAGGCCACACCTGCTGAGCACCAGTCGTGTCTGGTGTGTTCCTAGGTCCTTGGAAGAGGCCTTAGATGTAGGCTTGTGCTGCTTATATTTCAGGTGGGAAATGGTGCATATCAAAGGAAGCAAATTCAGCGTCTACGATACTGCAGGCAAGTGATAGAGACACTCACATAGGTGTGTGTTCCTCCAGGTGAATGACTTGAGATGACCCCTTGCGAGGCGAGGGCTGGGAGATTTAAAAATCGCACACGCCTGGGAGCTAATTAACCCCACCCACCCATTCCTTACCTGAGCCATGGTGAGGCTTTGGAATTGAAGGGTGTGAGAAGAGAAGTCAGCACAGGGAGTTGGGGGAAGGAAGTGCCAGAGAGGAGGTGAGAAGAGGTAGCATCCTGTGAACAAGACCTGTCACCTAGGAGAAGCCAGCAACCCCGCCCAGAGCTCCGTGAAAACTGGAAGAGGTCCTCAGAGACCATTTGTTTTAATAGAAGCTTCAGGGGTCAGACGAGGCGTCAATGATAAGTAAGTGAAGGTGTAGACCCTTCTGTTCAGCCAGCCTTCACTGAACACTTTTTATGTGCCAGGAAAACAGAAGGATCAGCAAATCCCACACGGTAGATTTCGGGGGTTAGGTTGGTGTTTCCCAGATGTGTTAGAGGTTAAACTGGTGGTGTGCATGATGATTTTGGGCAGTACACACACGGACAGAACTATTTTAAAACATTTAATAGTTTAATATTAACTGGCGTATCCAAACCTGGCACTTTCACAGATGTTACTCTTAGAACGAAATGGAAGAAGGTGTATTTAAAATTAAATTACTTGGAAACAGTCACAAATTTACAGAAAAGTCACAAGTATAGTGTGTCAGTCAAGGTTCTATAGTATATATATATGATACATGCTATCTATACACATTGACTATACATACATGTACACATTGACTATACATACATGTACACATTGACTATACATACATACGCATATGTGTATGACTTACCTGACTGTGGGCGCTAGGAAGGCTGAAATCTGTAGGGCAGGTCAAGAGGCTGGAAGCTCTCGGGCAGAAGCTGGTGATGCAGTCTTGAGGCAGAATTTCTTCTTTCTCAGGGAAGCCTCAGTTTTGTTCTTAAGACCTTTCAACTGATTGGATGAGGCATACCCAAATCATCAAGGATAACCTCCTTTACTAAATTAACCACCGCCTACACAACAGCCTCACGGCAACACCTAGATTAGTGTTGGCTTGAATGACGGTGCTAGAGCCTAGCCAAGTTGACACACAAAACTATCACATATAGTATCAACAACTTCCTTTTCCTGAACCATTTGAAAATCACTCACCAGCCCGATGCCCCATTATCTCCAGGTACTTCAGAGTACATTTCCTATAATAAGGACGTTTTCCCGTGAATGACAACACAACCATCAAAATCAGGAAATCAACCATGATAAAATTACCACCATCTAATCCTCAGGCCCCACTCAGGGTTCACCAGTTTGTTCCATGGTCTTTTAGAACAAAAGGATTCACTTCAGGATCCCACGTGGCATTTAGTTGTCCTGTCCCTCTAGTCTTTTCAGTCTGGAACAGTCCCTTCATTTCTCCCGGACTCTCATGACCTTGGCGACTCTGAAGATTGTAGGCCAGTTATTTTGTAAAATGTAGATTTGTCTGATGTTGCTCATGCTGAGATTCAGGTTCAGGCAGGATTATCACAGACAGAATGCTCTGTTCCTCTCATTGCATCCCAACAGGTGAGTCTCAATTTCAGTTTGTCACATTCCTGAGGATGTCACTTTGGTATCTGCCGCACTTCTCCACTGTGGAGTTAACTCCTTTCCCCTTTGTAATTACATACGTATATTTTGGAAGGAGATACTTTCAAACTATGGAAATACCTATTTCTCATAAAACTTTCAATCCATGAATTTATTTATATCTGTATGGACTTGCATTTTCCTGTCAGTGAGTTACAATCCATTCCTGTCATAATATATTTTTATACTCAAATTGTCCCCAGGTTGGCCAATGAGAGAAAAGGGAACCCTCTTGCACTGTTGGTGGGAATGTAAATTTAGACAGCCACCATGGAGAACAGTATGGAGGTTCCTTAAAAAACTAAAAATAGAATTACCATATGATCCAGCAATCCCACTTCTGGGCGTATACCCAGAGAAAACCGTAATTCAAAAAGACACATGCACCCCAATGTTCATTGCAGCACTATTTACAATAGCCAGGTCATGGAAGCAACCTAAATGCCTATCAACAGACTAATGGATAAAGAATATGTGGTACATATATACAATGGAGTATTACTCAGCCATAAAAAGGAACAAAATTGGGTCATTTGTAGAGACTTGGATGGACCTAGAGACTGTCATACAGAGTGAAGTAAGTCAGAAAGAGAAAAACAAATATCGTATATTAGCACATATATGTGGAATCTAGAAAAATGATACAGATGAACCGGTTAGCAAGGCAGAAATAGAGACACAGATGTAGAGAACAAATGTATGGACACCACAGGGGGAAAGTGGGCGTGGGGTGGGATGCATTGGGAGACTGGGATTGGCATGTGTACACGAATATGTATAAAATAGATAACTAATAAGAACCTGCTGTATAATAAATAAATAAAATTAAATTAAAAAAAAAAGAATCTCTTCAGGTTGGCTTTTGTGTCCTTTTGACATATTCCCCATCTTTGAGTTCTGTGTTGCTTTCTGATACAGCAAGATGTTCAGGCTCTTACACTTTTACTTTACCTGCCCCAGACCTGCAATCAGTCATTTCTCCAAGGACCTCTTTTTGTTTTGTTTGTTTTTGTATTTAAGTGGAAAATGGTATTTAGAGGCCACGATCTGGGCACTAGGTGTTCTGATTGCTATTGGGATGTCATTGCTCCCAGACGCCTTTCAGTGGACAAAGCCAGGGAATACATGTACATGTATGCAGTATACCTACCTTCACACACACAGACACACACACATTTACATCTCTGTTTATTTCTGTATCTATCTCTATATGTTGAAAACCATGTGTTCACATCGACACTTCCAAGTCCAGTCCAGCTTCACAAGGTTCATTGTAATTTTCACACTTTCCATGTTTGTAACTCTCTTCTCTGATATCACCCTTAATATTTTTCACTTATTTTATGCACCTGTGTCCATCCAATCTACTGTGTTTGCTGCTTCCGCCTCCCCTTGGTAGGTTCAGATGCCCTGCTCTAGGCCATCCCTACACGTGATGACCTTCCTCACCTTGCTTGGACCAGTCACCCTGTTCTGGGCCACCATGGCTCTCCTTGCCACCTGTCATGGATGCTTACCTGGTGGTTTTTCTCCATCTCATGGCTTTAGGACTGAATTGCTCAGGAAGGGAAGGTAAAGAGAAAGAGATTTAGATTTTAAAGTAGTGAGTTGACTTTAAAGAAAGACGTTAAGTAAATAATTGGATACATATGCATCTGGCAAAAATGGTGAGCAAAGTAGGCAGAAGGGTGAGATTTGTGGAATGTTGGGCTAAGTGATGGCTTTTTTAAAACAAAACAAAACTAGAATTATCAGTTTAAGCAAAGGGCATTTTCCCCATCACACTTAGTTCTTTATAATTGTCTAAACAGTTTCTTTTCCCCCTAGGTTTCATATTTTGAGGAAGAACAGAACATATTATCTCAGAGCACAAGCCCTTGGATCCCCCGGTTACAGTATGCCTTTCAGGACAAAAAAAATCTTTATCTGGTGAGTCTTTCCATCTCTCTAGAATTAGTCTGGTGTTGCAATAATCAGATAGTACAGCTGTGGAATTCAATGTGGTTCTTGCCCACGTGGCCCACAACACCTCTCATTCTTTCTCATGCTTTCCTGACTTTCAGGTATCTTCCTGTTCTTCTTGTCTTAAATATGAAGAACTAACCCATTTAGAAAGAGCTTCATTTATTGCTGGATATTGTAGCTGTGGCTTACAGAGCAATAAGGGGAAGTCATTTATTTGGAAATAGTCTGCTGTTTCCTTTAACAGAATCTTGCTTTAAATTAAAAAAATTGAGATAATGCATAGTTATTATAAGAAAATGCAAATGCTGCAGAAATGTATGAAATAGAAGGGAACATGCTCTACCTTTCTTTCTAATCCCTTTCCCCAAGGAAACAAACGTTAATGGTTATGTATGTTCTTTCTGACCCTTAACCATGCCTTGCAGAAAAATATTTCTATGTCTATGCGTGTAACACATGTATATAGTTTGTTTTACAAAAATGGTATATTACTGTCTACTTTGCTCTTCAGCTTGCTTTTTGCGTTGAACGATTTGTCCCTGACATCTTTCCATGTCACTACATGCAGATCTGCTTCATTCTTTCGAGCAATGCCATGGTTTTTCCTGATGTGCCTGTAGCATAGCTTACAGAATGCTAAAATTCATTTTGGGGCCTTGTTTAGGTTCTTGGGGGTTTAGATTCCTAAAATTAAAAAGGTATCCTAAAAACAATTTTTGTTCTTGATTCAGCCCTTAAAACAAGACTATCCTATTACATTGAATGGAGATAAACTTTTGTAAAGTTCACGTCAGAGAAAAGGGTAAGAGAGAGATGGATTCCTATTTGTCTTGAACCTCCACTGGGCATTTTGGGGGGACTTTACACCTTTATTTCTGACCTGGAATAAACAGTTTATTTGCCTTGGTCCCTAGCGCTACCCAGCCTTCTGAGCAAGGACATTCTCACACAGATGCACTGGGAGACCGGCCTTGCGCTGACCAAGTGCTCCTTCAGAATCAACAGCACACCTGTGGTCTCTGTGTCCTGAAACTTCCTTTCCTTGAATATTGTCTTGGAAGCTTTTCTTCCTTGACACATGGGGCTTGGAACCCTTTCCTTTGCTAATGACCTTGGTGTGTTTCTAGGCTCACTGGTATTCTAGGACATTTGTTGCATACATGATATTTGTCTTGTGCTCTCTGTGTCTTGCGGAGTGCCCTGTGTTTGGGCATATTAACAGATTTATTCGTTAGCCTTCAGAAAAGCAGTTACCTTGACACAGCAGGCTCTTTGTTTGTTTGTTGTTGTTGTTTTGGACATTTTAACTGGAGCCCTGCAAATGATACAGCACACCAGCGTGTGAGCATAATGTTAGTTTTTGAGGCCACACAGCACACAGGCCATCCTGGAGCTAGGAAGGGCTCTGATTTTTGGCAGAAGTTGAGACTCCACAGATTGCTCTGCTCTGAAATCTTATCGTACTCTTCCTCTGAGTCGAAAAGCTCAACCTTTTTGATGTCCAATCTCATGCAGCTTCTTCTTCATAAAAGTAGCACTGTTGAGATGCTTTGGGACTTTCACACCATCATGGTCAGTTTTGGTAGAGGTGATGGCAGATTCTGAGTGTCCTGCGTAAAGGAACTCAGATGAATGAGGGCTAGTGGTCCAGTCCCAAGCGGCAAGCTCCTGCTCAGTTCCTGCAGGGATACCGCCCTCTGCTTGTCTCTGGGGTGGCCAGTGAGGATGGTCAGTGGGGCCCTAGGAGCAACACTCGTACTTGTTTTCATGTTGATTATAGTTGGTTTTTTTCCCCCACTGCTCAACAGTTTCCAAAGCATATCTCTGGGAGGGTGATATTTGGGCATTTTGAGAAGTTTAAACTCTTCAGTGTCACCCTTTTTATCCATACCAATTGGCCTTGTCACAGTGGTGAGAACTGTCTCTTTCTTTTTCTTAATTGTGGATTTGACTGCTGTGGACTTCTGCTTGGATATAACTTTTCTGGAATACCTTGTAGATTGGGAATACCTGCCGTTCCTCTGCTAGGACAGGCTTCCATCTGCAGGGGGCTTCCTGTTTTGGATCTTTGGGCTGTGGGGCTTCCCTCTGGCTCTTGACACTGGCATTGGCATCCTTAGCTTAGGATGGTCTTCTCAGTTTTTCTACCCACCATCTTGGGAAATGGGACTGTTCTCAAAACGAGTGTTTTCTTGCATTCTGGTTGCCTCAGCACCTTGATACCTGGCTGCAAGGAGGTTTTTATACCCTTCTTAAGTAGCTCAATTGGGTATTACCAGTGGGGTCTTGTAATTATTTCCTTGCCTGCATTCTCTTTTCCAGTACTTTGGAATAAAATGCTTGCTAAGGGTACCGTTTTCATATGAAAAATCCAAACTTAGCATAGGAATTAAGGTATGATGATAGATCCACCGTCTCTTGTCTGCAATTCTGAAATACCCCGTACTCTGGAAAACCTCAAGTTATTTTATTACTTATTTGGCAGCAAGACCTGACTTGAGCTTTGTAGCAAAACCTGACCCGAACTCTTATTCATTCCCTTTAGAGTGACTGTTCATCCATTTTGCTGCAAGTTATGAGTATGTTTGATTACAGGGTGATATCCCAGGCCCTGCCTGAGGGTGTTGCATAATACAAAGCATACGCAACATTGTGCCGTCCTAAAATCTGAACGTTTCTGAATCTGGAGACACATTCTGCCTGTGGCAAGATAAGGGCACTGTACGTCTGTATTTGTGTTATAACGTACTGAAATTCCACTGTGCCTCTAGATCATTAAACCTTTGAGGGTTGGGGAAACATACAAATCGTAGTAAACTCCCCTGGCAGTTAAACATTAATTTGTAATGCAGTTGTTGTTTAATTGAAGATATATTCTTTCGTTCTTTATTTTTAATATGATTGATGTTATTTTTATTTTTGGCTGCGTTGGGTCTTTGTTGCTGCATGTGGGCTTTCTCTAGTTGCGGTGAGCGGGGGCTGCTCTTTGTTGTGGTGCGTGGACTTCTCATTGCAGTGGCTTCTCTTGTTGCAGAGCACAGGCTCTAGGCACGCGGGCTTCAGTAGTTACAGCACGTGGGCTCAGTAGTTGTGGTGCACAGGCTCAGTAGTTGTGGCTCGTGGGCTCTAGGGTGTAGGCTCAGTAGTTGTGGCATATGGGCTTAGTTGCTCCGCGGTATGTGGGATCTTCCTGGACTAGGGATAGAACCTGTGTCCCCTGCATTGGCAGGTGGATTCTTAACCACTGCACCACCAGGGAAGTCCCCAAAGATACATTTAAAATCAATGACATAGCAGCACTATTAACAATAACCAGGACATGGAAGCAACCTAAATGTCCACTGACAGAGGTATGGATAAAGAAGATGCAGTACATATGTACAATGGAATGTTACTCAGCCATAAAAAAGAATGAAATAATTCCACTTGCAGCAACATGGATGGACCTAGAGATTATCACACTAAGTGCAGTAAGTCAGACAGAGAAAGACAAATACCATATGATTTCGCTTATTTGTGGAATCTAAAAAAATGAACTTATTTACAAAACAGAAACAGACTCATGAACTTAGAAAACAAAATTATGGTTACCAAAGGGGAAAGGGGAGGAGGGATAAATTGGGAATTTAGGATTAACAGATACACAATACTATGTATAAAATAGATAAACAACGAGGACCTATTGTATAGCACAGGGGACTATATTCAATATCTTGTAATAACCTATAATGGAAAAGAATCTGAAAAAGAACATATATATATATATATATATATATATATATATATATATATGAACTGAATCACCCCGTTGTACACCTGAATCACTGTAAATCAACTATACTTCAATTAAAAATAAAATTTTAAAAGAATCAATGAAAAAAATAGGATTCCATTTCCTGTGTATTTCTCGGTGCATTCTCTTCTCTCCAGTGCTGTTTTTACTGTGGGAGTCCAGGCCGCCATCTTCCTTTGCCTGCATTCCTGCAACAACCTCCTAAGTGTTCTCCCTGCCATCTGTCTTGCTCTTTCCCCAGGTCTTCTCCACACTGCAGCCAAGCCATCGCGCTGTTAAAACCCTTCAAGACTCCCTGCTGCCCCCTGGATGAAGTCCAGACTCTTCCGTGTGGTTTACGAGGCCTTTTCCTCAGATGCCTCCAGCCTCAGTGCTCACATCTCTTTCCTTTCACTTTATATTCACCCTGAGCTTCCTTTGGTTCTTTGAACTTGCCTCTGACCTTTCTCCTCACTCTCCCGTCTTTCCACGTTTACCTGACTAACTCTCATTTCTCCTTCTGGGCTTGGGACAGATGTGACTTCCTCCAGAAACCCTTCCCGGATCTTCTGCCGTGGGAGGGGCTCCCTTCTGCTGTGCGCTCAGAGCAGCCTGTACTTCCTCTTCGTGAATGGGGGGCGGTTGTCTCCACCAGGAGAGGGATGATTTCTCCCTTGCTTCCAGTAGAGCTTCCCCAGGTTATTGCTTAAGACATATTTATTGGATGAATGAATGATTAATTTCATAGAAATTTGATTTACATACAAATGTACTCAAGGTATTATGGAAATTGTATTACGTTAATAGTGTGAGTTTTGCTCTCCAAGTATGTAATTGAACGCAGACCCAGTGAGATTTTTAAAATTTGGATTGCAGTGCAAGGAAATTGAACTTCGATCCTTTTGAGTTTTGATGGTTAGAAATTGCCCATTCGTAGTTGCATACCAATGAGTGTGGCTTTCCAGTTTTTGCTACAGAAAATCATAGCAAAGTCCGTCAACGTCTGGTTTCATATAACAAGGCGAGTCGTGTATTCTATCACGTGGCCCACGGAAGTAGTACTTTGTTGATCGGTTCATGATGAAATCTGTTCAGTTCTGTTTAACAGATGCCTTCCCCAGGGTCCTTCCATGAAGGAGCTGATCTCCACAAAGAAAACATTGTTCTGCAACTCACCACTTGTAGCATTGTTGTAGCTAAATTCTTTGTGAGATTCATAAAGCTTCCTGGCTTTGTGCTGATACTTTTCATTCTGTGGGTCTTTTCAGTCTGCCCGTGCTCTGCTGTTACTGCCTCACGAGTCTACTTTCCCTTCTGGGACCTTACATCAGCTTCCCTCTGTTCATTCCCAAAGTCTTTTCCCCCAGTTGCACACATGGGTGTATTAGTTAAGGTATAGCCTAAGGTCATGTAACAGAGAGACCCCCAGCAGGGTGGGGCAACCCTGTCATATGTGATGATTCCCTCCTGTGGCTTCCTGTGCTTTAGAATGTTGTCCTTTTTGACATGCTTGAAGTTGGGCCATTTCATGTCTGTGTTGCACGTGGCTGGGAGGAGAAAAGAGCAGAAAGGCAGAGCAAGCAAATTCCTTCTGCACAGGATGATGTGGAAGTGGGACACATCACTTCCTCTCACATCTTGTTGACCAGAACTTCATCGCATGTGTACATGTGTGTACTGTCTCGCTGCATGGCCTGTATCCAGCTAACATTCTTATTACTGTGGGAGAAGGGAAGAATGTATTTGGGGGATAAGTTAGAGTCTGGCACAGAGGTTAAAACAGCTACTTTTGTAGGTAACAGATGGGGTTAGATGCCAGGCCCCCAGCTCAACCTCTGGTGGTCTTCCTCATTACCTTTATACTGACACATCTAAAACCGTTTCTAACGCAACTGTGGTCCTATTTCCTGTCTTGCTTTCAACCACAGTCATGCAATTTCATGGACACTTCCCTTCCTATGTAGGAGTCATTTGGAGGTGGACTTTTTCTAGGCAATGACCCCATGGCCTGTGTGATCACCAGGCTCTGCTGTCGTTGAGGGTGGGAGAGAGTTAACAAACACAACTTCGTTGTTTTTTGTTTTAGTGAAATACAGCAGCTTATGATCATTGTGACAACGAGACGTGCTGTTTTGATCTCTTGGGGAAGATGATGCAGTTTTCAGGCATGTCTCAAAACTCACCAGTGTTGGTTGCTTCACAAGCTAGCTGCCCATCAGAAGGAAGCTGTTACTTAGAATATAGGTTCTTGTTTTATTCCTGTACCTTGCTTGGTCTCTCTGGAGTCATTGGCCTTTCCGGCTTCAATTTTCTCATGGGTGAAATGAAATATTAATATGTCTTATTGACTCCAATTCAGTTGCTGAGTGTGTTATTGCCTCAGGAGGTTCTTTGAATTATCAGTGCCTTTGAAGTAGTTTTTTTTTTTTTTTTTTGTTTTTGTTTTTTTTTGCAGTACGCGGGCCTCTCACTGTTGTGGCCTCTCCCGTTGTGGAGCACAGGCTCCGGACGCGCAGTCTCAGCGGCCATGACTCACGGACCCAGCCGCTCCGCGGCATGTGGGATCTTCCCGGACCAGGGCACGAACCCGTGTCCCCTCCATCGGCAGGCGGACTCTCTGAAGTAGTTGTTTTTTGTGTTGGTCTTTTGAGGCATATTTCAAGTGCCGTGCATTTATTTGTTTAAAAATATTTATTTATTTATTTTGGCTGTGCCGGTCTTAGGTGCGGCATGCGCGTTCTTCGTTGTGACGTGTGGGCTTCTTAGTTGCGGCATGCAGAATCTTAGTTGCGGCATGCATTCAGGATCTATTTCCCTGACCAGGGATCGAACCTGGGCCCGCTGCATTGGGAGCACGGAGTCTTACCCATGGGACCACCAGGAAGTCCCCCTCCAGTGAGGGCATTTAGAGTCCCACCGTTTTCGGGGCTACAGTTTTCCTACGGTGTCCCGGTTTGCCTGGCCCACCTTCAGAGTTGCTGATCCAGTGGGGGTGGAGGTGGGGCCCAGGAATTTGCATTTCTGACCAGTTCCCAGGTGATGCTGCTGTTGCTGGTCTGGAGACCCCACTTGGAGAACCATTGTCCTGTAGCCGTAGCTAGTTTCTGGTTACTGCTTCTTGCTTCTGTTTCTTCAGTAATAGTGTACACACCTGAGACCCCTTTCCTTGCCCTCTCAGGCCAACGAGTGGTACCTACTCCCCTGCTGTTACTAGTCCCGGGGTGCCTCAGCATCCCATGTTCATTTCCTTTAACCTCACCCACACCTTTACAAATAGGCTTTTCCTCAATTAATGTCCTCAGTTACCTAGTTTGAGTGTGCGATTTCTTGCCAAGACTCTGGATGATTTGATGCTCAATGAGGATTTTTTTGAACAGAAGGATGACTCAGGCTGGGATTCGTATTTTCTGAAATAAAGGGCCTTCACTCTTTTTCTCTTGGTCACCTTGCCCTTCAAAAAGAATAATTTAGGGTTTGTGCCAGGGGCCACTCTGCTTGGAGTATCCATTCCCTCCTCCCCCGTGCCAAAGATCACGAACACTGGGCAGGGCGGGTAACGATGCTAGTAGCATCCTTACATTTTCATGGCACTTTCAGTCATGCTGATTGTAGTGCAGGCATTTCAAGGACACGTTTCTAAGATGTGGCCAGCACGGTATGCCTCTGATGACACCAGTATGCAAATTGGGATAGAACGCTAAAGAACTATTACATATCTACCCCGATATGCACACATGTACATGCAAGCATGCGTGTGTATGTGCATGCGTGCGCACACACAACAAATACACACATTTATCCTTTGTTCCAGACACAACACAACTGGTGGGAATTGCCATCCCAGCACTCGGAGTATAGACGCAGACACCAGCAGAGAAGCTGCTGCTTCTTCCAAACCGAACACATGTAAGATTTGCCCTTTAATTAGCATCTGTAACTGCTGCCGTCAGAAGGGTCTGTCTCTGTTGGCCGGACCGTCTTTGCTTTAAGAGAGCAAGTCCATTATAGCTCCAAGCCGGGCTGGTCTGTCAGCTGCTGTGCTTTCTCTGCCATCTGCAGGGTTGTCACATTGTTCAGGGCTGTTTCACTGTAGGGCTGTTTTCCGTCTTCTCGTCTCCCTGGTCTCTGATTACCATGCCTTGGTGATCACTCTTGGGGTGGCCTGCAGGATCGTAGCTTCAGTGCTCATGGACTGGTTATGTTCCAGCCCTTTGTTGCCAGTGATCTTGTCTTGATACGCGGAATGGCTCCAGGAAGTCAGTGGAGAAATGTAAGCAGCAGAAGTGAGGGGTGTATTGAAGCCAGGCTTCATACCGGGGCGCCTCTGCTGTAGAAGCGTGTCATTTAGTTGCAGTTAAGGACCCGTGATGCCTCCGCAGCCTCATCAGCATCGGGTCTCAATAAAATGCTGGCTGGAGACCTCCCTGGCGGTCCAGTGGTTAGGATGTTAGGACTCCGAGCTTCCACTGCAGGGGGCACGGGTTTCATCCCTGGTCAGGGAACTAAGATCCCGCATGCCATGCAGAGTGGGCCCAAAAAACCCAAAAACAAACAAAAAAAAGAAACTAATAAATGAAAACATTAAAAAAAAATAAGTTCTGGGTTGACTGCATCAGCCTCACCCCAGTAGCTCCTTAAAAATGCAGATTCCTGGACCCCACCCCTGGAGCTTGTCCATGAAGTCTGGGGTTGGTCCGTGGACTCCACGTTTTTAGCAAGCTCCCTGAATGGTTGAGATGAGGAAGAGACATACTTCACCCTTTCATACTGCTGAATTCTTTTTTTTTTCCTACTAGAATTACAGTTCCACGAAGGCAGGGATTTTGGTCTATTTGACTCCCTGCTGTTTTCCTGATATCTGGAATAGTGCCTGGCACATAATAGGCACTCACATATTTATGTGGATGAATGTGTTTTATCCATTTAAAAAAAGTGCTTCCCCAGGTGATTCTGGTGTACACACAGGTTTGAGAAGCTCTGCCCTAGAGGACTTGCCAGTTTTCTTGGGTTAGGAGCCACATTTCTGGGGGGAACATTGCCTCCCTGGGCATCTCTGAATAGTAAAAATCAGGCATGGAGTCATTTTGGGGGCAAATCCAAATGCTGTGAATGGACTGGCACAGCCTGGGTGGTGACTTTGGTCTAATTTGTTCATCAGTTCTGCTGACCCCAGTCTTTGGTTTACAGCATGTCATTTGGTATGAAGACTTGAAAACTCTTGCTTTGTGACTTGATGATGCTTTTGGAGCCTCTTTTTTCTTTTCTTTTTTTTTTAAATGAAGTCTAGTTGATTTACAGTGTGCTAATTTCTGCTGTACAGCCAAGTAATTCAGTTATACATATATATATATATTCTTTTTTTCATATTCTTTTTTTTTTTTTTTTTTTTTTTTGCGCTATGCGGGCCTCTCACTGCTGTGGCCTCTCCCGTTGCGGAGCACAGGCTCCGGACGCGCAGGCTCAGTGGCCATGGCTCACGGACCCAGCCACTCCGCGGCACGTGGGATCCTCCTGGACCGGGGCACAAACCGGTGTCCCCTGCATCGGCAGGCGGACTCTCAACCACTGCGCCACCAGGGAAGCCCTATCATAAGATATTGAATGTAGTTCCTTGTGCCACACAGTAGGACCTTGTTGTTTATCCATTCTATATATAAAAGCTTACATCTGCTCACCCCAACCTCCCACTCCATCCTTCCCCCCACCCCCTCGGCAACTACCAGTCTGTTCTCTATGTTTGTGATTCTGTTTCTGTTGCATAGATAGGTTTATTTGTGTCACATTTTAGATTCCACGTATAAGTGATATCATGTGGTATTAGTCTTTTTCTGACTTACTTCACTTGGTATGATAATCTCTAGTTGCATCCATGTTGCTGCAAATGGCATTATTTCATTCCTTTTTATGGCTGAGTCGGATTCCATTGTATTTATATACCACATCTTTGTCCATCTATCTGTTGACAGACATTTAGCTTGTTTCCATATCTTGGCTATTGTGAATAGTGTTGCTATGAACATAGGGGTGCATGTATCTTTTTGAATTAGAGTTTTGTCCAGGTATATGCCAAGGAGTGGGATTGCTGGATCGTATGGCAGCTCTATTTTCAGTTTTCTGAGGAGCCTTCCTACTGTTTTCCATAGTGGCTGCACCAACTTACATTCCCACCAGCAGTGTAGAAGGATTCCCTTTTCTGGAGCCTCTTGATCTGGTACCGTTTTGAAAGTGCAAAAGTGTTTTCTGAAAGTGTCCAAGTCCTGGTTCTTTATTATTTCTTTATCCTCAACAGCAAGGTCGATGAAGCTTGGCTTGACCACACACAAGCTATCTTCCCTTGGGCTCCATTCATCCCAGGATGAGTGACTGTACCCTGGTAAGATAGTTTGGGGATGGGGTAACATCTTGGGGTAGCCAAATTTACCCAGTAAATGCCCAAACTAAATTCTCCTAATGGTGTATGGTTGGAATTTGCAGTATGGTAATCTAGGATCTTGTTGGTGGGTCAAGTCTGATTAGGTTCTTTGATAAGGAGGTTTGTCATTTAGTACATCTTTCTTGACCTCATGTTGCAGAGCATGCTGCCTAGCAGCTGTTGTCATTTTTGTTGCTTATTAATGAGCGCTTTTGAAGAAATGGAAAATTGTTTGACCAGTCAAAATTGTTTGACTAATCTAGTTTGGGCGGGAATTTTCAGCTTAGGAATTTGGATCTTCTGAATAGGAGCAGAGAATATGTATCTTTTTGCCTTTCGAAGAGATGGCTTTGATTTTCTGAACTATTTTTCACGAGTCATTATAAATAGAATCTTCAGGAGTCACCGCTAAGTGTTAAATAGTGGTCCGTTCGTGAGCTCTTAAAAGTGGCCAGCAGTTGCTACATGCTGGACTTTCTCAGCCTTAAACTCGCAAGCCGTTCTATTTTTTTCACATCTTTAATAGAGCCCGATTAGAAAATTTATAACTGCAATGTGTCGTCATAAATATGCATTGTTCTTCTTATATTTTAAGACATTTTGGTTCTAAAAGCATGAGTACTTCCATTATTATGTGTGAATTTTCTTTGTGTGTGTGGATATTTAAGACCTTTATAATGACAATATATATTTAAAACAGACGTAAAAAATTAGCATTCAGCCGTGTACCCAGGGCCTGTGGAGAACCAGGCTGGGACACGTGGGTGAGCTACAGGCAGCCAGGTGCCTCCTGCTGGCTCTTTGAGGACCGGCACGAGCAGCTTACGTCTGCCAAGACTTTGGGGAAAATAAAGTCTGCATGTCAGCTGCTGCCCCTTCTCAGTGCTGCTGTTCTTGTTAGTTCATAAATCAGTTTCTTTTTTTTTCCAGCAGTTGCAGTGCAAATGGAACCTTAGATCAAATTGTCCAGTATCTGCTTGAGTATCTGCTACGTGTAAGATGCCAGCTGACGAGGGGCCCTTGGGGAGGGCATGCAAGTCACTGGCCCCTCCCAGGGTCCCCGGTGTGGGGTTGACCTGGTGCTAGGCAGAGTCTTTACTGGACCAGCCTGGGGCCTCTGGGGACATGTGCAGATGCTCCATATCTTACTTGACTAGAACTTTCTTCTAATTCTGGACTGAAAGCAAACAGAAGTTTGGAGGAGGATGAAGAGAATTCACATCCCAGAGTTGGCTTCTAGAATGCAGTGGTTTGTGAGATTTAGTGTTTTTTTTTTTTTTAAAGACTTTTATTTGAATCTTGCCTCTTTCCAGAAAGGGTTTGAGACAGCTTAAAATAAAAGACATTTAAAGTGTGGCTATGAGCCACGCTTTAAAATGGGAAATCAGAGCAAAGGACAGGAGGGGTTGACGTGGATGCAGAGACGGTCAAAATGGGTCCCATCTTCTCCCAGCCAGAGCGGAGAGGATGGTGCCGTGAATTCAGGGAAAGGAAAGGACTCGAACAGCAGTGGAGGATCTCGTGGCCGCCAGGCACAGCATTGCGAGGGACTCAGTCTTATCCCCATTTTACAGAGGACAAAACTGAGAGGCAGAGAGGTGAAGTCACCGGGCTGAGGTTTGAAGCCTCTTGGGCAGATGAGCCTCCAAGCCTCGTGTCGACTCAAGAATGTCACCCCCGGTTATCATCAGATGGAGGAAGGATTTCAGTTTCTTGGGGTGGAAGACTTTCTTTTGCTAATCAAACATTTTCCCTGAGGCTGTACTTTATATTCTTCCAGGTTTTTTCCCTTAAGTATATACTAACAAATGTAATATATGTTTTTTTAATCACAAAAAAGTTTTACTGTATCCTCTTTAGGGCATCACTGTATATCATCATAGATGGCTTTCCATGGCAGAATGAATAGATCGAGTCCATTCATTTTTAGTATCTGCCTCTTGTCCCATAGTTTAGATAAATCATATTTTAGCAGTCTCTTAGTGATGGCTGTTTGGGTGATTTCCAGGGTTTCTTTTTCCCATGTTACAAACAATGCTTCATTGAATCTCTTTATCTGTCTATCTCCAAACTATTGTAAGTTCCTGTAAAATAAATCATCGGAAGCAGAATTACTGGTTCAGAGGGTATATGTTCATACTTAAAATTTTTAACAGAGATGGTCAGGTTGCCTTCCGCACTGACTGTTTAAGGAATAGATTGTATCATGTTTATTGCCCATCTCCTATATTCTGCTGGGTGCTGAGGGAAATGCAGAAAGGATGCAAGAGGATTTCTTGCCCTCCAGGAATTTCTGTCTATGCTATGTACCTAATCCCAGGGAATGTCTGGGGTGTCTACTTGGGTGGGTGGGTGAGTGGGTAGATTTAATTCCACTTTTCAAGCTTGCCTTGCAAACATTGCACATGGTGTTTAGGATTCATCTTTCATTGTATTGATTCTCTTGGGTAACGGGTGTAATTTCCTTAGGGCAGGGACCTTGTCCTACATGACTTACAGTATGTCTCATACATCTTCATTGCTTTGTGGAGACATTGTAATTATAACATGTCAGGTAGTATTCGAGGATCCAGTTGAGAACATTCCCCCTTTTTTGGGTGTATGAAGAATTAATAACTTTGGCATTCTATACAGGTCATGGAATATCAGCCTGGAGGGGATTTGCTGTCACTTTTGAACAGATATGAGGACCAACTAGATGAAAATATGATTCAGTTTTACCTAGCTGAACTCATTTTGGCTGTTCACAGCGTTCATCAGATGGGATATGTACATCGGTAAGTGAGGCTCTCTGGTGGTTGACTGGGGATTTGTCTGTATCACCTAAGAGTTCCTAAAATAGAGTGAATGATTTCAGCATGAAAATAATGCTTCATCCAATTTCTAGCCCATCTTCACCATAATTTACTGAAAGCAAATTTTCCAAAATGGCAGATGTTTCAGCTTACCCATTCAATGGCGAAATAGATCTAAAATTGTGACATTCTCACGTTTGCTGGTAGGATCTGTCAATGCGCCTAATAAGACCGGGAACTCTTGCATGGGTTCTCTGGGTGCTGTGGTAGGAAAACTGAATTTGAATTGTGCAAGGAGGCAGCTTATCCCGGAGGAACAGAAGTGGGTGTAGTTATACTTCTGACCTTGCCCGTTAGTAATTGACAAAGGTGTGCCCCCGCATCCTCGGTTGAAAAGTGTTTCTTTACATCTTCACTCAGCTAGTGTTTTACGAGCATCTGAGAATGTTGTGGGAATGGAATGATGGTTAGACCAGGAACCGCAAAATCCTGAATAGTGTCTCAGTTTTTCCACTGACTAGCCACATGGCCTTGGGCACATCCCCTAGCTTTTTGTGGCCTTAGCTCTCCTGAGGTAAAATGTGTGTTTCGAGGAGGAATAATCCATCTAATAACATTTATTTTGTTCCCTTTCCTTCACTGCTTCCCTTCTCCTTCCTCCCTCTCTTTCTCCCCTCCCTCCCTTCTATTCTTTCTCTCTCATTCTTTTACTTAAATTTGTTTTGCAAAATGCTTATTATGTATGTCCATCAGTAGGGAGGTCTGTATGGCAAAACCACAGACACGAAGATTCGTGGCTGAAGCAAGATCCTAGGTTAGCAGTTGCTTGATGATTGTCATGGAGAAGATAACACTAATTTGTGGCCTTGATTTTCTTACAGAGACATCAAGCCCGAGAACATCCTCATTGACCGAATGGGACACATCAAGCTGGTGGATTTTGGATCAGCTGCTAAAATGAACTCAAATAAGATGGTAACAAAATAGAATAAGATAACTTAATAGAGCTTATACTACAAAGTGTTCTGAGGTCCTCATAAATTTGGAAAACATGGGATAAAGTTTGAGCGACATTCTGGAGCCCTCATCTGTCAGTGTGTGAAATGATTTCTCTGCAGGGTGGGTGGGGATGGGGACACAGAGCGATTTTCCAGACTTACTTGATCTGGTACCCTTTTACGTAAAATACCTGTTAATACCCTACAAAACATTTTTAGGAACATTCTTATAGTTTGGATTAAAAGATGGGAAAATGCTTATTTTGTTTTTCCCTTCTTTTTCCTTGCTTGTTAATAGATTGTCTTCTGTTACATTTTCTTTTTCACTTTAAATATTTTGATGAAATGTAACCTTATTTATCTCAAATCCTCTATTTCCTATGCAATGAAATTGAAAGTAATCACCAGAGAATTTGAACCAAGCATTAAGCTTTAAGAACCAAGTACTCAAAATGTCGATTCTAAATCCTGGACCTTTGGTAAAAATTAAGCTGTATTCCACATACTAATAATTATTAAGCTGTATTCCATGTGCTAATAGGAAGGCAAGAGGGTAGCTATTGAGGTCAAGAGTGAGAATACTTTAGGAAAAAGATAAAGTAAAAGATAATTAGAATTTAGAAACCTAATAAAGTTGGTACATACTAAAATGTAAATTTTCAGGTCAACTATGCAAAAAAATGGTAAGTCTAAGAAAAAATTGACTTAGATTTTAAGACTAACTTCCCAACTGAATCACTTGGTGATCTGGACAAATCCTTAGAAACTTGGGCTTTTATTCTTCCTCTAGAAAATACTGGCTCTAGTTAAAATGCAGAAATGAAGAGGTGAGGGGTGGCTGCTCTTCAGAATGCCTCCTGGGTCTGAGAGTTTAGTCCTTACGAAGGGCAATATATAAAATTTCCTTTTTTTCCCTCAAGTTCCTTGGAGGAAAGGTGGGTATTATTATGTTGTTGTGAGGAAAAGGATCCGGGTTTTGTTAACTGTTTGCATTCCAGGGTTTGGCCTCCCTGTTCTGCAGATCTGAGGCCCACTTGACATAACTTCTTTCAGATTCAGGCTCTTGGAAAAACAGGCTCCTTACCTTGTCTGAGGTCAGGGTTTTTCCACCTTAGCACTGGCTGTTTTTTATCCCCCCCCCCCCAGATTATGTGCTTATAATCTATTACACTTGATCATTACATTAATAATTAGATTAGAGTATCAAAGAATTTTATGTTTTAAAAATTATGTGCAGGGCTTCCCTGGTGACGCAGTGGTTAAGAATCCGCCTGCCAGTGCAGGGGACATGGGCTCGAGCCCTGGTCCGGGAAGATCCCATATGACATGGAGCAACTAAGCCTGTGCGCCACAACTACTGAGCCTGCGCTTTAGAGCCAGCGAGCCACAACTACTGAGCCTGCTCTCTAGAGCCCGTGAGCCACAACTACTGAAGCCCGTGTGCCTAGAGCCCATGCTCCACAACAAGAGAAGCCACTGCAGTGAGAAATCCGCACACCACAACCAAGAGTAGCCCCTGCTTGCCACAGCTAGCGAAAACCACACGCAGCAACGAGGACCCAATACAGACCAAAAAAAAAGAAGAAACAGGCATGAAAAATTAGGTATTCAATTTAGTGGAATGAAGTACAGAAAAAAAGTTAAATCATGCAAAGTTTTATCATCTGGGATTCAAAAACCTATACCTTGCATTAATGACCTTAATAAAATCAGGCATCTGGAAATAAAATGAAGCCTAGATATGTAGTCAGCACCTCTGACATTTTGGTCTAGCAAATTCTTTGTTGGGGGTCGTGCTGTCCTGTGTATTGTAGGATGTTTAGCTGCATCCCTGGTCTCTACCCACCGGATGCCAGAGGCACCCTCCCCTCCAGTTGTGGCAACCAAAATGTCTCCAGACATTGCCCAGTGTTCCCTGGGGGACAGAATCACCCGTGGTGGAGAACCTCGGCCGTGGACTGAGAAGCATCAGAAGGCTTATCACTTCGAGCTGGCAATGTGTGTTTGCGATAAGAAAACCTACTGAGAAAACTCCGTTATGATCCAGAGTCACTGCTTGGGAAAGAAATGGGAATAAAGAGTAAGGTCCTATCTCTGCATCTGGAATCGCTGTCTTCAGAGCCCTCGGTGGAGAGACAGGACTCCTCTTCATTTTAAATGTCTATTTTTCAGTGCTGCAAACTGCCCTTTCCAATTCTGCGAGCGGTAGCAACACTCCCTTCAGGCGGGGAGCCTCCGGAGGCACTCAGGTTTATTTGCCGCTCGATGGTCAAGGAGATAATGGCCCTCAGTCCTACACACTTGAGAATGTTGTAGCTCCTCTCCTCTTAGAGGATAGCCTCCCCAGCACTTTGTGCTCGTAGGGCCAGAATGTGACAAGCAGATGAGAAGGAATTTTAGCATTGCTTTAAGTGCAAAGGCCCTTTTGTTATAAAAGATCAACAATTTGCAATCTAGATCAAGTATGGATATAGAATTATACTTTTCTTTTTTTTGTATTTTTGATCAGCGATGGTGGGTGAACCGTGTTTCCTTTAAATAGAACGTTTTATAGGTCTAAAGTAGGTTTTAAAAGTTTTTTTTTAGTACTCAAAATATACTATGTAAAATATAGTTCACACTTGCTGAAATTGTTGTATGTTACCTGAAATCCATTCATCCTTTTCCCTACCACCTGCCACATATGGTCATTGTATTTTGGATATTTGTGAATCTTAGATCTGTTGAGTTTCCCATCTTCCATTGTCTTTATATTTAAGCTTTTTAGCCAGAATGTTGCTTGGGAGTATTTTCATTATGTTCCTCCAGGTGGACCATACTGCCTGGGAGTTTGGGTGTTGAGCAGAGATGTCACCCACTTCACCTTATTAGAATCTCAGAGAATGGCAAACAGCTAACAGTTCCAGTCTGTCTCACTCAGCCCTTGTGAAAACAGTTGTAAGGAGATTATAAATAAAGAGCATTATATAGCATGTTAAGAGATAATCACTACCATTTAGCAGTTGGAAACCCATAGGAGATAGCCCTTTTTGAGATTTCTGGAGGAGTGAAAAGATTTTATTACTTTTCCATGAGAGGAACAACATAGCGAGAATATTTTTTCCGGCTGCTTCTGCAGGTGTATGTTTACCCTGGGCAGCCAGAGGAGTAAAGTTAGGTTTGAAACAGTTTTACGTATAAGCATTTTTACAGGAAGGGGATTGGGAGGAGGAAGACTGGTTTTCTTAGCTTCTTCTCCATCTGCTTTCTGCTTGTAAAAGAATCTGCTGGGTTAATCCCCTCCTTCCCTCCTTTCTTTTCTTTTCAACCCTCTGTCTCTCGAAAATGTGACAGACTCTTCTGTCTCCTAGTCATTTTATTGTTGTCTCCTCCTGAACTGGTATATTTTCTTCCCTGTCAATACAGGGAAAATTAAAGTTCAGTAAAACTGGGGCCTTGTCAGATGGTTATACTGCAGTCAGGCTGCGCTCCTAGTACACGGTCCCACTTTTAATATCTCACCCAGAGTAGCTGGCTGTGAACTGCCACCAGAGCATAGTGAAAGGATCTTGCAAAATCCTTATCAAGATGTGTCAGATTACATGTTGAACAGGTTTAATGTACTTGGAGGTCAGTAACTAATGGAAACTTAGGAGCCATTCATTTTCATTAAAAGTCTTTGTTAATTGATATTAATTACTGTGGTAGGAGAAGTACAGAAAGCAAGCTAGGGAATTTTTTTTTTAATTTTGGAAATTTACAAAATTGTTAGACATAAATGTGTATAGTCACATACCTGTTATGGGGCAAAAACAGTTGCAGAGTCATCCAACTCTTTGGTAAGTCTAACCATTAGTTTGAAAATGAGGCATTGACAGTTTATACCTTTTGCTGGGTCGTGCTGATAAACATGACCCAGTCAGCTTCCTTTCAATTCTTTGGTTGTGAGTAAGTGACCAAGCCCTGGGAGCTGCCATCTCCTAAGGATATTCAGGAGAACTGAATATCCCCAAACAATCTAGTGTGATGATAAAATAAAATCTAATACATAGAAATGATGAATATTTGAGGATTGTGTATTAATGGTTTTGCAAAATAATTAGGCATAAATGGTAAGCATTTAATCAACTATACAGTGGCATTACCAATACCTAGTCAAACCAAGATGTTACAGTTTTCCTTCTCTTGTTTTGATATTTTAAAGATATTGTAAAACAACTATACCCCAATTAAAAAAAAAGATATTTATTTCTAGTTGTCAGCATTCAGGATTTTTTTTTTCCTCCAAAATCTTGTAATTTAATCTCAGTTCTGTGCTGAGCTCATTAACACACACACATTAAAAGACAGGAGTCTTGGCTCAAGCTTCCCAAAATCAAGGCCTCCCCTTGACCAAAGCTACACTCAGTTCCTCAAGCTTAAGGTGTCCTGTCTTAGACCAAATATTTGCCCAGGCATGTGTTTGCAGTGGAAGCCCTATTGCTCAAAGTGATGGCTGACTGGTGTCAAGAATAACAGTATCGCACTGCTTTCTGGGTTTAGGGTTTGAAAAAAGCCTGTGATGGGCCTGAGGGAAGGGGTGAAAAGAGAGGGAGTAGGGACAATGATTTTGTTTCCTATAACAATGGGTCTTTGAGGCAGAGGAACAGACCAGATTAAAGTTTCGGGCTGGAAGAGCTTGGGTCTTCATCACTGGGGAAAGGAGACCTCTTAGCATCTTCTCTAAACATTGACTTTCCTCTCAATCTCCATTCAAATCAAATCAAAGCAAAGCAAAGCAAATTGACTTTCTTGATATAAAGCGCAGGCTTAAAGGTATGTGGCCATACCTATAAAATCTCTCAGCTCACTCAGGGGCAATTAACACCCTTTAATGGGGAGAGAGTTCTTTTGCACCATGTAGCTGGTGCTGTGAGAGAAGCCTTTTTAGATGTAGGGTTATTGGACAACTGGTCAACCCAAAACAGGCCCTCTCTGTTTTGATGGGGAATAAGGTTAGAGAGGTGATCCTTAGACTTCAAATTTCATGATTCAATAAAACTTCAAGACAATTTTGAAGACCAAAAGTTTGCCAGCTTACTAGGTTGCCTAGGAAGGAGTGGGGGTGAGGGGCAGAAAACATACCCTTTTCATCTGCATCATTTCAAGAAACAAAGTATGTTTAAACACTAAACCAGTCAGAAGGACAAATTCTCAGAAATAAGGACAGTTCTTTAAATGGAATATATTAGCTTTATAAAAAGACCTCGTACATTGTCATGATATTTCTTTGTCAAGGTCAGGTGCTTCGGTACCATAGGATTGGAGGGCTCTGTGTCTCTGAACAGTGGGGAGGGAACCACAGAAATGGGATTTCGGGGTGAGGAAAATGAACTCATTAACATTTGACCTCTGGTAGAAATTATTTATCATGTCTTGCCCTGCGGGTGGGCCGAATAGGAATGTTGGCTCCAAATATTTAAACTTGAGATATAACACATGCTTGCAGTATTGTGTTGCCAGCTAGCTGCCAGTTTTTCAATAATGAGTAGATCTTTTAGATTCATCTTTACATGTTGTTATCGTTTTACTGTTTTCATACGTAAGAGAAGTTCTGTCATATCAGTAAGATGTATCAGGAACGACATCTTCCTTTGTAGGTATATACCCAATTCTCATTTGTGTAACTAAATGTATGTATCATCAACAACCCTGGGCCCTTTGCCTTTGGATTATATTATGTGTTTTGTTTTTTTTTTTAAAGTTAGTGAATCATTTGCTTTTCCTGGTGCTGTGCCACTTGACAGAAAGTTCAAGTGCCTGGGAGAATAGTAATCAGTGGCAAATCAGCTTATGTCTGTTGGTAATCCATTTGAGGATAATTGAAAATTTGCTGTGTTCATTTTATTTATGGGTTTCCAGGTGAATGCCAAACTCCCAGTTGGGACCCCAGATTACATGGCCCCTGAAGTGTTGACCGTCATGAATGGGGATGGAAAAGGTGCCTATGGCCTAGACTGTGATTGGTGGTCAGTGGGAGTTATTGCTTATGAGATGGTTTATGGAAGGTCCCCATTCACTGAGGGAACCTCAGCCAGAACCTTCAACAACATCATGAATTTCCAGGTAAAGAGCCATTATTAGATTTTGAAGTAATATTGAGAAATGTCGTTTAAAATTGTGCGAATGAAAGTTTATAATGTAAACCAGCAGTTCTGGATAATAACAGCTACTACTTTATATAGCATTTTACGCCAAAAGCGGTTCTAAATGCTTTATTAATTGTATTATATTGACTCTCAGCTGCCAGTAATTATAAGCTTATGCCATCATTTTATGTACCATTAAAAAAGAAAAACTGCCCATTAATCTAGGATATTTCATTGATTTCAGTGTTGTCAAATGTGAATAAAATGGGAGTCTTAAAATTTGTGAAATATAGTTCATTAACTTGGCTAATCCTCAAACAATCCTGTGAGGTAGATGATATTATTATTTTCATTTTACAGATGAGGAAGCCAAAGCACAGAGTGGTTAAGTAACTTGCCCAAAATAGCACAGGCAGTCTGGCTTTGAAATCCATGTTCTTATATGCAATACTGCTTAGTACTGCTGGCTGTCAAACATGGTAGTAAAAGTCAAAGACATGGATTAGAAATACAGTAATAGATACATAAAGTAGAATTAAACCTGTTTTCTAATAACTGTATTTGTCACTATAGTAAGCCCATTTCTTAAGGATATGATGAATATCTATGTTTTAGTTTCAACCAAAAGGAAGAAGAATGTATTTCACAGGTTTTTAAATATCATCCAATTTCTTCCTGGGATGCTTAATGCATATTTTTCTATGTATAGTACACTTTTTGTGTGCTTAATACATACATACATTATTTGTCATTCCTGAGTCTACTCCTGAGTTAAAGTTTCCCCTGAGATGATGCTTGGGGCTCATTTGTTTCCTTCATTTCCATCCATTCATTCAGTAACGAGTGAAGTGCACTAGGCACTGTTAGTTGTTAGGTACCAGGTTTGCAGTTCTGGGCAAGAAGGAGAAAGGCCCTCTCGGCCTTCTTTCTCCATCATCACACAAATCAAAATACACCGTGTATGTGCAAAAGCAGAACATGGGGAGCACGCAGGAGGGAGTGAGTGATAGGGTGGGAGAGGGAGGCCGGGAGGTAGGCAGGGAAGAGGGGCTGAGGTTGGGGAGGGCCTTCTGGGCAGAGAGGACAGAGTGATTTGTTCAGACAGCTTTAAATAGCTCATTATTGTTGGTTGGCAAACAGCGAGGTGGGGAGTGTAGCTAGATGAGATGGGAGAGGGTAGGTACAGAGATCAAGTTATGAAGGGTATTCCTTGCAAGGGAGCTAGGCCTATTGATATGAATAGGCTGTTTATTTTGGGAACATGCCTTTGGTCCCAAGTTAAGAGGGCATAAAACTTCCTTCTTAAAAAAAAAAAAGAAAGAAACTTGCATATACGAGAATTACTTTTTTAACTTGGAGACATGAGAAGCTGAATTTGCTAAGGGAATAATAATTATTATTTTTTTTTGAAATAGCGGTTTTTGAAGTTTCCAGATGATCCCAAAGTTAGCAGTGAATTACTTGATCTGATCCAAAGTTTGTTGTGTGGCCAGAAAGAGAGACTGAAGTTTGAAGGCCTTTGCTGTCATCCTTTCTTCTCTAAAATCGACTGGAGTGACATTCGAAACTGTAAGTAGAGTCGTGTTCCTTCAATTCCAGTGTTAGGATTAAGAAACGCTTAAGAATGATCTGAAATTACTCTGGCCCACAGAAGCTGGTATAAATTATATAAGTAAGGGTTTTAATTACTTATAGGAGTAGAAAAGGGTAATGATGTAGCTGTCTTTAGTAATAAGTTTTCTTTAACATTGTTGACACAGAACTGGGTCACTTAATCAAACTCTGTGTTTATGTGGCCTTTGGATTATTACCCCTCAGTACGTTAGAGGTACAGATTGATAGAGAGTGAAGGTTGTCACTTGGTTTGACAGAATTTCTTCCCAGAAGAAGAGTGGACCTAACTATTTCGTTCACAAGAATAGGAAAAAGACTCAGATTAGGCAAAGTGCCAGGGTTGCTCTGCTAACGGCCAAGCCTGCCCTAAAGCCATGAATGCCTTGCTGTGTTCGTTTGTTTCCCTCTAAAATATTTGTCTTTGCTCACAAGCATGTAAAACCTATAATGTACATGCACAGTGGATTCATTCATACATCGCTTTGTTATCAATTAGTGCAAACTAAATTCATTAAAAACAAAGACCTGATTTATTATCAACAAATGCAAAATGCTTGGTGTTTTACAAATTGGTGGTTTTTTTCCAACCTTTTTATTCTTGGATGTGTTTTTGATTGAATGTGATCTAATGACCTGACCCAGCGATTAGCGTAGATTAGGGTCTGTAGGAAAGCAGTTGGCCTGGTTGAGTGTTTGATTTTTAGTGATTTCCCTCCTGATAGGGAAATGGAATCCATTTCTAGGTGTCAAAACCAGGCTTGTAGTTGGAGCTGCATTGTAATTATAACCTCTTGTACCTTCAGCTGGAATGTATGAGTTGGGTTAACAGGCAGTATTGTCCATTTTGATGGTTTCTCTGACCCCCTGCCAAAATATTTAAGTAGGCTGTATTTCCATAAATTGCTCTTGGCATTTTTTTTTTCTCCCGTGAGCGACATCACTATATTTTTCAAATCTTTAGGCACCAACCCCCAGATCTCCAAGGTTCAGAGCTTTTAACCAGCAATATGTTTTTTGTTTTTTTCTGGCTGCGCCGAGTGGCTTGTGGGATATTCGTTATATCCTGACCAGGGATTGAACCTGCACCCTCAGCAGGGAAAGCACCGAGTCCTACAGGACCACAGACCGTCAGGGAATTCCGAAATTCCCACAGCAATATGTTTTCAGTGTGGTCTTCCTTTTTTGCTTTTGGAAAGATTTGAAACAGTTTCTTTTTGATGCTGCTCAGATACTTAATCTTTTCTGGCCTAACCTTATCTCTGTAATCTTCTTGAATAAGAAAGTTCATTTCTTTATGCCTGCCCTTGCCGATGGTGTCTAATAATGTATCTTCACTCTAGTAAGTCAGTGAACGGTGATTAATTACACAGGTAACTTTATTCTGTATTTTGGTAAACCTTGATGATGTTTTTGGTATCATGTCAGAATTCTCAGATTTCGTTCTAGTCTTTTCCTCTCAGGCTGTGTATTGGTTTTAGGCTTGTTGGGCTTACGAGGGTAAGTACTGTTCTGTAAATTATAATACATAGTGCCCAGGGAGGATATGTGTTGGCACAGAGCGTGGCCCCTGCTGTCCATCATGAGGCCCATCTTGTGGAAGGTCGTGGTTATCACTGGGATGAGATGACTCTGGGATGAGTCACTGCCGTCTTGGTCATCTTCACACTTGTTGCCTCCACACTTGACTCACCATGTCTCCTGTGGTCCTGCTTAATGTTTCCGTATCCTGATAAATATCCACTTAGTTTTTCCTTACCTTTAACACGTGTTTCTCCCCCTCCCACACCCAGTTCATATGAGGGAATTCTCATCCAGATTCTTTTTTTAAACTTATTTTTTAAAATGAAAATTGTATATATTTAAGGTGTACAACATAGTGATTTGATACACATACATAATGGTGGAATGATTGATTGCTACAGTGAAGCTAATTAACAGTTTCCTCCCTCCCTCCCTCCTTTTCTCTCTCTCTTTCCCTCCTTCTCTCTCTCTCTCTTTCCCTCCCTCCCTTTATTTTTTCTTTCTTTCTTTCTTTTATGAGAGAGCACCTGAAATCTGCTCTCTTAACAAATTTTCAGTATTCACTACAGTATTATTAAGTGCAGTCATCACACTGTACATTAGATCTCTAGGACTTGTTCATCCTACATCACTCCAACTTTGTACTCTTTGACCAGAATCTCCCCATTTCCCCCACCTCCCCACCCCTAGTAACCATCTTTCTACTCTGTGCTTCTATGTATTCGACTTTTTTAGATTCCACATATGAGTGAGATCATGTAGTTTTTTTTCTTTCCGTGCCTGTCATATTGCCCTTTGCACCATGACCTCCAGGTTCATCCATATTGTTGCAAATGGCAGGATTTCCCTTTTTTTTTTTTTAAGGCTGAGTAATATTCCATCACACATATGTAAATAATCCATTCGTCCACTGATGGACACTTAGGTTGTTTCCATATCTTGGCTACTGTGAATAATGCTGTCATGAACGTGAGAGCACAGATAGCTCTTTGAAGTACTGATTTCATTTTCTTTGGGTGTATACGCAGAAGACGGGTTCCTGGATCACATGATAGCTCTATTTTTAGTTTTCTGAGCAACATCTATACTGTTTCCATAGTGGCTGCACCAATTTATATTACTACCAACAGTGCACAAGGAGTCCCTTTTCTCTACATCCTTGCCAATAGTGATTATCTCTTATCTTTTTTTTTTTTTTGTGGTACGCGGGCCTCTCACTATTGTGGCCTCTCCCGTTGCGGAGCACAGGCTCCGGACGCGCAGGCTCAGTGGCCATGGCTCACGGGCCTAGCCGCTCTGCGGCATGTGGGATCTTCCTGGACCGGGGCACGAACCCGTGTCCCCTGCATCGGCAGGCGGACTCTCAACCACTGCGCCACCAGGGAAGCCCCTTATCTCTTACTTTTTGACGATAGCTATCCTAACAGGTATGAAGTGATATCTCATTGTGGTTCTGATTTGCATTTCCCTGATGATTAGGGATGTTGACCACCTTTTCATATACCTGTTGGTCATTTGTATGTCTTCTTTAGAAAAATGTCTTTTCATGTCTTTTGCCTTGAATCCTGATTCTAAAACTCTAACAGAAACTCTTGGTGTTTTTTTTTTTATAAATTTATTTTATTTATTTACTTTTGGCTGTGTTGGGTCTTCGTTGCTGCGCACGGGCTTTCTCTAGTTGTGGTGAGCGGGGGCTACTCTTCGTTGCGGTGGGCAGGCTTCTCGTTGTGGTGTCTTCTCTTGTTGCGGAGCACAGGCTCTAGGTGCGTGGGCTTCAGTAGTTGTGGCATGTGGGCTCAGTAGTTGTGGCTCATGGGCTCTAGAGTGCAGGCTCAGTAGTTGTGGCACATGGGCTTAGTTGCTCCGCAGCATGTGGGATCTTCCCGGACCAGGGCTCAAACCCATGTCCCCTGCACTGGCAGGCGGCTTCTTAACCACTGCACCACCAGGGAAGTCCCTCTTGACGGTTTTTAAAATATAAGTCCTAATATAGTGGTTCAGAAGAGTCATGAAATATGTTTGCCTTAAAGAAAATTTCTTGTAATTTATTCTCTTTCTAAGATGAATTAATTGATTATTTTAATTTTTACTTCTTGGCCGCATTGTGCAGCTTGCAGGATCTTAGTTCCCTGACCAGAGGTTGAACCCAGGCCCCCAGTAGTGAAAGCGCTGAGTCCTAACCACTGGACCATCAGGGAACTCCCAATTTCTTGCAGTTTAAGTAAACGTTTTACTTTGGAATAATATCAAATTTATAGAAAAGTTGCAAAGATAGTACAGAGAGTTCCCACATACGCTTCTCCCAGTTTCTCTTAATGTTAGCATCCTACATAACAATACCACATTTGTCAAAATAGGATTAGCATTAGTATATAACTATTAATTAAACTTCGACTTCATTCCAGTTTCCCCACACATGTCCCTTTTCTGTTCCAGGAATCAACCCAGGGTACCATATTGCAATTAGAATGTATGCAGTAGATATGACTTATCATGGCTGAGATGCTTAGTGTGGCTCAGCCAGTGGGTGGGAGCTCCATGCCCACTGAGGATTGGTAGGGCCTTTTCCTGGAGGTTCCATGGCATCCCTGACTGCACAGAGTGCTATGGTATTCATTTTCAGTGTCTCCTAGCAGATTTTACTGCTTTCCACCAACCTCTGATCCTTGTGTATTTGCAATCAACTCAGGGTTTGTGATTGAAAACATTGCTGGACTCCATGCCATTTGAGCTATTTTCTACTAGGTAACTCTTAACAGAAATTATGCCTTTGTTTAGTCCTGTTTCTCTCACACACATTGAGTGACTCTCATCAACCAAAGCACTTGAAGTCATTAGGTTTCCCGAGTTCCTAGTTGCTGCTCAGATGCCTTGTGGTTCCAGGCTGTTGCATATTTCCACACACGAGATTGTCCCTTGATGAAAGCAACATTAGCTTTTCTGCTATTTCACCGCTAATTCTTCTTTTTCTTGTTGTAACCAATGAAAGGAAGTAGTGCTTAACACAACAGGTAATAGTCTTCTAAAACTCATTATCTCAAGAGGTGGGCCTGGCAGGATATATAAATGCAATTTAAGAAGGGTCTGGGCAAGTTCATGAGTGATAGAATTGGGAGTGGCTACTGGGAGAAACTAGGACATGCCTTGGCTTTGACCCCTGAGGTCAGATGGGGCATCTGCACCTTCTTGGGTCCGGCCCCTTGGAGTTGCTGTGGGCAACACCGCCTGAATTAGGAATCTGACCTAGTTCAGGAGTGTTTATTCTCCCAACAAGTCAAGAGCTCTCTGATGAGTTACTGCCACTCTCATGGGTTACCGTGCACCTATTACCCTGATGTTTCATTCCCAGCCTCGTGTGATCAGATGTAAAGTTGAGTTTTTAGCTGCTTATTACTATTATTTCAAGGCTGCTTTCCAAGTTTTAGTAGGGGGCCTCTTAAGTATACTAGCTGCCCCAAGCTGTGCAATTCCAGCGATGTTTCAGATGTTGGGCAGGAGTCTGATTGTACCCCCCGCCTGATTTTCTGGGCTTCTGGAAAGTTGAAGCCAATCAGACCCCCTCTTTCGTGCCTTTGGGGTTATGCCTACCTTTCCTGGCATCATGCACCTGTTCGTGTCAATGGGAGAGTTTTACTGTCAGGTGTGCCCTTCTACTCACATCTTTTTAAATGTCTTCCCCCAAAGGCATAGTGACGTCAACGGAACCAGCACGCTTGCACCTTTCATCCAAACCAGCTAAGTCTTGACAGTGAGAAACGCTTAATGAGAGTGTTGATTGTAGATTGTTTCCTAGAGCATCTATGGCTAATGCTCTAGAGAACTTGTTTTGTCTGTTGCTTATGACTCGGCCTTCTTCTCTTGAATCATCTTCCGTTCACTGTTCTCAGAAAGGCACAGTTCTTGCAAAATCACTCTTGAGTTTCCAGGTCCTTAGCGTTTGTTGCAGAGAGTACGTTTCATTTCCATCCGGTAGTGACTCAGTGGTGGTCGTGTGCTGATCTGCCTTGAGATTTTCCCCTGCTGAAGAGGTTCCTTTGTCGTTGATCATTATTCACTACCTGGCCCCCGAATGGCTGTAGTGAAACCGCAGATGCACAACCCTGTGATCGCTCTATAAACCTGAGGGATGATGGCCTTTGGTTTAAAGGAAAGGGATTCTATGGCTTCCTAGCCTCGGGTGAAATTCTCACTTATTGTTGCGTGTGGAAATCAGCACCGTGAGACTCACTGGGTGTTTTATTTCAGTCCTTCAGTCTGATAGGTTAAGTAGCAACTGTCCGGTGACAACCACCAAGTATTTAAGTATATTATGCTATGTAACTTCAAAACAATTAAGAGGTAAGAATTATTGTACCCATTCTACAGATATGTACACTGTGGTAACTTGTCCCAGGTCATACATCAAGTGAGAGAGAGGGTCTAGATTTGGGTTGAGGTCTGGGTGGTTCTAGATAGAGCCCGTGCTCTTAGAGCAATACCATGCATGCCTTAGCGTAAAAATTATTTTAATCATTTAATTAATTATTTAATTAAATCATAAATCATTAAACCATAAATCATTTAATTAAATCATAAATTAATGATTAAATTATTTTAATCATTTAATTAATTATTTAATTAAATCATAAATCATAAAATCATAAATCATTTAATTAAATCATAAATTAATCATTTAATTAAATGATTAAAAATTATTTTAATCATTTAATCATTATTTTAATCATTTAATCATAATTTATTTAATCATAAATTATTATTAATCATGTTTGTGTTGATGACAAATAATAAACCGCTCTTTAGTCTCTGTGTCTGTTCAAGCACATTTGGAATTTGTAGCAATTTTGAATCTACAAGATTCTTCATGATATCTGAGTGCTACATGCTAAGTGCTAAGTGCTATGTGCTGTGTTAGGTGCTGTAGCTCTATTGATGAATAACTTTGGATACACCCCTGCTTTCAGGGAACTTACAGTCTAAGTTATAGGTCCCTTGCTTAAATAGAGCTGTAGTCCTGTTTAAATTGCCATACCACATAATGGTAGGAATTTTGGGAATTCCCTGGTGGTCCAGTGGTTAGGACTCTGCACTTTCACTGCCGTGGGCCCAGGTTCAATCACTGGTTGGGGAACTAAGATCCTGCAAGCTGTGTGGTGTGGCCAAAAAACCAAAAAAGTAGAAAGTTGAATGCTTAGTAGGTCACCCACTGGCTTACTGAACCACATATGCTTGATCTTAAACAAAATGTAGACTGTGACCCAGTGACCCCTTCCCCATATACAGCATCCCCTTCTTTCTGCTAATCTATTACCCTCCCCATGCCTCAGATCTAGCCTGGGAAAGGACAACGTTGGATCGATGACTCACTTCTAAAATTTTTTTTTTATAAAGCTGTTTTCTTTCTTTCTTTCTTTCTATTTTATTTATTTATTTTTGGCTGCACTGGGTCTTCGTTGCTGTGCACGGGCTTCCTCTAGTTGCTGCGAGTGGGGACTACTCTTTGTTGTGGTGCACGTGCTTCTCATTGCGGTGGCTTCTCGTGGAGCACAGGCTCTAGGCGCGTGGGCTTCAGTAGTTGTGGCATGCAGGCTCAGTAGTTGTTGTGCATGGACTCTAGAGCGTAGGCTCAGTAGATGTGGTGCACGGGCTTTGTTGCTCTGTGGCATGTGGGATCTTCCCGGACCAGGGCTCGAACTCGTGTCCCCTGCATTGGCCGGTGGACACTTAACCACTGCGCCACAGGGAAGTCCTCACTTCTAAAATTGTGATTTATAGTCTCAAGGTGAATTGAGAGGACTTGATTCATGTTTTCTGTTTATTCTAGGTTATGTAGTTTCTCAACCTCGACACTGTTGACATTGAGGACCGGGTAATTATTTGTTCAGGGACTGTTCTGTGAATTGTAGGATGTTTAGCAGCACCCACAGATGCCAGTAGCACTCTGCCCCCTGTGGCAACCCAAAATGTCTCCAGACATTTACCCAGTGTCCCTTGGGTGGTACAGCCGCTCCTAGTTGAAAACCATTGTTTTAGAAGAATTGGTCAGATAGTTACCAGGAGAGAGAATATCACAGTAATCAGACTCACTCAAGACTGCCATTGCTAACCAGCAGTGGAACTATAGTCTGGGGTCAGGGGGACCCTGCTTCACTGAGTGTGGTCCATGGACCAGTGGCATCAGCATCACCGATATCACCTGGGAGCTTGTTAGAGATGCAGAGACTCAGGCTCCCCTCCACCCCAGACCTGCTGAGTCAGAAGCTGTACTTCAGTAAGATCCCTAGGAGTAAAATTTCTGTGTGTAGCATTTGTGAAGCCCTGCAAAAGGAGAAAACGAGATCTGTCAGCCTTAGAGTTTCTTGGCGCATCTTGGCTGGGTTCTCCTTATTTTTTCCACTGGGCTCAGGGTAAGGGGAGACCGCTTTTTGGCTAAGGACTTCCCCGGGTGGGTGGAACTGCTTGGAAATGCTGGATTTTAAGCTCTGCTTTTGATGAATTTAAAGCTTTTCTTTCAGACGGACTGTACATCCTTCATATCTTTCGAGATGGTGGTTTAACTTAATCTCCTCCTGCTGATAGCAAATAGTTGGTTGTATAAAAGGCATTTGTATGCCTTCTACCCCCTGCCCCCACCATTACTCTTGTCCCATATTTACTTTTTTTCTTTTTAATTGAAGTATATTTTGGTTTGCAATGTTGTGTTGGTTTCAGGTGTACAGCATAGTGATTCAGTATTTTTGCAGATTATGTTCTATCATAGGTTATTACAAGGTAATCGGTATAACCATATTTATTTTCAATTAATGATGGATTACATTTCCTTCATTATCACTTTTTAGGTGTGTATTATATTGCTGTGCCCTTTACTGAGTACCTACTATGTGCCTAGGGGCCCTGCAAAGCACACTATGCATATTATTGTCCTATTTACTCCTCCTAAAACCTCTATGAGGCAGACACTATATTTGGGCCCACAGTACAGATGAGGATACTGAGGCCTAAAGAGATGAAGCCACTGGCAAAGGGCCAGTAGTTGAACCAGTAGTTGGCAGTGGTAGGAGTCTAACTCAGGTCTCCCTGACTCCAAATTCACTTTGCTTTTTTTTGGGCCGTGCCGTGCAGCTAGTGGGATCTTAGTTCCCTGACCAGGGATTGAACCCAGGCCCTTGGCAGTGAGAACGTCCTAACAACTGGACCGCTAGGGAATTCCCAAGTTTACTTTGCTTTTTAAAAATTTATTTGAAAAAGCAGTACAGTCCATGATAAAAAAAAAAAAAAATTCAAGCAACACAGAAGGTTAAATAGTGAAAAATTGTCTCCTTCCCACCGCATGCCCAGTGCCTCTCCCTAAAGTGAACCATTATTGTCAATTTCTTGTGTAACTTTCCAAGACATTCTGTGTGCTAATATAAACACCAGTATAGTCTGTACTCAACTGCATTGTTATACTGCCTCCTAAGAATTCAGGAGTTTTTATTGTCAGGCTGTTTTCCTGCGTCATTGAAATAAATGAAGGAGAAGTCTTTGTACAATCCCACCATGTTTATGCTTTGAATTGGTCATCCTGACATTGAGTTCTGATGGGTGGTTCTCTCTTCTCAAATGAAAACCCCTTATGGTTTTGACATGCATATTTCATTTATTTCTTTTGGTGTTCTGCTTTTAGAATAGCATTATCTCAGTGACTTGTACATTGTGTGTGTGTGTGTGTGTGTGTGTGTGTGTGTGTGTGTGTTTTGGTTTCGAGCCTTTTAAAGGTCTGCTTGTTTTGGGGTTTCTAGCAGTTGCACACCTGCCATGTTTTGATTTCTAAGCTAGTTGGATTCTGGCCGTGTTTTGATTTCCAAGCTAGTTGGAGGAGGACAGCAGATGTACTTCTCTGTTAACCTGGGTTGGCCTTTAAATGTATCTCTCTGTGCAACACCCACCCAGTCACTTCAGGGGCTGGAGGAAATGAGGAAGGGGAACTGGGGGGTGTTTGGGGGATCAGCATGAGGGAGAGGAGGGTAGAAGGGTAAAGGGATGGTATAGTGATGGCAGAAACTCAGTTTACTGGACCAGGAGCATGTGGGCACCACCTGCTAAAACATAAAAAAGGAATAATGGGGACGTGGTCAGTAGCTCTTACAGGCTAAGAGATATACAGGGAGATATTTGTATGTCTCTTGGGGATTGTTCTGCTTTTTAATTTTTTTATTTTTATATTTTATAGAGTAAGTTATTGATAAGAGAAAATAGGCTAAAAAGAGCTAAAAGCAGGGAATTTCCTTGTGGTCCAGTGGTTAGGACTTGGCACTTTCATTGCTGGGGCTCCGGGTTCAATCCCTGGTCAGGGAACTAAGATCCTGCAAGCCACACATTGGGGCCAAAAAAAAAAAAAAGCTAAATGCATATGGATTAGGATTCTAGAATCTCCCCCTCTAGTTTGAATTTAGAAGCTACCTCCAGAGAGGTTAAAAATATGTAATATTCCCCTTTATTCCAAGATAACTTGAGATGGCTTACTTTAGAGATAATTGCAATACTAAAATGAGAGAAATAAATAAATGGAGAAATCTGGGTGAAGGGAGTGTCAGGGTAAGGAAATAGAGTCAGGGTTAAAGGTAAAAACAAACAAACTCCTGTTACATTGGTAGACGGGGACGGATTTGGGATCCTCAGCCTCCTAGTGGCCAAAGCAAAAAGGAGAATACGAACAGTTGTAAGACCTTCAGTCCCATGAGAAAAAAATCCAGAATGGTGTGCTCAGAAAAGACTCAATTTTCTGGTACTGAGCCCTGAGGAATTTCAACATGGGGTTCCCCAAAATGAGACCCCTTGTGACGTGGTGGAGTGCACCCCTCTAATACGTGCCCTGGGGATTTCCCTATGACCGCGTCTTATGGCGCCTCTTAGTGTAAGCCAGTGCTGCAGTGCGAAATCCCACTTCAGAAAATCATTTCTAAATGTTGCAAATTCATGCCTTTCCTGGGAGAAGATGGGAAATGGGGAATAGGTTTGTTAGAGAGCCCGTAAATTGGAGTCCTCAACCCTTCAATTCTCACTTGCTTGGAAGGTTTTCCAGGAAACATGGAAATGATTTGGCTAAAGATTCAACATTATATTAAACATCTGGGACTCTATTCGACAGCCAGCTTTCCAGTCAATTCTGTGAAGTGCGGCGATTGCATTTACGCTCCTTTTCCGAGGGCAGAGTTCGGACAGAACTAAAGAGGGAGGCTGGCAGGAGTCAGGAGAGATCAGAGCTGGACGACGACCAGTGGGAGGTCCAGGTGGCTCATGACCACTGAGGGTTTGGGAGCAAATTTCAGTGTCTTCACTTTAGAAAAGAGTGCCCGACTCTGTTGGTCCCTGGGGATGGAAAGAAAAGGATAACATTCAACCACAGCATCAGCAGTTTGGGGACCAAGACCCACTGTTCCTAGCCTTCAAAATTCTGACTAACAAAGGACACACACAAAGAACCGATAGCCACGCAGGGACCAAAATAGCCACTTTACTCTTGGCAAGGGGGGCGCTCAAAAGCCTTTGATGAGGGTCTCCGGTAAATTTACGCCCTACCAGAGGAGCATGGTGGGCCTTCTCTCAGGGACAGGGAGGCCTTGCCCCAGTGCGCCTGGTGGGTAAGGAGGACAAGAGCCGTCCGTTGGCTGAGTGCCCACCGGGCCTGGGTGTAGGCAGTAACCTAGGAAGCGTTGAGCCCGCTTCTTGCTTTTGAGGCACGGTAACCCTGTGTCCGGTACAACAGCCCGATAAATGCCCAGCTCTGCTGAGTCAGATGAGTTCCTCCTTCCCTAGGTGAGGAGTGAGTCAAGGGATGAGACTAGATGTGTTCATTCATGGGGTGAAGGAGCCTGAGTGGCAGCTCCTTAGACCAGGAAACGATTGGGGACAAAATATTCTCCCATCCCAATGGTTGGAAGCAGCTTTATTGAGAAATAATAGGTCGACAATAAGCACATGTATTTCAGGTGCACAGTTTAAGTTTTGACATATGTATATACCTGTGAAAAAATCACCACACTCAGGATAATGAACAACCATCACCGCCTAAAGTTTCTTTGTGCCCCTTTGTAACCCTTCCCTACCACCCTCCCCCCACTGTCACCTCAGGCAATGACTGTGCCTTCTCTCACTGTACTTTATTTTTTTTAATTTTTAAATTTTTTTGGCTGCATTGCATGGCTTGCGGGACCTTAGTTCCCCAACCAGGGATCGAACCTGGTCCCTCATTTGGGGAAAGCATGGAGTGAAAGCACAGAGTCCTAACCACTGGACCACCAGGGAATTCCCTTTCCCTGTAGTTTAGTTTGTATTTTCTAAACGTTATATAAGTTGAGTCATAGAATATGTTCTTATTTAGCCTGGTTTCTTTCGTTCAGCATCATTGTTCTGAGATTCATCCATGTTATAGCATGTGTCATAGTTCATTGTATGGATATACCACATTTTGTTTATCCATTCATCTGCTGATAGACATTTGAGTTGTTTCTTTGAAATGTAGCTTCTATGAGCAAGTCTGTGGACATGTGCATTCATGTCTCTTGGGTAAGTCTCTAGGATTAGAATGGCCAGATCATATGGTAGGTGTATGCTTCACTTTTTAAGAAACTGCCAAACTTTCCTAAGTGGTTGTGTCATTTTACATTCCCGCCGACAGTGTGGGAGAAATCCAGTTGCTCCACATCTTGCCAACCCTCCAGCAGGTGGATTTAAAGGCACTCATAACTTGGAGTATAGTTAGCTGTGGAGATAGGCTTCCATTTTTACATTTTTTTTAATTAAAAAATTCTGTATATATATATATATATATATATAATTTTTTTCCCCACGCCATTGACTTGACAAAGAAGCCAGGTCGTAGTCGTATAGAATATCCTCACATTTGTCTCTTTGCTTCTTCCTTAGGGGCTGATGGTGGTGGGTGGTGTTTTTCCCGTCCCTGTAAACTGGAAAGTAGCCCCCAAAGCTAAAATAGAATCTGAGTTGACTTTTATGAGAAGAGTGTCTAGTAGAGGGGCTTCTCCTGGCCGAAGATGGGACAACATAAGCATCATAAAGACTGCAGTGGCTTGAAAGCCATGACATATATGAAAATTCACTCGTTCATAGTGGCAACTGAAAAAAGAAGTCTCATTGGTCGCTTCTGGCGGTTGCTAAGGCCCCACCCACCTCAGTACTCTGAATGTTGCTAAGTATAGGGAAAGGACCAAGCATTTATCCCACCTTCATATTTGAACTATATTCCAGGGTAACCAAGTTGTTAATGTGCTAATAGACGTAGAAAGAATGACGAAATTAGAAAACCACCATTTTTCAGCCCTCAATAAAATAATGATTCTAGGCAGTGATCATCCATGGTTGCTGAGATATGTAGTGAAAGATGGGAGGGAGCCTCATGGGGGAGCGACCAGGCTGATCTCACTGGACCCCATGGATCATTCTTAACATCACACAAAGAAAGACAAGCAGACATGTGTGCCCTCTAATGTCATGGACTACTAAGTAGGCAACACATCCTGGGGAGTATTCTCATCAAGAGAAGCTGAATATGAGTGTACCGATGGCCCTGGCTTTAACTGCCAGTTTCCAGGAAACATGGGGGACAGAGAAATGTGTTAAATGATGTCACAAGGATACAATCAACCAAGTCCAGAATGTGGGAAATTCTACAGGGACATTGTGATCCAGTTTCTTAAACCAATAAATACTATTAAAAAAAAAGTCAGTGATTATAGATTGAGACATACCAACTAAATCAGTGTATGAACCTTGGTTGGATTCTGAGTCAGACAAATCAAGTGTAAAGAGGTGTTATGGGGACAACTGGAGAAAGTTGAACAAAAACATGGTATTAGATAATGTTAAGGAGTTACTGTTAATTTTTGGGGTGTGATGAAGGTATTATGGTCATGGTTTTTAAAAAGTCCTTATCTGTTAGAGCAGTGGTTCTTAACTGGAGGCAATTTGGCAGTGTCTGGAGGCATTTTTGGTTGCCATGACTTGCAGTGGCATTGGTATATCTAGTGGGTAGAGGTCAGGGACGCTGCTAAACACCCTACCATACACATGGCAGCCCTCTACAACAAAGCATTCTGTAATCTGGATGTCGGTGGTGCCACAGTTGAGAAACCCTAAGTTAGGGATATCTGCTGCAGTAACTGTGGGTGAAATTATGACGTCTGGGGTTTGCTTTTTTGGTGGGGGGGGGGGTTTACGTTTTTATTCATCTGAATATATATTCTAATAATTCTTTAAACTTAGTCTGTGGTTGATAAATCTCTTGAATCTCTGAATGTTAAAAAGATATTTATTTTACCCTGTCACTTGAATGCTCATTTAGCCATTGGCACTTAGGTTCAAAATGATCGATGGTAGAGAACAGGTAGGAACCTTTTTTCTGTTTTCTTCATAGATACATTTCAAGCACCTGGAACCATGACTGAAAAATCATAGTTCCTCCATTATAATTTTTTGATGAATGAGTGACTGTTTCATCATTGCTTTTTATGAGCATTGTGTATGAGTTAGCTATGGATATCTTTATTCTTTTACCTTGTGCTCCATCTAGCATGTACAAATACATGTATTTGCTTTTTTTTTTTTTTTTTTAAATTTATTTATTTATTTATTTTTGGCCACGTTGGGTCTTCATTCCTGTGCATGGGCTTTCTCTAGTTGTGGCGAGCAGGGGCTACTCTTCCTTGCAGTGCGCGGGCTTCTCATTGTGGTGGCTTCTCTTGTTCTGGAGCACGGGCTCTAGGCACCTGGGCTTCAGTAGTTGTGGCATGCGGGCTCTAGAGCGCAGGCTCAGTAGTTGTGGCACGTGGGCTCTAGAGCGTAGGCTCAATAGTTGTGGCGCACGGGCTTAGTGGGATCTTCCCCAACCAGGGCTCGAACCCGTGTCACTTGCATTGGCAGGCAGATTCTTGACCACTGTGCAACCAGGGAAGCCCTGTTTGCTTGTTTTTATTGTAGTTTTTTTTTTTTTTTTTAAATTTTTATTTTTTTTAGGAACTGTTTAGAGCTGTATACCTAGGTCTTTGTATTCTTTCCATTCAGCACTTGGATGGTACTTTTCACATGAAACATATCTTTCTTCCCCTGTGGAAAATAATTTTTTGTTGTTTCTTTGATAACTTGCTATTTTGGGGTTTGCTTTTAATAATCGGCGCACGTGCAAATAAAATAGGGGTGGGGATGATATGAAACGAGAATGTTACAAGCTGTTGAGGCATGCAGGAGTTCATTTTACTCCCGTACCACTTTGGTGCATGCGAAAATTTTCATAATAAAAACTTAAATTTAAAAAATGTTGGAGGAAAAAAACAACCCCCCCACCCCCGCAAATGTTGGAGGAAAGGATACCACAGAGGTCTTGAAGGTAGAAAAGAATGAATCTAATCTGATGTGTCCTTAAGTGTAGGTAATTCAAGGGGGAAGGTGCTGGAAGGGAAAGTTGTTGGGGTCTAGAGTGAGCAGGTCCCGGGAAACGGAAGCCCATGAACTATTGTTCAAGTGTGCTCTGAGGGCCTCCACCTGCGCCCCACACTGGATGTATCCACACCCAGCTTTGCAGAGAAATACGGTCATGACTAGTTGCAGTTTGAAAAGATTCTCTTTGAGTGTTTCCATCCTATGTAGGTGTTTCCCAGGTCGCTGTTTACCTAGACCAAAAGGGAGGGGGGAAAAACAAAGTGACACTATGACATTAGAAGGCTGGTGGAAGTGTTATCCAGAATTGAGAGGAAGCATCCCTAAAAGTATAATTCTGTGGGAAAACATAAGTAGTTTACCAAAAACTCTATATTAAGCAGCCTGTAGAAACATGACTTTTGAGAATGGCGAGATTCAGACAGCACACAACTCCATCGAGATTTTGTATCTGCCCCCAGAGAGGAAACCTGCTTAGTTGTTGGCAGCCAAGCCCTGGCATCCTTGAGATTGATGGATGGAAGCATCCTTTAGTAATGCTAAAACTTCCTTATTCCTTTGGAGACACCATTGTGAAAATTGATCACCAGCCAAATCAACATTACCTTAAAGTCTTTTTATGGCTCTTTTGGGAAGCAAAGACGTGGGATAATTTTTTGTTTACTCAAGTCTATTGGAAACTGGATCCGATTTGTCTTCTTTTTGCATTTCATATACAGTGGGCTGTTTGGACAAGTTATATCTGCCCACTTCCTACGCGGAGGGGAGAAAGTCAAGGGCTTGCATGAGGCTCAGGAGATATAATCTGTTCTCATGGGCTCAATTACTTATATGTATTTAGTAGCTAGCTCTACTTGCCTTTCCCCTAATTTATTCTCTTGGTTCATTCCCATGAGATCTCCGATGTTGTATATCTCGCTTTTTCTATTGCAACCTTTTTCTCGTGCAGTTGTTCCTATTGTAAGAGTCGGTCATTGATATTCCTAAAATCTCTGCTCTTGCATCAGTTGTCACATTTTGTGCCATGCCTCATGTTAATCCACGTCCTCTCCCTTTCTGTTATCACTTCCTTAGTATAGAATTTGTCATGTTAACTATTGTAGACTTGTCCTTTAGCAGTTCCTAGCATCGACCTCTTTCTACCATCACTGTTGAAGTGATCTTATCAGTCTCAGGCACTCACACCAGCCCAGCACTCTTAAACGCTCTCTAATAATCCCTTCTGTCAATCCAATCTAGGATTTCCCCCCTTCAAGGTCCAGCCAGGATTTCACTTGCATTTACTTCCCAGCCTCATTACCCACAGCTTTCTTGGGCTACTGTTCCCTGGCTTTTCTAAAGTAGCACTCATTCCCACTCCAGCCCGTGAAGACATCTTTTAACTAACTCTCGAGATTCAATCACCTCCATGACACAGGAACACACAAAACTCAGTGTATCCCCATCGGCAACACACGATGGCCATCATTCTGTTTACACACTCTCCACTTTTCACAGCCTCATCTTGACCTCTAAACGACACAAACAGCCTCCTCTTCACTTGTTTTGCAGTTCTGTCTTCATCATGTAGATAAGTGCGATCATATTGCTGCCTCAGATTTTAATGAACTAGAAGACAGCTAATATTTAGGTAGTCTTTCTTTTAGATTTGAACGTAGCATCTAATTAATCAGTTGGGTACTTTTTATTTATTTTTTAAGGTGTGGAACACCATGGTAGATAGAATGAACTTGAAAATGTTTTTGATTTAATATCATTGAGTGCCCACTGCGTTCCAGGCACTGTCCTGATTCATGATATCACACGGTATTTATTCACGTGCCTTTGTCTTTTCTGACACTATGTTGTCTGTTATTCATCTTCTAACTCTGCCACACACAACCCAGCACTAGTGTCCATAACCCATAGTGATGATTGAACATCATGGGAGTTTTATGAGCTATGTCTAGGTTCAGGTTTTTGTTTTTGTTTTTAATGTGCCAATTCTTCATGACTAAATTGGGTACTCTGAGTTCCTTGAAGTGGTGTATGGCATGAATTATCCCATTAGGTCTAAGAAATTATCCCACATCTAAGGTTCTTGTTGTTGATTCATTCCTTTCACAATATAGATATGAACCCTTGAATCAGGACAGATGGGTACTGTTCTAGGTGTTAGGTGTATAATGGTGAACACAGCGTCGTCTTTCGCCTCATGGAGATCGTGTTACCGCGGGGAAAGCAGATGATCAACCCTAGACCAAAATTAGAAAAATCTTTTGCGTTTTTAATATTCATGTTTGGTATGTCGAGAAGTTAAAAGTTTGAATGGGAAAAATGGAGCTCAGTGGAGCGTGTTAGAAAGAAGTAGGGCCAAGAGGATGAATCCATTTGTCTCTCCTTTCCTTGTTTTTTTTTTTTTTCCTTCGTGAATAGTTTTGAAGACAATACATTCCGCACCCACCCCCAAGCTTCTAATGAATGTCAGGATTTTAAAAAGGAGAGAATTTATAGGCGGGAGATTAACTACAGTTCTTAAAATAGCTCTTTGTTTCTGAAAACCTTGTTCTGCCATCTATCTTATAAGTGGGGGGCGAGGGGGACCCTCCAGAATGTACTTGTATAGCCCCTGTCACTGAGGAAAATGTGCCCTGATGTGACCTCAAGCATAGGCTGATTTATTTAAAATGTATATAGGGAAAGGTTTTTTCCTTTTTTTTTTTTTCGTGGCTTTTTACTAATGAACAGATCTTAATGTATGACTTCTTATTTGTCATTATTGAATGTAGTGAGCGTGTTGGGGAGGTGAGATGGTGATTTCATTATACTCTATCAGGAAACATTAATATAGGCACTCATTAACATATTTTTCAGACAGAACAATATCTACTTCTAAAGCCTCTTCATTTAACTCAAACATCCAGTAACTTCTTCATGGCCTGTATTATGCCAGGTGCACTCTTTGCAAGAGCCATTTTCTAGTCATTTAATTATATATCTTTTTTTTTTTTAACATCTTTATTGGAGTATAATTGCTTTACAATGGTGTGTTAGTTTCTGCTTTATAACAAAGTGAATCAGTTATACATATACATATATCCCCATATTTCTTCCCTCTTGCGTCTCCCTCCCTCCCACCCTCCCTATCCCACCCTTCTAGCTGGTCACAAAGCACCGAGCCGATCTCCCTGTGCTATGCGGCTGCTTCCCACTAGCTATCTATTTTACGTTTGGTAGTGTATGTATGTCCATGCCACTCTCTCACTTTGTCCCAGTTTACCCTTCCCCCTCCCCATATCCTCAAGTCCATTCTCTAGTAGGTCTACATCTTTATTCCCGTCTTGCCCCTAGGTTCTTCATGACCTTTATTTTTTTAAATTAGATTCCATATATATGTGTTAGCATACAGTATTTGTTTTTCTCTTTCTGACTTACTTCACTCTGTATGACAGACTCTAGGTCATCCAACTCACTACAAATAACTCAATTTCGTTTCTTTTTATGGCTGAGTAATATTCCATTGTATATATGTGCCACATCTTCTTTATCCATTCATCCGACGATGGACACTTAGGTTGCTTCCATGTCCTGGCTATTGTAAATAGAGCTGCAATGAACATATTGGTACATGACTCTTTTTGAATTATGGTTTTCTCAGGGTATATGCCCCGTAGTGGGATTGCTGGGTCACACAGTTGTTCTATTCATAGTTTTTTAAGGAACCTCCATACTGTTCTCAATAGTGGCTGTATCAATTTACATTCCCACTAACAGTGCAAGAGTGTTTCCTTTTCTCCACACCCTCTCCAGCATTTATTGTTTCTAGATTTTTTGATGATGGCCATTCTGACTAGTGTGAGATGATATCTCATTGTAGTTTTTTTTTTTAACATCTTTATTGGAGTATAATTGCTTTACAATGGTGTGTTAGTTTCTGCTTTATAACAAAATGAATCAGTTATACATATACATGTGTTCCCATATCTCTCCCCTCTTAGGTCTCCCTTCCTCCCACCCTCCCTGTCGCACCCCTCTAGGTGGTCACAAACCACCGAGCTGATATCCCTGTGCTATGCGGCTGCTTTCCACTAGCTATCTATTTTACACTTGGTAGTGTATATATGTCCATGCCACTCTCTCACTTTGTCACAGCTTACCCTTCCCCCTCCCCCATATCCTCAGGTCCATTCTCTAGTAGGTCTGTGTCTTTATTCCATCTTGCCCCTAGTTTCTTCATGACCTTTTTATTTTTTTTTCCTTAGATTCCATATATATGTGTTAGCATACGGTATTTGTTTTTCTCTTTCTGACTTATTTCACTCTGTATGACAGACTGTGGGTCCATCCACCTCACTACAAATATCTCAATTTCGTTTCTTTTTATGGCTGAGTAATATTCCATTGTATATATGTGCCACATCTTCTTTATCCATTCATCCGACGATGGACACTTCGGTTGCTTCCATGCCCTGGCTATTGTAAATAGAGCTGCAGTGAACATTTTGGTACATGACTCTTTGAATTACGGTTTTCTCAGAGTATATGCCCAGTAGTGGGATTGCTGGGTCGTATGGTAGTTCTATTTGTAGTTTTTTAAGGAATCTCCATACTGTTCTCAATAGTGGCTGTATCAATTTACATTCCCACTAACAGTGCAAGAGTGTTTCCTTTTCTCCACACCCTCTCCAGCATTTATTGTTTCTAGATTTTTTTTTTTTTTTTTGCAGTACGCGGGCCTCTCACCGCTGCGGCCTCTCCCGTTGCGGAGCACAGTCTCCGGACGCGCAGGCCCAGCGGCCATGGCCCACGGGCCCAGCCGCTCCGCGGCATGCGGGACCCCCCCCGGACCGGGGCACGAACCCGCGCCCCCTGCATCGGCAGGTGGACTCCCAACCACTGCGCCACCAGGGAAGCCCTGTTTCTAGATTTTTTGATGACGGCCATTCTGACTGATGTGAGATGATATCTCATTGTAGTTTTGATTTGCATTTCTCTAATGATTAATAATATTGAGCATTCTTTCATGTGTTTGTTGGCAACCTGTATATCTTCTTTGGAGAAATGTCTATTTAGGTCTTCTGCCCATTTTTGGATTGGGTTGTTTGTTTTTTGTTATTGAGCTGCATGAGCTGCTTGAAAATCTTGGAGATTAATCCTTTGTTGTTTCATTTGCAAATATTTTCTCCCATTCTGAGAGTTGTCTTTTGGTCTTGTTTATGGTTTCCTTTGCTGTGCAAAAGCTTTGAAGTTTCATTAGGTCCCATTTGTTTATTTTTGTTTTTATTTCCATTCCTCTAGGAGGTGGGTCAAAAAGGATCTTGCTGTGATTTATGTCGTAGAGTGTTCTGCCTATGTTTTCCTCTAAGAGTTTGATAGTGTCTGGCCTTACATTTAGGTGTTTAATCCATTTTGAGTTTATTTTTTGTGTATGGTGTTAGGGAGTGTTCTAATTTCATATTTTTACATGTACCTGTCCAATTTTCCCAGCACCACTTATTGAAGAGGCTGTCTTTTCTCCACTGTATATTCTTGCCTCCTTTATCAAAGATAAGGTCACCATATGTACGTGGGTTTATCTCTGGGCTTTCTATCGTGTTCCATTGATCTATATTTCTGTGTTTGTGCCAGTACCGTACTGTCTTGATTACTGTAGCTTTGTAGTATAGTCTGAAGTCAGGGAGCCTGATTCCTCCAGCTCTTTTTTTCGTTCTCAAGATTGCTTTGGCTCTTTGGGGTCTTTTGTGTTTCCATACAAATTGTGAAATTTTTTGTTCCAGTTCTGTGAAAAATGCCATTGGTAGTTTGATAGGGATTGCATTGAATCTGTAGATTGCTTTGGGTAATATAGTCATTTTCACAGTGTTGCTTTTTCCAATCCAAGAACATGGTATATCTCTCCATCTGTTTGCATCATCTTTAATTTCTTTCATCAGTGTCTTATAATTTTCTGCATACAGGTCTTTTGTCTCCTTATGTAGGTTTATTCCTAGATATTTTATTCTTTTTGTTGGCAGTGGTAAATGGGAGTGTTTTCTTAATTTCACTTTCAGGTTTTTCATCATTAGTGTATAGGAATGCCAGAGATTTCTGTGCATTAATTTTGTATCCTGCTACTTTACCAAATTCATTGATTAGCTCTAGTAGTTTTCTGATAGCATCTTTAGGATTCTCTATGTAGAGCATCATGTCATCTGCAAACAGTGACAGCTTTACTTCTTCTTTTCTGATTTGGATTCCTTTTTCTTCTCTGATTGCTGTGGCTAAAACTTCCAAAACTATGTTGAATAATAGTGGTGAGAATGGGCAACCTTGTCTTGTTCCTTATCTTAGTAGAAATAGTTTCAGTTTTTCACCATTGAGAATGATGTTGGCTGTGGGTTTGTCATATATGGCCTTTATTATGTTGAGGAAAGTTCTCTCTATGCCTACTTTCTGCAGGGTTTTTATCATAAGTGGGTGTTGAATTTTGTCGAAAGCTTTCTCTGCATCTGTTGAGACGATCATATGGTTTTTCTCCTTCAGTTTGTTAATATGATGTATCATGTTGATTGATTTGCATATATTGAAGAATCCTTGCATTCCTGGGTTAAACCCCACTTGATCTTGGTGTATGATCCTTTTCATGTGCTGTTGGATTCTGTTTGCTAGTATTTTGTTGAGGATTTTTGCACCTATGTTCATCAGTGATATTGACCTGTAGTTTTCTTTCTTTGTGACATCTTTGTCTGGTTTTGGTATCAGGGTGATGGTGGCCTCGTAGAATGAGTTTGGGAGTGTTCCTCCCTCTGCTATGTTTTGGAAGAGTTTGAGAAGGATTAGGTGTTAGCTCTTCTCTAAATGTTTGATAGAATTCGCCTGTGAAGCCATCTGGTCCTGGGCTTTTGTTTGTTGGAAGATTTTTAACCACAGTTTCAATTTCAGTGCTTGTGATTGGTCTGTTCATATTTTCTATTTCTTCCTGGTTCAGTCTCGGCAGGTTGTGCATTTCTAAGAATTTGTCCATTTCTTCCAGGTTGTCCATTTTACTGGCATAGAGTCGCTTGTAGTAATCTCTCATGATCCTTTGTATTTCTGCAGTGTCAGTTGTTACTTCTCCTTTTTCATTTCTAATTCTATTGATTTGAGTCTTCTCCCTTTTTTTCTTGATGAGTCTGGCTAATGGTTAATCAATTTTGATTATCTTAAAGAACCAGCTTTTAGTTTTATTGATCTTTTTTATCGTTTCCTTCATTTGTTTTTCATTTATTTCTGATCTGATTTTTATGATTTCTTTCCTGCTGCTAACTTTGGGTTTTTTTTTGTTCTTCTTTCTCTAATTGCTTTAGGTGCAAGGTTAGGTTGTTTATTTGAGATGTTTCCTGTTTATTAAGGTAGGAATATATTGCTATAAACTTCCCTCTTAGAACTGCTTTTGCTGCATCCTGTAGGTTTTGGGTCCTCGTGTCTCCATTGTCATTTGTTTCTAGGTATTTTTTGATTTCCTCTTTGATTTCTTCAGTGATCACTTGGTTATTAAGTTGTGTATTGTTTAGCCTCCATATGTTTGTATTTTTTATAGCTCTTTTCCTGTAATTGATATCTAGTCTCATAGCGTTGTGGTCAGAAAAGATACTTGTTACGATTTCAGTTTTCTTAAATTTACCAAGGCTTGATTTGTGACCCAAGATATCTATCCTGGAGAATGTTCCATGAGCACTTGAGAAAAATGTGTGTTCTGTTGTTTTTGAATGGAATGTCCTATAAATATCAATTAAGTCCATCTTGTTTAATGTGTCATTTAAAGCTTGTGTTTCCTTATTTATTTTCAATTTGGATGATCTGTCCATTGGTGAAAGTGGGGTGTTAAAGTCCCTTACTATGATTGTGTTATTGTCGATTTCCCCTTTTATGGCTGTTAGTATTATGTATTGAGGTGCTCCTATGTTGGGTGCATAAATATTTACAGTTGTTACATCTTCTTCTTGGATCGATCCCTTGATCATTATGTAGTGTCCTTCTTTGTCTCTTTCAGTCTGTATGTGTCCTGAGGTCTGAAGTGGGTTTCTTATAGACAGCATATATATGGGTCTTGTTCTTGTATCCATTCAGCCAGTCTGTGTGTTTTGGTGGGAGCATTTAATCCATTTACATTTAAGGTAATTATCGATATGTATGTTCCTATTCCCATTTTCTTAATTGTTTTGGGTTTGTTATCTATTCAGCATGTATTTATTATGCACCTGCTATGTGCCTGACACTATGCTATGTTCTTAGGTGCATTGAATACCTCCATCAACGTAGATGCAAATCCAGTTATTTCAGTGACCTACTAATATCTTTTTTAAAGCAAAAAACAAGAAAAAGTCATGTTTTATGAGGATCAGAAAAGGGACTTTTTCCATAAGGTACAAGAAAGAGGAGAATTAATCCCCCAAGATAGATGTGGTCACATACTTGATAATCTTTAGATTATATAATCCTTTAAAATGTGGCATCCAGATTTTGAGCTAGTTCTCTATTCTCTTTCCAGTGCTCATATTAGAGGTACGTTGAACCTTCTCATTCTCTGTCTCCTGTCTCTTTGTCTCTGTGTATTGCATTCTGTATCAGCACTTCTCCAACTGCAGTGTGCTCACAGATCACCTGGGGATCTTTTTGGAATGTAGGTGCTGATTCAGTGGGCATGGTGTAGGGCCTGCCATTCTGTATTTCTAAGCAACTCCCTGGCGATGCTGTTGATGCTGCAAGTCTACAGATCACACCTTGTGAAGCATGGTTCTATGTGATTTCCTCAGATCTATCTGCTAGTTCATCAGCTTTCTCTTTAGCTGTGTCTAGTCTGTTTAATGCACCCAGTGAGTTTTAAACTTTAAATTCAGCAATCATGTTTTTCATTTTTAAAAGTTCCATTTGGTTCCTTTCAAATGTGCTTTGTCTTTTCTCCAGAGTATCTTGTTCTTTTATTAGAATTTCTACTCATTTACCTTGATCATGAATGAAAATTTATTTTATGGTCCATTTTAGATTGTTCTCTTATCTGCAGTTTTTTGGGGGCTAATTCTCCCACTTTTGTATCTGCTGATGCTCCTTTGTGGTAGTTTGGGTGGTTCCTTTTTTCTTGTTATGTGTAGTTGTTGGTTTTTACTTTTTATTGTGAACTCATTTCTAGTTGGGAGTGTGTGTGTGTTGGGGGGGAGTGAGGGAGGGAGGGAGGGAGGAAGAGAAGGAGTCTTGTGTGCCCTGGGTTGTGAACGTGGTCCTACAGACTTTTCTCCACTTACATCTGCCAGTGCCCTAAGGGATCCTGGACCAATATTGCTGATAATTTCTTGGCTTGTAGTTCCCTCACCATGTAGGATACTGTAACCACAGACACCCTACCTGGGGCTACAGTTTTAATAGCTGCCCTGTTTCTCTTCTAAAGGGCTCTGGACAAGGGTGAGCATCCATCACTTTCTCTTAGGTTGAGGATTTCCACTTCCCCCACTTCTCTTTGGCTTGAGGCTGTGGCTCTTTTCCCTGACCAAATGTGGCCCCTAGAAGCCCCTCTTTTCAGAGTTTCCCATTGTACCCAACTGACTACCTGTCTAGAGGCTCTGACATTCTTAGCTTTTCATCTGTCCTGTGAGTGTCTCGCTTATTACCAGCTGGGGCATTTCATGTTGACTTCTCCCTCTTATTGAAGATTACCTGGCCCTTTATCTTATCTCGACTACATGGGCTAGCTTTGAGTGTGATGGAGTTTTAAAGAGGGATCATATTTATAGTACGGAATTTCTCAGTCATAGTTATTTCACAGAGGGTGGCTCCTGCCCCTATATTAATCATACTCCTCACTCAGAAATGGAATTCTATTTCAGTCTCCCAAAGATAAATTAGTATATAGTGGAAAGGGAATTAAACTTCTGTTAAGAATGAAATGGTACGATTAACAAACATCCACGTGAGTGTCTGTGTCTTGTGCAGGAAAGAATACTCAACACAGACTCTGCTGTATCTCACTAGCCTTCTAACTGCAGGATCTGTCATAAACATCTGTCATGTGGGCAATAACAGCAGCAGGTAGTCTTTTTTTTTTTTTCATCGATCTTTATTGGAGTATAATTGCTTCACAATACTGTGTTAGTTTCTGTTGCACAACAAAGCAGATCCCCTCCCTCTTGGGTCTCCTTCCCATTCTGCCTATCCCACCCCTCTAGGTCATCCGCAAAGCACGGAGTCAGTCTCCCTTTGCTATGCTGCTGCTTCCCACCAGCCAACTGTTTTACATTCCGTAGTGTAAACATGTCTATGCTGCTCTCACTTTGCCCCAGCTTCTCCCTCCCACCCCAAGTCCTCAAGTCCATTCTCTATGTCTGCCTCTTTATTCCTGCTCTAATAGCAAGTAATCTTTATGGAGTGTTTACTGTATGCTAAGAGCTGTACCAGTAAGCACTTTATATAGATTTCTTTCATTTAAACCTCCCAGCAGCCCTTTGAGGAAATTATCTGTATGTTGAAACTGAGGCTCAGAGAGGTTAAGGCACTTTCCCAAGGTCACAGTGCTGGTAAGTGGCGGAGCTGTGGTTTGAACCCACTTAGTCAAAGTATGTGCCACCAGCCATGATGCTTCCATATTAATATCATCTGCAAATCTCTTTCCATACATTTCCTCAGTCTTTACCTGAGTTTCCTTATTTTGGGATGGGAAACTTCTCTTTTTTATCCTCGTGAAGTATAATTTCCATTAAAAGGTGTTTTTTTTGCTTATAAAAAGATAGTGGGTAATTGAAATCTGATTGGATTTGAGCCCATGTTGATGGAAAGTACACATGGGAGGTGGGCTGAAGCATTCAATGTAATTTTTCTTTCCATCAACTAATTTTTAACACGTTAAGCAAGTAGATTCTGACACTAACAGGGAAGATTTAAATTCTCTTGAGAGCTTCGAGGTGTTAAATAATTTTCGGCAAGTGTACATTTTACATTTTTCAGTCTCCTACCACATCTCAACGCACCTGAGTTCTGAGAATGTTCTTTTTTGCATTTCCCGGGAGCTGCCAGACCTCCTCATTCTGGCTTCATCTCCTGCCGCTCCACATCCCTTCACCTTTGTCTCCTTCCTGATGCTGCCTGCTGCTTCCGATGTTGTTGTTGTCATTGGGGAACTTTGGAAACAGCCAGATTCTTTGGAGTCCATAAGCGGAAAATAGACTGCTGCTCCTATCTGGCACACAGCTTTTGTGCAGAAAGCAAGGAGTTAAAAAAGAAGCCTGGGCTGGGAAGCGCTGTGACAACTGTCCTAGGGGGCGCTCTCCAGAGCTCTGGCCGTGACTCATGGTGCTCTGTCACTCAGATCAGCACTGGCCCCTGCCACGCAGGTGGCCAGGCGGGGTTGCCGCCAGACCACACACGCACAGAGTGGCGAGCATGAAGCCTGCACTGCGGGGGATGTGATGCCCGGCTCTCCAGCTTACCCGGCCCACCTACCACAGACGCCTCAGCCCGCAGCCATGGTAACGCTTCTGGCTGGCTATACCCCTGGGAGCCCACCACAGTGGGCGGCTTCCTGGTGACCGATGAATGAGTGTCCAACTCCCTGACCAAGAGAGCTTAGTAGGTCCGCAGGAAGTGGAGAAGATGTAAGACGTCCTTAGCCAGGAGTCATGCCTTAATGAGGTAGGACGCAGCCATCCATCCACACCATCAGTGCACAGGGGTGCCGTACATCATCGGGAAGAACTTTATCTGGCTGGCATTTCGTTATGCTGATTAAACTGCGGCGGATTCAGGGGCATGATCGAGCTGGGGAGGAGGGATGATGAACTAAAAAAAAAAAAAAAAAAAAAAGTGGTACATAAGTGCTCCGAGTATACTCATCCGGATATGAATGGGCTAGACTGCAGAGCTATCCTAACATGAGTTACATGCCTCCCAAACTCTCTCTCCTGTTCATTTCTCTCACTCCAGTTAATCCACGAAATGTAGAAATTCCATCTTATCCCAGTGATTAGCACTAAATATTAATAATTTGGACCTGTCTGGAAGAGGAAATAAAAAGGTTTAGGTCATCTGATACACCAGCACCAGCCATCTGATGCTCTGTAGCATCATTCTGGAAATATCAGGAATGAGTGGCTTGCTCAAACGAGTTCCCCAAGTGCTTTTCGTTCTACCAAGTGACCTGTTTGAGTTTACCCTTCAGTTTACCCCAGCAGGGAAGGCAGCCCGTCTGCGGGTTGGTGGCCATGTTGGCAGGGAAGGGGTTAATCTCTTGTTGCTGTAAGAGCCGAGCAGAGGCTGGGTCTGCCTGTGTGTGAGCTAGATTGAAAGCAGGCGCTGCAGTGCCATCGGGAACGCTGAAGGAGTGAGACGATTTTCTTCTCCGCAACAGTGTTGAATCCGTCTGAATTTTTCTCCCCCCCCACCCCTTCTTGTTTTTCTTTAACCAGCTCCTCCCCCCTTCGTTCCCACCCTCAAGTCTGATGATGACACCTCCAATTTTGATGAACCAGAGAAGAATTCGTGGGTTTCATCCTCTCCGTGCCAGCTGAACCCCTCAGGTTTCTCAGGAGAAGAACTGCCGTTTGTGGGGTTTTCGTATAGCAAGGCACTGGGAATTCTTGGTAGATCTGAGTAAGTGAAATTTTGACTTTTCTAAGGGACCTGCATCGATGCAAGGCATAGAGCCCAAAGGTGGCGGCGGTGGCAGTGGCAGCCCGGGGGGAGTGCAGTGGAGGAAAGCTGTTAACCAGCTTGCGTTTGGAAGGCAGTTGACCTGGTTGGGCTTTGGGAGGGGTAGACTGTTCATATTCTCATTTTGCTGTGTTGAAGGTACCTCTTCCTGTCCATAGCATCATAATTGTCAGTCGGGTACTTTGGGTTAGTTTTTCAGTCTTTGGTCTTCTTTAGAGGGGAGGAGATAGTGGGAGATACCTAGCAGTGCAGAGCCTTGGTGAAGGGAGGAACGTGCAGGGTTAAGATGAGCTGTCTATCTATTTTTCCATCTGTGTAGCCCTCTATCTCTCAGGTGGGTAGATGGAGGTTGCTCTCTTGGCAGTATTGAAAGAATCCTAAAATCCGTTTCTCACGAGCTAAAGGCTTCCCGATGGGGTTACCTGAGCTGCAAGTGGCTGTACCAGAGCTCTAACGGAGAGATGGTACTTGGCTCAGCTCAAAGTCTGCTGCAAGACTGGGGAATCCGGCAGCTGAGCCTCTGAGCCGGCAAAGCACTGGCAGCCAGAGAGAGCCCCGTTACTGTGAGCCACCAGGAGGGAGTATGATGTAGCCGAGTCATTGATTCACAGAAACTGGGCTTCACAAGGGAAAAAACAAACCGGGAGACTAGAAAATGGAAGTATAAATATTACTGTAAACCTCTTGACATGATCAGTCTTTCTCCATTCTTGAAAAAGCTAAAGAAAAACGCATTAGTACGGCACTTGGGACTTGGGGATGGGGTTGGGTGGGGGGAGGTCCCTGGCTTCCAGCCTCCTGGAATTTCTCTAAAATGCAGTAGCCTCTGTGGATGTCAGAGCTCAGTGTCTTGCTTCGTTCTCCTGATCCAATGACATTCTGCGTTCAGAGGTTCAAGTTCCCTGGGAAGGTCTTGGACTGGCTGTGTTATTCCCCCGATGCCACAGCTCCCTCACTTGGAGCCTCTCGGGGTAATGTTGGGTGATCGGTCGCTGCCCACTTAGAAAACAAGCAGAATTTGATCTTCCCTTGGCAGCATTTAGTCCTGGTTTGTTGTGCTCGTAGCTCAGATATTGAATTGAGGGGATGTCATGTAGGTTCTTGGATAGTGTCTCCCCATGGGTGCTATTTTGACAGTAATGTTCCTGGAAAGATTTCAGACAACTGGGGGGAACTGGGCACTTGATGGGAGGTAACGTTGTGGGCTGCGATAGAATTTGAGAGAGCTGTTTGTGTTGCAAGAGACCGAGGGGACCCTTCTTTCCTCTCTCCCTGGGGGCTGGGATTAAAATTGGGGGTTGGATTTTGGTGGTGTTGGCTGTACCTTTCGGGCTAATTTGCTCTGCATCCCCAAAGCAATCTAGATAATGGGAGGAGAGGCAGAAAGCTCACTAGCTGTTGAATGTGCCATCAGATGGATTTGAAATGGCCCAGCAGGGCTGGGAGGTTTTGTACCAGCATCAAAGAGCAGGGCAGAATTGGAGGCCCAATGTTAAAGGATGCATGGTTAGTGGGCAGCTTAACCTTGACACACACAGCACAGTGAAGGTCACCTGTCGGACTGGACAGAGGTGCGTGGAGAGTTCTAGTTCTGATTAGCAGTGGGCGAGCTGGCTCAGAATGAAAGCTTGCTTGGGGTGCTAATCAATGATCTGAAAAACCAGGAAGGACGTGAGGGAATAAGATTTCAGGGGCAAAGGCAGAATGATGTGAGGGCTCTCAGGCATTGCAATTAATCTGAAGCAGTGTGTGATTAATTGCTTATTTTTCAGGAAGACTGTAATTGCATCTTTCTGCTTCTCACAGAAAGCTCAGGGAGCTCTCCGATAGGGGCCTCTCAGTATTAAGGCCCAGGCACTCGATAAATATTTGTTGTTTTAATTTACTCATGATCCTTTCCCCCTAGATTGTGTTTATATTGCTCACTGTATTGGAAGATATGCTGTTTTACCTTTGGTAGTTCAAAATATATCTCTAGAGCATAAAATGAGCTTCTGTTCATGCTCCAACAGAATGCTTAAGATTCTCATAAAAAAGAAAAAAAAGTCCATGCAAACAAAACCATGTATTTTTTATGTGGAAGATGGAATTGAAGTATACCTGTCTTTGGGTGGGAGAGCTTTAATTGCCCTTTCCGTGGCAATTTGGGGTTGGAATCAGAATGATCTCCTTTCATCTTATATCTTACAATGTGATCTTGCTGTTAGATGTGTTTATTCTGCCAGGGACAGCCCTATGGGTGAAACCTCCAACATCATTTTGGAAATTCACCCCACCTGTTGGATGTAGGTGACCCTGGACGTATTGGATCATCATTGTTTAGAAATTCAATAGAAAAGATGCAGTGATGAAATTACTCAGAAGCCCCTGCAGTTTTGTAAACATATAGTTAACAAAATTCATTTGGAGATTGGGGGGAATTTTCTGGGACGCCACCATCGCCACCAGGGACCTGGTATTTCTGAGTTTCTACTTCTCCCCTCCCTGTTTCAGCATCACAGGTTTTTATTTACACACATTGATTACCTGTACTGTTACTCACTCTTTACACCACAAAGGAAATTACAGATGCTGCTCTACTGCGTTGGAAAAAACTGACCCCAGATCTGTTACCAGTGAAAAGAATTAAATGTTCAGAGGTGGAGCTGAATGAAAAGAGTTTTCACAGAGACTGGCAGTGAGAATGATTTTAATTGTTGCATTTGCTCATCACTTTTTAGGATTCTTTTTTGGGACCCCAGACTATTTTTAAGCCAGCCATTGAATGCGTCATTTTAGGTTTCACAGGAATCTTGATCTCAGCATTCTGTGTCTGAGATGTAGTGGGAATTCCTTGCAGCTTGAGTTGGAGGGCATGGGAGAGATCCTACAGAATAGTTTTGGTCATCTTTGGGGTGGGATGATGGCAGAGTTAGTGCAAATCTGGTGCCTCTTTCTTTTTAACCAACAATGACCCAAACTAAAGCCCTAAGCTCTGGATGCCTGGGTGTTGCTCTGAGCCTCTGTTAGCTTGAATTTTACACTGGTGGGATAGTAACAGAAATCAGTGTGTTAAAAGTTTAAAAATATAATGGATCCTAGCCCTCCTCCCTCCTCTTTCAGCGTGGGGTACATTTTTTTTAGGTCCCTCTCCTTCTTCCTAGAAGCAGTGCATCTCTGCAAACCTTCAGTATAAACTCCAGAAGGAAAAAGCCATTTGGTTTTATATTTTGTGTTAGTTTTTACGCATGCTGGTTTTATGCTTTTGGAGACGCTGGCAATCTTAGAGGACCAATGGGATTTCGATGAGACTGGAATCTGTGGGATGACAGTGTCTGAATAGGCTATATTTAGCCCCCCTGTTGGGGGCTTTCTCTTTTGACTCAGGGCTTTTTCCTTTCCTTTTGGGTGGATCTGAAAATTTATTCTTGGAACCAGCCATCCAAACACTGTGACTGTGGAAGAGTGAAAAATGGCTTCCACCAATGCCTTTCCAGACTTTCAGAGAACCAGTTTCGGGTGCCTCTTCCTTGCTCTACTGAAGCCTCTTTGCATATGTCAGTTTCCTCAACTGCAAGGTGAGGTAATAATGATACTTGCCTCTTAGGGCTGTTTTGAGGATTATGTGAAATACGTAAAGCACTTGTTCCAGTCCCTGGCACATGGAAAAGTCACACGGAACGTCCACTGTTACTATTTTTGTTATTACCACTACACTAGTCTCTATATGCATGGTGTCCTTCTATATATGTGAAGAAGATATGGAAAGAACTCAGCAATAATTAAATAGCCCAAAGTCATGCCAGACCAGAAACCCAGCTCCCCAGGCCCTGAGAACTTTCCGCTAGTGATGCTTGAACATCCTGATCCACCACAAGTTCATGTGCAGCCTCCAGATCCCTGTAGCTTAAAGGTGGTTGTTGGGTGGAGTGGACTGGGGGCCAGAATTTGAAGGCCCAGTCCCAGAGTGGGTTCCTTCCCATCCAGTTAAACACGTATATGTGTGAAATACTTCATGGGACACAAAGCAAACACCCTGACTGCAGAATATCGTGTAAACATTGGATGTCTAAGTGCTTTAGGAGAGGTGGGAGGGGAAGGCAAAAAATCTGACATGGGGGCACTTAATGGGTAATGCCAATTCCAAGTTCTTGCCAAAGTACAGTGATCACCTTTGTTGGAATATGTCTGTTTCCCCACGTCGGCTGTGATCTCAAAGGCAGGGCTGGGTCTTATTCACCCTGGTTTTCCTGGAGCACAGGACATTATAGACCCTCAGAAAACACAGGTGTTGGAACTGAGTTTATAAGTGGACTAATGGAAGGTAGAATATTTGCCTCAACTTCTTAGAAGACAGTGGATTTGGATGAGTGGAGAGGCACATAGAATTTCAGGTGGGCAGGGAGATAAGAGCAGCTTATCCTTGCAGGGTACTGACTCTGTACCAGGCTCTGATCCAATCACTTTACACAGGTTAACTCACTTAAACTGCACAACAGCTCCCAAGGAAGGTACCGTTTCCTCACTTGTAAAATTCCCATTTTACAAGTGAGGAAACGGAGGCGCAGAGAGAGCCTAAGCAACTTGCCCAAGGTCACATGGCTCCCGGCGGCTCAGCCAGGACTTGAACCCAGGCAAGTTGGCTCCAGGGTCTCTCAGCCACTGTGCTAGGCTGCCAAATAAATGCCACAGGCAAGAGAAATGGGCACATTTATGTGGGGTCCCCAGGTTCACATGCTTTTCAGAAGCAGAGGCCCATCATGGGCAGTGACTGAGCAGTGGGGTGGGGCAGGGTGGGATGAGAGCTGACGGCGGTGGAAAGGCTGGGCTTGTTTTCAGCCTCTGCAAGTTTATTGAGTAGGTGGACTGTGTAGCTCTTGGATGTTTCTGCCTTCTTCCTCTTTTCATTTAGAGGCTCTCACTTTGTGTGTGTGTGTACATGAACACATGCATACACACTCTCTCCCCAAGAGTTTTCATTTGCTTGAGTGTAAGCTTGGCGAGGACAGGGGACTGCATTGACCTTGCCCTCCACTATCCCTTCAGGCCTATCATAGACAAGCCACTCAGTAAGCACTGGGTGAATCGATTCAAGTCATTTTTATGGCCGCAGCTCTCAATTTGTTGACGAGTCTGAGACCTGTGTCTGTTGATGTCTACATTTTGTACTTCACTGCTTCCCACCGTCCATGCCGGGAGGACTTATTCCAGTGGAAGATGGCCTGAACTCTCCCATCAGTCCTTCTTACTTTTCACTGAAATACTTGGGGTTGGGGGGGTGATCTTCCCTTAAAAACTCTGTTCCTTTCCACCTCCAGCCCAAGGCTGTCTGTCATTGTGCGCACTGCCTACAGATCCCTATGGCAAACAGCCTCACCTGTGTTTTGATTGTTTGAACAGTAGCAGAATCTGCTCTGGTTCCCAAAGGTATGCATCGTCTGTACCTCCCAAATCAGTTACAAAACCTTCCCCAGCTCCTGCCTATGGACACTGCCCTAAAGTGCCCTGTGCTGTTTCCACTCCACAGTCATCCCGACCAGGTGCCTAAGACTCGCCTCTGTATTTTGTGGGGTTTTCTCCTCTTGCTCAATTTCTTCTCTAAGTCAAGCACATCTTGTTCTTCTTGCCTTATTCTGTTCTCTATTTAGACTGTGTGTGCTTGCCTTGCAGGCCTGGCAGGACCATTCTGCCGCCTTCTCATTTGTCTTAAAGGTACCTTTAGGAAATCTGATCCAAGCGCTACCAGCCCAGTCCTGAGGATTAGGCTCCAGAAGATCTGCCTTTTTTTGCTGGTCTACACATGCTGATTCGCATGGTTGCCTCGGATCCCTTAAGAAGACAGTAATTGACTAACTGGTGCTGTATGTTCCCAATCTCGGTGCCAGTTTGGCAAGTGTCCCTTCCCCTAAGTGAAATTCTCTCGGTTCTCTCTGTTTTACTTGTCTTGAGTCTCCTGACCTCTCTCACCTTCCTTTCTCTGACGAACTTCCTGAAAGAATAGCCTACCCTCAATGCCTCTTTTCCAACCTCTCCAACTCTATGAAAATCACTGTCTCAGAAGCCACGGATTCCACCCAGCCACTGTGTTTAGTGGTTGCCACCCCACCACATGATACCATTAGTTGCCATGTGTGTCTTGAAACTTTCTCCTTTCTTCTCTTCCATGTTATGGAAACTTGGTTTTCCCTCCTTCCTCTCTGACTGTTGTTCTCCCTGTTCCGTGTCTGTTTCAGGCCGCCCTTGAGATGTTGCACCATCCCCTAAAGCTCCACCTTAGTTGTTTTTTTAGCCTGTTCGGGGTGATCTCATTGAGTCCATTGACTGTAACTCTCACTTCCCCATGGCCTTCCTCCCCGCATGGCCTTCCTCCCATTATGCCCTGCTCATCATCACCAGAATGTCCTGCTAGCGTCTCTCCATCCCTGTTCCCAGCACAGACTCACTTGCTCACTCAGTAAGCCACTCGGTGCCAGTTTAGTTTTCCTCATTTCATTTAAGAAACTACCACTTTCTCTACCTTTCTAGGCAAGAAAACAGAGTCATCTTAAACTATTTTTCATCTCCCCCACCATCTCATCAGTTGCCGAGTTTTCGAAGTTGTGCCTCTTGCGTGTATGCCCGGTTTTCTGTCCTCACTGCCACCCCTCATTGAGTTTTGGACTGCTGCAGTAGCCTCCTGACTGATTCATCTGCCTCCCGTTTTCCCCGGTCTAATCCATTCTCTACAGAGGGTGGAATTCTCCCAAAGCACATGTTGGATGATGTCATTTTCCTGCTCAGCCCTTCAGTAGCATCACGATGTGCACAGAATTAATGACCACTCCTGAGCTGGGTGTTCAACCCTGATGTGCCAAGACCCCAGCCTGCCTTCTTACTCACCCCTCCTCCTTGTGCCCTGTGTCTGGCCCAGCTGCTCAGCGCTCATCGAGGTTGGGGATGGTGTCTTCCACCCTTTGCATGCAGCGGGGCCTTGCCTCTGGCAGGCCTTCAGTGAACATTTGTCAGATTGAACTAGAAGTGGCCAGGGATTATTCCAATTCTTCTGCACAGTTTATACAGCTGCTCATGGACGCTGTCGTCTCTTGAGTACTTCCTGTGCGCCCAGCACTGTGCCGAAAGCCCCTTCACGTGCGTTGTCTCATTAAGTCGTCACAATCTCACCATAACTGTATGAGGTAGCTGGTATTATCCTCATTTTACAGAGGAGGACTCTGAGGCTCAGCAAGGTTAGGTTACTTGCCTGAGGTTTTGCAGATAGTAACAGATCTGAGACTTAGACCCATAGCCTGGACCACTACACTGCCCTGCCTCTAACAATCCTGACTCTGCTAGACTGTGCAGGATCGACGGACTAGCCTAATAATAAAGGCGAAAGAGATGACTTTACTGAGAGCTCACTGTACCAGACGCTATTCTAAGGGCTTGATGAACAGTCTTATTTAATCCCAGTGGTAACCCGTTGTTTTACAGATAAGGAAACCGATCAAGAAGCTTGGGTTACTTCTTTTGTTTTTTTTTTAAGGAACATTTATTTATTTATTGGCTGCGTTGGGTCTTCGTTGCTGCACGCGGGCTTTCTCAAGTTGCGGCTAGTGGGGGCTACTCTTCGTTGCAGTGCGCAGGTGGTGGCTTCTCTTGTTGTGGAGCACGGGCTCTAGGAATGCAGGCTTCAGTAGTTGTGGCACATGGGCTCAGTAGTTGTGGCTCGCGGGTTCTAGATTGCAGGCCCAGTAGTTGTGGCGCACGGGCTTAGTTGCTCCACGGCACGTGGGATCTTCCTGGACCCCAGGGCTCAAACTCGTGTCCCCTGAATTGGCAGGCAGATTCTTAACCACTGCGTCACCAGGGAAGCCCGCTTGGGTTACTTCTTAAGTTCACTCACCATGCATGTGGCAGTCGATGGCCAACTTTTCCAGCTTTTAACTTTAGAGCTGATACAAGCATTCTTTGTTTTGGGGGACGGAATGTTGCAAGTCTAGGCTTTGGGACCAGGCAGATGTAGGTTCAAGTCAAGGCTCCCTGCCTCACTAGCTGTGCGAACAAGGCACTTGACCTCTCAGCATCACTTCCCTTACGTATAAAGTGGGGGTTATTCGTGCCGACCTGCTGGGTTTATCGTGGGGTCACGCAGAGCATGTAGTGTTAGTGCCGGGAGCAGAGTGAGTGTTCATTTCATATTTGTTGTTGTTATTTAGGGGTGAAGATGGGCCCAGGGGTGCTTTTGAGTCTCTTTTCTTCCCCGCTCCTCTTTATAAAGACATCTTGCTGGTTTCTGCCCATTGAGAGAATCAGGCTCCGTGGGGGTGCCTGACAGATTTCCTAATGTCTCTGTCCAATTTTTTACTCAGAATGGAGTCTGTGATGTGTTGGTTGGCTATACCTTCTATAAAACACACTGCAGGCTCCTGATAGGACCTAGTTCCAGCGGGATCTGGAACTCGGTGCTGGGGGAGGTGGACGTGCGCTGTGGCCAGCATGGAGGTCACGCACTCCCACCCACCCTCCAGTGCTTGAGCGTCCCCTGGGTGGGACAGCATGTGTGTCGTCGTGACAGTGCCATCCAGAACCAATACTGAGCATTTCCCGTGTGAGGGCCAGAGCGCTTTCTCAAGTCAGCATTGATTCAGCTCACTTCTTATTTTGGATCTCTTTGTCCCACTGTGACCTTTAAACTGAGACTGCCTGGGGCACAGAAGTGCTTGGCACATTCATTCATTCATTCGTTCATTGTAAAACATGTAGTTCTAAGCCTTGTGGCATGACTGAGCAAGATAGATAAGGTCCCTGCCCTTGGGAAGCTAACATTCCGTGCAGGGAGACAGAGGATAAGTAAGTTCATGGGTAAGACATTTTTCAGATGGTGGGAAGTGCTCTGAAGAAATCTGAACCTGGGTGGGCAATGGCTGGGAACCAGCACTTTAGTCCCTGAGGCCGGCACTAGCCCATGGGTGTCCAGTGGGTGTCCAGAAAGCACGTTGGAGTAGCCAGAGCTTCCGGATGCACGGGGGAAGTGGTCCGAGAAGAGGTAGGCAGGGCCTTTGGTTTTGGATTTTGCTCTGTTTGCAATGAGCAGGAAGCCTTTGCAGGATTTTGAGTAGGGACGTGGAGGGTCTGGTTCTCATGGTACAGAGAGGCCCTCTGATCACGGTGTGGTGGACAGCAGGATGACAAGAGTCGGCTTCAGGGAGATGGGTTAAGTTACTGCAGCCATCCAGGCAAGAGGTGGTGGTATACCAGTGAAATTTACCTGCGAAGCTAGGCACTGGCTTAGAGGTGGGGACTGTATTAGAAATCACGTAACTATACTTTTATTAATAGCGTGAGTTTTAATACATGATTCTTGAGTCATTCCAAAGCATATGTTCTAATTCAGCTGGAGACCACTGCTCTGTGTGTGTGTATGTGGTGTGTGTGTGGGTTGGCAAGGAGGTGCCCCAAAGCTAGCTAGATTCAGAAGCTTTTTAGAAGAGCGGTATATTTGGGGTAGTAGTCCCCCCTTACCTTCTGGGAACACGTCCCAAGACCCCCAATGGATGCTTGAAACAACGTGTAGTGCCGAACCCTCTCTATATACTTTTTTCCCTATACATACCTATGATTAAGTTTAATTTATAAATTAGACACAGTAAGAGGGTATCAGAATTGCCACATCACTACTCTTGGGCTTTGGGGCCATTATTAAGTATAATAAGGTTTACTTGAACACAGGCGCTGCGATGTTTCGACAGTCAATCCGATAACTGTATCTTGGCTCGCCGGTAGCGTATACAGCGTGGATAGGCTATATAAAGGGATGAATAACGTCCCAGGTGGGACAGAGCAGGGCAGCGCAAGATTTCATCATGCTGCTCAGATCGGTGGCTCAATTGAAAGCTTATAAATTGTTTATTTCTAGAATTTTCCATGTAATATTTTTGGGCCACAGTTGACCATGAGTATATGAAACCATGGAAAGTGCAACTGTGGATCAGCGGGGACTACTGTATCTCCAAGTGTTCATGATGGACACCAGTGTGTATTTTTAAACGGGCTTATAAAGTTAGTTCATAAATTTCAGAATGCTCAATCTTAAAAGCCAATATATTTTTGGAACAGAATGCTGATGAGTGTTTTATTTTTTGCACCATATTACATCTTGCGCTTGCATGTATTTTTAGTGCCGTTGGCCACAATTAAGGTAGAGCTCTCAACTGAGCTAATTTCGATTCCCTCATTTTAGCCTCCAGTATCCATTCTTGGTTATCTCAAGAATATCTGTGATTTGTGATCGATGTGATCTGTGATGTGGAGGCATGTCTTGCAGGCTTGGGATTCTCTTCCTAAGGAAATAAATGGATGGCTTGATGCTTAAGCATGATCTTAGTTATTACCGCAGTGATAGAGAGAACTCAGCACATATACCTTCTTTTAGGTTGGAAAAACAGATTGTATTCTCTTTTGATATGACGTATTCTGTTGATAGCTTTATTAAGGAAATTGTTTTTGAGTTATGGGAGTTATTTATGGACATTGAAAAAACTGCATCTCGTCATTTTTCCTTAAACGTTGAGGTTACATGTAAAAGCAATTTTTAGGTCACATCGAACACATTTTAAGAAAACGTTCTTTCTGCTGCAGCAGTAACAACCAAGCCCCACATTCCCTCTGTGTCATATACCATTACCTCTATTAATACTCTTTGGACCTCTATAATTATAAAGCACATGTGTATATCAGGAAGAGATGTTGATTTCAGAGTAAATTTTTCTAGAAAATAGAAGCTGGAAAAAAAAGGAAAACCCAAACTTGGCTTTGTGCTTGAAGAGACAGCACTGCTGTGTGTGGGTGGGTGGCTGCATGCACCCGCTGCTCAGAAGTGCCTTTTCTCTCCATGGGGACAACGGGTTGTGTATCAGAGATGCAGCCAGGAGGAGTAGGCAAGCAATGTGTGGGCAGGCTGCATATTCTTTTGTTAGCATCCTCATTGTACTGCATCTCATCTAGCCCAGAGCATGAACCAGCCTGGACCTGTAAAATCTGTATTGTCCTATTTAATTACCCCCCGAGCCACTAAGTGATGGAGGAAGAGTTGCTCTCGTGCGTGAGTTGAGCCGTTTCTGGGGGGTGGCTGTGGACTGACCTGGCATATGGATGTTCTTGGGTACCCAGGCTGTCCCGGCCTTGGAGTCGCCCTCCCAGCATTGCACGCAGCTAGTCACGGGTAGAAGCTACCTTCCCTTGTACGATCCATTTCCCCATCTTTGACTTCGCTCCTCCGAGTCTCTGGGGCAGTTTTCTTGGGTTTCTTTTCTTGGGTTTGTCCGAGGCCGTCCAGCCAAAAAGTAGCAGGGTTGGGATTCCCATGACTTGATGGGTTGCAGAGCCCAACTTTGAACCAAAGCCCAGCTCTGCTGCCCATCACCTGTACCCTAGTCATCCTAATGTGGTTGATAGGAGAATGTAGGGGCCATAGGGTAAGCTGCTCCTTAGCCTCAGTGCCACAGGATAATAATGCCCTCCTTAGAGGACTGTTGGAGGATTCAGTGAGGTTACCCCTAAAGTACCAAGCACAGTGCCTGACGTTGTGCTCAATAAATGGGCGCTATTCTTGATAATAAAGATGGTGGCATTAATTCTCTCTCCTACATTGCTACTTCTTTGAGGACAGGAGTTGTGGCTTCCTTAACTTAATAGCCTCCACAGCAGAGTTTTGCAACTTGATGCCATTGACGTGTTGGGCTGGATAATTCTTTTTGTGGGGGGTTGTCCTGTGGGTTGTAGAATTGTTGAGCAGCATCTCTAGCCTCTACCCACTAGATGTTAATAGCACTCCCACCCCCAGTCGTGAAAATCAGCAAAGTCTCCGGACATTGCCACCTGTCATATGGGAGGCAAAATTGCCCCAGTTGAGAACCACTGGTCCACACGTACCTCTCATGGGATCACAGGGCTTTTATATTCTCCCTGATGTATAAGGGATATATATATATATATTTTTTTTCTTTTCTTTCTATCTATCTATCTTACACTCACTCATAGAAAGTGGTCAAAAAATACAGGTGTACCTTGGAGTATCACAGTATTCACTGCAGTAGGGTAAATATTGCAATAAAGCGAGTCACACAATTTTTTCTGATTTCCCAGTGCATATAAAAGTTATGTTTATGGTATACCATAGTCTATTAAGTGTGCAATAGCATTATGTCTAAACAATGTACATTCCTTAATTTAAAAATACTTGATTGCTAAAAAATGCAAACCATCACCTGAAACTTCAGTGAGTCGTACTCTTCTTGCTGGTGCAGGGTCTCGCCTCCATGCTGATGGCTGTTGCCTGATAAGGGTCATGTTTGCTGAGGGCTGGGATGGCTGTGGCAATTTCTTAAAATAAGACAACAATGAAGTCTGCTACACTGATTGACTCTTCCTTTCACGAATGATTTCTCTGTAGTGTGCAATGTTATTTGATAGCATTTTACCCATAATAGAACATCTTGCAAAACTGGAGTTAATCCTCTGAAACCCTGCTGCTGCTTTATCAGCTAAGTTTATGTAATATTCTCAATCCTGTGGTGTCATTTCAGCGGTCTTCACAGCATCTTCACCAGGAGTAGATTCCACCTCAAGAAATCACTTTCTTTGCTCATCCATAAGAATCAACTGCTAATCTATTAAAGCTCTGTCATGAGATTCCAGCAATTCAGTTACCTCTTCAGGCTCCACTTCTAAATCTAGTCCTCTTGCTGTTTCCATCACATCTGCAGTTCCTTCCTCCACTGAAGTCTTGAACCCCTCAATGTCATCCATGAGGGTTGGAATCAACTTCTTCCAAACTCCTGTTCATGTTGATATTTTGACATCTTCCCATGAATCACAAATGTCCTTAATGGCATCTAGAATGGTGAATCCTTTCCAGAAGCTTTTCAATTCACTTTGCCCAGACCCATCAGAGGAATCACTATCTTGCTCTGGTTTAGGCTTGGGCTTAAGGGAATGCTGTGACTGGTGTAATCATCTATCCAGACCATTAAAACTTCCCTCATGTCAGCAATAAGGCTGTTTTGCTTTCTTATCATTCACGTGTTCACTGGAGGAGCACTTTTAATTTCCTTCAAGAACTTTTCCTTTGCATTCACAACTTGGCTAACTGGCCGAAGAAGCCCAGCTTTCAGCCTGTCTCGGCTTTTGACATTCCTTCCTCACTGAGCTTAATCATTTCTAGCTTTTGATTTAAAGTGAGTGACCTGTGACAGTTCCTTTCACTTGACCACTTAGAGGCTATTGTAGGGTTATTAATTGGCCTATTTTCAGTATCGTGACTCAGGGAATAGGGAGGCCCGAGGAGAGGGAGAGAGATGGGGAATGGCCGGAAGGGGAGGCAGTCAGAACACCCACAACATTTATTAAGTTCACTGTCTTATGTGGGTGCAGTTTGTGGTGCCTCAAAACAATTACAGTACTAACATCAAAGATCACAGATCACCATAACAAGTGCAGTAAGTCCCCTACCTACGAACCTTCAAGTCGCGAACTTTCAAAGATGCGAACGTATGTTCGAATGTCCAATCACATAAATTAGTTCACCTGTCTGGTGTACATTGTCACATACGTGCATCCTCTACTAGTGGTTGTGCTTTTGTGTACTTTACAGTACTGTATAGAGTACAGTAGTACAGTATCTTTATTTCAAGCCCCCGATGTCCAGAAGCAAGTGTAAAAGCAGCAGTGATGTAGCTGGTACTACTGTACTTTTCAAGGCACTGTGCTGTAAGATTAAAAATCTTTTCTTTATTTTTTGTGTTTGTTTTTTATGTATTATTTGTGTGAAAAGTATAAACCTGTTACAGTACAGTACTATACAGCCGATTGTGTTAGTTGGGTAGCTAGGCTAACTTTGCTGGACTTACGAACAAATTGGACTTCTGAACGTGCTCTCAGAATGGAACTTGTTCGTATGTAGGGGAATTACTGTATAATAATAATGAAAAAGTTTGAAGTATTGTGAGAGTTACTAAAATGTGACACAGACAGGAAGTGAGCAAATGCTGTTGGAAAAATGGCGCCAATAGACTTGCTTGACATAGGGTTGCACAAACTTCCATTTGTAAAAATCCCAATATCTGTTAAGTTTAATAAAGCAAAACACAGTAAAACAAGGTATGCCCGTATCTGTTGAAGTTTGAGAATTTTGAGAACAAAGGAGAATTCTGGCAATTCTTTCTTTTTAAATTTATTTATTTTTGGCTGCGTTGGGTCTTTGTTGCTGTGCGTGGGCTTTCTCCAGTTGTAGCGAGCGGGGGCTACTCTTCGTTGTGGTGCACAGGCTTCTCATTGCGGTGGCTTCTCTTGTTGCAGAGCACGGGCTCTAGGTGCGCAGGCTTCAGTAGTTGTGGCATGTGGGCTCAGTAGTTGTGGCTCGCAGGCTCTAGAGCGCAGGCTCACTAGTTGTGGCGCACGGGTTTAGTTTGCTCCACGGCATGTAGGATCTTCCTGGACCAGGGCTCAAACCCATGTCCCCTGCATTGGCAGGCAGATTCTCAACCACTGTGCCATCAGGGAAGCCCTGGCAACTCTTTCTTAAGTTAGCAGGTAGACTCTGTCCCATTTCAGGGTCAACAGAAATAGTTTCTTTACAGCAATTCCATGCCCATCTCCGATAGCTTTAGAGTTACAACCAATTACAGGATTTTTTGTACTTTCCTTCTCTTAAAGAAACAATAGCACCGGCTCTTTAAATATTTCCACGCTTGATGAAACGGTACTTTTCAGGATGATTTTAGACCAGCAGAGTTGCTACTTGAAGAGGACAGTGCTGAATTTGGTAATAGTCTGGTGGCTCTGAGGCCAGCTTTGGATCAGACCTCTCAAGCTATGATTTACATCGCAGTCAATTCTAGAATAGTACAGATGTCAGCAATAATTTGCTCTTGCTTTCAAAGTCAGAAGGACGGATAATGAAAATCCTAGAAAAACTAAGTAAGTTGTGATAATATTTCATAATATCTACTGGGGGGGAATCTGTTCATTCAAGAAGTACATATTGAGAGCTTACTTATCATTGACACTCGTGATTGAATTGGCCTAAGTGTCTACATGAAAAATAAATAGAATACAAATACGTCAAGTTGAGCCATACCTGTCTCTAGTATATTTCTTTTATAGAAATTCATGGAAATGGTATATTTTAGTTGACTTATTAAAATGGAGGGGGTAGGAATAGTCTTTAATCAGTGTCTGAAATCTGTACATTTTCTTGAAATTCATAGCTTACCATGATTAACTTCAAAATTGTGTTTCCACTGAAAGAGTGACCAAAAGGCACCAGTTAAATGGCCTGACCAAAGTGCCACCTGGAAGCAAATGCTGGGGGCGGTCATACTGTGAGTTTTAAATGCCTGGACCTTAAATCACCGTACTTTGTTCTCATTAGCACCATGGTTCTCAAGCCTGTTTGTACGTTAGAATCACCTGGGAGCTTAATAAAAATGGTGTTACCCAGGCCCCACTCCCACCCTTTCTGTCTCTGATTTAATTGGTCTGGTTGGGCCCTGGATATCAGTTTCTTTTTTTTAACTTCAGCTTTTTTTAGAACAGTTTTAGGCTCACAGCAATGCTAGCAAGAGGTACAGAGATTTACCATATGCCCCCTGCCCCCCACTCATGCACAGCCTCCCGCGTTATCAACATCCCCCCCAGAGGGGTGCCTTTGTTACAATCACTGAACCTCCCTATTTAGGGTTCACTCTTGGTGGTGTACATTCTGTGAGTAAGGACAATGGTATGATAACGTGTATCCACCATTATACTGTCACACGAGTGTTTTCACTGGCTGACATCGGTAATTTTTAAAAAGCTCTTCACGTGATTCTAATGTGTAGCCGATCTGAAGACCAGAGTCATCCTAGAAAGCTGCAGTGACCTTTCCCCCTTCTGTCCTCATCCCCCAGCCTCATCCTCCAATCCCATTACTGTTTACGGGATTGTTGCTACAACCTGGGTTTAGTCACAGCAAACTTACCATAGCTTTTTAAAAATAAATAAATTTATTTATTTATTTATGGCTGCGTTGGGTCTTTGTTGCTGCGTGGGCTTTCTCTAGTTGCGGCAAGCGGGGGCTACTCTTTGTTGCGGTATGCAGGCTTCTCATTGCAGTGGCTTCTCTTGTTGCAGAGCATGGGCTCTAGGTGCGCGGGCTTCAGTAGTTGTGGCTCGTGGGCTCTAGAGCGCAGGCTCAGTAGTTGTGGTGCACGGGCTTAGTTGCTCTGCGGCATGTGGGATCTTCCCAGACCAGGGATCGAACCCGTGACCCCTGCCTTGGCAGGTGGATTCTTAACCACTGCGCCACCAGAGAAGCCCCCAGCTTTTTTTTTTTAGATGTAATTTTTATTCTAAAAAAAAAAAAAAGATTTCTTTAGCACCTTTATTCTGAAGAGACTTAATTGCCATACTTAGAACTTCTAAACAGTGAACATTTGTCAAGCATCAAAATAGCAGAATGAGGGAGTTGGACTCTGGTGACGGGGAGGGGCTGGTGCATCGTCTCCTGTGCGTGTCAGCGGATGGGGGCTGCGCATCTCCCTGATTCTGGGCCCTGTTAACAGGTGACCTAGAAAGGCTCTTTTTGGGTGAATAAGCAGTGGGCTTTGTACCCACAGGAGCACACTTTACACCCCTCTGGAGCCTGCCCTCCACGTGTCATCAAGTTTTCAGAGCCACCTCCTGTCCCATCATCATGCACCCATGTAATCGTTCTTCTCCAGGGGTGCTGGTTTTGTGCTCAGGTCCAGAGAGCCATGGCCCCTCTTGTCATCCCTGACTTGTGTCAGTGTGGGTGACTTCTGATGACTGAAGGACCGGGACCCGGTCTGTGGATCATCCCTCCCTCCTTGGGTGGTCGGGTTTTCTCTAGCCCACCCACCAGAATAACATCAGGAATAAAGGAAATAGCGAAGGCAACTCAAGGCCGTGCCAAGCAACCCATTTCATCTCACGTTAAAAAAAAAAATGTGTTTGTATGTGTTTTGACTAGATTTAGGTAGAAAATAGGCCAGTGAGGGGAGCAGAACTTGGTTAAAATTTTTAGCCCAAAGTGAGATTTAAAAAAAAGATTTATTTCTGGATTTCAGTCCCCGGTGCCCATTTCTGTGAATAATCAACATTTGTTCTAATGTGAATAATAGCATGGAGCAAATTCAGCCCTCTGAGTTTCACTATTTCTTTCTTTCTCTCTTCTTTTTAGTATTTATTTATTTACTTGGCTGTGTCGGGTCTTAGTTGTGGCACATGGGCTTAGTCGCCCCGTGGCATGTGGGATCTTAGTTCCCTGACCAGGGATCGAACCTGTGTCCCCTGCATTGGAAGGCGGGTTCTTAACCACTGGATCACCAGGGAAGTCCCAAGTTTCACTGTTTCAAGCAAGGGTTTTAGGCCTGCGAGGCATGTGCTGCTCACACCGTTGCAAAGGTAATGATGATAGAAACCACAGTGATAGTAGTGACGGTTGACATTTATTGAACCCTCATGATGTGCCAGGCACTGTGATAAGGACTTCCCATGGGTTATCTCACTTAATCCTCATAAGCACTCTTGGAAGTAGGTTGAGAATTATCCCCATTTTACAGATGAGGAAATCAAGGCTCACAGAGTGAATGGCAAGGTCAGATTTTGAACAGAGCTGCATGACTCTGGGTGTTGACTCACTTGGCTGCCCTACAGTATGTGTGTTGGGAGCTGTCACTGGGGTACAGCGAGCCAGCACCATCACGCCATCCCCTGTCACTGGGCTGGGAGCTGTGAGGAGAGAGACCTGAGCTGCTGCGGGGAACTGACCTCTTTTAGGCAGGGAGGTAGTCTGGGGCAGTGGAAAGCAGAACTTTCACCTGCTGGTAGGACGCAAGTGCTCTCTGACAACCAGCTCCTGCAACCCCGTTACTAAGGCAACAAAAATCGGACAATGGGGCAGCAGTGGGCTCTGCCACATGCCCCTCCGTGCAGAAGAACCTTTGTCGGCTATTTCTGTAGCTCTGCCCTTCACCAGTCCCAGTGTTCATGCCCAGGGTGCCAACCACTGAGAGAAGCTGCCCTGTATGAGAACTGTTATCTCCACCCATAATTTTTTTTTAAACAGATTAAAACAAACAAAACTATTTATTTATTTATTTTGGCTGCGCTGGGTCTTAGTTGTGGCACACGGGATCTTTGTTGCAGCATGCGGGATCTTTAGTTGTGGCACGCGGAGTTCTTAGTTGTAGCATGTGTGCGGGATCTAGTTCCCCGACCAGGGATCAAACCTGGGCCCCCTGCATTGGGAGCATGGAGTCTTACCCACTGGACCACCAGGGAAGTCCCTCCACCCATAATTAACTGCTTTTAGGAATGAGGCAGGGTGTGTGAGTTATGTGTATGTGTGTGGGTAAGTACGTCCTTGTGGAGAGAGCATCCTTCTAGCCCATTCTTAGGAGGTCACGCTACATTATTTTTGTGATACTATCCTGAGTGTTATATCAGGTTCATCGTCAGTCTCTCTATCCCAGTTCTCTATTGGGACCAACAGAAGCCATTTATTAACTGGCAGGTTACTTAAGCTCTCTGGGCCTCAGTTTCCTCATCTATAAAATGAGAATAATGTCTCATAGAGTCATTGTGGGGACTAAAGAGTTAAAACATGCCTCGCTTTAGGACAGAACCGTGCATACAGAATCGGTGGTCAGTAAGTGTATGAGTTTCCTCTGGCTGCTGTAACAAGTGACCACAAATTTAGTGGCTTACAACAACACAGGTTTATTACTTTATATTTCTGGAGGTCAGAAGTCCAAGATGAATTTTACTGGGCTGGAAGTAAGGTGTACAAGGCTGCACCCTCTGGAGCCTCTAGGAAAGAATCAGTTTCCTTGCCTTTTTCAACTTCTAGAGGCTGCCCAGTTTCCTTGGCTTGTGGCCCCTTCCCCCGTTTCCACAGCCAACAGTGTAGCATCTTCCAGCCTCCCTCTGACTGTGACCCTACTTCTGTCGTCACCTCTCTCTCTTCCTCTGCTTCCATCTTAAGAGGACCCTTGTGGTTTTGTTGGACCCCCACCCCCGCACCCTATGTAATCCAGGATAGCCTCTCCATCTCAAAATTCTAACGTAATCACATCTGCGAAGTCCCCTTTGCCACATGGGGTGACAGATCCACAGTTTCCAGAGATTAGGATGTGGACATCTTGGTGGAGGGACATTATTTAGCCAACATAATTAGTGTTAGCTGTTTCTGTAAAATGAAACAGAACCAAACTGGCTAGCTTGGGGATGGAATAAACAACAATTTGGTCAGTATAGTTAACTGATACCATTGGGCACTTGATGTGTTAGCTCAGTCCTGCGTCAAGACCTTGGCGTTATCCACCCCCTCCCTGGAGCTTGTTTCCTTCCAGAGCTTTGGAGGGTCAGCGCCTTCTCATCCTTCAGGTGTCAGCTCAGATGTCACCGCACAGAGAAGCAGGCCCCTGATCCATTTCCTCTGCCATAGCACATCACCCCATTTCCTTCTTTGGCAACATCTATAACCTTTTAGTTTGTGTGTCTGTCTGATGCATTCTGTGTGCCCTCTGAGAATGTCAGCTCCAGGAGGGCAGGGACCGTGTCTGTCTTGTCCACTGCTCTTCCAGTGCCTGGAGCAGTGTAGGTGCACAGCACACATCCGTTTAGTGAGTAAGTGAATAAAGCCGTATCAGCACAAATGCCGTGTACTTAATGCCCACGCTCTCCTGTTGTGGTAGGTCCTTTTATTATCGTTCTACCGCCTAGAAATGGAAACAGAGGCTCAGGGAGGCTGAATCATTGCCTCAGGTCAACGGTGACTAAATTTACACTCAGGCTCTCCTGCTTCCAGAGTTCTTGGTCCTGTCCACCTCTCTGCCTCATGGCCTTGGTGTTATTAGAAGCTGCTTGAGCCAGCTGTGTTGATGGCCAAGGATGCTGGCAGGTCTTGTGGTCTCTGCCGCAGTTTTTCTTCTTTCTTTTTTTAATTTATTTTATGGAAGTATAGTTGATTTACAATGTTGTGTTAATTTCTGCTGTATGGCAAAGTGACTCAGTTACCCATATATATACATTCCTTTTCATATTCTTTTCCATTATGGTTTATCACAGGGTATTGAATATATTCCCCTGCTCTATACAGCAGGACCTTGTTGTTTATCCATTCTGTACGGAATAGTTTGCATCTGCTAATCACAAACTCTGCTGCAGTTTCTGAATGCAGCTTTTCAGGCCCACCCACCCGCCTCCTTGACGTTGGTTTTCTTCCATCCAGGTCTGTTGTGTCAAGTCTGGACTCCCCTGCCAAGACTAGCTCCATGGAAAAGAAACTTCTCATCAAAAGCAAAGAGCTGCAGGACTCCCAGGACAAGTGTCACAAGGTATTTATTTCCGCAGCCGGCCTCCCTCCTTGCTGCAGGAGCCTCCCGTCAATATATGCCAAGGGATCCGCCCGGGGCCGCCGCTGGCGCCGAGCCACCTGATCCTTCCCGCGCTGAAGTCGCGCCTCCAGCAGCTCAGAGGGAGATGAATTCGGGCCTTGACGCTGCCGTAAATCCTTTAAATCTTAACCAGAGGAGGCCCTGGATATAAAGCGGCCAGTTCCTCAGCATGACCCAGCTAGATGTCTGCGTCTTCTGGCAGGTGGCGTGGGTCCTCACCTGTGGCCGAGATGCATCCCATCTGCTTTGAGTGATGCGAAGTCTCTCTTCCTAGTCTTTAAAAACTCCTGCTTATGTAACTGCGGCCACTGTGTTGATTTTGCTCAACGTCTCTTAACGCTCACTGTTTCTGCCCAGGGGCAGCTCTCTGGAAGCTCGTAAGAGTCACTTCTTGCCTGGGACTCCTAAGAGTGCAGACGAATCCATATCTCCTTGCCCTGTCCTGGATTTGTCCTCTAGATCTTTGCAAGGAGATGGGGGGGATCAAGATGGATTTGGGATAAAATTAAACTGACGTCTGCAAAAAAACCAACCCAAACCCAAAAAAAGCAAACAGGTGAAAAAAATGGTGATTGTGGCTTCCTCGCTCACTGGGTTAGAGAAGTGATCGAGTGTGAACCCAGCCTTGCATGAGAGGAGTGACTTAGCATTGGTGACTGCCCTTACGAAGACCTGTGCGCTCCCAGGCGAAGAAACCATGGTATTTCCATCCCAGCCTTTTGGCGAGTTAGCGCCAGCCGGGACCACCAGGTGGTCTCGGAGGCAGCTTGAGATGCGATTGCTCCTGATGAACACCCCCCCACCCCGCCCCCCCGGGCCTTTTTAACGTGTCGCTGTGTTTATTTCAGATGGAGCAGGAAATGACCCGGTTACATCGGAGAGTGTCAGAGGTGGAGGCTGTGCTTAGTCAGAAGGAGGTGGAGCTGAAGGCCTCTGAGACTCAGAGATCCCTCCTGGAGCAGGACCTTGCTACCTACATCACAGAGTGCAGTGTGAGCCTTCCCCCCAAAGCCCCCTTCCCTCGGAGCGGGCGCTTCCCGTCGTGTGTGTCTCATCCTTTTTCGTGACAGCATCACGAGGCACATCACAGCCAGGGGCAGAGAGGAGAGAGAGGGAGGACGCACGAGCAAGACCTGTGATGTGCAGAGTAGCGGGAGCCGGGCGTGAGGGCCCAGAGGCCTGAGATCAGGCTCAGAAAGTCCAGGTAGGAGCCTGGAGACGGGCACAGATGGCGTTGCAGAGGGTCTCAGTATCTCGCATCCCAACCTCTCTGCTCCACCTCGTGTCCAGCACAGTCAGCCTCAGGAACCAAGCTCCCAAATAAGTGCAAGAAAATGTATTTTGAATCTGTCCCAAATCAATGTTCCATTGCCTAGAACCAGCGCAGCAACAAGCAAAACTCAGCCTTTAAAACCCAGACCCTCTGTCATCTTTTATCATGCGACTTTTTTTTTTCTTTCCTTCACAAGAGTGGACTGTCTCCTCCATTGTCTCGTTAAAACTTTTCATTCAGGTGTTTTTTAATGTACAGTCTTAACAAGTTGAATCACACATTTTTCAAGTGTTCTGTTTTTTTTTTCACAAGGGAGAGGAAATCTATAGAGCGTGGCTGATTAAGAATAACTGCTATGTTTCCATTTCAGATTTGGCCTCCTTTCAGTGGTGGGTAAAGTTATTCAGCTTTGTATTTCAGATCTATATTTCAGTGTCACTGAAGCATTGAGGGAACCTTTTGGATGGAAGGTGTCCAGGAAACGTAAGCCAGGAGGTGGAAATAGTTTGCTTGGAGTCTTAAATGGCACCTGGGCAGAGAATGAAGTCATTGCTACTTTGAAAGAGGGATATATACTTGACAGTCCTCGAATAACTGCTATTCCAGAAACGACTTTGTAGCCACCCCAATGATGGTTTCATGGCTAAGGGATCTTATTAGTTTTTAGTCCTGAACGTACAAGTAAGTATCTGCTAGCGCAGGTAGGAAACAGGTGGATGCAGTTTCAGGCTGGATCCATAAGGTCATAAGGTTTGAGATGATGTTTCTTGAACCAAGGGGTTTTACAGGATGAAACCTGGAATCAGCGACTCACCGGAAGTTGTCGACTTTGGCCCGTCACCTGAAACCATCTTGGTGTCTGCGAAGCAGCCTGCAGCTCCCTTAATGAATCTTTTCAAACAGAGCAGGATCCACAGGACAACCCTATTAAAATTTTGCTTTCCGCAGAGCTTAAAGCGAAGTTTGGAGCAAGCACGGATGGAGGTGTCCCAGGAGGACGACAAAGCACTGCAGCTTCTCCACGATATCAGAGAGCAGAGCCGGAAGCTCCAAGAAATCAAAGAGCAGGTATGGCTCCCTGCCTGGGAGCAGGGCACCAACCGGACCTCTCATTTCAGGAGAGGTGTTTGAGGGACAGAGAGAGGGAAGCGGGGGGCGGTGAGGAGAGAAAGTTATGTAGGTCATTTGGAACTTTTAGATTCCCCATGATTTATATAAATGGCAGAGTCCTTGTTCTATCTAGCTCCTTGTGAAGTCTGGACCCCATGATGGCTACTCTTTTCAATCGAAGGTGTAGGTTTAGAGCAGGGGTGGGCAAGCTGCAGCCTGTGGGTGAGAATCTGGCCAACCACCTGTTTTTCATGACCACAAGCTAAGAATGGTTTTTGCATTTTTAAACGGGGGAAAAAACTCAAAAGAAGAAGAATATTTCATATGGAATTCAAATTTCAGTGTTTATAAAGTTTTATTGGAACACAGTGCAGCCATTCATTTAGGTACTGCCCATAGCTGCTGATCATGCTACAGTGGCAGAGGTGAGTGCTTGTGACAGAGACCACATGGACTGCAAAACTGAAATTGCTTCCTATCTAGCATTTTACCAAAAGAGTTTGCCAACCTCTGCTTTAGACCATTAAAAAAAAATTAATGTTTTCATAGCTTTTCAGATGCACTTTAAGTTTTTGAGAAAAGCCAGGGTACTTCATAGTCTTACTTATCTAAAGACTTATCCTGGAAGAAGAGTTTGAGCAGTTAAGGCCGAGTCAGAATTGACACGGCAAATCTGACTACAGAAAGCCCTCCCTTGTGTGTTCAGAAAAGAGAATCCAGACCTTTAAAAAGCCTACTCTCTTTTTTTACCCCCTCTATTTCTAAAAGGAGTTTCTTTCTAGATGGTTCATTTTTATTTCACTTCACTGTTTCCTTTTTAGCATGGATTTTTTTTTTTTTTTTTTTTTTGGTCCTTTGAAGAAACTGTGAATAGAAACTTTAATGAAGAGAATGCACTGAGCAATCGGAGAGCTGAATTATCAGCTGCCAGGCAACTCTCATTCACTTCAGAAAATCTAGTGGAAACAGTGATGGAAATGAACATTTTCGTCTCTGGGTAACGCACACTTAGCCATCTGGGTGGTGCTAATGCAAGGAACTCCGGCAAATAATTTGATTCATTAGCTGTTCTTTACAGAAAGAATTCCTGTTTTGGATGTTTTGTTGGCATCATCTCATTATCACCTTAATACTTTTTAAATCATTGGTTAATATCCTCTTGCTTGATAAAAGTGTTCTGAATAAACGTCCGTAGGAAATGGTGCAAATTGGTTGTCAGGTTTCTGAACTGCAACACTAACTTAGAGATTTTGAAGGTCACATCTACAGTTTGAAAAAATCTGCTTTGACAGTTGACTCATTGCCCCTTTTATCAACACAGTTTTTCATCCTAAAAGTTTCAAGAGGTAGGATTCTTTTTCTCCCATTAGTTCAGTGTGGTTGGAAATTTGCTTTTGGTGACATCCTGGGGAAATGAAAGCTGTGCTTGGCCACCAGAGGGAGCAGCTGGTGTCTGTGAAATTCCATAGAAACAGAATTATCAGGACACTTTGAAAAGGTGTATGCTGGTGGTTGAGTTCAAAGAAATGTCCTTTGTGATTCATACCACAGTTGGCATCCATGTGGAATTTTAGATTTAATGACTGCTAAGCGTTCCATTTTGAGGGGGAGAAAACTTCTTCGTTTCAGATTTTATTTCTCATCGAAAGAAGGATTTATTAAAATGACTCTCGGTAAGTTTGGTGAGAGCAGGATGTTTGCAATCCAGGAAAAAGCATTTAATACTTTCCGCAAACTCCTAGTATTTGGTTTGCAGCCTGTCAATTCCTCCCAGGTTTGCCATTTATTCCGCACTCTTCCTCTCAAAGCCAATTTCTGTACCGCTGTTTATTTAAATATGTTGCTTCTGCTTAGCTACCCCCAATGGAGCACTTGAATTTGGTTTAAAATAAAAACACCTAGGGAATTCCCTGGTGGTTCAGTGGTTAGGACTCTGCGTTCCCACTGCAGGGGGCATGGGTTCTATTCCCGGTTGGGAAACTGAGATCCCACGTGGAGTGGCCAAAAATTAAATAAACAAATAAAAACACTTAAGCGTCTCACATGATGGTTAGATTCATGCTCCATCAGTAGCAATTGCTGATTTTGTACCCCCCTCCCCTCCCCCCCTCCCCTCCCCCCTCCCCCTCCCCTCCCCCCTCCCCCTCCCCTCCCCACCCCCCATCCCTGGAAGGGAGACAGAAGTTCAGGTAACACACAAGGCGTTTGGGTTTCAGGATTTCTGATTGACTAGGACCATGTCTTCCTTCCCACAAAATTCTGAAGCTCCATTCCAAAGAATGACTCGAGGCAGGACCCAAAAGTTGTCCACGGTTCCCCATTCTGATCCTGTTCAACTCTGACCCACAGTTCAGCCCATGCTGAGATACATACAGCTGCCTCTCAGCTGTCCTTGGGAACTGACCTGATTATCTTCTCCCAGAGTTTTCCTGAAGCAGGGATTTGGTCAGCTGTTGGATGTATAGGATTTCCTTGAAGTATCCAGCAGAGTAACAGTGGCTTGAGAAATGAGGTGGAATTTTGTTTGATGCTTGTAGCAGGCTGGGTGCCCCCAGAGCTCAGATTGCTGACAGAGATGTTGCCTGATTCTTGCCTTCCTCCCCCTGGGCGCTGACGGCTCAGGAAAGAGAGATGTTGGGGGAATAGCGCTCTGTCCTCACTCTTGACAAAACACAGAAATTACATTCCCTTCTTGCCGACATAAGTTTAAGTCAGACAAGGGAGCTCAAGGATAAAAGATGGCCAAGAGTGCTTCCTACCTCTTTGCTTCCTCCACAGCTTGGTATTTGTGCCTGTGGGTACTTCGGATTTTTTAAAACTCTAAAATCAGAAGAAAAAAAATGAGTTTTAGGTAGAAGAAACGGTTTTCATAGGTAATGTTTTTGTCTTTATATGAATGCTATTGTAAAATAGAATTTTATATATATATGATATATATAATATATATTATATAATATATTATATATATATATATATATATATATATTTTTTTTTTTTTTAATGGAGGAAGGGATCCAGGAAGGCACAATACCCAGAGCTATGAAAGTCATAATAAGTCATGACACAGCCCTGGCCGAGGGGTCTAGAAAAACCCCAAGTAGAGGGTGTACTGTTTCACATCACCGGCTCACGTTCCATTCTGTGAGTTGACATAATTGTTCAGTAGGTTATAAAGACCTTTGCTTATATAACGCAGCACCACCCACTTAGTGGGCATCGTCCAGAAAACCTGGCGCCCTATGACTTGTAGGATTGACGTTCAATAACAATACAGTCGGCCCTCCGTATCCACGGGTTCCATGTCTGCGATTTCAACCACCTGTGGACCGGATTTGGTTCTGGAGCCATTCCCCTGTGGATACCGAGGGACGACTGTACGCTTTTGGGTGGGAAGGAGTGAAATGAGACCAGGCTCCATCCTGTGCTCAGTTTTTCTGCTTTCCGCTGTACCAGTAATACAGAGAGATGTGCTTACGTGAAAACTATCCATTTTCATAAGGACGTCACCTCCCCTTTAGTGTGCACTGGGGGGACTGCCTGTTACAAAGGATGAAAGGTTTACTTTATATTCTGTTACTAAAAAAAGAAAGAAGAAAAAAGACATTTTATTGGTTAAAAGCATAACCTTGCTCAGTTGATCCCTCTTCAGTTATTTCTTGGGGGAACGGATCTTAGAGATGATCACTGTACATTGTGAAGGTCAGAGACAGTCTTAATTCTTTATTCTTTTCATTTTATATCTGCCACCTTGGATTGGATAAACTGCTCATTCATAATCCTTATATATATAAGCTTTGCTTTTGCTAACAGAATATTTTCATACTTTGCCCCAAAGTTTTCGAAACCATTGCCCATTTCTTCTGGTAAATCAGTTTTGGAAAACTTTGATGCAGATGTCCTGTTTTTTTTTTTTTTTTTAATTTTTTTAATTTTTAAATTTTTTACCAAGCCTTTTTTTTGTGTGTGGTACACGGGCCTCTTACTGCTGTGTCCTCCCCCGCCGCGGAGCACAGGCCCCGGACGCGCAGGCCCAGCGGCTACGGCTCACGGGCCCAGCCGCTCTGCGGCACGCGGGATCCTCCCGGACCGGGGCACGAACCCGCGTGCCTCGCATCGGCAGGCAGACTCTCAACCACTGCGCCACCAGGGAAGCCCCAGATGTCCTGTTTTGATTTTAGAAATTCAATTTGGAAAAGGTTGGGCTGTTGGGATTACTTTAAAGGCTTTTGCTCAAGGGAACAAGGTAATTCTCTTTTCAGAGTCTTTCTCACAAGTTACTTTGATCAGAGCCAGTGTTTCCTGACTCTTCCAAATTTCAGGGTGACTTGCCTCTCAAGAGCAGCATTAAGTTCATCATGCAGTTTGGGGCCCAGAAAAATTAATGGTGAGAAACTGACATGATGAGTTTCACCTTCCAAGATTCTCTCCACTGAGATTTCCAATTACCCCCTTGTGCCATCTGAAAGGTTAATTTTAAAACTAGTACCATATCTAATTGTGTTAGGTGCACATAACTTCTAAAGGACAAATCTGTATAAATGATTACCCTTGGAGGAAAGCTACGCATAAGCAGATTATCCTGGTTGTTTAAAGTACATCCCTTCCAGCTCTCCTGTGTTACAAAGGTCTTAAGGTTCTGCACTTCTTGTACGATATTATTTGCTCAAAGGATCTTATTGTGTATAGGCACATTTGTTCCAAATGGTGTTACTAGTGATTCATGATCTAGATGAAAACAGTTTAAAGATTTAATATTCTTTTCTCCCTCCTCGTCCTCCACACACCTTGCCCTTATCCCCATCTTTCTACTCACCTTTTCTCTAGGTCCATTCTCTCCGATCTCTCTTCACTGTGTCTTCCCTCTGTGGTCTGCGTTTTTCCATCTTCACCTCCCATCTTTCCTTTCAGGAGTTCCAAAATTCACCTTCCTTCCATTGCCTACTCTTTAGGAGTACCAAGCTCAAGTGGAAGAAATGAGGTTAATGATGAATCAGTTGGAAGAGGACCTGGTTTCGGCCAGAAGACGGAGTGATCTCTATGAATCGGAGCTCAGAGAGTCTCGGCTGGCTGCCGAAGAGTTCAAGCGGAAAGCAACAGAATGTCAGCATAAATTGATGAAGGTAGCCAGCTCCCTGCCGGGGAGGGTGTTTTGGGAGTAGAATCATGGATGATCTTAGCAATAATAAAGGGAATCCTAGCTTCACGAGTGTACGTTTGGGAAATAATGGGGTGCCCTGCAAAGCCTCCTGGTCTTGGTTAGAGAAGATACTTAATTTTTTTTTTATCATCATCCTCATTATTTTGGCCACAGAGACCAAGAAAGCCTGTAGTGTTGTCTTATAAGACTTTTAGGTTCTTGAGATTTTCCAATATGTTGTATCTTTTAAATTACAGGCTAAAGATCAAGGGAAGCCTGAAGTGGGAGAATATGCCAAACTGGAGAAGGTATTTTCAATTATTGGTATCGTGATTTCGGGTAGACAGCCTCTTAAATGTTGCTCTCCGTGGCCTGTCACTGGTTAAGAATACACTTGCGATGAATAGAGAACTGTCTTCTGGGTTTATTTTGATCGTCAGTCTCTGGATGACCATGTTTAGCTTCAGCTATGTTTCTAAAAGGGATAGAAGACACCTCATATTTTTTGGTCAGGCCCGCTCACAGTAACACACAAACCCAGACACTCAGTAAGACACATGGGAAAATTCTTACTGTTTTAGGGTACCGGCGACTTTGTTTCTCTTTTTTTGCCATCTGTATGTGTGTTGCTGGTTCTAGAGAAATAGTCCACGTGGAGGTTTGCACTGAGACATTCAAAGGTTTCTCTGATAGGCTACTGTTCTTCCTCTCCATCAGTAGGTACTGGAAAACAAAACAAAGAGACCCCAACAGAAACCTCAAGAAAATAGGACTGCAGTAAATGTAGCAAGACCTTAATGCCAATTTGCCTTTTTTGCTTTATTTCCTGGGATTTTAATCACAGATCAATGCTGAGCAGCAGCTCAAAATTCAGGAGCTCCAAGAGAAGCTGGAAAAGGTAAGCCTGAGGTGATGTTTTGGGGAACTTACTCCCATTTCCACATACTTCTTGCTTTGTCCTGGAGCACAGGAGATCAAAGAAGGAGAATTAGTCACCCAGCACCAAGGAAAATGAAGGGAGAGTGAGTTATTACCTGAAAATACAAGAGTTCTGAATATACTTTCTCCTTTTGAGACATGTCAAGCAGTGTTTGTTTAAAAAACAAACAAAAAAACCCATGAAGCTCTGTGAGACTCTCAAGTCAAAGCTCTAATTGTACTACAGCAGAACCCAAGAGGCTGTCTCGTCTCCCTTCAGGGGACCGGGTCCCCATCTTGCATGGGAGAAGCCTATGTTGTTCACGACCCAGACAGCTTTCAATCAGAGACTGTCGGCAGTCTTCCTGTGCATTGGGAACCTGGAGGGACCAGTAGTCCTCAGGTGATTGGGGATGGGATGTGGGTTTGGTTTATGGCATTGGGCACAAATGTGTGTGCACAGGGCCCTTCCTTTAGGTGAACACGGGAAATGCTAAAGAAAGGGCCAGGAGGAATGTGGCCTTTCATGTCAAGAACGTTTGTGAATGTGTTTAAGAGTTCCTTTTTTTTTTTTTTTAAGATGTTGGGGGTAGGAGTTTAGTAAATTATTTATTTATTTGTGCTGTGTTGGGTCTTCGTTTCCTTGCGAGGGCTTTCTCTAGTTGTGGCAAGTGGGGGCCACTCTTCATCGCGGTGCGCGGGCCTCTCACTATCGCGGCCTCTCTTGTTGCGGAGCACAGGCTCCAGACGCTCAGGCTCAGTAGTTGTGGCTCACGGGCCTAGTTGCTCCGCGGCATGTGGGATCGTCCCAGACCAGGGCTCGAACCCGTGTCCCCTGCATTAGCAGGCAGATTCCCAAGCACTGCGCCACCAGGGAAGCCCCAAGAGTTCCTTCTTTTTGTGTTATTAAAAACATATAACATTAAATTGTGTTATTAAAAACATACTACATTTACTGTCTTGTTTTGTGTCCAGTTCCTTAGTGTCAGATATATTCACATTGTGAGATAGATCTTGAGAACTTTGTTATCTCACAAAACTTAAGCTCTCTACCTGCCAAATGCTAATCTCCCCACCCCCACCCTTCATAACCACCTTTCTTCTTCCTCCCTCCCTCCTTCCTTCCTTCCTTCCTTCCCTCCTCTCTCTCTCTCTCTCTCTCTCTCCCTCCACCCCCCTCCTTCCTTTTCATTCTATTTATTTTATTGAAGTGTAGTTGACTTACAGTGTCGTGTTACTTTCTGCTGTACAGCAAAGTGACTCAGTTATACATATATATATATTCTTTTCCATTATGTTTTCTCACAGGATATTGAATATAGTTCCCTGTGCTATACAGTAGGCCCTTGTTTATCCATCCTATATATCATAGTTTGCATCTGCTAATCTACTTTGCGTGTGTGATTTTGACTGCTTTAGGTACTTCCTGTGGATGGAATCATGCAGTATTTGTCCTTTTGTGACTGGCTCATTTTGCTCAGCACAATGTCTTTGAGGTTCATCCACGTGACAGCATGTGACAGGATCACCTTTTCAGAGGCTGAATAGTATTCCATGGCCTGGATATTCCACATTTTCTGCATCCATTCATCTGTCCCCTTCCTACTTATTCTTGAGCTCACTACTGAAAGCCTTTCAGCTAGAAATTTGTGTGAGGATTCATATCTCCTAGAACTCTGCTCTCCAGTAGAAGTGGGAAGCAACCCACACATGTCAGCCTTAGATGTAATTTTAAGTTTTCTAGTAGCCACATTAAAAAAGGGAAAATCCTCTGAATGATATAGTTTCCTTAATCCATTATATACAAAATATTGCAGCATGTAGTGATATTAAAACATGTACACTGGGCTTCCCTGGTGGTGCAGTGGTTGAGAGTCCGCCTGCCAACGCAGGGGACATGGGTTCGTGCCCCGGTCCGGGAAAATTCCACATGCTGCGAAGCGGCTGGGCCCGTGAGCCATGGCCGCTGAGCCTGCGCGTCCGGAGCCTGTGCTCTGCAACGGGAGAGGCCACAACAGTGAGAGGCCCGCATACCGCAAAAAAAAAAAAAAAAGTACACTGCTTCAGTTTTTAAATGAATTAAACTTAAGTAAAATTTAGAATTAATTTCCCAGTCACAGCAACCATGTTTCAAGTGCTCACCGGGCACATGTGGGGAGCAGCTCCCACGTTGGACAGTGCTGGTCTCGAAGTGGGAGTTCCCTTGCCGTTTTCACGTTTTAAAACTGTAAAGCAAATGAGTGAAGTTGTTGGTTTCTTACACTCAGATCTTTACTGTGATGCTGGAAGAGCTGCAGTACAGTTAAGACCCAAATAAAAATTAACTTCAAAAGGGTTCGCTGTTTTTTCTTTAAACATGAATTTGCGAGTCACCATGAACAGTGTGGTGGTTATGCCCTTTGATAGGTATTTATTTGAGAAAAAAAAGTTTATAGTTTTTATCTTGTTTTCTTGTAAAAGTAGTACAGATTCCCCTTAGGAAAATCAGCAAATGAGATGATTAAATAGGGAGATGATTAACCTGGGCAGATGAACCCGAGACCTTTTTGTTTGCATTTATTATGTTATATTGAATCTAAGATGCTAATGATTGTCCGATACCCCATTATCTTCTGTACCCCAAGAAAGAAAAAAACCATCAATTTTAATCGTAGATGCATTCCAAATTCAGTGATGTTAAAAAGAAAAATATAAGTGCACCTTAGGACAGACGAAACACAGAATAAAATGAAACGTTTATATGTTTTGAAAAATGGATAAAAATATCCATTCAGTGTGACCCGATTTTTTTTCCTGTTTAGGAGATGGTCCCCATCTTTTTCCATGGATAAATTGGGCCATCTCTCCCCCGTTCCTTCTCCTTTCAGGCCGTGAAAGCCAGCACAGAGGCCACCGAGCTGCTGCAGAACATTCGCCAGGCGAAGGAGCGGGCCGAGCGCGAGCTGGAGAAGCTGCACAACCGCGAGGACTCTTCCGAAGGCATCAAGAAGAAGCTGGTGGAAGCCGAGGTGAGCAGGGGACCTCCAGCTCCCGGCTCCCGAGGTGTCCGGCCTCCGGCTGTGCAGGGGAAGAAACCTCGGGACCACCCTCTCTCTGCTCCTGTTCATCCAAACCGCTGTCCCATCCGCCAATCCCTTTGAAACCCGAGAGGTTTGGGACCATTTTCCCCAAAGGGGAGAAGGATTTGTCACAGCAGCTCTGAGTAGAAAGATGTTTTGGTGAAACCTTTCCTTCCTATTGGTTTTCCTCTGACCCGTTCGCCCGTGTGGGAGGATTCACGTTTATGTAGATGAACTGTGATGCCATCCCTGAGGGTTCCCTTTTCTTCCCTCGGTACCCTTGCTTTTCCTCACCTTCTCCCCAACGGTGTTAATTATATATTAATTTTCGGGGCTTCAGCTGTGACCTGTGTGTGTTGATAACTCCCAGATCTACATTTTTGGGCCTCTTCTCTCTGTCCAATTCTTTGTTGTTGTTGTTGTTGAAACCAATTATATAATTATACAGGAAACACACGAGTGTTTTCTCATTGTGAAAAACATAGAACTGAAGAATATAGAATAAAAAGGGACGTTTCCCCTTTGCCGCCCTCCACCTCCCCTGACGCCTGGGTGGTGGGTCCATGGAACGGATGTGTCATAGTTGATTTAACCACCCTCCTGTCCTGGGCCTTCTGCTTCTTCATCGCAGTGCTGGCGTTGAAGCTACTTGCCTACGTCTCTTTGGGGCCAGCCTCACCCACGATCCAGGAAGTATTTCCCACTGCTCCCCTGACATCTTGACTGGGTGTCTGAACAGTGCCTCCGATCTAGAATGAACTCAGTATCTTCCCCGACAAGCTGGGTTGCCTTCTCAGTCTTCCTCACACCGGTCAGGGCCCCCATTCATCCATCTGGTCACCCCAGGCTTGACACCTTGACATCATCTGCTGCTTCTCCCTGGGCCCTGGAAATAAACCCACACTGTCTCCACCATCCACCCTCTGCTGGCCATTTCTGCAGACGTCCCCACAGTGTAGGCCCTCTTCCTCTTAGCTGGTGAATGTAGTAATTTCTCGGCTTTCTGCTTCCAGGCTCACCTTCCTCCCATCTAGCTCAAACGGGGTCAGACTCGTGGACCTCAGACTCCAGGCTCATCAGCACCCCGTGCCCCATGCCAGACCTTTCAGGGCTTCCCTACATCTTAGGTGCATGAGACTCTCAGCCCTTTGCCCCACACATGCCCCCCTTTCCCGTTTTCTCCAGCTCCTCCGCTATTACACCTCTTGCAGTAGCCCCTCTACGCTCCACCTGGGGCCTACGCTGGCTCTCGGCCACCTCCGCACTGCTGCTGCTGCACCTTTTTTTTCGGTACGCGGGCCTCTCACCGCTGTGGCCTTTCCCGTCGCGGAGCACAGGCTCCGGACGTGCAGGCTCAGTGGCCATGGCTCACGGGCCCAGCTGCCCCGCGGCACGTGGGATCCTCCTGGACCGGGGCACGAACCCGCGCCCCCTGCATCGGCAGGCGGACTCTCAACCACTGCGCCACCGGGGAAGCCCTGCTGTGCCTTTTTTTGAAAGGCCTTCCCCACTCCCCTCCGGCCCTCTCCCCTCCAGCCTCCCACATCCCGACCCTCTCCACAGCATCCACATCCCCTCACCTGCTCAGTTCAAAGCCCTCCCTCCGGCCTGCACCCTCCCACAGCCCTCTGTACCTGTTTGCTTCACGGCCCTGGCCCTCTTAACCCATATCGTGTTTATTTGTGTTTATCTTACCTCTTCCAAGGGCAGGCATTCTGTCAACTTCCTCTCGGTATTTTCCACGATGCCTAGTGTGATACTTTGCAGATAGTAGGTGCTTGGTAAATATTTGAATGAATGAATGCACTCTTGTAACCTGCACAAGCAAGTACTCCTCGGATCACAGAACTGTGTTTTCCTCGCCGTGGCTTCGGGTGCCTGAGACTTCTCTTCCCGCATCGAGCGTACGCTTCCCGAGGGCCCCCTCCCTCGGCGCAGGCGTCGTGCCCGTAGCGGTTACCCCATTAAAACTCTCTGATTGATTCACGATCTACAGGAACGCCGCCACTCTCTGGAGAACAAGGTAAAGAGGCTAGAGACCATGGAGCGTAGAGAAAACAGACTGAAGGATGACATCCAGACAAAGTCCCAACAGATCCAGCAGATGGCTGATAAAATTCTGGTGAGCAGGAACCAAAGTTGACAAGTTCAAAGATAACAGGTTAGAGGTTGTAGAGGGAAGGGGGTCAACAGAAGAACCAACCACCGTCGCAGGGGAGGTTATCGCCAGGCAGGTGAATTAAGAGGAAGTGGTTTTAGCGGACGCCACGTCAGAGACTAGCCGAATAACCACAGGCTGGACATTTCAGCAATGGTAACAGATCCATCAGTATGATTTTTTTTGCTCTGTTTGCTACTGCCTGACTTTTAAAAACGCGAACGTGCACACGCTGTCATTTCCGATACATTTTTACAGGAGCATTTACGTACTCCTATCAGTAGAGTTTTGTATGGCCATTAAAGTTGCAAATGCCCGTTTGAAAAAGGTGTAGGGATTCAGGGCTTTAAGACCGACACCCAGATTCTTGGTTTTGCAGAGGAAAGAAATTAGTCACGCAGATTTTTTCGGAGTAGCATTTGTCGTAGATCCGTGTTCACCCACTCACTTTCTCTGCTCCAGTTGGTGCTTAATATTATTATTATTTTCACTTTCCTTAGAGGTAGCAGATCGTTTTTTAGGTTTGTAACCACGTTGATTTTGTTTTCGGCTCTGACGACCAAATTAACTTAATCAAGGAAGGCTTGGGTGGTGCTTGCCAACGTGTCAAAGTTTTGCTCTTGCCAGGGTGAAAGGCAGGTGAACCTTTAAAGGACTCTTCTTGGATTTCAGTCCCCAAACCAAGAATTTGATGCCACTTTGGGGAGCCTGTTTGTAGCCCTTTCCTCCCTGCCCCGAGGACTGACTCTGGAGTAGTCGGGCATTCTTCTGCACCAGAAAGAGACAAGGTGGTGAGCGGGGTGCTTTCCACCTCCCTCTCTCTGTCTTCTCCCTCTGCGTCACTTCTGGGAAACGAGTCACCAGCAACTATATGAACTCAAGAATGACCGACTTATAGGCCTATATACTTAATACCAAAAAAAAAGAAAGAAAACCCAACCCTTCAAAACGTTACATTTCTGTTTGTCTATATTCATGAGTCGTGTGGGCACTCTTGAACACACAGGTGAAAAGAGAAACCGGTTAAATTGTTTTGCTCTGACACACAGTCTTTATAGATAATGTCTACACACAAAGGCAAATGTGATTGTCAGTCTATCCTTTCTGTTCTCTTGTTCCGTCATCCAAGTATCTCTTGGCAATTGTCAAATGTGTGAATTTTACCGTGAGTCAAATGAATTCCCACTGAGATTCCACCACTGCTACCCCCTTGCTTGGTGCAAACGACGTGGTTAAGTCTTGTGGTTGCAAAGTGTTTCTCTGTTTAATGGTGATGTGTTCATTCATTCATTCAACAAATATTTAATGAGCTTCTACTATGTGCCAGGCACTGTTCTAGGAGCTGGGAATAGAGCAGCAAACAGTACTGTTTGCATAACAGGACTGAAGAATCTGATCCAACACATGTAGAGAAGATAACGTTTTAAAAAATGACAACAACAACAAAAAATGCCAAACTGTCAAGAAGTCAGGTTTTAGAATGTCTGCTTTTCCAAGGTTCACTTGCCAATTAAAATGTGGGAGTGTAGAGTTCTGCATTCCTGGATTATATGTTGTAAACTCCCATGCATAAGTAGACCGGAAATTTGGTCTTAAGGTTGTCAGTCTCAGGTATCTGAGTTTTTGACCTGTTTTCAGATTGATTTCCATTCCTGTGCTATCTTAGGAGGACTGAAACTAAGACAAGACGATTATCAAGTGATTTCTAAAATAAAGAAAAAGTAGGCAGATTTCTTTTTCCAAGTGTATCTTGCCACCTGTCCGAGTACCTTTGTGGTTGTGACTTCATTTATCGGAAGGTGCCTTTTGCTCAAGAACCTGGTGCTTAGGTTGTGAAGTATCTGGGATATGGGCAAAGAGGGGTCCTTAGTACTGTTACATAGCGATGATGCTTGGAAACACATCCCAACTATCATTTGCATTAAAATATTTGCTATTCTGATAAGAACTTTCAAAACAGCTAATTGGGGTTCTCATTATAGCAGAGTCTTTTGCTTTAATAAAAGACCTCATTGTCAGGGACCCTTTAATATACATAAAGCCCTTAAAGTATGTTTTTATTACTAAAAATCCTGTTTACATTCAACTTTTCAAGATAACATCTGTTAGCTTGCAGTAGATCTTGTGCACCTGGTCTTAACATTGAATACTTTACTGGCCCCCAAAGCAAAGTCAAATGCTTGCAGACTTTAGAATTTCAAAAGCTTAATCAGTAACATTTCATGTGTGTGTGAATCTAAAATTATTCTTTTCTCCATTTTATGGGCATATCCTGTATAATTTCCTCGTTCTTCAAAATTCTCATAATTATTTCCATTTCAAAGGAAAATTTCAAGATAGTGTGAAGAGATGAAAACTTGGAGTAATGACTTTTGATATTAGTAATTAACTAATGGGTCCAGATTCATAAGAATTAATGTAAACGCAGATAGCTTCATTTAGAGAATGTTTTGGTGAGTTGAATGCTGCCTTTTATACGATCAGTTTATAATACGTTGGCAAATGAATTGGTATAATTTCCAAATGAATTACAATTTTGTTTGAAAGCAGAAATCTTGATAAGAGAATGAAGAGGACATTACATTTGAGCTATTTATATTACTCCACGTTCTCTTCCTATCTTCAATGTATGTGTACACGTTTATGTCATTTTTAGTGAATTTTATGTTCTGCCTTGTTCCCATTAGCAGTATATCATGTAAACTTCATATAAACATGATATCATGAACACCTCCAGATATTCACATGCTCCATATTACCAGTCAGTTAAAATAATCATTCAAAACTGAAAGTGTTTGAATTGTTATATTAGTTTTCCTTCTTAGCTAGGGTTCCTGAGCAATCATTTTGTTAATGAGGAAAATACAAAAATTTATTTTATCGTCATAATAAATTAACTTAAAACTTAAATTGACATTACTTTCCTCATTTAAGGCCGTCACGACAGTGGTCAGGGGCTTTGTGCTGTACTGAATTTTCAAGTTGTTTTGCCTCGTCACTCTCACTTCTCTAGGCAGAGATGAAGAGCTGCCTTTGTTTGACCTGTCGCACTGACAGATTTCTGGTCCCAGCCCACCAGCCGTGTGTTTATGTGTGTGAATACTCGGAGCTGGAAAACCCAGGGCCAGGGCTTGGTGGTGGTTTCCTCTCCCAAGAGCCTTAAGGGCTAGTCACGAAGAAACAGATGCCTGTTGCCTTTGGTGCCGGTGCCAAAGTGGTGTCTCCTGTGAACGTCTAACATGCATCGGCTCCGTCCTTCCCTCACACACCTGACCGTCTGTTCTTTTGTGTCCAGGAACTGGAGGAGAAGCACCGAGAAGCCCAGGTCTCAGCCCAGCACCTGGAGGTGCACCTGAAACAGAAAGAACAGCACTACGAGGAAAAAATTAAAGTAAAGACACTTTACAGTCTTCCCTGCCCTTCCTCCTATAGCACCATGTAGCTCCTTTCTCTTCCCAGGCACGTCGGGCCACTTCTTGCTAGAACAGAGGACTCTCCGTGGTAAATGCTGTCCTCAGGCCCTGGTGGGAGGTCTTGGGGTGTTATCCTTGGGGCAGATTGGATATCAGAAGTTCAAAAATAGTTTATTGTTTAAGAAAATTTGATCATCATGTGTCTCAATTCCATCTTTAAAATGTTTTTTGATCCACTGTCACTGAGTCCATGATAATTTAGATTTAGAGAGATTCACCATCTCCTTGCTTTTAATTTCCTTCTTGCATCTTAGACCTGGAATTCTTTTCCTTTTTTTATAAAGTATATCCTTGAGGACTTTCTTTAGTGAAGGTCTGCTGGTGCCAGGCTCTGTTTTGTGTGTCTGAAAATGTCTCTATTTCATCCTTGTTCTCGAAAGATGTTTTGACTGGGGATAGAATTCTAGGTTGGCAGTTATTTCTTTTAATACTTTTTGAAGACATTATTCCATTGACGTTTGGTTTTTATTATTGCAGTTGACGGTCAGCTGTCAGTCTAACAGTTGCTTTCTTTAAAAGCAGTCTTTCTTTTTTCTTTTAAAACTTTGTTTTATCTTTAATTTTCTGAAGTTTTACTGTGATGTGTCTAGATGTGGAGTTATTTTTATTTATCCTCCTTGAGATATACTGGACTTTGAAATATATGTATATATTTTAAAAAATTAATTCTGTAAAATTATTGGTTGTTATATCTCAAGTATTGTCTCTTCCCCTTCTCTCTTTAATTCCCTTATGAGAATTTGATTAGACATGTGTTAGATTACCACCAATCTATCTTTTTTTTTGTATTTTCCATTTCCTTGTCTTTTGGTGCTACATTCTGGTTAAGCTCTAACTGATTTTCCAGTGTACTAATCCTTACCTGTCTAATTTGCTGTTAAACCCATCCATTGAGGTATTTTAAAATTAATTAATTAATTAATTTTTGGCTGTGTTGGGTCTTTGTTGCTGCGCATGGGCTTCTCTCAAGTTGTGGCGAGGGGGCTTCTCATTGCAGTGGCTTCTGTTGTTGTGGAGCACAGGCTCAGTAGTTGTGGCGCACGGGCTTAGTTGCTCCGTGACATGTGAGATCTTGCCAGACCAGGGCCCGAACCCGTGTCTCCTGCATTGGCAGGTGGATTCTTAACCATTGTGCCACCAGGGAAGTCCCCATCCATTGAGTTTTAAATTTCAGTTATTGTATCTATTTGTTTCTTGACATTCTGTTTGGTTCTTCCCCAAGTTTACTAGATTATTTAAGTCAATAACTTTCTATTTGCTGCATTGATTTGAAGCTTATCTTCTGCTTCTTTAAACGCATCAGCATAGTTGTTTTATGATCTGTATCTGATGATTCCGGTATCTGAAGGTCTGTTTCTACTCTGTTGTTTCTCTTGGCTCTTTTCCATGATGTCTCTCTTTTTCGTGTGCCTGGTCAGCTGCTCGTTTTCCTTGGAAAATTAATAATGAGAATTCTTTGAGGCCTTGAATGAAAATGTGTGCCCACCTTGTGGGTGGCTCTGGGCTTTGACTTCTTTGTCTTCTTACCCTTTGAGGCAATTAAAAATGAAGCTCAAGTTTATCTGGTTCAGCAAATGCCTCAAGTTCAAAATAACTGGGTTTTTGCTTTCACTTAGATTTTAGTCTGTAATTACTTACTCTCTTGCCAACGTTCAGGTGCTTTTGGGAAAATGTTTTCCATATTCTATCTAGCATTTTAAATCATTGTTCATAGAAGAACTGGCCTAAATAGTCCAGCCTATCATATAAAATAATAAATTCAATTATTTGCTTACTGAAATTATTTCAATTCAGTTATTATTAATAAGTTCAGTGATCAGAAATGACTGCCAGCCTATCTATTTCCTTTTGAAATCACATCACATTTTCATTATGATTTTGACTGAGCCTTTAACTAATTCTTACATTCTTGAGAATCAGACATTGTTCATTACCATCTCAAATATTGTCTCTTTCCCTTCCAAGTCAGACAGTGAAGGAGGCTTTTAATTTTTGTGACGATCATGTTATTGATTTGGTTGGTATTCTCAAAGAGTTGGCTGTTCCTTTTCTGGAGAACCACACATGTACGTGCTCAGATGGCATCTTCACCGTCACTACCCTGACACTTTCTTTCTTTTACCCCTCGTGCTACTTTTGGTTATTTTTCATTGAAAGAAATACCAGGAAAATAACCCAGAAGGGACCACATTGTGTTTTAGTGTGACCCTCTACTCTAGTGCATTTACCTACCAATCCTTTTTGGTGTCCAGACTTTTTTTTTTTTTTTTTTAAATATTTATTTATTTATTTATTTTGGCTGCCCTGGGTGTTAGTTGCGGCACGCAGGATCTTCCTTGCAGTATGTGGGCTTCTTAGTTGCGGCATGCATGTGGGATCTAGTTCCCCAACCAGGGATTGAACCCGGGCCCCCTGCATTGGGAGTCTTACCCACTGGACCACCAGGGAAGTCCTGGTGTCCAGACTTTTATCCTTGAGATAAACTGACTTTCAGAAAATTATGAGAATGTATACAGTAGTCCACTGGTATCTTTGCATGATGAAAGTAACCTTTGCAAGTTCATTCTGTAATTTGGGTCAGTATATTGACTTTTCTGTCAAAATGCCATGTTCTATTGATACCTTCAATTGATATAAATGTCTACAGTGGAATCTCTCATTTCAAACAAATTCCTTGCTTCCCTCCCATTCATCTTCTTGTTCATCCTCCTGTCAGTTTAACCCACTGAAAGCCGGGATGTGTACATCCTTGAGAAAGGCTTGTTCCTTGTGGCTCACACTTACCTATGTTGGTATCCACCACTGCCAAAGTGGAGGTCTTAGTTTGAGCAGAGTCATCCTGAAAATGTGCTTCATTGCTTTAGCACTGCATAAAAAAAGGGCATTCCTGGTCTAGACATTAAGTGGTCTCTGCTACCTTCTAGATGGCAAGCACTTGGCTTTATAGATCCTAGAGAATGTTAGGGAGAGATCTGTTTTCTTCTGTCTTCCCTCCTGGCATCTTTATGAAACCATTTCTTTTTAGTCTGCCCTGCTTTGTGTTCCTGTTCTGTCCCCTGTGAGGCCATTTTGGTAATAATTGTGATCATACCCCAGATTCTGTCCTTTTCTTGTTCATAATTTTAGAATCGTGCCCTGACGTCCAGGAGAGCAGGCCACTTACCCTCTTGAGGTTCGTCCCTTCTCCCATGACCCCGTCCTCCACCTCTTATTCTTCTCTGCCAACTCTCACTCTCTTTTTTTCATCAGTCAGTTCTAGTTTAAAGTCCTCTTTGAAATCTGTTCTTTCCTTTCTTTATCATGTGGACCCCCTCCCTGTTCATTGGCTCTTTTCAGGGACTGTGTCCCCATGAGCTACGAAGGACCCACCACAATAGATAATGTGGGAAAGGCAGATTTCAGTTCCCATCTGTGACCCCAATTCTTTGGGCTTTCTTCCCAGTATCAGATGCAGTCGCCATCATTCAGAGAACCACAGTGATGAGAAACACAGGGTCGTGGTCAAAGGCTTGGCAAGTTATGATGTTGCCTTCCTTTTCTCCTCTCTTTTTCGCCAGTTGTTCTGGCAGCTGGTGGGGCTGTGTGTGTCCCTCACAGAACATTAGATCAAGCTGGTGGATGGTGACACCATTACTGTTTTATTTTTTCCTCTTGGGAACAGTAGGTGCTTACAGTGGCATTCTCAGCACTGAGAACACATGACTTCTCTTCCCCTGGGAAAGATTTCTCTTTCCAGTGACTTTTTATTTTCACCCCCAGCTGGATCAGAGGAAAGAACGGAGGAAAGAGGCTTTTTTTTTTTTTCCCCTTTCCTTTATGCTGTCTCTTCAGTCTGTTGACTCCCCACCTACTTTATCGGTGGGCAGAATCCACTCGTCCCTGGCTGTTTCTGAACGTCAGCCTTGGTCACAAAGACTTCCTCGGTCTTCAGCTTTCCATCCCTCCACACACAGCCTGGAGATAACGAGATTAATTTTGTACAAATTAAGAGCAAGCAGTGTTCTGAAAACTACTGGCGCATTGACTGCGATAACAGTGCCCCTAGGTAATAGCTGCAAATCGTAAGATCTCTAGAGAGATCTTTTTTTTTCCCTCTCATTCTGGAGTCTACCTCCCCTTTGGCTGTACCTCTCAGGTCATTTTGGCTGCTGATTTAAAAATAAGTTCTTAGTTCACGTCCTCTGGTTACTTGCCATTTGATGGTCATACTTCTGAACCTCATCCTGGCTGATAGACAGACCCCCGCTCCCTCGCGCTGCCCCGGAGTTGGGGCAGCGTGGCTTCTTCACTGCTTTTCCCCTCCTTCCCTGTGTTTCTCCAGTGCCTCTGGTTAGTCTGCCAGACACTAACTTCTCCTTTTGTTTTTCCTCAGGTGTTGGACAATCAGATAAAGAAAGACCTAGCCGACAAGGAGACTTTGGAGAATCTGATGCAGAGACACGAAGAGGAGGCCCACGAGAAGGGCAAGATTCTCAGCGAGCAGAAAGCGGTAGGTAGACAGAATCACAAAGCCGGTTTCCAAGGGAGGGTGTGTGAACCACGCCAGGAGTCCCCCACCAGAGAAGAGTCCATTTGGTCTGTTTTATCCCGTGGAGTCTGCTGCTAACAGAAAGTTCTCTCTGCAACCCCTTCTCGTAAAAGCAGCAGCAGTGGTGGCTCGGGGTGGCCAGTTTTGCCCTTCACACCCTTCTTTAAGAACTCACGCTGACCTGCGTCAACTAGAACCCTGTCTTTCAACACACCAACCCCCCGCCACCTCCCCGACGAAGTGCCCGGTGGCCTGTGGCCTCCCTTAGGCATCTCGTTTCCTTTCAAATCTGTGTAGGCAGATGTTTCAGAAACTTGCAGCTTAAGAGTTTCCCCTGTTGTGCTTGTTAATCTACTTATTATCTCAGACCCTACCGAGACTTTTCACAACAGAATCTCTAAAGGAAGGTCCTGGGAAGTAATATTTTTAACCAGCACCCCGCGCCCCGCCCCTGCCCCTTTCCTGCCCTGGCCAATTCTTATGCTTCATTAAGTTGGGTAAGCTTTGATGCAGAGAATCTAGGACAGTAGGGGCTGGGTGAGAAGGAATCACCCAGAGAATGACAAACTCGTGGGTGATGAGAAATAGGAACTTGCAGATGCAAGTTTAGAGGCTGTGGCAGGCTCAGGGTGCATGTGGACAACACAGGGATTTCACGAGGCCTGTCAACTCACGGAATGCCAGGTTCCTCAAGAGGTCCTCCCGCGTGTGCTTACTGCAGGCCCCTTAGCTAGTGAGGGGACATGCAATCTCCGTTTGATAAAACAAATGAGTGCCATCGTTGGAGCAGTGAGATCTACGCTCCTCAGGGTACAGGCTAGTTGGGTCTCTGGTCCGATGGCCTGCCTTTCAGATGACACTTTTCCTCACTTACGTGGCCCACTTCCCTCTCATTCCGGTGTTACCGTCTGTGTGTGAGGTTCCAAAGATACCCCGTGTTTCAGATGATCAACGCCATGGATTCCAAGATCAGATCCCTGGAACAGAGGATAGTGGAATTGTCGGAAGCCAATAAACTTGCGGCAAACAGCAGTCTCTTTACCCAGAGGAACATGTAAGTGTTCCGATTCTAACTGTGTGCTTGATTCCGCTTTGGTCTTCTCTCCTGGGCACAAACTCTGTTCTTCTGTCGGCGGAGCAGGAGTGGATTTAACGACTCCTTTGGTGGGGCCCAGCCTCCGTGTACTTACGTCATTTTGCCCTCTCTGAAGTGGTCTCACTCTACCGGCCCTCTCTTTTGAGCTGCGTTTTCTTACATGCTTCAAGTTACCATCCCATCACAGAGTGTTTTGCTCTCTCTAATGAGGTAATTTACAGTTTGCTTCTGGAGACCTCGTTCCCCAGACTTTCCTCTTGCAATCAGCCAGAGGTGATCTCGGGTGTGCCCAACTGGGCCATCCCTTTTGCTGTTGTGAAGTTGGGCCCTTGGGGGTGAGTTTTGGGGTTTGGCAAGGACTCTCCTGTGTTCCGGGAGCACTTTGATCTTAATCTTTTCCCCCAAAGAATTACAATCTCCTTAAGAGATCTTAAACGTTCCCATCTTAGTTTAAACCAGCTTGGTAGACCGCTGTCCGATCTTTGAATCATTCCAGCTTCTGAGCAGCCTGGTGAAGAGGTGAGCAAGGTCAACAGAGAAGTAGAAGGAGTAGCATTCTTTCTCCTCACCACCCTCTCTTCCCCAGGGCCTGTCTTAGTGAGTTGTCAGGGTGCTCCTGTACTCTCAGGAGGCCCTTTCGGCTCTCCTCTACAAACTGGAAAAACAAAAAGGTCTACCAAAGGAGTGAAATGATAGTATCTCTTGCATCCCCCTTGAACATACTGAATCCCATTGACGAGGGACTCTGAGCGATGGGGACTAAACGGGCCCCAGGTCCCCATGCTGGGGCCATGCACATGAGGCCGGGTCAGGGCGGCGCTAACCTGGGAATGAGTGTGGTCCACTTGCTCAGATGCACCTCTCGCTCCGCTTCTGCCCGTCCTTCTGCGGGGACATGCTCACCTCTAACGAGACTGTGATTTTGCTTGGCTCCTCCCACCACCCCCACCAGGAAGGCCCAGGAAGAAATGATTTCAGAACTCAGGCAGCAGAAGTTTTACCTGGAGACACAGGCTGGGAAACTGGAGGCCCAGAACCGGAAGCTGGAGGAGCAGCTGGAAAAAATCAGCCACCAAGACCACAGCGACAAGAATCGTCTGCTGGAGCTGGAGACCAGGCTGAGGGAGGTGAGAATGAGGGGTGATCTCCTGAGGCTATTTGTTGGAGGACCCAGGGGCCCCCAATCATCCAAGTGTCAAGCACAAATCAGTACTTACATGAGAGCCATTGTGTGTGGTGGTGAAGAGTGCAGACAGGGCCATGGGGGTCTGCATTAGAATTCCACTTCCCCTTTTTAGGAGTTTGGTAACCTCGGGTCGGGCAGGCTACCCTACCGCCTCTGTGCTTGAGTTTCCTCATCTGTAAAACGGCCATGAAAACGTATCTCCGTCATGGGGTCACGTGAGGATGACGTAAATTGGTGCATCTTCAAATGGGGGCAAAGTGATTCCTCCTGTATCCTGATTCATTGAGGGTCGCATGATTGTGTCCATGCACGGAGTTCAGCACATAGTATGGCTTAATGACAGTGACAGAGCGCCCCCCCACCCCACCCCGCCGCCCCATGACAGTGGGAGACTAAAAGAGAAATCTAAACTCTAGGTTTGTCTGATGGAAGGTGATTTGCTTCAGAGGTATTGGGTTGGCCAAAAAGTTCGTCTGGGTTTTTACATAAGATGGAAAAACCCGAATGAACTTTTTGGCCAACCCAATATAAGGACACTGGGAAGAACAGCCAGGTTTGGGGAGGGAAATACCACACATTTGGTTGTGGACCTTTTGAGGTTGACTGAAGCTGTGACTTGACATGGCTCACTGTGTATTTATCAAATGCCTGCTGTGTGCTAATTAGTAGCCAGATAGACCGTGGTGACAAGACAGACCCATCCCTGATCTCGGGGGCTGTCAGCCTAGCAGGTGGGTTTAGCTGGCACTGGCAGAGGCAAGACCGGAGTTCAGGAGGGTGGTCCTTGGAAGTGGGACATCCCGGCTGGGCGTAGAGACACTGGGCTCAAATATTTGTGATGGAATTCTTCAAAGCGGAGATGATCTCTCTTAAGGCAAAGACCATTAAGCAGACAGTCTTTAGTTAAGGACCAAACCTTGAATTCTGACGCTTAGGAATGTCTTCATTTGTACTGGAGTATTAAAATGAGGCCACTTCTCCCAAGGGCAGGAGTTGTCAAGGTGTGGACCCCTCTCTGTTAGGACCACATGGCCTGTGTGTTGAAATGCAGATTCCTGGGCGGCTGCCTCCCTCAGCTTTTTGAATGGAATCGGGGTGGGGTGGGGGTGAGGAACAGGGATTTGCATTTTTAACCAGTGCCCTGGGTGATGCTTATGCTTCCGGAGTTTGAGGGCCATTGTTCTAGGTTATCCAGAAGCCTTAGGTGGCGGTTTTACTTTTCTAATCCAGGCGATAGTTTTACTCTTCAGTAAGTTTAACCACACTTCCCCGTAGTGTCAGCCTTAGGAGTGTGAGTGTAAATAACTCGGATGGATTTCTCTGAGCGTGGGAACGCTGGCTGGCTGTCTTTTGCTTTCCCTTCCCACAGATGTCTCTCTTGTGTGTCTGCCCTGCAGCTGTAGCTCCTCTGGGCATTAACCTGCTCCAGGGAAGGCGTGGTGCTTTGTTCTCCAGTCAGTATAGCCAGCCCCACAGGGGCGGTGGGAGAAATTTAGGATGCTTCCTGAGGGGCTCAGGGCTGTATATGCTCCAGGGGAGTCTGGAGTTTAGCTTTATTTATTTTAAAATTTTTGCTGGGGTATTGTTGATTTACAACATTATGTTAGTTTCAGGCGTACAGCAAAGTGAATCAGTTACACGTATACATATATCCACTCTTTTTTAGATTCTTTTCCCATATAGGCCATTACAGAGTATTGAGTAGAGTTCCCTGTGCTCTATAGTAGGTCCTTATTAGTTATCTATTTTATGTGTAGTAGTGTGTATATGTCAGTCCCAAATCTCCCAATTTATCTCTCTCCTCCTTTCCCCCTCCCCGGTAACCATAAGTTTGTTTTCTACATCTGTGAGTCTATTTCTGTTTTGTAAATAAGTTCATTTGTACCATTCTTTTTAGATTCCACATATAAGTGATATCATATGATATTTGTCTTTCTCTGACTTACTTCACTAGTATGACGATCTCTAGGTCTATCCATGTTGCTGAAAATGACATTATTTTGTTCTTTTTTGTGGCTGAGTAATATTCCGTTGTATATATGTACCACATCTTCTTTATCCAGTCCTTTGTCGATGGGCATTTAGGTTGCTTCCATGTCCTGGCTATTGTAAATAGTGCCGCAATGAATATTGGGGTGCATGTGTCTTTCTGAATTATGGTTTTCTCCAGGTATATGCCCAGGAGTGGGATTGCTGGATCACATGGTAGCTCTATTTTTAGTTTTTTGTGTGTGTGGTACACAGGCCTCTCACTGTTGTGGCCTCTCCCATTGCGGAGCACAGGCTCCGGATGCGCAGGCTCAGCGGCCATGGCTCACGGGCCCAGCTGCTCCATGGCATGTGGGATCCTCCCGGACCGGGGCACGAACCCGTGTCCCCTGCATTAGCAGGCGGACTCTCAACCACTGCGCCACCCGGGAAGCCCTATTTTTAGTTTTTTAAGGAACCTCCATACTGTTCTCCATAGTGGCTGCACCAATTTACATTCCCACCAGCAGTGCAGGAGGGTTCCCTTTTCTCCACACCCTCCCCAGCAGTTATTGTTTGTAGATTTTTTGATGGTGGCCATTCTCACCCGTATGAGGTGATACCTCACTGCAGTTTTTTTTTTTTTTTTTTTTTTTGCGCAGTACGTGGGCCTCTCACTGCTGTGGCCTTTCTCGTTGCAGAGCACAGGCTCCAGATGCGCAGGCCCAGCGGCCATGGCTCATGGGCCTAGCCGCTCCGCGGCACGTGGGATCCTCCCGGACCAGGGCACGAACCCGTGTCCCCTGCGTCGGCAGGCGGACTCCCAACCACTGCGCCACCAGGGAAGCCCCTCACTGTAGTTTTGATTTGCATTTCTCTAATAATTAGCCATGTTGAGCATCTTTTCATGTGCTTTTTGGCCATCTTTGGAGAAATGTCTCTTTAGATCTTCTGCCCATTGTTTGATTGGGTTGATTGTTTTTTTGATGTTGAGCTGCATGAGCTGTTTGTATATTTTGGAGATTAGTCCCTTGTCAGTCACTTTGTTTGCACATATTTTCTCCTGGAGTTTAGCTTTAAATCTAGCCAGGCGGTCCACCTTCTCTTTGCCACCTGCTGCCATTGAGATTGAGGGTAGAGGCCTCAGCCTCGGGTTTGACCCACCTGCAAGGGTCCTGGGCGCCCTTCCCCCCAGCCTGTGGGTGCAGTGTTAGCAGTTTTCCAGCAGCGTGTGTGGCGCAGGGCCCCTGGGTTCTCCCTGCATCGGACAGCATTCTGCTCCCCAACTTCCTCCTGAAGTGTGACAGTGATGTCACCGGCCTCTCATGGTTTTGCCAAGTGGCCTTAGGAGATTTCAGGCATGCTAGCAGAGTCGCAGCCTCCTCCGACTGCTGGCCTTTTAATAAGACCAACAGTAAGTAGTTAACCCTGCCACTTTTTAGCTGTGTGCCGTCTTCTCAGTTCCTGAATCTCTCAGGGCCGCAGTTTGCTTGTCTGTAAAATAGAGGTCATAGTCATACCATCCTTGTTGGGTTGTTAGGAAGATGAAATGGGTGAAGACAGTGCCTGGCACGCTGTACATGGGTACTGCACCTGCTGCTGTCACATCATCGTTGTCGCCACCACCGCAGCCATTGTCCTCCTCGTCATCCTCACTAGAGAGAGATCATAGCCTTGGCTTTGGCTGCCGTGGACTTGTTAAGGGCTCCCAGATCCAGCCGACCCGCCCAGACCTGTCTCTTGAGTTTCTGACCTGTTGTCCCAGTAGACACTGGACACCTCCACTCAGATGTCTCCCTTGCAGCTCACGTTCAACGTGTCAAGAGTGAATTTCTTACCCTTCTCCTCAGATTGGCCCTTCCTCTCCTGTCCCCTGTCGTGGCCAGTGGTCTCACTGTCTGTGTAATTCAGATGCCCAGCAACGTAGGTGTCACATTTGCCTCCTCTCTGTCCTTTGTTCTCTGTCCCACTCTGAGTTAACCACTACATCCTGTCAGTTCTCTAGGCTGAATCTTTTAAAGTCTTTCTCCTCTTCATGCCTATGGCCTTTGGGACTTGGGTGTCACCTTTTCCAGGGAGCCTTCTCCATCCCCTTGGAGCTGGATGGGATGTCTCCTTTGGGTCCCCATGGCCTTTCATGTTTAGCTTGTACACTTTCGCTTTCAGTGGGCTCTCCAAGGGCAGCAAGCATCTCTTATTTGCTTGGCATCCCCATGTCTGACACAGGGTCTGGTCCCTAGGACAGCTTGTCAGTGTTGGTGATGTCAGCAGATGTGCCAGGGTCTCCCACATCTCCGTGCCTTGGACGTCTTGCTTCCTCTGCTTGGTATTTTCTTTCCCTTCTTAGCTGCTTGTTTGGCTCCTGGATTCTTCAACACGGAGATCCCCAGTCACCTCCCCTACCCCTCTGCTGTGTTCCCATCACATCCCTGCATCTCCTGACCATTGCACTCGACCACAATGTATGGCAATGGTTGGTTTTTATTTTTCTCCCCAACTTGAAGGCAGAGAGTGTTTTTCATCTCCGTATTTCCTTTTACACAGAATTTACCAAGTAAATTTTATTTTTTCTATTTTTTATGTTAATAGTGAGTACCTTTAATACTTATTTATTTATTCATTATTTATTTATTTATTTTGGCTGCGCCGGGTCTTAGTTGCAGCATGCGGGATCTTCACTTGCAGCATTCGGACTTCTTAGTTGTGGCATATGGATTCTTAGTTGCGGCATGCATGTGAGATCTAGTTCCCCGACCAGGGATTCAAACCCAGGCTCCCTGTATTGGGAGCGTGGAGTCTTACCCACTGGACCACCAGGGAAGTCCTAAGTAAATTTTTCTTGAATGGACGAAAGGTTGAGTAGATAGATGGATAGATGGGCAGATGGAGGGAAGAATGATTAGTACACAATATGACCTTCATTTGGGTTACCTAATCAAAACAAATCAGAGCAGAAATATTTAAAATAAGTAGAATTCAGTCTGTTGTTCCACTTGTACTCCCATTCTAAAGGTGTCCTTGTTACTAATACAATGTTATTTATATCTGTTTACTTTTAAACGTTTTTCTAATAAGAACAACCATCATCATTTTCATAGGGCATTCTTGCTGTGTGGTTTTTTTTTTTAGAAGCTTTCCCAAGCATTCGAATATATGAAAGGAAGGGATGGTTTGTATTGATAATATACATTGTATATACTCTTATGTGTTCTCACTCCTGTTGATTTTTGAGACTTATCGAAGTCAGAGCTGTTTTATTGCATTTTTTTTCCTTCTCGGTTGAGTGCTGAGAATTTGATTCCATGACCAAATTTAAGATGCAGATTGCACGGCAGGTTGCGTCTTGGCTTTCTCTTCAGTTAAGGTCAACAAGCATCTCTCTCTCTCTGTCTCAGGTCAGTCTAGAGCATGAAGAGCAGAAACTGGAGCTCAAGCGTCAGCTCACGGAGCTGCAGCTCTCTCTGCAGGAGCGCGAGTCTCAGCTGACAGCCCTGCAGGCAGCCCGGGCAGCTCTGGAGAGCCAGCTCCGCCAGGCAAAGACAGAGCTGGAAGAGACAACAGCGGAAGCAGAAGAAGAGATCCAGGCACTCACGGTAGGATGAGTGTAGAGCTGAGAATATTTGCTCACCCTCAGAAATGCCAAGAGAGAAAAAATAAACCAGAGAGATGCTTAATGGGAAGAAAATTGGCTTATGTAGGCTGCTTCCTGTTTGGAATTCGTAAACTAGATCAACTGGGCAATATCTGAGCTTTCCTAAGGATCTTGAAAAGTCCCTCCTTTATTTATGCATTTCCCTCTTTTTAAAATAATCATCACTATATTTTAAACTTTAGCTTAACCAAAGTCTGTTTACTTGGGTCTCCTACTTTAGTTTTCAATAAACATTAAAAAAATAATAATCTTATATCTTACAGTAGTCTTTCTACCATATTTTTGTTTTTGTTTTGGTTAACCTCATTTGTGTTCCTTTTTTTTTTTTTCAAGCTGTAGATCCTGTTTTGAGTCTTTATAGTATGCATTTGGTAGGTTCTGGATGGAAATGATTCTAATGAATGAGAGATTGTTTCTCTAAAAGGGACCTGGCTTCCCTGCTTTTTCTGAGAGACTGGTTTGCTCACATGAAGAGTGTTCTCAGGAGGTATATTGTTGGTGGGCGGCCCCTGGATTTAGACCTTAGTTCTTTGTGCAAGTCTCAAAATGTGACTTTGTTGGCCAATCTCCCACAGTTGATCCTTCTCACATGGACTGACCCAGGCTAACAAAACTGACAGAATTTTACATGTAAAAATGCCAATTTACCAGCTTTACAGAGGGAAATACAACCGCCAAGTTGACCAGGATAATGTTCACATTCTTCCCCTTCAGAGAAATCTACTTATAAATCCCATTTCTCTTGGAAGGCTGCTTGGTGGACCCGGATTCTGGGCATAGAGAGCTGAATGAGTTTAATGGCTGGTATCAACCAAGTGCATACATTTCTAATGGTAACATACTGTACTTGCCAAGCGGACGGGCACACTCATGCCTGCTGGTCAGGGTGCCCGCTTCTGTGGGCAGGGCACAATGCAGCTGATGTTCAGAGTCTTTTTCAATAAGGTACCAAATGGGTATCTTATTCATTCTGATTCATTTTGGATCCTGTCCCCATCTCCATCAGCAAACACCTCTAAACATCTCTTAGGTTAGGGTTACTTCTGCAGATGATCACACACTTCTGTTGCTTATGATTTACCCTGTTTAAAACTAATACGTGTGTGTATGTATATATACATACACACACACACACATATATATATATATATATATATATTTTTTTTTTTTTTTAAACTAATTTCCTTCTTAGAAGTTATCTACCACTGTTGGGTGTTTGGGGACCAAATTGAGAACGTGATCTGAGAGTGCCAGGGTCTTTGTGGACCAGCCCAGGATACAGGGCCTTCCAGGATTCTGGGGACACAGAGTAGCTCCTTTGTAGAAGGTGCTTGTGCATCGTCGATTTTCCAGGACTTATGCCAAGTTCAGATATTGGTTGCAACCTTAGTTTCCAGTGTTTTCTCTATGAAAACACTCATTAAAGGATGCCATGTGCCCCCAGTATTTGGTTTGGAGAAAATAGTGTCTCTTTGTTTATATTCTGCCCTGTTTCAAAAATGGATTGGAAACAGTTTGGAAAGATACGAAACAGTATAACACATAGAATAAGAAAGAAAAGTCTAAGAGAAAAGAAGTCATAGAAGAAAAAAATGGAGGTAAGAATGAAATGAATATATACGCCAAGAAGGCGTATACACTTTCTGGAGTGGGGTGGATGTGGAGAGAGACAGCCAGATGGCATTTCTTAGCTGCTACAAGAGACACCTAAAATCCAACCACTATTATATTTAATGCTTTGTATATTAACACTTCCCCCCCGACATGAACCACCCCAGCTCTGAAAGAAGGAGACGTCAATCGTTTAATCTGTACTTAATGAGTCCTCACTGTGCGCCTAGTGCTGTGTCTTTAGCTTTTGCTCCCCAGGGGACTGGCCTGTAATTCCTCAAATCCTTTTACCTTGGAGTGGAGGAGAAGGAAACATTTACCTCTCTACTCTGTTGGAATTGGGAGGGAGGCGGTGGTCACGCGTCTTACCCTGCCCGTTTGGAAGGAGGAGGGTATACAGTAGAGCTTGTGTCGCTGCTGTTTATCTGTGGGGAAATTAGTCTTTCAGTCCTGTCTTGCTGCTGGTTGGAATGTGCTGTGTCTAATGGCTGCTGGACGCCTGCACGGCAGCAAGTCACGACTTAATTTAGTCAGATGAGATCACTGCCTCAGAGCATCTTAAAAAAAAAAAAAAAGAAAGAAAGAAAGAAACAAACCTCCCTAGGTCTGGAAACTAGGGCTCTACGACTCTCACAGATGAGGATCCCTTGGAAAATAGGGCTTGTTCACAATGATGACAGGAAAGTGCCTTTGGTCAAACATCTGTTCGTAAGCCCATCATGCAGGAATCCAAACCTCGCATCAGTTTGCCTCAGTTCAGTTTGAAGGCTGTGGGTTTTTCCTCTTCCCTCCTCTTGATTATGTCCCATAAATCTGGTCATGGGCCACAGGTGGCTGTTGCCTGAATGGCTTTGTTGAATTTGTTCTGAAGAATGTATTTTCTGAGAGAGAGAGAGAAAATGGTCACAGATGCAGTACCCTGACTCTCCCTCTCTCATTGTTCTGGTCCAAGTTCAGACCCCACGTAAGCATCAATCAAATTCAACCAGCTGGATCTAAAATCATCTCCTAGGAGGCTTGTTTGCTTCATAGCAGGCTGTTTTATCAAGAAAAGGAAATAGTCAAATGGGCTGTTATTGCTTTAATTCTAAGAGGTGGCCACCTCCTCACCTGGGAGGGGAGCAGTTACCCTGTTTGGCTTCTGCCTCTGGGCCAAAAATTGATGGAGCACAGTTAAATGGAAGCTCTCCATTGAAGAAGTGTGGCAGAGGCCACCAGTTGCCATTGTTGGTCTTCCTCAGGCTTTCTTTTTTCCCACTCTCCCTTTACCCACCCTGTCAATTGCATTTGCATTGAAATTCACTGGCCATTAAAAGCTGAGATTGAGTCAAGGTGGACAGCAACAAGAGAGTCAGATTTAAACAAAAAGTCATGCTTTTAAGATGCTTCAGTGCTTATTGGTGGAAGAGAGAATTTTCCGCCTGGAATTGAAATTTATAACTCCATGTAGAGACTTCCCTGGCGGTCCAGTGGTTAAGACTTCGCCTTCCAGCGCAGGGGGTGTGGGTTCAATCTCTGGTCGGGGAGCTAAGATCCCGCATGCCTTGGGGCCAAAAAACCAAAACATGAAACAGAAGCAATATTGTAACAAATCCAATAAAGACTTTAAAAATGGTCATCAAAAAACCTTAAAAAAAAAAAAAAAGACTCCGTGTAGTGCCTTCTTCTGTGGAAGAGAATTTGAGCTTGCACACTTCATTGCATGCAGACGTGCGATGTGATGGGAGCGTTGCTCTGAATGGGGCCGCGGGGTAGAGGAACCGTGTGGGCTTGGTGCCCACCAGCATGGCCCCACGAACACGTTTCATGTCCCTGTCCTCACGTTCTGTTACTCATTTTGTTAAATGACTAATGCTGAATAATCAAGTCAAAAGCTAGAGACACTCCAGAAAGGGCTTCTCCCAGCAGAGCGTGATGGTGGGACCCCAGAGTCATCCTCTTTGATTTGTTAAAATCATTAGTGCACGCTCTCTTTTTCTCTTTTACATAACTATCAATTGTTGTATTGAATTAGTAACCCATCGGCATGATAGGCGAGATGTGAAATTGGGTCACTTAAGGTGACAGTGTTGCTTGGTGCCTGCCTTCCCAGGGAAAGGGGTGGATGTGTGGAAGCCTGTGTTCTAGGATCTTGACTGTGGATCCCAGAAGGCGGTCAGACACCTAAACACATGTTTCCTTTTCACAGTTCTACAGGTATTTTCTCTCATCAAGGTTGCATAATAGTTCTCTTTTCTTCATTCCTCTTGTAACTTTCCTTAAAATTAAAGAAGACATAAGTACTCCCCAAAGTGAGTGCCTCTCTGGTTTCCAGGATGCAGCCTGTCCCTTCTGCCTCTTGGCACCCAACCCCTAGGTCAGTGGTTCTCAAGTTGTGGGGGGTGTCTGTGGCTCCGTGGGGGGTCCCCAAGTTCAGGTTATTTTCCTAATAATACTAAGCTGTCATGTGGCGTTATTCATTGTGTTAACATTTGCACCGATGGTGCAAAAGCAATACTTTAAAAAGAAATAATAAATATTTGAAAAAATCTGCTTTAACTTCTAATGTGGTTAATAGAGATAGATATAACTCACATAAACAAAAGCCCTTTGGGGTCCTCAGTAATTTTTAAGAGGGTAAATATTCATTCCCTGTAGCTTCTAACACCTAATTAACACTCAGATATTTCATTGAGAGAATCCAAAGCTTGTCTTACATATTTGATTACCTTTATATATAATGTGACCTTTTGCTTTTTGTGCATTTGTTTTACAGCTTATTTCAAAGGAACATAAAACATGTTTCTTGCCATTTTAAAGCTCAGATCAGTTCAATGGTTGTTACAGTACTTCCAGCAGTCACAACAGTCACAGCTGCATTTTGTGTTTATGTTTCAGTCAATAATAAATCAAAAGCCATAATGATGGTAGTTCCTTAAATTATACCCTCAAAGAGGAGTGTTGTCAGAGTGACCCAAAGGCCTCATGATGGTAAATTATAATAGAAATATTAGTGATTGAAATTTCAGGCTACTGTGGGGCAGTTAGGCAAGTTTCTACTGGTGTGGTATTATTTGGAAACTTTTCTATTAGTCAGAAAGTGCAACAGGTCTTCTATCCCTCAGTCTAGGCCAGAAAGCTTTTTTATAATCATTGCTTAGGCTTTGAAGAAGTTAACTCCACCTTCAGCTTCCTGTTTCTGTCTGAGTAATTTCACACCAAATAGTCATTTAGAGTAGAGGTTGGCAAGCTATAGCCAGTGGGCCAAATTTAGTCTGCTTCCTCTAAATAAAGTTTTATTGACACACAACCACACCCATTTGTGTACATATTGTCTGTGGGTGGTTTTGTGCTGTGAGGGCAGAGTTGAGTAGTTGTGACAGAGACTGAGTGGCCTTCAAAGCCAAAAATATTTACTATCCGATCCTTACAAGAAAAAAGTTGTTCATTCCTGCTCTAGAGTTTACTAACCTAAGGATTCTTCCTTTAGGATACTCACAGATGAGATTTATCAGTGATACAAATAGCCACGTTCCTAATTTGGATAAAGTGTATTCTTGCCCCATTAAATTAATAAATCTCTCATATCATTATTAGGCAAAAAACAGAGTTTTGGGGAAAAATCATAATCTATTAAATTAGTTCATGAAAATAGGGGCTAATTATTTGACTTGATACTAAGTGATAACTCTTAATTTATGAATCTGTAAGTCTGTCTGTGCAATTACTGATTTTTGTTTTGTTTTACATTTTTCCAGTCCTCTTCATTCTTTTGTGTAGATTTAAATCTCTGGTTGTCATCTTCTGCCTGAAAGACTTCCTTTAACATTTCTTATAGTACAGATGTGTGGGTGGCAAATTCTTTCAGCTTTTGTGTGTCTGGAAAGGTCTTTATTTCGCCTTCATTTTTGAAAGACATTTTTGCTGGGTATGGAACTCTAGGTTGACAGATTTTTGTTTTTGTTTTCCTTTCAGTACTTTAAAGATGTTGCTCCACTGTCTTCTAGCTTACTCCCCTCCAAAACCCCTCCAACCTCACTGGGAGAAATCGTTCTTCTCTTTGTTTCTCTATAAGTAACTTGTCTTTTTTCTCTGGCTGGTTTTAAACTTTTTCTTTCTTTCTTTCTTTTTTTTTTTTTTTTTTGTGGTACGCGGGCCTCTCACTGTTGTGGCCTCTCCCGTTGCGGAGCACAGGCTCTGGACGCGCAGGCCCAGCAGCCATGGCTCACAGGCCCAGCCGCTCCGCGGCACGTGGGATCTTCCCGGACCGGGGCACGAACCCGTGTCCCCTGCATTGGCAGGCGGACTCTCAACCACTGCGCAGCCAGGGAAGCCCAAGCTTTTTCTCTTTATTACTGGTTTTAAGCAGTTTGATTATGATGTGATTTAGCTTAATTTCCTTCATGTTTCCTGTGCTTAGGGCTCGTTTAACTTTTTGCATCTATGGATTTATTTTTTCGTTGACTTTGGAAAATTTGTGGCCATTATTTCTTCAAATATTTTTTTCTGTCTCACTCCTGCGCTCCTTCAGGGACTTTGATTACATGTGTATCAGGCTCCTTGGAGTTGTCTCACAGCTCATTGATGCTCTGTTCATTTTTTACGTCTTTCTTTTTTTTCTTTGTGTATTTCATCTTGGATAGTTTCTGTTGCTATGTCTTCAAGTTCACTAATCTCTTCTTCTGCAGTGGCTAATCTGCTGTTATAAACTTAAAATATAAATCTATGGCAAAATAGACATATATAGAGAATACATCACAGCTAAATTAGGTGCTGAATTTTTCTTTTAAATTTATTTATTTATGTATGTATGTATTTATTTTTGACTGCGTTGGGTCTTCATTGCTGCACATGGACTTCCTCTAGTTGTGGCGAGTGGGGGCTACTCCTCATTGCGGTGCACGGGCTTCTCACTGCAGTAGCTTCTTGTTGCAGAGCATGGGCTCTAGGCATGCAGCTTCAGCAGTTGTGGCACTCGGGCTCAGTAGTTGTGGCTTGTGGGCTCTAGAGCACAGGCTCAGTAGTTGTGGCACACAGGCTTAGCTGCTCTGCGGCATGTGGGATCTTCCCGGACCAGGGCTTAAACCTGTGTCCCCTGCATTGACAGGCTAGGTGCTGAATTTTTGACTTACTTCTCTTATAGACCTTTTTCTTTTTTTAAAAAAATGGAAGTATAGTTGATTTACAGTATTGTGTTTCTGGTGTACAGCAAATTGATTCAGCTACATTTTTTAAAATATTCTTTTCCATTTTGGTTTATTCGAAGATATTGAATATAGTCCCCTGTGCTATACAGTAGGACCTTGTTGTTTATCTATTTTGTATATAGTAGTTTATATCTGCTAATCCCAAACTCCTAATTTATCCCTGCCCTTTCCCCTTTGGTAACCATAAGTTTGTTTTCTATGTCTGTGAGTCTGTTTCTGTTTTCTAAATAAGTTCATTTGTATCATACTTTAGATTCCACATATAAGTGATATCACATGATATTTGTCTTTCCCTGTCTGACTTACTTCACTTAGTATGATAATCTCTAGGTCCATCCATGTGGCTGCAAAAGGCATTATTTCATTCTTCTTTTATGCCTGAGTAGTATCCATTGTGTATATACCACATCTTCTTTATCCATTCATCTGTTGATGGACATTTAGGCTGCTTCCATGTCTTGGCTATTGTAAATAGTGCTGCTATGAACACTGGGGTGCATGTATCTTTTTGAATTAAGAGTTTTCTCTGGATATATGCCCAGGAGTGGGATTGCTAGATCATATGGTAGCTCTATTTTTATTGTTTTAAGGAACCTCCATACCGTTCTCCATAGTGGCTGCATCAATTTACATTCCCACCAACAGTGTAGGAGGGTTCCCTTTTTTCCACACCCTCTCCAGCATTTATTACTTATTAATCTCTAATAGAGATGATTTTTAATTTTTTTTAAAGCGAAGGACCACTTTTTCCTCTGCCTCAAACTGGATTCTTCTTTGGGCTTTCATAGCTAAGCAAATGGTGCCGTAATCTACCTTGTCTTCCAAATCAAAAGTCCATTAAGGAACCCTTGGCCCCCATGTCCATCAACAAGTCTTATTACCTGTGCTTCCAAAAGAGATCTCACCTCCATCCACTTCTCTGCATCTTTTGTCACGTCCAGCTCCAAGCCACCATCCTCTCTTCCTTTAATGACAGCAGCAACCTCCTCAGTAGTTTTTGAACTTCCTTCTACATTTGTCCTGTTTTGATCTGTTCTTCCTGCAGCATCCACAAAACGATAACCAGGCCATGTCACTCCGCATTTTAAAACCTCTGTTGGCCTCCAATTAATTGCATTTTGAATGAAATCCAAACTCTTTTCTTGGCCTTCAAGATTCTTAGTCTGGGCTTCCCTGGTGGCGCAGTGGTTGAGAGTCCGCCTGCCTATGCAGGGGACACGGGTTCGTGCACCGGTCCGGGAAGATCCCACATGCCGCAGAATGTCTGGGCCCGTGAGCCATGGCCGCTGAGCCTGAGTGTCCAGAGCCTGTGCTCCGCAACGGGAGAGGCCACAACAGTGAGAGGCCCGCGTACCACAAAAAAAAAAAAAAAAAAAAAAAGATTCTTGGTCTGGGCCTGCCTCTCTACCATCAGCTTGGGCCACATTTTCCCTCTTTTGTTCTTTGGCCACAATCCACAGAAGAATACATTTTACCTTGCAGTTTCATACAAGGGATCCTATATACTGAGTTTCAATGAGTTTTAAGGTAGGTAATCAGGATGCATCTTATAGCCTGTATATGATTCTGTAGTCATAAGGACATAAACATGTCATAGTTTCCTTGGCAGTACTTCTTTTTCTTAATGTTACGTAAAATTGTGGTAAATCTTACGATTGATAGCAACTTAAACTTGATGACTTATGGTATCTGAAACAAGTTTCCAACAATGGTGCTTACCTTTACTCTCCAAGGTACATTCTGATGTTTTCTAATGTATCCTGTTTATTCCATTTCATTGGATAAAACAAACCAAAAAAATTTGACTTGACATCTTCACTCTTGAGTCACAGCTTGAAGTGTAAAAAACTGCTCTAGCCACTCAGGTCCTTTTTTGTTCCCCAAATGCACCAAACCCTTTCTTGCCTCAGGGTTTTTGAAGATGCTGTTCCCTCTGCTCTTTTCTGTTCTTTGCATGGCTGGCTCCTCATCATCCTGCAGATTTCAGTTTGAATGTCAGCTCTTCAGAGAAGCCCTCCTTGACTGCCCCATCTAAGTGAGTTCTTTTTCTCCCCCCTTATTCTTTTTCCCTAGGCCCTTCATAACACTTGTCACTTTTCCTTCATAACACTTGTCACTGTTTGTAATCCTGCCCTTGTTTATTTTCTACCTGTCCACACCAGAATGAAGGTGAGGCCAGATATGCTGTATCTTGCCATAGTGTCTGCCATGTAGTATGTATTCAAAATATCCTTGTCAGCTGAATGAATGCTACTGGTTTAGAGCGCCTCTGCCTTGGTGAAAATCTTTATATCTACTTCAAGGTCTACGTAGTGTTTCTGAATCTCAGCAGCTTTGGATTTAATTTTTCAAAAGTCCCTACTTTGTCCTGGCTATTGTCCTGTATATGCGTGTTTGTGTCTTTCTTGGGAGAAGCCGCGGGAGCGGGGGTGGGCCAGTGGTGGGCAGCCAATTGGAGGGAAGAGGAAAAGATTAAGAATGGGGAGGAAGGGCTTCCCTGGTGGCGCAGTGGTTGAGAGTCTGCCTGCCGATGCAGGGGACACGGGTTTGTGCCCCGGTCCGGAAAGATCCCACATGCTGCCGAGCGGCTAGGCCCGTGAGCCATGGCCGCTGAGCCTGCGCATCTGGAGCCTGTGCTCCGCAGCTGGAGAGGCCACAACAGTGAGAGGCCCGCGTACCGCAAAAAAAAAAAAGAATGGGGAGGAAGACAAAGGAGAGTAAAACTTCATCCTATGTTTTTTTCCTTTCTTCCACTAGTGCCTAGTTTTCATCTGAATGTTAAATATATATTTGTACAGGGTGTGATGTGTGGTCTAAATAGTTAATGTTATTAATAGGCATTGTGTATTCCTGTAACTTTGCTTCTCCTGTTGGGTATGACTTGATTAATTCTTTGAAAAAAAGGTGCTGGGGCAGCTGCAACAGCGTTCTTGGCTTTTTTAGACCAATTGTGATTTTCTTTATTTGACCCATAGCATGTAGAATTGTATTCCACCCTATGAAAAATTTATAATCAACTTCTTACCTTTTAGGCACATAGAGATGAAATCCAGCGCAAATTTGATGCCCTTCGTAACAGCTGTACTGTGAGTATTAACCAAAGATGATGAAAATAACATGAAACTAAAACTGAGAAGGAAAGGGGGACATCTCATTCTAATATCAGTGACTGATTTTTGATACAAACTTTCAAATTGAAGCAGTTAATGCGGTCAAACTGATTTGGAAGTTTCTGAGCCTCAGATAACTTCAGTGTCTTGTGTTCCTGCCAGTTTAAAAAAAATTAAACCATTCTTCATGTTTGGGGAAGGCTTGTTGGAATGGTCAAAATAATTCTCACTGCAGAACCACTAATAGATCTCAGTAGCTGCAACAAAAGTCCCATTGGCGCTCCCCTTCCTTCTCCAATCTAGAAGGTTCTGTCTGAGACTGGCCCCAGATGGTAAGGGGCAGTTAGACATGTCAGGCTTCTCCACCCTACTGCCTCTACAGAGAGGGAAGACCAACAAGTTCTTCTCCTGAGCAATCTACAAGTGTTAACTTCCTAACAGGCAAAATCTGGCTTCCTAACATGCAAATTCAGAATCTAGGACTCTTTGGGAGTCGTTATTTCTATTGAGAGAAGTCAATTCCAGGAGCAGATAAGCATCATTCATAGGTTATGTAATAGGGTAGGATCAGTGGAAACTCAGAGTCTATTTTTGATCAGAGAGAGGGATTAAAATAGGCCCCTTTCAGAAGCTAGGGATGTTGTCCTTATTCATGGTTGTACCTCCTTTCTTTGGTCCTTTCATTGCTCTGTTACCTCTTTAGGCAGTTCTCAGTCAGCTTGTCTCCATTTGTATTGTTTGCATCTGTAAATTTCCAGAAACACCCCTCCACCTCCTATAGGCATATTTTCTTTTCTTGTAATGAACTTCTTTCCTCCTTACCTACTATAAATGGGGCATTAAGTCCTGGTATATGCTCCCCCCCTCTTGCCCCCTGCTTCATTTAGATATAAAATGCACACAACAAAGTACATGAAGTGCAACTAATATTAAGCATATAGCTGGATGGATTTGTATGTGTATAGACAACTTGTGTAACCACAACAAAGATCAAGATACATAACTTTTCAGCTCCCAGAATGTTCCCTCCTCTCCTCTTCCCATCAGCATCCTTTGCCCTAAGGATAACCAGTATTCTGACCTCTGATACCACACCTTAGTTTTTCCTGTTCTTGAACTTCATATAAATGGAATCATAGAAGATGTGGTCTTTTGGGTTTAGCTTTTTTTGTTACTTAAATTGTCTCTGAGGTTCATCCATGTTGTTGCATCCATCAAGATTTTGTTATATTTTAATTACGGTGTTGTGTTTCCAGTGTGCGTATAGAACTGAAGTTTGTTTATCCATTCTCCTGTTGATGGATGTTTGGGTTGTTTCTGGTAGGAATAAAGCTATTAGGAACTTTCTTGTACAGGTCCTTTGACGGCTATAAGGCCTTGTTTCTGATGAGCATATACCCAAGAGTGGAATAGCTAGGTCATGGAACGTGCCTCTGTTTCACTCTAGTAGGTACCTGGCAGATGGAATTTAGGTCTATTTCCTGTTGCCAGTGGCTGGATCTAGGGTGAGCTTGCCTTAACATTATCTGTTGATTTCTTCCCTTCCTTGAGGAATTGATGCATTCTGTTCCTCTACTCTTTTGCCTTACTTTTTTAGTTTCTTATTATCTTGGTTTCTTATTTTACACAAGAGTTATTTGCTTATATTACATACATGTTCATAAATGATCACTGAATAAAATATAGATCATTTTAGGACTGTGACTTTTTTTTTTTTTTTTTTTTCTTTTTTGCAGTATGCGGGCCTCTCACTGTTGTGGCCTCTCCCGTTGCGGAGCACAGGCTCCAGATGCGAGGGCTCAGCGGCCATGGCTCACGGGCCCAGCCGCTCCGTGGCATGTGGGATCTTCCCGGACCGGGGCACGAACCCGTGTCCCCTGCATCGGCAGGCGGACTCTCAACCACTGCGCCACCAGGGAAGCCCTGTGACTTTTTTTTTAACATTACTATTTTTTCCTAAAATAAACTTGGATGCATTTTAAATGTGTACATCAGTAATCCTGTTCCATTCATCTGGAGTTTTCTTTTCTCCTTTTTTCATCTTTTTTTTTAAACATCTTTTTTTTTTTTTTTTTTTTTACAGCTTAAGGAATAATCAGAGTATAATAACCTGATGAGTTTTAAAATGTGTGTATATTTGTGAAATCAGCAAAACAATCAAAATAACAAACATAGTCATCACCCTCAAGAGTTTCCTTGTGTGCCTTTGTAATCCTCCCTCCCCCCCCATTTTTAAAATTGCAAGTGTAGTTTTAATGGAATATACCAATATGTAGAACAAATTTGGTTACTTTCTTATGTAACTTTTGTACTCTCTTTATCCCTCCAATTTGCTTTTTCTGGCACAGTGACTTCTAATCCTTCCTTTACTTACCCCTGGTATTCTGTGAAGAAGCCTTTGGGGGCCTCTCCCAGTGGGAGGGGGAACCCAAGAAAGTGATCCCCACCCACATTTCAGCTAGGGCAGCTGGGTAGCTTGGGGGTCCAAAACACACGCTCTGGAGTCAGATAGACTGGTTCAGATTCTAAATTGGTCTCTTGGTAACCTATGTGATGTTATACTCCTGAGGCTCCATTTCTTTGTCCATGAAATGAGATGACATTGTATGTCCTCAATCCAATACACCATTGATTGTAAGATGCATAATTCATTTAATTACTGCTCTTTGCGGGGCTGGGTGAGGGAAGAGAGACAGCTGCTTAGCTGCAATATACATTCAGATTTCGGAAACAGTAAAACCTAGGACACACTGAGTCAGTCATAGAATCCGAAACTTGGTAATAATACCTGGGGTTCCTGCAAGAATTAGACGGTGCCTTGGTGTTTGTACAGGGCCTGGCCCACAGAATGCACTAATCAGTGTTGGTTGCTATTATCATTTTATTATATTGGATTTACCACAGAATCTTGTGTAGAAAACGGTCCTGCTCCTTAAAAAAGTTTGAAAACCACCACTTTAGAACAACACTTGGCAGCAATGGTAGATCTCAGTTATACTTTCGCAAGTTCAAAGGCTGCTTTATAGACACTTTAGGAGAGCGCGATAGATGTTCCTTGCTCGTTGGTGCTGTCCAGGATTGTAGCCGCTGGCAAATGTCATCTTTGTTACCGGTGGGAACTCCTATAATAGCTCAATCAATTGGAGCTCCCAGTTAGCAGCTTTTAATAAGCTCATGAGCAGTAAGATTTTCGAGCTCAGGCCATTTCTATATTTTGAAGAGATTTAAAAAAAGGACTTGATTCAATCTGGCACCTAAAGCCCTACCTAAGTCTGTTTTGGAGAGGAGTTGGTGGGCCAACATATGACACGGTTTTAATTATGAATCAATCTGTCAGCTATAAGATTAAAAATAAATAATATGCAAATAGCTGCCTTCAAGAAGGAATGAGGCATTAAAATAGGATGTCAGCCCTGTGTCTTTTCAGCCTGATACTCATTGTCTGACTGGTGTCTTCACCCCCGACATGCTCTTGGACATTTACCAGGTAACATTCCCTCTGCTGGTTGCCCAGTCAGGTGTGAGAGGTAACATGTATCTCGGAACCACGAGGTGTGCTTAAAAAGCAACTGATAGAGATCTTTAAAAAAAATTTTTTTTGGACACTGAGAGTAGATAATTTTTTTATATCCCTGTTTTCTGTTAGAATTGTACCAAGATCTCTTATCTGTAAAGACAGCATAGAAGAAAGCTCTGCTGGCTCTTGCATTATGAAGCTATCTCCCTCATCTTTTTTTTTTTACCACTAAGATGGAATCAGCCTTGCAGTTTATCTTTCCTGCCTTCTATCCTTGGGGTTGAAAGCTTAAGAGACTCATAATACAGGAAACAGATCATTTGCCCTTGGTGTGGAGAGAATATACCCACAAAGTAGACCTAAGAATTCTCTTTGCTTATAACCTGGTTCAAAATCACAGACAGCCCATTATTCTTTTTTTTTTTTTTTTTTTTTTAAACCATGGAGATCATTAATTTACTGGCTGTGTCTCAGGTCCGCCCAATATCTGTGTGTGTCTAACACTCTGGCAACTCCAACAGAGCCACAAGCTCAACGTGTTACGGCTTTTGGGCAGGAAGGACATACGAAACGTCCGAATGCGCTAACATGCTTTCACGAGGCCTCGGCTGCTTTCGTGCAAGCACCTAATCCTCCTCTTGTCAAACAGGCAACATAGAGATGATGACAGAATACAGAGCCAATCATCACAAAGTGTGAACAGAAGTCAGAGACCCCTTGAAAACAGGGTGACGACAGGAAATAGAAGGACTCTTCCTACTCCAGTGGCCAGTCGAAATGAGAGTAGTAATCTTGGCACCTCCATGACTTTCTTCGAGTGTTTCTTCTTTAGCACTTTATAATCTAATTTGGGGAGGAGGAGAAGAAGTGACAGAAATGGGCTTATTATAAATTGCATTTTTTTTTCATGAGTCAAAGAAAGGGAGTAGGTACCCAAAGGCTTAAATATGTCTTTGAATGACAAGTAAATTATTTTGGCAGCATATATATTCTTATGTGGGTAGATTTTCTGTAGTCTGTTTGCTCCCCATGGGGCACCATTGGTGCCTCAACATCTTGGTCACTAATTTTTATCCCATGTATTTCACATGATGTGTTAAAGTAGAATAGCACGCAAGAAAAAGCCAAAACATTAAAACCAGAGCAACAGAGGAGGTAGTCAATATAGTATTTACCTCCGTGTCAGGTGGAGAAACCAACCCAGCCAAGTTCAAGGTGGCTTATTTGGGGCTTCCAGAATCCATTTTATAGCGCAGCTTCCAGGCCAGTTTGCCGCATCAGTCTTGTTGTTTTCCTTTGGGGGCAGAGGTAGAAGGAAGCACAGTGGAGACATTTGCAGTCTAGGAGGAAAACCATCTTAAGGAATGGGTTTACTGCATTGTTTACTCATTGTTTCTGCTTTTGGGAGATTTAACCATGTCACACAAAGGGTGATACAGGGTTCCCTGTGAGGCAGAAGTGCCTGCTAGGAGTGACAGACTTGCAGTTCTTTTCATTTTTTTTAAACCCTGATGAAGGAGGTTTAGCCAAGCACCTGACCAGATAACCTTTATTCCCCCTCTTGTAGCTGATAGCGTTACACAAACCGTAGGAATTAACATGGCTTTTGATATTAAAATACAAATTACTAGACCACTTACTGCATTAAAAGCTCATCAGCACAGTTAACAAAATGAAAGGCTGTGGCCACATTGAACAGATCTACTTAATTGACGTTCTTTAATTCTTTGTGCCTAGGAAGATTTTTTTTTTTAATTGATAGTCAAAATAGGTTAAAATAGGGAGTTAGTCATGGAAACAGTGGCAACATTTCAGAAACTAAGTCTACTCTGGGTTTGAAAATGGGAAACAATTAACCATAGGCTCAGAGGCATTTCCTTTTAATTTACTCCTTTTAGTTATGTAAAATTTAATTTACCGCCAGTGCGCCTCATTCCAACTATTATTAGAAAATTGCCCTTAAACTTCTAAAGTATTATATATAAAAGCCCTTTGCAAGTGCTGGTACTAAACCTCAGCAAAGAGAACAGGAAAGCTAAATGCGCTGATATTGAAATCATTCTGCCATTGAGCAGGGAAATCATTTAGTAAAACCAGATTAAATCTCTCTCAGTAAAATGACAATTTCATATACATGCCTTCCCACTTTCTGATAGCCAGCTGCATAATAAGAACCATTTAAAGTGATGCTGTCATACAGTATTATTTTTCAGGATTATTCTGAGAGTCCCTTAAATTTTTTTTTCTTTTGTTGCATGAACTTAAATTTATTACCTAAAATATTATTAAAATAACTCTTAGTGTCCTTCACTCAGTCTTCCGTGATAAGAACTTTCTTTTGCTTTCTAAGACTGTTTCCCAGGATAATGTCCTGTAGATGGTGTCCTGGGCGTTTTAGCTTAATTAGCAGATTGTGATACCAGTCTCTCTACTATTCCTCTTTCCTCAGTTTGCATTTTCCACATTCTATTATCGTCCATGAACTTGATCTCATTTAAAGTTGCCCCTTCCATATGGCAGGCACTTTTGATTGATTTGTTTTTACCATATTTTCCCGATGAATCCTGAGTCAGAAAAGAATCCGAGACATTTCTTGTTCTTCCACAGCATATGTGTGTTTGGGCGCCAAGGGGGCGGGTGTGGGAGATTGAGTTTGGCTCACAGGGGTTGGATGGGCAAACGTGAGCTGCATACTGATTGTCATTATCATGTAGGTTCAAGTGCTGATGGCTCTAGAAGCAATTTCTCATTTCAAATCAACTTGCTTGCTGCGTAACCGGATTCCTTTCCTCTTAGGTAATCACAGACCTGGAGGAGCAGCTAAACCAGCTGACGGAGGACAATGCTGAGCTCAACAACCAAAATTTCTACTTGTCCAAACAACTTGATGAGGCCTCTGGCGCCAGTGATGAGATTGTACAGCTGCGAAGCGAAGTAGACCATCTCCGCCGCGAGATCACGGAGAGGGAGATGCAGCTCACCAGCCAGAAGCAAGTAAGGATTGTAAACAATGTCAGAGACTTCCCCAGGAAACTTGGAACCCCTTTAGATTTTAGAGGAGGTGCCAGTTGCATCTCCCCCAAGGGTTTTCAGACTGAGCCTGTCCAGTAAAAGGGCTCTTTTTTATAATCATGTCTGTGTTTGTTTGTTTGTTTTTTTGCTGTACGGGGGCCTCTCACTGCTGTGGCCTCTCCCGTTGCGGGGCGCAGGCTCCAGACGCGCAGGCTCAGCAGCCATGGCTCACAGGCCCAGCCGCTCCGCGGCATGTGGGATCCTCACAGACCAGGGCACGAACCCGTGCCCCCTGCATCGGCAGGCGGATTCTCAACCACTGTGCCACCAGGGAAGCCCATGTCTGTGTTTTGAAGGCTTGTGGGTTTTAAAAATGGCTTTTAGAAGTGTCTAGTTGGTTTGGGGTTTTTTTTTTGTTTTTTGGCGGCTCCGCACAGCATGCAAGATCTTAGTTCCCCACCATCCCTATGGAACCCGTGCCCCCTGCAGTGGAAGTGCAGAATCTTAACCACTGGACTGCCAGGGAAGTCCTTTGTGTGGTTGTTTTTGATTTTGATTTAAAACCATTAAAAATAGAATGCTTCTGTGAGCCACTTTATTTTTATGTATTTATTAAAAAAAATTCTTTTTTGGCTGTGTCGCATGGCCTATGAGATCTTATTTCCCCTACCAGGGATTGAACCCTGGCCCTTAGCAGTGAGAGCTCAGAGTCCTAACCACTGGACCGCCGGGGAATTCCCGAGCCACTTTATTGTTAAGTGTGGTCTCTTTTCCCTGGTCTTCCTCCTGGTTCTTTCTATAAGATGACGGCAGAAATGGCCCTTCATCCATTCTTGTCTGGTCCCCTCATTCTGTAGGAGAAAAAGATAGTGTCTTTCAGACCATAGTTAGAAATTCCTGCTTTTCTGAAACTGATCTGACAAAAGTAACATCTGGGAAATCCTCATTTGATACAAAGCACAACTCAGTGATACTGATTTGCAGACGATGGAGGCTCTGAAGACTACCTGCACAATGCTGGAGGAGCAGGTCATGGACCTGGAAGCCCTGAACGACGAGCTGCTGGAAAAAGAGCGGCAGTGGGAGGCCTGGAGGAGCGTCCTTGGTGACGAGAAGTCCCAGTTTGAGTGTCGGGTTCGAGAGTTACAGAGGATGCTGGACACTGAGAAGCAGAGCAGGTGGGCCTTCCTGTTGGTAGAAAGCCAATGGCAGGTGACAGCAGCAGGATCCAGCTCAGAGCTACCAGCAGGGTAACCGATTGTCCCAGCTTGGCCAGCACTGAGCAGTGTCCTGGGACATAAGACTTTCAGTGTTAAAACTGGGAGACTCTTGTGCAAACCAGAATGGGTCTGTCATCCTCATTGTAAATACAGACAGTGCCATTTGGCAGTAGATGGTGACCACTTACCCCATGCAGGGCCCTGGGAGTCAGCAGGGAGAATATCTCAGTGCTTTCTTTGTAGAAACTCTTTTCTCGGGTTTCTAATCATTGTGACCATGAAGCAAGACCATCACTGTTTCTATCCTGGTCATTTGTGATGCAGGTTTGCCTTCTACACCAACCTTGGCATTATTGACAGTTTGGGCCGGATGATCCTTTGTTGCGGGCACTCTTCTGTGCGCTGTAGGATGCCGAGCTGCACCCCTGGGCTTGCCCCACTAAACCCGAGTAGTGGCTCCTTCCTCCTGTTGTGACAATCCAGAACATCTCCACACATTGCCCAGTGTCCCCGGGGGGGCAAAATCACCCCCAGTTTGAGAACAACTGCTCTATAAGAACAGTTTTTTTTTTTTTTCCATTTCTTGGTAGGAAATAATTTCCGGTAGTATCTTTTCTCTGTGTTCCCACAGTCCTCCCAGCATAGAATTCCCTTCCTGCCGGGGTCACAGGTGTGAGGGTTGTGTACTGCATGCTGCTGGGGATGCTGTTTGCATTGAAGACGTCATAGATATGAAGATTTATTATGACAGTTTAACATCTCACAGCAGCAGTTTTTGCACTAACAAAATCAGTATATTATGACAGTTTACCAACAGATGGAAGTAAACAGTCTTAAAGAACATGTGCCTTTCTTAGTTTGTGCAGAGACACCTACGGGCTGGTATTCGCCCCGTGGCTTCATGTCTGCCCAGCTGAATCCTATCCCTCCCCCCATAACCTCGCTAATATCACCTTCCTCTGAAACTTGCCTTCCTGCGGTACTCTCAACTCCTTTCTTTTGGCTGCGTTGCGTCTTCATTGCTGCGCGCGGGCTTTCTCTAGTTGCGGCGAGTGGGGGCTACTCTTAGTTGCGGTGCACGGGCTTCTCATTGTGGTGGCTTCTCTTGTTGCGGAGCACGGGCTCTAGGTGCGTGGGCTTCAGTAGTTGCAGCATGCGGGCTTCAGTAGTTGCAGTGCATGGGCTCAGTAGTTGTGGCGCACAGTCTCTAGGGTGCGCGGGCTTCAGTAGTCGTGGCTCTTGGGCTCTAGAGCGCAGGCTCAGTAGTTGTGGCGCACGGGCTTAGTTGCTCCGTGACATGTGGGATCTCGGACCAGGGCTTCAACCTGTGTCCCCTGCATTGGCAAGCAGATTCCCAACCACTGCATCACCAGGGAAGTCCACTCTGAACTCTGTAAACAAGATAAACTATACCTGGAAATATTTATCATTTATTAGGACTCTATCAGATTCATTTTAGTATTTCCCACATTTGCTTGATCATAAAGTAGACTCATCACTGTCTTGGATGTATAATCTGTGCTAAATCAAACTAGAAAAGACTGGAAGCAAAGAGGACCTATAAGTTTCAAGAGAAACTGGTAAAAATCTTCCCCTTTTAGACATCTTCCCATTTAGGGTACTTGCTGATGTAAGGGGGCTGCTGGTTTAAGACCTTCTGTTGCTGTTTCCCTCCAAACTCTTGGGCTCCCCCGTCCTCACCATACGTTCTGGCTGCCCTCACACAGACCCCCTCCCTCCCACCTGCAAGTCCAGCCTTTATGCCAGCTGTTTCTAGAATCCTTCAGAGACAGTTTTGGGGACGGAATCTGACCATAGCATCAAGAAATTCACAATCACACGTGGAAGGTGTAATCATGGGCTGTGCTTGGGAAGACATTTCATGTATACTTTCAGGGGCAATTGTGAAAGATCTTGGCTACCCACCCCCGTTTCTTTCCTCCCTCTATTTTGGTATTATGTGGGACCTGAGATGAGTAAAATATAATTCTTAATTGTCTTCAAGAGGCTAAGAGTCTACTGGAGGAGGTAAACTACACCTAAAATAGAGAGTGGGCTGTGCCAGGCGAGAAATACCTTTATGCTCAGGGGACAACAAGGAGAGGTTGCTTCTGAGAGGGAAACTGGGAAAGGTTCTATGGTGGACGTGGTCTTTGAGTTTACCCTTGAAGTCTGAGTAAGATTTGGATTTGTTGGGTGGGGAAGGAGAGCTGCCAGTGGAGGAGCCTGTACAAGCCCAGGTGTGGAAGCAGCAAAGCATAAGACCTAAAGGGGGGAGGGGCAGTGATTTTTCTAGTTTGCTTCCAGTTTTTCTATTCTTTCACCTTATTTACAGATATTGATACATCTGTCAGGTTCAAGTTTCAGTTTCTTGAGGAGCACCCAGAACACTTCACCTCTTGCATGTACTTTAAGGAGAGGAAGTGTTTGCTCACATGGGGCTTTGCGTGGCCCTCCGCACCCTGTGTTCCTTCAGCAGGCCCTCATTCCCTTCCTGCTCCCGTAGGAGGGTGTGACAGTCTTGTGACGTCTTCTCCAACCCAGTTGCATTTGGAAAGATGCCTTATCGCCTTCAGCCTTTCCAAGTGCATATATATTCACAGGAACTTTACCTGTGAAGAGTATTTTTACCCAGGGCCTAAAGTGGGTCACATCTTCACTCTGAACGTGGTCAGAAAACAAGACATAATTCAGAACAAGGGGTTGGGTTGGGTTGGGCATCTCGCCAGCCCACAGTCTGTTTGGTTGTTTAGCAGGGCCCGAGCTGGACCAGCTCCCTTCCTGCAGGGCGGCGATGGTGGGGCTTCTGAACGTGCCCATATTTCCCCGCAGGGCGAGGGCCGATCAGCGGATCACCGAGTCGCGCCAGGTGGTCGAGCTGGCAGTGAAGGAGCACAAGGCTGAGATTCTGGCCCTGCAGCAGGCTCTCAAGGAACAGAAGCTGAAGGCCGAGAGTCTCTCCGACAAGGTCAGCCCCTGTCCCTCCTGCCCTTTAGATACACGTGTGCACCTCCTTTTAGCAGGTGTGCCTGACACACAGTCACATGCGATCAATGGTCAGCATGTTTCATAAACAGAGTCGTGCGATTATGCTTCCCTGTGGGCCGCCCTCTGTTGCCAGTAGCGTGGGTGAGGGGGGCAGGTATTAGGGTGTCAGAGTCGGTCAGTGACTTCCTCACATCTGCCTGTCAGGGCCCCTGAGGTCGGGATTTTGATCTGGGTGCACGACACTCTTGCTTTCTGGCATTTGATTTCTAGACGCCTTCATGGGTCTAATGTCGAACATCCTTGGGGAGCGGGGAGTGTTGAGGACTCATGCTCATCCCATTGCTGCAATGACAGGAAGCCTCAGCCTCTCTGGGTTCTAAGTCCAGGGACACGGTAGGATCTGAGGATGGTGCAGGTTCTCAGTATTTCACGTTGGAAATACACGTGTTCTGTCCACCTAGCACTCTGTATTCTGTATTTACAAAGTGACATACCAGTGTTTGGAGATTTTTATCTAATCTTAAAAGAGATTTCGAATAGGTGCTTCAATATTTTAGATAGCAAAAGGTCTGAGGAATTTCATGTATACGCATAGCCTCATACATACACACCCTTTTGCACACACACACATGCACACACACACATAATATAAAGTAGAAATCTAACCTCTGAATTTTGTGTAACTTTGTAATTTCATGATTATAAAAGTGATTATTTGGGGTCATTGTGGAAGATATAGAAACCACAGAAAAGTCAAGAAAAAAATGACTGGTAAGCTGTCATCACTGTTATCTTGGTGAATTTGTATATACATATAAATATTTATTTATAAATTTAGGTTCTTACTATATAAACAGCTTTACATATTTTTGTAAACATCACATAACTAGGGTCTTTTCCTGAATTAGTGAATCTTTTCTGAACATGTAGTTCTAGAAACATCAATTACACAGAGCCACCTAGTTTTTATTTTTTATTTTTTTGGCAGTACGCAGGCCTCTCACTGTTGTGGCCTCTCCCGCTGCGGAGCGCAGGCTCCGGACGCGCAGGCTCAGCGGCCATGGCTCACGGGCCCAGCCGCTCCGCGGCATGTGGGATCTTCCCGGACCGGGGCACGAACCCGTGTCCCCTGCATCAGCAGGCGGACTCTCAACCACTGCGCCACCAGGGAAGCCTGAGGCACCTATTTTAATGATTCCACTTGTGTTGAAAATTTGAGTTTCTTCCATTTTTTTGTTTTTGCCATCATAAATAACACTATGATGAACATAAATCTTTATGGACATCTGTGATTATTTTCTTACCAGAATTTCATAGAAATAATATGATCAGATTCAAGGCTAGAGCTTGTTACTCAGGAACCCTCCTGGTATTGGCTTACTATTTTTTTTAACCATAAGGAAAGTAAATATATTATTTGACCGTGAGGAAAGTAAATATATTATTTAGAAATAAATGAACCCTTTTGTGTTTAGCTTGAAGGATATTTTTTTTTACCTGACTGTTCTTAAAGTATTCTATAGCAAAGTCCTACCCATCCTTTAAGACTCTAGACATTCTGACCCCATCTTCTCTTGACGACTAGTCTTTCAGGATGAATTTCTCTTCTCCGTACCTCTTATCAAAATCTTCACCTGACAAAGCAGTCACTATTTGTATACGTGTCTAGTTATGGCGCCACCCTCTGCCTTTGTGACCTGATGTAAGATCCTTGAGAGAGCTTGTCTGTCCTTTCATCCAAAGCTCCTGATATTATCCTATGCGAGTAGTAAGCATTCAGAATGTGATTATTTAATTCAGCCAAAGCATGTCAGATAAATAAATTCTTGAGAAGTCATCCTCCTACATATGACCCATCCCTTAGAAATAATATTCTCTCCTCATAGAATAACGCACATAAGGCTTATCTATGACATGGACATTTGTCATATACTTTTAAAAAACCAGTATTTATGTTCTGACCTTTAGAACTTGATTATTCTTTACCTGAGAAGGTTTGTGGATATTTGCAGAAGTTGTTAGCGTCTGACATTACTAAATGTGGTGTCACGGCCAATTTTTTCCAAATGTCCAGCTCAATGACCTGGAGAAGAAACACGCCATGCTTGAAATGAATGCCCGAAGTTTACAACAGAAGCTGGAGACGGAACGAGAGCTCAAACAAAGGCTTCTGGAAGAGGTGAGTGTAAAACGCCGGGCAAATAGAGCCGGGTGGACTCTCAAGTGAATATCTGTTGTCTTCAGGTGGGCAGATCCAAATTAAGGTGTTCAGATTTCAAAGTGGAATTTTCCAGGAAGAGTAAGGTGGTCACCGGATACTTCCTTTTTTTAAAAAATTTTATTTCATTATATCTTTTTGTTGTATTATTTATTTATTCATTCATTTATGGCTGCGTTGGGTCTTTGTCGCTGCGTGGGCTTTCTCTAGTTGCGGCGAGCGGGGGCTACTCTTCGTTGTGGTGTGCAGGCTTCTCGTTGCGGTGGCTTCTCTTGTAGCGGAGCATGGGTTCTAGGTGCGCTGGCTTCAGTAGTTGTGGCTCGTGGGCTCTAGAGCACAGGCTCAGTAGTTGTGGTGCATTGGCTTAGTTGCTCCGCGGCATGTGGGATCTTGCCAGACCAGGGCTGGAACCCGTGTCCCCTGCCTTGGCAGGCAGATTCTTAACCACTGCGCCACCAGGGAAGTCCCGGATACTTTCTTAAAGGTGTTTAACACGTTAAAAGAATGTGTTACGAAGGCCGGGGTCCTCTTTGTCATTGTGTCCTCCCAAATGGTGCTTAATGGCGTGTCTAGTACACAGCGAGTCTGTACCAGGTGGAAGTTTATTAAATATGCAGGCACATGGATATTGAGTTAATTCTTCTTTAGAGTTTATGTCCAAAGTACATGACGTTTGCAGGCTGATAGGACAACCATGTAATTAGCTTTGTGTACGGGGCAGAGACCTGATCAGATTACACTGAGTGCCAAATCTCATGAAGGCTTTTGAACACCCAGTTAATTCAGTTTAAAAAAATGATGCCGTGCTTTCGAGACACAAAACAAAAAGCTCAAATTGGTCTCCTAAACCAATCCATTCCTTATATTATTTCCTGTACCTTTTAACAGAATTCTGAAAATCTCTGTTTAAACTGATGACAACTTCCCACTCCCAACCAAAGCCCTGGTTTAGTTGAATCACTGATAATTCGGCTTTGTTCATTAGAATTGACCTATCAGGACAAATGCACTTTATAAAGATATTTCACAAGAAGTTGGACTCCAAGAGTGTTCTGTTTAAGCCACAGTGAGCCTGACGGTTGAATTAGCCAGATTATCTATTCTGGTGAATTGAGGTTTTATTGTGTGCTACCTGTAGCCCCTGCTGGTAGAAATAATATGACTATACTATTAAGTTCGAAAAGTGTGGTGAAAATTTTGCAGGTGAATGTAAAATGTTTTATAGAATGAGGCTTTAAAAAATATGGGTGGGAGTTTTGGAAAGTCCTGGAGATGGATGATGGTGATGTACAGCCATGTGAATGTACTTACTGCCACAGAACTGTGCAATGAAAAGTGATTAAAGTGGTAACTTTTATGTACATTTTACCACAACAAAAAGTTTTTAAATAAAATCAATTACACACACACACACACACACACACACACACACACACACGTGGGTGGGAAATTCACCAAAGGTGACTAAGAACATTATAATAGAAATTGACAAATCACCCCGGTGGTCAGATAGAGAATGATGGTCTTTTATCTGGAATGAATAGGCAACACCCCCACTTGAGGCACCTGTTGGAAACAGGAGGAACAGAAATAATCAGTGTTCTCGCCTGTCCTCTTTTCCTTTCAAGGAAGGAGGCCCCAACAGCTCAGTGCTTTGGTCCGAGGTTACATGGTGAGTCAATGGCAGGGCTAGGAAGAGCAGGCTGGAATCCTGATTCAGTTCCCTTGTTCTCACTTCTAAAACTACCTGGGAACGTTTCCAGTTCTCCATTCTGCACCTCACAGAGGGCTTTTTGAGCAGATGTCTGTCTGGCTGCCATTGAATGGGAGGCAGATCTCACTGACAGCCGAAACCATTAGGGAACTAAGAACAATCTTTATTGTCCGGAACGCAGCTGGCATGCTGGCTTGTGGTGGGCCCTCTGTAAGCAGGAGACCGGGGGCTCAGCCTGGCTCTCCCCTCCATCAGGTGCAGGTTCTTGTAAATGGGGTCAGAATCAGTGCCTCAGAGTTGGAAAGAATTTTTGTGTGTCATTTAGTGCCAATTCCCAGCACTTGCACCGCTGTTTCCTTTATTATTCCTGTCTTGGGCACTAATGGATCTTTCTCCCAGATCTTTTCTCTCGGGCCAGAAATGGCCTCAGAAGCTTTTCTGACACTGCCCTTTACAGGCATGATTAGTCTCTTGGACGTGATGCCAGAGCTCAGAGTCCACTTGCTAATCCTGTCGAGTTAATCCCCTTCCAAGGTAGAGAGTCCCTTTCCCAACCCTCCTCATAGGTGGGCCTCGGTGAACCTTGGCCTCAGTATCAAAATTTAGAGTGACTTTAGACATCCCAGCTCATTTTTCTGGCACCTGTAACTCTTGAAAAGTCCTTTCTTATTGTAAACTAAAGCCTGTAACTTCCAACCATTGGTTCTATTACATCGAAGCATTTGAAAACAGGGTGTAGTCTCATATTTCCAACCAAAGTAGGAGGTTAATACTGATTAATGATCAAATCACTTGACTAGTAATCAAAATAACTAATGTTTAATTAGCACGTACTATGTGCCAGGTGCTTTTCTGAGTACTTTCCATGAATTAACTCCTATAGTCCTTGTGACACTTCTGTGAGAGAACTACTACTTTTTATTTTATCATCTCTGTGACAGCTGATTCGATATCTCTGTAGCTTTCCCACTCCATATTCCCTTCTCTTTTCTAAATGGAACACTTGAAATCCTTCCATGTTTGGGATGTTCTTTTCTGATAGATTTATCTTTCCGAAGAGAGTTTCTAGAAGGCCCTGTGGTTTGAACAGCACAGAATAGTGGGTTATCTCCACTTCCATTCTGGGCTCTGAATATCTCTGCCAGTGACGCAAGCTCTTTGTGTGGCTTTAGCACACTGCTGACACCCATCGATCTGTTAAATCACCACCAGCCCTTCTACAAGTTTTTTTTTTTTTTAAACATCTTTCTTTATTCAGTTGATATTAAACCTTCTCTTGTTGGTTTTGACCCATCTTCCCAGCCACCAGAGTTGTTTCATGCTCTGGTTCTGTCATCTAGTTCCTTTGTGCTTCCACCCAGTTTCCTGTCACCCTCGTAAAATTGGGGGACAGATCTAAGCACGTGGCTAGAGCCCTCTTTTCATTCTAACACTGACTGGGAACAGCCTCCATTTACCTCTCTCTGGGAAGCAGGTTAATGGTTTTGTAAAACATTTCATTGAGCACAGATGTCACTCTTGTTTTCTATTGTAGTAAATAAGTAGCCTATTTCCTGGAAAGCTAATGGACAGTTGATGTGTTGATTCTAGAGAAATATTTTGGGCCTGGCTGTCACCAAACAGAGTCTTGTCCCTAGCACTTGTTTCTCTGCTTCCTGCCTAGTAATTAGTGTTGTCCTAAAATAGTGGAGAGAAACTAAAGTGGATAATTTGCAAGAAGTAATCATTTGTGCTACAGGGGACAGATAGCTCCCTGGAGGAGATTATCTTAGCTGTTTTCTCTCTTTCTTTCCCTGTATTTTAGGGGGTTCTGTGGTTTGATTCAGAAATTCCAGGTCACGCACACAGGGCAGGTGATCATAAGTTAGTATCCTGCTTTATGGAGGACTGATGGGGAGAGGCTGTCGGAGTAGGTTCGGGCAGGAAAGGAAGATGGAAAGGTGAGGGGGGGCGCACCTGAACGGGATGGAGGGAAGAAAGACAGACGAAGGAGGCAGTGCTAAGATTCATTGAGCATGTGCTGTATGCTGGGCACTGTGCTTGGTGTGTCAACCAGTGAAGGGAGTTATTACCCCCACTTACAGATGAAGAGACTGAGGGTCTGAGAGGCAGTGAGCTGCCCCTGGTCACAGGACTGATAAGAGTTAAAGTCAGGATTTGAACCAGGGTCTGGAACGTTCTAAAGCCCAGGTTCTTTTCCATGACACCATGATGCCTCAGGGAATCAGCTGCCTCTCAAGAGGAAGGGCAGGTGAGGAGTAGAAATGGAAAGACAAGCATCGGTGGAGGGAAGAGAAATAAGGTAGCAAGGTTTCAGCAGATTCCGAGGTCATCAGTAGCCTTTGGCCGGCTGGGGCGTGGGCCACCGAGGTTTGCCCTCGCCTGCTGGGAAACTCCCGTGCTGATGGTTATAGCTCTTTACCAGCCCTTTGTCCTTAAGGCCGCAGAGGCTCTAGGCCACCAGGGAAGGGATTATTTGGGCCACTGGTGGTGTGGTTAGATTGGACCCAAGGGGTTGGGTGAAATCAAGCAGCATCTTGTCAGGATAGCTGCTCTTTCTTGCTTTTTAGAAACAGAAGCATTTTAGGAAAGAGAGTCATAAACCCAGTATCTTTATAGCCTGCTCTGTTTTCTGGTTGACTTCCATTGTAAAAAAAATTGGAGAGAGATTTCCAGCACAAAGCGATTTCCAATGTCCTAAACAAATAAACGTTTTCCTTGGGTTTTACCGACACTTGTACTGAACCTGGGATCTTCCTTCCTCCCCACATGGTAGAAATATCTCCTGCGACTGTGGCTGTTGGTGTGCTTGTTGGTCCCACACCCTGACGAGGTGCTGTTTGAGTTAGAGGTGCTATGACCCTTTGTTTTTTTTTTTAATCAATTTATTTATTTGTTTGTTTTTATTTTTGGCTGCGTTGGGTCTTCATTGCTGTGCGTGGGCTTTCTCTAGTTGTGGCGGGCGGGGGCTACTGTGTTGCCATGCGCGGGCTTCTCATTGTGGTGGCTTCTCTTGTTGCGGAGCACGGGCTCTAGGCACATGGGCTCAGTAGTTGTGGCGCACGGCCTTTGTTGCTCCGTGGCATGTGGGATGTTCCCAGACCAGGGATCGAACCCATGTCCCCCGCATTGGCAGGCAGATTCTTATCCATCGTGCCACCAGGGAAGCCCTGACTCTCCTTTGTATATTCCACACGGAGAATCACAAAGTGAGTTCTCTTAACAGCAATTGAGATCTTAAAGAAAAAAAAATAAGGACAAATCAGAACGTGGCTGTCATGGCATTAAGTCATACTGCCTTAGATGTCAACTCAGATGGCCCGTACTATGAAGTACCAAAATACCCTTAACTGCAACTCTGATTGGGAAGGCAGACCCACCAGTCTGGACTTCCTGTTGCAGTGGGCACCTTGTGAGTGGCTGGCCATCAGAGAGTTCTGTGCCAGCTCTTTTTAACTGCACGTGTGTCATTTTGGAATAGCAGACAGTTGGTCATTCCGGAATGAGCCGAGCTTTTGGTGCCATGTCTGAAATTAGTTTGTAATAGGGACAGTGAGGGAGCACGTTGCTTTGTGTGTGGTATGAAGCCTCTCCTGCCTCTCTTCCCACCAGCAAGCCAAGTTACAGCAGCAGATGGACATGCAAAAGAGTCATATTTTCCGTCTGACTCAAGGGCTACAAGAAGCTCTAGATCGGGCTGATCTGCTGAAGACAGAAAGGAGTGATCTGGAATATCAGCTAGAGAACATTCAGGTGAGAACTGGCAAAGGGAACTTAAAGGGTCTGCAGGAGCAAAGCATGATGGCCAAAAGCCATCTGTCTGGTCAAATGGGCAGTATCTTCATGTTGTGTGTTTTTCCCAGTATTTTATTATGAAAATTTTCTAACGTTCAGAGAAGCTGGGAAATTTCTATCATGACCACCCTCTAGATTCTCCTACTTGCCATTTGCTATTTTTTGCTTTTCACATTTCTGTGCGTACTTCAGTCCATCTTTTTTGGGGGGATGGTGGGCAGTAAGATCAGAACTAAGTAAATAAAAATTGGCCCAGTGTGGCTTGGGTTGAATTTTTCGTATGTTAATATTGTAACAACTTTATTTTTTATTTTCTTAAAGTACCGAGGTTAAAAGTATACTTCTTTCGGTGTCTGAGGTGCTTTTCGTTTTCACAAATTTTAGGTTCTCTATTCTCATGAAAAGGTGAAAATGGAAGGCACTATTTCTCAACAAACCAAACTCATCGATTTTCTGCAAGCCAAAATGGACCAACCTGCTAAAAAGAAAAAGGTGGGTCAGAGGGTTTGAAAAGCGGGGAGCTGACAGTTTTGCTCAATCGTGGTGATTCTATAAAGACCACTGGGATAGATAATCCTAGGAACATCAGAGAAAACAAAATGCATCTTGTTTTGTTTGGGGTTGAAAAAGAGGCTTTGGGATCATCAGAATAGCTCTTCAAGAGAAGCTATCACTCTCGAGTCTGTAATACACCATTTTGTGTTCATGGCCTTTAAAGTTGTCATGCCTTCCTCTGTGAAGGCAGTGATAGTTTTTTCCCAGGCAGCTGGCGTGGGGAAGGTAGCAGAGAGGAAGGTTTATACTCAGGTCAGCGTCCTGGACTCCAGAGGGGTTCCCTGCTCACATGTACAGGACTCTGGAGAGATTACAGGTCACTTGTATGGGATTCTAGACAGAGAGGGGTTCTTAGGTCATGGGAATAGGATTCCAGAGGTTTTAATATGTCATCTGTATGGGGCCGTAGAAGGATTCTCAGGTCACGTGTACGGGACTCCAGAAAAACTAGCCATCATCTGCTCAGTCCTTCTGATTGGCTCAAGAAGAGACTGGGACCCAGAGAGCTGACGTGACCTGCCCAAAGTGTCTGACTGGATAGCTGTCCCTTCCACGGGGTGCGGCTCCATCCCTTTAAAATTGTAACATATAAATTGAAAACAATGACCAAAAGAAACAGATGGACAGGGTGATATATAGGCACACATGGGAAGATTTTTAATAAGCCCAAAGCATGCTTCCCTGAACCACTGAAGGTTTGGTCATGTGTTCTCAGTTCCAGAAGGTCTCTAAGGAGCTTGAAGCTTCTTCCCAAGGCACCCAGATGCCAGAGTAGCACTGGCGGTGGTACAGGGAAGGCCTCCGATGACAGGATACCGGGGAGTGGGCTGAAGGAGGCGGCCGGTCTCTTGGTCCCTTTGTTCTCTTTACGGGAAGGCACCAGAGCAGCAGTGGTGGTTGTGGAGGAGGGTTTCCTTGTGTGCTGTGTGGCCGTGCCTGTTGGTGCTGATGATACAGAATCTATTTCATTTCATCAGTGGACTGTTATCTGAGTTTGTCACTTGATGTAGTCAGGGTGCTTCCGTGTATTTTTTTGGTTAGTTTTCACTCCCATTACCCTACGTTATACTTTTCTTTCCCATGTACAATACATGTTCCATTTGCATGTTTTTTGCATAAGCCCCTTGTGGTGACATTATTTTAGTATTCCATTTTTTAATTTTTTTTGCTGCCTTTAAAAAAAAAATACTCATCTCTGTATCTTGTAACTAAGCATCACGAGACAAATTCAAGGCGAGAGTGATTTCTGAACCATGTCTCCTTTCCATCCTCCACTTCCACTTTTTGAGGGTAAAGGCTCAGGAAATGGCTCTCCTTCTTGGGAATGCTAAAGGAAGAGGTGGTGGCAATTCAAGCATCTCTGACCCTCTCGGTGAAAACTTCCACGCCCCTATTTTTTTTCCAGCCGGCTGGGAGGGGCTGTGGCTCGGTCCCCCCCTCCCCCTTCACATGCCATTTTTACTAAGCCCGCTTGCAGTGAGTATGTGCCCGGCTCCCGTGGTCTGCTCCTCCCGAGGCAGAGTTCCTTTCACTAGTTCCCAGTGCCAATTTCCAGGAGTTAGGAGATATCTCTGTTTCCATTGCTAGGGTTTATTTAGTCGACGGAAAGAGGACCCTGCTTTGCCCACACAGGTTCCTCTGCAGTACAATGAGCTGAAGGTGGCTCTGGAGAAGGAGAAAGCTCGCTGCGCGGAGCTCGAGGAAGCCCTGCAGAAGACCCGCATCGAGCTCCGCTCCGCCCGGGAGGAAGGTACGGGTGCCCTCGAAGCCAAGTGCGGTGGACGAGGCAGAGGACCGATCTCAAGGAGATTGGCCGAGACTAGTTCAGCCTCGTGGTGACAGCCCAGACATCCCGCGTCTGAACGATTCACGGCATCCTTGGCATTGCCGATCGGGCACCCTGTGTGTCCTTTTGGTCTCGGGCCTTTGATAGCCAGCCCCCGGGGCGGTCCACCTGGTTGGGGCCTCTCGGGGACCCTGCTAACCGAAAGGCGTTGGACCCATCTCTCCCCAGCAGCCCACCGGAAAGCCGCAGACCACCCGCACCCGTCCACGCCGGCCACCGCCAGGCAGCAGATCGCCATGTCCGCCATCGTGCGGTCGCCCGAGCACCAGCCCAGTGCCCTGAGCCTGCTCGCCCCGCCGTCCAGCCGCAGGAAGGAGTCTTCGACTCCAGAGGGTATGTCCTCAAAAGGGGCCACTGGACATGCATCGACATTTTTTAAAATGGACTGAGAAATGCAGACCTAAGGTGAAAATGACAAGTAATAACACTAAAGGATAAAGAGTAAGAAGTCAGCCTTCTCCCCACCCCGGTTCCCTTACCCAGAGTCAACCATTGTGCTCTTCTAGCCATCGTTCATGCACATAACTGCATGTCTGTATTATGCAGGTGTCTTATATAATCATCTTTAAGAGGCAGGAGAAAATAACATATTTTTCTCAGTCCTTTTGTCTTTCATAAATATCATAGCCCACTGTCTCCAACCCCCGGGCTGTGGACCGGTACCGGTCCGTGGCCTGTTAGGAACCGGGCGCACAGCAGGAGGTGAGCAGCGGGCGAGCGAGCGAAGCGTCATCCCCGCTCCCCATTGCTCGCGTTACCACCCGAACCATCCCCTACCCCCCGCCCCCCGCACCGGTCCCTGTAAAAATCGTCTTCAACGAAACCGGTCCCTGGTGCCAAAAAGGTTGGGGGCCGCTGCTATACACTGCAGAACATCTTTCTTCTTTTAGTTAAAATGCTGTCTTAGCCAGTTTCGTGGATCGACCCCGTCCTTCTAGAGGGCTGTGTGGTCTTCCATGGTGGGAGGTATATGATTCACCTATTAATCCAGACCCCTGTTGATGGGCATTTAGGTTATTTCCAGTTCCTTGTTTCCATACGTATCCTGCAGTGAATACCCTGCAGCTCTGTGGGTGCTACAACTGTAGGGTAAGTCCTTGGGAAATGAATCAGGTTAAAGGTTATGTTCATTTTGAAAGTTGATAATTTGTGCCAATTTATACCAGTGGTGTGAGGAGTTTTACTTTGTGGGCTTAAAAGTACTCTGTTCACCTAGAGACGGAAAGGACTTAAAAAAAAAAAAAAAGCCAAGGAAGGTGGTTTGGAAAGTCATACAGAGAGTGGAGTAGAGCTATGGTTTAATATCATGGTATCACCAGCTACGCACTTTATCTTATTTACTTATATTTGGCCCTGCTGTGCGGCATGAGGGATTTTAGTTCCCCTACCAGGGATTGAACCCTTGCCCCCTGCAGTGGAAGCGTGGAGTCTTAACCACTGGACCTCCAGGGAAGTCCCACTATCAACCCACTTAAGCTGCCAATCTCGATGGGATTTTGTTGTTGTTGTTTTCTTCAGCGATGATGTCATCTCATTTCCTATGTTTACATAACACTTTGAATCAAAGAGCTTCACTCTTACAGTCATCAAAGTGGAGCTGGTAACACAGAAGAAAATCATTTCTGGCCCCCGTGTCCTTCAATGAGGCTGCATAGAGCAGCTCCCTGAGTGGTTTGGAATACTCGAAGCATCTCCTTTATGTGCGTGGCTTGTTCACAGTGTCAAAGTGCATTTATGTTATTTATTCCTCGTGACTTTCTGATAAAGGAACAGGAATAGCATTATATGGAGAAATCAATTTGGATTCAGAAATATGGATCCTGAATTCTTCTATTTAAAGCTGCCTTTAGCTAGTTAGGTCACTATTGAGAAGGGGGCCTTCTAAATGAAAAAAAGTCAATCTTGTTAATTTTAACTGACTGGACTATAAATGTAAGAATCAGTTGTTTGAGGCTTAAAAGTTGGGTTTTTTAAAAAAGGAGGTTATTCATGAAAGAACTGGGCATGAAGTGAGAATTCTTCAGTCAGTTTATGTATTGAATAATCAGAAATTCTGTAATTCAGAATAGTGATCTTTAAACGATTCTGAAAAGCTCCAGATCCATGACTTCATGTGGAAAACAAACCGTGTATGACTAAAATATTTATAAACAACTGACTTAGAAGCATATGTTTCTCTATGCTCACAAATACCTATGCCATTGTATTAAGAACCTGCTGCCAGTGATGTGTTCTTAAATAAAACCTAATTCCTAGTAACCAGATAATGGTGATTTTAATTTGGTTCATATAAATCTAGACACATCTGTTAGTGTTAAAGTAATTTTACAATCCGTCACTAACGTGCTCTAATGTTTTTTAACAGCTTTATTGAGATATAATTCACATACTATACAATTTGTTTGTTTGAAATGTATAATTCATTGTTTTTTAGTAAGTTCACAAGGCTATGCAACCATCACATTCTAATTTTTAAACATTTTTGGTCCAACCCCCCCCACAAAAGAAAAAAAACAAAAAACAAAACAACCCTATACCCATTGGCAGTTGCTTCCCATTTCCCCCTTCATGGAGCCTCTGACAACCACCAGTCTGCTTTCTGTCTCCATGGATTTGCTATCCTGGACGTTTCCTATAAATGAATCATACCACGTATGACTTTTTGTGTCTAGCTTCTTTCATAGAGCATAATGTTTTTGAGATTCGTTCATCTTGTATTTATCAGTACTTCATTTTTTTAATTGCTGAATAATATTCTATTGTGTGGTTATCACATCTTGTTTCTGTATTAATCCATCAATGGACATTTAGGTTGTTTCCATTTTTTGGCTATCATAAATAATGCTGCTGTGAACATCTGTGCACAAATTTTTGTGGCTACATAATGTTTTCAGTTCTCTTGGGTGTGTAGACCTAGGAGTGGAATTGCTGGGTCATCTGGTAACTCTGTGTTTAACTTTATGGGGAACGACCAAACTGGATTCCAAAATGGCTGCACCATTTGCTTTCCCACCAGCAGCGTATGAGGACCTTCATTTCTCCACATCTTTACCAACATGCATTTTCCATATTTTTGAGTCTGGATAACCCAGCGAGCGTCAGCTAGTATCTCACTGTGGTGTTTATTTGCATTTCCCTAATGATGAATGACGTTGAGCATGTTTTCCTGTGCTTCTCGGCCATTTATTTATCTTCTTTGGAGAGATGTCTTTTCAGATCTTTTGCCCGTTTTTTAATTGGGTTGTCTTTTTCCTCTTGCTTCATAAGAGTTCTTCCTATATTCTTGTTCTTTCTATATTCCGTTCTTCCTATAGTTCTTCCTATATTCTCTAAACTCCTTGTCAGAGGGGTGATTTGTGAACACTTTTCCTGTTCTGTGGGGTGTCTTTTCACCTTCTTGGTGGTATAATTTACAGCACTTTAATGATTTTTTTGAAAAAATTTTCCTCCAGAATTCAGCCGACGTCTTAAGGAGCGCATGCACCACAACATTCCTCACCGGTTCAATGTAGGACTGAACATGCGAGCCACGCAGTGCGCTGTGTGTCTGGATACCGTGCACTTCGGGCGCCAGGCATCCAAGTGTCTTGGTAAGAGCAGCTGCTGTGCGTGGGGGGAGGGTGCCTGTGCATCTCCACCTAAGATTCTGTCCGATGGGGGCGGGGATTTTTTTTCCTTTTTAAATTCCTCATCATGTAGTGCATTCATTTTCAAGCTTTTAGTCTTAGTGGGAGGACACTATTTTTCCCCTGTTCAAGAGGGAGTTTATACGTGTTGTCAGCTCACGTCTCCCAATTCCCTGTGCAAAATGCCTTGGGCTTTGTGAACTTCCAGCCCCCTTTCCGTCAGGCTGGTCTCTCCCTGCCTTTAGACTGTGTGCTGGCTCCAAGGGAAACATGCAGATGTGTTTTACACACCTGTCTGTGGCAGCCTGGGAGAAGCCAGGAAAACTGGGTCGAGAGTGCCTGGCTGTCTCGTTTCCTCTTCTCCGTAGGGGCCTGGCTCCTGGGAAAGGTTAGGGATGCCCTGGATGGTGGGGCCAGATGGACGGGCCAGGCGGGGGGTTGGCTGGCAGAGGCAGGGAATGGTCCAGCATCAGCCGAGTGTGTGTTCAGGTTGTTCACTGCTTTTCCCTAGAATGTCAGGTCATGTGTCATCCCAAGTGCTCCACGTGCTTGCCGGCCACCTGTGGCCTGCCAGCCGAATATGCCACGCACTTCACTGAGGCCTTCTGCCGTGACAAAATGAACTCCCCGGGTCTCCAGACCAAGGAGCCCAGCAGCGGCTTGCACCTGGAAGGGTGGATGAAGGTGCCCAGGTATTGCTGCAAGGCCGTTCGGGCTGGGGTGGGGTCTGGTGAAGGGCGGCAGGATGTGCCGGCCCAGAATGGGCCGCTTTGGGGTAAGGATACTTCTGAGCTAAAGGCATTTGGAAAACAGCAGATGCAAGAGCGACACTCTGACCTCCCCTTTCTCTCCTGGAAAGTAGGAGATAAAACTCCCATGTAAAAGCTGCTCTTCCTGTACCAGGAGGAAAGAAGCATTCTCCTCCCCGGAGCAGGGGGGGCAAGGCCAGCTGAGAGAAGTCTGTGCACACAGCCCCTGTTACCTTTCCTCAGTTGCTGCTCTTTGTTCAACTTAGTATATAAGCACTTGGGCCCATCTGCTTTTGGGGCTTTATTTTCTTGTGGAGACTCCCATGTACACATAAAATAAAATGTGTATGCTTTTCTCCTGTTCATGTGTCTTGCATCAGTTGAATTCCGAGGCCAGCCTACGTCCCAGAAGGGTAGAAGGAAGCTTTTTTTTCCCCTGCCCCTGCACTTCATTCCCGATGTTTTCGAGGGAAGCATCTTCACCGGGATTCCCTCGCCTCCCCACCCCTTCCCCCTGCCTGACTCTTCTGAGTTCAAACAGTTCTTTCCCCATCTCTGTTTTCCCAGGAATAACAAACGAGGACAGCAAGGCTTGGGGGACAGGAAGTACATCGTCCTGGAGGGCTCGGAAAGTCCTCATTTACGACAGGTGAAGCCAGAGAAGGTAAATTAATAGCTCAGGGAATCTCATTGCACGCGGTTGGCCCAGGTGTCCTAGTCTTGGCGTGAAGGCTCTGTTTTCCAGACTGCGTTGCAAGCCTTCTACAAGTTTCCATTTTTGAAAATTAAAACCCAAATGACTGCGCTGAAGGTTATTGGTACGATACTCACGTCTGTAGGTCTCCCCACTGAAGACCCTGCAGGGTGCTGCCCTGAAGATTCCACCTGCTAATACACCTTCCAAGAACTTCCGCCTCAGCCAACTAACCCATAAATCCGCATCGTCATCCGAAATTTGACTGTGACACTCATCTGACGCACTTTACTTTTGTTTTTATCTTCCCTCTCCGCCTTCTCCGCACATCTCTTCCCTCCTCTGTTCTCGTGCGCCTGTCTGTCCACCGCATACTCCGTCTCTCTCTCTTTCCTCTTGTCTCCTCTTGTTCTTGTTCCTGTTCTTTTGTTTTTTCTTTCTGCCCTTCCTCTTTTGCACCAAGCTGGACAGAGGCCGGCGGAAGAATTTGAGCTGTGCCTTCCCGACGGGGACGTGTCTATTCATGGCGCCGTTGGTGCTTCTGAACTCGCAAACACAGCCAAAGCAGGTGGGGAGCAGCGGGGCCCCCCGGAGGTGGGCTGGGCTGGGCTTGGCTGGGCTGGATCCGTCAGCAAGGGCAGGAGGGGCACGTGGCGGATCAGCCTGCGAAGGAGGCTCCCCGGCCCCGCCTTCTGCTAAGTAACTGGGACTCAGGTGTGGCTTGGCCCATTGTTCCCAGCGGGGGTGGGCGAACCCCACCCTGTGCTCTGTCGAATTTCCTAGATGTCCCCTACGTGCTGAAGATGGAATCTCACCCGCACACCACCTGCTGGCCCGGGAGAACCCTCTACTTGCTGGCTCCCAGCTTTCCCGACAAGCAGCGCTGGGTCACCGCCTTAGAGTCAGTTGTCGCAGGTGGGAGAGTGTCTAGGGAAAAGGCAGAAGCCGATGCTGTGAGTATGCACACGGGCGCCGGAGCTTGTCTCTGTAAAGCGGGCAGACTTGGTGGGAGTCCCGTCGGCTGCCGTGTTTCCCCTTGGCCTCCCTCTCTGAGGGGTGATGGCTTCAGACTGTCACGACCGGGATTCTGTGCCGACAGAGATCCAGGCTTCGAGGCGGCTTGGCCGGCATCGTGGGTCCCCCTCCAACCCCCAGAGCCTTCTAGAATGGGGGAGTCGACCCCCTTAGCCAGCTCTCAGGGCGCACTACATCTCGGTTCTGGCTGCACAGGGCAAATGTACTTACAAGGAAATCCTCTCTCTCGTTTACCCGGAAGTGTTTATGTGGTTTGAAGGCCTGCGTTACGAGCACGCTGGCCGTGAAGCGGCACAAAAGGCTGCCGACAGCCGTGTCTCCTTCAGGAAGGCTTTTCATAACCTGCTCAATTGCTTTTATGTGATTTGCTCTTCCGAAGGCAGGTCTGAAATCCTACTTCTCCTGAAGACGTTAGAGACGTGGGTGGGCCTTGATTGGCATCACTCCTCCTGGAACATTCCAGGATACAAACAGCACTCATCACTCACTGGTGATTGCTCCACCAAAGACCCAACAGCTCTTTTCAAACACTTAGCTCCTAATAAACACTTTAAGTGTTAGCAATCGGAAAATCCTCAATCACGAGTCTCCTGCTCGTGGGGTGAACCTGTTGCAATGACCCATCTCCTTGTCCCACGTGTGAGCCTTTTACCTAATGCCTCATCCATGTGTGTACAATAGGGCCCTGACTGTACCTCCTACAAGCTTCTGCCCACGTGGGTTCAGGTAAAGAGGCTCAGAAGTGGGTTGGCTTGCTGCTGACACTGGGCTTTGCCCTTGTGCCACCACCTGGGGGGGCAGGAGCGTCCATGTGGCTTATTAAGCCTTGGCAGGGACATCCTTCAGCTTCGGTTTGTTTCGTATCACAGACTCTCTCTCTGCGTCTCCTGCACTCATTTAGTTCTGCATCCGGACTGAGTTACACTCTGACACTAATTAACAGCCACCCCAGAGATACAGATAACATTCGCGTCCTGCCTTTTGAGGTCAGATCAAAATACGGGGCAAGCCACGAGTAGATGTGTGCTTCTGAGCGTCTTCAGGAGGAACTTGCCCTTCTTCCCGGCATTAAACTTTTCTCCGTTCTTGCTTTTGTCTGTCTGGATGGTCCGGTCATGAACAGTTCAGCTCACCGTGGCCTCTTTTCTCTCTCTCTTTTTTTTCTTTCTCATGTGAAAAGAAATTGCTTGGAAACTCCCTGCTGAAACTGGAAGGCGATGACCGGCTCGACATGAACTGCACGCTGCCCTTCAGCGACCAGGTGACCATGTTTTTTTGGGCACCGTCGGCTGTGTCGGGGCTGGTTATGGGGACGTGACCCCCCTCACGCTCTGCCTGGGGACTTGCACCCCGGCAGGTGGTGCTGGTGGGCACCGAGGAAGGGCTGTACGCGCTGAATGTCTTGAAGAACTCCCTCACCCACGTCCCAGGGATCGGAGCGGTCTTCCAGATTTACATCATCAAGGACCTGGAGAAGCTCCTCATGATTGCAGGTGGGAGGCCAAGGACATGGCGCTTTGCCTTCACTTGTGAGGGAGATGATTCGCCGTATGCTTGTCGAACGCAGAGACAGGCCCTCCTGGGGGCAGGCTGGCGCGGAAGCGGCTCTTCCCTCTGCGTCCTGTAGGTGCCCGCGCCCCCGGCGCTCTGCTCGCACGCGGCCCCTCTCTGAGCGCCTGCCCGCCCTGCTGCCCGCCTCCCATTTCTCCCTGCTCTCACACACCCTTCATCTGCGTGCACGACTCATTAGCAGTTTGCCACATTTCCCCCGCCCTTCTCTCTTTCTCTCTCTCTCTCTCTCACACACACACACACTCTCTCTCTCTCTCTCTCTCTCACACACACACACACACACACACACACACACACACTCTCTCTCTCTCTCTCTCTCTCTCTCCTCTCTGTCTCACTTATTTTGAACCACCTGAGAGTCAGTGGCAGCTGTGACTGGATCCTTCAGCCAGTCACCTAAGAACAAGGAGCATTCTCTCACATACCCATGGCAGGAAGGTTCTTTTTCCCTCTCTTTATCGGTGGTACTATATATATGTGTGTGGTGTGTGTGTGTGTGTGTGTATTTTTTTTTTTTAAGGGGAAAACAATAATGCATTTGTTCCATGTTCAAAACATCCACAGTCAGGTCTCATTCAGGCCTGGCCGGCTGGATCCAGGGGCCGGATCCTGATATAATATGGTCAGGAACTGGCTTTCTTTGGTCTCTCAGCTCTTTTCCGCTGCTGGCTTGTTTTGTTGGTTTCTTTTTTTTTTTTTTTTTTTTTTTTTGCGGTATGGTACAGCCCAAGTCCCTGTCTCAAGGCCTTATTATTTCGTTTTGTTTTTTGCGGTACGCGGGCCTCTCACTGTTGTGGCCTCTCCCGTTGCGGAGCACAGGCTGTGGACGCGCGGGCTCAGCGGCCATGGCTCACGGGCCCAGCCACTCTGCGGCATGTGGGATCCTCCCAGACCGGGGCACGAAGCCGTGTCCCCTGCACCGGCAGGCGGACTCTCAACCACTGCGCCACCAGGGAAGCCCCTGGTTTCTTTTTTCTTGCTTTCTTTCCTTTCTTTCCTCCCTTCCTTCTTGACATCATTCTTGGGAACAGTTTTAGGTTCACAGCAAAACTGAGCAGAAGGTAGGGAGAATTCCCCTATATCTCTGCCCCGCGTGCACACGCGCAGGCCGCCCCCTCCATCAGCGTCCCCCACCAGAGTGCACCTACATGGACTCATCATTATCACCCCAGGTCCACAGTTTACATTCAGGCTCACTCTTATACATTCTGCGGGTTTGGACAAATGGGTAACAATGTATCCGCCATTATAGCATCCTATAGAATAGTTTCACTTTTTAATTCAGGGAATTTAATCGTTGCTTCTCCCATTTTCTCATGTACTGCCCATAGCTGGCTTTTACCTGTGGCTCCAGTAATGTCCTTTATTTTTTTCCCGGCTTGTGATCCAGTCCAGGACCACGCACTGCACTCACACGGGTCTCCCTCGTCTCCTTGAACATGGAACCATCCTCAGCCTTTCTGTGGTCCCTCGTGACACCGTGACACATACTGGATTAGTCCGCGTTTACTGTTTTGTCCCCTACCCATTTCTTGACTTTGGTGGGGAGCACGTTTGAATATTCACTTCACGTTCTCCAATTTTGTGTCTGCAGAATTTTTTGTTTTCCTCCCAAAATCTTGACCAAGAGGCCAGATATTTTCCTTATAGATCTAAAACTTGGACCTAAACTGTGTTTATGGGAATTTGTGGAAAGCAGTGCCCCCGCATGGCCTCGTGTGGCTTTTACTCGGGGGAGGACGAGAACCGCCATTGTGGCTCTGCTGTCCCGTCCCCTCAGGAGAAGAGCGGGCCCTGTGTCTCGTGGACGTGAAGAAAGTGAAACAGTCCCTCGCACAGTCTCACCTTCCCGCCCAGCCGGACATCTCACCCAACATCTTCGAAGCCGTCAAGGGCTGCCACTTGTTTGCTGCTGGCAAGGTAAGCACCCCTGCGGGCCTCAGCCGGCAAGGGCTCTTGAAATTGTGGGCTGATTGATTTGACCTTGAAAATTGTGTGTCCTCAAACGGGGTTAAGTTTCTCTTGCTTTTCGACACAACTGGTGGTTGCACTGTTGGCATCCAGTGGGCAGGGCCTGGGGTTTCTCCTAAACACCCTACAGTGCCCAGAATGGCCCCTCAACACAGAGAATGACCTGGTCCAAAGTGTCCATAGTGCCGAGCTTGAGAGACCCTGCTCTCAACTGATGTTCCTTTCCTAGTTTTGCCACGGAGCCAGTGTACACACTGGTGACGCGCTTTTTCCTTCTTTCTCCGCCCCCCCTCCCCCTCCCCCCTCAACTGCTTTTCAGATTGAGAGCGGGCTCTGCATCTGTGCGGCCACGCCCAACAAAGTTGTCATTCTCCGCTACAACGAAAACCTCAGCAAGTACTGCATTCGGAAAGTAAGTCCCGGGCCTGGCCGGGCCTGCTCTCCCAGCGAGCCGGTGGGGAAGGTGCTGTCTCGGGGCGTAGTGTGTGCCTGGGCCCTTCGGCCTGGGTGACTTAGAGCGGGAGGGTATCTTGCTCCCTGGAGAAAGCTCCAGAGCGGCCCATCCTTACACTTTTCCCTCTCGCTCTCCTCCCCTGCATGTGTGAGCTGCCTCTCTGGCCAGCCCAGTGAATTCAGCCTTTTGTGAAGGGAGAAAGGAAGGTGGCTGATGGAGGAGACACCTCTTTTGAACCAGTAGAAGAAAGGAAGATCTCTCTGAGGAGCTAGAAGCCCTGGTGGCACCTACCAGAATCCTTCTCAGATTGTAAAAGTTTCTATTAATGACCTTCAAAAAAACCACTGCTGGCTGTGTTTTGATACACAGTGCGGGAGCTGGCTCTCCTCGGAGCACAGTGGGTTGTGATGTTGCCTGCGGTGTGGACAGCTATCCGTGAGATCACTGCACTTGCCTCGCTTCTGGAGAAGGCTGTCTCTTGTCCCTAGACTAGGCATGTTCCACCCATCCTAAGCCTGATGTATTTCAGGTGCTTTCGTGATTAGTCTCAAAAGTAAAAGGAGGGATGAATATATAAGGGTTGTTACCTGTTAGAGAAACTGTTTCATCTGGGGCGGGCTCTTGTTTAGTTTGCATCTTTATTGAGCACCTATTAGTACCAGAGACTGAGCTGGCTGTTTCACACACTTTTCACAACAGTTGTGAGAAACAGGGGTGATCATCCCTAATTTTCAGGTAAGATGACTGAGGCTGGCCAAGATCCTAGGTTACAAAGTTGAGACCCAAACTGAAGTTTGACTTTCCCTAACGTTTCACTGTGTTATACTAGTTTCCGCGTACTTAGTAGGTGATCAATAAATATTTAGTGGTGAGGATAATGTTGATTAGAGTTTGAACTGTTAACTTCAGGAAAATTCCCAGAAATCACTTCTTCTTTATAATTCCTGGCCATCATTTGGAATAAGCATGCCTAGGTTTTTGAAGCCATTAGGATTGACCTGAAAACAAGTGTAAGTAATTAGGAAGCAGATAATTCAGATAGATGAGATAACTCAGTAGTGATAACAATGATATAGGTAATATAGGTTCAGAATAGAAACCTAGAAGCTTGGAAAAGGAAACTAAAACCACTCCCTCTAACCACCACTGTTTGTGTATTCCTCCAGGCTTTTTCTTCTGATTAGAATGTCGTAGTTTTAAAGCTCTCTTTTTGAATGCTACCTTTTCATTGAAATGGTGTTTCTGACCCTTTTTTGGGGTGCAACTTGACCTTCTTAGTCTCAGGTTGCATAGAACCCAGAGGCAGCAGAAGGATGGGGCGTCCTTGTGAGGGACGTGAAGAGACTGAATGTGCTTGGCGTGAAGACAGAAGGAAGAAGTCGCGCGGCAACGCCTGCACGGCTCGGTTAGATGCCCGAGGAGAGCAGGGGCCACCCCAAGTCTACGCTCACATCCTCCTTTCTGCCCCGTCTCAGGAGATCGAGACCTCGGAGCCCTGCAGCTGTGTCCACTTCACCAACTACAGCATCCTCATCGGAACCAATAAATTCTACGAGATTGACATGAAGCAGTACACACTGGAGGGTAGGCCCGGGCGCGCCCCCGCCCACGCTCCGCTCCACTGCCACCTCAGGCTCCTCCTGGGTCCTGAGGCTCCGCCTCTTGCCTGCCTTTACAGAATTCCTGGATAAGAACGACCATTCCTTGGCGCCTGCCGTGTTTGCCTCCTCTTCCCACAGTTTCCCCGTGTCCATCGTGCAGGTGAACGGCGCGGGGCAGCGGGAGGAGTTCCTGCTCTGCTTCCATGGTGAGTGCGGCAGCTGCCCGCTGCTGACGGGGGCTTACGGCACCACAGCCCCGGGGCAGGGTCCTCGGACGGGGCCGGTCCTGCTGTGGGGAGTACCCGGTCCTGCACCGCCAAGGCCCCCGGGGTGCCCCCGCCCCACCCCCAGGCTCCAGCCAGGTCCGGCGCTGTCGGTCTTTCCAAAAGCGGCCTGCTCTGTCCTCCTCTGCCCCTCACTCCCTTCTCTCCCTCTCCTCTCTCCCTTTCCTTCTTTTCCCTCCTCAGATCTCTGGGCCTGTTTCTCCCCTTTCCTCACTCCCTGACTCTTCCTCCTTCCGTCTCCCCCTTCTTTTCCCATCTCCCCCCTTTCACTCGAACCCTCTTTCTTTAATAAATCCCCGAGAGACATGGCTCAGCAGAGCTCCTGAGGTTTTTCACAATCCAAGCCCACTGGGCTGGATTCCTTACTCTGCCATCAAAGTGTGTGTCATTGATACCCCTGCCTCCGGCCATGCTCATGCCCCGGGCTCTACCTCCTTGCAGAGTTTGGGGTGTTCGTGGATTCTTACGGAAGACGCAGCCGCACAGATGATCTCAGGTGGAGTCGCTTACCTTTGGCCTTCGGTAGGTGAGGCGAGGTGTGGGGCTCTTTTCTGCCAGTAGTTGGTGTCCCGGGAAAAAACCTCAGGTGGATTTCCTTTAGGCTTAAGCACTTTGCTTGGGGCCCCCTTAGGCGCCAGGCGCCACGTGGAGCATCACCCGCGTTAAGCGTCTAGGGCAGAGACCCCGAGGCCTGACGCCGAACCACGTAAGGCAAACCCACCGGCCTCTCATGCCAGAAAGGGAGACCATTCCCTGTGAGTTCATTTAAATCATGTCAAAGACTGCACAGCATCCCATAGCACCGCTGAACACCTGTCAATTTAGCCAATTCTAATTAGGCCCATTCTTTTTCTAAGTGTGAACAATGCTGTGATGAAAAACTTACCCTAAAATTTGCACACTTGTTAAATATCCCCAGCTCAGAAATTCTAAAAGTGGAGCTACTGGGTCAAAGGGTGAACACACACACACACACAACGTACATATGTGACTGTGTGAATGTTCTGAAATACCCTTCAAGGCTATTTCGTTTATCTGTTGCTTCATGACAAGTTCCAAAACCTAGTGACTTAAAACAACTACTTATCATTGCCTGAGCCTCTGTGGCCTGACTGGACAGTTTTGCTTCTTGCGGTGTCAGCAGGGGCACCGGGACACCTAGAAAGTCGGAAATGGCTTCACAAAGTGGCTGGCAGTTGGAGCTGGCCGTCAGGTGGGAGCTTAGCAGGGGCCGGTGGCTGGAGGCCTCATTTCTCTCCACGTGGGCTTCTCCTAAGAGTGCAAAAGTGGGGGCTGGCAGGCCTTCTCACTTCCACCACATTCTGCTGGTTCAGCCTGATGCCAGGCAAGGAGAGGCCAGAAAGGCCTGAGTACTAGGAGGCACGACTGATGCCGAAGTAACAGTTCACTGCGAGGAGTAATAGTGATAATCTTCTTTTTCCCTTTAAGACCAAAAACAGCTCTCATTATATCCTAGAGTTTGAGTGACACTGTGATATAGAAATATAGTACTAAGACCAGAGATATTTAATCTATGAACCTAGCCATTTTTAATTAAATTTTTTAGAAAAATGTATTCAATTAAACAGTTTAAAAAGGTCTACAATGAAGTCTCACCCGTATCACTTGTCTCCCAAATCCTCCCTCCCCACTCCCCGAATGGAAAACATTTTTCTGAGTTTCTTATCCTTCCAGTGCTTTATGCAAATAACGGGCACATTAAAAAATATATTCTCATCCCCCTCCCTTTTTAAAAAGTCAGTGTGGTAGCACACTTTACACAGTATTCTGAACCCTGCTTTACAAACTAAGTAAAACTACACCTTGGGTTTTTTCCCCGTCAGTGCATAGAGAGCTGCCTTACGCATTTTTACGCCTGTGCGGAATTCCAGGGATGCGCCATGATTTACGTAACTGACCCTGACCATGTAGCCTTAAGTCGGTTCCCATCTTCCACTCTAACAGCGTGGCAGGGTGCACACTTGAACATGTCTCATTATGCAGGCATGTGGGTGCACGTGTAGGGTAAATTGCTTCAGGGACGGCATGGCAGCCAGGTTTTGATTTTCTGTCTCTTGACCCTCCCTTGCCCCACGCTCTTGCTCGGTGGTGGCCACGCAGCCTACAGAGAACCGTATCTGTTTGTGACCCACTTCAACTCACTCGAAGTAATTGAGATCCAGGCCCGCTCCTCTCTAGGGTAAGCACTGCCCCCCGGGCTTTGAAAAGCTCACGGTTGGGTGTGGGTGTCGGGCGGGGCCGTGCTCTCTCTCATCCCGCCTAGCAGTGGAGGTGGCAGGCCATGCAGACTCTCCTGGAACTCCACAGGACCCCTGCCCGAGCGTACTTGGAAATCCCGAACCCACGCTACCTGGGCCCTGCAATTTCCTCGGGAGCGATTTACCTGGCGTCCTCGTATCAGGATAAATTAAGGGTCATCTGCTGCAAAGGAAACCTCGTGAAGGAGACCGGCACTGACCAGCACCGAGGCCCGTCCACCTCCCGCAGGTAACGCCCCTCTTTTCCTCATCACAGGGGGCAAAGTGCTTTCCTGCAAAGCAGAAGGTATCTTGCCACACTGGCTGAAAGTTTCCCAATCTTCAAAGCTCAAGCCACTCATTTCTTTGGGATCTGCGGCACTGAAATGAGTCCTTTATAAGCATCAGGAAAATTTTTACTGCCCCCCTTGGTGAAAGAAGAAATGAGGCCTTGAGTATGGGCTATATACTTTATTTATTTACTCTTGCTTGGAATGTCTTGTAAGTTTTTTCTTGTTGAAAACTGAACATTTCAAATAATACAACGTGGCAAATCAGCTCCCCCTTCCCCTCCCTGGGCGTGTTGTTGTCGCTATTGGTTTAGTGTCTCTTGTACTAAATCTGTAGTCTGTGTCCTTTGTTATGTGCAGCCATTGAAGTTTCTGCTTGGTTAGGGTAGTGGTCAGCTGAATGACTAGAAAGAGATTTCCTTAATGCACTGAACCCACCCTTTGCTGAGTGTGCGTATTTGTGCTGGGGTACACCTGCAGCACTCAGAGTCAGCTGTGGCTGACGGACGAGGCCTTGGAAGGTTTTTCCTGGGTACGTGACAGGCTTACCTGTGTGTGTCTGGCCTTACAGATCCCCAGGAATATGCAGGACTTCCTTTTGAGTGTTGTAGCTGGCCTCTTGTTTTTCCCAACTGGTCTTACTGCCTCAGGCATTTGCCATGTGAAACAGTAGCCTTTTTTTTTTTTTTTTTTTTTTGGTAAACGTCTAGAGATAGGGCATTTCTAGAGAGGAAGACCTGAATCAGCTCAATTAAAAACAAGCCCTAAGGATGGTCTTTTTCCAGGGAGGAGCCAGATAGGTCAGATAGTGACAGTTTTCCAAGGCTGGGGCTCTTGGGAAGCTCCAGTCCTAATGTACTCCCTCCAGTGGTTACCAGGGTGCTGGTTTTCACAGCTGGTTACAAGGCTGTTGCTTTCAAAACTACTGCAGATCTGGGGAGACAGAGGTGGTGAATATTGCACATTTTCTTGCGTAAACACTCTCTGAATTGTTGCAAGACTTTGGTTAATTTCCAGAGTTCCAAAAAGTTGATTTTGACAATTTTGCCAGTGTTCTTGTTGTTTCTATGGAGAAGCAGGTTTTCGGGAGTCCTTGCTCGGCCATTCTGGAAGTGCTCTTCCCGTGCTTCTCAATACAGGCGATAGCGTACTGTGCACACTCTTCTGTGTCTTAGAGATTTGCTCCACGTCAGTATCCGAAGTATTTCTTCATTCTTTTTTTTTACGCCTGCATAGCATTCGTTCACCTGCCTGTACCTTATTTAACTGCTCCTTTATCACTGGGAGTTTGGGTTGTTTCCAGTCTGTTGCTGTAGTAAATGACTTTGTACCTTCATTTTGCATGCTTAGGAATCTATCTGGAGGATGAATTCCTACAAAAGAAATTGATGGGCATTGGTAGTTTTGATAGCTGTTGGTGAGTTTTCCTCCTTAGGGGCTGTACCCTTTAGTTATCCCACCGGCAGTGTGTGGAAGTGGAACTGGCTTTGTCTTGACACCCAGGGCTCGGAGCCAGATTCGGTTCGATGTGTAGGTTTGAGATGTGTAATTTTAAGATCCTGGTCCACAAAGGAGATAAGCTTATTTAACCCAGGGGAATATTTAATTGACCTAGGGTTTTAATTTTGTGGACTGGTTTACAAACCCCACATGTCTACCCTATTATAGAGAGTTATGTGGACCCCCTACCATGTGCCAGACACAATGTCTGGGGCTACACAGCTGAAGACAAGATGGTTTTTATTCTCAAGGGACTCAGTTTGGTGGAGGAACCACCTTTAATGTTATGAAATGCTGCTTAGATCTTAGAAAAGAGAGTCGTCAATATAATGTTCTGAGACTATGTCCTGACGACTAGTGTCCGTTTCTTTTGTTGAAATGTAAGCGTTGGTCAGAAATGTTTGGTCAGTGTGATTTTAGTCCCAGGAACTTGCTGGAAAACCAGAAGTGGTGAATAACCAGCTGCTTCTCACTCTTCTTGGCCTGATCGCGCCTCAGGAGAGACTGCTCAAAGGGCTGTAGTCCTCTCCTGACAACGTCCAGATTTTATTTAGTTTCCAAGTCAGTCATGCCAAGAGCCAACCCAAGTACTGTAATTAGGTTTTTCTTCTTTTCTCCACTGCCTCACTAGCTAGTTGGATGGCCAGGCACCTTCCTTTTGAGATGATATGGTGTCTCTGTAAGGAGTTAACTTCCTCTGTCGTGGAAAATGGTTCTAGTTCCTGTGAACAAGGGGCAGAAATAATGCTGCTGCTGTTCCTGCTGCCGCCGGGCATGTCTGGAGAACCAGCAGTTTCCTTTAGTTGCCTCTTGGCTTATAAAACCATCTTTTTGCTGCTGCTTTGGGCAGGTCCAGAATGGAGAAGGCCAGCTTGGGAGAATGTGATTCACTGCAGGCTGCACTGCCCCCAGGTCTGTTTAGCAGAGCAGGAAATGTAACTCTTTGCAAGTAGAGCATTGGTTAAGGGATTTGGAGATGGAAAATGGCCCGCTCCGCCCAGAATGACGAGTGTTTTCCTTTATCCCATCAACCTAGGCTGACTTCTCGAATGGCCTTCCTTGAGCCACTTGTCTTCCTCTGGGCAGTGAGCTTGCTTTACGATGGGCCCCTGACACGCTTTATAATTTCTCTTCCATTACAAATCAGATACTCTTACTGGAAATTTCTTTTTTTGTCTTCTGTATCACAAAGCCACAGGACAAGAGATGAAGATAGCTCAGATTTCGGCATCTTGAAACCGAGGTTTAGCTCAAGTTTTACTGCTACACACAAGAAAGTTCTGGCTTTCTGAGCGTGGGTTGTTGGAATTTCCACATTTTGAGCTGCATAGGGAAGCAAGAGAATGAAATTATTTATAATGGACTGACCATTTAAGAGTTATTCTGCTCTGTCCACCAATCTATTTTACCCAAGAGAAGGAACTGGCACACTTCTCCTGTAAAGGTCCAGAGAGTAAATGCTTTCACATTTGCTGGCCACATGGCCCCTGTCTCATTTGCTCAACTTTGTTGTTGGACCACAGAAACCGGATGGGCGTGGCCATGCTCCAGTAAAACTTAAATAAAGCAGGCATCTGTCTGGATCTGGCCCTCAAACTTGCTCTAGAGAGTCTCCCCTCCCCCACTGGGTCAGTGTCTTCGCTGCTCAGTTGCTTTCCATTATGGGCATTGACAAAAGATTCCTTACAGTTAGACCAATAATTAAAAAAACAACTTTGGTCCCTTCCAAAGGGGAAGGATTTAATATCAAGGATTAAGAGAGGCCTCTGGGAAAACCAGTGGCACTGTCTAATATTTAACGACTTTACGATTTTGCTGCAAAAATTACAACACTGCTGGTGAACGATGTCACCCAGCATGTTAGCATAGAATTTTGTTGAGAAAATTAGAGCAGAATAAATCAGTGTGGGATTCATCCTTGGTTCATTCTTAGCATGTAACTGCAGTTGTAATCTAGATTTTAAAATATCTAGGTTAAAATATATTTCCCTGATTTCTACTTTTCCAAGATAAAGCCCCAATCAATCAGATGTCTTCAAGCAACCTTCTCTGTGAAATAGTCTGCCTTTTCCCCGCACTAATTATGCTCAGATAACAAGGGCCTGAGTACCTTGGCTGTTCGTCAGGGGTGGGAAGGAACTGATGCCGAAGGCTGTGTCAGTCCTGTCTGTCTGTGTTTCTGGATCTTGCTTCTTCAGAGAGGTGGTTAGGGCCGTGTCTGGTCAGATCTTCATCTGACATACCCAGGGCTGGGTGGAGGGTTAGATTGGTCATACAAATTGTTCAGACATTTTCTGAGCCAGCTCTACTGTTTTCGTCTGCCCTCCTCAGTCTCCTAATTATATCAGGCCCAATCCCTACACCTCTGGCGTCAGATGCCCCAAAGACTCTTGGAAAGCCACTTGGAAGGAGAGGTGACCCAACAAAGGCCCAGGAGTGGGGCTGCTTTGGCAGCTTGCCAGCGATGAGTACAGGCTTAACCCCTCAAGGGACTTCCTTCTGTGCCCTCTAGGCTCTGGAAAATACTAGGGTCAGCGGGGTAGAATATGGGGAGTATGACGTCGCACTGACCTGCACTGGAGTCGCAGCCTGTGTCTCCAGCTACTTGTCTGTACGACGAGGGTCACGGCCGTTCCTAGCTTGCAGAGCTGCTGTTAGGGTGATCTGGCGAGTTAAGGTACCTGAAGAGCTTAGCACAGGGCCCGACCCGCTGTGGGCGCTCAGCCGAAAGCCTGTGTCGAGACCGGGAAGCCTGATTCCCCTCTGCTGTCACCGCTGCCTTCTTTCCCTGGCCTCACTGTCGATATAAGCGTCTCGAATTCCCGGTGGGGTCTTTTTCTAATAACGCGTGGTGAGATGGGGGCACAGGGTGGCTCAGAGGAGGAGGAAGCTGCCCCGTTGGGTTGTGATGGCTCAGCTCCCCACCTTCCTCTCCCGTTATCGCAGCCCCAACAAGCGAGGCCCGCCGACGTACAACGAGCACATCACCAAGCGCGTGGCCTCCAGCCCGGCGCCCCCCGAAGGCCCCAGCCACCCGCGAGAGCCCGGTACGCCCCACCGCTACCGCGAGGGGCGGACGGAGCTGCGCAGGGACAAGTCTCCGGGCCGCCCCCTGGAGCGGGAGAAGTCCCCCGGCCGGATGCTCAGCACGCGCAGGGAGCGCTCCCCCGGGAGGCTGTTTGAGGACGGCAGCAGGGGCCGGCTGCCCGTGGGAGCCGTGAGGACCCCGCTGTCCCAGGTCAACAAGGTAAGGCGCCCTCCTCATCCCCGAGGGGCCGCTGTTGTAGGGAAGGGGCGCCGCTACCGTACTTCGGAGTCTGCGGGACTTAACAAGCTTAGGAAGAGAACGTCTTAAGAAGGGGCTTCCTGCTGCACACATGGATAATGTGTGCACCTCAAACCGTAAAAGCCGCAAGGGCTATGGCATTCCCTTTCCGGAGGCAGCCAGCGTGCCGTTTCTAGAGATCCTCTCTGCATACAAACAAATGCGGATGTGTAGTCACCCTTCTTAAACACAGGTGATAACATGCTATTCAAAAGGTTTGATGCCTTACATTTTCAAACACATATACATCAACAGTTTCTCTGGAAGGCTACACCGAACTGGTAACAGTGGTTGCCTTCTAGAAGAACTCCGAACCTTTCAAAATTTTTAAATCACGTGCATGTATTATTACCTGTGTAATGTTTAGGTTAGCAACTGAGAAGATGGAGGGATGTGCCGAAGACTAGGGGCCCCCCAAGTGCACGGGGAGGCTCCAGAGCATGGTGTCTCCTCAGCAGGCCAGCCGGTTCCAGGGGCCAGTTTCTGGATTGCATCCTCCTGCTGCCATCCGCAGTTCACTGTTGGCACCCCTGCCGCTACAGGGAGGGGGGAGAAGCCGTTTAAATGCTTTTCCTTATCTCCTCTGATTTATGGATAAAATGGGGTGCGTAACAGTAGAAGTACTTACGTAGTGTTGGGGACTCTGCGGTGAGTTCCGCAAGCTCGGCTCACAGCAGGAAGGCGAGGCCTCGTGCTCCCGCACACCCCAGTCTGGGCTTCCTGTTTGCAAAGTGAGCACAGCGATTTCTGACCTCTGATGGCAAAACCCCCTCCTCCTCCTAGGTCTGGGACCAGTCTTCAGTATAAATCTCAGCCAGAAAACCCAACTCCTCTTGAACTGCAGGAAAACACCAACCGCACTATGGAACGCTGCTGAAGGGGACCCCAGTGCCCACGGCGCAGCTGGACCCAGACCCACCTCAGCACGGACACCCTGCAGCCAGGAGGGGCGTGGGGCTCCTGGGAGCTGCCGGCACCCTCCTGCAGTCTACCCTCTTTGCACTTTGTTACTCTTTCAAAGCATTCATAAACTTTTGTACCTAGCTCTAGCCTGTACCAGTTCATCACAGGAAACCAACCGGGGGCTAACTACGACGTGGTTAGAATCCTAATTAATAGCTACTTTAAGATCCTAGGGTTGGTTGGGTTTTTGTTCTCCTGTTTTATTTTTATTTATTTATTTTTTAAAGACAACAGACTTCTTAATAGATTTGAATAGCACCGTATTTCCTGTTGTAGTCATTTGTAGCAGGTCACACAATCAGGTCTTTACTACTGACATGTATCGTAGAAGAGCCCCTGCCACTGGCTAACCTCCCACGCTCACCTAGGTCCACTCTCCTTCCAGTCCATCCTCACAGATGGCCCTGTCTTACCCAGGGCGACATCTTAGCCAAATGTTTACCGTTCTCATTGCCTTTGATGGCCTTGACGACTTCCCCTCCCACCAGCTGCGAATGTACGGAGGCCATCGGGCCCGGCTCAGAGGCAGTGACTTGGGGCCGAGTGGCCACGAGGAGCTTTTCCCTCCCTGCCCCTCAGCGTCACCCACCGGCCTGCTGTCTCCGCTTTCCATGTAGCTCTGGCCAGGAAAGCATGCAACAGACTTGCTCTGAGCCCGGCACCGATGGGGGTCCAGGAGGGGGCCGGGGGCACTCACCTCCTGTCCTGATGGCGCACTCTCCCTGGCTCCCCGGGCTGGGAAGAGTGCCCCAGGAGTTCTGCATGGCGGTTCACTGCATGCGCTGCCCCCCGACCTGGCTGCCCCCTTGGGTTGCTCTGCCAATGCACTAGTTCCATCCCACAGCTCCCGCCGAACCGACACCCTCTGGGACTTGCCAACTCACCGGCCACAAGCTGCAGTCTGTAGCACTGAACAAACAAAAACCAAACGCTCAAGCCTTACGACCAGAGAAGGATTTCAGCAAACCACACCTCACACTTCCACACCTCCCTGCCGACGCCCGCGCGGACAACTCTGCTCACACACAATCCACCAGGTTCTACCCCATGAAAACTGTGACTTCCCAAACGAGCCTCTCCCTAGGGCTAGACTAAGACCAGGAAGTTCGAGAAGGAAGCCGCAGCTCAACTCTCCCATCCCAGCCGGGCGGGGAAGCCCTCCTTAGGTGCCGTGCGGCTCACCCAGTTTCTCTCTCCCCTCCGGCGGTGTGAGGTTCCTGGCAACCGGTAAAGAACCAACTAGAGGCTTCGCAGTTGGCAAGCTAACTAGCGGCCTTATTTCTGCCTTTAATCTCCCACCAGGCCTCTCTTGCTTCTCCACACCTCAAACCACCAGGGCACATCCTAGGTAAGCTGACAGGTAGACCTGTTCCCACCGCAGCTGGCAAACGTGACCGCGTTTTAACCCCCATGTCCACGGTTCAGCTCACTTTCCAGATTGCAACCTGGCCTGAGTCCCGGCTCCTTCCTGCTCGTCTCTTAACCGAAGTGCTTTCTTGTTTGAAACGCCCACGGCCCTTCCTCCACGTTGTCGCATCCTTGGCCAGTGTCATGCTGTCATGTTCTATGTGTTGCTTCGTCTTTGGGGTCACGCTGCATCCCCTCCCTCCTCCAGGGCAGATCTGACTGAATGTTTGCTGAAGTTTCTGTCTCTTGGTCCACAAGTATTTGGAGAGGTCACTGGAAATTGGTGTTTTTAGTCTTGGCATCTCATTTAGGATCTCCATGAGAAATGGGCTTCTTAGTCCTCAAAGTGTATATCGTGTGTCTCATTTGTGAAATGCTTCCTGCTATAGAACTAGCTCAAAGACTGTACATATTTACAAGAAACTTTATATTCGTAAAAAAAAAAAAAAGGAAATTGAATTGGTTTCTACTTTTTTATTGTAAAAGGTGCATTTTTCAACTCTTACTTTTGGTTTCAACGGTGGTAGTTGTGGACAGCCATCTTCACTGGAGTGCGGGGAGCTCCGTGTGACTACGGAGATGCCAGCAGGAAATACCGTAACACGAAACTGCAAAGCTTACTAGCATAAATAAGATTCTAGGTCCAAAAGTACAGGCTTTTTCTTCATTACCTTTTTTATTCAGAATGAGGAAAAGATCACAAGGAACGGTTCAAGATCCACCTTGAGCGGAATGAACTCTGTTGAACAAATAGTCAAATAAAGCAATGATCTAAAATGTTTGCCTTAGTGCAAGACCTCTTCTTTTCTTAAGAGAGCCCATAAAAACCCAAAGTATCGCCACTGTCAGCCTAAGCTTGGGAGCGTGGCATTGGGACTGTCCTTCCTTTCAGGGGAGGCTTCTTCTGGGGGTGAGGGGTGGAGAGCCACACAGGGCTCAGAGCAAGCTGCTCTCCTGGAATCAAGAGACCAGCGACGTTCTCTTCCAGAAGTGCGATGTTGTCGAAGTTTGGTCATTCCTTCCCATGAACCATGAACTGGCTGTTAAGGTCACTTTACAGGACTGCAGAACTGCAAAGCTCCTCACGGCAGTCAGGCCACTCTGAAAGGATTACTGGAGAATGGACTACCCAGCTCTCCTATAATGCAGTTCATAACAAACAAACCAAAAAAACAGGTCACCTTTCAATTCCTCTCATCCATTAGGATAACGCCACCGCTTTTAATGATGTAGATTTCTGGAGGGAGGAATTCGGATCAAGGTAATTTAAAATGTAGATACTTGTCTTTTTAACTAAATGAATTTTTGTAGTCTGCAAGGTAAATTTTTCTAAGATGCTTTAGTTTTGTCAGTATAAACTTTGTTGAGCTGGACAGACATTGGTTTTGGCAAATGGTAATTTTCTTATGGTTCCTGTTGCTTTCAATTTTTATTTTCCAGTGAAGTAATCTGACCACAGTCAAATTCTGACTTGCAGGGTCGCGGCCGACTCGCCCTGTGACAGGAGTCGTACTTGCGATTCTATTCTGTTCCTCCTTTCTCTTTTACCGCTGGGGATAAAAATCTGCCAATTCTAAGAAAGAAAATAATATGGAAGATGAACAAGTCAAATGTTGGAACCTTTCTTTCCTTATAAAATTAGAGAAAGTCCACTGAATACCGCTTCAGTTATTGTCCTGAGGAATCTTGGCAGCCACGTAACACTTCAAAAGCATAAGTAAATGTGGTTTGGTTCCGAGAGGAATGTGCCAGAAAGTTCTCTGGACCCTAAGCAAGGACCTCAAAGAAACAACAAAATTACTCAGCCACACCATAAACCGAGGCCCGGCCGTCCATGCTGCTATCCCTACCTCTTAAGCACAAAATTAGCCATCACATTTTCTGCTCTTACAACTTAATTTTCACGAGACTGAGGAAGCAGCCTGCAAAGCAAATTTCGTAACTGAAATTAGGATTTGGAGACTTAGGCCAAAAAGGGATGACGTGCTTAACAGGACTGACCGGCTAGTTTGTCTTCAGAATTGGGCCTCTTGAACGTGATTTGCTTTAGAAAATATTCATGCAGGTTTAAGTCTAAAGCAATAATGCTAGGCCCACAGGGGTGGGACCAGCTAAGCTTTTGGTCTCACAATACAACAGACTGGCCTGCTCCAGTGGTTCTAAACTAGGGGTGACTTGGCTCCCCTTCCCTTGAGGACACTTGACAGTATCTGGAGACATTTTTGGTTGTCACAACTGATGGTACTACTGGCACCTCATGGGTAGAGGCCAGGGGATGCTGCTAAATACCCTACAAGGCACAGGGTGGCCCGCATGCCCACCTTCCACAAAAAGTTAGGCCCAAAATGTCAACAGTGCTGAGGCTGAGGAAGCTCGGCCTGTTCCAGTCAGATTTCTTTCTTGGCAGTTTAAATATTGCACATGATGCCAAAAGCATGGAGACTGTGGCTCTAGGCACAGTGTTTATATGAGAAAATGTTTCATCAGTTGCCTAGTCAAACGTTGAGGCTTTTATCTTCCGAAGCTGGGAGGGCAGGGCAGTGGACATCTGGAACTGCACAGATGGCTTGGCTTTCTCTCGAGTCTGTCAATGATTAACGGAACTCCTGTTTGCCCTGGAGGGGTTGTTAGAGGTAAAGAATTCTGGAAATGACTTTACTGCTATACACAAGTCAGCCCGTCCTTTCAGAGAACCACAAAAAGGGAAAATAAAGTCGATCCAGGGTACACACAACTGGAGCTGTCTCTTGTTCTCACTTGCTGTTGAGTCTTGCAGATGAAATGGGTGAGTGCACTCCTGGCAGGCAGAGAAGGCTGGCATCCTCACCCAGGCTCAGGCCCTCTGGCTGTCTTTAGGACAAAAAAAGACGAGGCGGTTGTGGGAGCTGAGCTCGGTGGCTGATCCCAGAGGCAGGGCACTGGTTCTCCAAGGGTCTGACTCACAGCAGCGGTCACTCTTAGGAAGGCCCTTGTCGATGTTTTTACAATTAGCTGGAATGACTTGTAACGTTTGTAGCTTACTGTTTTCTCCTGAGGACGATTATAATTGGCATCCCAGGGTAGAAGGCTCTAGCTTCTTTTCTGCACTAATTTGCTGATCAGGTGAGGTGCTAAAAAGCTGGATGGAGGGTGGAGTGGCCCAGAGACTAGGGTCTTCATCAGTGCACTCAAACTGTGTAAACACTGGTGGAGGGTCATGGACCAGGAGAATCCCTGGTCCTGGAGGCCTGAGTTCACGCTCAGAAATGAAATCATGCTCATCTAGAAGTAACTGAGTTAAGCAAAATGAAACGTTGCTTCTCCCTAAAATGGCTGAGTCTCCGACCTTAGCCATGCATGGCATCACTTCGGTGTTCTGTTTTCCCACCTTGGCCCTTGGCACCTTGGACGTTTCCTCACTGAGCTTACGGTGCCGGCACTTCTTCCTTTTCCGGCCCTTGACTTCCTGTCTGTGGCCATATCCCATTCATGGTGTAAAAGCTTTGTGGCTCCCAATGTGAAATGAAAGGAGCCCTAGGAATCATTTAGTGCTAATCCAACCCCTTCCATTTTTCAGGAGAGGAAACTGGGCTAAGAGAGGTCATGTGATTTGCCCAAGGTCACACAGCTAGTCAGGCACTGAACTGGATGACATCCCTAATCTCAGTCCAGTGTCCACACTCCGGGACAGCGGACGGTGGGGGGGAACGGCCGACTCTAACATGAAGCCAGGCTTTGACCAGAGGGAAGGAAAAGACCTTGCCTGGGTCCTTTGATCTTTGGTTTCAATATGCTGACATATGGTTGTTTACCTTGCAATACTACTTTACCCACTAGTAATTTAAAGACCTTACTTTTGGCTCCATAAATTCATTTGTATATACATTTCTGGAGGAAAAAAATATCTTCATGCAAAAGCAACTTCAGTTACACTTTAACCAACCATGTAACCAGTCCTCACCCATAATAGAGAAAGCATTACCTGGGTCATAGGACACCTCAGTGTGGCTTTGCTCCTGTGATTTGGACCAAACAGGGTCTCCTGTTCCATATCCATGAAATAATCTCCATTACTTTTAGCTTCTTGGGTATAGAGACTTTCACCTAGGTCTGTTAGCAGTCTTCTGGACCACGGGGGACTTCCTTTTGTGTTGCTTTTTAAAGAAAATGAAGTCTTTTAGACACACGAACAGCTGTGCAGAATGCTGACACCCACGTCCCAGGGTTCTGTGGTTTTGGCTACATTTCCCCACCGTAGCAGTTACTGCCCTGGGAGTCCCCCGTGGCCCCAGGGCTGCAGAGGACTCTTACTGGGTTTACTGGCTCCAAATTAGTTTTTACACTAGACTTTTTGCTTGGCTTTATCTGAACTTTGTGAGTAGAGCTGATCTGCAGGTGAGATTTTCCAACATGATGTTTCCCCCTGCAGCCTGGGGCTGATGACTCCCTCTGAGCCCTGACTCAGGCCAGCAGCTAGATTCTCTAACTCCTCTTACAGAAAAGGCAGTGCTTTTCTGGGCCAACTCATGAAGCGGGCTTCCTATCCAGGTGAGGGTGTCAAACCCTGGTCCTGGAGGCCTATGACTGGGTCCTACCCCCCCCACCCCACCCTCTGAGTCTCCACCATGGGGCCAGGGGCCACGCTCACAGCTCACCAACACAGCAACGGTTTCTTCAATTCTGGTACTTCAGTATATCCCTTTTATACTTTTGAGCTTAGCTATGTATTTTCAATTATACTTCAAAAATATTTGATCCACAAAAATAAATTCAAAATGGTTTAAAGACCCATGTAAGACATGACACCGTAAAACTCCTAGAAGAGAACACAGGCGAGACACTCTGACATAAATCACAGCAGTATTTTCAGTCTCCCAAGGCAAAAGAAATAAAAGCAAAAATAAACAAATGGGACCTCATTAAACTTAAACTTTTTGCCCAGCAAAGGAAACCATCAACAAAATGAAGACAACCTACAAAATGGGAGAAAATATTTGCAAATGATGCAACCAACAAGGAGTTAATTTCCAAAATATACAAACAACTCATACAACCCAATACCAAAAAAACAAGCAACCCAATCAAAAACTAGGCAGAGGACTTGAACAGACATTTTTTTCAAAGATGACACAAGCAAAGATGCTCAACATCGCTAATTATCAGAGAAATGCAAATCCAAACCACAATGAGGTAATACCTCACACAGGTCAGACTGGCTATCATCAAAAAGTCTACAAATAACAAATGCTAGAGAGGGTGTGGAACAAAGGGAACCCTCCTACACGGTTGGTGGGAAGGTAAATTGGTGCAGCCACTGTGGAAAACAATATGGAAGCTCCTCAAAAAAAACCTTAGAACTACCACATGATCTAGCAAATTTCACTCCTGGGTATATATCCAGAAAAAAATGAAAACACTAATTTGAAAAGATACACGTACCCCATGTTCACAGCAGCCCTACTTACAATAGCCAAGACATGAAAGCAACCCAGGTGTCCATCAACAGACGACTGACTTAAGATGTGGTGTGTATACACATACACACACACACACACACACACACACACACACACACACACACACACAGAGGAATATTACTCAGCCATAAAAATAAATGTCATTTGCAGCACTGTGGATGGACCTAGAAAATATTATGCTTAGTGAAATTAAGTCAGAGAACATAAATACTATATGCTATCACTCATCTGTGGAATCTAAAAATAATACAAATGTATACACAAAACAGAAACAGACAGATACAGAAAATAAAATTATGGTTACCAAAGGGGAAAGGGAGGGGAGGGACAAATTAGGGGCACAGGATTAACAGATATAAACTACTATACATAAAATAGATAAGCAACAGGGATTTACTGCATAGTACAGGGAATCATACCCAGTATCTCATAGTAACCTACAGTGACACACAAGCTACAAAAAATAGTGGCTCGCTATGCTGTAGACCTGAACCTAACACAATACTGTAAAATCAACTATACTTCAGTAATTTTTAAAAAATAGAAAAAAGTTTTGGATAGAGGATTTTTATGTATTTCCTTAGTCTACTTAAATAATCCCTCCAATCCCTAATTTGGGTTCCCACATCACTTGGGTTTTCAGAGTGAGACAGCTAATTACCCAGCTAGGAATGCTTTCTAAGCTATTCTCCACCTCAAGTGGACCAGATGACCTGAGGGGTTCCCTTTTCTCTTAAATTTATTTACGTTTCCTGATGCCTGAGAAGAAAAGGCTTATTACTAAAGGGACACTGTAACCTTCCATCTTTTTGGTAGAAGGGACAGAGGCCCTTTTAGCTGGTGAGAACAGCTGACTCCAGAACATCCTGGTGTCTTCCAAGAGGGTGTCATGATCCCAGGCTCCCCTGTGGTGCTTGTCAATGAGCAAGCAGCAGCAGGACCTCGGACCGGGGATGCTGCCAACTTGCACAAGCCAGGGGCCTTCACTGCTGCTTTTCCTCAGCTTCCCCTGTGGTCGAGCGGTTCCATGGGGCTCAATTTTACAGCCTCTTAACGGCCTTCTAATCTGCGTGCAGAATAGGTGGGTCAGAGAAAGGCCCTCAGCCCGGGAGGAAGCCGAGCTGCCCTGTCCACTCACCCCAGAGTGCCACAAGGATGGTACCATTTTCAATGTGTGCCAAGGCGGAAAAAAGACTGAAAAGCACTGCACTGAATGAAACTTGGGGAGAGCTCCAGTCTCTTCTCCAAATGACTGCACGAAATCAAACCTTCCTCCAAGTGCACGTCTGTTATCTTTACAAAGCTTTATTGAAACCTGTACATCAAGGTGACAGTAATTCAGTGTTTTGGAAACAGTAACAAAAAAGGGTATCCCAGACCCAGGTTCGCCAAATAAATATGAGACACCAGGGATATGGTTCCTCCGTCTCCCAGCAGGAACAAAGCGCAGGACGACAGCTTCCACCGACCTGGGGACAGGAACCTTGCTAACGGGCATGTCTCCGGCATCTCCAAGCCGCGTGGAGAGGTTCGCTTTGGTCCAAAGGATGATTTCCTCACACAAATTCAGAAGGCTGCCGCAAGTTCTAATTTCCTTCCAGAATAAGCAACGGCAATTGCTACAGCCTTCTTTGCTAAGGAGGGACCAGAGGTCCCAAGCAAGGTGGCACAGGCTAGGGTAGGGTGCCTCTCCAAAATCTGCGTGCTAACACTGTCACCTCATTACGAATCGAACAAAAAGCTGGACAACCTTCCAGCTAGCAGTGGTCAGTCCGCAGGATCCTCCAGCTTAACGGAGATATCTGGCCATGGTTTTCCAAGTCTGTTCTGAGAACAGATTATTGCTGAGCACAGGTTACATGATCTATAGTGTAGTTGGGGTGATTTAAAAATTGCCCTAAGGCTGTACAGTCAGCCACCTCTGGTTAAAAAAAAATACTTAGTGCACATAAGTGTAAGAAACAATTGTAAAACTTCATCTGGAAATTAGACAGGTTCTAATTTCTACAGAAATTATACCTCCCTGTAGCAGGGAATGGAAGATGATCTATTGCTCTGAATTCAGAGGACAGGCAGGACCAATACCATACTCGCCGTTAGGTCCACAGCCAGGCCTCAGCAGGGACAAGTCAAGACACACACACAAGATGAGGAATTCTGTGCGGCCTCGGTACCTACTTCCCAGATTTCCACCAGCAAAGTGGCTGGGGTTCCTTTTTGGCTTAAGAAAAGTCTCCGTGACCAGTTCAGAGGATGTAAATTTAGACCTGCACCGCCCTCTGCACTGCGGAGTGGGGTGCAGACCGTCTTGCTCCCCCTCCCCGCTCAGCCTTGATGAGCCCCAGGGCTCACAGCCACCGCGTGCTAAGAGGACTGTTACAGACTGAGGCGCTCCAGGAGCTGCTGTGTCTGGAACAAACCTTCAAGTAGGAGTAGAGCGGGTACGAAATGTCTTCTAAAGAGCGTGAAATGGGAAATTTACAGTCCATCCTGTCTAGCGAAAAGCATGCACGCGTGGAGCCCGGTGGTGCACACTGCCCCCTGGGGCCCACGGCTGGCCCCAGCTCTTCATATGGGCTTGTATAACAAGGTGGTGACGTATTTTTTCTTGTACCGGTGGGTCGCGCTGAGCACCATCACTCCGTCCTGAGGAAGAGGCGGAAATCACCAAAGGCAGGACTAAGTCAGGAGGCTCAAAGTTTAGGGAGCGTGAGAATCATCAGGAGGCCTGAGTAAAAGCAGGTTCCTGGGCCTCCCTTCGGAAGAGAAGCCTACGGGTCTGGGCCAGGTCCCGGAAGCCGCCCTTCAGGTAAGTATCGATACTGCAGGTGGTGCCGTTGCTAGGGGGCCTCAGAGCACACTTGGAGAAACAACAGTAACAAACACGCCCTTACCTTAATGGAAAGTGCATAGAGGTGGTTCAGCATGACGTGGTTGGGCTCAGGGAGCAAAGCTGGATCACACTGCGGGGAGGCAAAAGCAGATGTGTGCACTTGAGATTTGGAAATCAGGATTCTCCCGTGTTTCACGGCACTGGATTTCAGAGGGAAGGAGGCAGGCTCTCAGGCCCCTTTCCTCCTTGTCAGGCAGTGAAAGGGCTTGTGCACGATGACTGGGTGGGCGAGGGGTCATGCCTGGTGCTCCAACTAAGGGGTGCTCTCGGGGTCTGCTGGGCGCACTGGTGTGCATCTCTGGCCAGGCTTGATCTAGATTGTGGGCCGTGGCTCTGTCCTCTCTTTGGAGGAGGGGCAGGAAGAAAGCCGTGCAGTGAAAGGGCTTTTAGAAAAAGCGGGAAGAAATGATCAATACTCAACGCTCCTGAGCAGTGTGTTGCAAACTCATGTCTCTGAGACTCAGACGGGGAGCCTGAAGAATGCACTGGATGACTGGGGGAGGGGAGAGGCGCTCTTACTCCGTAAGAGCTCACATACGAGGCAATGTTGCCACACCTTCATATTTTTTCAGAGAAGCCAGAAATCCAGGTTTTTATTTTTTTTTCCCCCAACGTACACTCCCCAATTTTATAAATGCTAATTCAAAACAGAAAAAGCATCCAGTAAAAGCCGGCTCAGCTGTCAGATGTGTGCTTGGGGCAGGGTGGCCCCAAGAACAGCGAGTCCCCGGGCGACACACCGTGACTGCTGCGGGGATGCCTGCACGTGTACACCTGCAGCCCCCTGCTCAGCACATGCGCACCCACTTCTGTGTGGCGTCCAGAGCAGCAGCAGTTACCTGATCACCCTGGAGCGTCTGCCTGTTAGGTGGTGGCCTGGACAAGGCTGAAGAACACCTGGACTCCCAAGAATTATGGCTACGCTGCAGTCCAGAGCCGGGGAACCAGGCAGCTCAGGTCAAACGGGATGGAAAATCAAACGCGGGGAATAATGGGGTGCTCTTCAGGATTCAGCAGGAAGCACACTTCTTTTTATAAGTAATATCAATTTCCCAGAGGCAATGTGTGTTACCCACATACCCCAAATTTTGATCCATGAGCCCTGGGGTTTCTGAAAGCAATTTGGTGCTTAAAACTAGATTCTGGAACTTCCCTGGCAGTTCAGTGGTTAAGACTTCGCGCTTCCACTGCAGTGGGTGTGGGTTCGATCCCTGGTTGGGGAACTAAGATCCCATATTCCGAGCGCGGCAAAACAAACAAACAAGATTCTAAAATCTGGGGGCCAGAGGAGGAATTCCACCATGCAGCTTACTGAGAAGAGGCGGTTATGTATTTTGTCATGAAATTTGAGGTGGGAGTGGAACACAAGAGGAAGGGCTCAGAAAGGCTTTGTGGGATGGGGAGGCCCACCCTGGGAACATCTTGTGAGTAGCCCGTTCCCACGTCAGAGGGGGACCCCGGCAGTTAACACTGATGGGTGACACTGAACATTTTCACGAGCGGCCTTGCAAGATGTGCACAGAGGGGAGCAGCTGAACGTGACCACGGAGGACGGTCTGGGCAGATGTCTGGCTACTCACAGAAATCCCCGTGTCCTTGTTCAGGATGACCTGGAGAAGATGTGGCGGGAGGATGGGTGGTGCTTTAAACCGCTCCTCTGGTTTCCAGACGTAGGGCTCCTGATGGTAGGGTCCTGGTGGGGAACTGGACAGCTCTGTTGGGAGATGGTGACAGGACATTTACTTGGAAAATTAGGAGTCCTGGGAACAGTCTCAATTTGTGGTGACATTTAGTTTTCCACGTCTCCTGTTCCCTCAGTACAGATTTATATTCTCTTGAAGGATATACGGGCCCCAAGGGGGAAGAGCAGAGGCAATGAGAAAACACTTCTGGAATTTGAGTGACAGGCATAAAACTCAAGTAGTGAATTCAGACGCTCTGGTGGCAGACAGCAGTCGTGGCAAAGCAGTGAGTCTGGGACCGAGTCGTGGGAAGCTGCTCACAGTGACCTGAGCCAACAGCCACCGCAGGCCGACGCGTCCTCCTCGCTGCAGGCCGGGCCGGCAAGTGCGGCCCAGAAGCTCAAGGCTTCTAGGGAGGCTTATGTGGCTGGGCCCAAGTGAGGCGCGCTAGCAGCCAGAATAAAACCGAAGACAGAGCAGCCTGTTCACACAGAGGTGCCGGCGCATTTCAAAACTAAAACAACGAAAAGTTGAAGACCTGACCTCTAAAGGCTCTCTGCCTCCAGCGCTCTCCAGTTCCTCTTAAACTCATGCTGGAGTATCCCCATTATACAGATATATTAAGAAGCTTCTAGAAGTGCAGTGCTCTGTAAGCTTCGAAGCTGCTCACTCAGCGACATTTGGCCAGCTGGCGGGGACTGAGCTGTGATCCAAAGGACACCTGGGATGTGTCTGGCCGCCGAGACTCGTGCTGTCCCCGTAAAGCTGAGACGGCTTGGCTCCGCCAATTCCTTCCACGTCATTCTCTAGGGGACAGACTCCCTTCACACAACCCAGCCCTATCACAGCAGGAAACTGAGAAAGGCATTCAGTGCAGAAAACTGAGCCTTTAGGAGTCAATATGTATTTTGAGAAAGGGAGTGTCTAAGTATGAGAAGAGTATGGAGAGCCTGAAGTTGGTTTCCCGGCAGTGAGGGGTCAGCTTCCTTTCCCCAGGTAACCTCTGCTGTACAACCTTGACTAAAAGCTTTGGACTGTGGCCTAAAATCTCACTTATCAGCCGGTAAGGGGTATCTGGGCATTTCCCCCACCCCCCAATTCCCACCTGTCGGAATAAAACAGAAAGGACTTCTCTAAAAGACCAGTTAGCTATCCAGAGCAGAGAATGCTATTTTTGGATTTCCAACTCCTGCTCAATAACATGACTTGTCAGCCACGTGGTCCACCTGCCAGTGTGAGTTCTGAGCTGATAAAGAGTTAAGAGATCCTGGGGGCAGGACCTCCAGGCCCAGGCAGGTGACAATGAAGAATCATCCTGTGAACTGAACCCGTTTTCCTAGACGGTTAGGCACAGTCCCGGGGAACCTTCACTGCTTCCCATAGGGGTCCTGGGACGGTTTGAGGCCCTGCAAGAAGGGGCAGTGCAGCTGGTGTGAACACTGTCGATGCCAACGCATCCTTCTCCCTGCGTAGCACATACTGTTTCCAAGCAGCTTCTTCCTGTGGGTTTGGATGCAAAGCAATCTACTGAAAGTTCGATGATCGGATGACTCTTGGAAGATGGGAGAGTTTTACTAGGACCATACTGAGCAGGTTGCGCTGTGTAGCCTGTTCTGTGGTGAGCCTTACCTCCCCCACACCCCCGCCAAGAAGGGATTCTGACAAGGTGCTCATGGACCACGCAAATGATGCCAAGGTCACTGAGGGGTCAGTTTATCACCTGTCGGGCTGAAACTCTCCAGGTGCCCCGAGCAGGCTGGCTTCCCCAGTGCTGGCCCCTCACCGACCCGATGCAACTCTCTAGGGCCTCTTGGGCCTGCCTTGGCACAAGACCAAGCTCTGGTTCCGTCTCCAGTGTCTGCTCTCTGTGGCCAAGCAGACCTATGGAATCCTGGAGATGACCCAAAAAATGACCTACGGGTCCCTCAGAGCTAGATTTTAGAAACCTGACCTGACACAGAGTTAGGAATTAGTTTTGTGGCTCTTTGGGGAGCTACGGACACCCACCGATTGGGCGGCTCCCACTCAAGAGCGAGAGGCAAGAGAAACAAGCTATTTCTAATCTATACAGCCCCCGCCGGCACACACGTGGTAAAAATAACTGCTCATACCAGACACGTCGGAGCACTTTTGGGAATCCACCATCAAAGCATCGAATACTTCAAAGTCGGTTTTCTTCACTTGAATGACGTTGTTTACTGTGCCAAGCTGGCTGGTCACTATCGGCTGGGGAAAGACAGACAGGCAGAAATCACAACGTGGAAGGTCTCTAGAGGTGTCTTTAGTGGATCCAGCAGGCCTGGCTGGAAGGTCTCATCTCCTGGCTGGCCCACCTGCTCATCTCAGTCAAGGATGCCAGTAGGCTGACAAGGAGCGCTGCTATCTAGCTCGGCCATGCACGGGGACTTCGACCAGCAGGACAAAGGGACCTGACAACTTGTCTGGATTGTGGGGGCAGCCAGAGGACCAAGGGCGGGAGGAAGGGTACCTCAGAAGGGTCGTGTGTCCACTGACCATCCACGAAGAACTTGTACTGATGCTCTCCTTCTGGCAGGTCCAGGATGGCTACAAAGTTATTGTGGCTGCAAGAAAAAGGGAAGCAGATGATGTTAGCGGGGTGGGCTGCCCTCTTAGCTGACTTGCAAAACCAGCCACGGAACAAAACAAAACTTCCACGTAAAATCAAGGGTTCAGCTGCACGAGAAATAAACATTTTTCACCAATGCAGACAATTCAGTATAATGATCTCAATCTAGAAAAGCTACCAGGAAGCGGCATCGTGAGAGGTTTCCTGGAAAACTCGCTTTGCTCAAACACCAGGAGTCCACATTCCTACCATCAAAAGGTCAACGAACAGTCATTCGTCCTCAACTTGTGAGCAAAATAACACCTGGCAGCCTGGATGCCAAGGAGGATGGTGGCACAAGATAAACAGCAAGCTGCCCGCCAAGTTCTACCCTTTGCTAGCTTGCCCAGCTCAGGACAGGGGATCAATTTCACAGGATGTACAAACAGTTCCCTAAGGCAACTCGTATAACTACTAAAAAAAGGGTTCCACAAGACCTCTCTCATTTGATTGTTTTGTTCTTCCGACTAGCATGCCTTGTAACTGGGCTGAGTGGCTCCCTCCTACACCAACTGGACCCCTGGAAAAGCAGGCGGCTCCTTATCAAGAACCAGGCCTGGCCCAGCAGGGCACAATTTCGTCCTTTGTTTCATCAAGAGGACTTCCTAGTGAAGATGCTTTTCCACTGACAATCTGAGACAGCCGTCCATGCTAGGGTGTCGAGCAAGTGTTTGGCTACAGTCGCACTAATGGCGCCCACATAATGTGTACAGAGTCCAAGTTAGAAGGAAGCTCGGGGATCATCTGGTCCAACGTTCCCTTCTCAGAGAGGAACACTGAGGCTCAGCTCAGCCAACAAGGACTCAAATCCCGCTCTGTCCACTGCGCTAGGAATAGAGCGCTCTTTCTGAAAAAAGTCCTGCCTCAACAGACACAAAGCTAGAATATCTGAAGTGAAAGGTGTCTGTGAAACGGAAATGCTCGTAACTGTGTGTTTTCTTCTAAGTGTGCTCTAAACCTAGCACGACTCCTTGGTGAGATTTGAACCCTGTGAATGATTAAGCACAGCTATTTTTCCATTCAGCATCAACTTTATAAAAACATCCTCTTCTATTCACCCACAGGAGTCCTTCAGAAACCAGAGTAGCCCTGGGTTAAGACAAGTAGATGAACACACCCAGGCGATTACCTTCTTGTGAGGGGAAGTTTACTCCAATTGTTGAAGGACCCAGATAAGTAAACTTCCTTTCCGCCCCCCGTCCATCGAAACACAGTTGGCCGAGCCTGGGCAGGAGCTTTGTCGTTCACTTCCAGATCGTGCTGCCAGGCCAGGAACTCCTCCTTCTCCGGAGCCTGGAAGCAGAGCGCTTGACTCAGGAACAGGAAGCCATTAGTGAGCTCCCTGCAAGAGACAATTACCCTCATACTGACAATTCATTCTAAAGAGGCAGCTGTCACTACCCAGGTTCATATTCCGGCTCATTAACTCACTTGCAAAACGGAGATAATAAAAGCGCCTATTTCTTAAGGTTACTGTGAAGGCTGAGTGAGACAAGACAGCCCATGTAAAAAGCTCTGCACAGTGTCGGACCCAGAGTAGGCGCTTTGTAATTATTAGCTACTGTTACTGCTGTTATTCAGGAGGTCGTCATCAAAATTCTAGAAGTTATAAAGCTCACTTGCAAGAAGGCAGTGAATGAACTTGAGATTAGCTTAATAAATGTCATTTTCCTCCCTTAATTAAGCAAGATTTGAAGTACATGAAAATTTATTAGGGACAATTCCAGAGCTGTCAACTTGAAAACTGGCAAGCCCAGGTGCTGAGGAAGGCAAAAGCTAATCACTGAGTGCTGTCCAGGCACCAGGGAGAAAAAGGTAAGACAAAGACTGACGTTCATTACGGTAAAGAGTAACTTCTTATATGGGCAGCGCTGTATAAAGGAGGTGTTCCGGGATGAGAGACAGAAAACACGTCTGACTCTGGGTGTGGTTTTGGATCTCTTACATTTTTCCTAGTCAGAAGCCAAAGAGCAGGAGTTCTAGGCTGTGATAGACTCTTAAAAGGTCTGGAGCAGGTTTCTAGCACCTTCAATTCAAATACTGACCTGAGCTCATTTAAAAGATACCTGCATTTCTGTGACCTTTAACAAAATTTACAGATTAAAGAATAACAGACTGCAATCACTTTCCACTGAGGGTGTGATAACTAGCCACAGCCAAAATGGTGAGCAAGTATAGTTAAAAGAATTCACGACTTTTTTTTTGTATCCGAGCATTCAATCCAGTGTGTCTGCTACATCATTTCAGTAACTTCTGTGGAAATGATAATGGAAATTATTTAAATCGTTCTCTACAGATCATCTGTATGCTAAACATTTCTTATAAGAGTTCTAAAACAACAAAAGAACAAGTATTTCTTAAAGCAGTTTGATTCTTACGGTATCTTAAATGGCTGCCCTTGGGCCAAAATTATTTCTAGGGGAAGAGATGTCAAATCATTGGATAAACAGGATTCCAAAGTTCACTTTACACACAGCTTCAGGAATGCAACAAATTCAGAAAGCAAGTTGAAATCACAGGCTGGAGGGCCGAGTAAAAGCAGACTCTTTAGGGGTTTCCCTGGTGGCGCAGTGGTTGAGGGTCCGCCTGCCGATGCAGGGGACGCGGGTTCATGCCCCGATCCGGGAAAATCCCACATGCCGCAGGGCGGCTGGGCCCGTGAGCGATGGCCGCTGAGCCCGCGCGTCTGGAGCCTGTGCTCCGCAAGGGGAGAGGCCACAGCAGTGAGAGGCCCGCGCACCGCCCAAAAAAAAAAAAAAAAGACTCTTTATAGGTTAGCCTCAAAGCCAAGATTCAGGTGAGGATATAAGATAATAATGCGATCACCCAAGCCAGCATCTGAGGGAAAATGAGTACAGCTGGGATGAGTTGCCAATTAGCCTAATGGGCAATGATGATTAATAGGCAACTAGATACTAACAGAATGTGTGTGTGGGAGGGGGAAGAGGTGCTTGTCATCTTTCCTAAACCTACTTGTTGCAGTGCCCTTTAAGTATTTAGTTGTTCATTTCTTTAGGATATACCACATACATATCAGCTGCCAGAATCACTAAGTATTCTTGGACTGGGCTCTGCCCCTAGAAACTGACCACATCAGGTGGTTAGCAGGAAAAGGGCTGAAGCAGGAATGGAGAACCTGTCTTTAGAGTTTTTAATGAGTTAAAGCAGACCGCAGCAGGACGCCCAAATCTGGCCTGCAAAAATGTTTGCTTTGGCCTGTTTAAAATATTAAGTCATATATAAACAATAGGAGAGAGAAGCCGAGCAGCTGGCTGCCTCCTTCAGACTGATGTTTCACTTACTCACTGACCTCCGGAAGTCAAATTACTTTTCTATGCCTGCTCTAAAGGGTGAACCACAACTTTTCAGCAGAACTAAAGACCTCTGGCAGCTGCAGTCAGCTGTTGGACTCTACGTTCACCTTACACATGTTCTGGTTTATCTCCAAAACTGAAAGTTAACTGCAAAACTATTACAAAACGCGCCAGTCTGCGTAAAGGTGGTGGAAGATTTCTCAGAGCTGTGAAATTAATCATACCTAAGAGAAAAGCAGAGACTGGGACTCAATTACTGCTAGAGCCACGATCTTAATTAATTAAGAATTTGAACCTGTCTCAGAGCTGCCTCTTCCTTAATGATGTTAAACGAAGTGAATTCCTCCTCCCTCAGGGTGACTTTCTCATATCGGTAATTAGACACAGGTTCCGGAGCTGCTAAGAGGATTCTCTCACTTCTGATGATTAGAGGCAATACGAGGGGAAGGCTCTAGGAGATTTCAACATTAGTCAAGGGGAATCAGATTCCCACACCCCCATTACCTTGATTTCCTCGGAGTGGAAGAGGTCAGCGTCCTCGGGGCTGTCCATCAGGATCTTGGGCCTGTCCCCATCCTTGGAACCCCCCGAGCTGTCCCCTCGGGGCGTCTTGTGGCCGCCCTGCCGGTCCAGCGCAGCGCGCTCGCTGCTCGTGTTGCCCATGGCGGAGGTAGCCGGACAGGGGGCCTCACTCCAAGGGAGGCACAAGTGACTCCCGGCACCTCCACCAGGACCCTAGGAAGGAGTCGGAGCACCGGGTACCACACCCCTCAGGCTAGGATACGGGGTCGGGATCCGGCTTGGGCCGGGTAGCAGGGCTGCCGAGGTCTCACAAATGCGCTTTACCTGCTGCTCAGGCCGCCGCAGATCGAACACACCACCGAGCGCTAGGAAAACTCGACTCTCCCAAGAACTCCCCCACGTCTTAACAACTTCCGCTTCCGACACTTGCGCAAAGCGACCCAACCCACAGGGTTGGGAGTGGCTGCGGTGGGAAAAGCGCGCGAGGCGAACTTGACCTCACTTCCGCTTCCGGTCCAGGTCAGCGCGTTAGCAAGCACCCAGATGGTCCTGGCGGGCTCCGGAGGGCGCAGTCGCAGTTGGCCGCTCCGGCCGGTCCAGGACGTGGCTGCCGAGGGCCAGCAGGGGGCGCAGAAGCGCGCAGGCCATCTGGGCCGCCCTCCCCGCGCTGGGATGAGCTATGGTGTTAGTTATCTCGGTTACTTTTGCCCACTTCCAGTTGATTCTACACTTTACAGCCAAAGGGGTCGTTCTAAAGGGCAAATCTAATTAAGACTCCTTAAAGCCCTTTAATGCGCTAGCTTTCACGCCTTTGAGTGCCTTAGAATCACGTGGAGTGCCTGTTTAAAATGCAGATTCACCTGCCCCTAATCCCCAGAAATTATGATTCCAAAGCTCTGGCGTGGGGTCTGCATTTTAATAAGCACTCCAGGTGATTCTTATGCAGACAGTCTTGCAGGTGTTTGAGAAAATGACAGACCATTAAACTCTCTGGAAACTTCTCACGTCTAGTAGCTTGGGGGTTGTAAAACGCTGGAATTATTCGTGTATTTTCAAAAAATTGAGTGCACAGCCTTTTGACAGGTAATTTTGCAAGCTATTTTAAAATCACTTCGAACACATAATTCTGCATAAAATGCATTTATTAGCGTTTGTCATTTACTGTGGCCAGTGCTTCAGCAAGAAGTGTGTACACATGTGGTGCTAAAATATTCTAATCTCCTTGTTGGTCATTGTTAGGATTTTTTTTGTTGGTGGTGTGTGTGGTGGTGGTGTGTGTGGTAGTGGTGTGTGTGTTTGCATGCGAGTATGCCAAAATGCTTTGCATTTGCTGGGCCTGGTCATGCATTTTGTCCACTGAACAAACATTTATTTAGTACCTACATAATTCCAGACATTGTGTGACGTAAAAGGGAGACACAGATGATTAAGATACGGGGAATTTGGCAGTATCTATAAAATGTTTTAAAATGCACCTTCATTTTGGTGCACAAATTTACTTCTAGAAAATGTCTACAGAAATACACATGTGAAAATTATATGCAATATGTTCATTTGCAGCATTGTTTCTAATGCCATAATACATTAATTGTAAGATGCACATTTCACATTTTAATCTCTGAAACAGGGTGCATCTTACAATCAGTGGAATCTTAGATTTGATGAAATAAGGAAATGGAAAACTGCAGAATCCTAAAAAGTTTGTCAGTAGGAGAATGGCTAAATGAATTAAATACATTCATTTTATAGAAATAATGAGCAACTTTTAAAAAGGAGGAAATAGAATTATGTGGGCAACTATAGAGAAATGTCTATGACGTTCCAAATCCCCAAAGCAAGTGGCAGAACAATAGAGGTTTTAACAGCATGAGCTCTCAAGTCAGCCTGCCTCGGTTCAAATTCTGGCTTTACCACTTAGTAATATCACCTGGTTTCCTCTTTTGTGAAACGCGGAATAAAAAAACACCGACCTCATAGGCTTGTTTTGTGAATTAATTGAGAACACACAGGAAAAGTGCTTAGCATAGCACCTGACACTTTAGCACCCAATAAACACTAGCACTTTTATGAGCATCATTATGCTTACAAATGGAAAGTTCTGGGAAGATGTACAACATGCTGTTAATAGTGGTCCCCTCTTGGGAGAGGACTCAAATTGGAAACAGGAACAGATAGGGGATTTTCACTTTTTAGTTTACTGTTTTAAAATATTTCTACTGCAAGGATGTACTACTTTTGTAATTTAAAAACATTGTTTTAAAAGACAAAAGTAAATAAGACGTGGTTCCAGCCCTAAAGGAATCTATAGAATAGAGGTGGAAACACACTCACAGAAAGGCAGCAATACAGGGAGGCAAGGGGTTCTAGAGAAGCCCTGAAAGCACTAAAGCCAGGCCAACGGATAACCCAGAACACATTCCTTGACCTGTTTTTATTGCTCACAATAGGCAATGAAGAAGCCATGGATATAAAGATGTTGATCTTTGGTTCTTCCCCAAACAACTTGAGAGATAAGGAAAAACACATGAGTTATGGACCCCTAATCCAGATACTTCTATGCATGAAGAAAGTTTCAAGACTTCTGCTCTGGCTCGGATAAGATAAGTGATATCCTGAAGTTTTCAACTGCTGAGACAGCCCGGTAACTGGGATTGTACAGGTGCACTCTGCACAGGGGTGCCTACCCGAGGACACAAGTAGGTCCCAAGGTTCCACCTGCCTGGAGGAACAGGTGCCTTTTTCTAATTTGTACAAATACAGCCATATGGACTAGCCGTGGTCCTGGCCTCTCTCCAACAGAAACATTTGACCATGAGAACCAGAAGTAGTTGTGTAAAGTCTTTTCTTACTTACAGAGTGTCTGCCACACAACACAATAGGGATGTACAATTAAATTCTAGGACACACTGACATTTCAGAAAGGACCATTTTTGCCTTCATTGAGCTCATTTTCTTTTTTAAGTTTGTGTCTATTTGTAATTTTATCAGGTGAAAGCAGATAGATTTACACCAAATGTGGAGGATATGTTTGGGACAGTCTGACTTACAATGCTACGTTGTATTCTCAAAACTGGGAATTCCCTGGTGGTCCACTGGTTAGGACACCACACTTCCACTGCAGGGGGCATGGGTTTGATCGCTGGTTGGGGTTCCGGTGTGGCCAAATAAAAAATTTTTAAAAACTGACTTTGGGACACATTCAGGGAGATCTCAAAGAGATAAAGATGAGTACAACAAGGGGTCTGTGTAACTGCTGTTGGGGGAGTCTTGCCATATTGTGTTAAGACTTCATGGACAGAGAAACTAACATTGGTATCAGCTTTTGGCCCCATATGGGACATCACAGATAGGGTAGACTCTCCAATTACAAGTGTCAACTTGGATTTCAGCTGCATCTCTCACGGGTTACTCTGTGTTATTTATCTTTACTCAACAATAGTTCATGATTCTCCCAAGCATCAGAAATGCCTCTTCTTTCCCTGACCCTCTGCTGGCATGGGTGTCAGACTACTCTGTTGCAGGGGCAGGGGGCGGGGAGGGGGGAAGGCAGGGGTGTCCCAGGAGGTATAAATGGTAGGGCATCATGTGTCAGAGGCATCATCTGCTCACTGGTCTCAGTCTGGAGCCAGGGTAAAGATGGATGATTTCATAAATTACCCCCAAACAAACCAGGGCCATTGCCAGGAGCCCAGCTCAACCAGATTTAAGCCCAGAGAGAAACAGGTGTTCCAGTCCTTAGAAGTCTCATCTAGAGGCAGAGAAAAATCTCATTTATCCTTTTACCCATGACTAAAAAGGCTGAGGTTAATATTTTGGGGCCTCCTTCCTGAGAACAGATTGGAATCAGCAAGGCACTTATGGACCCACCAACCTGTTGGTTTTATATAAGGGAGGGTGGTCTGAGGCCCAGAGGTCAAACCATTTGCAGAGGCCACTCAGGTGATTGCAGGTTGTGCTGGGATAGCTGGATGCTGGATAGCCTGGCTCATGGTCCCCCAATCACTCATGCTCCTTTCACATGATGCCACGTCTCAGGCTGAATCAGAATGCTACAATGACTCTCATCCAGGGCTGCTGGGAGTGTATTTGGTCAAAAGATAATGAAGGAAAGTTTGACAATTTCTAGCAAAATTTAAAAGGTCCATGACATTTAATTCAAACACTTCTAGGAATTTATCCTATAGATATACTCATGCACATGCGAAACGATGGACAAAGTCATCCATTGCAATATTTGCATGTTTGCAAGAGGAAAACTACACATCCATCAGTAGAGGACTGGTTAAATAAATCATGACATAGGAAACAAGAGAAGCCACTGCACTGAGAAGCCCGTGCACTGCAATGAAGAGCAGTCCCTGCTCGCCGCAACTAGAGAAAGCCCACATGCAGCAACGAAGATCCAACACAGCCATAAATAAATAAATAGATAGATAGATAGACAGATAGATGGATAGATAGCCCTGAACCAAGATGGCAGAGTAGAAGGACGCGCGCTCACTCCTCCTGCGAGAACACCAGAATCACAACTAGCTGCTGGACAATCATCGACAGGAAGACACTGAACTTACCAAAAAAGATACCCCACATCCAAAGACAAAGGAGAAGCCACAATGAGACGGCAGGAGGGGCGCAATCACAGCAAAATCAAATCCCATAACCCCTGGGTGGGTGACTCACAAACTGGAGAACAATTATACCACAGAAGCCGACCCACTGGAGTGAAGGTTCTGAGCCCCACGTCAGGCTTCCCAACCTGGGGGTCCAGCAATGGGAAGAGGAATTCCTAGAGAATCAGACTTTGAAGGTTAGTGGGATTTGATTGCAGGACTTGGACAGGACTGGGGGAAACAGAGACTCCGCTCTTGGAGGGCACATACAAAGTAGTGTGTGCATCAGGACCCAGGGGAAGGAGCAGTGACCCCAGGGGAGACTCAACCAGACCTACCTGCTAGGGATGGTGGGTCTCCTGCAGAGGCGGGGGGTGGCTGTGGCTCACCCTGAGGACAAGGACACTGGTGGTGGAGGTTCTGGGGGGTGCTCCTTGGCATAAGCCTTCCCAGCGTCTGCCATTAGCCCCACCAAAGAGCCCAGGTAGGCTTCCAGTGTTGGGTTGCCTCAGGCCAAACAACCAACAGGGAGGGAACCCAGTCCCACCCATCAGCAGTCAAACTGTCACTGTTTGCAGATGACATGATACTATACATAGAGAATCCTAAAGATGCCACCAGAAAACTACTAGAGCTAATCAATGAATTTGGTAAAGTTGCAGGATACAAAACTAATGCACAGAAATCCCTTGCATTCCTATACACTAATGATGAAAAATCTGAAAGAGAAATTAAGGAAACACTCCCATTTATACCATTGCAACAAAAATAATAAAATACTTAGGAATAAAACTACCTAGGGAGACAAAAGACCTGTATGCAGAAAACTATAAGACACTGATGAAAGAAATGAAAGATACCAACAGATGGAGAGATATACCATGTTCTTGGATTGGAAGAATCAATATTGTGAAAATGACTATACTACCCAAAGCAATCTACAGATTCAATGCAATCCCTATCAAATTACCAATGGCATTTTTTACAGAACTAGAACAAAAAAATCTTAAAATTTGTATGGAGACCACAAGACCCCAAATAGCCAAAGGAGTTTTGAGGGGAAAAAATGGAGCTGGGGGAATCAGACTCCCTGACTTCAGAATATACTACAAAGCTACAGTAATCAACACAATATGGTACTGGCACAAAAACAGAAACATAGATCAATGGAACAAGATAGAAAGCCCAGAGATAAACCCACACACCTATGATCAACTAATCTATGACAAAGGAGGCAAAGATATACAATGGAGAAAAGACAGCCTCTTCAATAAGTGGTGCTGGGAAAACTGGACAGCTACATGAAAAAGAATGAAATTAGAACACTCCCTAACACCATACATACAAATAAACTCAAAATGGATTCGAGACCTAAATGTAAGACCAGACACTAGAAAACTCTTAGAGGAAAACATAGAAAGAACACTCTTTGACATAAATCACAGCAAGATCTTTTTTGATCCACCTCCTAGAGTAATGGAAATAAAAACAAAAATAAACAAATGGGACCTAATGAAACTTCAAAGCTTTTGCTCAGCAAAGGAAACCATAAACAAGACAAAAAGACAACCCTCAGAACAGGAGAAAATATTCGCAAACGAATCGACAAAGGATTAATCTCCAAAATATATAAACAGCTCATGCAGCTCAATATTAAAAAAACAAACAACCCAATCCAAAAATGGGCAGAAGACCTAAGTAGACATTTCTCCAAAGAAGACATACAGGTGGCCAAGAAGCACATGAAAAGCTGCTCAACATCACTCATTATTAGAGAAATGCAAATCAAAACTACAGCGACGGCTTCCCTGGTGGTGCAGTGGTTGAGAGTCTGCCTGCCGATGCAGGGGATACGGGTTTGTGCCCCGGTCCGGGAAGATCCCACATGCCACGGAGCGGCTGGGCCCATGAACCATGGCCGCTGAGCCTGCTTGTCCGGAGCCTGTGCTCTGCAATGGGAGAGGCCACAACAGTGAGAGGCCCGCATACCTCAAAAAAAAAAAAAAAACTACAATGAGGTATCACCTCACACCAGTTAGAACGGGCATCATCAGAAAATCTACAAACAACAAATGCTGGAGAGGGTGTGGAGAAAATGGAACCCTCTTGCACTGTTGGTGGGAATGTAAATTGATACAGCCACTGTACTGGAGAACAGTATGGAGGTTCCTTAGAAAACTAAAAATAGAATTACCATATGATCCAGCAATCCCACTTCTGGGCATATACCCAGAGAAAACCATAATTCAGAAAGACACATGCACCCCTATATTCACTGCAGCAGTATTTACAATAGCCAGGCCATGGAAGCTACCTAAATACCCATCGACAGACAAATGGATAAAGAAGATGTGGTACATATATACAATGGAATATTACTCAGCCATAAAAAGGAATGAAACTGGGTCATTTGTTGAGATGTGGATGGATCTAGATACTGTCATACAGAGTGAAGTAAGTCAGAAAGAGAAAAACAAAAATCGTATATTAACGTATATACGTGGAACCTAGAAAAATGGTACAGATGAACCGGTTTGCAGGGCAGAAATTGAGACACAGGTGTAGAGGACAAATGTATGGACACCAAGAGGGGAAAGCGGTGGGGGGTTGGGGTGTGTGTGATGAATTGGGCGATTGGGATTGACATATATACATTGATGTGTATAAAATGGATGACTAATAAGAACCTGCTGTATGAAAAAATAAAATTAAATTCAAAAATTAAAAAATAAACCATAAATAAATAATAATAAAAAATCATAACATAGCTATGCAATGGCAAGCTATACAGACTTAAAAAATGAGGAAACACTATGTGCTGACATCGATCAATATCCAAGGTATATCAACAAGGAGGAAAAAAAAAGAAAGGTGCAGAACAGGTTAGCAAAGTATGCTAGTATTTAAGGGGAGAGAGAAAAAAAAGATACACATGTATCTGCTGGTAAAAGTATAGAAAACCTGAAGAATACATAGGAAACTGAAAATGTTGTTTGCTTCTAAGGAAGGCAGCTCGGCTTCTGGGAGACTTTTCACTTTATTCCATTTTACACTTTTTGAATTTAGTACCATGTGAATGTTAACTATTTAAGAAATAAATATAATTTTAAGAAAAAAAGAAAAGAGAGGTGCCCAGCTCTGGAAAAGGGAACCCTGCCTCATTTCTGGACTATACACTGCCCAGCACTGTAACCCTTTGATTGTGAGAATAACATCTTGACCCTCTTTCCTCACAACCCTTTCTAGAAAAACACATCTGGCTCAAGCCATGCCTGCCAGATGATCACTTTCCAAGGACTCCTGGGCAGGGGCATTTCTTTAGTAACTATGGAAGCTTCCAGTGCAATCTCTCAACTATTGGCCATTTGGAGTCTGAGGTTCTGGACTTAGTTAGCTAGTTGAGTTTAGAGCTGCTGAAGAGACCTGGGGGAGAAAAGCACCTTTTGTTATGGACCAAATATTTGTATTCCCCCCAAATTCATAACCCTAACCCTCAATGTGACTGTATCAGGAGACAGGACCTCTAGGAGGTGACTAAGGTTAGGTGAGGTCATAAAGGTGGGGCCCTGATCTGATATGATTAGCATCCTTCAAAAAAGTGGGAAAGATACCAGATCTCCCTCTCCCTCTCTCTCATTCCTTCTCTTCATGCCCACTCAGAGGAAAGGCCATGTGAGGATAAAGTCACCATCTGCAAGCCAGGAAGAGAGCTCTCACCAGAAACCAAACCCTGCCAGAACTTTGATCTTGGACTTTCCAGCTTCCAGAACTGTGGAAGAATAAATTTCTGTTGTTTAAGCCACCCAATCTGTGATACTTTTTTATGGCAGCCCGAGCTAAGACAGACCACGATGTGTATGAGCTGTTGGGAAAGAATTATAAGCTTGCTTTCAGTTGGCCTACTTGGATTTCCACCAGGCTTTCTGAAATTTATCTAGCCAATGTAAATAACACTGACAATTTTTGGCAGATGTGCCCATCTTTTCTTGCTAGGCATCCCTGTGTTCTCTCCCCACTGAGATGCAACTGTCATTGTGACAGAGAAATAGTCACTGGCGGAGAAGTAAATGAAGTTCATTCTATAGTATTCAGTCCACAAATGTTTATGGAGAACCAATATATGCTAGGCTTTGTTTTGGGTTCTGGGGATAAAGGAATAACAGGACAGACAATGTTTATCCCTCTGCAAAGTTGAAGGGCCCCTCGTGGCAGGCAGATATATAAACAAGCAAACAAAAAAGCCAGATAATTTCAGAGTGACCTACTACTATGAAGGAAACAAAATGGAATTATGTGTGACAAGGGTACTACTTTAAATGAGATGGTTGCGGAGGGCCTCCCTAAGGAGGTGAGAGTTGAGCTGAGACCTCAATGACAAGAAAGAGTCACATGGGAGAAGAGTTTGGGAGGAGCATTTCAGGCAGAGGAAAAATGCAAGTGCAAAGGCCCTGGGGTAGGTATGAGCTTCCCATGCTAGAGAAACATAGAGGCAATTTGTATGGTGGCTGGAGTTTATTGGGAAGCAGGAGAAAAAGCTTGATCCTTTTGAACTTCATTGGTCACAGTGAACATTCAGGATATTATTCCAAGTCAGTGGGATTTCACAGGAGGGTTTATGTATGGGATTAATACTATCTGATTCATGTGATGATGAATATACACTTTACAATATCACAGAATTTGAGGGTAGGGCTAAATCTTAGAATTCAGCCAATTATAAAAACACAGATTTATAAATTTCAGGAGTCAGGACTTCCCTGTTGGTCCAGTGGTTAAGATTCCACGTTCGATGATGAAAACATCATGCTAAGTGCAGGAAGCTAGAGACAAAAGATCACATGTTGTATGATTCCATTTGTAGGAAATGTTCAGAATAGGCAAATCCATAGAAAAAGAAGGCAGATTGGTGGTTGCCAGCGGCTGGATGGAAGAGGGAATGGGGAGTGACTGCTTAATGAGCACAGCATTTTCCTTTGGGGGTGATGAAAATGTTTTTTACTCAGTGTAGATGGTGGTTACATGACACTGAAAATTTACTAAATGCCACTGAGTTGAATACTTTAAAATGGTTAATTTTACGTTATGTGAATTTCACCTCAATTAAAAAAAAACCTAGGATTGGTCCTAGGATAAATGGTAGAAGTGTACAGTTTATCTGTTTCCCAATTCACCATACGCAAACCGTCTTGCAGGATAACCTGTCGACCCCAGGTCTGCTACTGTGTCTCATGACACAGATGGCTCAGTCCATCAGAACCTAATCATGGCACTCATTCTAGTTAACATCAATTTTTTTGGAGGCCTTCAGTTTTCTAACTTCATTAATTCATTTCTTTATCAATAATTACCTATGGCACAACTACTATCTGCCAGGCACTGGGGTAGATGCTGGGGATAGAATGATGGGCAAAACCAGACCCAGGCTCCATGCTCATAGAGCTTATGATCTAGTAGGCAAGAGAAACATTAATAAAATAATCATCCAGTAGTTGTCTGTGACAAATGCTAGGAAAGACAACTGTGCCCTAGTGAGAGGGATGTGACCTAGCCAGGAGGTCAAGGAAGGCTTCCTGGAGGAAGTGACAGTTAAGTTGCAATCTGAAGCCTGTAGGTATTAATAGTGAAAGTTGTTTATCAAGCCCTATTATGTGCCTGTCATTGTGCTTGATATATCAACTCATAACACCCCAATAATCCTCTGAGGGATCTACTATTGTTATCACCTGTATTTTACAGTTGAAGGAACTGAAGCTCAGAGAGGTGAAGTGACTTACTTAAGTTCACACAGCAAGGAAATCATGGAACCAATATTCAATCAAACTCTGGCAGCCAGACTGATGTAGAAATTTAGGCATAGTGGACAGATCGTTGGGTAAGGGCTGATTGGTAAGAGATCATTTGAGGTGGACCAATGGGTCAGGCTGATCAAGATTATAAATATAAAACTGAAATGGTCATTCAGTGAAGGATACCAAACTAGATGCTTTTTTGTTTTTGTTGTGTTTTTTTTAACATCTTTTGACTTCTGTAACTATGGGTGCATGTTTCTTACTGTTACCAAACTCATTAACATCTGAAAGTTGGAGGCTATGAATTCCTTGGCATAAGATACTAAATCAAGAAGGTGGATCACGGGCTTCCCTGGTGGCGCAGTGGTTGAGAGTCCGCCTGCCGATGCAGGGGACGTGGGTTCGTGCCCCGGTCTGGGAGGATCCCACATGCCGCGGAGCGGCTGGGCCCGCGAGCCATGGCCGCTGAGCCTGCGCGTCCGGAGCCTGTGCTCCGCAACGGGAGAGGCCACAACAGTGAGAGGCCCGCGTACCACAAAAAAAAAAAAAAAAAGAAGGTGGATCACTTATGAAATAATGAATAAGGAGAACACCAATGATAGCGATCATTCCAGGCAATGCCTCCAGCAACCGCTAGATGACAAGAAAGAGCAACGAAAAATGTTCCCACAGTCTTCCAAAAATTAAATGTATTTTTAAGTATGAATGAACATGATAAAAATTTCAAGTAGTATAGGAGATATTGAATAAAAAAACAAAAGTCCTCCTTATACCTTCCCCCTATATCCCTATGTTTTTCCTCCCAAAATAACCTCTTGTCTACTTTTAGGGGGTATATTTTCTTATGATTGTATAATATTTTTTTGCAGAAAATGTATTTGCTTATATCTCTCTCCTTTAAAATATTGACACAATTGGAACTTTTCCCCCCTTAGTGTATCTTTCCATGTCAGCACATACAGAGCTCCCTCCTTTTTTAAAGGGCTGCAGATTCCATAACAATAATAGTTAACAATTGCAGAGTGCTTACTGTATAGCTGGCACTGTCCTTGCTTTAACCCATTTAATCCTCACAAAGCCCTCGGAGGTACATTCTATTATTATCCCCGGTTTATACTTTTTTTTTTTAAACCCCACATTTGTTTATTTATTTATTTTTGGCTGTGTTGGGTCTTCGTTTCTGTGCGAGGGCTTTCTCCAGTTGTGGCAAGCGGGGGCCACTCTTCATTGTGGTGTGCGGGCCTCTCACTATCACGGCTTCTCTTGTTGCGGAGCACAGGCTCCAGACGTGCAGGCTCAGTGGTTGTGGCTCACGGGCCCAGTTGCTCCGCGGCATCTGGGATCCTCCCAGACCAGGGCTCGAACCCGTGTCCCCCGCATTAGCAGGCAGATTCTCAACCACTGGGCCACCAGGGAAGCCCCTATTACCCCCACTTTAATTATGAGAAAACTAAGACACAAGTGAATAAGTCACTTCCCAACATCACAAAGCTAGTAAGCAGGAGAGCCAGGATTTAGATGCAAGAAATTCGACTCCCAAGTCTACACTCTTAATGACCATGCTAAACTACTACAGCATAAACGTACCATAATTGACTTAATCGTTTTCTCAAGACTCTTAAAAAATTATCTATTTTTTGAAAACTGTGCTAAAATATATCGTTGTAAAATGTACCTGGGATTTTCGTTTTATTCGTGTATGGTGAGGCCAACAGATCAGGATATGATTGCCATCAAAAAGATAGTTTGGGGGGCTTCCCTGGTGGCGCAGTGGTTGAGAGTCTGCCTGCCGATGCAGAGGACGTGGGTTCGTGCCCCAGTCCGGGAAGATCCCACATGCCGCGGAGTGGCTGGGCCCGTGAGCCAAGGCCGCTGGGCCTGCGCGTCCGGAGCCTGTGCTCCGCAACGGGAGCGGCCACAGCAGTGAGAGGCCCGCGTACCGCAAAAAAAAAAAAGATAGTTTGGGAACTTCCCTGGTGTCACAGTGGATGGGACTCCACGCTCCCAATGCAGGGGGCCTGGGTTCAATCCCTGGTCAGGGAACTAGATCCCACATGCATGCTGCAACTAAGAGTTTGTATGCCACAACTAAGAAGCTGCATGCCACAACTAAGGAGCCCTGGAGCCTTAACTAGGGAGCCCGCCTGCCGCAGCTAGGACCCGGTACAACCAAAAAAAAAAAAGAAAGAGAGTTTGTTACTCTCAGTTCCCAAGAGGAGGGGCTGGGAGGTCGCCATGCCACACATGGCCTCAAGAGGGAACCCTGAGGTTGGTCACAAGCAGAGAGAGTGAGGGCAAAGCATGTGTAGAGTCCTTACTGGGATTTCTGAGAGAAGGAACGGGGGAGGCAGGGTAAGCAGCTGAGCAGGTCTAAGATTGGATAGTTTGAATAGTTTCGGTGGGCTCTGGGCTATAGGGCTGGTCCCCAGTTGTCTGTTACCTGGCCCTGGGATGGTCAGGGCCGAGGAATTTTGCCTCCTGGAGTGGAAAAGCCAGAGAAAGGGGGTAGTTCAGAGTATGGGCTTTGGAGCTGTTGGTTCGCATATTCTAGGCAAGTCATCTACTATCCCTAGGTATTAGTTAACCTTGGGAGGGGAAGTCTCTCCCTGGTCACTGGCCCCAAGACATCAAAGCATCATATAATATAGAAAATAAAAAACATGATTAACACATATACAGAACATAAAATTTACAATTTATAAGTGGCATTAAATACATTCGCACTGTTTTACGACCATCACAACCATCCATCTCCAAAACTCTTCATCTGGCAAAACTGAAACTCTATGCCTATTAAGTGATAACTCCCTGTTCCCTCTTCCCTGAAGACCCTGGCAGCTACTATTCTACTGTCTGTCTCTATGAATCTGACTACTCTAGGGTCCTCATATGAGTGGAATCACAGTATTTGTCCTTTTGTGACTGGCTTATTTCACTTAAACATAATGTCTTCAAGGTTCATCCATGTTGCAGCACGTGCCAGAATTTGCTTCCTTTTTAAGGCTGGATAATATTCCATTAGGTGTATACTCTGTTTTGATTAGCCATTTATCTGTTGATGGACACTTGGGTTGCTTCCACCTTCTGGCTATTGTAAATAATGCTACTGTGAACATCGGTGTACAAACATCTCTTTGGGATGCTGATTTCAATTCTTTTCGGTATATACCCAGAAGTGGAATTGCTGGATCATGTGGTAATTCCACTTTTAACTTTTTGAGGAACTGCCATACTGTTTTCATAACGGCTGCACCAGTTTATGCTCCTACCACAGTGCACAATGGCTCTAATTTCTCCACATCCTCATATATATTCTTCAGAAGTTTTATCATTTTAGGTTTTACATCTAGATCTAATCCATTTTCAGTCAATTCATATGTGTGGTACGGGGTATGGGTTGAGGTTCATTTTTTGGCACATGGGTGCCTAATTGTTCTAACATTTTTGTTCTTCATCTTGGACTTTCACAAATAACACTGCTGTTGTATACCCATACAACTCAACCAATTCACATATCTAGTGTAGTTTTGTGAGTAAAATGGTGGGAATAATTCCTAACAATAGGATCACTGAACCTAAGAGTACATACCTTTAAAATTTTGCTAGAATTTGTCAAATTTACCTCTAAAAATGTTCTAGGAATTATGTTTGGGATGACTGTTTATCACACTCTTTTCAAAACTTAACATTATCACATTAAATTTTTTGGCAGCCTTAGTAAAAGCAGTATTTTATTGTTTTGCTACATATTTGTTGATTCATGAGTTAGGTGGACCAACTTTTCATTATTGGTCATTCTACTTATACTTCACCTAGGTAGAAAAGCATCTCATTTTTTAAAATAATAAAATATAAGAGCTAATATTTACTGAACAACTCCAGAGGCAGGTCCTGTGGATTATCTCACCCCTCTTGCTAAAGTATTTATTTCAGAGATGGGCTTGTAAGCCAGACCTATGAACCTGGATTCAGACATGGTCCAATGACATGTTACAGTGAGAAGGAATAGCGGGGCTTTTGTCTGATGGTTTGGGGTAGAGAGGCCTTCCTTCTCTCAGGACATTGATGAGGAATTTTTTAGCTTGAGATGCTCCTCTCATGAGGGATGCCAGATGAGAACAATGAATTATACACAAAAGAGAACAGACCTGAGAGAATCAAAGAGAATCAGAGCCATAGTGCTGACTTTATGATCTGCTGGATCAAATCAACCTTGAAGTTTGTCCTCTGTCTGATTGGATTTTCTGTTGCTTACAACCAAAAGCATTCTAAATCATACACTCAGAGTAGCTCCTATTGTTAAACAATAGGAATGGGGAATTCCCTGGCGGTCCAGTGGTTAGGACTCCTCGCTTTCACTACTGAGGGTCTGGGTTCAATCCCTGGCTGGGGAACTAAGATGCTGAAAAGGAAAAAAAAAAAAAGATGGTAAAAAAAAAAAAAAGAATATAACAATAGGAATGTAGTAGTTTTTTCTTCTGTGCATATCAATTATTGTACATAGAAAATAAATTTTAGACATAAAGGTGAGACCTCAGAGCTTCTTAAATATCTGATAAGATCCCAGAAAGAAAATATGTTGTAGTTACCGCAAATCTGTCCCCAAAGTTCAGCCCGCACAAATTTATGTCAAGCTTGCAACTAATTAGGGAAAATGGGCAACAGGCAATTAAGTCATTTCATTCTGTTATGTGTAAAAAGTAGTTCTGTTATTTTTTCTTAGTTATGAATTAAAAGATTAGAGTCATTTTATGATTTATGGGAGTTAATGTAGTGATTAAGAACATGGATATTAGAATCAAACTGCCTGGGCTCAAATCCTAACACTTTGCAGTTGTGTGACCTTGAACAAGTTACTTAACTTCTCTGTGCCTCAGTTTCCTCAAAGACAAAGATGAATAGTAGTACTTATGTTTAGGGTTGTTAATGGCAATTGAGTGAAAGTACACTTTAAGGGCTTAGCACAATACTTGACAGATAGCGAGCCATAATATTATTATAGTTACCCACTTTTTTCTTTTAATGGTTAAACAACTTCTTTGGGGGCAAAAGAGCTATTTTTAGAATTGCAGAACAGAGACTGAAGAACAAACCTGATTTAGCCAGACTCTGTCTTCCTCCGTCACGGAGGTTTTACTACCTTCTCTGCTTTTTGTGTTTCCAAGGAACAGAGATGTTACACTGCTTTTGAGAACTTTGAGGCCAGAACTAAGTCCTAGAGTGAGTTATCCTGAAAATCACCATGGAAATCAGACAATAAATCTGTTTCAAAAGCAGCAGACTGTACTTTTGTGCTTTGAACTAGTGACTAGTGGCAAGTATGGTCATGTTGGAACCTAAGACTCTGGAGCTAGACTACACAGGTTCAAATCCTACTTCTACTTATGGGTCCTTGGGCAAGTTACTTAACCTTCCCATGCCTCGGTTTCCCTGTTGGTCAAAAGTGGAAAATAAATAGCAGCTTCTGGACTTCCCTGGTGGAGCAGTGGTTAAGAATCCACCTGCCAATGCAGGGGATACAGGTTCGAGCCCTGGTCCGGGAAGATCCCACATGCTGCAGAGCAGCTAAGCCCGTGTGCCACAACTACTGAGCCTGTACTCTAGAGCCTGCGAGCCACAACTACTGAAGCCCGCGTGCCTAGAGCCCGTGCTCCGCAACAAGAGAAGTCACCGCAATGAGAAGCCTGCGCACCGCAACGAAGAGTAGCCCCGGCTCGCCTCAACTAGAGAAAGCCTGCATGCAGCAACGAAGACCCAACGCAGCCAAAAATATAAATAAATAATTTTTAAAAAAACAGTAGCTTCCTCAGTTGGTTCTTGTGACAATTACATGGTACAAAGTGCTTAGAGTTGCGTCTGACATAATGTAAGCCCTTAAAAAGCATCAGCTCCATTTCCATTTTGTTGAAAGCTGGTTCTTCTGTTGCTTCTTTTCTCTGTCAAAGCTGTGCAATTTCCCTCCAGCTTGTTTCTGGAGCCCATTACACAGACACAGAGGGTTATAAAAGGCAACAGAAACATGCCATTCATCAAAGGGCAACACCCTGACTTGGCAACAGAAACATGCCATTCATTAAAGGGCAACACCCAGACTTGCCTTTCTCCACTTCTTCCACGAGGGGGCAGCCCAGCCTCGGAGGCCTCACAAGCCACCCATACAAGGAGTTGGTTCAAATTCCTGTCCCCAAACATTCTCAATTATTCCTTGATCACTCAACATGATGGTTTAGAAAACAGAAGTTATGAAAATCCACGTACGCCCAAAAGTTATTTCACGAAGCTATGGACCCAAGTGAAGCCCGGCTTGTGTGGGCGGCCACCAGAGGGTAGAAAAATCAATCGAAGGGATTCTCCCTGAGAGCCTGCAGAAAGGAATGCAACCTTGCCGGCATGTTGATTTTGGCCCAGTGAGACCTGTTTCAGATTTTTGGCCTCCAAAACAGGAAGATAATAAATGTGGACTGTTTTCAAGTCACCATGTCTGTAGTCTTTGTCACAGCATCGATCAGAAACAAATACACAGGGAGACCTACAAGAAAACTATTGTAGTTGTTTAGATTTCTTGAGATGGCTCAAGAAATATTTACCTTACCTACTAAATGTTGGGATCTGTATTAGGTCCTCTTTCACCCTGGCCGTCAGGCCATTTGTCACCTTTACAGAGGCAGGACTTGGCCTTTCACGAATTCCTGTCAATATACTCACTCCAAAGCACAAGCAGTCCCCATACATGGGATTCCATGTCACCCAGTGGAATCAATGCTTGGTGGCAGTGCCAGGAGCAGACAGCTTGGGAAAACTAAATGGCAGGGCACCTCGGTGAACCAGTCTATGACTGTGAACTGGGCAAAAGCGCACTTGAACTGGAAGAGGGATAAAAGTTTTGACTGGACTATCGCAGATTTGACCTGGCCGCTCATCTGAGGTTTGGAACAGACAGGTACACAAGATGAAACTCGGATGCCTGACACAGTAAAACACACAAAGGCAACTTTGTGCTTCCCTCTCCTGACCCCTGATAAATAAATCTCTGTTGGAACAAATAATCAATCAATCTATTGGAAAGGGGATTCGTTCTTTCTGTGGCTTCTCTAGGGATGATGGGTGATGCCTGGGTATCAGGCATCTTTGTATTTGTCAAATCGGAATTCAAAGTATCTTGGTCCAGGGGCCTATTTTTTTTTATATAAATTTATTTATTTATGTATTTTTGGCTGTGTTGGGTCTTCACTTCTGTGCAAGGGCTTTCTCCAGTTGCGGCGAGCGGGGGCCACTCTTCATCGCGGTGTGTGGGCCTCTCACTGTCGCAGCCTCTCGTCGTGGAGCACAGGCTCCAGGCGCGCAGGCTCAGTAGTTGTGGCTCACAGGCCCAGCTGCTCCGCGGCATGTGGGATCCTCCCAGACCAGGACTCGAACCTGTGTCCCCTGCACTAGCAGGCAGACTCTCAACCACTGCGTCACCAGGGAAGCCCCCAGGGACCTATTTTTATAGGGTAATTCCCCAGGCTCAAATATTCAACATCCATGAGTATTTTTTTAAGGATTGGTAGTAACCAATGAATGTGGACACTTAGAATACTTTTCCTTTTTTTTTTTTTTAATCAGCAGTCCAAGACAGTTTCTTATATTTAGAAGCCTGGATCTAGGGTTACGTATCAAGATACACGCATAATGCTGTTCTGCTGAATGCAGCTGTCTCGTATGGGCCAAAGATAATTTGCTGATCCAGGAGCTGAGACCAGCGATTTTATGTCTGCATCTGCTTCTGCCCGTAACTTGTGGGCAAAGACAGAGCCACTTCAAAGGCTGTAGCCCTATCAGCCTTAGCAATGCACAGAGCAGTGGGACAGGGACATTCCCTCCCTGAAGCTTTGCTCCTTGGATACAGCCAGTGCCCCCTCCTGCAAAGGGACTGCATGACACTGTTCCTTGCCTGTCTTAGCACTCTCACATTTCCTTCTAATTGTTTCTATATGTGCTTGTTCCCCACTAGCCTGATAACTCTTCCCAAGGGTCTCTTGTCATCCTATCGGAACCTCCAAAGCTTAGCCCAGTTTCTATGGCTGAACAGGTGCTCTGTCAATACTGGTCGGATGAAGAAATGGAGGAGAGGAACAGCAGAGTGGGTCAATTGTTTGAAAAGCTAGTAGATGACTTTTACCCTGCTTGTGACAGGCACTGTAAGAGGTAGCCCGCTTAATGCAGACTGGTTGTGTTTTGTTTTGTTTTGTTCTCCCCTGCTCAGCATCTGTCTCTCCTTCTGGTAAAAGCATTTTAGTTTTCCTTTGGGAAACCACCCTTCCCACACTCTCAACCCATAAAGTTTGGGTGGAGCTGACTTCACCCTCAGTTTTACTGGCTGAATCGTGACCCCGTTCTGCCCAAAGAGGGCACCACACATCCCTGGACACAGCTTCACTTTGTGTTGGAAAGGGTGGCCACAACTGTTTGTTAATGGCTGGTATCCATTCTGATGGCTTGGTTCCTGCTCCTAATCAACTGTGCATTATTTCAAATTGAAACTTTTTTTTTCCCCCTTGTAGCTATTAGGGAAGAGTTACTTTATTTCCACAGGCATTGCTTAGCTGGTAGGAAGAAATCTGAAGATGCCGGCAGCCACCGTGCCACTGTGAAACCAAAATGTACTCAGGAAGTTGAAGCTGAGAAATAGATAAGGGAGACGTTCTTAATAATGCTGAACACCAAGATCCAGCCATACCTGAAGCTATCCCTGGAATTTTCAATTATATGATCAAGTACACTCTTCTTTCTGTAGCCTTTTTTTTTTTTTTTTTTGGGTCATTGGCTGCTGAAAGAGTCCCCTGGTCTTGGCCAATCTGTTTCCTAACTGTGCTTTTTGGAGTGGAGCAGGGGTGATCTCAGCCTTGCAGGAGGTCCCAGAGAAGACGGTCATCTCACTTTGTCAGTATTAAAGCTCACTGCCAGGCCCCAGGGGCCCAGAAAAAAAATCAGACCCTCATCTTGATCCCAGAGATCTCAGTGGCTTTAGTGGGACCAACACTTTTAATGCCTCCCAGAAGGGCATTTCAGGCCATGAGTCAGATCTGAGTTGACACCTCTCTAGCCCCACCCTGGGCCTCTCTATAGGCTGAGGCTGGGATGAATGAGCCCGTTTCGATTATGGGAGTCTCTAGAAGGTTGGGAACCCCAAGAAAATACAATGTATACACCGTGGTAAACAGGCTTTCTTAAAACCATTTTTATTCTGCCTCTCAGCAACACTTCATTTGATTTGGGTAAAAGATCAGGGACTCAAATACAAACAAACAAAAAACAAGGTGTGAGAAACAGAAATCAGGATCCCATATACTGGAATGATGCCAGGATCTCCGTGTGCTGAGAACTGGTGTCCCTGATTCATGTCCTCCTGGGACAAGTGCTGGCTCGTGACGGACATCTGGGAAAAATGACAGGTGGAATCTGGTGTCCCTCAGTGTTTATTTTTTGCGAGGGTCCAGGATATTGAACAAACGCCTGAGATTCACAATATCTAAGAACAATGCTTTGCAGAGCACTTAGAATTTCCCTCCAGGGGCAATCATATCTATCAGGGCGGTGAATTCTCATAGTAACACTCTGAGGTAAGGAGGCAGGCGTTCTTCTCTCCATTTTCCAGATGAAGAAATTTGAGGCACAGAGGCTAAGAAACTTGCCTGCAATCAGCTTGCATAGCTAGTTAGTGGCAGAAAAGGCTTTGGAACTCAGGTGTTTTGACTCAGCCTCTTGTTCATTCACTTAGAATACGCTGCCTTTCCTCTTGCTTAGGAAAGTTATTTTCACTATTTCTAATATTAGTGTTTGAAGTTATTTTTGACATATATACCTATCACCTGTTGTGTTAACCACTTAATATTTTCCTTGAGTCCACTTCCTTTTCTTAAGTAAATGTATTTGAACAGAAAACAATGTCCCTAAGGAGACAGCTATAAATGGAAGGTAATTAATAAAATACATAGAATGAAAACAAAACCCAGTAAGTTATTAAATTCTATCTAAACAAAAGACTTTGAACCTGAGGCCTGCTCTTTCTTTATTAAGAAGGAAAAAGAACCAAAGGATCAGAAAGCTGTTAAGGACCCGTGAGCACTACACAGAGACTTTCTCTGAGCTGTAATCGGACTGAAAAAGAAGAGAAAAGGGCAAATGTTCTTTATGATTCAGTGTCACTTAATGTCGTGGCTTTAAATGACTTGAAAATTATCTTTGTGTACCACCAGCGGTATGTCTTGCATGCGGGGTTAGCGTCTTCTGGAAGGCAGAATAATGGTGGCCTTGTTAAACCAGTATAGTCACACATAAAGGGTTTACATTTGACAGAAAATAAGTACAGTGGGTGGCATTTCCAGGTGGCATCGAGGAAAATCAGAGGTCTTGCCTGAGACTTGCTAAAGAGAGAAGGAGGGGAGAGAGAGCTTGAATAAAAGCACATCCCATAAACACAGCCAGTATATTCCCAAAACCGGGATGGGAAAGGTGGCCGTGTACCTAGAATTGACCACTAAGTACCTTCTCAGAGTCTGAGTGAAAACTGTGGCTGTGGTCAAGTTCACCCAGGGTGGATGCAAGGAAGGGGTGGGTGGGAGGGAGTTACGAAAAGTGAGATCAAGACAGAAGACCAGAAAGCTCCTTCATCGGAGTCTTCAAAGACGGGATGGTGAACTCTGGGGAACTGAGGGAGGAGCTACTGAAGATTGAAGCGAAGCTACAACATGTAAAAATAAAAGGAAACAATCCACAAATTCAGCTCTATTTGATGCCTTTAAACATGCTACAAATGTGTTCAACATCGCAAACACCAGCATCCATTGCTCTTCCCAGAACCTCCCTCTCCTTCCCGATCTGGACCCCTCTCCCCCGTTAAAAGTAATAAGATTTTCTGAGGCTTATCTCTGGAGAAGAGGAAAGGACACATGGACACAATGGCTTTTGATAAACTGAAACAGTGAGACTTGATTTTCTTTCTTAAAAAAAAAAACAACAAAACAATGACCCTGGCTGGCCTGGCTTTGCTGCCTGGTTTTCCTAAATTGTGGACATTTTTTTTTCTTTTCGTTTTTAGTTCATTTGCCAGGGAGAGTCCTGGAGGAAAAGATCTCACAGTCTGAAGTCAAGGATCCATTCCTCAGAAACTCCTTTGGGGTGTGTGTGGATGAGGTCCGTCCTCCATGCTGGCTGCTGGCTGCTCAGGCACTGTGTGTACAAGAGATAAAGTGAGGGGCGTAGGGGGGAGGGGGGAGGGAGGAGGGGAGGGAGGGAGGAGGGAAGAAGGGGAGAGAGTGAGGGATGGAGGGAGGGAGAGAGGGGGGAAGGGAAAATGGGGGAGAGGGAGGGAGGGAGGGAGAGAGGGAGGAGGGAGGGAGGGAGGGAGGAGGGAGGGAGAGAGAGGAGGGAGGGAGAGAGGGAGGGAAGAAGGGGAGGGAGGGAGAAAGGGAGGGAGGGAGAAAGGGAGAGAGGGAGGGAGGGAGGGAGGGAGAGAGGGAGGGAGGGAGGGAGGGAGGGAGGGAGGGAGGGAGGGAGGGAGAGAGGGAGAGAGGGAGAGAGGGAGGGAGGGAGGGAGGGAGGGAGGAGAGAGGGAGGGAGGGAGGAGGGAGAGAAGGAGAGGGAGAGAGGGAGAGAGGGGGAGAGAGGGAGAGAGGGAGAGAGGGAGGAGGGAGGGAGGGAGGAGGGAGGGAGGGAGAGAGGGAGAGGAGGGAGGGAGGGGAGAGGGAGAGAGGGAGAGAGGGAGAGAGGGAGGGAGGGAGGGAGGGAGGGAGGGAGGGAGGGAGGGGAGGAGGGAGGGAGGAGGGAGAGGAGGGAGGGAGGAGGGAGAGAGGGAGAGGGAGAGAGGGAGAGAGGGAGAGAGGGAGAGAGGGAGAGAGGGAGAGAGAGGGGAGGGGAGAGGAGAGGGAGAGAGGGAGGGAGGGAGAGAGGGGAGAGGGAGAGAGGGAGGAGGGGAGGGAGGGGAGGGAGGGGGGGTTTGTGTGTTGAAGAAAAGGAGGGAAAGAAAGAAAAGGAGGAAAGAAAGAGAGAAGAAAGAAAGAGAAGAGAGAAGAAGAAAGAAAAAAAAGAAAGAGAGAAAGAGAGAGAAAGAGAAAGAGAGAAAAGAGAGAAAGAGA